>NW_027269268.1:20690000-21890000 GCF_023055355.1 Agelaius tricolor
CAAGTTTTTCTGTATTAATTTGAACATTTAGATACTGCTGGACCTACACTGTCAACAGGAAAACGTCTCAATTTTGGTTAAGCACATTTTCCTCCTGGCCATATTGGCTGCCTAAAATGTACTTGAACTGACTTGTACACCTGGATTTGTTAGTTTCCCTCTTCTGTCAGCTCACTCTTCCACCCAGATTTGAATTCCTGCCCTCCAGCACAACATTACTCAGAAACCTCTCATCCTCCTGCTCCATCAGGCCGGTGCCTTCCCTCTCTGAAAACATGTTGTTGCAATTTCTACAAATCATGGAAGAAAATTACATAATCTTAAAAGCTATTGCTCTGCTCGTTGCATTAAATATTCATGTTTCTACCCTTCTATTTCCATTCCCTCTCACCAGTGCTTCAGCCCACACTGGGGCACCTTCTGCCATCGGGGGGCTCAGCGTCCTGGCCTGCACTCTCAGCAGAACCATGCAATGTCCTGGCAGTCTTTCACTGCCATTCTAGGACAGGATTAACTCTTTGTTTTTTACATAAATAATAGGCAATCACAGCTTTTATATTGTCAGTGCTTGCTGCAAGCTTTTTTTCCTTAAGCACCAACCCAAGGAACAGATTTTTGCAATTTGGAGCTGCTCAGTCAATTCGGATGGCTTTTTAATCTCTAGAGGCCAGATGGAAGCATGATCCTTCACCATTGCGTGTTTTGCATAATGTAGGGATTGGAATTAAATTTTGTTTGCACATAGTCGTAGATGTATAAGTATATAAATATTTTTCCTTTCCATCCATGCATTTTCTCTTCAACTGTTTTGTTTTGGTTTTTTTTTTTTTTAATGACAGCTTTCTACAGGGGAAAACTGTCACAAACAAGCAAATGCTATGCCCTGAAAGAAAAGCTTATGCAGAAGAAAACAACGATTTTGGTCAAGGAGATTTGAGACAGAACCTGACACTCAAGTGCTAAGTTTCTGAGAGATGATTACTTACCTTGGTTTCAGGGCCCTGATAAAACTGCTGTTGGACTGATGTGGAATGATGTTATTTTAATATTTGTTCTGAAGCCTTATTTCAGGCTCTCCTACAATCCTAACTTTGATTTTGGTTGTATTTATGGATTTATTCTTTGCTGTCAACTGCAATCAACTGATTAAAATCCATAAATAATAACCATCAGGTTTCAATTTAAGATGCAGTAACAAGATGCTATCGGAAGAAGTTTTACGTACTTTGGCAGCTTTTTATAGCTGCCTCCCCCCCAGAGCAAGGTCCTGACACGTTCCTTGTGAGAAGGAGCAAATGTTTTTCCCCCATGTTTGTCCAGACCCATGTGACAAATCCTACATGGCAACTGAAGGAGAGGACACTCACACACCTGTTTGTGGAAGGGTTATAGAAAAAGTCCCAAGACATATTTTAGCATCTACCCGTAAGATGAGCAACTCGACCTGCTTTACCCCTCACATGATACATAATAATAAATTAACAACTAGAAAACAAAAAAAAAGTAAAAAAAAAGACATACTAACATGAAAAAACACATTTTATTGCACTTAAGTTATAAGAAAATAAAATTTCTAAGTGAATCAAACCATAGACACAATCCCTTTAAAGGTTGTTTTCCTCCATCATGTCAGGTTGTTACATAACTAAAATTAACCAACTGGAATCTGATTGTTTTAAATCAGACTATAAATAAAACAAAAACAAAAAAAAAAGGAGGAAAAAAGATCGCCTAGGATACAGTGTTAAACCACTTTCACAGTTCAGCTTGAGTTGTGGCTCTTGGAGAATGAGGCAAACCATTTGACTCTTTCTTTTCTCATTTTGTTTGCATGTGACATCTTTACAAAAACTTAAGTTTTTGCTCTGTCAGTTCCTCCCAGCAATAACTGTAACAGTTGTTTTTTCTCAAATACTGTAAAACACTAAGACTGACCAGCAACTTTATTTTAATTTTTGTATTTTATAATATTTTTAAAAAATTTTGTCAGTTTTTTTTTTAATGTATGTTCATTCCATTCACCACAGCCCTCACAAAGAAAAATTTCCCCACAGAACAGGCTGCAATAGCTTTGTTCCAAGGAATGTGTTTTAATTTTTGCCCAGAAAAAAGAAAATAAGCTTTGCACACACACTCAATTCTTTATTTGCAGGCAAACTTCACTCTTAATTGTCTGAAACTCTTCCACTCTCAGCCTCTTAGAGGCACAGTTGGCTCAAGTTTCAGTGGCAAAAAGTCTTTTTCTGTAACCAAACTAGAGCAAATTTGGAATTCAGTCTGGGACTAAAACGTCACAGCAGAAAAAAAAATAAAAAAAAATAATTTGCTTTTCTTTCTTTCATTTAGCAGCATAAATAAGTTTGGCCACTGGGAATACAGTACAGGGGTGGGACAACAATCCCGTAATTGAAGACCTACTTCTAGCACCAGCATTGCGAATTAAATCCATCAGAGGACTCTCAAAATCCAGGACAACTTGCCACCTCAGAGCAACTTATGCATTGAAGAGTGTAGATGGAAGCAACAGTAAATAGATTAAACAGAGGCTAATACTGTGATTGACATTGGCAATGGTTGGCAAAAAAAAAAAAAAAAAAGAGGAATAAAGAAAAAAAAGAAAAAGCTCTGATAAAACTGTACAAAACAATTCACAGTAATATTTTAGCTTTTCCACACCAGGAATGGACTCTTTGTTTTTGTTTGTTTTTTCTCATTGCAGATGCTCTCTAGTTTTTGAAAGTCAACCAGTGACTGCTCGTGGAGGTTGGAAGGGACCTTGGAGGGAGTCCGGTCCAACCCCCTGCTCGGAGCGGGGCTGGGGACAGCGCGTTGCTCGGAGGGGCTGCTGGGACCCACGGTGACCCAGGGTGCACGAGCAGGCTCGCCTGTGCAGCTCGTTTCAAGATCTTTGTGGTAAAATAACCTGTTAACAAGAACTGTAACTTTTTTTTTTTTTTTCCACTCCAAATTGCTCAGGGAGCATTTGGAGGAAAGTAAAGAAATTAATTGCACCTGGTTTCATTTCTAAAGTTGGATTTTTGCAAAGCTGCCCCGGTCAAAAGTGTAGCCTTTTTATGTGACGAGACAGCAAAAGCCTCTCTTGTCAGTTATAGTTTGTCATCTTTGTCTTCTCCTTCGTAGTCTGTAGGTCTTTAGGATCTGTTGCCCCAAGGCAACATCCTGCACCACCAAGGACAAGGGATTTTTTTCCTTTTTCTTTTTTTTCTTTTTTCTTTTTTTTTCAGGGGGGAGGGAAAGGAGAACATCGTCTACACGTTTGGACAAATTCATCTTTCTGCCCTTCACTTCATATCGACGTCAAAGTCCAACACCAGCAGCTTTGTTTCCTCAGTCCCATTGCGGCTCCCGACTGCACACACCAGCTTTGTGTTGGAAGCTCTGATTCGCCACACGACGCCTCCGCTTCCCCCGCTCTCCAATGTGACTAGATTTCGGATAAATTCACCCGTTTTCAAGTCCCAAAGTTTTACAGTCCCATCATCTGAGCTGGTAATTACAAAGTTCTTGTTGAACTGTAAACAGGTCACAGCACTCTGATGCTTGTTGGGACCTATAAGAGTAAATAAAAACATCTCTGTTTGTAATTAGTTAGAAAGCAAAGTCAGGCAGTGCTGCATCTGGAATAAACACCTCGCTATTTGCATCCAGCTCTTTCCACCTATTAGAACTATTAGAGAACTATCTGCTTTAACTCCTGGGTTTGTATATTAAAAGGTGCAGAAGCCTTGCCATGCTTTCAAAAAGTGAAAGCAGATATAAAAAAATTTCCCAGTATCTTCTTCTTTGTTTCAGTGATCTTGTTGTGCTGTATGTTGGCAGCTGGGCAAACTGGACATCCATGAACATGAACTTAACCATCCTCAATGAGGTGACTGCTGTAAGAGTTTGTCTCCAAGATCCTTTTACATGTTATTATGAGATTACTCCATCAGTAAATACTGACAGTTATATGCTGACATATAAATATATATGTTAAAGCAGCAGAGTTTGCTTTGCAGGGAAATTTAATTTTCTGCTCCAGCCAGCACTGCTGCATATGATATATGAAAATGATATAAGACCTTTTTTGTGGGGAGAAACAAAAGCCTGTGTTTGTGTGCATGATGCCTAAGTGGTAACTGTCAACATGGAGAAAAAAAATCTTTCTTTTTACTGAAATAAAGAAAACATCTTCGACTTGCATCTCTTGATTTATTGCAACAGACTGTACTTTGCCTCGTGATCCAATTAAACTGTAGGCTTTGAAACATTCAAGTGACCCCTAAATAAATACATAGACTGTCTATTTTGAGATGTAATTTCCTACGTATTTCTGTGGCTTATTAGGCTAATATACCCATAGCAAATTGCTATCAGTCCAGACCATCTGCCTTTCATAATAGGCAAGTGATTTGAATAGATTAGATTAAATACATTTTGTTCTTCTAGTTCAGAAAAAGATCATACAGCTGTCATCAGAAAAATATTTAAGTTTTAAGTGGTCAGTGCTTGTTTCTTTGTACATAATTATTTTAAAGTTTTTTAATGTAAAATTTGCAGTACAGATCACTGTAGGCTGCTTGATTGACATGAAGGTAGTTTAAACTTACCTTGCAATGTCTGTAAACATTGTCCTGTTTTAATGTCCCAGATTTTGACTGTAGAATCAGCATTCCCAGACACAAGTATATTGTCCTTGAGTTCCATTCCACTTGTGAGTGACTGGTGGCCTGTCAGAGTGTGAATGCAGTTGCCTGTCTCCACATCCCAAACTCGGATGGAAGTGTCAAGAGATCCACTCACCACATGGATACCATCAAACTACAAGAAAGGTCAATCTATTACAAACAATTACATTAGGACCTTACAAAGAAGGCTATTAAGCATTTAATTCACTAAATGCAAGGTTAGATACTATATATATTCAGAAACTGCAGTACAAAGTAAGAACTCAGTAGAGATGGCCATGTTTGATACCACAGCAGGTGCTTCATGGTCAGTGCAATTTTCTGTTCAAGACATGTGGGCTCTTGAGGGACATGGTTTGAAAAGAGCCTCTGAGCCACTGGTCTTTGAAATGCAATACATCTCCTTTAAACACAGCAGATCCTGACTACCCTGCAGTGTGCAACAGTAAGAGAAAGTACTTTTCCTAAAGGAGATGTTAAAAAGCTAACCCTGCTTTTTACAAGTCCGAGTGAGTTTAAGCAGGAGAACAACAACAACGTTATTCCAAAATCATCTACACAAAAGTCACAACATAAATGTAATTGGAAAATGTGGAATTTTGCTTTTTGTAACCCTAATTGTGTACAGTAAGGAAGTGTAACTTTCCAGTCATTGTAGGCAAAGCATACAGGCTAAGAGATGAGATTCTTTTGACCAAGAGGACTGACCATGTAGAACAGAAAGATGGAAAATAGCTTGAGCTATAGTGACAATGACATAAGAGTCCAGAATTCTCAAAAAAAGGAAAAAGCCATAGAATAAAATCAGTGGGCTTCAAGAAGAAATACTTTAAAAACTCTAGACTTCCTTCCCATGAGGATTTTATGTATCTATTCTCTGAGGGGAAGAAGAGTTCAGGACAGTTGGCAGTTTCTTTAAGACACAAACTATCTTGTGTAAAAGAAAGATAGGAAGGATTGTAAATTACTGAGACCCACTTGGCTGAACCACAAGGAATTGTACAAAAAGTAGAAACTAGATCAATAGATGTGTATAAAAGAGCACACTGGGACAAAACCAGAAAGGCAGGGCACAACACAAGATAAAACTAGCAAGAGCCATTTCACTATTGTGTAAAAAAGTCCCAACCAAAAACATAACAAAACAAAACAAAACCACACCAAGAGGAAGGCCAAAAAACCCCTCATTTATCCTCAGTGGGAAGGAAACACTGATTGAGGCCAGCTATTTAAATTCTTTTTGTCTCAGTCCTCAGCCATGTGAGCGTAGGCTCACAGTCCTAATGCCAATGACGAATGAGTACAAGCTTTTGCTAGAATGAGGGAACAAAATCACATAAGGCAAGTTGTTTTAAGACAGTCTCAGAGACATCTGCTGCTATCTTTGAGAATCCATGGAAGATAGACAAGTTTCAGATGGCAAATACAATTCCTTCCTTTTTTGACAATGATGGGATAGGGGAATTATGGATCAATCAGCCTAACTTCAATTTCCACAAGGAACTTTTTAGCCCTTTGTAATGTGGTAAGTAGCAGCAAACACAGATTTGTGGGAAAACTGCCTTAACCAATATGATTTTTTTCCATGACGGAGTAAAAAGCCATGTGAAACAGCAAATGTCTTGGTTGTATTTTCACAAAGAGAGAGACAAAATTGAGGCAGGGATACTATTACTTTGTTCACAGTACTATCAGAGATACCAGAAAGAGTTTCAGAGAGGTCTGGCATTTACTATTTTCATTAGGATTTGAGTGACATTTGAAACAGTAGAACTGACCAAAGGCAAAGACTGCAGAAGTCAAGTGAAAAGTGTGAAGATTTGAACTTGGCAGGGAATGAATGAAGGTACAGCTACAGCCTGGGAGAAGGGAGGCTGGACAGGAATCTTGGTTATATTTAAGGCAATCTGACCCTATTTGTCCATGTGGACTGACTGGTACCTGATAAGGCAAGGAACAAACCCAGTTAAGGGAACTCAACTATTTGGGGCTGCTGCTTCTTATAAGACCTGCAGAAAATGAGTATCTTAGATCTCTGCAGTCAGACATGGTTGGGCATGGCACCTACGTTCAAAAAAATGGAGAGTGACTGGCACACAGACTGCTTATCTGCTGTATGCACTGCATTCCTGGTGAAAATACACTAAAAAAGACCCTCTGGTATCTGAATGGAAGGCATAAAAAATGTCCTTTCACTTCTAGCAAGCATTGATAAGACTTTGACTGGATCCTCTTTTGGGTCCCCTGCTTTCAAAAGAGGATGGAAAATAATCTGACTTCAGATAAAAAGACAAGGATTGCCAGATAGCCCAACAGAGTTGGGAACACTAGAATATATTTTTTTATTCTAAGAAGAATTAAACCTGATTGATGTAACAAATTTTGAATTCTTTCCCCCCTTTCCTGCAAAGTAATTGTATTCTCTGTTCATAAGGTATTCAGAAAGAAAGGTTTAAGGCTGGGCAAGCAGAGGAATTGATGGTGCTGCAGTGAAAGAAACAATGGTTTGGATCAGTGAGTTATCCATGAACCTTGAGAATCTGTGGGTTACTGCAAAGGCACGTAAGAAAGAGTAAGAAAACTCAGCATGGTTAGTGATCTTCTACTGCTGCATAAGGATCTCTGGAAAATACTAGGTCTACACATGGGAAAATATGGAGATATAATAGAACCTTCCATGAAGGATTGGCATATTCCATCTGATTATTCTATTTATGGGAGTTTTGCTTTTTGGGGCTACTTCAGGCTGAAAGACAAGACCCATTAGGCAATTTTAAAGAATCTTTCTGTTCCAAACCTGTAAGCACCTGTAGCCTCCAGCTTGCCCTCCCCGACCCCCTTCTCCCTTGTTTCAGAACATATTGATGTGCAACACAACCCAGTCATTTGAGCCATTATTACTACAGCACCAGAGCAAGACATAAATATTTGTAAGCCAAAACAAGAGCCAGTGGTGAAGATAAGGCAGAAAAACATCTGTTCCCAAACTGCCCCACACAAAATAAATCCTCAGAATATTTTTGAGAGGGAGGTAGGGAGGTAGGTAGGTAGGTAGGTAGGTAGGTAGGTAGTAGAGCATTTTGCTTTCTGCTTGTCTAGAGAGCACTCCTCAGCATATGAAGAGAAGGGCTGGAGTTTTTGATAGATTTTGCTACATATTTTTGGGAAAGGAAACCAATTAGGAACTTTGTTCATATTTAATATATTATGGGGAGATATGAAATACTTAATGAAAAATGTCTCTAGCACTGAACTTCACTTTCTGAGTCACAAACCAGAGCAGTTACATGCTGAATGCCATTTCCCAATTTTGAACTGTCTTTGTTGATTTCTTTTTCAAGTCCTGCCAGACTGTGGTGTGAACAGGCACAAGCATGAAATTAATTTCTTTTGCCTTTCAATGCCTGGAAGTGATGCTTTGACTCTATGAATGAACAAGATGATGTTTTGGGTTAGAAAAGGTAAGAAGACCAAGACATGAGGTCTGTGTGTATCTTTGCCAGCTTTGTGGGTAATTGGTGGGCACTAGAGAGATGCCACAAAGCAGCACCATAATAACTCGCACCTCCATTAACATGCTGCTGTTGAAACAGTCTCACACTTGTATATCTGGCCTGTACTTAGAGAAGAGGAAGTAGAAAGCTAGAGATTTACATAGGTTCATTAAAATTTTAGGTCCAGCCTTACTCTGAATTATAGTTTAGAATTGGAAGATGGGACGAGAAAATGAGGATAAATAGAACTTCATAAATCAGAACATTAATCCAATAGGGTTTTTGGCAGACTGTCAATGGCTATATCCTCTGATTTATTTAAACAGTAAGTTTGGAATTTCTTGAGAAAAGCAAAAACATAACTCCAAAATACATGCAAGACTTAAAAAAAAAAAAAAATCTCAACCAAACAACCCATCCGTCCACAACAACCTAACTTGCTGGTATAGAGACTTGGGCTTTATTATACTGAATCCTTTAAAAAATGCTACTCTAAAAAAAAAATTCCATTTCTAAATTAAGACAACATATAACTAGTGTAACAAAATGAAAGAGGGGTTTATTATAGATGCCTCTGTATGCTTGTGGTCTGTATAATTCTGTACTAGGTACCCACAACTTAATACACAAGATGAAATAAACTGACTTTAAACATTACTTAAGGAAACTAAAGCAGCAGATAAAAAGCACATACCTGTAACGAGTAGACTCTGTTAGTATGCCCTTGCAGTGTGTGCAGACAGGTCTCTGTCTCTGGATCCCACACTTTGACCATAAAATCATATGCACCACTTACAACCCTTCTGCCATCATACTGAACGCACCGAACAGCGGCGACGTGGCCCATCAGGACATGCAAGCACTGGCCCGTCTCTATGTCCCACACTCGCAGCGTCGCGTCTCGAGAGCCACTGACCACCCTGCAGCAACGAGAGCCCCTCCTGTACTCAGCACTGCACATGGAAGCACTACAGCAATCAAACTTGGCTACACATGGGTTCTGAGTTTTAATTTGGGACATTAGATAGAGGTGATGCACCAGCCACCAAAGTTCTGGCTTGGTGTGACATTTTAATGGGGTCTTAAATGACTGGAGTGCCCTTCTTCCTTCCTCTACTCACCTCCTCAGGATCTGTCTATTTGATATAATTAGCAATCAGCATTTACAAAGGCACTTCATTCCTGAACAGCAAAACAATGCCATGAGAAATTCTGTGGGCTTTTGTATCTACCTATGAAAGCTTATGAACACGGTGAGCTCCAGCCAGTGCTACCGGCATCCTGTTTTAATAACTGAGTTGACTAATTATAACAAATAAAAAAAGATCTTCAGAAATTTCACTTTTAGCAAAGTAACAGCTATTCTGCTTGACTTTTTTTTTTTCAGTTTATACTTCTATAAGGTTTTTTAGGCAATAGCAGAAATGAGATGGAATGAACATTAATGGAATTTATATAGAAAAACCTCATCAGTCTTCAAAAAATAAGAAATGCAACCAACAATCTGTCAACAACTCCATACCACAGCCAAATAACAGAGCTCAGCTAATGTTTGTTGAATCAAGACATGATTATTGCAAAAATTATGTTATAATCAGTTAAAATTTAAATAAAATACTGCAGTGAAATACTTAGAAAGTTATTTGGTAAAATGAGTAAAAGTTTGTAGCATTGACAAAAGAAGAAATTATTCTGTGGGGGAGACTGGATCATGGTGTAACAAAGAATTAGCTTTGAAATAATGCAGACTGTGACTTTTTGAAGTACATGATTCAATTTCCAGTTCTTCATTTAGTATTCTCATGCTTCTGCTCCTATTAATCATCTCCTCCCTTGTGTTGATGTATGTTTTGCTTGGTTTGTGTTTCACTGGGTGCTGGATGAGGTCCCCAGGTTTCAGGAGCACTTTCTGTGAGCAGGAGTGTACAAATGCTGGGCCAGGCTGTGGCTGGAGCTCTGCAGCAAGACTCACTCACCTTTTCTCGTGGAGATGCATGCAGCGCACGGTGGAGGTGTGCCCATACAGGGTGTGGATGCACTCCCCGGTCTCAGCGTTCCAGACTTTCAACGTTCTGTCTGTGGAGCCACTGATGATGATATTGTCCCTCATCTGTGATGACCACACTCCTCCTGTGTGCCCAACCAGTGTTCTCAAACACTGAAAAGAAACATTTTCCTTAGTTACCCTTTTGACACAGGGGAACGGATACTTTAAGAAAAAGCAATCTTGGAGGTAAGAGTCGGCTCTCATAGCAAGAACCGGAAGACCCCTGGAAACTTCATTCTGATCTAACAAAAAAATTCCCCTTTTTAAAAAATAGTCATCAAATTTCTCTCTCAACTGTTGGTACTTCAACTATATGGAATTTTTCTTGTAATCTTTCCCTTGACAAACTAAGCCGTCTTTCCACATTTCTCAATACAAGGACATGTTTTGCAGCCCTGAGTCATATTCCTGGCATTTTTCTGAGTCACTGCAGGATTTCCAATAGCTTTTTGAAGTGTGTTAGAAGTGGAGAGAGCACACACTTCGTAGTTTAACCACCAATCTATAAACCATTTATTTTTGCTGTATTTTCCTGTCTGTTTATCCAAGAAACACTGCTCTCTGTAAACCACAGCTACAGCATCCCTCCTTGCAAACTCATATTTCAGACCTTTTTCAGACTTTCCTGTTGCCCAGGAGAGAATCCCACACTACATAAGCAGAGCCTCCCTTCTCTGATCCCAAATGGATGACATGATTTCTCACCATGTACAGACAGTGTTTGCTCACACCTTCCTCTATAAAACCCCTGTCGGCCCGGAACAATGGCTCGTCTCTGTCTCCCAGGCTGTTTTCCCTACAAGTAATGACTATATATGCTTTCCCACCAGGCAGCAATAAATGCTAATTAGTACAGACAAGGAAACATCCTTGCAAGACTCCTCTAGAAAGATACTCCATGAAGATTCTGCATTTACTTTAACAACATGATCTCTATAATTACCCATTTTCTAACCCATTTAAATATGTGCCATGTTGATTTTTGCATTATTCTATTTTCTTCAGTTCTGTCATGGGGATAGAGTCTTTCAGTGCACACAGCCATCTACTTCTGCACTATTATTTTTATCAGTCAAACCTGTAACTGCACGAGAAAAAAGGTCAAGGCAGTTTGAGGATCTCTTTTTCTGTAATCTAATGCTAAGTGGCATTAATTGCCGTGGCCTTCCTTTAACTGTTAGTTGACTCCTCTTGACGCGGTCCAGTATTTTTTATCTGAGATAGTGTATCCTAAATACCCAGTCTTTCAGTTTACTCCATTTAAACATTGATGCATTTTGGCCTCCTAACTATTCTGTCCTGCATCTTCTCCTTGAGATCATACCTTTAATGCACTAATATTAAGCCAAAAGTTACTTCAGGGAAAAAAAAAATCAAACACCGGTTATCTGGATCAACTCTAATAAGAAAAACCATAACTTCAGTAGTAAGCATGAGTTTCTGCTGAAATGTTCTATTATCACTGCATGCTGTATTTCCATCACATGAATTTTCTTCCAAAATTTTTTTTCTGCATCAGTAACAGTATAGTAATTCCTGTTGTTAATATCCTGTTCTTTCTATCCTTGAAAATAATTTGCTTTTTTCTTCTATTGTTCTCTAACAATTTTTTAACCAGTTTTCTGCAATTACTGGCTCCTGGCTTAATTCACTGCTATCAAATCCATCTTTTTCAGTTCATAGCTGATGTTCATTTCTACAGTTGTCTTTTTTTCTTATTTCATCCAATGTGCTCATTTTTTAAGAAATCATCCTGTTAAAGCAGCAAGAACACAGAATCCTTATTTTGGGCTTTACATCTGTCAAGGGAATTATTTAGTCATGTTCATTTGCACAAACCAACCTTTAGGGTTTCTTTATTTTATTAATTCTTCAGCATCAGTAAGCATGAGTGCTGATACAGCATGCTTCCATCTTTCAGAGACAATTTCTGGCTCTCTTAAAGGTCTAGGGTAAATGGCCACACTAGGTTTTGCAATTACTTTCAAAAAATTACTGAACAGTAATTGTTAAGTCTTGCCACTGTGCTTAATTTGATATATTTAAGGGAACATTTTGCTTTTGGGAGTGTGGTATGTACAAAGAAAGTATTTTTCATTTGTGTTTAGGTTGCCCTTTTCAATTAAAATAGACATACATTTCATTATGGGATCCCTCATTAGACAGTTTGTTGTAGGGAAGCCAACAGCAGCAGGGTGAGGCTGCCTATGGCTCTTAATTTTATTCTTACCCACAGTAGGATTAGCAATCCCTTCAAGGAACTTCTGGGCATGCAATGACAAATGCTGAATACATTCAGCTTCCACATTATGAAGTGGATACCTTTTACATCTTAAACACGTTATCCTCAGCAGCTGTCCTGTGGTTATCTATACCATTAAATCCAAGCTAAGTGGACACAATACCAGTCTAAAAGGAAAAAGTACTGTTTCCCCAAGGCCTTTTCTACACCCTTGATCGGTCAGTCACCTCAGGAAAAAAAAACCTGTGGGCTGAGTAGCTGTGATGTTCTAACATGACTGAAATGCTCAGAACTGTCTTTTTGATTGCACATATTGTTTTGCTCCTCTAAGCCAGAATTAAATTATTGAAGCTTATTAAATTCCTGCCTGAGCTGGATCTAATTTAATAGGAAATATTTAAACCTAAAGCAAGTTAATTTTTTTTTTTTTTGTGGCTCAGCAATATAGGAGCTTGGAAAGAAAAACAAACTCTGTATTTGAAATCTGAGCCAGTAAAATGAACACTCCATTGCAAAAACTTGAAAACAATAGAAAGAATGCTAGAAGATAAGTGAGGAAAAGAGATCCAGAGGGGTAAATGCAGCCTAAGTTAAGCTTTAAGGAAGATAAAGTAATGTTTCTGTCCAAATTCTTTAAAATCCATGTCACAATCGACTCCACAAGAATAGCAGAATTGCCAAGAGAACAAGGATATATGCCAGTGGTAACATGAGCAGCATTGCAATTTCACATCAAGGTGACTTTTTTGAACTGGAGGAGTTTCTGTGTGGGAAAAGGCAACCCACATGTTTATCTGGCACATCTTCCAATTCCTCCCCCAGAGCACCCAAGGCCACCCTGCAGCGCGGTCTGATGGCCCAGCAGCACTTTTGCTGTGCCAATGCCCTGCCTGTGGCTCATTTCCCAGGGAATGCAGCAGAGCAGCCACCTCACCTTGCCTGTCACTGCTGACCACACTTTGAGCGTGTTGTCGTCGGAGCCGCTCACAATGCGGTTCCCGCAGAACTGCAGGCACGTGATCACGTGGTCATCGTGGCCCTTGAGCACCTGGCAACCAAGAACACAAAAGCAACAGTCACAATTTAATGCAGGAGATTAGAGAAGCAGGAGAAACAAAGTGCTCTTCTGATTCATAAATTACAAAATGCTAGAGTTGCTTCAGTAATAATAAGGCCCCTTAATCCCGTGTGTCAAGTCTAATTTACCGCCAGCTGGGACCAAAGAAGGTGTTTCCCTCCTTCCATGGAGTGATGATGCATTGCTTATCAGGGAACTACAGCTACTGCAAGCCTCCTGAAAGTACCAGGAAAAAGGACTAACAAAAGTGGGCTGAATTAGTAACTGGACACTGCTCTATTCCTCTGCAGTTATTCCATCTCTTTATTTTTCAGTTGATTTTCCATTTACTGTTACCTTTTGTTTCAATCTTGAATGAAAAGGATGGACTGATTATTTGCTGTGTATTTGTATTTCAGTGGCCAAGGTTGACTACATCTATTTTTTTCCCTTATCAGCCAAGCATTGTATTTTGTTAAATGCCAGTCAGCACCAAAGTCAAAAACTGGAAAACCATCAACTCAACTAAATGGAAACAAAAGCAACAATTCCATGTGCTGGGAATGTGGACTGGAATGTTGCTTTACAGAGGTGGGATTTTCAATGCTTGATTTTGGAAAAACTGTAATTCTGTATATTTTATTGCAATACAGCAAAAAAAAATCCTTAGTAGAATACATAGGATGAATAATTTTTTATTTAAGATATACAAATATTTTTAAGATGTTTGTTGAAATGAAATGGCATTTGGATAATGCCAGAGGCTGTAATTTTAATAATAATTCCAAGATAACTTGATGTGGCATATCAATGCAAGAAATACAGAACCGTTGCCAGAGATGTACATAAGTCACAGCCAAATAAACAGCAGGATATAGCCATAGGTTTTCCAAGGGAATTCTTTTGTTCTTATTTTATTTTGTTATTTTTAATTAAGAAAACAGGTAAATTGCCTTAAAACCTTAAAAAGCCATGAATATGAGTTTTTTTGACATTTCTGGCTGCTTGTTCATTATCAGGTTTGATTAGAGAGTTGCTATTTTATTTACAAAAGGTTTGAAATTGCTTCATGTCTTCATTTGGAAAGGTTGCAATGATAAATATCAATGTCATTAAAATAATTTTAACATTTAGAAAACCCCACAGACATCTTAACACAGAATGAAGTTATGTCTTGTGCTGCTCAATTTAGAAGAATATATTTAAAAATAAAGCATGAATTAATCACAGAACAGTTGTGGAGTATTTTAGGTTGCAACATGACCCAGCTCTACCAATACATACATATACACCTATATATGTACAATATATGTGTCTGTATGTTTAAATATAAGTATTTCAAATCAATTTTCATGATTACCTGTCTCAAAGAGACTGGCATATTTATAAGAATTCCCAAAATTGTACAGGAATTCTTAGAAGAGCAGTGAAATGGTTCTGCAGTATGAAGCGTAACACATTTCCAAAATGGTGGCCAGAATATAATTTAAATCCAGGGTGGGCTAAAACACGAATTATTTTTTTCTGTAGCAATTCACTGCTTTTTGTGCATGGATAGTCTTGTTTGTCCAAAGGAAAGAAGCCAAGGCACGAGCTGCTCCTGCTTTGTCCACAGCCCCGTGCACAGAGCTCAGAACCTCACCTTGGGCGATTTCAGCTCTCCTCGCCGCCAGTTGGTATCAATCCTGTGCTGTCTGATGTAGGCGCTTTTCCATGGACTGTGTATAAAGCCTGGTTTTATTACTTTCCTCCTCTTGATATGCAATGGTTCATCAATCCCTAAAATGGAATTTTAAAAAATGAGGGGGAGGGGAAGAGATGAGGCCACCCCACAGAAAACACTTTCCCTCCCAAACCTTTACCGTGACCCCTGACATTAAAATATGGCAGAAATGTAACAATCTCCTGCATGCCAACATTTGTGTGTCAGTGACACCATCCTGCTCCTCAGAGATTTATACTCTCTCTGTCCTTGTCAGTTCAGCATAATCATTACCATAATCACAACTGAAAATGCTCTAGTTCATCATTCCTTGCTGGCAACCTCCTAGCTCGGGTTTGGATCCCCCTTTCTGAGGCAATGCAGCAGAATATTGCTTTTTACAAACGCGTACTGTCCAAAAACGTCCTTAACCACTTACATGCTTATTCTGGAACAGTTCGAGAAGTCAACCTTTCTGTCTGTGGTTCTCCACTCTGGTCACCCATCTTCATTACTTTTAAGTTCACTGTGACTCCTGGTATTAGTGAGCTTTTAATTACTTTCTTGATCTGAAAGGCTGAGTGCTTTTGGCATTGTCCTCTCTTGGCTGGAATTTAAGTATAGCTATGCCCTTTCTGACTTGACACTTAAGCAGCAGAGCTTTGTTTTACCCTTGCTACTACAGATACAGCTTTTTTTACAATTCTCTCACCCTGCTCTCTTTTCTATGCAGCTCTTCTCTCCACTGCATTTCATTACTGGCAGGAGTCTTGTGTCTTGCCAGTATGTGGATTTCACTCTTGTGCCTTTAGCTCCGTCTCTCTCTGCAATCTTGAATTAAGGGCTCCTTCATGTTACTAAGCAGCTCACTGAGGCTAAGCAGGCTGCAATACTGGCCTCCTTGCCTGTGCTCTCCTACCTGGATGCATTTATTCTTACTTGTAATCTCACAAATGTAAGCTCATTCCCCTCTCAACCTTCTTTTTTATCACTCTCTCCTTTTCATGCATTTTCACTGAAATTTTTAAGAGGAGAATCTGTAGAGAAGATTTAGGAGGTCAGACACCTGCTTTCCAGCACAAAAGAAAGCATATTCGGTGCCCTCACAAATAGCCAGCTACAACTGACATTGTTTTGTTTTTTGAAGCCTTTGCATTAACCCCTCAGAAGTCCTTGTCTCCATAATCCAAGGCAGTCTGGACATGGTCCTGTGTCCAAGATGAGACTGCTATGGGATTACATGCATGTGGTCTTCTACCCCCCCATTCCCCCCTGGCCCAAACAGACTTCTTCTTCCTATAATTATCCTTAAAAATAAGAGCTTGCATTCTCCATGTGCACAAATACATGGCTACTTTCATGGGAGCCTTTTTTTGCCCATTCATATCAGTGTTGGAGCACCATATCTTCTTGAATTGGCATGAGCAGGATAATATCCATGTGGCTAATGGACTGTGTGTCCCTCTCTTAGCACCTTCTCCCACTACTGTGTGCCATCTCTGCCTTAATTATCCTACAAGTCATGTGAAATTACAGCAGCCCTTCTACCAACCACTGAAACAGTTTTTCCTCCATGCTACAACTGCCAGGCTATACTCCTACCATTTTTACACCTCAGCTGTTATTTCTTTTGGTTGCATTTTGAATAAACACAATCCTCAAAAAGCAATCCCAATTGTCTTCTAAAAACATGCAACTAGCATACTTTATAAACAAGATATTCAAGCCTAAACTCCAGCACTCCATGGATTATTTCTATTCCCTGCTTTCAACAGAGATACATACCATGTAGCTTAAAGCATAACTTGCACTAAATCTAAAGTCACACTAATTGCTTTCGTAAAACTTTAAGCTTATTATATAAATGAACTGCACTTTTTATGATGGCAACACTTTGACCATAACATCCATCATTTTGCTCAGCCTTACCTTCCTCTTTGCATTTCTCTCTCCAGAGAAGATTATCTTCAGCCAGAATTCTCCAGTAACGACATGTCTGGGCTGCCTGCAGAAGGTCCCTGGGTTCCAGGAATGACAGCACATACAGTGCCAGCTGTAAAAAATAAGAAGAAAGTGTATTTTCTGTACTGCTTTTGAAGAGAAAAGTGAAATAACTCCATTTACTATCACACATCAGGGGCTGAAGTACAGAAAATTGGAACAATAAATTATTAAACAATCTCTGAAACTTAACAGACTCCAGTTTATTCCTGTGGGCATGTGAAAATATAACAATCATCATAAGTAACTAAATCCTTACAGATCATATCACAAAATGATTCTTGCATTTGCAAGAAAATAGATGTCAGCTGAAATAATTACTACATTTTTTAAAAAATGTAAGGCACATTACTTTGAGTCATTAGAAAAATTATTACCAAAGTAATTATGTCTATGTTATTTTACCTAACAATTTCAACAAAAGTTATTTTGAGAGTTGAACTAAAAAGTACAGTGCTCACCATGTGAGCAGATAGGGATGTACATTGTGATGAGTAAACATCACTCAGAAAGCCCAAATACAGAACAAGTAAATGCTACATTCCCCAGAGCTCAAACCACTCTGCAGTCATAGGAAAGGCAGTGTACGTATTGCTCATTTTCTGATGAGAATTCAAACACACTCCTGGGTGGAGTTACAAGGAGCTTTATGGATTTGGATCCAGTAGGATCAGGACATGTAACTTCAGTACAGTTTATTACCAAAACCACAGGGCAAATCCTAACGAGTGCCAGAAAGTAAATGGAAGATGAGCTTTTCCATGTGACAAAACTAAAGTTTATTAGGAAAAATTCAGACCTTCTCAGACTGAGCTAAGCCATATAGTGACTACAATAAAGGCCCCAAAATCTCCACCTCTCCATGAAGCCTTAAACAGAGGCATATATATCACAATTCAAAACACAAAGAGTGTTTCATTAAGGGTGTGATGACCAAGTACAGCTTTTCTACTTGACAGCAACAATGTAACTCCCTTGTCATGGAAAATAAGTGTAAGATGCAGGAAAGTCACAGGAAATGCACAGAGTCCCTAAAAACTCTGCAGAAAGAACAATATTGATAAACATGAATGCAGGGAACTACTAACATGCTTACATTGGGGACTTTCTCAGTAATTAACAGGATGCAGAAGCTGTCAAGGAAATTAGATCACCCACTTTTACTTCTGCTTGCCATCTATTTTGTTTAGGATGTTCAATTTCATTTTTAACTGAAGTTATGAGATTAGATAGTTAAATAGAAATATATAAACAGAATCTGCCCTTCAAAGCAACAAAGACTGAAATTTACTGAGGAAGTCATAACTGCAGGCTGTTGACCTCAGAAGATTTTTCACTTTATTTTGTGAGAAACATTTAGTGATCTAGACAAGCCAGTGTGAGCAGGAAATAAAAATTCAGCACATTGCAACTACTTGCATTTTGGTCGCACACACACCTTGTTTGCAAGTCATCACCTGCAGCTCATGGGGAGCACACAGCACTCCACATTAGAGGGACCTGTGCCTTAAATGATGTGTTAGATCCTGTAGGCACCCCAGGCCACAAACCTGAAGAACCTTCTTCTCTCCTTGCTCAGGGAGTCAGCATTTGGGATCTGTTGTAAGGCTCTCTATTACAGGAGCAAAAACTGTACTAGTCCTTTTAGACATTCTGTCTTCATTCCTGGCATGTGAAGTTACTGAAGTGCTATTTCCTAACACACATCACACAGACCTGCATGTGACAAAACTCAAACGTGACACGGCCCCTTTCCATTTTTTGCCGAATGTTCCTCAGTTGACAGTAGTTTGTTTAAATATTACTTTAAAATAACTATCTATACAAACACAGACATTTGCTAAGCTGGTGTTAATTAAACCTATGAGCCAACCGAGTCTAAACCAGGTTAAATATGGGTAACATTTATTTTAGACTAGATTTATCTAAACAGTCATCAATGGTCAACACAGCCCACAGCTGACTTTAGGATTAGCAGTGGATAAAAGATGACATCCCTTTGTCTCAGCTCATGGATCTAGTTATAAGAAAATTTCAGGTAGCAAAGATCTGACCTTTGACTGAACTGGATTTATGACTACCCTCTGTTGAAGTGTTAATAACACCCAATAGCAAGCAGTTCCTTGCCTCTTTCTTCACTTAAACACACAGAACCAACAACATTTCTATTACTGATTTCAGCAGAACTCTTTATCTATTGGTGTCTCAACCTGATTTTCTTACATAAGTAATTTGAATAATTATTTCTAAAGTCTGAGCAAGAAACCAAGAATATTTATTTCATATTAACTGTTTGATTGCTGCTTTATTGGGAAGAAAACAAACATTTCCACAGTTATTTGACATTTCAGTTATTGCCTTTGCATTGCAGACAATGGTTTTGAAGCAAAACCCTGCTGTCCACATCATCTTCCTGTTCTGGTTTGGTAATAAGATCAGTGCATAGCATCCAACAGCACTGCAGCTAAGCACAGATGTTAATGTGGAGCGACAGCCCAAGGGAGCGTGTTTGCACAGGGGGCTGCCTTTGCCAGGGAAGCCTCCTCATGGAATTACTGACCCCAACAACTCACTCGTGCCCCCACAGCTCAGAGCATCACCCCCCACTGCAGCCAGCACTCAGCAGCTGGGGACAGCCCTGCTGGGGAGATCTGGCTGAGGGAACAGCACAGGAGATGGTGGAGTCAGCTCCACGGCTTTTTTTAACTCGGGTAATTTTGGTGACAGTGACTCGGGGTTAGGAAGCAAAAATTATTCAAGCCAACTTCACTGGTGAAGTCAGCCTGTCATGAAGCTACACATTACAATATTCTGGTTTAAAGAGGCAGGAATCCCACCAAAAATAAACAAATTAAACATTAGTAGTTTACAGGGGAGGGAAGAAACCTAAGTCAGGAAGTTTTACTGCTAAGTACTGTATTTTTTCTGTGAAGAAATTGTGAAGACTGAAATTATAACATGATCTTTAGTTACAGTGTAACTAGATCACTGGTTGTACTTCAGTGAGTATTGCCACAAAATCATGCAAAGAGAACTGATCTCTGAGTTACTGTTATCAATTTTCTGTTGAACTTCCAGACTGACTAGATGCAGAAGTGGCAAAGTATCTTCTGTCTCTTCAAAACATAAATTCTTGGTGCCTTCCTCTGTTTCTGATGCTTCGGACAGCTTCTCTAGAAATACGGCAACCATGCAGGGGTGCTGCTGAACTCTTCTCCTCCCCCAGTGTCCTTTCCACTCCCTAAGAAGGCTGCTGCAGGAATTACTTCTCTAAATACCAATCTCATGTCCCGTGTACTAAGTTAATACTTGCTGCATAAATTGATTCCAACCCTTACAAATGCCAGCCAGCAAGGGAAGGCTGTGACACTTCCAGACTTGTGAAGATATGACAGTGTAGTAAAGGAAAGAAGGGTTTTGTACATGCAAGTATTCAAAAATAGGATATATGTCAGAAAAGAGTGTCAAAGAACAGAGACATGAAACAGTCTTCAGGCAATAAAACCATGTCAAACATAGCAAACAAATACAAACACCAGAATAACTTAAAAGAACTTGCTTTGCAAACTGTTAGGAATTGAGACTTAACTCCCTAAAATCAATCAAGGTGAGAAGTACTATTTATAAGTCAACTAAAATACATTTATTCAATAACTCCAGCAAACTGGGTTTATAACCCTGCATATCCACCCTCATGTTCTCATTGTGATGACATCACAAATTACTCTTGTGTGGACAGCACTTAATTACACACACCAAAATCTAAATCTTAGTTTCTCTTTAACTGGATAAAACATGATCTGATTTTCAGTGAAGGATTTACTGTAAGGTGTCTGCTAATTACAGTTTGGCTTGATCCTTAGTAAGAAGTGCTTTTCTGGGTTTAGTTTTTGTATATTTGGTAGAGATTTTAGGGTTCTGTTTTTCTAAAATAAATTAAAAAATAACATTAACAAAACACCACTTACAGCATTAAAAATAATACTTACACTCAGAGAATAATGTGCAGAGAGGTCTTACATCCAGAGGAAATCTCTGTGTGTGTGTGCCCTAACAGAATTAGTTCTCCAAAAAAAGCACAATTGGCCCAATTAAGATACAGAGATATTTTTAGAGCTATTGGGATTTTGTTTAAAGGGGTCATCTGTATTTCCAAGTATCTAAATGCTATCAAGAGACAGAGATATGTCAACCTGAAATTACAGTAGACATGCTATGGCAGTGTTCCAAACAGTGAACCTCTAACATGAGTTTACATCGCTACATTGGCAAAATCAGCACAGAAGTTTTCTAAAGACGGCAGCCCAGGCACTTGAGAATGCAATATTACCCCATAATTCTCACCTCTTTTGGGAGCAAGGAAATGAAGTCTCTTTGAAACTGGGGCTCTATCACTTGCATCATGTGTTTTACTTGTGTTGGTTCACAACTATCAATGAGTTCATCTAAAGCAAGCAACTTCTCTGGTCCGCTCCAGCTCTGCAAGGGAAGAAGAAGAAACAAAGAGTGAGCTTAGTTTAACAAACTGGCTTGGTTTATACCAATAAGTGCCACTGCTGTGCCAACAAGGCAAATTAAGTTTCCTCATTGAACTATATACAAGCATATAAAAAGCCAGGAGATAAATGCTCATGCTAATGACACAAAAATGAGGAGTTAATCAACACAAAATATTCAAAATTACTACACTAATTCATAAGCTAAGAAAGGATTTGTTATACGCACATACAGATTGGCAATTAAATAGATAATAATATTTAGTAATAATAATTGAATTAATTAAGCTTCTTTTGAAGCTGATGAAATCTACACACATGCTACAGACAACGGAGGGGTTGCAATAGAATGAACACCCTTTCTCTATTGTGCATTCAAGTGAGATGAGAGCTTTTAATCATCATGTTTCATCTGGTAGACCAAAATCTTGAAGCAAGAGGAAAGGAAAGTAAAAAACTTTCTTGAAAAGTACATTAGCTTACTCTCTGATTGTTACTACAGTGTGTCCCTAAGTGACAATGCTGTAATTTCAGAATCTTGGCTATAAACCAATGCATATTTTGTAAGTATCAACTTACACTTGAATAAACAGGGAATTTTGATTGGTAATTTTCTTACTTCACATTTTTACTAATGGGTGCTATAAAATTTGAAGATTTTAATAAGGCACTCAATTGGGAGCATAGCAGATTAGTAGCATCATTTGTAGGAAAAAAAAATTTGTAACTTAATATACTGAGGATCTAAAAATCATGTCTTAAACTCATTTGTGCTCATCAAAGAGCTTTGATTCGTTATATGAAAACAATTTAAAGAAAAAAAACTTTACAGAAAAAAACAACAGCTACTGCTAGCTGATTTAGCAACAGAATTAGAGCACAAATAAAACCTTAGAGAGAAAATGAGACATCACAGTTTTTGAGAGCAGATTCACATTCCTCTTCTCAAATGTCTTCTAGAATGACATTTACAAGTAAATTAGCACATACAAATGATATTACAGTTACCATAAGAGGCTAACTCAAACTTAAAAAAAGAGGGCAAGATACCTTACAATTTAGATTTCTGTATTAGTCTGTCATGTATCTCAGGTCTTTACTACTTATGCTCTAAATTTGGATTTGACTCTGAAAATTCACTCTGGTGTCCACCATACTACAATGTTAGTGTACTGTGCAGTTTCTGCCAGAACAATGAGGCAAATGAAGAAGAAGGTGGAATTTCTCAAAGTGAATGTAAAGCAGATAAATACCCAGCTTTACTCAACATAAAAAGATCACAGCATTGCATCATTTCTCCCTAATTAAAACAGCAAAATACTTGAAATGTCAGTAGA
The DNA here is from genome assembly GCF_023055355.1 of Agelaius tricolor. Classification (NCBI taxonomy): domain Eukaryota; kingdom Metazoa; phylum Chordata; class Aves; order Passeriformes; family Icteridae; genus Agelaius; species Agelaius tricolor. The sequence goes on from NW_027269268.1 coordinate 20,713,065, forward strand.
AGTATAATTTACCCAAACCATGGCCATGGGGACTTCCAAGTGACCCAAGTGCCTCAGGGCAGTGGAGGTGGCTCAGTTACGGAGAGAGCACTCTGGGACTGCAGTTGCCTCACCCCACTGCCATGCCCCTGCCTGCAGCAAATGTGTGCCAGCTACTGGACAGCCTACCCTAATGGAGGAGGAAGTTCCTGACCTGAGCCTTTCCACACATTGTGGGCAATTGGTAAAATGGTTTAAGCTGGCAAGAAAACATTCCCCATCCACCTGTGTGTATGCAGTATCACCACGGGAGATGAGGGTTTCCATGTCCAATACCCAATACCTCAGAATATTACAAAGAAACCAGACTGTCTCAGCCAAACTTGCAGCAGTGCTGTTGTAAACAGCTTTTATTATAAATTTCTTTCAATAGAAACATTTGCATCACAGAGCAGTTCTCCATAAATCATGCACTGAAGTACTGTTTATCTCACCAATTTTCCAACTGCTGTTTGTTTCATTAACCCACAGCTTAGCTGGTGTTAGGTACAAACGTTTGCAGGCTTTAATGTCATCTGTCAGCCGTGTTTGAATTTAGGAGAATTAAAAAGAGGGAAAGCAATACTGGTGCTACTTCCTTATAATATAAATTTCCAAGGTCAGTCTACTCTTAATTTATAAGCAGCTACATGTACTAAATTAGAACAACTCTACCTGAAGAGCATTGTTTGCTGCTGTGGCAAATGTTGCTAGCAGTTACCAACATGTTATTAATTAATAATGTCACTGTATGCTATCTTAATCTGTAACTCTCTTACACTTAGTTGGTTTTTAAAACGTAATACAGATCTGGACAGAAAAGGGAAAAGATTCCAGAATGAGAAAGAGTTGCTAATGACTAAAAGCAGAACCCTCTTTTATCTGTCTGTCATTATTAGGGGATGGGTACAGGCAGCTTCCTACGGATCTTCTTAAGTAATCAACTGCTACAAAACGTTGTCTCTAGGACATTGTCCCCTCAGTCTTTCACTTAAGCAAACAAACCTCCAGCTACAGTTGGTGAGAGGTCTCTGAGGGAAATGTCTGGCATGGAAAATTGGGAGGAAGCTTTGCCAGATGAACACAACTGTTTGCATTAATGAAGACAAGACTAGTAAATTCTGTTTCTGGGCCCTGTAGCTTGATCCACTTGCAAGAAAATTGCATGTAGCTCATAAGGCAGAAGGGAAAAGGAGTAACTGTGGCTTTGATGAGAAACAACAGTAAACAAACGTTGCAAAACAAAAAGAAAAAGTAACTGTGTGCCAGTTTGCAAAGTTTCAAACTTTGTAGAAGACGAGAGACTTTTGAGACAGGTTGCATCATGACCAGACACCTTCAATTTCTACCAGGCAATTCCCCTTCAAATTGAAGGCCCTTGTAAAGAATATACTTTATCTTTAAAATACTTTTGCTTAATTGTCTTCCTTTGCTTTCCTTGTCTTCAAAACTGAAATTTAATTTTAATGTAAAATTGAACTAAAGTTGTTATTATGAGCAGGGGTTCCCTTGGAAAAGATAACTCCAGGATTCATTAACACAGCCCTTGGGAAGCCAGCACTGATACTGCTCTTTGAATGATTTCAGAATCCTAAAGAAACATATCTCCTCTTTGCTCCCATTTCCTCGGGAAGGTGTTGATTTGTCAGTCAAAGCCTTTTGGCTGTTCATACCAGCCTTTCCTCATCCAGTAAAGCAGCTGCTGTAACAATGGCACTCCCTAACTGAAAACTATCCCTTCTTTTCCCCCTGCACTACTCTGGGTAAATGTCTTCCCTTTCTTACAATCAATATAAACAACATCTTTGCTGCTTCTACAACTTCCACCTCACACCTTCTGTCTGACCTGTTACCTGCTTTTTTATCATCATCTGTTTCTGCACCTCTCCTCTTTCATGACCTGCACTCTTCTATTGCTCAGCTCTCATCTGCTACCTTCAATTTGTACAATTACAGCTTGTAGCAATTATATCCTTTTGCTATAATAGGTATATTAAGGACAATCTATTTTAAAGAGTTTAACTTCAGGGTGCTGTTCTCCATTACTAAATACTGTTAATGGAGGTCTGTCATTACTGAGACCTGCAGAAGGGCTCTTCTTGGAGCCTGCTTCTGTCCAGCTCTTGGATCAGTTATCCAAGACCCTGCCATCCCACACCCCGAGGGTACCTTAGTCTGGATAAAAATAGCACATAAGCCCTGAAAGAAACACCATCTACAGCTGTAGAGCTTTACAGCAAGTAGTTTGTCACACCAGGAGGGACTCAGGAGCAGCTGGTGCTGAAGTCCCCTCATTAACCCATATCAGAGTTCCAGTCCCCAGCCCGGTCCCCTGGACTGAACATTTGCAGCACACATGGTGGACCTTGTCCAGAGGAGCTGCGACTGGCTCAGACTCCACAACCCTTCCAGATGTTGGATAACGTAGAGTTTTCTCTGAAAGCAGCTGAACTTGTATGTAACAAAACTGCCATGAGAGCCAAACCAAAGAGATGGGCAGGGGACCTGCTGTAAGTCTGCAGGACTGCTCTGGAACAAGGCAGGAATGGTGATGCAGCCAGGAGGGGTGGGAAGCTGCAGTGCAGATCTCTCCAGAGCTGCATGCATGGGCTGCACAGAAACTCCAACCCTTGACTCATCCCACCACAAGGCACAGAGCAGAAAGTGCTGCAATGCTGGCTATGGTACAATCTTTATGCCTGCTTCACAGAGGAGGTGGACTATTCAGTTGTACATGTATTCATTCCTGAGCATCTTTGGAAGGGAGAATGGTAAGCAATTGGAGCTTAGGTGACTAAGCCAATTATTTATGTAAAAAATGCCAGATATGGCAAAAGCATTCTGGACACTATCTAAACTGCTGTGAAAAAGAATGCTTCCAGTTGTAGGTAAAACTATAGCATTCATTTGAATAATCAAGTAGTTATTTGAAGTGATTGCCTATATTGGTGTGTATGGAACAACTTTTCAAAATCAATTTTCCATGAAAATGCCATCTTAAAATAAATTACTTAAATAAAAAACCCCAGAATCCTAAGTATATGAAGTAGGAAGAATGGAGAGCTTAATAATTTTTAAAGCAAATACCACATCTGACTGAACTTAGCATCCACCTGACTTTTTTTCCTTGTGCCAAGCAATTTGGTGATTTAAAATTTCTTGTAAAGGAAGAAATTTGGTAAAGATAAACTTGGGCACTGGGTTTTAAAAACTCTTAAAGTGGATTTTAAAAAGACCTGAAGTCAAGAGCCACTGCAAATCAGAAAAAACAAATAGACCTTCAAGAAATTAACTGGCTTGAATCTAATAAAATGCATTTCTATTCTTCTCTCCAGACTTCACTGAAATCCATATACAACTTTATTTTTAAAGAGAAAGTGCAACTATACAACTGTTTCTCCCTCCTGCATTATTTCATTACTTTAAAACCAAAAGGCTTAGATCAATTATAAAACATAACAACAGAAAATACATATAAAAAGCAAATTTTAAAAAAAACCTTATTGACCATCTTAAGTTTTCTTAATATTTGCAAAGTGGTCTTGATTTCATCAGGAGCCGGATGGAAGGCTAACATACAGGTGAGAGTCCTCAAAATAGCTAAGTATCACTGGTCACTGCCAGTTTCTATGCCAAAGAACAGTTTTACCTGAAACAGTACATATGTCCCCCTAACATGCCTCTAGAAATTTAGCTTTAAAATTAATTGGAATTATATTTTCATATAAAATGAGTGAGGTATTAAGGTGGACTAGCAAGTACACAGTACACGAAGAAAGCTCTCTCATTCCTGTTTCTCTACAGGAAAAACTTTGTATTTCAAGAATGATGCTGCATGTGCCATTTAATCCTGCCCTTTGGGCAGAGCTACCTCCCCTATGAATATGCTTTTATCATTTGGCTGTGTAAGACCTGCCTCTTTCATGAAACTCATGTGAAAAATAAGCGTATAGAAAATGAGGAGGCAAGCAGATGTAACACTGAGATGGAGCTACATGACTCTGAAAGCTTTTCTTCAAAAGCAAGGGACTCCCTTTTGTGAATGCAATAAAAACGACCAGTGACAGACATGATCAATAAGTGCTGCTCAATGATCTCCAGTTAGGAGAGAGAGGCCTCTCCCGCTCTCTCAATAGTATAGATCAGCGTTTAGGCACTTAGTACTGCAACTAAGTATTCTGACAAGTTTAAAGTATCTAAATATATATGTATTAAAACATGTTTTCTACATTACACACTGTACACATTTGTCTACATAGGCAAAATTTTCATGGGCTTACAGACTACTCATCCTAACCAAACAGCTGATAGCATTGCTCTTACTGTCATGGGTGTCTGCACCACTCTCAAACGCTTCAACCTCTTTCATGATCTTCTTCAAAAATATGTAACTGTCACTAACTATCAATCTTACGTTGATGTAGGTTACATATTGTAACAAAATAGCTTTTGTTAGTACAAATGTTCTAACATTACAAAATGTTAAAATACAATGTAGTATTACATTACCATATAAATATACGTAGTACCATTCAAATATGATTCTTAGGGGTTAAAAAGACATATTTCTATGAACAGTCTCAAAAAAGATACACCACAGTAATTAAATGTGAATATTTTTAAGAAATTGAATGATGTGTACAAGAATCCTAATTTCAAGCTTCCACTGGTTTAAGCAGATCATAAATGTGTAAAAATAAAGAGGAAAGAGGTTCTACATTATTATTTTAACGTTCAGAACTGACAGTGATTGAGATCAATGGTATTATGTGGCAGTATGAATCAAGCCAAGGCACATTTCTGCCTGCAAAATTGTATGATAGATACCTGTATCTACAATATTGTTCTTTTATCTTTGCCTGTTACAGTAATTGAAACAATGCCTGTATTTGTTAGTTGCTCCTTTTGAAAATGCTTTTAGAAGGAATGGTTTATTAATCAAGATAGGAAGACATAATATTTCCATTTTTCAAATGAATGACTAAGACTTATCCCTGCTTCTTAAAAACACAGAGCAAAATGTTAAGATCTCCATGGTACAGGCTGTGGACCAGAAGGAGAAGCTTGCCCCAAACTTTGCTTGTATTACCATATACAAAATTGTCTCAGGTGCTCCCTGACTGGTATCCAGGCGCATTTTAGTTTCAACCTATGCAAGCAGTTCATAGCATTGTCCTTCATATCTTTTCTTTATCCAGATAAGTAATTTTTAGGCATTGCTAAAGGCATTTTAAAAGATACGCAAAACCTCTTCCTTCAGCTGTGTACACATGTGCTGGCTGACATGTTCAGTACATAGAGATCAGTAAAAATACACATTGAGTTTCCTTTTAATCTATTATTGATAAACTTTTCTTTCTATTCTTAGAAGACACTAGACTTGTGACGAATCTAGAGCTGTAACTGCACTGAAGCAAACCATGCACCAGAGCTTACTAGTCTCAAGCAAAAATGGCTTGAGGCCATGTAGTTAGCCCTTACACATCGGACAGACTTTGCAGAAGATGTGAAAGCATTAAACAGGAAGGATTGTATTATTAAGAAACCAGTTAAAGCTGTTATTTTCTGCTGAAACAGAGAACAAGTATTCCTTAAAGCTGATGCCCATTTGTTATTGCAAGAGAATACAAAATCAATGGCAGAGACATTCTGGGATGTACAAGGAGGACCAACTCCACTGAAGCGCTCCCTAACACGAACCATGGAGGCAGAGTTGCTTCAGATGCTCATTTCTGCAAGCACAGTTACCTGGAACATCTTCAGCCATTCCTGGAGGCCGGAGGGTGGCTGCACGGATGTGATGCGGCGCCGCTGCTGCCCCTGGCCGTTGGCTGCCCGCAGGTCCCCAAACGTCGTCGGCGTGGCGGAACATGGCACCAGCCCTGTGGTACTGCCACACAAACAAAAAGTGACAGCCATAGGTAAAACATCACGGAAAATTCACAAGAGAGCAAAAAAAATCTAGTATATAGTTTGCAACTATTACTTAAACTCTTTAGCTTCAAGCAAAAGCATTAGCATGAAGAATTGTTCAGCTGGTCACTCAAGAGGTCAGTCCCTCAATTGGATAAATCTGCCTGCTTCTACCACTGCAGTGCTAGCCCTCCAACTAGGGGAGAAATAAGGATCACATTTCAAGGCTGAAAAACTATCACTCTGTTAACTGCCCAGCAAGTTGTGTGTAAAGATACAGGTTTACACATTCCTTTCCTTGCCAGAGTATTTCCTTTCCTTCTGGGCTACACTGCTGCCTCCTGACAGGGGATGTAGGAAGCCAGATCTCAGACTTCCACCTGTATGTGAAATGTGCTAGTGCTGCTTCATCTCCAAACAGAAAGGGAAAAAAAAAATCTATTTTTAGGTTTTAATATATTTTGTTGACAAAGAGATAGTAATATCAAGCAGTTCTAGTGGCTTAGTGGTCTGGAATTGGACTTTGAAATACTCTATATGGTCTTTTAAAGTTTGTGTGTTGATGGAATGACACAGGAACTAAAGGGGGGGGGGGTGTGAAGTGAAAAGGGAAAAGGAGCCAAAGGTGCTCTCTGAATCACAGTTTGATTTTTTTCACTCTGACATGTTAAAAACCAGCTCATTCGTACGGAATGGAGCTTTTAAAAGAGCTGGGATTAAGCTACTATTGTGGGAGTCTAAAGAAACACAGCTGACTGTGTTTTCTGGTTTGGGGTTTTTTTGTTTGGTTGTTTTTTTCATTTTCAGGATCAGTTTTTCTTTTGGTTTTGTTTTGTTTTTTATATATAATGTAAAGTACTTCATTCACAGAATATCAAAGCTGTATTCCCTAGCAGGAAATATGGAACCCCAGTAGTATTTGCACAAACATGAACACTTAATTATAGTGTGAGACTCCAAAAAACCCTCTGGTTTTTTGTAGGATAAACCAAACTTTTTAGTAGGCATGAGCTTAGAGGGTCTACTGATTTTTCAGTGGCTACAGCAATAGCTTTAAATGATGCAAGGCAAGTTCATTTTAATATTTACCTCATTATGCTCTACAAATATTTCACTCTACTCTTCCTTATTCTGAAGGACAATCATAGCATGTCCTAACATTTACCCAAACTGGTCAAGAAAAGTAAAGATTGGTTTGAGCAGGCCTATTTTTAACTGTTCATTTTGCTGAGTAATAACAGAAACAGAAGCTGGTATGAAAATACTGTTTCAGAGATGAAGGATCCTCCTAATGGCATCTGTTTACTGACTTTACCTGTTATATGCAAACAAAGTTCATCAGCTGGTCAATTTTAGAGTCCCTGATCCTAGGGAAAATGGAAACAAGTAGGCACAAGAACTGCATCATTTGCAGTTTTATATTATTTAGATAAAACCAAATCAAAGAGTTTAAGAGAGGAGGATCAAATGTTACTTAAGGATTCTTTTATGCCAATAGCTACTCAAAATCCAAGTAATGTCAGTTAAAAGTATTTTTAAAATAAAAATGTGATTTTACAGCTTAGTCATTCTAATGACCTGCATAGAGATCAGCACAAGGCCTATCACTCAAGGTCCAAAATAAGGCACTTGAAATTACTTTTTATTGGTTTTGAGCAATATTGTAGCCTGGAACTTGCCCCAGTAGAACTGTTACACTTTACTTTCTTCTGCTGTAAACTGGTTCTCAGTCAAAAACAGTTATTCAAAACACGATTTAAAAGTTTCTTTCCTTTGGCTTCAGATGAAACCAGAAGACACTTGTTCATGCTTCATTTTTCCTCTATGTTTTCATCCCCCTGAAAACAATGAGTCAGGTCTCTGTGGAAACTGGACAAGTCCAGCAGATCCTCTGAACCTGACAGACACACTTGACAAAAATGCGCTTTTCTTTAATGCTGAACTGTTTACTCTTCTGGGAGTGCAGAGAACTCCCAGTGTGTCAACTTAAGAAATGGTGGCCAACAAGAGAGTCCTTCCATTAGACTGACTCAGAAATCAGAAGACACCACCTGCAGGCCTGGGAGGATGTGGAAGCTGCAACAAGTGCCTCTCAGCAACAGCACATCACCTCCTTTACTCTGCTGCAGCATTCACACATCTGAAAAGCAACCCTAGGACCTGCTGCCTAAGTTTTCACTCATCACCTGATAAACCTCTTAAAGGAAGAGAAATAAAATATAAACTATTTGCAAGAGCCATCAGTGACTGAACACTACTGTAGTGCATTTAAAAGAAGTGCCATTTCCAGAGAGCCTTGGGAGGCTCACGGGAGGGACGATGCTTATAGAGGGGAAAAAATGCAAAATACTCTAAATTCAAACAGGATGGGAAGCAGTGTGACATCCAAGCACAATTGTTATGGCAACTACATAGTAAGAATGCAGTTGTAAGGCGTGCATTCCACAGCCCTGCACTGCTGCTCATGGTTAGGAGTGCTTTACCCCACCAGCACTCCTAACCACCTGGTGGGAACACCCTAGCAGGGATTTGTGCTTCCTGGCACCACACAGCAGCAGCAAGGAAGCAGAGCAGAACTCCTAATACTTTCACATTGTGGATAGCAAATACATGTGTGTTCCTGTTAAGATCAGATGGTCTGCTCTGCCTACATGAATTTCCATTCTCTCACTCCTGTTACCATAGCAAAGTGATACATCTGATCACAATTTTAATAGTCTTAGGGTTTATCGTTATGTCCCTTTTTAAAATCTGTTTGACTTTATTCCCAAGAATGCTCTAGCCCTCAAAAAGTCTCTTAAGTAAATGGGCATGCTATATTTAGAATGAAACACAAACCTCAACTGAAGAAATGCAAGTCTGGCTACTTCATTAAAACTCATCTTCAGTTCACGTAATTTAAATTAGCAAAGCAATATACAAATGCTGATACCACCTCTTCTTTGCTTTACAGTGTTTTAACATTAAGAGGAGCTTAATTAATCAGGCTCAGCAATTGGAAAGACAGGATATACGCAGGAATCAGGATCCAGTGATCTGTCATTGCATTTAATTACCTTGTGTATTCTGAGACTTTGCAGGGTTTCTTTCCCAGAGAGAAAGAACGGACCTCGGAGCCATGGTCCAACTTTCTCTTCATCTGCAAGGTGAGGGAAAAAGAGTAACAACATGGATTTAGTTACACAATCAACCTTAGTTAAGTGTACTTCTGTAAAATTAACACATTTTTACCTTCTACTTTTATACCAAATTTCAAAAAGTTGACACTCATAAAATCACTTAAAGCAGTATTTTATTTTCTGAATTCAACAATATTTGATATATGTTTTAGAGGGTACATGTATATATTATAGCTCTTTTAGGGTCCAAAATCTTTTGGAATTACATTATTTTAATTCCCAAATTGTGCAAAAGTGTGTTGAACTGTGTTAATTTATTTTGTGTTGGTTTATTCACTAAACTGTTCTCTCTCTGTCCTCCCAGGAGAGGAGGGAAGGAACTAAACCAAAGCCATGGATTCTTTGTATTCAGGTTCATTGCTTAGTCTCTCATTGAAATGGTTAAATTTTAGGTAGCCTATCTGCATTATAAACCATATTTATTTCAGGGTCTAAAAATATATAAAAAATTGCTGTATCTTTTGTCTATACTTTTATCTTAAAGCTGTACATTGAAAACATTTCTAAAATTGCAGTAAAACTGAGTGACAGATTAACCAGTATTTTTCCAAGAAGGGTAAGGATAAAAAACACTACACCCTAGTCTCAAATGTCAGCCGCAATTAGATACGATCAAAACCAAATAATGAACAGGGCAGCTGCTAAAAGGGGAAGCCAGACTGCAAAAATTACCAAAGAGATGGAAACCAATGAAAGCCATATTTATCTAGGCAGACAAATAGAGATTACTTTCTACATATTTGGGTAATCTTTAACCACAGACTTTTGGACTAAATGAGACATACGTGTGCCAAATGCAACTTCTGAGTTTTTGCTGGTTTTCCTTTTTTTTTTTTGAGATGTGATACACCACAACAGTTTAGCCAGCTGAAAAATGTTTACTGCTGCTTACAACTGTGAGCTGCAAAATACATAAACTACTAGTATTACATTTTGACTTTAGTGTAACCATTTCCTTCCTTTTTTCAAAATTCATGTTTAAGATACAGTTTAAAAGTTGGCATCTTTCATACACAACTGATTTGATCTTTTTTAATGTTGTATTATAACACAGTTATTTAACCATTTATTGTATCAGTCTAGCTACCTAAAACAAAACACCCCAAACCCAACAGGATTCTCTAAAGCTTATGGTCCATATACTTTTGTTGTGATTTTGGTTATTTATACTTTTAAAATACCCTTATGGCTTTACCTAAAACGGCCACCAAAGATCTCGTGTTCTGCTTCATTAGTGCTTCCACAGGAAAGCTAAGGGTGGTTTTTATGGGAACAGCTACAACACAACCAGAAGAGCTTGCCTTGTAGCTGTGTTTTCTTGCCCATGTCTCACATGGGACACTCCACGGCATTTCACCAGACGAGCACTGAGCCAGAACTGCCTGCATGCTGCCGAATCACCAGCCTCACCCTCGCTGCTTCCCCACACCCCAGGAGGGGCAGCCCCCCCTTGCTCCCCCCAAGAAAACCAGTTGCAAGGCTCACTGAAAAATAATGGATCCCATCTTTTATTGCTGTGCTAGGTGGGTGAGCCATCAGAATTACCGGAAGCGTAAGTAAGCTGTTTGAGAACGAATTTCAGTATTTGATGATAGACTTTTCAGAAAGGATTTTTCCTCTTCAAGAAAAATTTTTATTTCCAGCTTGCCTTTCTGAGACATTATCATCATCGTATTCCTCTTCTGCTTCTCACAAGAGGGAGATGCAGTTTTGCAAAAGCACATCTTAAAAATAAAAAGTAGAAAGCCTACAGCAGAATACTCAGCTCTGGTGATTTATTCTTTTGCGTTAGTGAAGAAAACAACATGCATTATGTTGCCTAATAATGATTTCACCTGTTCCTTTTGGCTGGGTTTTTTTCAGACATTTTAGGCAACTTTCACATGGGGGCCACCACGCAGACTGACTTCCAGTATCTCAGAAGGTGCTAAGTAAATAGACTGCCAAAAATGCCGTTTATCATATGAAGAAGATAAAACTTTCTTACAGCAGAGAGGTCTAGTGACAAGATTCAGACATGTAAGGTCTCCGTGTAACCAAAACACAGAAACCGTCGAGCAAACATCCCTCTAAACATTTAATTTGTCGCTAGGAAAACACAACTCCTTCAGACAACGTTTATTTATCAAACTAACCGAGACTGCAGCATATAAAAAAATTTAATAGATATAAAAAAACCAAAAGAAGGGGCAGCAAACTGCATTCCGCATCGCCGCCCGCCACCAAGCGCTGGCAGCGCTCCCCGGCAGCGCACTGACTGCAGCTACGGCCGGGCGGCAGCCCCCGCCGCCGGCACGTCTCCGCCCGCGGACCGCCGCCGCCGCGGCCCCCGCCCGCCGCTCCCTGCCCCCGCGCCCTCCGCGGCCGCGCACCCGCGGGGAGGGGAGGCGAGGCGGGGGGGCGGCCACTCACTTTGTAGAAGATCATCTTGAGGGTGCCGTAGAAGCCCATGGTGTCGGCGCGCTTCCCCTTGCGCGGCGGCGGCGGCGCCCCGCGGGCCCGGCGGCCGGGCAGGCGCTGGCAGTACAGCCCCTTCTCCGGCAGGTAGGTCACCGCCTCCCGCGCCGACATGCTCGGGCACGGCGGGCGGCGGCGGCGGCGGCGCTGCTCGGCCCGGCTGGCCCGGCCCTGCCCTGCCCTGCCTGCGCGGAGCGCGGCTCCCCCTGCCCGCCCTGCCCGCCGCCTGCCTCCGCCCGCCCCCCGCGCCCGCCCCGTCCCTCCCTCCCCGCCCGCCTCCGCAGCGGCGGCGCGGCACTGCGGGATGCGCGGCCGGGAGGGACCCGCGGGCCCCGCCGGCGGGAAACCGCCCCCACCCCGCGCGGAGGGGAAGGAATTAAAAAAAAAATACCCCAGCGCCGCGTCGCTTTGGGGCTATTTCCCTCTTTCACCTTCGCCCCCCGCACCCGCCCCCTTCTCCCGCACCGCCTCCGAGGCAGGGGCTGCCCCCAGCCCTCGCTCTGTTCTCTCAGTGCCACTCTCTCCACGGTTTTCCAAGCGGGTGGAAAACAAGCTCGTTTCCACTAATTATAATTATACCGTCGCCCTCGGCGGGCCTGGCTGGACTCGTCCATGACTGCATTCCGTGGACAGACGCAAATTAGTCCTCCAAAAGTGCGGGTAATTTTAGAATAATTTGAAATGCACTACAGTTTTGCCAGGGAAAAAGATGCTGAAATACCCTCTGTTGGCTAGACAATAGAATAAACGGTTTTTGAAGATTTAGGAGTTGAAAGAGCCGAATCCAGCAATTATGTAATACACATTAAACTAGTAATCCAGAGCAGAGCCGCGGCGGAGCTGTCAGCGGCAGGAGCGGGGTTTCCCCAGCAGGGAGGCAGGCAGAGCCTTCCCCGTGCACCTGGAACAGCCTGGACGCGCAACACGCTCCCCTCTCCCGCACAAGGCAGCTCTTGGGCGGCACCAAGCCATCTTAGCTCGGGCTTCAAATCCTACGCAGGATTCTCACCTGGATTTCAGGGAAAGCACAAGGAAAGCCCTTGGTAATTACTTGCTAAAGAACGCTCCTTTTTTGGTCATTGTTCACATCAACAAATCTGTCCGGCTCACCCTTACGGCTCGATTCAAGGGCATTGAAGTTCCTGACATATAGGCTGGGCTCTCAGACAGATACCTGGAACCGGCACAGCAGCTAGGCAGCTTGATTTTTTTAGTTTCTATACAGACAACTCAAGAGACTTCAGCTTCAGAAATTTTTCTTTCTTTTTCCTTTTCCCTCCTGCAAAGTTTTCTGCTCAAGTTCAGAACAGAGCATACCCTGAACACGATCTGAAGCTGCAGCATTCCCCTGTAATTTTCCCCAGGTGCAGTGGAAACTGGAGATGCTCAGCAGCCCTCCAGACCGATTCACTCAAACAGAAGGAAGCATGTAGTCCGTTCCTACTGACCTGAGGGGAAACTATCTTCTTCTTTATCACCCAAAGCAGCACAAAAAAGGTTCTACCTTTACAGAACACACATCTAAAGGAATGGAAGCACTTTCTGTAAAGCCCATTAGCTTCCTCATTACTACTTTTAAAAAATCTCATATGTATTATTACTTAGCAATAGCTAAGTGTGGCAGGTGTTAGCACACCCAGATAAGATGAAATCCCTACCCCCACAGCACAGATTCTGTCTCTCTATGGTTTTATGTATCTCCCGTCCAGCACTGAGTCTTCACAGTGTTTTTCATCTCCCAGTGAAAATGGTTCTGCCCATCAAATCTTGGCATTTATGCCATTATCCACTAAACTGCAGTGCTGTATATTTTATGAGAACAAAATGGTCTTGAGTTGACTTCATACCTCAGATATGAACAGAGCTGTACATATCCCGGGAGACTATTACTGCTTGCCTTTGCACATCACATGCAAAAGGGAAGGGAAAAAACCACAGGCTGCATATACACATTGAATAATCACAGGAAGCAAATTAATACTCAAACCATCAGAGTAAGAAAGAATTTCAACATTATCAGTGTGAGGACTTAGAAGTACTTTATATATGTGCTTTCCTAATGTCCTGTGATACTTGCAGCTATCTCTGCCCCTTCTCCCATCAGTGAATGCACTCGATGCAGAGGGGGGATGATGGCTACTCTTGTTCCAGCACAGAAACAGGAATGGCCAGGAAATCCCCAGAGATTAGCCTCTCCCCCAGCCCAAAGACAAGTGTAATCTGACAGCATGGCTAGATTTATCTTTTCAACAAAATGTGCTCCGGAATTAAGCAGTCAATGAGTTGAATAATAATTAGAAATTACTATTTTCCTCTCTTTTGGAGTACTACTATTGCAGATTACTTCTCTTTTGATCATGATTGGCAGATATTCTCTCATGGTAAAAAATCCCACTGACTTAACCACTAATCACTTTGCCACAGTCAGGACCCATGTAATAACCCCAGCAATCATTTGCTAATGGTAGAAAACTTGGTATGTCAGGTATTTATTCTGCACAAAAGGTTTGGGTTTTTCCCTAATTTTAGAAACAGCTATCACAGACAGATGTGACATTTGAACAATGACCATCTCTCATCTAGCAATCTGCCTTTCTCAGAGCAAAAAACAAAAATTGCACATGGTTATGGCTCTGGCTCTCACTTTCTCAGTATTTATCTCTGTAGTGGTCCCATTTTTGAATGTCCACAAATAAAGAAACATTCCCTCTATCTCAAACCAAGTTTGATAGTCTCTGGGTAATTGCAACATTGAATCTAGTTGGATGTTTGCTCTTCCCCAAAATGCCTAACCACAGCCTAGGTTCTCCCTAGTTATTGGAGGAGAACATGCTCCACCAAAGGCTGAGGGCACCTCCTGTTAGACTCCCACTCCAAATTCCTGTCTAGAAAGGACTTTCTCTCTCTCCCTTGACTTTGAGAACCACCCTGTCCTCAGAAGAAAATTCTGTAATGAATGCACTACACTCTCCCTTGTAGGAAATTAATTAAGGTTTTGCAAAAGTGACGTGGAACTGCCTAACGTGGGAAGACTGAGGTCACACAGCTTCACTCTGTGCCTTCTGGGAAAATACAAAGGTGAGAGAATAAGACCCCAGCCCTGCAGGTGCTTTTGAGAGCCTGACAGCAAGTAGCAAAGATGATGCATTCACTTACATCTCTACCAACATTTGAAATAATATTTACTACAGTAACTTAATGATCCAGGAATACTTAATGGTCTAAAGTAAACATTCATCACAAATTAAGGTACACTGAGGAAGACTACAGTTTAAAGCAATGTTAAGAGAAAAATCAAAAGTTACCATGTTTCTTTCCCTGTCTCGTATATATGTAATTTCAAAGGTTGCTCTTGCTTTGTTTAAGCTGACAATAATTTTTCAAGTTCTTAAAACCACAAACAACATACAATTCATGACATTTAGAAAAATGTCTACACCAAAATTACATAGTTTTCAGTGGACACAAGTCCAATCTTATTTCCCGTCAGTGCTGCCAACTCTTAATTAAAAAAAATTCACAGCATCCAATTCTTTTCCTGTTGGCAACACTTCTAGCACCTTTACCAGTTTGTCATGTGGCATGCTGTAATTAAGACTGTCTATTACTTCTAATGAAAGACTAGAATGAATTACAGAAATCACCCGCAGAGCTATATAATCCCCAGAAGAACGGAGATTACAGTGCAGCAGACCAAAGAAACAACATTTTTGTTGGTTTTTTTTTTAGTTGGAGAAACATTTTTGAGTGGAGAGACTACAGGATGGTCTGGCTGTGGTAATGGCCAGTCAGCATTTTGAAAAAACACTGGTGCTTAAACCAGGGAATGCAAAAACATTAATTGGCATTTCACATACAAACATATGTGTGTCAGGAGCATAATGTGTGCAAGAGGAACTGTGGAGCAATATGGTTTGGTATCTCCATTAATATTGGTAAATGCATCATTCAAGACAGTGCCAGAAGGGATTCTGTGTACTCTGCACATTTAGCAGACGCTTAGCAGACTGACTCCTTTAGAAACATTTCAGAGGGATTTTTGTGTGTTGTCTAATAGGATTGCAGGGTTTTTTCTAACCAGGAAATCAAACATCCTAAGCAGGAGGGGCCAAATCCTTAGCTGTGCAAGATTTACCCTGAACACAGTGAAGATGACCTGAGAAGAACAGTCATGCTTAGTTGTTCTCCCCTTTCTCAAATTTGGACCCACTTAGGCTTTAAACACTCCCCTTCTGCTCAGTAATCTAGTTTGGGCAGCTGCAGCAGCCAGCACTTTGTCTTCTATGTTCGACCTATTCATCCAACTACATACTTCATTTAATTTGCCAAATGCTCCCATTCAGGCAAGAATCTGGCCCCACAGAGAGGTACTTCTGCCATCTGCTTTAGACATTTAACTACAGCTTTTCTTAGGACACCTACATTTAAAAGCCCAAGTTCCCATTTACTCAATGAGAAAGGCACATGCTAGAGTGTAACATGTATAAGGTCTCAGAAAAGGAGAAAAACATTCCACATGACAGCAAGTGTTTAACATGTTTCAAAGTAATTCAGGGTGGGCCTTTCCACTACAAAAAGGCACTGCTATTATTGTTAGATCTTTTTCTTTTTGAACTATAATGAAATTAAACAAGTGACCCACTGGGATCATAGAAATCCCATGGTTCTCATGGTTTCTCCCAGTTTAGTTTGGGCTAGCCAGCAGAACTACAGGCTGCGGATTTGAGATTTATTAGTGTGCATCCTAGTTGCTGAGCTGGAAGTATTTTATGGGTAAATTTCAGATCAGTGGGCAGGGTGAGACAAAGGTTTAGCACACTCACCGGTTTATTTGGCTAAGGAAGTTCAAAGGCACAGTGTAGGATGCACCTATCACACAGGTGTAACTGTGTACAATATACCATTAGTATTGAAGCTGCAGAACAGACCTGGAGAAATGAATTTAGGTGCACCAGTTTGTGACCAACAGCTGCTACATTACAGCCATGAGGGAAGAACAAAAGCAACTTGGCTCCCTGGAAGCAGCTCAGATAGAGGAATTTCTGCTCAATTTATTTATAATGTGGGCAGCAAGCTTAGAAAGGTTCACTCCTGCATGTTTGCCTCAATACAGCTGAGGAAGAAATTTACACTTATGATCATGTGTAGTTCAAGTGTAGTACAAGCAACTCTGGACACTGCAATGTGCACTGACCAACAGCTTAATGATAAATGACATATTTTTATAATACTGATGAGCTTAAGGTTTGGGAGGAAGTAGTGAAAGCAACAGTAACTCTATTATGGGAGGAAGGACCCAGAGAGGCATTACATTAAGTTGCGTGAAGCCTTCCAAAGCTTACTTAAGTGGAGTGGAGAATACATATTATGAAGTATGATAGGTAATACCAAACTGTTTCACTAACTGTATAATGTTTCTTGGCAAAGCATTTTGAAGACTGCTTTCAAAATGAAATTTCCCACACATGATTATCTGTGATTTCCATGCAAAGTAAGGTACTGTAGTCAAACAAATCTGTAAAAACACTTTAAGCTTTGTTTCTGCAGGGAAGGAAATGGCATCAGTAGCAACTGAAAAAAATCAATTAATATTTATTTATGAATCCTGATCCTATTAGGATAGCGTGAACTTTGGTTACAAATACCATTTTAAAGGTATATATCTATAGCAGAGATTTCCCATAAACTACTTTCTTAAAATACTTGCTTTTAAAAAAATAGAGCTCTAAATGCATTGTGATAAATTCAAAAGGTGTGCTAGTTAATGGCTGTAAAAAATAGCTTTGAAAAGGATTTAAACGTGACGTGTATATAACAGACTCCGGCATTGGATGCTTATAATAAACTTCAAATTATGTTTTAAGAGCAGGGAGATTTCACAGACAGGCTTAATGTAATATGGCATTGCTGTGTCTCCAGCAGAGCAGAACTCCCCTCTGAAGGTCATACATCCTGTTCTCTTTGCTGGTTCCCTGGAGCTGGGCACAGAACTTGCAGCATATGCTCCAATGCTTAGGTTATTTTAAAGGAGTACAGCCAAAGCTGTCATATGCCCATTAATGAAAGGAACAGATCCATGCACTCTTCCTTGGTGATAACACCAGCTTAAAGATGTCCCAGGCTCACCTGCTCATTCCTGTCCCTGAATGGCTCTTGCCCTTATTTTCTGCAGGACAAACATCTGTAGAAACACCCTGTGAACCAGATTCATTAACTGATGCAGGGTAAAGAGAGATGGGTTTAAGTTTTTACCCTTGGGGTTTTCTTTTTTCTTTCTTTTAGATCTAGTTGCTAGTTTAAATTTCTACCATGCTTTCACAAACAGCTGAGCCAGCAGAAGCAAATGAGCAATTCACAGGCAGGGCACAAACTCCTTGAGCCAGCTACACCACTGAGAAAAAGGTATGAGGAACTATGACCTGAGTGTCCCATGCAGAGAGGATAAGCCTATTATTTACACCTAGAGGCACCGCTCTCTCTCAGCTATAGCTTCATGTGCATTTAAGCCAGCACAGCCACTGGGAAGAAGAAAAAAACAAACAGTTCCTGCACTTGTGGCTGCCCTTGGCCACTCATTTCTATGCTTGCATCACCTTCTCAGGTGCCATCACAGACTTCATTGTATGGCTCTGTGGTCAACTACAGTGGCAACTGACCTTGGGACCTTTTTGCTAGGCTATTTTCCAGCCAGGTCAGATTCCTCATCTCCCTCACTGCACAGCCACACACACATGTGCCTGCATAGCAAGAGATACAGCCCACTCTCTCCTTTTTAACCTCAGAAGAGCTTGAACACTTACCTTGAACACTTGCAAAACTACAGCCCTAGGTGAGAAGGCAAGGAACTGTGTGGTTTGGGCTTTGTCCTCCCAACCCAGAGGACTGTATTATCACCAGAACAATTTATTTGCACGGAAAAATATACTTCAGTCTGAGATAAATGGAAATGGACACTCAAAGATTTACCACAAAACAAGTACAACAAGGTGAACCACAGGCAGGGGGTATAATGCCAGCCTTCTTTAAACAAGTCACATTGTAACTCCAGGAAGCTTGTCTCATTAGAACTCTATATTATTTCACTGAATAAAACCAACAAAACCAGAACATTTTTCTTCCCAAAGCATTTTTCTTCTCGTTAAAGAAAAAGATAAATGAAAACAAAATATCAGTGCAGCTAAGCTTCCTGTTGCTTTTAATTCCCTGTGACAGTAACCACATGCAAGTTTCCTACACAGAAATATGTGGTTTGTTTTAAAACTAGCAATATTAGCATATAATAAACATTTTTTTCAGGGTGCATATTCCTAAGGAGCAGAGTTAAGGTTGATAATACAACCTGCACTTTCATATCCTTCACCGCTTTCTGTGCAACAGGAACATTATGAGTTGCTTTACTGAGTTTTGTTTTTACAGAGTATTGTAAGTTTATTCATTTTTCAAAGGAATTAGAAGGCATTACATATAATACATCTTGCAAAACAATCTCTAATGGCAGCAGATCTTCATAAGAACTGCATCTCCATTCATTGTGCTCCTATTAAAGTTAACTGTAATCTATTTATTATATCATTAAACTTAATATATTGTGAGATGAATTCTATTTATAGATGCAGTAATAGCTGTGCTAATCACTCAAGTTCACATTGAACCAGGCTGTGCTTCTGAGTCACAGCAGCAGTTGCTTCAGAGACCAAAGGACATTCCTAAATGTCCTGAAGTGATGACCTTGCCTGTTACACACTGGGCAAGTCCAGGTGGCCCTGCAAGCCTCTCTCTGGCTCCCAGCCTTGCACTGAGGAGGAAGCTGGCACCACACATCCCATCCCCTTCCCTCCCCTGGCCCACTCTTCTCCCAGATATCCGCACACACCACTGAGGTCAAGGGCAGTGGCTGCCACACGACGCCAGCAACCAGAGGCCACCTGGGCACAGGGGGTTCTGTTGGCACAACAGGAGGATAGCAGTCACTGCCTGGGGTCTTTTTTAAAATAATTGTACTTTATATTCCTATCATAGTCATTTCACACATTATGCATGTGACAATAGTCCATAAAGTCACATGCATAGAGACTGTTCTTAGGCACACAAAGCACAAGCCCTCCTTGCTGATCAATAAACAAACATGTTACAAAATAAATTAATAGGAATCAGTTCCTTTTCTCAATATTTCAAACAGAGAGCTGAGTTTTTTTGTTTATATTGACAAGAATGTTTCCAAATTGGAGAAGTGTGCATTTCTGCCTTTGAACACCAACGTTCAAACTGTTTTCACTCAAATATAAGCAGGTTGTCAAATCACCTTTGTACAGAAAAAGAAATGTGTGTTTGGACTTGGAAGGCTTACCAAAAATGTCTGTCCTTTGCACTGAATACAAATGGGGGACAGGTATCTACTGCTGTTTGCTGTTAAGTTTTCCTTTTTTTTTTTTTTGAGATAGCTTTATTTTAATTGCCAAGAGAACTGCTTGTTTATCTGGCATAATCTATACAGATTTATTTACAAAATAGTTTCTGTTGTCATTTGTGGTACATGAAAATGAGAAGGGGTTAGTTGTGAGTCTTGAGGCTACAGACAGAAGAATTCCTGGAATTAGAGATTAAGCCAGAAGGATTTAGGAAGAATGTTAAGAAAAAATTATTAAAAATGTCAAATCTCTTTTCCTACCTGTTTTACCTAAAGGGGGGAAAACATTACAAAACCAAGCATTCAAAAGAATTTGAAATGACAGGAATAAGATGCTTTTACTACGAAAGAGCTGCTTAACAAGATAGCCTGTGCATGGTACATACTAAATAAGAGAGATTCTGTGGAAACAGTGTTTGAGCTTGTGATTTACTATGTATTGTTATCCACCTGTGCACACGCATCATGTTTGCAAAGGCAAACATTCCAATGTTTTAGGCATGGCATCCTGGCATCCATTTTATAGCATCAAGGGAATGAATTCACCCCATCATGTGGCAATGCATTGACTCCCTGTCCAGTGAGGCAGGCAGGAACACAGCCTGAGCCCCCAGGTGACACCCCACCACTGTGGGTAACCTGCAGTGAGGAACAGCAGGATGCCACCTTTGGTGCAAAAGCTCTAGAGGAAGGTGAAATGTGATGTGCCAGGGCAGTTTGCTGGTAACAGAAGTGTAGGATCCTTGAGTTTCAGCTTTGCAGAGGTGATGGTTCTGTTGAATATGTATGAATTTCCTGGCTCTCTCCATCTTTTCCTCCTCCTTGTTTCTCTGTAAGCATCATCCCCAAGGTGCTCTCTCCATCTTTTCCTCCTCCATTCTCTTGCCCTGTGCTTCCTGTATCAATATCCTGGCCCAGTATTTCCCCAGTAGTTTGGCCCATCCTGCCCTCTCCACAACATCACAGTCTAACAAGACTTATTGTCCCACTTTATAACTCCTTTCCTTTCCCTTCCCATCCTCAACCACATTTTCTCCTTCCCTGGAATTCAGGACAAGCATTTTTCCATACAATGTTCAACCATCTACAAGGCAGGGGACATCTGGACTGCAGGACACAGAATCATATAAAGGCCTGGGTTGGAAGTGATCTTCAAGATCATTTAGTTCCAACCTCCCCCACTGTGGTCTTTGATGCCACCCACTAGATCAGGCTCTTCATGGCCTCATCCAACCTGGCTTTGAACAATTCCAGATATGGGGCATCCATAAGCTCTCTGAGCAACCCTCAGTGCCTCCCTAGCCCCTGGGTAAAGAATTTCTTCCAAACATCTAACTTAAATCTCTCCTCTTTCAGTTTAAAACTGTTTAAAACTGTTCCCCCTTGTTCTGTCATTACCTGCCTGTATAAAAAGTGACTCTCCCTCATTTTTATAAGCCTTCTTGAGGAACTGAAAGGCCACAATGACGTCTCCCTGGAGCCTTCTCATCTCCAGGCTGAACAACCCCAGCTCTCTCAGCCTGTTTTCACTGAGGTGCTTCAGCTCCCCGAAATGCTTCTCCTTTGCTTTGTCTAATACCTGCACCAGCAAGTTATCTAGAGGATATTTGGTGTTTTCTCTGCCATCCTTGCCCACATCTGCAGAGCAGCTGGAAGCAGCCACTGGAGGGAAGATGCAGTTCTGCCAACATTGCCTTTGGCTACAGAATGCTTGGTGAGTCCCAGGTCAGTCAGGTCAGTCTGATCAGCACTATGACTAGTAGGACACAGAGTCCTTGCAGCCCAGAGTGTCTCTGGTACATGAAAATGGTAATTTTCCCATGACACACACTCTGCCCTAGCATTAAGCTGCAGTGGTGGTTATAAAAGGGAAAATTGCACATTCTACCTTGCTTGATCCAGCTTCCTTTTCTCACCCAAGCCATGCCTGTGGTAGAGCACAGAGAAGGGGATTTACTCCTTTTCCATGAGCCCTCATGATTTATTGCCATGACAACTCACCCCTCTCTAGAGGCCTGGGGGAGCCCTGTGAGCTGGTTTCTCCTGAGTACATTCTTCCTGCAGTGGAGGATGGATGCCAAACCTTTGCAGAGCAGAAAGGAATGCCAGGCATCCCAGGGTCACACCAGATGCTTTGAAGGCTTGCTAACCCACTGTCATTAACCTTATGCTGTGCAATTGCATGTCAAAATGGGCTACAGGCAGAGCAAGGAGGCCAGCAAACCTGCCCCAACTCAAAACACTCTTCCCTGAACAGGTGCTTCCAGTCTAGAAACCACACAGCATGCTTGCCTGCCTCTACAAGAGACACAGCACTGCATAACTTCAGGTAACCAGTCCCTCATCCAGACGAGAGGGATGACAATTGCTAATAATTATTTTTTTTTTTACACTGAATTTAGCTTTACCAGCACAACTCTTTATAACAGATGTTTCATACAATTCAAGAAGTATGAAATAGGTGGCACATTTCACAGTGTTTCAGAGATATTTTCAGTGCTACTTGTAGAAAACTTAAGAACTAAGCATAAAAAAGGAAAACTACCATACCTGTCCACTGTTATGTCTAAACTTCTTTTGGGAAGGCATTTTGTTAAATAAAAGCTTATGCTTCCTTTATAAAGCTATAATATTTCTACTTGAATTTAAAAAACTACAAGTTAAAAAACCCTGTTTCTACCCTCAAGGAAAACTGCATGTTGCAACATTCACATAACCTCAGACATCACATATTTAACCATTTCTCTAAAAACTTCTCAACTGCCAGATCAGTGTAATGGAACTGATGTGCTCCCTAAACCAATCCATTCACTGTGGGTTAAATAGCAAGACAGTTAACGAAACTCCTGGGTTTTGAAGTTTTATTTATAGACTGGATGGAGTAAATTAAAGATTTCGAAATTTTTTTGTTTGCTGTTTCATTCACTCGTAACCACAAAATTAGATGGCAACCATGGTTTTGAAGTTTGAAAGTTTATGGAGACTCAGTATTTCACAAATCCAATTATTTGAGGAAATGCAGCCCATCTAATGTTACTGATTTACGAATTAAATGCCAAGGAATAGTCCATGTCACCAATGTGGTTGGTTGTACAGGGAAGTATCTTAAAACTATTTTAAAATAAAGAGGAAAAAAATACAGAATATTGCAAATTATTATTTGAAATTAGCACATTGGAAGAGAGATTTAAAATTCTGTAATAAAGCCTGTGCAAATATATGTCCTAGTTCCTATTCCTTTTATTTTGCTGAAAGCAACTACTAAAGCTTGTTATTAGCTATAACATTGCTTAAGCAATGCCAGCAATGTTCTGACAAATCTCTAGGGATTTTTTTACCACTTTCCTTTTATTATCATACTCCATCTCTAATATTCAATCAGTGCCAAACTGGTTTATGTATGCCAATCTTTCTCACAGAAATGGAAAAATATCCTGCTGTATGTCACAGGCCTGCTGATGTGTCAGGGAGAGACTGAATGGAAGTGGGAAAGGGAAGCAGGAGGGAGGAGGATGAGAGCACCAGCCTGCAGTCTGGTATTTAGCAGAAGTCTCATTTTTTTTGATCAGAAAGTTGGCAAAAAATCAAAGTGCAGACTAGCATTAGTTAGGTCCCTTTTAATTTAACCTTCGACACAAGCTTCACACATCATGAGGACTCTTCCCTTTTAGTCTAATTTCAGACACAGAACAAACTTGTGCCTTGAAAACTGGCCAGTCCTGAATCCCCATTTTGCTACCTACCTTCAACAAACCATGCTACGAGCCACTGATCAGATCATTCACTGATGAACCTAAATTTCAATTTCTGTGCAGTTATTTAAACACAGCTGAATTTCCCCACTGGGACAAGATTGTACAATGTTCACTTTTGTCCCTTGTAAAATCACAGACAATGTTTAGGAATGTTTGATTAAAAAGAAAATTCTGGGAAGAACTCATTTGCTGCTTGTGTAAATATAGTTCCTCTTTAAAATTTGATAACAACAGTCTTAATGGAATACTACAACCTCATTCATGCTTTTGAATAAAGTGATTTAAATTGGCATGAACACAGTTTAAATACACTTCTTCCCAGCTAACTGTTGGCAGCTTTTTAATGGCCTGCAGGGACAGGTATGACTCATGCCTGCTCTTCAAAAACTTTTTTAAAATGCAGATTTTTTCCACTGGTCTATTGTGCTTTACAAGTAAACTGAAAGAGACTAAAATTAGAAGGCAGACCACTACCACCAGAGGGATTAGGAACTCCTACGCTATGCTGATTCCAAAAGCTGAATTGGTTGACCTGTACTAGGGACTCTTATTTTGGTTCCTACTACATTTCTAGGAAACTTCATCCAAAATCTCTCCTGGTTACAAATGATTTTAATTCCCTGTGCTTAGAAACAGCGGGTGGTCTCTGCATTTGCATGCAACATTGCACTGAGCAACCCTCATTCTCTGCTATGCAAGACTGAAACAAGTGAAGGTGTTCCCCCTAAGTAAGCCAGCGTGAGAACACTACCTGGCACAAGTCATATGGCAAAGCTCTGGGGTTTTTAAAACAACTGCAGAAACAGTTGTTTTAAAACAGTTTTCATGTGCCTTATGCACAGTATGCTCATATTTACTGATTCTGATTAATACAAAGTTTGGTGGACAGCTACTCTAAG
Organism: Agelaius tricolor; assembly: GCF_023055355.1. NCBI lineage: Eukaryota > Metazoa > Chordata > Aves > Passeriformes > Icteridae > Agelaius > Agelaius tricolor. Next base: position 20,737,693 of record NW_027269268.1, read on the forward strand.
AAGGGAATCCAACAGCCTCAAGTTTAGACTGAGCAATCAACCTGTCAGGGAAAAGACAGCAGAGGATACTAACCTTCCCAGTAATTCAGTCATTTTAGGCAGTGCAGACTACTGGGTTAAAAGCTAAAACAACAAGGTACATTTCAACTCAAGATAGGGATGTCAGCCTCCTTATCAGCACGGTCCTTCAAAGAGCCCTCTGAAATTCTCTTCCTTTGAGACAGACAAGCCCCACATCTGCGGCAAGATGTGTGGGCTACTCAGTCCTGAAGAGCACAAGAGGTGCTCTCAGAGTAGTATCCTGTTAACCAGAAAACCTGAACAAGCTTTGTACTTCTTTATGCAAAGCACCTAGGGAAAAAAATGTTAAGTACTTAATTTGCTATATCACAGAGGAAAGTTAAATGTGACTCAGCAGGTGTACATACTGAGAAGCAAGAACAGTAACACTAACTGGGCTTTGTTCACTTTCCTGTTCATGATAGCTGGTTACATTACCATATTATATGCATCTACTTTAGGAATGGTGGGGTTTTGCTTTTACAGCAGGTAGACAGCTGGCAGTGTTGTGTGGCTCTCTGAAAGGAGCTATAGAAACGTGACTAGTAAGCTGGGTTAGCTGTTCAGTATTCCAGGCTAAATGGGAAAAAGAAAAAAGAGGAAGACTCAGCCAGAGCCTGCATTGATCTAAAGCATGGGTCAACAGTTCCAAGACACAGAAAATCCAACTCATTTCCCATTTCCAATTTCTGGGGGACATCCATTACAATCTAAAAGGTATCTGTTTTGAAGAGTTGTGATACTAACACTGTTTTCTAAGCAGAGGCAGTGTACACCAAGGTTAAAGAGATGGCTGTACCAAAAGAAATCTCATCTCAGAATTTAAAAAAAAGTGTGAGAAACAATCATAATGCCCCCTTCACCTCCACAAAAACTATACTCTTTTGTTGCAATAGAAAATGGAACTCTTCATTTAAAACCTTAGCAGATGCCCAAGTATGAGAATGGGGATGGATACCAGGAGTGGTTCACATACCCTTCATCTTTTCTCACTGCTGAGGTACTGACTTAGCCCTCAATGAAACAGAATGTGCAACTGGTCTGCAAACAAGACCCCACCATGCAAACAGCCAGCTGATGATATAAGAAGAGAATCAAAGGCTGCTGCAGTTTTGTCCAGCTGTCACATATCCAGCTTACATTCTCTAACGAAAGTCTAAGCAATAACACCTAGATCTGAACAAATCTGGTCCTGCCCAACCAAAACCTTGATTTAAAAGAAATTACCTAGTAATTTCTTCCATAAAACACAAGAATTTCAGGAAGGTAAATAACCATTTTATGCCCCTGACAGGTCTTTCTAAACCTTCTACAGGTTCTTCCAACTTTTGATTTCCCTGAAACAAAACCACAGTTCTCACTAATATTCTGGAAGAACAGACAACTAAGAAAAAATTTTCCAGTGCTCAGATGTTAAGACTCCGTCCCCGCAGCATTAGTGTCTTCAAAATGTTTTAAAATGAAAGGGAAAAGAGAAGTAGCTTGCAGTAGTTTCCAAATAATGCAGTTATACTACGTTTTATCTGTATGGATGCCATCATGGAATTGCACTATCCCTTTAGGGGCCTTTGGGAATGAGGTGAAAATATTATCTTGATCTGCATTAAACCAGTAACTGAATTGAGTATATTTGCTTCTTCATGTTCAGCGAATTTCAAGAAGCTCCTAATTTGTTAGCACTTTTCAGAGTGATCTTGAAGCTGGAAAGGAAAGGAACAGACAGCTCAATGTATATAACAAAGGTTTGTCAAATAACATCAATATTCCTCATAATAAGATTGCCCTTTCAAAGTAAGAACTACTTAGAGACATGGTAAAGACCCCAGCTCAAAGGGACCCAGTGGAGCGAGGGGCTCACAAGCTGAGGGCTTAACCTAGAGGTGAATCAGACTAAAAGCTTGGCTAGGAATCAAGACTGCTTCTTCATGTTGCTATTCCCACCTTTTGGTTGTAAACAAACTCTGGGGCCATGGCTGGGAACACCGAGTCTGCAAGAACACACTCTCCATATCAATGCCTCTATGCAGAGCAGAGAGGATGACTGTAGACAAGACTGTAGAAAACCACAGTTGACAAGGAAATAAATCTTTAGGAAGACGAGGATACTGAGGTTTTACCAGTTCAAATCCCACTTGCAAATACATGTGAAGATGACCACTGATAACCAAACATGCTTTACATCAAGAACAGTTCTAGATCAGAGGCCCATCTGCTCCAGAAGCATTCCTCATGCCTACTGCTATCTTCTCCTAAGGAAATGCCACACCTCTCTACAGACATTCTTCACTGTAAGACAGCATACCTTCCATAAGCTTTTCTGAAACAACTTGTCAAAACCAGCTCTCAAAATGGCAAGCCATGGGGATACTTTCTGCTGGATATAGCTGTACCAGAAGAGATTACTCTCCCCTCCTTAACAGATTTCAGTCCATGAGCTAAATTGGCTTATACAACTATATATAGAAGTAGATCTTTGGCAATAAATGCACGTTTTTCCCCTTAAACAGGCTAAGAAGTGATGACATGAGCAGCTTAAGTGGCAGATCTGAAGCAGCAGAAGTCTGCTGGCAGGATGCATGACAAATACCTGCAAGTAGCCCAAAGGGTGGCAGTTTATCCAGCCAACTTAGCTGAGCTGGAAGATGACATGTTCACAGTACCAACTGGTCACAATCACAGAAGCCAAGATATGTTGGATTCCCCATCACTAAGATAAGTGTGCTGAATTCACTGGGGCCTCATGGTACTGCCAGGATTTGACCCAACATCTTATAAGCCCGTATTACTGCTCCTTTAATCATTAAAACCGCCCAAATCCAATATGTGCAAAGAGTGGTACATCTGACTTCAAAAGCAGCTTTCTTTGAGAAATTCTAGAGGCAAATTACTTAATCCAACATCAAGATATCTGTCATAAAATTCAGTTGTGCTTGCTATCCACTGTTGCAGTTACAAGACCTTCTCCTGTACTGGCAGTCCCAGCTCACTCACACATATACACATTAAAATCCCCTGTTGTCTGATGGGACATGCCAAGTCATCTGTTCCATATATGTTTTTAATAAACAGATACACCATCAGCATTGCTAAAATACATTTCAATTATTCAGTTCAAAAGACAAGTTAGTTGAAACCAGCCTTTGGTTGAATTTATGTTTTTCTTGTTTTTTAAAAGGAGTCCTGAGTCCTGTTTCTAGTGTTGCTACATGTGACTTTATGCAACACCTGAGCCCTGTGAAGGGAAAACTGTAGTAACATACACAGAGGATAGATATGCCAGGGGCCTAAGTTCTGCTGAGAATTACATGTTAGCAAATATACATGGGGTCAGCTTGCAGACAGCTAACAGCAGCTCCTTGAAGTGAAGGCTTGGATTCATGGCCCCTTGCTTTCTCAGTGTATGAGACAGGCTGGAGAAGCAGCGAGAAACAGCAGCAAGAGGTTTAATACTACTAGCAGATAAAGCATAAACGTTTCAGAAACCCTTGATTATATGCTCCGAAGCCCACTCCACAATGATTCCCTTACTATCAGTCAGGACAACTAAATTAAATCACACTTTTATTCTGCAGGCGTAAAATGAGACATCAGCAAAACAAACTCTAGTAACTTTTTATTGATGTATTTTGGAGGTGGTTTAGGCTTCATCAGATGGAAAGGCCTTCCAGTGAAATCATTCTGCTCAGATATTATTCATAAAATGCATTTGCACTCAAAAGCTTCAACTTCAAAATCAACTGACTTTTATTAATGAGGGTGTGTTCTCCTAAACCCATTGATGAAATACCCAAAATATCTTCAAATCACACATTTCTTTCACCACTTTCCACAGACCTCGTACCGCCACACCAATTCACGAGACAATTTTATTACAGAGCCCTGCCCCTGCTGTAATGATGATGACAGAGCCTCCCTAGGACTGTGACTACCCTCCAGGCTGACACAGCTCTGGGGCACCAGTGGAAGCAGTGCCCACTGTGCCTCAGTGGGTAACAGGCTTTGCCTGTCATCTGTCACTCATCCTTTCCCCACAGCCCCCTGTACCCAGCTGCAAATCCCCTCTGGTACAAACAGCCCAACCTAATCCACTCCAACAAACCAGCCAGGGTGGCAGAGCCTTACTATTTAAAATATTTCATTTTGACAAACAACATTGCCAGCAGCTTTGAGAGGGCATTTCCCTTAAACAGAAGGGTTGTTTACCTGAGCTTGCCTAGGCAAACAATCTATAAGGATTGCAGTGGTGTACACTGAACTCCTGGATTTTGCAGACACGTGGCTGTGATTGCTAGCGTATTCCTCCTATGGGTTGTGCCGTGGGAGCAGAGTACCCAGGAACAGCTGGATAAAATAATATCTTAAATTGATGCAGCCTCTTGCTGAGACTGAACTCTTTGCCAACAAAAGTGCTCTTTGCCCACCTTAGCTGTGACCAAGTGAAGGGTTTGGTTAGCAGAGAAATAGCAGCTAAAATTGGAATTTTCCAAGCCATAAGACTTTAAGCAAAGCTACTACACAAGGCATCATCACTTCTCTGGAAAGTACTCTGGCAGATGCAACAATGCTCACTTTTTTGTCAAACCAGAAAATCTCTTTATGCTATCATGAAGGCATAGATGACAATACCCACCTCAAAAAAAAAACCAAAAAACAACACATAAACACTTTGACAAAGCCTAATCTGTTTAGAGAAGTAGAGACCATCTACTAACCAACCTGAAGGACACTTTTAAAGGCTGTATCTGCAAGCTCTTTAAGAAATCCACTCATGCACAGAAATCTGCAATATAAAAAAAAAATCCTGGGAGAGAAAGTTCAAATATGTAAAAAAGTACAAAGTCAAAGACAGTACAAAGAGTTTACAACCTTCTCTCTCTTTCTGGCTTTTTAAAAAAACTTCTGTTTGAATACCTGATTTTTTTTTCCTTTTTTCTGCTCACTGGTAAATAAACAGAACAGGCAATTCCTTTCCCACCTGTTTCAGCAAAGCCATAATAGTAAACTGTTTTTTTGTTTGTTGCAGCAGTTGCAAGAGGTGAAAAGTTATTACTCAGTGAACCTAGTGGATTTATTTAATAATGCTTTTATCATAAAACTATGTTTTTCTTTAAACATGATAGACTTCTTTTGAGATTAGAAAGCTTCTCTCTTCCCATAAAACATTTTCCTTCCATTTTAGCTGAGTTTCTTGTGCCAAGATGTTTGAAAAAGGCAACTTACACAAATATTTATACGTAAAATCCTCATGATAGAAAATACAAAATTAACTTTACAAATGAAAGTGACTTTCTTTATAATCAGAGTCCAGAATTTAATGCTAGTATTTTAAACATATAAAAGAACTTTACCACAGAGAAATATAACACAACATCTACCTCAAATGTCAGAGATAGTTAACTTTTCTTGTATGTTTGGAAAAGAAATCAAAAGAAAACAGTAGGAAAATATATTAACTTTGCTTTTGAGTGTTGAGAGTAAATAACTTCTTTATTTTTGTTAACCCATGTCATATCAGAATTCAGCCATTATAATTTATGTCCTTTTAGAGTTCCAAAAATGAATGGGAACCTTACTCTCAGAACAGCAGAAGCCATAAAGACAACACAACAAAGAACTGAGAATGTGATGGAACAAGTAATGAGAGCGTAAATCTGAAGTTCAGTGCTTCTCTCCATTATCAGTGCATGGTAATTTTATGCTATTTTCTGCTGAGGCTCCTTTGAACAGAACATTGAAGAGTGATTACATGTCCAAACTTTAATAAAATGTCAAAATCCACTGTTTCATTGTATCTGCAATTGTGATGGATTCCTCCTACACATGGGATAAGAAAGGATAGAATTTTGTATTCATGGTGCTCCAAGCACTATGTTTTAAGTTAGGGCTTGATGTAAATCAGTTATTTGCCAACGAGAAAGTCATTATTATAACCTCACATTTTAATTAAAAAGGCATTTTTGCTTTTAAAAATATGGCTTCAGATCTTGAATACGCTTCTAGAAAATAAAGATTTTTAAAAATTCAGTGGCTCTCACCACAAAACAAATCCATGGCCAACACTGTATGTCACCACTACAAGGGGTACAGAGGACAGCAGACTGGGTTCTTCCCTGTAGTTTTAACTCTGCTTAAACTGAAATAGGAGAAAATACCTCCCTTTTGGGAAAAGAAACTGCAAAATCTCTGGTTTGGCCTCAAAACTTCTACCCTTTACAGGCCAAAGCTCATGCCTCCAAGCTCTGAGGTCTGTCCAATACCAATGGAAAAAACAGCCATAGGCGACTGGGGTGGTCCTGCTTCCACCTTCCTACCTCAGGTGGTGTTGTCAATGCCAGATGGAAGATGGAAACTGCAGGCAAACCAGACTTGGCACCAAAGACACATTTGTCCTGCTCTCTGGAACTCCCACCATGTGGCAGTTTCTACAGTCAAGGTTAACTATATCCTAACCTGCAGGCTAAAATTCCCCCACTTATTTTTCAAAGCACAGATATCTTCAGACAAAACAGAACCAAACTTTTGCTATTGACTTCTCTCTGTATTTTGGACAGACCCTCTTTTTACAATGAGACTGCATGTGAAAACTTGTTACTCAAAAGAAATTCCTTTTTTACTCATCCTACTGTCTACAGATGGTGACAAAAGTAGTTCTTCCTACCTACCCCAGAAAAAAGAATCACTCTTTGAGTTTCAACAACCAAAAGCATCGTAAAGATTGTACACAACCTATGCAGTTCCCCTTGTAGAGGGAACATATCAAAGAGAAGATATCTGTCAAGAATGCACAGTGAAATGTTGACAGCCAATCCAATGGTATTTAGTCAACTTTTGCACACTGGCTGTTGCAGGGCTGAAAGCAAATCTTACCACAACCTTCTTGCCAGGAGATTTAGCTCTCCTATGAGCTGGGCTTTGATGCGTCAGAGAGGAAAGGATAATTGTTGCATTTTCTTTGGAAACAATGCAATAGTGATTGTGAGACATACTTGTCTGAATTAGATGTATAATACCAAGTCTCATAAGAGACACTCTGAACTTATAAAGCTTGCCTGGCAGTGATAGGAGCTATTAAGGGGTCTGCTTTAATGGATAAGAAACATGACAACTCCCACAGAGAATCAACTGGTGCTGTGCTGGAAGGACTGAAAATGCAGTCCTACTGCACTGGTCCTCACAGAGAGAAAAATGAACACATGGTTCACATTAAGATGTCCAAAAGTGTCCATCCTGAATTTTGTTGAGAAATACATGAGTGAAGAACTTTGACTTCTTACATCCCTTCTGAAAGAATTTACTGCAATTAAATTAAGCTTTTTTTTGTATTCCCCAAATGTAGGTCAAAGAGCATTTGCAGGTCCAAATGTTAATAATAATTTTGAATCTGATGGCACTGAAAAGAACCTTGAAATAACAGATCTGATTGGTGAGGCAGAAACATGAAGCTGGTTAGCCACCTTATTAATCAGCCTAAGTAGAGGTTGTCTGTGTTAGTCCTGCTCTGAAAAATGACATATTGCACCTAGATTATTGCCAGCTTTGTGAGACAGCTCTCTCTTAAATCCTGACAAGTAGAGAGACCTAATAATAATAATAATAATAATAATAATAATAATAATAATAACAATCATCATCATAATCATCTTATTGCTGCCCCTTGCCCATTCCCTCAACATAAAGAGGTCAACCAGCAGCCTATTGAGTGAATTACCAGGGAGGATGGGTACCCACAGACCAGGTGTCACCCCAGAATTAAATTTCTGCCTGGTGAACCATGCTGTCTGATGTACATTCTCATCTGATTTAGAGTGCACTCTGTAATAGGAAATTTCTGTTACCAAGAGATAGGTGACTGTCTTTCTGCCTTGGAAATAATTGAACCCATGATGGCTATTACTTACAAATTCCTCATCAGATGATGTTTTCAGCTAACCAGAATAAATTTATTAGCCACAGTTTCAAGACCTCAGGGTCTCCCTGTGTTGCAGCCAATGGAGGCTGTACTCTCACTCTTCCTGGTAACACAGTGCCCAAACTCCCATGGACCAGAATGAGTGCTTTCCATTATTCACAGCTGACATCCATCATAATAATTTGTCTGTCTATTTCGCAAATGGGGGACATCTTTGTATTTCTCATATTGTCTTCAGAGGGGATAGGGTATTTGTTTCTTTGCAATTCCTATTTTGAATTAAGGCCATTTTCAATTCTTTTATCGACATTATTCTCAGAGAACAACTCATTCCTCGTGGTTTTCTTTTTCAGTGCAGGCCTTCAGGCTGACTTCTTTGACACTGTATATCCACCCCACTTACTGGAAACCATGATAGGCTGAAAAAATGCACCCATTTGCTTCAGCTTTCCATTCATACATGTCCAAAACTAATGTGAATCAGGACTTTCTTCCCTTCCAAAACCAAATGCAGGATGCAGCAACAGAAGTGACTTTAACAGTCACTAGTCATAACACAGTAAGAGAACAGTAGATGGGCTGAGATTATGCTAGAAGACTTCCTAAAGAGACTTTATAGCACCATGCTGTATAATTCCATTCTGTATTTTTACACAAGGTCCTTGGTAACCTGAACATACTTCCAGGAATCACTCAAGATCTGAAGCAAGATAAAAATACAGCACTTGTGATTTCTGCACAGCTTTACATAATATATTTACAGGATCACATCCAAGAAGTTTATTTAAACAAACTTATGGACAGCTACTTGGTGACTCAATGAGCGAAACTGCAGAGTGGCACCAATGTAAAACTAGAGAAGAGCATATGTTAGCAAAGTGAATTACTGCAAGGCTGGTGAATAAAGCTACTAACCACCCTCCTTCAGGACTTTTATGCTGTTGCAGGGTATTTCCACATGCCACACACCTTGTTATGCTTGTGTTTCAACAATACACATGAAGGGCCAACACCACAACAACTTCCTAATTATTTTAATTTGCCTCATTTTTTGGAGAAGGTTTCCTAATTAATATTAAGCATCAAAAATGCTTCCTCTTGAAGCTTCACTGAGCTCTTGAGTTTAAAGTACAGCTGTTAAAACAGGCTCCAGGGATACAGGACTGATGTATTTTTTTCTTTTTTTCAAGTGGATAACTTCACTGGTTTGGATTATTTGTCCAAAACTCAACACTGAAGGCTTCTCAGCAAAGTCCTACGAAGCAGAAATATTCCCAAGAGAAAAACTGAACCAAAAGCCTGGCTTTTTCTAGGGAAGCAGAAAATTTTTTTCCCAAAAGCAAAAAACTTCAAGAGGACGTTCTCTGTTGCCAGTAACTGACAATTAGGTTTTGCCCACGGGTTGCAAACACAATGAAGCATCCAGCACAGGAGAGCCAGGACCCCATCATGACAAAGACAGAACCACAATGTCTCTGAACACTGTGAAGTTTCAGTAATTTCCATCCTTTCTCTGAAAACTGTCTTTGATGTATTCTCATTGCCAGTCAGTTGCTTCAGATGTTGATTGCTCATTACACTGATTTCTCCACTGTTTCCAGTTCACTGAAGGTTTTATCATGAACTTTTCTGAAACAAATCAGTATAAAATATCTTTAGTGGGATGAGGTTTTGGATGGAGCTTAATTCTGCTTCATCCACAGTGGTGCGTGCTCTCTGTCTGCTTATTAGCAAAGCTTCTTGTAGCTTTTACTGCATCTATTACCTTAGATCCTACCACAAATTTGATCACAAGACTCATGTGTAGACAGTGTAACAGGCAAAGGCAGAGAGCTGGAGATCTCTGAGTCCATTCAAAGCTGTGCATCTGTTCTGAGAACCAAACATTTACTAGCCATTAGGTAACACTTTAGTCTTTGCATGCATTATTTTTTAAATAATGTGGAGAATACAAACAATATAACTATAAAAATTACAATGGAAAGGAATTCTGTACATTTTTCAAAATATTTAAGGTAGAAACATACAAAAGGTTTTCAGAGGTAGTTCTCAGACTGTAAAATGTAATTTGCTTTCCACAAATCCCAGTCATTTGAGATTCCCTACCACAAAGATGACATCATAGATCTGGGAGATTCTAACTTTTACCATGAATTGAATCATTTTGTATTTAATACGAAAAACTTATCTATGCACTCTGACTTCTTTTACAGCAAAACTTTAATTATTTACCATCCAAACACTCCCACTGAATTTTACACATGAACTTAATTCAAATTAACATTGAAGTTACATGATACTTAAAAACATCCAGACTAAGATGATGAAGTTCCATGTTACCACCTATCCATAGACTCAAAAGTACCTAGTGCTTTCTGCTATGGAAGAACAAACTGCCTGAACAAACTTGTCCTCATAAATTTAGCTAAAAGGACTTCTGAGATATACTCACACAGTTTTTTGTTCATCTCTACTCATCAAGCCACCTCACAGGAAACCTAAACTGAAGCCACAAGGTTGGGCACAGCACTGAGTGGGGTCCTTATCAAGGAGCTGCCCCTTTGTCACACCTGGACACCACACAGCATTTGCACCATGGCTCCCCCATGTTTAGCTGTGCCAGCAGAAGATGCTGCTGTCCCCACTGCAGAACCAAAGGAACAATAAATCCACTTTATGTTAAATTAGCTGGGTTAGTGCAAATCACCCATTTAAATTGGCTAAGCTTTTCTGGCTGGTTGCTCCACAGCCAGTGTGGGAGCTCTGCTGGCTCCAGTGAGGCCATAATTACCACCAAAGGGGCAATAGGAACCTGCCTGGGGGAGATGAAGGTTTCCAGTGGCATGGATTTTAGCCAAGTGAACGTCTGTCTACAACCTCCAGCATGTGATTTTTAATCAAAGTAGTGATACTAGCACAGGCAGTTACAGGAGGGCCTTTACAGTGACAGCAGCTCTTACATCTGCTCTTCATGCACCACAGATCCGTGTGCACTTGGCCAGTTAAAGCTGTTTAACCCCTGGGTATTCTACCACCTTTCTGCAAGAGGTTACTGACCTTAGAGCTCTGCTGCTCTTTCATCTCCTTCATGCAAAACATTTTCCAGGTAGCTTAAATCACTTTTGATAGCCTTTTAAACTTAACTAACTTTGCCTAAAGTGAATGAGATCATTTACAGGATCCATTTGCCAGCAAAGCTGAAGGAAGGAAATAACTTCTGGCAGACTACTAGATGGTACTGGAAAAAGAGGGAGAAAGCAGGAAGGTGGGCTGGGGGCAGAGGTGTGCAAATAAAGCCTCCAAGAATCACAGCTGGATTCAGAAGATGGCAGCTGTTCATTACCTCTTCTTGCACTTTCGTACAGCTGCATTTGAAGACAGATGTATGAAAGCAAAGTGCTAGAGTTTATAAATTCAGGGGGTGGAGGGGAACTACCCCTGCTGCAGCAGCTATCACAACAGGGTCTTACTTTGGCCATTACTTTTTTTTGCTGCATTTCAATACACATCAAAAACTCTAATAAATTGTAGTTGATTTAAAGAGCTTGAACAAGTTGCAGTTAGTGAATTCCCCAGTTTGTTCTTGACAAAGTCAGAGTGAATGTGCTTCAGTGTGGAACCTGACCAGTGAACAGCATTTCATTTGCAACTCAAAACTCGTATAAATCATGTTCTCAATGTAATTTTGAATGTGATCACTAACTCAATCAAAACAGAACTCTTCATATCACATTTTAGTGTGTTACCTCACACTATAGAGAAGCAATGGAATTTTGCAGCTGAACAGTGCTGTTCTTTAAAATCTCCTGATGTTTTCTCCTGATGTAACTATTCTTGAAATAAAACTCTGGTCAATAGTTAAGCAGGTAAGAAGCATATGGATTTTTTCTCTCAAGAACATAAAAATGTGGCCTCAATTGTACATACATCTGTTAACTGGTCTGGAATAAGAGCTCATCTTCTTACTGCCAGGCACTGGCTTTACACACTACAGTTGCTTGCTGTGCTGCAGGACCAACAGCTACAAACACAACATACCTCCTTATTATAAGTAAAAGAAGGCTTATGGGTAGTGGCAGAATTTTTCACTATCCCAAAAAATACAGCTGGGATGGGGGCAGGGGAGGAGACCAAAATGTTGAGCTGATAAGGTTCCAGGTATACCTGGTGTGGTGAACATTTTAGGTACAAATCTGAGACTTGCTGGTTCCCACCAAGCAGAAAGGGCAGTGTTAGTAATGAAGGAGGAGTTTGTCTCCAATGGCAAAGAAAGAGGTAAAACAAGGGGACAGAACCCCAAGATTATGGCATCCCATGAAATCAATAGTTCTATTGACTCTATGGTTTTATTGTCCCAGGCTCAATGCTTTGGAAAGCATTCTGTAGCTTTTCCTGGAGGATTAGGACTGGGAGGGTCAGAGACTGTGTGGGTCTCTGAGAAATGTTAACCCACCACTGTTTCCATCCTTCATCAGCTGTCAGAGCACTCCATCTGTGCAAGGCTGCTTAGTCACCCCAGGGCGTCCCGAGGGGCTCGGAGCAATGCCAAAATGCACCGAATTCCAGAAGGAAGCCAGGAATTTGATGATCCTGTTACAAGGGCCATGCACTAGAGCCACACAGAGCTGTGCTAGCACATACCAATTACCTTGTATTTCAGACAGTAAATGATTAACTTCTATGTCTAAATGCAGAACACCTGTTCCCAGCTTGCACTTATAATATCCACTTGTAATATCCAGCTTCCATTGCAGGCCTGGAAGAGCAGTCCCAGGGCCCTAAAGCTTGTTCTCCCTTCTCAGCTACAGCAATAGAGCCAATAGAAGATGTAGTGGCTCTAGACACAAACTTTGTTCAATTTCTCTTCAGATCACCTCAGCCAGTGCAGTGCTACTCATTCTGCTAGCAAGGGAATCAATTTCCATGTGTATGTAAAGGGTTGGCTTCTGGCAAAGGTTTATATAATTGTACATAATGCAAAGTTCAGTCACAACATCAAAAGGAAAATTATTTTTCCTTTCATGAGGTCTGGGATTTTACTCTTTGTTCACTCATTTGTTTTGGCAAGAGCCCTGATCATGAACACAGCATACACAATCCTATGTTTTTTTTAAAAACCCATAAACTGAATCAGGGGTTGCTGAAGGAAATGAACTGTGAAGTGGGGGCAGCAGGATAGTATCTAACATTTTTGCAAACAATCCATTTGTCACTTTCATGGACCTGGGTTAATTAATATTCTATAAAGGTCTTCCAAAAGTTGAATACCTCTCAAGTTCTGAATTCATGGGGCTGACCTTAGACTTTCTCAGAATGATTTTTAATGCAGTCTGTTATCAGCAAAACCCGTTTAAACACATGCCCCATCTGCCAGTACCCCATTTGCAAAAGAGCTTCTTATACTTGCAGACAGTAAAGCTTCTGCCTGCTTCCCTCTCTCCTCTAAATACCAGCTGTATGGTAATGAGCACAAACAGCTGAAAAATACTGCACAGTAACAAAGCTGGTACGAAGCGGGCAGAACAACGCATCCACTCAATGAGGCAGTTGTAGCATGAATTTAGCAGATTAGCTATTGAACAGGGGTGGGGGGAGGTTTGGAAAAAATGTAAAGGGTCTACACAGATAGCAAGAAAATGAAAAGAGACCAAAAGGGCACAGGCTACCAAAGAAAAGCCCAAATTCTAAAGTACTTTTGTTGAAACTGCATGAACCAATTCTTCAAATTTTCTAAGGCTTACTCGTCCTGTACTAATGATATGCCAAATGCTATTCTGATCATTTGCAAGTTCAGTTAGTTTTTAAAGGAGGCAACTTGTTAATGAAAGTCTTCCATTCATTAACAAATCTCTTCATTGGCTGGGGGTGGGGGAAGTCCTTAAGAACAGGAACACGCTCTCCTACTTCAGTCTCTGGTACTTTCAGCATGTGTGACCAACAAGAACCATACTATCTATTAACTTTTTGCATAATAGCCCTCTCAGTCTATCCATTTTTTAAAGACATTTATTTAAAAGCTGACAATATTCACGCTACCCTCCACACACTGACAAGCTTTTTAAGCAGTGAGCCTAAAAGACACTTGCTTTTAAGAAAATTTGTGTGTAACTGCATTCAGCTGACATGCATACAAGGCATGCAGTTGAGTATTTGTTTATACGAGTGGCTAATTTGATATACACTGTTTGCATAAAGTCTTAAAATGGCACATGCACTTTTGCACTTGAAATTACACACATCTGTCTAGTGGCAGATGTGAAAGATGCATGCAGTTTTGATATATAAAGCTGATGTGAAAATACAGGACTTTTTTTCCTGTTTGCAATTTCCCATTGGCATCTAGTGTGTTACTGCTGCTTTTGAAGAACTGGAGCCTAACACTTCCACAGAAAAAGATGAGAAAAGATGGTGTATTGACACTGCCCAAGCAAGTGCTCTGTCAAAAGTTTGATACATAGGGTTTGGGGGTTTTAAATTCCTAATTAAAAAGCCTTACTGTTACAATCCCTCAGCATCCTAACATTTTTCTTTAGTGTCAAGTCTAGTAAGATGTTTTTCAAAGATTTATCCACTGAGACATACTGCAATAAAAATACTATATTGTTTCTAAAAGTAATGGAGAATGAAACCTTCTATCTGGGCAAAAAAGCATACTTACATCTAAGGTCATCACAATGGAGCTCCTAAGAAAGCAAACAATCTTTTAACCTTTATACATTGCACTTACAGAGTTAAACAGAACAAATAATTTATGTTACTGGCTTCTGTTCACTGCTGATCACAGAATAAACAAAAACAAAAAGAGAAAGCAATTTTCTCAGGGCATGAAAGAACTTGTCATGCAGCTATACAATGGTATTCACAGATGATATTTTTGTAGAAGAAATAATAGAAGAAAAACCCCCACTATTGACATTCACTGTAAGTCTCTACCTAATTTCAAATTTTAATGTAAGTCAAATCTATTAAATTTAGGTTAAAGAACGTGTACTTTGATCTTTCCTGGAGAATTCTAGCACACATTAAAATATTTTTCATCTTTTAAGCACCTTCAGGAATTCATAAAAACTTTATGGAAAAAAAACCCAGGTAACAGACACATTCAACATACAGAGATGCATAAAATGTCAGCTAATGATTAATTAATCATAAATGACTTACTGGCTAAAAAAGTGTTAAAATTCATTTTATATACTTATTATTAGTCATTATAATTATCAGCGATTCCCATAATTTTCTGTACTTATAACTTAGCACAAATAACACTCAGTTCTTATTTTAATTCTGCTCTCTGAATTGTTTAATATGCACCATGATGAAAGCTGTTAGCTTAAAAACGCTAAGCAAATTAAAGTGGTTTATTATGAGAAAAGGTACAACACTTGAAGCCATGCAAAAATTAACTGCCAGAATTACTTTTGTTCTTTTCAGAAACATGTATTTCTTCAGCTCATCAGCACTCCAGGAGCAAAGAATATGATATTACTATTTGCTATGTCACTAACCCAGGTATGCCTTGGTATCTTCAAAGGAGCCTGAGCTGCTCAGTATCACTATTTAGCTTCTCAGACTATGGTCCTGGGGTACTAAAGCAGTTCCAATGAACAAGGAAAGCCCCACTTATTCTAGAAGATTTCAACTGTAACAGTGCAAGATTTTTTTTTCATGTTTCATATAAAATTTTCTAAAACTGAATTTTATGACTTAGAAATAAAATTAAATATTCACAGAAAAAACCCTGAAGTTGTCTATGAAAAAACCCAACAACCTAACATAAAATATTCAAAAATATGCAAGAAAAAGCTTGTCACTGAAACTGAAACACTCACTCATTTTTAAAGTTTAACCTCAAAATCTTCATGATCCCTGGCATTTGGACAGAACACCAACTACAACAACCAAAAATCATAAGGGAAGACTGGAGTGAATGTTGGCTCTGTTGAGAAAACAGTGACATGAGAAATTATCACAGAATCACAGAATGGTTTAAGGTGGAAAGGACATCAAAGATCATCTTAGTTCCAATACCCTTGCCACAGACAAGGTGCCACCCACTAGATCAAGTTGCTGAAAGCCCCATCCAGACCAGCCTGGAACACTTCTCAGGATGGTGCCTTCAAAACTCCTTTGGAAAACCTAGTTCAGTGCCCCACCACCCTCACAGTGAAGAATTTCTTCTTTATATCTTTTCTTCTTTATATCTGAGGATTATACCTATACTCATTGTTTCAGAGAATACATCCCAAGATTAGGACCCTTCTCTTTGCAATGGTGGTTTCAGGAGAGATTGAGAGAATGCCTCCTTTGGATACCAATTTATTCTACTGGGTAAAAATATATCAGGTATCCTCAATATTTCAGTTCTGCAGGATGTCAATTAATTAATATAGAATATGCCATTCACAAGGAATAAGTACTTCAAATGTACTTTAATACTCAAAGTGAAAAAAAAAAACAACTAAGCAAAAATCACGTCAAAGTTGCTTTGTTCATGCCCTTTTATATTTCAAGACTAGCTGTACTTTGCCAGCACTTGTCCATGATCTTCATGTGCTTTTACCATGTGGAAGCCTTTAAACAGTAACAGTCATAAAAAAAACCCAACTGAATAATATCTATATTCATGAGTATAAACAGTATCAAGGAGAAAACAGTGACTCATTTTAAACAACAATGCTCTTAACTGTATTGATATTTCCAGAATATTTCTTTAACTTAAAAGAATTCTCATGCTTTCTTACAAGTAATGCACATATACACAATCAATAAAATAATCACATTTTAAACATGATATTCCACAAAAGATTGAAAAGATGAACACAGAGGAAGACTTATCAACAGCACTACACTGCCCCTTCACGTCCACTACAGAAACAACACCACAAGCTGCATGATGCAGAAAAAAACCCCCCACCAAATATTAACATAGCAATTATGTTAAACTAAAAATTTCCTATATTTTTCTATAGGATAGCCCCTTGCTCCCCCAATAAAACATACAAACAATGGAGGAAAAGCAGAATAAAAATCAAACTCTTTCTTTAGTGGGAAAACGACCTGTTTTTCCCTTGATATGCATACTTGGACCTTCTCATTTTAAAAAGGTATAAATTTTCCACCTTGATTACACAGTGGATGAGAATTGATGAACAAAAGCAATTCAGATAACATTTCTTTGGAAAGAAAAGAAATACTAAAATGGATATATTTAGCCATGACACAAAGTTTTATCTAAGAATGGAACAATAAAGCTTCTATCAGAATCAACTCTCAATGGCATAAGAAATTATTTATGAGTATACAAGCTACTTCATACATCCTATATATTCCCTCAACTTTTTAAATAACACATTTTTTTTCCCCCAAGCATCCTGTTTCTTCTAATTTAAATTCAATTGTTATTTTGCTTGTCATTTAATGCTAAATGTGTTGTTCTGAGAGGTGTATAGGTTTTTATTTTTGGTAGCATTAACTAGAATGTCAGTCAGGAACTTTTGATTGAATAAAAAAAGGTGTCCTATATCTCCATGAGACAAATCTCTCAGTGTATCATCAGCACAGGCATTCTGAAACCTCTCTCACGTAGACAAGAACTTGCCATTCTTCCTATCCCTTCCTACAGATTAGCTTAAATGAAGTAAAAGATGACAAAGACCTTACTCAACACCATTGAGATCCAAAATTATACTTTTCACTATTAAAGAAAAAGGGTACACAATGAGACCACAAAACAAACCATTACATTTCAAAGGCCTAATACATTTTTTTTTAAGAAGCAGAGTGGTAAAATTTGCAATTTAAAAAAAAATATGCTCAAATTACTTTTTGTGCTGCAAATGTTCATATGGTACACACGATCACCATAATCTTAAGTAGAAAAAGTGCTTTGCAAAACTCTTTTGCTTATAAAAGATCCTAAACGTATTCTGCCCATTACATTGGTATGGTAACTCTAAATAAATGATACATCAGAGTTCTTACTTCTAGGCACCCTTTATTAAAGCCATGGGACATTTTAGACATGCTGTAGTTCACAAGAACATCACAAATGTTTGTCTGGGTGAGGCTAAAAAACCCACCTAGCTTAACAGAGTCTGATCATAATTTAATTTTCTCATGGATTAAACCCATGTCGACCAGGCTATTCAAGCCACCTGCATACAAGCACAACCTTTTCAAGGAGAAGGGAAAAATTAAGTTGGCCTGTCAACAGTTATGAAAAAGGGTGCAAAGCATTTCTCCCAATTATGTGTTTTGGAAATTTATGCAGAGAAACTTCAAACCTCGGTGCAATTTGCATGCTTCAAAAAATAAAGGTAAAAAGGACGCTTAAAAATTATTTCCTGTTTTTTGAACTTACAGCATTCCCCATCAGATTTTACTACATTACTATTGCTGTGTCTTTGTGAGTTTACACATACACCATGTATTTAAGAATGCAGCTTTGCAAGGACTTCTTACACAGCTTCTTAACTAAGGTCAGGGTAGGGCACCCTCTTGCTAACAAACTGCTATGAAAAGTAGTTCCTAATAAAAAAAGAGATGATAAATAATGGCATGCTAGGTATAAAAAAAAAAACAAACATTTTCCCACTCCCATAAAGATAAAATCCAAATAATTCCCTAGTAATAATGGGAAAACAAAATTCAAGCTTTCTCTCCTGACTACATGCAAGTAGAAACAAGGGGACTTAAAAGACAAGTTTGAAGTTGTTTCATCATAAATCCTGAAAAGTAGTTATTACAGTCAGTGACAATATCTGGGCCATTATGTATTTTATTTTCTCCTCTGGCTACAATTTTTTTACACAAATGTCTCTCACCACAGTGTCTTTCCCCTAAAACACATTCTGAGCTATGAAGTAAAGCTGGTTCTCAAGGGAACCACCATGATCTCTTCAGGGGTTTCTCCCATAGGAAAGAGACTGTGACAAACAATTTCAGTATTGAGTTAATTGAAAGGTTAATTGAAAGGTTTTTGATTAAGAACAGGGGTTGTATTTCTATCCTACTAATGGCATCTAGAGGTCAGACCTCTATAAGTGCAAATAATCCAGCTTTGACTCTGCAAGCAAGGCATAAAACAAGATTCAAAAAAGGCACTATGGCATAGTTTGCCTGTCCAACACTTGGTGCACGGTTGTCTTTATATGAATCTATTCTCAAGTCACGATACATTCTTCCTCAAGATATATTCCTGTTGGAGAGACTTCACTGTATAATGCCCAATGTCACTTTTAAAACTGATGTAAAGTTCTTGTCAACTGGGACTATCACCCTGGGAATACTAAAAAAATACTTTGATACCTTCTACCACTACAAAGGTATTCTATTTTGCTGACATGCATATACAGAAAGCCACATTTTTAGCAGTACAGCACTGGCTGCTTGGTACTATAGCAACTCATTTTTCTGTTCCACCTTTTGTCAGTCTCACTTTCTGTGTATCTCATGTCATTTGTAGCCAACCAAGCAATGCTGCATCTACGACACAAGCCTGGGACCAGAGTGGCACTGCATGGCTTCCTCCACCCTGTGGTAATTACAATAGTGCTAAACTGCCTCTGAAATTTAAAGCATCTACCAGAGAAGCAGAAAATGCCATTTCCTTCAAGCAACCACCGTAAAGAAACTAAATCACTGCATTGAGACCATAGAAGTGCAGCTCAGGTTGCACCTGTAGAAGACAAATCTCTCCAATTATTTACAGTAATCTATCAAATGCTCCTGACCACTTTCAATTTTACTTTCAAGTGAGAGTCAGATTTAGAGATGTTTGTATTTTTATGAAAATAAACATGGCAGAAAATTGAAGCACAACCGTTCTCATTCATAAATGAAGAAAGAAAACATTTTACACTTTAAATGTAGTGGCGATCTCTCATCTGTTCTGTCTTGATGCTAGACACATTCTGGACCAGAGTGTGAACTTCCCACATGCTGAGTTCTTGAAACAGTCTGTATTACCTCAGAGATGTCCAATTTCTACCTTGGTGCAACCAGACACGTGGCCAGCACTCAATGAAAGTATTTTTTCCACTTCAGTTTAACAGAAATAATCCACCCCTGTTTTCCAAGTCAAACAAGGAAAGACAGGGTTTCCTAGCAGCAGCTGTTTCCAAGTTTGGAGACTATGACAGCAGCCACAAGGTAAAAGAAACAGGGAAAATAAGGACATGAGGCAGGATTACCTCAGTTTCCAGACTTGTTTATGAAGCTACTGCTTCTAGTGTTGAAGCTACACTCTAGTGTTGTACAGAACAGAAAATGCATACAGAAGATAAGCTAGGAGAATTTTTTATTTCATTATTTTCAAGACATGAGGAGTAAAGGACTGAAAAAGGAAAATCAAGCTCCCTTATTTATAATACATTGTAAGACAACATGTAAGGTTTTTCCCATTTAGTGTTTTTCCTATTAAAAATGAGCTCTTCTTTATAAAAAAAAATAAAACAAAACCTGATTACTTTAAAGTCAGAATATAAGAAAATATAAATGGAAATAAAAAATAAGAAAAAAAAAAGCTTAAGATTTTTTCTACTGAATAATAGTAGCAAATTTACCAATTTTTCTATTTGTGAAAACCATTAATGAAGGCACATCTAAAAGAGGCCAGATAAAACCTTTGTATTTGATATGGTTTTTGGTATGTCTGTGACAGATACACCTAATCTAGGACAGAGTCTTATGAAGCAGCACTGATGCTACTTAGTGGCAAGAAGCTAGAAGGAAATCTTGAAACTCTCCCTGAAGGAAGAGCACCTGTATCTGTGTATGTATTCTGAGGGTTATTATTAAGTAGTATTAGATAACGAGATGCTATGACTCCCCAGTTCTGAATGGGAAAAGAAAGGAAACAACTGCCTACCACCTATAATATTGTGTGCTACAGAATGAAAATTATATATTATATTTTGTATTTCTAAAATAGATATTGAAGTTCACAAGCACTGTCAAAGGAATTCAAAAGTTCAGAAAGGTTTTTAGCATATTTCTTAGTAGCAACTGACATTCTTTTAGAAATACAAAGATGGTTGCATATATTAGGTTTTTAATAGGGCAACATCTTTGTGATCCATGTCATTACATGCTTTGGAATGCCATATCCAATATCTGGCACACTGATCCTTCAAAGACAACATATGTCTTATGTCCTCTCTACTGGAATGCTCTCCTAGTAAGCTTAAAAAGAAAAAAAAAAAAAAAAAAAGAAAAGAAAAAAAAATGCTAGTCTCAAGACTCCAAATTCATTCCCCATATGTTCACATACCATCAAAACACGAACTATTTCTCAAAACCCTGTACAGAAGTTAAAACTCCTAGTAAAGAGTTCAAAAGATGGACAAAAAAGCATGTGTGTCCCATGTTGCCTCATAGCAAGCAACTGCTTGCATGAAAATGCACAAATAGGTGTCTTGACTTCGTGGTTCTGAAGAATAAGCAAAAAAGAAAAAAACTCTAAGATACAGGCAATCTGAAATTAAAATTGAAGTGGAAAATAGTTTAAACTACATTCAAAACTACTACATAATGTACTTTATTTTTCAGTAATTGTCATCATTTCATCCCACTGAGGTTTAATTTGTGTCAATATAAGTACCTTGTAAGAAGGATTCTATTTACCTTCTTCCAAATACATTAATATACAAATACTGTACATTATGCACACAGTTGTTACACTAGGTTAAAAAAAAGACATTTTTGTGTCTATATCACAAAGACTAGTTACTTCAGAGGGACGACAGTTCAATTTAATGGTTTTTTGCTCACTAACATTGCTCATGCTTAAGTAGTGCAAATTTGAATTACAAATCTTAAAATCACTGAGAAAATACAAGGCCTTAGGGCCAATTACTAAATAACATGTTTCAATTTTTCTATCAACATACATACACAAAAGACAGAATATGCTGAGAGCAAAGAAACACAGATGTCTCTTGAAAGATTAGTTTTATTAGACTTGCAGCATCTATTATGATTGGGTAACTCAGTATAACCTCGGGGGGGGGCATAAATTGTCTACTGAAGCCCAAAGAATAAGCTGAAAATTTTCAGCAATTATGAATTCATGTGGTCTGTGTGTCCACTGCAAGGGGCTGCCAATGCTACTTGTTTCTATAAATTAGGTCCCACAAGTCAGTAAGACACTCCAGAGGTGCAAATTATGGGTTTCACTATTTTTACACTTCAGCAACTAGCGAGAAATTTTACTGCAGCTTTCCCTCTGCATCAGGAAGAGAGAAAGAGAAAAACTGGGGCAGGGGGCATGAAGGTTTGCACACCCACCTCTCCTCATTGCCATATTTTCAGGAATTAATTAATTCCCTGAGGATGTCTTGGATGTCTTGAAGCATTTACTTTCTCCACACACAGGAAAGAACAGGTCACGTCTGATGTGAGCTCTTCCTAAATCAAGAAAAGTAAGGGCTGGACCTGCTAAACATGGCCATAAACGAACAAATATGCAGTATTTATGGACATCTAAAACATTCACTTGTGTGCTCAAATTAAAATGGGCCAGTACTTCAGAACAGGAAACTATCTCCTCTTCACCCACTCAAAAGTTTGGATGCCTTCCCAGAAATCTCAAGACTGGCGCAGGGCTTAGTTCTGCGCCTGCAAGACAGCTGCATCTGGATACAACCCTTCATGGGAATGCACAAGGCAAACCAAGGCAGACAGGTTGAGCAGATGTAATTAACGGAGGTGGTGCCAGAAAGTGATCCCTGTTAACCAGATGCTCCAAAGAAATTCCTCTCAGTAAGGCAGCACAAGAGGCAGCCCTTTTGGAAAGCTTCTCGAGCCGTGCCAACAGATCTCACGGACACCCACCATCACTAACGCGGCTCAGAACCAAGCAGCTCAAGCTGCCTCCTCTTCTTCTGGGAGGGAAGGGCTACAACTCACTGAAGTTTTCTCCCAAGATGACCAGCTCTTTATGTAACAAGAAAAGGAAAGTGGACAAGAAGCTAAAGGAAATTGACATACAGCAAATTAATTTGACAATTATAATGGAATAATCCAAACAAAATTGTTACAAACATTCTCTAACCCATACGGGAGGGGCATGGTGTGTCTTGAAAAAAAATCAAGAAACAAACCCCCAAAATGAATCTACTTTGGCAATTTTAATCCATGTAATATTCATACTAATTAGGCACTGACCAAATTAGCTGCTGCTATTCTAACCCATTTTTTTTCTAAAGTGAAGAAGCACTGCTATGTATGTGCCCTTAATAAATCTGGATATTAATTGCAATTAGTGTCAAATTCTCACAGTGCAAAGTGACCTCAACACATAATGACATTTCAAACATGATGAGAAAACTAACCATTTCTATGAGAAGCAATTTTATACCATTAGATGAATCTGAGTCAGAAATAGCACAGACACCATAGATCCTGTCATAGGTTAAAGGGACGATGCAGTCTCGATTCTATAATTTGTATTATTAGGTTTTTTGTCTGTTACCTATTTCTTGCATCACTGTGAACAGAAACAGCAAATAAGTGGCAAGCATACATGTCTAATAAATTAAATAAACAGAAGCTTATTATTGTTTAATACAAAAACATTCCTCCCAAGGAGAAAGGTGCACAAGCATCTATTCTGAATGCTATTCAAGAGAAGAGAATTAGTACCAACTATGAGAGTTTATCACCTGCCTGGAGATAATAAAGCAAGGGTAGGCAGTGGAAAGTGATTGACATGTAGTATTTTAATACTGAATTTATTATACTTAAAGCTAAACACTTGTATTTTGAAAATCAAGTGATAGATGTTGTAGAAGTTGTAAATTTTTTTAGCCTGATGGCTTATCTGCTTTTCTTAGGAAATACAACCAGTTACAGATAATTCTTCATTTTCTTAAACGTGGTGCATGGGCAGAAAGGACTTCCCAGAACTGTTTGCAGGATAAGCAGAGAGGCAAAGGACAGGAACACTGTGGGTGTAAAGAGACAGGAAAGAAAAGAGAGATGATCTATAAAAGTTATGTGGACAGAATAAGCACTAGACAGTAGAGGACCTGTTCGACAGCTTGGTATGTAGACAGATTTGGAGAAGGGAAGGCAAAAGAAGGGAAGACTGTGAGGCTATGAAGAAATTCATGGTAAGAATTCGGTCTGAAATTTCACTAACAACGTACCATAGGAGAAATGTAAGATGGAATGTAGCAATGCTGTAAATATGTTAAAATTGAAAACATTCTTGCCAGCTGCTGCTGTTATCATGAAAGTAATCTTGTGTTAGGGTTTATTAATAGCAGCATGCTTTGGAAGAGACTGCCTTTTTTACTGACAGAACACTGCACCATGCAGATTGTTTTAAAGGTACAAAATTTTAACTGTTTAAATATAGTAGTGAGTACATAAACACAGGATAAACAGGAAAAAATATGGCACAAAAAATATACCAAATATACCTCTATGTCACTTTCTATGCTGTTCTTTTTCAATTTTCAAAAACTAAAATGCTGCTGGGAGAGTATCCTTAGAAAGAGACCAGTATGGTACCACCTACAGGTTCCTGACCTATGAACCAAGGAACAGCTCTCTCTGCTTGCAGCAGCTAACAACATACCATGCTTCTTTTCCCATCTCATCTTCTGTCTTTCATCTCTACAAGCAGTAAATTCTCTGTGCAGGGACAATTTTGCATCCAGCATATCAGACTTATTATATCATACATATAGAATATTATTATAATATGAATAATAATGTTTGCAAATAAAACTATGCTTTTAAAACCCATGTCTCTATACATAAATGGGGGCATCTCAATCATGAGGAGAGATCCCACATGATACCATCTAGGATCAGTATGCTGCAACTGCTTACCATCCCTGTACACTAGCTACATTTTAAACTTAAAAATGCAATTTTAGAAATTCCACTGGAGGTTATGTATATTGAAACATCTGGTCTCAAATTTCCTTGTGTTTACATATTACAGATCCCTAAAATAAGTTTTTTACTTACCTTCATCTTCTACAGACAAGTTGCCTCTTTTTCACAATTTACAAACAAGATTCTATTTACTACCTTGCATATACAAAGCCATCCACCATATACAAACTTAATAAACTATCAGAAATAATGAGCCATCTGAGAGATGAGAGAGCAGGAGAGAAAGAAGCCTGTTTCACCAAATAAACCACAAAATTTTACTGTCTTTGCTACATTATTATACTATTTCCTGCAAAAAAAAGTTTTCCTAGCTAATAAAGAAGTTGAATACATTAGCATTTACCAAGTCTTATGAGTGCCTTTGATATGAATAAACAAAGCTGGTTTAAGGAAGTACTGCTAAACATAGATAATTCATAAGGGAAGAACATTATATAAAAGAATTTATTTACACTTCTATCATCATTTATGTATTTTAACTTAGTCTCCTTCTCACTTTTATCAATTAGTTTAGGGTCAGCAGAATTTTGGTTGTCCTTCAATATATTGGAATATGATCTACAAAACAAATGAAAAACACCACATACAAATCTTTCTTGCCTATTACTTCCAAGTGTTACAGTAGCAGCAGAATTATAAAAAACAGATCTACTGTATTGCCTTCTTGCACAGCATCAATGTTTTCATATGATATATATTACACTTCTCTTTCACAAGTATAAATATTTGCAATGTATCAAAAATGCACTACAGTTTGTAACTATTATCTGATTTTTAAAGAAAAATCATTAACCTACTTTATAGACTGCATCTTTCAGTATTAAAATCACGTCCACATGAGGTGAAAGTAACTAGAGATGTTTTTCTGAAATGTGATCAAACTACACATGACCACACAAATGATATGCAACCATCTCAAACCTCTGACCAAGAAACTTTGCAATCAAACTGGTTACTCAAAACATATTTTAAGGAACAGAACAAATTAAAAGTACATGTTTCCTTGACTAAAAAAAAAATAAATAAAGGGAAAAGTCATGTCAATTCCAGTGCTTTTTTTCTTGCCTTTTCAAAAATATGAGTAACATTACAAAATACCTGAGCAGCATTTAGAAAGACATTGCTGTTGTTCCTATGCAAAACTGTATTTTCAAACATGGTAAATAGGTTTTCCAGAAAAGAGGCCCACTTTTGACAGCAGATGAATACCAAGAGCAAGATGCTAAGGCTACAACCCTGCTTATGACTTGTCTGAGTGTCATTCTAGTTCGGTTTGACTTCCACTCAAAATCTGGGGAACACCGGAACAAAAATTGCCAGTTAAAGCTTATTTGCCCTCTTTGTATTTCTGTAGTAAGGATAGTCATGGCAGAGCAGAGCAATATTTTCATCACAAAGGAGTCTTCCCCCATACCTGAAAAAGATACGCTCAAGAAATTAAAATGCCTTCCTCTGCTGCAGAAGGACAAAAAGCATTTACCTAGTATATAGAAGGGACTGTAAAAAGAGAAAAGGGAGATTCATAGTTAAAGCAATTAGGTTTCAAAGCAATACACTAAGTATTTAATTACACATTTCAGAGTTCCCCTCTGGCATGATCAATCAGCAAAGAGGCAGCTGGGTCAGTTTATGGCATCATTGTTGTCTCCCATTCCCTCTTCTGCTGGATGCTATAACCTCCACAGTATGAGACAACAAAACAGATGGACTTTAAGCAGGTAAAGACCTTTCACAAAGTCAACCCAGCATGTTTGAACAGCTCAAAGAGCATGACAATAAAGGCTTCTAAAGACATCTAAACAATTGGGCACAAGGGAGAAAAATCACCCAGGAAACCTTTCTTCTGATACCTCCTGAAGGGAAGGGACCGACTGCAGAATCATCATAACATGCTTTTAACATCTGCACTCCTGCAGTCTGTAACAGACAGCACTGCTCATTACAAGAGGAAATGGAAGTTTTAAATGCATCAAAACCACAAAGAAAAACATTTTAGCTAGTGTTAAATATAAATGAGTTTCCGATTGCTGCTTTTATCTTGGCCAGAAATAGGTAGAACAATTTAAATAACAGTGTTTCTCAAAGAGCCAGTATGGTGACAGAGGATCCCTGAATATTCTGAAAAGCAGTCTTTGGGAGTCCTATGACATGTGTTGCAGTGCAGGTTTGAAAATTAACAAACACCAAACAAAAACAAACCACCAACCAAACAACAACAAAAACTCAAGTAAGTTGCCCAACTATTTTTGACCCACTACACCAGCCTGGACTAGATATGCACAGGTTAGCTACCAATTTTATTTTTTCTAGGGAATACAGGGAACAGCTGCTTGAACAGCAAACTGAGTGCTTCCTCCTGCAAATGGCTATCTTAAGCCCAGAGCTTCTCTAACACCCCAGAGAAGGGCAGGGCTAGAGAGAAGCCTATTTCTGCCTGTATCTCGTTCTACAAAGCCAGAAATACTGGCTACATCAGACTGCATGCACAGTTTAAAGGATGGATTTCAATAAGGCTTGGCAGAATTCTTGTAAGCATTGCCTGGAAGATCACAGGACACTTCAGCTGAGCCAGGTTGAATCGCCCACCTTGAGCTGATCAGAGAATTGAGGATCTGTACACTTCTTTCCACTTCTGTGGAACCTGTATTATTCCCTCTCAAATACAGTACAGAGGAAGTTTGTTTGCAAACAAAATGAAAGAGAGAATTGCAGAAAAAAGGGTGTAGAAGATAATTTTTAGACTTTCGCTGTTCCATCTTGATAAAATAAGTAACGTATTGCTTTTTCTTCAAGACTACCACTTCACACAGGAAAAACATTTATTTCCCTTGTGAGAATAGATGGAAGGCACAGGAAAAGCAGATTGAGAGTGGAGACACTGCCTATATGTAAAAAAGACAAGAAAAAAAGACAAAGTTCATTATACAAGATCATTTATCTTCTAAAGGTGTGACCTTCTAGGCAGAATGTTACAGAAGACTTTGCCTTCCTCATTTCTGTAACTATTCAGTATTCCTTTCTTTCCACTCAAAACCATCTTCCTTTTCAGTTAATTTCATCCTACTGAACTTCTGAAGTAGTTCTGTTTCATTACAAAGATTTTCCAAAACCGAAACACCAAAAATAAAAACAAGAAAAAAACTATAAATTATGAATCTAAGAATGAAAAGTAAAATATCTAGAAGACAGGCTTTATTGTGAATATTTGGAAATGCAGAGCAATGGACACATCCCTTTATGAAAAATAAACATAGGTCAAGAACAAACTTCCTTTCCTGACAAGTATCAACTGATCAGTCTATGATATGTACTTTGACAAATTTTCTAACAAAATCAAGAGAAACTGAAGTAAAGGCTAAAGCAGCTTTGAAAGAAAGCTATTTCTGACAGCCATTCAAAGAAATATGTTAACACCAGAGGTCACAATGCAAGTTCCCTGACACAAAGCCCAGAAACAAAAATTCTCTTGTAGAAGACACAAGCATTTGGGAGTGCTCAGATTTGTCCAGTGACAGACTCTGAAGACTACCTTTACTTTTACATTAGAAAATTGTACACATATACACATATATGCACTCACACATATGCATATTTTTACATATTTTTTTCTTTATGCTCTTCTGTCAGACTTTTCCTACCAAATGGTGAGAAATTCCAGGGGAAATTACCTATTTTTTGTTTAAGGGGAAAATAGATTAGTGCTTTTTTACATTACTCAGAACCTGTTCCAAAGTCATCTGCAGTACAGGGAAGTATAAATGGAAGGATATATCATTTCAGAGAAAGCAAAACAGTTTTTTTGTCCATTAAGTAACTTCTTACTGTCATCCATGAAATCAAGTGCTGTATTCAAGCAAGAAATATGATTTATTGTGGAAAAATTCAGGACTACATTTCCCTGAAAAACTGAATGGACGGACTATTTGGTTGAACTGGTGGCACAAACATTTACATAGATTTGACTGACAGTGAAAAGAGTGCTTTGGTTGCTTTAACACAGAAATTAAGGAATAAAAAAACCAAATCCAAATAAGTGAAGCTCTTCACATATAAGTCACCAGTATTTTAAATGCCCTACTAGCATACCTGTCAATCAGAGGAAGGAAAGGAACTGGAGTCTCAGTCCAAGTGCTCTAATATAGTAACAACTGTGTAAGTGTGTAAGACCAAATGGATGCTCTTTTATATGAAGAACACAGGCAGGTAAATGTAATGCTTCAATGCTCTATCTTGTGTTCACTTAACATACAAATACGTCCTACAGACAGAAGCATTTCATTGATGAAGTAAGCTGATGAATTGCCCAGATTTTGTTGGATGTATTTTAAGGGTGAAACACACACACACAGAGGAAAACTATTCTCACAAAATCATAGAGTATAACAGAATCTTTGGTGTTTCTCATATTACAGGCAGTGAAAATGGATACATTTATTACCTTGATTTTTCCAGCTTGGAATACCACAGGGTGCACACTGAAACCCTGCTTTATAACAATTCAGTGCTACTTTAATCTACTTGAAATGAAGGAACGCTGCAAGTGAACAAGTCACTCTCACAAATTTTCCAGCTTATTAACACTTCTTAAAAAGACACATTCAATGTGATAAAATTGTTATACAGCAAACTTGAAGAGGATATTTCAAGACAATTCAAGACAAATTTCAGGGAAGAAAACCTTAGAAAACTAAAGAGGGGAGAAATCTATTTGTTAAACAGCTTTTCAAAGAGTTGAGAATTACAGGACTTCAGAAGGAAAAATACTTCTGTTAGTGGTTTGAGAGCATTACAAAGGAAAAATCACATACTTAATTAAGATACCATTTTTTTTTGTCATCTGGAAGTATTTACCATGGCAAACAAAATGTGGCACTTGATTTTGGAACATGCGTGACATACGTGACTGTGCTGTAAGTATGTTCAATGATCAGCTGCAGTTACATCGCGCTGAAGAGCTAAATGATATCTGATACTCCAAGCGTGTACCAGCTAAAAGGTATTCATTGCTTCTCCACTTTATACTGCAAAATCTACTCCAGTGCCTAAGAAAGATGAGTCAAAGGCTGAAGAGGACCACAGCTATGGCTGTGTTTGGTGATAGTGTATCGGTGTTTTCCGGGACAGCTTTGTAGAAATACATAGGTTTACTGTGGAAGTACAGTACTTTTACAGCTGCACACTAAAGTTATTCTCAAGTGCTCCACAAAGAATGCTAAGTAATACTATTTTTAACGGGATTCAGATTAGTGGTATTGCAGACAAGTGTTTTAACTACTCGAGCAAACTGACAAAATGCGAAAGGGCAAACTGCTAAGTCCTGTGACCATTTATAGTGCACTTCTTGATAGAAGCTCAGTATAACCAATGCAGAGGATGCAGAAGCCATGAACTGTCAGCTCTCATAACGGAAATATTTTTACTCTCAAGGATCACAGAACACATTTTAAAGATGTTTTGTTGGGTCTAATGTACAATTAAGGAGGGGAAGAAATGAGTTCAAACAAGGAGAAGGTCAATATTAAAGTCACGTCAATGTCTGAATGGCCCAATCGTACACTCACCCAAAAAAGGGTGGCATTGATATATTACCAAGTCAATAACCTGGAAGAAAATAGGAGCTCATATTCTAAGCACATCAAACTAAGCTCTGAAAATGCAGTACTAAATAATTCAAGGCATTACTTATTAAATGAAAAGTAGAATTTTTAAAAAATAAAACTTGAAGTTGCATAAAGACTTTGTGTCAAAACTCCTATTTTGCATAAAAATACTTTTTTGGTTGTTATGTTTAATAAAAGAATAAATCCAGAAAACAGAAGTATTGACCCTCTCATCTGCTGATATGAAGAATTAGATTGGGTTTTACTATTGGATTTTTTCAACCTGCAGATCTTGCATGCAACCCCTGTGTGTTAGCATGGAAGGAGCCCAATATGGTAATGGCTGGGAGTTACGTGCAGGCTTTGAGTGCTGCAAGGCATGGGACTAAAGGTGGAGCTCTCATATTTTCCACTATCAGCAGCCATCATGCGGAGAATTATTAGTTTCAATCTACAAGATAAATAGATTGATGATAGCTTAGCTGGCAAAACATACATTTACAGCATTTCTAAATTTTCTCCTTAGTCCTAATGCTAAAAGAAAAATAGATGCTGAACGCCTTTCTAAACCCTCCTATAACTAAAACATTAAACTGACTGATTGAGCGGGGTGTAGGACAGGACAAATGAGATCTTTCTGGTCGTTTTGGAACAGTGCAAAATCTTGAGAAAACTGCTTTAGATTTTGGTTGGGTTGTTTTGGGTTTTTTTTTTACCTGTGATAAGATACTATATGATCATATTTCTCATTACAGAAAATACATTCATAAGACATCAGCATTCAAGTTCCAAGAGTACACCATACTTACTTAGCCACAAAAGGACTCGTGAAGTGTATCTACTAAACTTATCTTCTACACTGTATACTATGCTTTTTCCAAGACAAAGGAACTAAAACTATCCAAACATATTCCAAAGGCTAATTTTCAAACAAACAGTTCCTAAATCATATTTAAAAAATTAAAACACTTTATTAAAATACAGAAACTTACTTTATCACCTTCAACGTTATGAAATGTTCCTATTTCATGTTCAGCAAACACATATGCATAATATCTAATTTCAGAAAAAATTCTTTTCTGAAATGTACACGATCCAATATTAAACAGTTATGTGTGTGTATATATATATGTGTTCTAAATTTTGCACTGTTGCAGATTGACATTAGATTGCTGCCTTCAATGTATGCCATGTACCTTTTAAATATAATAAACATTTTAAGATATCCCAAACAACACAGTAGGAAAAAAATCAAACCTTCCAGGGTGACCTTGTCAAATTTAAATTTTGTCTGTGATTTAACTAAGTTTGCTAAAAAGTACTAAGTTGACATTCAAAGAAAGCAAGCATATTTACAAAGGATGAGCTAGATTTTAAAACTTGCATCAGTAAACTGAAACAGTATTTCTTTAGCTGCAAGAGAAAATGCATATAAATGTATTTTAAGAGACACTTAATTCATACAGTTCCTGAAGCTGTAGTATAAGACCCGTGATAGTTTGTCAGGCTAGGATTGTCTATATATAAACTATATCGCAACCTCCACATAGTAACATGCTATTTTTATTTTATGGAATAGTAAAAAATGTTATCTCCCTTACTGAGTTACAAAAGTATTAAAATCATATTTCAAGAATTCTTACTAAAAATGTTTAAATATTAATTAGTTTAACATTTCTAAATTCTCTAATTTAGTATTCAACAAGTTGCATATGTCACTACAGTTCAGAACTGAGTTCAATGAATTACACCCCAAACTATCTTCATGACCTAAAAGACTGAATAACAGCAAAATACATTTATGAGTGCACCTATTTTGTACAGCATTTGTTTTCACCTACATGGTTTACAGCTATAAAAGAATCACTGACATGTTCCTTTAAATGAGTAATAGCTAAGACAACATGTACAGATTTTAATTAAATTAAAGCACGAGAATTGATGAAATAAATTACCAAAGAGCTCCTCTATGGCATCCTGATTAAAGAGATAATAGCAGATGTAAGTACTTCCTCATGGAATGAATGCACCATGACAAAGCACTGAGCTCCAAGCCAAGTGATGAAAATCCAGCTTTTAAAGACTTTTACACTTACCCGCCTACGGCAGAAGGGCAAGCCCTGTGCAATGATGCTGATGCTAAATATCTTCATCACGGTTTGGTGTGGTAGAGGTTCTTTGGCACTTTTAAGATCAACAGGAACCAAGCCATGGTTGATGGCAGTTTTCCCAGGTTTGGACATTTTATCTTTCTTACTTTGTCAAGTCTACTAACACTGCAAGAACATTGCTAAAAACTTTGCTTTAAAGTAGCACGATTTTTTTTTTTTTAAGTTTCAGATTGGTGAATCAGCTCCCCACAGCCTGCTGCCTCTGCCTCTCAACCTTCTCCTGCCAAGTGTCCTGACCTGTCTGCTGCTCAGTGAAGTGCAAGCTATCCTAGTATAGACAGGAATTAAACCACCAAGGGGCAGGCAGACTGCTCCCGTCAGTCAAACAGCTGGTGGACCTCCCCTGCAATGTCAGAAGAGCCCTTCTCCAAAAAGGGATCTGCAGATTGAAAAAGAAAAAAATCATGACTGTCTGGAGTTTTAGTAAGCACAGCCACTTACACCTGCTCTTTGAAGGAAGAATTTTCTTTTAATTTTGCTTTGTTTTTAACAAGCTGCCATTACGCTCTCAGAAGGGGAATCCAAGGAGATTGCAACCTTCAGAGGGTAGCAGCGTTGCTGAAGGATCAATTTTATCACGCCCTTAGCAGATTTCTTCTGGACTGTCAATAAAATTAAATTAAAAACTGATCTGGATTTTGCTGTTCCTCAGCCATGGTATCTAAAAACATAATATATTGTCCAAAAGTTAAAGAAGAAAATAAAAATTGATTTTTAAAAATTGAAAAAAAATTAGCATCTCCTAAAAATTGGTACAAAACTAGTTCATTTAATGAAAGTAGATGCTATACTGTGATTTTTAATTCCTTCTTCCTGGCTTTCTTTACATAAGTACAGGTACTCCAGTCAGCCCCTCTTCCTCTCTCCCTGCCACTGTAGGGATAGCAGCATCTGGGTGGCCTTGGCTCTAAGGATGCAAAGGTACAGTAGTTTTCCCTCTTCTGGCCAGCTCATTTCCCATGAGTTTGGGTACCTGTTTGCTCAGGCCTATCCATTACACCAGTGGAAAGTAGGAGGGCTCTTCCTCCAAGAATATAGCATCTCTGGAAGGATGTGGGGAGAGGTCTGCCTGCCCTTAGCAACCAACCCAAGGCCCATTTTCAGGAAAAAAGTTCTTACTCCACTGAACAAAGCTACAAAGCAATGTCTATTACTCAGATTTTCCACAATTAGTTTACTTTCATTTTGAATAATTTCTTGATCAAATTAGCTTTCCTAAAATGTCTCCATATGTTCCCACAATCCCCTTCCGGTGCCTAAAATTGGACACATTTCTTAAAAACATATTCAGATTTTGAAAACATCTTTGAGCAAAACTAAGTAGCAAGAAACAAAAGCGTGTGAAAATGTCTTATGAAACTGCTGATAGGAGATGCAGAAAACCATCAAGGCTCTTGTAGAACTGAATCAGTATAGTCCAAAACACAGTGAATAAATGACCATTAAGAAATCTTACAAGTCTCTTTATGCACAAACCAGCAAAGATAATTAACTGTATAATTATGTGAGGGCAAAAGAGGGAGTGCAGTAATGCTTTAATGCTTGGAGCACAACAATGCAACTTGACAAAAGACAGCATTAAAATATGACTGTATTAGCATTTCTACTTAGCCCTTTGTTTCCCCTTCAAAAAGCCAAGCTGTAAGCATGTCTCATTTGCATATAGAGGGCCTCCCTGACCAAACATTTGCATGTGGAAAGTTTTTTATGAAAAAAAAAAAAAGAAAAAAGGAAAAACCCCACAAACCTAACATTTCATTGACAGTTTAAATACATTACAGTAAGCACCTACTTATAACACAATATTTTTCCCAGACAAACAAGACAATCCTTATTTCTTTACAGATGTTGCATACAGAAAAGCTGTGACAGAATGCTGGGTAGCACAGTATTTTCTTGCACAGATGGCTGGGTTTTTTTTCTTTTCTACCATCCCATTCATATGTTATTCGAAAGCACATTTAGACATAAATTTTCTTCTAAAAGACTCTTTACATTTCCTACTTCACACTTCCTGCTAAAACTCCAAGGAACAGTCTACCATTAGACTGTACACAGTAGTAATGGCATTACTTTATAACTTCATTCTGAATTATTTCAAATTTTATACAAATACTAGGCTTTCACTTGACTGGTATGCTTCAGAATACAAGTAAGTATATAAGTATCTCAGAATCTCGGTTTTATCAAAATAAGAACATTTCACTGAAGTACTCCAAAGAGGGAAAAGAGCAGCCTTTTGTTTTTACTTTGAATAACTAAAGTGAAGAACAGAACCAAAAGTTCAAAAGAGATCAACCCACATACCCTATGGATATCATTCAAAAAGAAGCCACAGATCAATTTTCTATTTCTGATGAACTAGTCACCATCTCAATTGTTCCAACAAAGCACGAAGTTTAGCAAAATGTAATATATAATGCAATTATATAAACATAATTTGAGATTAGACCAGGATCAGATACAACATTCTGTACAAAGCAAGCCTTACTTTCTCCTTTAATAAATACTCAATATTTCATTTAGTTGCATACAGAATTCTATGGGTGCACTAAGAGAAACTGAACTAACTGCTGAAACTGCTGAAATAAATTCAGTTTTAAGAGTATTTCATTGCACAATTGCTGAAAGAATTTGACAGTGTGCCAGACCACCAACTGATATTAGTTGATACAAGAGCCTAGCATCTTACTACTTTACAGGCTTACTCCCCCCCCACTTTTTTTAAAAAATATTAGCTCATAACATGAGTGCAAAACAGGAACATAACTTGGCCCATTCACAGATTTACATACAGCTGAGGAGTAAACAAGACTCAAGTATTGCATTCTCTGCTCACCACACCACTTGCAGTCACAGGTTATTCTCACACCTCTGAAAACACAAAACTCAGGATTGTCATCCCTTCTTCTTTTGTTTTGAGATAAAGTCCCAGTGGTACATTGTTTTCTCCCCAGGAACTTCTATTCTAGAGTAATTCCACGGGGACACACTTCTAGTTCAAAAAATAAGATCATGTTCATAATTAGTGCAGTCCCCTTTTAGGAGATAGAGCCATGGCAAAATAAGGCACCTTTTTTGTCCAATGTGAAATTACAGAGCTAGATTTCATACTTAATCATAGCAATAATAAAAAAACTTTAGTTTTTACCTGTCTCTATTTCCTCCTGCTTTTTTTATCACTGTCCCCTGGGAAAAAAGATTTGCATTAGCAGATAAGATCTTGTCCCAGTTTTACTTCCACTTATCATCACTCTAGTTTTTAGTCTTGTATTTGATACACATTGCTGACTGTAAGTATCATTGTCTTACAGTAATGTTTAAAAGTCCCAGGCTAATGCTGGAAAGTTATACACTTTTAATAAGTAAAAGCCCTTAGCCAGAAAATAAAACACAGTCTTAAGAGAGAAGACAAAAATGGTAAAGGCTGAGTATCTGAAGAGTGTCAGAAATACATTGCATATAGTAGATATCACTTATTTTTGTATTTGTACAATACATATATATTATAAATGTAATTCTAATTTAAGATCCAAATGTAAAGCTTAAACAGTCACTCTGTCACTTTTATCTTTACAAGTGTGTACTTTTGCATTATATGGAATAAGAACATGTACAAACCTGACAAATGTGAAATTATGAAAATTTGAGCTTTAATGCTTTGTAATAATACATTTTACTAACATTCTGTTTCTGAATATAGTTGGGCTGATTTCCAATGGTGCTCTGAGTGCCTGCCTGTCCTTTTAATCAGAAGATCACATTTGAAATGAAATCACATAAAAGTGCCTGTAAACCTAGTATTTTTAAACTCAAGGCTATCATGGACTTTCAATTGACTGTAAACATAAGAATCCAGAAGACTCCTGTTTCTTTTTGGCCAGTCCAGTGAAGAGATACCTGTAAAATGAAAGCATGTACAAAGCAGCAATAATCTTTATACCTTCCAGTCAGAGTAATCCAAAGTCAGCTTTTTTGGATTACAAAATTAACTAGTTTGTTCAATACACTGAACTCAGGAAGGCCATAATTTTAAGACATGGATCTATAAAATTATCCCAGCACCAAAAACCAGTTCATGCAAACTTCCCAGAGTTTTCTTCTAGAGTTGTTTTGCATACTAACATTACTGGAAAAAACCTAAACAAAATTATGACATTTTAATATGGTGATGGAACAGTACAAGACCTAGAGAGACCTGAATGAAGTATTTGCAAGTATAGAAAAACTAAAATGCAGATAGCAGAACTCCAGACAGGTTCTCCAGAGTTTTTAACATCGGTGAACAGCTGCCCTCAAATGGATAAAGCAGAGAACTGCAACATTTCAAAAGTCACCTTCTCAAATTAATCGTACTAACATAATAATCCTGTGAATATATTTGATAATCTATTTCCTAAAAAAGATCTGTAGCAAGCTCTGGATAGCTGTAGCATACAGAATGCACTATAATTTACATTATACATAAGCCGCCTTATTCATTTGGTATTCTCACTGATCCCTGCCCAGGTCTAGAAAGACCGAGAAGCACTTTGTCAGCAAAGCAAGGCATCCTACACAACACTATCAGCAACTTACCCAGCAACTGTGGTCCCAAGTTTATTTATGTGAGGGATTTCTAATATCAATATACAAGCAGTTTTCAAATGACAGATTGTATATTAGCCTGCTTTGTGCAGATGAACAAATAAATTGTATAGATAAAAGGCGCTGCTGAACAGAAGCTAACTGCAACTGGTGCTGGATAGAAAAAAAAAAACCCTAATTGCTCTAAAATGACTCTGTTGTGTCCAAGTTTACCAATACAAAGATCTGCACATATAAGAAAACATAAAGAAGACTTCTGAAGGGGCTTTGAAGGAGATCAGTGGGGAGGACAATTTTGATCTTATGAGATCAGAATGTCCTAAAAAGTGTACACTTGGATAGTATGCAAAAGGGGCAAAAGGGACAAAACAATTAGTAAAACATGCAAACTGATAGCTTTCTCCATAGTCCATGAAAAAAACCTCAGGTGTAGACCTGCTGTAACACAAGCAACAGAAAGAACAAAGTCTGGCTCCAGGTTAAATTATTGTACAAATTCAAATTGCACTTGAATTACACTATAGCTTCTCCAGGGCCTTATGGTCCCAGGGTGTCAGGGGACCTACATGGAAGCATCCCTCTGAACAGTCCAGCCACAGCAAGCCTTTATTTCAGGCTTATGTGTCACTAAGAGTGTTGACTGATAAGTGATTTCTGTGGTGTAAAGGAAGGAACAAATGTTGACTGAACCTGTATACATGATCACAGCAAAACCCAATTCCACAAGGATTCAAAGATATCTAAACAGATGATGGTCCCCTTGAAGACTTCCTCCTCAGCAGTCTCTTCCATTTCCTACCTACCTACCCTCTATTTATCTTGCAAATCTGTGTAATATTAATATTTTTGCCAAATCATGTGAAAATTGAAAGCCAAGAGTTACATAAGTTCTGGAAAGGATGACAGACGATGACACATAAAAGTCTCAAATGCATAAGCTTTGTTTTCTTTGGCAACAAAGCTTAAGAACACAGTGAAGAAGAATCCACATTTTCTTAAGTGGGATTAACTCAAATGATTATTCCTGGTCATAATTCTGGCTCTGAAATCATATCAAGGCATTTCTAAACTTCTGTGTCTAATACAAAAGAGCTACCTTACAATTTTTGCTGTGGAAGAGCAAGAAGGAGCTACACCATGGAAGATGGTACAACTTGTATAACACTCCTATATTGAAAAATAAATTATGAAGTTCCAAAAAAATATAGGTAAGGATGATGGTAAAGTGCTGTCTGGCAAAAGACTGCACACTGCATAAGATAGCATTCCCCAAAGTCCACTAGCAGAGAGGCAAGGAAAGATGAAATATCAAGCATATCAGCAAAGGGGAGATCATCACATAAACATACCTACTATATATTTTTCATGCCTATGTGAATGCTCATAACTGTTTAAGCATCCTGGCATTTAAGTGTGAGTGCACAGAGAAATAAAATGAGACTCAAATTCGACCTACTGGATTTAAATACTTATGTACGGGGAGCCCAGCAGCAAGTCAGACTAACCAATAAAAAGGATTCACTACTCTCAGTTTCTAATTGGAAACACCAGTTCAAGTGAGTTTGAATGAATGTCACCCTGTAACAAAATAAGACCTCTACTAGATCTGTTCAATCCCACAGCTGAAAGGAAACAAAAACATGCAGTGGAGACTATAGAAGGGAAAAGGACAATACTAGCACTTCCCCCCTTCTATCTTTGGCCAGTTTTTCAATAAACTCTTCAATAAACTGATAAAATTCGTCAGGCTTGTGAGCTCTGAAATACCTCCAGTAAGTAGGAAACCTGAAAATTCTCAACTTTTGCTGTTGCTAAGTCATTTTTCCACTAGATTAACAACTGTAAACAGCTCTCAAAGCAGCCAGATGCATGAAGAGACAAACAGTGTTTAGAAGTGGAGAGCAGTCAAGACCTCTACCTTTGGGCAAGAACGAGCTGTTAGATCACCCCTCCTTTGTCCATGCATCCCTTAGCATGTGACACTGGTCCCAAAAAAATTACAGCTTCCCAGGCATCTCAACAAGAGCAGAATTCCATCTCAAAAGAAGGGGAGGGGAACTTGCAGGTACATGCAGCTATAGGTGTAGGATGTGCCCTCAATCAGGACAGCACTACACAATAGAGCACATTTGCATTCACAGTAGGTAATTTTTTGCCAGGTCTCATGGAGTGTTTATGAAAACAACATAGACTGTCTAGTAAAATGCATATTGATGAGACTATATAGTATCAATACTAATGATGTTGTCATAACATTAAAAAAATAGTTAATCATGAGCATCTAAATAAAATAATGCCCAACTTACCATGAGCATCTAAATAATGCCCACCTAACATAACCATTTTACACTGGAGGCCTCTATTATCTGGCTTTACTCTACAAGTGCCCTAATTTTATGACTGTATTTACCACACTATGGTGTCTTGTTGTTACTGTCCCTTTTATTAAACTATCTTTAAGGCATGTGTCTTCATATCTCCAGTGAATATTTCAGAAAACATTTCAGGTATGCAACAGAAATCCAGCTGCATCATCTTGCATTTTATAAATATTCCAGAAATGTCTGCCCAGTTCTCATTGGCTCATAACATGATTTGTTGGATAAGCAAGTTTAACTCTTTAGTCTAGTCAGTGTTGCAACAGCTGTTAAAAAGAATTTCTACAGCTGCTCTGCAGGAATTTATTTGCTGACCACTTTTTTATGCTGGTTTTGCACCTTTAAATAAAGCTGAGACAAGAATTGAGAACTGCAACAGGTAGAGAAGTCATGCAATATTTAACACTGGATTAAAATGCAAGTCAAATTCCCAGCTGAGGATAAGCTGGGGGAAGGGAAAGCAGGTGTTTTTTTACTAAGGAAGCTGTGTTTATGAAAAGGAAAGATAGGAAGCTGAAAAATTATTTTCCATACTTCAAAATTCAGCTTTTCTTATCATTATATCACCCTTCCATGTAAAATGCAACACTTTAAATGAGAAATTCTCTACTTATATACCTACACACACAAAAATGCACAAAGCAGTACCAAAATACCTAAAACATGTTTATCAGTTTCTGAATAATGTACAAAAAGCACTGACAAAAATGAGGTTTAGACTTAGACCTTTCTTTCTCTCTATTAAATGGGAGCAAGAAAAATCCCCAAAAATATCAAAAAGGCATCAAAAATATTTTCACCACCTTACACAATTTTTTTTTTCTGTAGCAGAATTCTATCCCAACACTGTTTATTCAGCATTAAAAAAAATTCCGGACAACACTCTACAGATTAGCTACACTCACGAGTGCCAAAATAAAAGGTTGAACAGTGCAAAGTATTACAGTTTGTAAGCTTGGAACAAAACTGTTCTCAAGGCCTCTTTGGAGACAAAACTATTTTTCTTACCAGCATTGTAAAATACACATAAATACACATAAATCTAACAAATGCAGCAACTGATTGTTACAATGGCATTCATTTGATAGCACCAAATTAAGCTACATAATCCTTTTCAGCTGGTAACAGCATACTGGAAAGGGGTGTGAGGCTATTTATAAAGCTCAAGATATGTGAAGTAAAGAATGCTTAGAGCACAGAAAAAAAGCAGGTAGTATGCAGAAGGGCTGGCATTCTTGATTGGTATGGTTGGCCAAATCCAGCCCTGAGCTTACTGGCATTCTGATACTAAACCCTGCCAAGAAATTCTGATTGGCACAGTGTGGGAAGAGTCAGAGTCTGTCCAGAGCCTGTCCTCCAAAACACATACAAGGGAATACCTGCAGCACACTTGCTCTAAGGCATAGAATAGTAGTGGTTTACACCAAAGTCAAAATTTGTGCAGAAGGGAAAGTGCCTCTGAGTACCAACAGAAAGTGTCCTTGCTGTGAATGAAGTCCAGCTTAAAAGTTGAGGGACAACATTATTACATTTGGCAAGAACAACTGATCCATATTGAATGATTTTTGCTCTGATTTCTTCCATTTAGCTGTGTCACTTCTACTTTCTTTGTTTTATTTTTATATATTCATTTTAATTAAAACAGATATTTTCTCCATGTTTTAGAAAATCTGACCAAGGTCAACACAACTGAAGTAACTATGAGATTGGCAAAAGAGTGTTTATTATTTGTTGCCTTTAATTATTTTTTTTAGTACTCAATATCTTTGGGCCAATAATGATCACAGTAGCTGCCATCCTTAAGGGACACTCCATAAGTTAAATGAGAAGAGCAAAATTCTCCTGCCCACTTTGAAACATTGACTGGGTAAGAA
Source organism: Agelaius tricolor (assembly GCF_023055355.1). NCBI lineage: Eukaryota > Metazoa > Chordata > Aves > Passeriformes > Icteridae > Agelaius > Agelaius tricolor. The sequence continues at coordinate 20,779,180 of NW_027269268.1, forward strand.
TGAGATTTGCACTTACAGGAAATATTGCTAATACTTTACTTGAAAGTAGTGATGACTTCTGATGATGAATTAGGTGGAATTTATCCCTGCTGGCAATCCATGATGGCGATAAGTACATTTTCAACTTCACATAGGGGCCAGGGATTGAGCAAATGTATTAAAATTTTATAAGCATTAAATGAGTAATATGTCATGACACAGCTGAAAAGTATAGCCAGTGTCTTCCAAGACTGAATTACACTGAGTATTACTAAAATTCCCAATTCACTCCTTTCACATTATGCAATATATGGTCAGGTAGAAAAGTCAGTAGAAAACATCACCTTTTAATAAGAACAAAGATTTTAAAAAGCCAGGTTTTACAAAGAAATAGTTAGTTTGGACCACCTTGATTTGCAATAGAAATCTCTGCACTTCTTTAGTAATTATGTCCTTCTCAGATCCTCTCCCTCTTTCCAATTCTTGTTACCAACTAAAGAAACAAAATTTAAACTTAGCAAGAAGAGGGAAAAGAAGAAATAAGACAGAAGAAAAGATGCCCAACAGCAATGCTTTCCACTTGTATTTCACTGATTATTATCAAGATACCCATCTATCCACTAGAACTAATTATTTCCTCCTTTAAAATCTCAATACCACTTAACTGTATGTAATAGTACATCAAAAGTTGTACCATACAAAGTGAAGGCACATGAAGATTTTTTAAATAAACACATTTTATAATAATTTGGTGAATTCCTGAACTTGTTTGGCCAGGAGAAAGCGGGCAGAAATCTCACAACTTCTGCATGAAGTTTAGACAGCATCTTCATTAACCACACTATGGAAAAAAAAGGGAGAAGATGCTTGTGACAGAACAAACCATTTCTAGAAACACCTGTTCTAGGTTTTACAGGGATTTTTATAACAGAAATTTCACCAATAAACCAAGCTGTAAAACATTCACATAAACAAAACATAACAGCTCATCAATAAGTTACACAAAATGCACAGTATATCATTACTACACAAGCACAGCTGCATGCACAGATCAGACACCAGGCACTAGCAAAGAAGAACAGTTCATATGTCAAAAATCATCCCTTGTGGATGGACATTAGATGCTGTCTGTTCAAAGATTAGCTGAGACAGCTTGGAAATTTTGTTTTTAAGTGTTCTGCCTGTTCAGAAATCATTAAACTAGCAGAGAAATTGACACTGTCTAGTTTCTCTCCTTATACTCAAGAATTTATACAGGTATGTAAATTCCTTCACTGTGCACAGTTTGCTGAATAGCCACATGTTCTGGAGATAATGAAAAGTCTCCTAGAGAAATAAAGGACATACTGTAATCTGCAAAATAGCTCTGAGTGGGAAACATATCAGGAAAAAATGTTAGTCCTGCAGCAGGTGTTAAACTTAGTTTTGGTATTCAGATCAATTTCTAATCCTCCAGCTCCCTAAGCTAATTCCAGATCCCATGATTTTATAAGTACAAACATCAGCAAATGCAAGAAGTTTACTAATCATAACTAACTCACCAGCAAAAGTTTTACTTTCTCCACACTTTGATTCATCATTTGCATTAAGTTTTCTAACTAGTAATACCAACTTCAGTTAACTTTGAAAAGGAGAAGCAGCTTAAAACTGACAGGGCAACAGCATCCACTGATAAATGCTCAAGAAAATACAGCTGTATCACTACAGACTGGAAATATTTGGGCTAACAATCACATCAGGCAATAGCATGTGCCACATAGTCAAGAACAACAAAAGGAACAAATGGCATATTTAAGTGGGGCAGAGCTCCCAAATGTATTTGTTAGACAAGTCACATATCCCAAACAGAGTGAGCATACTGAAAGGATTCTGAAGCACATTTGCATGATTGCTACTTCATAATATTGTTGTCATATAATTGGTGAGGTGAAATAGTACTACAGCACATGTTTTTATTTCTTCCCTTTGAAAAAAAAAAGCTCATTTCTCATTTTTATTTTGACAGCAAACATGCAGAGCAAAAACCACATGGTAGCTGAACCAACATTGATTTCAAAGTCTATGAAAAAGCATTGAACAACAAGGTGCTGCTTCAGGTAGTTATCCTGAAGGCATCAATTTAATTTATTCTACATAAAATAAACTGATATGGAAGTTTGAGTAACATATGCAAGTACCTCCCTAATATTTACCTTTAGGGAGCAATGCCTAAGCCAAGCAACCAAAGGACAATTCCAAGGACAATTCAAGTATATACCCTTAGTAATAACCACATTACTACAGACATAGCCCACATATCTATAAGCAAACTTCATGCTCCACTTACAGAGTAGGAAAAATTAGCCGGGCAGCAATTATGTAACACATTAGTTTTATGTACAAGTGAAGGTGTAGGAAAATTCTACTTCAAAAAGTATACCTAAACTTCTACAAGCCTTGAGCAGCAAATGAAATCATAAATTAACACAGCCAAGTAAAAGCACAGGAAGTAAAAAGTACTTTTCAAACAAAACACTGGTATTTGTAGAAAAGCATGCTGAGGTTAGTAAAGTTGGAGACGTGACTTCCTATCTACAGAGAAACAAAGAATCTGCATTCCTTCCATGGATGCTTTAATATTTAAGAAACTACATCTAATCACAGTTGTGCAACCTTTTCAAATGATCCTGCATGTGTGGAATGATTAGCACTAAACTGTGGGGTATATAAATTAGAAAGAAATCAAAGGTTAGAAGTGTTTGTTTATATTAATCTCCAAGTATGAATATTTCTAGTTATTACCACCCAATACAAAAAACAAGGTTCTGTATCAGAAAAGTAAAAAGTAAATATATTTTAAAACAACAAAACTTGCTTGACCATAACTAAACTGTCATGGTAGTGCAAAAGTAATTCTGACTGGCAGTTATGAATCACAGAATCATTGGAAGGGACCCCTGGACATCATCCAGTCCAATTCTCTGCTAAAGCAGGTTCATCTGGTGCAGGTTACACAGGATCATGCCCAGGCAAGTTTTAAGTATTTCCATAGAAAGAGACTCCTCAGGCTCTTTTGACAGCCTGTTCCAGTGTTGTCACCCTCAAAGGAAAGTCTTTCCTCATTTTCAGATGTAACTTCCTATGTTTCTGTTTGTGCTCATTGCCCCTTATCCTGCCACTGGGCACTACTGAAGAATCTGGCCCCAGTACCTGAACATCTTCCCTTAAATCATTTGTGTGCCTTGACAAGATCCTCCTCAATTAAAAAATACAATCTTCAGAAAAAGCAAGAGAGAAAAAAAAAACTTTTTTCAGTCAGTGCTTTTTTGTTGCCTTTTTTCAACAATCATTGAATGTGTAGCCTTTCTGCCACAGCTTTAGGCAAGTTATAACTTAGTTTAAAACCCTTTAAAGCATCAAGTGAAAGGCATGAAGAATCTACATACCTTGTATGTGATCCTTGAAAAAAGAATAGGTAAAAAACTCAATCTCTTTTTGTAGTATGAAGTTTTTTTCTCTTTCTCCTGTGTACTCAGAGCAGAGAACTATACATTGCATTCTCATCACATAAGCCATCTGAAAATAAGTTTAATACTTGTTCTTTTAAAGGAAACATTCCTACAATATTTCCTATACTGGAAACATATTCCTTGACAAATAAAAAATACTGAGTCCTTCTGCTCCAGTTACATTTATTCCCTACACTTAAAAAACATGCTTTAGGCTTTTAGCTGCAGGAGCAAGGAAAACCTTTGCAAAGGAACACTGCACAAGTCTGCATAGGGAGGGCTGCAGCAAAGCAATAGCAGCCCCCTCTGCTGCTCAGAGAGGGAGAAAAATGATTAACACACACAAACCACCCTCCACCTACGCACACTGCAACTTCTTCCTAATTCCATGTACTGCCTGTACACACAAAAAAACCCTCTGCTCCCAAGGATAAGCTTTCTGTAATCATCTTTGATTCCTCCTTATTCCTCTATCCTGCTTTTAGCCTACCAGTAATTCTGACAGTAACTGCAGACTTTCACACAGGAGTCCTTTTCACTTCACATTTGCACAGAGTGCCCAGTGCAATCTTAGGTTTCCTCAGTTTAAAAAATTCATGCTGTCTTTCCACCCAAAGCCAAAACCCCTGAAAAAATAAATCCTTCTTATCTGTGTGGCTCTACACACAAGCTTAGACCAGGCACCTTGCAGCAAAAAACTGTCGCAGCCTGCACTATTTAAGAGCTGAAAGCTCTTTACACATAAAGAGCAGGGCTTTAGATTTAGTTCAGAACTGAAGAGATAGGTATTTAAGCTCCAAGGGCCAGGTTTTCCTGTGGTACATCTTCTTCCAGCTCCACCCAAGTCAATCCAGCTCATCTGTTGTATCTTCCCTCCCTCCACTGTCCCATGTCAATAAACAATCAAGAAGAGGCACTCCCGAACAGTGCTAACACTTACACAATACTTGTGACTTACAGCCAAATGGACAGTATGGTATAAAGTATGGTAGAGGATGCTGCAATCAAAGCACCCTGGTTTCACATGAAAATTAAACTCCTTCTCAGCCTTTACCACTGTTGTTTGTAATACATGTTATGTATTAAATGTATCCATTTAAAAAAATCTTATTACCTTTGGTAATGAAGCAAATGCTAAAATATGACCGCTTCTGAAAGGGTATCAAAGTGTTTTTTGTGGTTGTAGATGCAACTATACAGAAAGTTTTCGTCTTCATTTTAGCTAATCTGTTTTCTGTTTCCTTGGAAGCTCTGCTAACCAGCACAACAATCACAACCCACAATTCTGCAGCAAGCAAACCTGCATCTGAAGAGGAGACTAATTAGTGAAGTTATTGGAGGGTTCTGCACACATGAATGCCTGACCCCTTATAAGAAGTCACCATCACAATCCAAATAGTTAACACAGAAATAATATTTCACATTCATATAACTTAATTTGCTAGGCTTTACAATGGCCTCAACAGAAGAAAACAAAATAAATGTTTAAGTAAATTGCAAAGATTCTTGTTGAACAGTGCCTGTTGCCCAGAAGGATAAAGCATCTCACATAAATGGGCTCCAACACTCCTTCAGAAATCTCTCCAGACAAGCAGAGCAGACAAAAGTGTTTCCTGAAACCTTGAGCAAGAAAATGGCTGTGCACCAGCTAAGAATCTCCCTGCTCCACCTGCTCACTTGGATCTTAAAATTCAGGTCCTTACATAATACATTTCACTCCTGTTAGTCTGATATCAAGTGGCTATTTTGCCTCCACCATAGAAATCTGTGACAATACTTGCTGGAAATAATGCAGCTAATGCTTTTCATGAATTCATGTGTTTAGGTTTTTTTCAAGTGTTTATTTCCTAACTGAGGTGGCTTCAACATTAGAGATATTTAATGTTAAAAGTATTATGTAATGTTGAATTTTAGATAAATAAAAACTAATCGAACAAAGTTTGATTTGTAGGAGATTGCATACAAGTGATCATGACTTTTTTCCCCACAAATCAATTCCCATCAAACTCAAACCAGAGATGAATGAACCTGTAAATTACTGCAGCTGTTTAGAAATAATTTCTAAGATAATCAAGAAGACAATGCTCCTGTAAATATAAAAAGCTTGCAGCAGTTCAACAAAAACAACTCATCTTAATGGGAACAAAAAACATCAATTAAAAACAAAATATTTAAGTATATTGAAATCATTAATATTTTAAAACTATGAAACTGTGAGTTACATAACAGTTATACATACATAACAGTTATGTAAACAAAGACAAAAAAAACTGAAACAAGTAAAAGATTGAACCTATTATGATCAAAATGTTTTTAAGAATCAGAACAATCAAAATATTTCAGAAATACTAAATAAACCTATAGATTTACAGGGAAAAAAATTGGAAAAGTAAACAGAGTACAACCTAAATAACCCTATGGTGAAACCCAGGTGTCAGTACAAGAGAAAATAACAGTGCTTGTCATAAAATAGGATTATAGCATTGATGACATTTTCTTCCACAAAATCATGCTGGTATCACCTCTGTCATAAACACCAATTTTGATAAACATAAAATATTGCTGGCATGATACATCTGTTAGTACTACAATTTCAAGAGTATGAGCACAGGTAGACAATTTAAATCTCAAGTAAGCAAGAATGATAATTTACATGAGCTATTTCACAGTGATGGCAACTGCCAGTAATACATTTTTGTCCTTGCATTGCAAGAGAATCCCACATGTAGTGGGATAAAAGCATTTAAGTGCAGTTGCTATGAAATATGGGATGCAAGAGTACTTGTTTGCTTATGCTGTGGTTAATTGTTACCCAATAGAACTCAATTAATACAAAGTCATCACAGAGCACTGGAAATGGATGCCACAAATACAGGGCAATCAGTGAAGAATCAGCATCAAGAACATGTTTTTGTCAGACTGCTGTATATATTTACTTAGCTCTCTTGTGCTATTTAGTATTTTTTAAACAGTTACAGAAACATTTGACAAGACACAGATCAACTGGAGCAAAAATGAACAAACAGTAAAGGGCCTGACATGTGAGAAAACTGGTCACTTTAATACAACTGAGCATTAGTTCTGTAGGTACAAAGGACACAGGCCAACCTTACAGAACAGAAAGCTCTCTGAAAAAGGCTTGCATCACATTAGACAAATCAGTTGAACATGAAATCCCAATGCATGGAGTTATTTGATATATCAATAGGTAAATATATCACATAAACAAATTTTAGCTGTCCTTGGCACAGCTGCTACTTTGTTTTAATTGCAGTTCTGATATCATAGAATCATTTGGGTTGTAAAAGGTCTCTTAAGATCATCAAATCCAACCATTAATCTAATACTGCTACAAGTCAAACACTAAACTATGTCCCTAAGTGCTACATCTACATGTCTTTTAAATACCTCCAAGGATGTTAACTCAACCTCCTCCCAGAAGAACCTGCTCCAGTGTTTGACAACCCTTTACTGCAAGGAGTGTATCCTAATATGCAATCTAAATCTCCCCTAGTGCAACTTCAGGCCAATTGCTCTTGTTTTATCACTTGTTACCTGGAAGAAGAGGCCAACCATCAGCTGGCTACACCCTCCTTTCAGGTATTTGTAGAGAGTGATAAGGTCTCTCCTGAGACTCCACTGGGCTAAACACCCCCAGCTCCCCCAGCTGCTCCTCACAGGACCTGTGCTCCAGACCCTTCACCAACCTCATTGCCCTTCTCTGGACATGCACCAGCCCCTCAGTGTCCTTCCTGTAGTGAGGGGCCCAGAACTGGACACAGGGTTTGAGGTGTGGCCTCACCAGTGCTGAGCAAAGAGGGACAATCCCTGCCCTGGTCCTGCTGGCCACACTATTGATGATCGAGGCCAGGATCCATTGGCCTTCTTGGCCACCTGGGCACACGCTGGCTCATGTTCAGCTGCTGCTGACCAGCACCCCCAGGTCCTTTTCTGCTGTGCAGATTTCCAGCCACTCTGCCCAAGCCTGTAGCACTGTTATGTGGCTGATGTGAGCCAAGAGCAGGATCTGGCATTTGGCCTTGTTGACCCTCACACAGTTGGCCTTGGCCCATCAATTCAGCCTGTGCAGATCCCTCTGTGGAGCCTTCCTACCCTCCAGCACAGCAACACTCCCAGCCAACTTGATGTCACCTGCAAACTGACTGAGGGTGCACTGGATCCCCTCATCCAGATTGTTGATCAAGATATAAAGACATCTGTGATTGAAGAGAAATGTTCCAACACCAGAGTGCTCAGAGAAGTATCATAACAAGAACAAAAAAATAGAAAAATATGCCCAATGGACACATTGTCCTTATTACTTACATTTAAGATATCTTTTAGGGAGGAACTTGATTGCTTAACATACAGGGAGAAAAAAGCCCCATTTGTTAAACAGCTCCTCAATACAACATGAAAATAAAATGAAATTGTAACAGAAAAATTCATACAACAGGAAGAAGGCAGAGTAAAGGTGGAGAAGTTTAAACACTGATGATAACTAACAAACTATTAAACTAGGCTTGAGAGAGATTTGCCTTGCTGCACAGTTTCCTGTTTTCAAACAGTGACATTTTTCAAAAACTAAGCTTTAGCTTGCACAGAAGTCAACACAGAGCAGCCTATTTTATGCAGGAAATCATGGAAGGTAACCACAAGGATCCTTCTGGATTCCTGTGTGGTGCTGGTAAATGCAATGAAATCCTTCCTGAACCAGCAGCCTTCTCCTTTTAAGAGCCCATGCCCTTTACTCATAACATTTTCACAACATTATGGCAGCAATTATCAGTTATTTGCACAGAGCAGTAGTATGAGGCAAATATTTTCATATATTTTATATATATCTATTAGAACACAGCATGCTTGCTGCTACTAAGGTGACAAGCAGCAAACTCAAGCAGGGTACACTGTGGTGTTATGGGGGAAATATGACATTTCCTTCCTTAGCCACACAGGATTCTGAAGGTCAACAAACAGAAAAAGAATCAGATTAGAGAAAGACTTTATGCAGTAGTTTATGAGGAAAGGAAGAAAAAGGACAAAGAACAGAGATATAAAAAAAACTAAGATGAGTTGTACAACAACTACAGTAGTAGCAGTTGCTATTTTGTTCAGACTCACTATTATCTCTTGTTATTTGGTAGTGGTGAAAGTGTGCTGCCATATGTACAAGCAGAACAAAGTGTGCTGCATCAGAAATGCTTCTGAGGAGCCAGGTTTACATCTGACACACAGACAGGCAGGAGGGCATTCAGCCATCACTGCCTGTAATGCTGGCTCAGAGCAAGTTTCACAGAGTACAGCACACAGCAAGGTAATTCAGCCAGAGTTATGAGAACTGTAATTGACTACAAACACTGAGAAACATGTCTGAAAAGCTAAAAATAAATCCACCAAGTTCAAGTCTCCTAGGATGACTTTATCCTCAACAGGTAGAAGCAGAAATCACTTGTAAATATAGCTAATGAGTCTGCTAACACACCTTTTCTTCTCAAAAGCTGCAAATTAATTAGTCATGCTTATTTTTACTCTAGTAATTCATTCATGCTCTCACAGATGTATTTCCCCAACACTTTGTAACACAGAATGTGCTCCTCTGGTTAAATATTGGTTTATTAATGAATTGGTAACATTAATGTTGCATGTTATCGGTTCTACTGTGTAACCATCATGCTGAGCAGTGCCACCTCAAGCAGCTTTCTAACTTGTGCTGATACTTCCTAAAGTGGGAACTTCCTAAAACAGAGTTGCACCATGAAAAAAATCCCAAATATGGTTTGCTACCTGGCTGCCCAACAATTCTTGCAGAAGCACAGCCTGGGGGCAGAGCACAGACAAAAATCACCAGCCCTGCATCGAATAGGCAGAGCAACTATCAGACCACACAGAAATTTTGGATAAGTACAAAGATCTTTCAGACATCTTCCTTCAGGCTAAACTGGCTTGTTTCAGTTCATGTCAAATATGCCTCAAGAAAAGAAAGAAAATGCTACATTCATTACTGAAATCAATAAAAAATGCTCCAGAACTGGCCACCACTGAAAATTATGCTCTGCTCTGTCTGTACATAATTTGAGTATAGTTACTCATGAAGCACTTCAGCAAGTTTCTAATTCAGAGACTTAAAAACATAATTTTGAGTATAATAATTTCCTACATTAATTATTGTCCATGCTGGATGCAAGTTGTTGTATGATACCCAGTAAAATATACTAAATACAGGAAAACCAATGTGTTGAAATGAAACCAAGGATTTCAGTAGTAAAATCCAATTCAATTACATGAAATATGACAGTATTTCACTCCAAATTAGAAAGCATATACTTCAGCACCCTGAAGAGTAGAATTATAAATATAAAATTATATAAAAAACACATGTGAAAACATTACAACTTTTCAAAAATCAAATATATTAGCTGAGATACTTTAAACATGGAAGTGAATTTCAAACTATTGTTATTAACAAAAACATTGCTGTAGATTCCAGAAGCAAATATTCACCCTATTTACCTGTTCGGGTGCATCTTGAACACTGATTATCCATCTCTATACATTTATGCTCATAGTCAACCTGTTAACTTATGTTAACTGACTTTTTTGTGGTTTTATTTTACATCAGGTTTTAATTATTTTTTAAGTAAAATTTAAAAGTTTGAGGAGGTTTTGTGTTTTGAAAGGTGAGAGGAAGCTAGATATTCTATTAACAATTAATGAGTAAGAAAAATAAATCAGTCCATAGACCTAGAAAGAACATTCTCCCAGAAGAACACTGGTCTGCTCCTCTTTCTTACTAGTCAATATCACTGCTTTCATTATTTTGCTGTTCCTAGGAGTTAATGGAATTCCTCCTTCCCAAAGAACTTGGAAAATACAGTGAACTACAAATGTGCACTGCAACCAATACCCCAGTAACTTCTTTTTAATCTAAAATGTTAAGTGATAGAAATAGAAATAAAAATATGGAGATTAATTTCCAGATTCTCATTGCAAATCTGAAGTTTTCAACAACCAGCACACAGGTTCAAGGTCCTCACAAGCAGGATGCAACAAGACATTATGTAATGACTTCCTAACTGAATGACTGGCTATCACACTTTTTTTAACCTGTATTTTGTCAAGGAACTCAGCAGGCCAGCAGGAAGAACTTCATGTTTCTATAATATTCCACCCTACTTTTTCATTACAGTGTTTGCACCTAAATGAACCAGATCCTGTGTGAGAACACAACACATGTACGATTGCTTACCTTCCCTTCTAGCCCACTTGGAGAAGGAAAACAGCATAAATAACTCCAGGAGGGTCTTATGTAAAAATATTTATATAGGAACATCTTGGTATTTTAACCATAGTCATCAGAATGCTATCCCTTAAATTATATAGGGGTATTTACTCATGTCAAATGCATGCAAATATTTTTATTATTAACAGCTAAAACAGCATGATTTTTATGGACTACACAAATCCGTCGCTGCTCCTTACAAAATAAAGCTCCTTACGAAATAAAATGTTTGCTTCATTGTAAAACTCTAGTTTATGCTAGATATGCCATTTTTTCCAAAATCCAAAGTTAGTGAGGATTAAGAGCACAAAAAAATGTAGCTTCTCACCTTTGTCTTCACGTAGAATGGTGATGACTGGTGAATGGGCAAGTCCATGAGGCTATTGGAATTTGTGACACTATTACTGTTAGCATGTTCATCTTCTCTACTGCTGTCATCAGACTGATCAAAATCATCACTGTCCTGGTCCATTTCCTCCTCCTCTTCCACCTCCTCCTCTTGGTCACCAGCATGTTCATCATCATCTTCCTCTTGGTTACAAGTAGAATCCTCATCCACTGTAATAAGTCTATTATTATTTTCTTCTAACTGCTCCTGCTGAGACTCATGCCTGTCATCAAATCCAGGTTCTTCTGCTCCTATCTCCCCATTCCTCCCAATGTGCTGCTCCTCTTGTTGTCGTCTTTGCTGCTGCTCCTCCTCTTCTACCACCCGATTCATCTGCTCCTCATCTACTTGGCTTGAGGAAGCATTACCTCGAAGAGATCCACCAGTTCGTCGCCTCTTGCTGCCCACAGAGAGCAGTTCCTGATTCATTTCCAAAAGCCAGCTTGCTACTTCTTGGACCTTGGCTAGGCTATCTGAAGATGCAAATGCTTTCACATTCTAAGGAGATAAAGAAAAAGTGGGAAATGGCAAATGTTACTTTTTTTTTTAATTAGATAAAGCAGTAAAAATCTATTTAGTTGTTTTATTCTTGGCAACTAAAAACTTCCAGGAAACAAGGAATAATTTCTACTTGACACACTACTAGGAAAAAATAAAAGTTCTTCAGGCAGCTTTCTAGCAAGAGAATTACTTGTTCTGTCAAACAGTCTGATCATAATCTCTTTAAGCACCAGATTCAGCAAAATTCAGAAGAACTAGTTGCCCTTCTAGAGAATCTGTAAGAACCATTAACATTCATGTTAACAGAAGATACAAGTATGCAATATTACTTGCAAAAAATTGTACACAGATCATTTCAAATGGCATTTATTTTCCCTCTCATTTGATTACAGACTTGTATACTATTCAAAAAAACAAACTGCTTTTGGTCTTATGCATTAAGAGCAGCATATTTTTCAGATATAATTGAAAGTTTCATTTCTTTTTATTCTAATTTCCTTTTAGATTGATAAAGAAGAGAACACCCACTTTAGAATACAGCCTTATCACTGCCAAGTCTTACGTTGGCCAGAGAGATGCCCAGTGGTCAAAAGCAGACATCACTAGGCTACCTGTGTGGCCCAGAAATGGCACCTATCTCACCTGGAAAAAAAATGGATTGATGGTGGTCATGGGGATTTTTGAAGGAGTAGTAAAGTTCTCTGAAGTCTAAGAAGCTACAATAATTGTTAAATGAATCTGTGAGATGTTAAAAAAGACCAAAACTAGGTGCATTTCAATAGACATTGAAAAATACTAATGCAATTTCCAAATTATTCATGCATTCAGCTACCCATGTGCCTCCAAGCAATCTATAAGAATAGGGGGCTATAACACAGACTAATTCATTATTAAATTTGGTATCAGATTTCCAGATATACAGCCTTTGAGGCTGGCAAATCCAGACTCTGGTCTCCCTAAATTCAAGCAATGTGTTGAGTAGATGAATTCAGCCACAACTCAACAAGCAGTCAGACTCACTCTGAAAGCAGTACATGAAAGTGTGTGCAGAGAGAAATCAGCTTTGTCCTTGTGTACAGAGCCACTGTCCTTGGGAGCCCACAGCCCACCCCACACATTCAGCAGGCCACACGGTGAGAGAGAGATTCAGAAAGCACAACACCACAAATTCTGCATGGGAGCACAACTTCTGAGCCTCCTTGGAGTAGGAGCAGTAAAGGATGTCTCCATGAGTACTTCCACACAGGATGATAATATCTGAACCACCACCACCATCACCCCCTCCTTTTTTTTAACTCACCTATCTCTTATAGCTGGTTGGTTGGTTGGTTGGTTGTTTTTACAAAAAACCTAGGGCCTTGTATGAGGGACAGGGAACATATAAAGCCCAACTTTGCTCCATGACATTTGCAAAACAATTCACCTTATTGGTTAGTAGGGAGCAAAGTACCAGAAACCATAGCTGTTCCGTAATTTTCAGTGTGTTGTACCATAAAAGGCACAGAAACACATTTACAGGTGTTTTTGCACTCTTTCTCTGAGGAGGATTCATAGCTGGGATTCTGCACTTCTCTGCACCTTTCTTCCTCAGGGAAACACTACTTACATCCCAAAGACAGGGTTCTCACATTTCCACATATCTAGTTCTGACCAGTGAACACTAAAAGACAATTAAGCACCACACATTCAATGGAAGGAAGCAGACACTGTGCTGACTCTTGATTTTTCCATGGGAAAAAAGCTTTAGGACACTTGGGTGCATGTGACCCAAACCAGAAGCTAATGTCTGTGTTTTCATATTCAAGTGGTAGCAAAAGCAAATGTGTTTATTTTTCTGTGTACAGTAAGGAGCATTTAAGAAAGATGCCACAAAGAGTGCACTCTAAGAGAAATGTTTTCATTTAACATCTTTCCCCAAAGCTCAGAAACCTGAGCATGTGGGAGTGATGTTTAATAACAACATTTCACCAAAAGCCAAATTTAGTTGCATATATCATCTGATGGTAATACAACTTATGTATCAGGCTTGCTACATACTTTGGGCATTATGAACAAAACAATATCACACCTTATTTTCTCAACTTGGAAAGTTGAAGCACTAAATAATGAAAAAAAAAAGTAGTTAAAAAAAAAAAAAAAGCTGAACAAGAGGTTTACATCTTCTCAATCTAGAAATTCCAGTTTCCACTACAAATGTATCTCTAAGTAGCCATGGGTGTAGCTTAAAAGTTTAATTGCATTTTTTCAGTATCAGTAGCATTATATATGCAATTACTGGTTTAGTATGTACTTGATAAAAATGCAAATGCTGCATTTGTTGCAATAATTTAATGCATACTTCCAATTTGTAACTGTAAGCAACCAACATAAAAGGTCAGCTTTGAAACATTAAAGTAATCAAATGCAAGAATATACTAAATGTTTAAGTGACAACAATATCACTGTTGTTACTGTTATTACACCCAAATGAGATTCCAGCCAATTAAAAATGTACACTAGTACATATTTTTAATTATTCCTACAGTTTTGAGTGACCATCAGTTCATGAAATTAGCTTTAGTCATTAGTGATTTCCATTTTACTCTGCATTTGCATGAATAAACTCAATTTGTTTTTCCAAGAAGCCTGTAAAATACATTATCAAAATTTAATTACAAGCAGTGCTACATCAGAAATCATCAGTATGCAGAGAGGTGATGCATTTGCTAAAGAACAGATGGATGTACATTATCTGAGAGATTTGAAACATTAAAGCTGCCTTCTGTCATGTAAGTGCTTTCAGAATTAACTACTGTCTGCTAATACACAAGATACAATAATTTCCATGTATAAGGTAGATAGGAATAAGGAAGGATTATTATTTTGCAGGAAGAAGTGTATTTACAAATCAACTTCCAGAGAACTGAAATGATGTGTTTTCAGCTAGTACAGTGTCTCTTTCATTTATACAGAGACCAAAATGACTCAAATCAACTAAAAACCAGAAGAACCACTGAGGAAAGCTGTTGTTTTTCCTACCTGTCTCGGACCACAAAGACTTTTTTTATCAGACAGACACCAAAACATAGCAATGCAAGTGGCATGGCTTTGCATAAGCATGCAAAACTCATCAAACTTGATCCATGAATCTAACTTGGCAACTCTCAGGTAAGTTTCTTAACACTCGCATTGTATGGGAAAACAAAATGCAAGAAATGCCTAAGGAAAATGGAAGTCTCCAGACTGATCCAGCAGTAAACTCAGAGCTGATGAAGGCATCCCACATCTCTATTGAAGACTGTATGCAGCCCCCACCTCTACTGAACATTAAATGCTGTTTAAGCATAATTCTTCAGCTTTATGCACTACATTTTCACAGAAGATAGATTATAAAAATAAATATGAACAACAGTTGCTCCAAACAAGAAATGCCAAGCAATACTAGAAGACTAAAGGGAAAACTGCTCAGGGTTATCTGCCACAACATGTTGCATTCTGTACTGCGAGGATGACCACTTCACTTCCTGCTTTATTGCTGAAATATCTCTATCCTGCTAATACAGATTAAAAAATCGTTAAATATTTTTAACCTATAAACCCACATAACTATGGGAAAATGAAATTTCCATCAGTACTGCTTGTTTTTGTTTTTCCATTTTTATTACTTGAAACTATAAAGAAAAAAGAAAATGAAGTGGATTTAGAGAGGTGGAGGTTGGGGTGTGGTGGGGTATGTTTTTAAAAAAATTTAACAGATTGTGAAAAGGTTTTAAAGAATTAACTTGGAAATTAATGTATTAGATTGACTTGGATACTAACCTAAGTATCATGACAGCATTTAGTGAAAAGACAGTATAGTTACAGAGACAACATGATTTATGGCCAGTGGATGCTCCTAGAACAAATCTTTTGAGATTACATATTTAGTGGACAAAGACAACTGAACTAACACAAAAACTTCCGTAGATATTTGACTAAATCTTACCACTGTAATATATCTGAACTTTTTATTGCATTATTTAACTGTGCAATACTGAATTGAGTTAAATAGAAAGCAAAATAGGGACATCCCACCCAAGCAAAGGATCTCCTAAGGTCTCAACATCCAAATCTACCTTCTGAAGAAGTACAAGACCCTTATAAGCACACTGTGTCCAAGAACAGCACTGTTGCCAATATTGGTCCTCACAAGCAAGCAGTGCAGCACTGAAGGGGCAGGGGTGCAAAGCTGAGACACAGCACCCACAGGATACCAGCTCTGGGGAGAGGAAGTGATTTATTCCCAGACCCTTGCCCAAGCCCAAAATGACCCTCAGAGTTGGAGCGCACCTTCTGCTTTAGCTTCACCTAGAAGGTGTTCTGGAACAGCTTCAACTCATTCTATAGGGAAACAGGCGTGGACAATCAGGAATTAGGCTCTAAAAGGTGCTCTTGATCCAAGCCCAAACTACCACACAAAGTGCAAATACATCTAACAAGCCATGCCATCCAAGGCCTGCTAAGCCCATTTGAAAAAACATGTATGAGAAGGGGATTTACATGCAGCATCAAGCAGGTATAAATAAAAAAATAACAGAGTTAACACTAAGAACCATGTTTTACCAAAGAAAAATATATATTTGAGTTATGGCCATGATAGCAAATGTTGCAAAACACTACGAGCAAGACACATACATGATGTGTTTAAGAAAACAGTTAATATATTGGTCAGGTTACTGGTTACACAGTTTGTGTATGGGAAGGATTTTCAACAACAGCTAAGTAACAAACCAAAGCAGCCAACATATAATTGAAATAACTGAAATACAAAAATCAAATGAGGAATCTACCACCTTCTCTTATAGGTTATGGTAGTGGACAATTATTCTCATACAAGGACTTAATGAAGTTAAGATAATTCAGATAAAGCAACAAATTTAACTGAAGTTATGAGCTTTAAATGAAAGTTACAGAATAATGATTCTGTAATGATGATTGCTGCACTATAAAGGACAGCAAACATGATCATAGTTATGGAGTCACAAAACTGTGTTGAATACATTGCACAGATGAAGAAAATAAAAAACCTTCTGTATTTCATCAGTACATATGCTGATTAAAGCAAGACTGAAACAGAGATTTAAAAACTTTCAGCAGCTTTTCTTAAAAAAAAAAAATCATAGACAATGTAACTCATTCTACAAGAACACATGCTTTTTCTAAGAACAATAAACTGCTTCTTCCAAACACATACACACCTCAAATCTCTAAGTCAACTCCATTATTTACAGCTTCAAGCTCCAGAACAAAATAGCAACCAAAAAGATTCTCTGCTCCTGCTTTACTATTAACCTCCCAAAAACACTCAACAGAGCAGCACATGCAACGTTTTGGTTGTATTGGAAATTATCCTGCTCTTTTTTCACAATCTCAATATACTTTAATGATCAATTAATGTTGTTTATTCAGTGCAAAGTGGTCAAAGCAACATACATTAAATCAAAGTGCTCCTCTAATTACTTACTTATGTCAAACATAAATTTGACAGCAAACAAAAAAAATAGATTTAGTATTCATTAAATTTTTTAAATACCACAATTAAAGTTTCCTGTTTAAATTTAATTATGTCCAGCTGTATTTAATCTTCTTTTGCAGCCAGTTCTAATTATCTCCCTCTCTACTGAAATTCAGGCCCAACTTTCCATCTACCTGCTGAAACTCTTCACCAAGTCCTGGTGTCCTGACCTCTCCTGAATGTTTCTGAACAGATACTTCCAGGTTTCCCACCACACATGGTCTCTGCCTCCTGTTCACCTGCTTCTTCTTAACCCCACAATCCTATTTCAACAGACTTGACCCCTTCTCTCCCTATTCCACCATCCAACTTACTTTTTTCTTCCAGGACTGCCTCTGAACATGGCTCCCTCTCTAATCCCATGCCTCAGTTTCCCAATCCCCTTTAGCCTCCAGTGCTGCTTTACAGTCTCAGACACTTTGCTTTATTCTGAACCATTCCCCACAGAAAACAAAGGGATTTATTTAAAAGAGAGACAATATCTGATAATACATGGGTAGTGAGGGCATGACAGAGCCATGTCCCTTGCTATCAGTTATGGGGACAAACACATAGAAACCACTTAAAAGAAAACTTTGCTTTAACTCTGGGAATGAAAGATCTATCACATAATCCTACCTTCTTCTGGCACAAATACATAAAGTATTTAACGAGTGATAAAATATGAAATAGCACACAAAACCCACTAGAAAATGAGAATACAAAAAGCAGTTTAGAAAATGAGTAAATGCTTCAAGAATTTATATATATTTAGCAGTATTTATGCTAAGTGGCTTGATAAAGAAATATCAGAGGTAGAAGAGTGATGACTAGACCTTTCATAAGCAAGAGTTTAGAAGAAACAGTCTGAGCTAGAAGCAGTCACATTCTTTAGATTATGATAAAGTATGTATGATCATACAACCACCTACAAGGTTCAGGCACACACAAACACAGAACCTGGATGTATTATAATTCATGTGGATTCCACAGATTCTCTTTGCAATAGCAAGAGGAGCATCAAATCTTAATGCTTTAAACCAAAGGCCTTTTCTTCCCTCTTTGTGCATTCTCAACACAAGGGCTGCTCTGGCTAAAAGAGGGGATAATCTGAGTTGAAGTCATAGCAGCTTTCAATGCTCTAGCACAAAGTATCATGCTATAAAATGTATTAATAGAGACTTGATGTTCATATTAAAACACTCAGCATATAAGAGGAAGAGAGAAACTTAGGAGATTTTTCTTTCTATAAACACTTGTTCGTACATAAGAAATGAATTTAATTCTCATATTTGAAGTGTTTCCAAACATGCCTGCATTCTCCTTGTTTCAAAAAGAAAGCAAATAATCACAGTAAATAATCAGTGAATAATGTCTTACATAAATTCTGCTTTTACCTCAAAATTTGACACATGAGAAAATGAGAATTACAATGCTGTGGCAAGGATGGGGTGGAGATAAGAGGGAAATGTGAAAGTGACCCATATGGAAAATGTTGAAAGCTCCATCACACAGTAATGAGAAAACTGCATTTAAAAAAAAAAATTAAGTCCTTTTCCTTAAAGCTGTCCCCCAACTGACAAGTTATTAACACACCAACACACCAGTACAGTATTATTGTGAAAGTGGGGAGCTCAGGCCACTTCATCAGGAACACTGTTCACAGTTCTTAGTAGTTCCCCTGAAAGGGAAGACTAACAGCGAAAGTACAGAAGTTACTCCTTAATTTTAATTTTGCATTGTTATGTTTCCATCAAGAATAGTGAACGGATATAATGTAGAATAAACTCACTTGCATTCTTTGGAAGATATCGTGGGAGGCAACAATCCACAGTAGGAGGAGATCTGTATTATCAGCAATATTACTGTGTTCATATAAATAATTGTGTTATTTTTAGTATTTATATTAGTAATGACTGTTATGCAGAAGATGGCTGGTTTGTCTTTTCACTAAAAACTCTTTAAAGAAGAAGGATTAAGCTGTAAAATGTGACAAGTTAACTATCATGTGGAACTAATGAAAGGCTTCTCTCCCCTTTTCCTCAGAAAAGCAGAAAAAAAAGCCTTGAGTTATTTAAAGGGTGCCAAGTTTTCCAGCAACTATTAAAAACAAAACAGGCAAATCCTCCCTAAAATCCTGCATGCTGCCATTTAATATCAAGCAGTGATTGTTTTTCCATTGAAAGGACTTCTAAGGTATAAAAGCTAAGCACACAATTTTCAACTGCATTGTCTTAACCTTTCCACTTTGACAACTATACCATTACTTGGTATTAGTATTATATAAAATTTTTACCTCTCCAAATGAAAACTCTTACCTGAATAACTAATGAATGCTTGCTTATTGTTTTCCCCATGAATTAGATTACTACAAGAAGCCTACACTACTACTGCTAGAGATAGAGCAGAAGTATTCTTATTTGCTCAGTTTAGAACAGCCAGTTAATATTTCAGCCTCATGTAAACTACCCTTTCTGTGCATACGAACAAGGAAGAGTTTCTTGCCAAAAGCAAACATTAGATCACACTTAAAACAACATAAACAGAGTATCTTTAGATACATTACTTGAGAAGCATGTGGGCTGAAGAATTCTCAGTTTAGAAAACTAGTCAGGCAGTTTCTTATACGCCTTTCAAATTTAAAGATGCTGTTGTATACCTGCCTAGTGAAGGGCAACAGAATCATCCAAACTCTTCCATGATAGATACACATGTAATAAAGGATTTCTCTACAAAAAAGGATTACGAATCCTCTTACAGAGCAAAAGGAGACTAAGCACTCCTTAAAACTTCACAGGTTTGGATAATTTTCGGGTTGAATTCAACCTTCATTTCAAAAGGTAAGTAAATGAAGTTTGTGGGTCTATGGTAGTTGTGAGGGCTTTCCAAGCTGGCCTGACATCTCCACAGTAGTACTATGCATTCTGTTGCAGTTTCACATGCCTTTCTGTCCCCAGACTAGACCATCAATATTCCCTATAAAAGGAGTCCTTGGGGTCAGTTTTACAGCACCATCAACACCACTGCATACAAGGACCTCCCCAGCTGCCCAGATCAAAAACTGCTTAGGATAGTTTTGTACTGCTCAAGGTCTTTCATCCATAGGAAAAGAGTCTGAGGAGCAATGAGGATGGACCTCTGGCCTTCTAGTAGAGACCTTTGGTTAATCTGTGCTGGAGTGTTACTGTGTTATGGACAAACTCTTCTGAGTTAACACACATTAAGCCATAGGTACCAACACATGAAACCAGAAATCTCAACTATGAAGTCTAGGACTACCATTCAGTAACATTTATTTATGTAAACAGGCAATGTGATTACTATGCAGAAACAACTCCATTCTTCCCAACTGCCTAGGTGAACAAGGATTTCATCTAATAGACAAGAAGCAAGATCCAATCACTAAATGCTGAAATGAGAAAAATACAAATGGAATTAACTATGAGGATAATTACTCACTGTAATAGCTCACTAGGAAGATAGCAAATTCATCACCACTTTAAGTCTTAAATTAGAAATTTACTCCATCATAGTTTAAAACATACATTCAACAACTGCAGAACATGCAGCACAAGTGCAGCTACCAGGGCATGGTGAGCTGCATGCCTCTTCCTGAGAATATACATGAAAGAGAGCTGTTGTCACCTCCTCTCTGCTCCCACAGTGACACAGAGACAAAAAGTATGACCAAACTGCTGATTAAACCCTGCCTAGTTTCAGTGCAGACTTATTTCACAACTTCTAGACTTAACACAAAGGCTAGTGTTCCACGGCCAAAACAGCCTAAACATAAATTTTTCTTCAGCATCCATAACATTGGGTCTGGGATGCATTTCCAGTGGGAAAGCCTTAGCAGTACAGTATGCTGAACCACTTTACATATCCATTCACACAGACTGTCACCTCGCCTGGTGCTGCTTCACAAAGTTAAGTTGTAAGAGTAATACATGAAAAACTTCCAAGCAGAGCTGCTCATTATTAATGCAAACTATTCTGAAGGCAAAAGCAAACCAGCATTTGGCAGCAAGACCACTGCCATTAAGATGTTTGCCTGCAAACCTCAAAATGATTTCTGAAGTACCCAACTGACTTCAGTCTCAGTCTCTTTCCTGTCCACTAATCATAAAAGTAATTTTGGGTACATTTCCTGAAATTATAGGTTTTGCTAATATGAGTTGCAGTTTTACCAGATGGCTGGCATCAGCTTCTGGTAAAATGGTAACGTGATTTCTTGGACTAAAACTACAACTCAAATGTTGCTGAAATGCAGCACAAACAAGCAGACATACAGAAGAGCAGGGACATCAAAAAACAAAACAAACAAACAAAAAAAAAAAGGTGATTTAGAATACAGGGCAAAAAAGATAGACCGAAACATGTCATCTTTAACTGAAGTGAGCTAACAGACCTTGAGAACAAATAGCAGCAAAATTTAGTCAAATTTAAAATTAATTTAGTTATATGAAAACTGGGGGAAGGGCAGGAAATTAACACCAAGTACCAAATTGTCCCCTACCTCAGAGCTGTTAGAGAAAAGAGTCCTCTAATATGGAACAAAACACAAACAGATGGGAACATATATACCCTTTACACTGAAAGGCATTCTAGTGGTTAAAAAGAAGATGACAGCAGAATTAAAGCTGAGAAAAGTGAGAATCAAGAGCTGTGACTGCTATTAAAGAACATTTTTCTCTGGGTGATTAAAAACAGTTGAAGTAAATATCCCTTTTTCAAGCAGCTCTTATACTACCTCTAATAAGTAAGAATAATCAACTCACTTTACTCCCCAGAAGCTTCAATGCACAGAACAGTATTTTTGAGCCTCTTAATAATGATTAATGATGTAAAGGAGAAGAAATGCACGTTATGCCGTAAGAAGTCCAGTCTCACTATTTTGTTCAGTTGCAGGTTTCTGTATCAGAGTAACCTCCTAGAAATTACTATAAGGTTATGGTAAAAATTAAGAATATTCTACTAATACTAAATAGCCTTCCCTTCTTTTGAACTTTACACTTTTTTTAATTGTTCTAAGCGAGATGACGAGAGAATTAAACATCCAAGCCTTTCCAAGTTATCAACAACCTATTTTACCTTAAGATCCACAATTGACAATGCTTATTTGAGGCTACTGCCCAAAATTTTTATCACAATTTCCTGTTTCAGTTGCCTATTCTTTAAAAAAAGTCTGAAGTACAAGGCCAAGAGTATCCTGGGTACATTAGGAAGAGCATTGCCAGCAGGGGAAGGGAGGTGATCCTGCCCCTCTGCTCAGCCCTGGTGAGGCCACCTGGAGTGTTGTATCCAGTTCTGGGCTCCTCAGGACAAGAGAGGCATGGAGCTCCTGGAGCAGGGCAACAAAGAAGATGAGGACACTGGAGCACTCTCTAAGGAGGAAAGGCTGAGAGAACTGGGCCTGTTCAGCCTTGAGAAAACTGAGAGTGGACCTCATCAATGTCTGCCAGTATCTGCAGGGAGGGTGCCAAGAGGATGGAGCCAGGCTCTGCTCAGTGGTGCCAAGCAACACGACAAGAGGCACTGGGCAGAACCTGATGCACAGGAAGTTCCACCAGAACATGAGGAAGAACTTCTTTACTGCGCAGTGGCCACACACCAGAATGGATGGTCCAGAGAGGTTGTGGAGTCTCCCTCACCATGTGCTCTGGGATGGCCCTGCTTGAGCAGAGAGGTTGGACCAGATGACCCACCATGGTCTGTTCCAATCTGACCCATTCTGATTCAGCTACCATGTTGTCTTATGTGCTAGGGATAAAAAAAACACATCAGTAATTCTATCAGTACTGTTAAAGCAGAATGGAGTAAAAGGTGGTAACGTAAGACAGACAAAGGCATTTCTCATTTGTGTTTAATTCACCAGTTATAAACCAAATTTCTGAGATAAGAAAAGGTAGCTGTGGTCAGATTGGGGCAGAAAACATGCCTCATGCAAGCAACACAAGATATAAACACTGGTGTATTTTGGTGCGAAAAACTACAGCTCAGCCTTATTCCTACAAGGTTGCTCTAAAAGAACGAGGAGCAATATATATTTTATGAAGAAAGCCTATCTGTCTGCAGTACCAATTCATATCTTACAAAGTGTTCAGCTGTGAATGTTATATCAGATTTTTGCAGTATCCACTGAGCAATACCCTCTCCATTCTGAATGCTGTACTTTCAAAGATGAACTCCAAATTATGTACTTTTCCCAGAGCAAGTCAATGAAACATGTTAAATGCCTTTGCATGAACATCTGATAAGGAAGATCCTTTGATCTGCACTTCTCTACTTTTACAAGAAATACAAAGAGAAACACACAGGCAGCATTTACCATTTACTTGCTGAAATCTGCTAATACACTGGTTTGTCTGCATTTTCAGCATCTTCATCAGTAGAAAGACATAAGTAAAACAAGGTCACATACTACCAGAACACAGCAGAACCCATTCCCTTTTCTAGTGTCTAATTTAAAACAAAACAAAACAAAAAAATCCAAACCAATTACAGTCTCCACATGCTATTTAAAAAACAGTAAATGCCTTCTCATTAACCTCACATCTCCAGAACACTGCCTAGCACACATTGGTTCCTAAGTGTTATGTTCTCTGTGTCACAGAGAAGCTTTATGGCACTAGATTTAAAATCTGACCTTGCAGAACAACAAGGTACTTGCTGACAAACAGCATGAGTGAGTGCCAGGTTTGAAGGAAGATGATATCCCAGCCTGTCTAAAAGAATCTGGCCCTGGCCCAAACAGACTCTTAGCAGGCTCCACTGGAGAAATGGAAATGGTTGCAATTATTGTTATTGATTTTATGCCCTTAAAATGGTTCTCTGACAATTTTATTTCAGTAACTGATTAAGCAGTATGATTCAGCAGCAGGACATCTGCTAACAACCTACAGAAACATAGATTTCTTTGCTCAAATTATTTCTGGGACCTAGAAAGTAAGGTTTTGTATTTGCACGACCAGAGGTAGATAAGAATGTACGGTGGCCTACAATATTTATGTCAGGCAGGCATTCAAACTTTCCTTCCAATTCTACAAAGCCATCAACTCTAATATCCCCTGTTTTTGCTCTCAACATTTTCCTAGTAGGAAAGGTGATGTAACTGCAAGCAGTAAAGAGAGCAGTGTTCAATGCAGTAAAGCACTGACCATGTATACAGTTATCAAATAAATTATGTACCTGAACCACCAAATAAAAGAGACACTGATGCAGACAAATAGAAACAATCTTAAAATTAGAAATTGGTAATGTAATTTGAGTGGATGAAAAACAGGTTATAGAGATTCTTTTCAGTGACTAATGTCATTTAAGATGCTGTTACTGCTCTGCCACAGAATATTTTCAGTGGAGCTTCACCAAAATAAACTGTCCCCCCCTTACCATTCCAGAAAAAAATACTCAAATCAATTATATCTCACGAGTTTCCTCTAATGTATATGGTGTTGCTGGCACTAGGTTAAGAATGACAGATATGAACTGTTTGAAGGACAGCAGATCTTACACCTTTCCAGCAGAGATGGGTACTGATTAGGGACCAATTAACATCTTACACCACTGTGAAATAAACACTTACCCATAAACTTGAAGCTGTACTCTTCAGTTAAAGCAAGGCATGCTCTGCTGCTGGCATTATGGATCTAAACTTGACTACTGTCAGAGTCACCAACCCACTAGCTCACCACAGCTGGCATCATTTCTCATGCCTGTGTGGAAAGAGGCATGCAGAGCTAAGACAGTTTCTTCCCAACAATAAGCCCAGAACACAACAGCAGATGCGAAGAGGAACAGTCTCCCACATCACTGCCTTGATCCACCTTTACTGTAGGCTAATCAATATTCCTGATTTTTAAAGACTCCTGTAGGTGAAGAGCAGTCTCTGTCTCTCCCAGACAGTGCTAAACAGCATCAGCTGTACTGATCAAACACAGACCTCAACACTCCCCAGCCAAACCTGGTGATTGCACTTGCTGCTACATCAGATGTACTGGGCTTCACAAAGGTCACTTCCCATGCCACACAGCTGCCTTGTGGATATTGGAGACCAGCATATTTTGGAAGCAAGTAGATAGTTGCTCAGGTCCTAGTGAAGTACTGATATTCAGGAGAAATTTGCTGGATTGCTGGTAATAGGTGGAAATCCAAAGCAGCTGAGATGGTACAATCTTTGGGAGAAGATGGTGTGTCTCCTAAGTGCCACAAGAACCCACAACACAACAGGCAAGGGAAAAGTCAAATCTTGTTGACAACAAAGAACAGAGCTCTGGATGCACTGAACACACACAAAGTATATTGTTGGATTGATTGTTTATTTTCTAACCTAGAAAAGCTGTGAAAAAACAAAATTTGTAAAATAACTGATTTAATTCAAATTTTGAGGCCATTATGCAGATAATTCAGAATGTTGTTTTATCACTACTATGTAAGAGTGATGTGTGAAACAGTCCAGCTGCAAACAGATGCATTTCACTCCAACTGTTTCTACTGATAGAAAGGCATATTGGATGGCTTTCTGAATAATACATTGGTTGTTGATAGCAAGAGCACCATTGAAAACAGGGCATTTATATTTGTTCTTACTGGAAAACCTGGCTGATTGGGTTATGTCCTATGACATAGCCTGAAGGCTGCAAAATGGACCTTACCGTAACTTTCTCACTGAAGCAGCCCAAAAAGGCTTTTAGTAACTGTAAGGCTCTCTCACTAAATAGCTCAATTTTTCAAAAGATCTAGTACTCCACTGAGGAAAACAGAATATAGTACAGGCAATGTGAAGTTCAAGTCATCCCTCACAGCCTTCACGTCAGTGTGTATTTTAATTTTTCTTATAATCTACACATGGGCCTCCATGTTCTCAGATGCGTGAATGATTATTAGCAAATGGTACCATTCTGCCCAAAGTTCAGAAGCCACTTTTTAGTCACCAGGACACAGGAGTCAGCTACTAGCTTTGAAGCAATGATTAGGTATGAAGTATAAAACACTACAAAAAATACAGCTGAACTTTTAAAGGTATTTCCATTTTCATTCCAATCATCTCAACACCTGGGAAATACCTAGCACACCAATTTTCTTTCTTTCTTCAGTAAGAATCCTGGAAGGAAACTAGTCTCTAAGAAATGCTTTCATTTCCTGGTAAATTCCTCATAGATTTTTATCAAAGTCTAGCAAGAATGTATTTTCTACTTGTAATAGAGCAGGGTTTATGTACTGAAATCCATTTCCACAGAGCTCCTAACCATTCTCAAAGGTATCACAGTCAACACGGAGTAATGGCACCAATGAGGTCTACAGATCTGCACTTTTTCCTCAGACACTAGTGACATCAAGGATGTTTCCAAGATATCTCATCCTCACAGGTGAGCATTAACCCCAAACCCCCAAGCTCTTCTAGGCACTTCTGGTATATGTTAAACAACTACTTTGACACGGAAAGTACCAACAGTTTCAGGAACATGGATGTTCTCAGCAGGAGCTCCTGCACTCAGTGTTCACTTCTCTGTTGAAGAACTGACCATTTTAAAATTACTGATCAGCGTAAATTTATTGTGGTTCTTCTTGGAACTTCTGGCCCAAAGCCAGTTTCCACAGACTGCCTGGTTAGTCTTGCATTCCTTGATTTTTGAGTCTCAGGGGTAGGGGTAGAGAGGAAAGAAAGCCTGCTGCACATCTGGCTTGGAGTTGAAACACAGGGAGCAACATCTGACACTCCCAGCTCTAGGGCTCACCAGAAAAAAAAAAAAAATCTGAAATCAACAAATCTGGATCTGCTTTAAAGGACTTGTTAAAAGTGGACAGGAGGTGGCAACCTAAAAGTCTGATCCCATGTCCATTCAATCCCAGGTGATAAACTTACACATTCCAGAGACTTTTTCTGATGAGTCCTAACATCTGGAATATGTTCAGCTCATGGCAGCAGGACAGCAGGCTGGGCATTACTAGATGTTTCTGTCACTGGTGAAGGAATAGAGATTGGATGATGAGTGCTCCATCATCCATACCCCAGCATGGAAATACTAAACAGCTCAGATGCAGGCACCATCCATCAGTGACAAATGGTTGATTCAGTAGAGATCACATTACCAACCTCAAAAAAGCATGAGATTTCTATCGGCTTGCAGAGAAATTCTCTTAGTTATCCAACAGAGAAAAATGGAAGAAAGCTTCAGAGGACTTTCTAGTAGGACTTTTTTGAAATATAAAAAAACAACTTAAGAAGCCTGACAGCAGTTTTTAAATAGATATTTTTGAAAATTCATTTAGTTAGTCTTCCTCCTTCATAGTTGTGTGCACACAGTTCCAGTGGAAACCGAAATATTCGTTGAACTTTTTATACCTAGAGATATACGAGGACTAAACCCAGCAGCATTGGGAAATCCTAGATCATTGAATTAGATAAAATTGCAAAAAAGCAGTCATATATTAAGTTTAAAATAGGTAAGGACTAGCAGCTACTAGAAAACAAGCACTCAGCAAGCATCCCAGCATGATTATTCTGCACAAGATTTATTTCGCTTTCAAAGCACACTTCCTGACACATTAAAATAAGCTATTTAAAGGGACTTCTGGAAAGAATAGGAGTGTAGAGACACATGCATACACTCTTCCTGAGGCACAGGCTCAGCCTCCCACACCCAGCCTGCTTATCCCTGCATCCAACCAGATCTCCTGGCGCACCTGCGCACATAAGCATCACTAATCCGCCTCAGTCAGAATGAGCCAGGTTATCTTACAAGTTTAAAGTCCCAGCTAAGCAGATTCATTTTGCCTGAAATAGATTAGGAAGCACTCACAAGAGCAGTTCCACACACAGATTAGAGGTGAACAATCCACTTCAGGGGCACAGGGCAGGCAGCATGCAGCCACAACCTGCGGCTGGCCCAGCTGAACCTGAACTCAATGCCTGCTATGGCCCAGTCACATTCACCTGGGAAAGTAGCAACAGCTCTCTTTAGAGAGCAACAGCTCTCTTCATGCTCTGTTCTGTTCCACAGTTTCCCCATGCTGATAAGACCCACCAAAGGTCAGCCAAGGATCTCAGACATAGTCTTACAAAGTAGCTGGCATCTACGAAATTTTAGACAAAACACACCTCTCAGAAATGCTAAGTACCTTACAAGTGATATGTAGAAATGAACTGCTAGCACTTCCCTTATTTAATCAGAGAACAAACTGTAAACACAATTAAAAGCATTTAATATTTTCCAAGCAACAAAATTATTTGTTTGTTATTTTCCTCATGGTAAACATAAGAGGAAAAGAGCACTGGTCAATTGGAATTGCCAGAAATATCCTATCTCACTACTACAATTCATGGGCTTCCTGCTTCTTTAGCAGTCACTTTCATAAGTGAACATCCTGAGAAAGCTCATGAGGACAGATAACTTCAAGGGAGAAGAAAAGTTCATGTCTATTTGCAGATGGCAAATTTACCACAGAATTTACTAGTTGGACAGAGTGCTTTGCTTCCAGCTTTACTCTCAATTCTAAAAAGGGGTTTTGTTGTTCTTGGGGTTTTTTTAATTTCTTTAGGTTGTTCCAATAACCTAAGAAATTTAACAAAATATAAAACAAGCCTGCAAATACACTGAGACCATAAGAAAAGGTATCACCAATCCCATCATCAGTGGGCTCAAGGAGATGTGCGTGCAAGGGCAAATGCATTTCACAACTGGAACTGTAAAGAAGGTCTTTCTAAAGGTAAATGTTTTCATGTTTTCTACCACTACATTGCATTCACATGTGCCTACTTCTGTTCTGCCACCGCTTCTTGTTACTCACGTCTCCGAGAAGGTTTGAGTGAAAAATTTTTGCTTTAGCATTTTTTATCTACAAGAAGAAAGCAAAGCAATCAGGGGGAGCCTGAGATGCAGACATGTGGACAGGACAACTCCACTATTCAAGCTGATGACAGAACTTAGAGCATGCTTCAAGGAATGGAACGTCATCAAGAACGTTCCTACCTCTTTGGTTTGTTTGGGGTTTTTGGTGTTTATATTTTCATTTATTTTCTTGGACTTGGTTTGGTTTTAGTTTTTTTTAGCAGATCATAGATGCATGGAAGATCTATGAAGGTAGAAGAACTAGGAATTTTTATCTGTAAAATAGAATTGTTCAAGAGTACATGCTGCTCTTACCAAATCCTCATCAATGAGCAAAAAAGATAACAGCTGAAACAGATGAACAGCTGAACGTAGAAACAGCTACAGATTTCCAGTATTTGCAGATGTGGTAATAAAGTAGAAGAAAGAAAATGCCAACTGAATCTCTTCTGTCCTGGTAGCAGCAGAGCCATACACTGTTTCAAGAGTGACTTGGAATCATCCAGACATTGACCAAAAATCAACACTTGCAGATAATGTGTTCATTTGTATTTTATAAAATACTTATAAAAGTTTATACGATACAACGAGAGTCCAAAATACATGGAGAGAAGTTCCTTTGTTTTGAAAAGCATCTGCAGCTGGATTTGAGCATTCAGTTATTTGGTTCTGCAGGGACTGCAGGCTCAGTTACTGTATGCTTCAGTGACTGTATGCTTCAGTAGTAATGAACAACAGCACGGATAGTGAAAGATGGTAATGAAGAAGTCTGTAAAAGCTCTACTTTTTCTCTTAAAAGAAAACCCAAAGAAAGAATGACATATCTTTCCAAGTGCTAACATATCCAAAAAAAAGCTGTGGGAAATTATTCTATTCCTGCTTGTTCACATATTACCTCTGTCCTTTTCACTATACTTTCCCCATGACTGAAATGCTCAGTGCTGCTCTGCCTCAGTGCATTTCTGAAAGTCTATTCAAGTCTTTTGGATCTGCAGAAATAAAACAACCCCAGATTTTGTTTTTTAAGATGCATATTATCACCTCCAAATTAGTTACCAATAACCTTCATACCCAGTACATAAACATGAAATTTAAAAGCAGGTGCTTTTGTTTGTCCTTCATAGGGAAAGTCCTTTCTCCAAGTACATGTTTGACAAATATCAACCAGGATCTATTCTATCTATCACTATTGATACATGTGTTCCTTTCCAGAAGAAATGAGCCAAGTGGCTCTGGTACAGTGGAGTCCATCATCTATACTGTCTAAAGATCAGTATTTGCTCAACAGAATTCACAAATCTCAAACCAAGGACAGAAGATATATATTTAGCTGCTTGTAATGGGATTGATATGCTGCTTATTAGTTCACCCACTACTGTTTTAGAAAATTAGAAGCAGCAACACAGGAAAGTGGGAGTAGATGAGATCACAGAAAAATTGTGCTTTGAAAAGAAATTGCAAGGTGAAGTTGGAAGCTGTGTATCACAACAGAGACTATTCCAAATACATGTGGCAGTGTAAAACTAGAAGTGAACTAAGCATAAGGGGATAGGAAGGAGAAAAACCTGAAGCATAGAATAAATTCTACAGTGTAAAGTCTTAGAGGAATTATAGATAATTCATTACTAGATACAGAGTAAACAGGATCAGATCTGTTCAGCGCCCGTAGGCAAGAAAGTGCATTATTGATTTACTGTATTATGCAAGGCTTGGAGAAAGACGACAACACAGGAGTAAGTGTTCCAGCATATCAATTTTTATATTTAGTAACAGCTGAAACAAGCAGAAAGGGACACTTCATAACATTAGTACTTGGTTGTTTATTTTATGCTTCAAGATAAATTGGCTTTGTGCACCAAGAAGAGGAAAACTGTCATAAAGGCCAAGAACTCAATTCCTTCATTTAATAATATTTAAAGCTTCTCTAACAATAGAGATGGAGTCCAACCAGCATTGTCCTTGCAGCTTACCACCAACATTGTTAGGACAAGAAATACATACAGGAAACTAACAAGATGTTAAACCAGTCAGCCACTGAAGTTCACTAACCAGGCTAACTAATGTCTAAAGTAGCTGAAGCATTTATAAGGAAGTATTTTCAAAAAGTGTTCATCTCTCTAAACCCCTCTTATTTTACATACCCAATACAGGCTGGTGTAAATATGTATATGACCTTGAAATGTACAGGTTACTAAAGGCCAATTCAAGTTTCACATCATGTAAGAGCTGCAGAAGTCTATTTACCTTTGCATAGGTTCTTTTGCTATGTTATTTAGAGCTGATATGACAGATCAGCAACAGGATCCAAGGAGAGTTATTAATGAAATAAATGAGTAAAAGCAAATTGAAACGTAAAGATTACAAGCAATAGGCACTCTCATTGTGACTAGTAGAGGCAAAAAACCTTACCTTGGGACAGCAATCAATTTTATAAAATTAAAATAACAGAAAATACCAAAAATAATGTCTTTTTTTATTCTAATTAAGAAAATGTTAAGACTGTACTACAGTCCTTGCATGAAAACAAAATAAAATGTTCTATTAGTGACAGATTCTGCCTGATACTAGAAGCTGTTTGTCAGTCATCAATACAATCACTAATACAAACCAAATAAAGAGACAAATGTCTTCACATATTAACAGTACTTGCCTATATTTATAGGCATAGAAAGTTTTACACATGGAAAATAGTGGACTCATGGTTGTAGGAATGTCAATCCTGCAAATGTGATAGATGGCCTGTCAAGATACAATAACCACTGTATACTTACACATTTAAAAATAAGTCTAAATTTATACAGCAGTAGTATCTGCCTTCCTCAGCATCAAGGATACTTAACTGACCATCTGAGAACATGCTTGTTAAAACCAAAATGTAATTGCCTTCAAACAGCATGAGTAAATGTACAAAATCTGAAGGTATGTGAATAGAAGTGGCTAAATAAAGCACAAAAATACCAGTGTGTCCTTACTGTTCCCTTCTCAAAAAACTATGCCAACTGCAAGTGAAGTTTGACACCATCTGTCACCTAATTACACCTTATATAATATATGTCATTGGGACATTTACCACAGCCATCCCTCTGCAAGTGATGGCACAAGATTTCAGTTGTCAGCTACTGACATTTTCCTGCTCATGGAACCACTCACAACCACCTGTAAAGCTACTTGTATGAATAAAAGACCTTTTCAGACTACAGCTAAAATAAGTTTGTAACACTTAGACAGCCAAGGAAATACCATCACTTCTTTATTTCTCAGCTCTTCCCACAAGCAGGTACTGGTAGTATGCACTATTTTCCATAATTCCTACATTAGAATTTCAATTCTGAGAATCAAAGGTCAGCTACACACATTGGAATAGCATCCATTTCAGTCAGTATGTGGAATTTCCTAGCACACATAGGAAATTTTGGAAGTGTGATTCCTACATGAGAAGATGAGAGGACGATTTGTTCCTTAAGTTAGAAGAATCTGATGCCACTGGATTTTAGCAGTTCTGCAATTCACTATTCCACAAGCAGCCACTCTGTGCACTAGTAGTGATGCAACAACTAAGGTCCAAGATTTGTCTTCCTGTGCTTACAGCCATCAAACCTCCTGCTATAAAATTAGCTAATATCTCTAACATATTAATACACATTTTACATCTTTGCTCTCTCAGAACAAGATTCATGACTGATTTTCCCTTGCTGGTAGTGGGGGCATTGTTTTGTTTGGGGATTTTTTTTAGATGCCATGGGATCATAAAGGATCTGAAACATTCCATAATCCACATGATTGTTGCTACCTTTGTAGGGTCAGAGTCAATGCAACAGCTCAGAACCATTAAATGTAGTTTCTAACAAAACTGACTGTACTTCTTTGCCTACACTCTTCCACAGATAGAAGGCTGCTATTTTACTTTCGTCACAAAATTAAAGGTCCACAAGAAACTTGAAAGAGGAGTACTACCAGGGATGGAAGAATAATTAATGTAACCATACTGGCAACACACAATAGTGATAAGATTCATGTTATGTGTGACATGAAACAGGTTTGAGGAAGACTTTGGCACTGAAACACATAAAAACTCATTATGTTCTTCATAAAGAAAGATGCCTTTCCTGTGAGTTTGTCCCCAGTGGAAGGTATGGCCACCAAATGGCCAGAAACATCTAAGTCTGGAAAAGATTAACTCCACATTTCTAGTAAAAATCAACCTGGAGGGTGGTATTTTTTGTCTCCACAGGATAATAAATATCCTTACATGCAGTTTTATTATTTTCTCTTGGAACTCAATGCATTTAGAAACTCCACAAAGATAAAATACAGCCAATACATGTTAACTACTCATTCTTCTGATGCAAAAAATTTGCCAAATGTGCAAAATGTTAACCAAGATACACAAATTACTTAAAAATCAACCTATGTATAGGCTTCAATGCACCCATGTGATCCTAAGAAAATTTTTATGAGACATTTAAAAGGCGCTGTCTACATACACATAAGCAAGATGAAAAAAAATCATGATTACAACAATGAAACAAAGAACTTCTCAGACCAATAAAACTTGCAAAACTTAATGAGTTTGTAACTGCCAGTTGTTGCTGCTTTCTTGAGCTCCCAAACAAAAATTGACACCAAATCAACTACAAGTAAATATATAGACACATATAGATAATTAAAATAAATAGATAAATAAAACTGAGCATCAAACAAGCCAAAGCAGCAGGTAGAATCTATCCATATTATTCACTTGAAGTAGGCTAAGTGGTTTGCCAGTTCATGTTTTGTTTCAAATTCAGCTGGCTCATAAAACTTACTATGATGCTCTGCACCAACTTAGCAATGTGCATGATCTGCACACTTCAACATCTTGATTTGCTTATGATATGCAAGGGATCCTTTTAATTAGAAAAAATAATTAATGACTAATCTTCCATCAGTAAATTACCACTCAAAATTAGGGGTGGTTATACCTCTAAGATAAATAAATAACACAACTCCTTTCCCAGCTCCTGCACATATCCTTCAGTCCATGTTGTCTAACTGTTTCCTTTCTTCCTCAATTTATGCTACTTAACCAAAACCTGATCAAGAAAAATATTTTGTTGTCACTGCAGATACTGTGAGAAATAGCTGTAGCTGTGGGTGGAAAGCAGATGGAAAATGCTTTGGTATACATTAGTTATGACATGTTCAGGAAGTCTCTTCTGCTCTCCATCCTGAGTTGTGAGTATGGGCACAGGCATTCAGAGGAAGGAAAGGTGTAATCTGCATCCTCTGGGGAGACTGGGGGCAGGGAGAGGCACAAACTGACTATTACTGACAACTGTGCATCTGGGAGGCAGCACAGTAGGAAATGGAAAGCAAACAATGGAAGTGACCAGGCAAGCAGATGGAGCCAAAAAGCTTGGGGGAAAAAAAATAATCAAGTGACAGCTGCATTAGTTGGCACACAGCTCCCAACGGCTGGCAAAGACACTGAACTCATACTTGTGAAGATGTGGCACAAAAGAAACTGAAGCAATAAGGTCCAAGAGGCTACAGAGACCATTTTGTTAAATGTGTTTAAAAGGTAGGAAACAGTCGTGATTTTTATCCCAAATGAGAGAATTTCAGCAAGTCACTATCTTCCTTGTGCCTCATGTCTCCAGTTACAGGAAATGGGGATCACCTTTTTAAGGTACTTGGAATACCCCTACAAATGTTTTGCCATCTTGCAGTCACTTGAGACTTTTCTCTGTGCTTTCCTCACAAAGAAAATACTATGGGGAGAAAATGTGACCCAGTGGGAAATCTGCTGAATACATTTTGAGGAGATTTGGCTTCCATGCTCAGATTTGCCAGGGGTCTGAAGAAAAACCTTCATCCTCTTTCTGTTTTCCCATTTATAAAGTGATGTTTATTACATATGCTTCCCTGGAAAAGGGCTTTGAATAGTGAAAGGTAAATAAAGGATAAAAAATCTCATTACTTTGTCAGTCCAACTTCTTCCCGCACATTCATTACAACAGTCTCACACTCCAATTTTTGCCCTCACAGTCCATCAGCATGCCCACAGAATGGAAATAAGGTGTATTTATACATGTTCTCCAGGTTGCTCAATGCAATGGTATGTTTGTACATTTCGTAGTGAACTGCTTTATCTTAGCAACAAACAGGTGAAAGTGAGATTCTGTCAGAGACCTGGCCAGCAAGGTCAGCTACACTGAACTTAAATGTGAGAGCAAGTTCCTGTGAAATCCAGACTTGTATCTGTAGCAATGTAGAGCAGCTGTGCTTTGGACTATGACAACTCTGACTCTTTAAATTTAGTTTTTTGGAGCATTACATCGCTTTTATTTCTTCTTTTCAGTTTTTGTACTCATCAACAGTTGAATATGCTGGTAATATGTTTGTTTTTCCTCTAGCATCTTCCCATCCCAGGAAGGCCTGATGACCAGCCTGACACCTATCAATGAACCACAAACAAAGCAAAAAAAAAATCAAAACATCATAAGGTCTGTATGTCAGGCTCAGTTAGATGTGAAATTAAGAAAGATACACATGTGCATTATCAGAGCAAAATCTGATGAGGGATATGTAAACCAGCATTTCTTTCTCCTCACTACAGCATTCTAAGCTAACAGGACAGAATAACAGAAGGGATGATTACTCTAGGATATCAGCTCCTAGGGAAAGCTGTATTTTAGTCCTGCTTTTCCCATACAGTTGTTAATTTTTTGAGAGAGAAAATTTGGAAATAACACAGGGAGCAGACTGGTGCTTGGACATCTCTTCCCCAAACCCAGGGCAAAGCATACTAAGCCTGCAAAATCACATTTCTTCTGCCTTTCTCTCCTCCTTAACCACACAGTGGCCTACACACCACAACAGAGATGGAAGATGCCATTACCCAAACAATTTCTCAGCACTCTTCTAGAAAAGGGAGAGATGAGCCCTTCCACCCTTGCAGGAACAAGTGGGAACTGAACCCAGCCCTGAGTGCTCAAGCCATTCCCTTTCCCACAAAGGGTAGGCACTGCAGGCACTCTCACTACCACCATTAGGGAAAAACCAAATCAATCCTGTTCACTCAGGCTCCCATCATGAGGGAATAGCTCTGTGCTCTGGACTGTGAGCCAGCATACAACAGCATCAGTCTGTAGCATGAGACACATTCTTTTACAGTAGCTGCTGTATGTTTTTAAAATAAGGAGAAAATACCCCTCTGCACATGTTTCTGTCTCATGTGGGATCAAACATTTGGTAAATATAAAAACAGAACACCAGTGAGACAGCCATCATTCATTGCTAGGTCCTTTGCTCAGAGCAACTGCAGGCTTGGGAGAAGGGGAAGAGGAGGAGGCAGGGGGGAACCAAGACAAAGAGGCAGGCAGGCTCAAGAACTGCTGTAGATCCCTTAGAGATGTCCAGAGGAAGAGAGCATTGAATTCTGCTGCTTTTTTAGATGCTGAATGGCAGGACCTCAAGTAATGAAAACAAAGCCTTAAAAAATAATTTTAAAACAGTAGCTGCAAGCACACATCTGTGTAAAAGAGAAGGTTCTAACCTTTCATTAACTCAGATTCATCTGAATAGTTTTTAATACAGTGAACTCTTACCGACTCACCCTGAAGGCTAAGATCTTACTATGCTTTTCCTCAAAGCAATTTTTTATTGTCAGCACTAAGTCGCTGATAAAAATGAGAGATCTCATATGTAAGTGCTGACACAACCCTAACTACAGAGTTCTGTACAGCATCCTGGCATAGCTATAATTAAAAAGACAGTCTACATCAAGTAAAAAGCTTTACCACAAACCTTTTTAGTGGATCAATACAATATCATCAGTGACATCTCAACAGGGATTATAAAGGAAAAAGAGGCTTCTTACAGAATTAAGAAAAACTATATGCATTTATTTTAAAAAGAAATCTTTTGAACTCTGTGGACAATAAGTTGTTCAACTGACAGTCTAATTCTAGTATTAAATACACAGACCATAACACAACAATGTGTGAGATGCCTGTTTCTCTGTCTTGCACTACAGTGTAATTCAAAGGTATTTAAGGTAACAGATACAATACCACTAAAACTGGAATAAAAACAGTACTGAGGAAACAATTGTTTAAAAGCTTCAGAACAGAAGCTTTAACAAAATGCACAAGAAACAAAGTCTTTGCAATTACTTTACCAAAACAATGAGCAGACCACAGCACTCTGTTTAGAAGGATGCAAGATATTTTCAGGCATATTTTCAGGCATATTTTCTTGAAAGTGTTGCAAGAATGACCAGAACAGGTCATGCTGCATGAGTTTTATTCTTGATGTGTCCCTGAACACCATCTCCCAATGCTGAATGTTCTAAGTCACAGCATGAAGTCACAAAAAGTAAAGTCTGCTACTTAGAAAAACAAATATTCACAGGAACCTGAAGGTAAGAAGTTTCTTGGAGGGCCTTTCAAAGCAGCCAAGCCAAGCACACAAACTCAGTTTTGCTCCAGTGATGTTACTGCTCAAGAACCTGAAAGTCTCCATTGCTGTGATGGCATTTCCCTCTCCATGGCTCATTGCTGTCTTGTGGAAGCTGATGAGAAAAATGCAATCTTAGAGGAGGGAACTGGGGGAAGAATAGCTAAGATTTTGTATGAAAAGTTGGTTTGATTAAAATTGACAATAATTAATTCGAGCCTCAGAATCTCACAGTCCTTAATACCATTAACAGATTCTGTGTGCTGTAGCACTTGTAATAGCATTTCTAAGAAAGTGATTGTACTCAAATCAAAACTTGCAATGTCAGCCTGTTGGGATGAAGAAAAACTCTACCATTCTGGTAAACCATCCCAATTATGACTTTTGGGAAATCTCATTTATTTCTGAAATTGATTTTTTTTTTCCTAAATTCTGCTTTGAGCAAAAGGACATTGCAATGGTTTTTCTGTCTCTTACATTGCTGTTCTTCTGATAATGACAATATTGATGCCAGTAATAGCATTTTACCACAAAATGTTACTGTTTGTCATCATTTTTCCTGTTTTGCCAACAGCAGGAAAAAATTATGTGCTGCTCTTAAGACAAAAAAAAAAAAACAAAAAGAAAAAAGAAATCACTTTAGCTTGATAAAGACACAGGAAAATCGAAATACTATTTAGAATCTTTAATGAGCGAATAGATGACAATGCAACAAGTGCTGAATTAGGGCTTTGTGAGCAGAACAGTCTGAATCAAAAGAATGAGCAGCACAATTTAGCTCTGAATGCTGAATACTGTTACCAAACCTTGATCTTGGGGTTACAACACAGGTACAATCCTGTGCTGTGCTGTGCAGATGGTCAAACTAGATAACCATAGATAACATAGATAACCACTTAAAAATTTATATGTCCTTTTTCCCCTGGCTCAGTTCCTCAGCATAGTCTGTCATCTCCCACACACAGAAGGCTTCCTACCTCTTGGTTCTCTGTTCTTACCACCATCTCCATATTCAAATACCACCAAGGAAGGTTCTTTGCCCAACTATTCAGAAGTCTGTTCCTGTTTAAATTTCTTCACAGTATTCACAGGCCATTTTACCATCTCCACCCTTCTGTTTACAGCAGGACTTCTTCTCTGAACATGTAACATAACATACCTTCAGTCTCTCCCCCTTAGGCTTTCAAGACTCCTTCACTGTGGAGCTGCTGGCAAAGAGAACAGCCCACCTGTGCTGAGAAGGACCAGTTTAAAACAAACAAAGAAACACCCCATAAATCATCACTCACTCATAAAAATCATAGGCCATCATACTTTGGAATTCAGTAAAGTGTGCTCTCTCCAGTTATAATTACACTAAGCTCTTAACACATAAAGCAGCTGTAAGATGGCAAAACCAAATAAGCTGCAAAAAAGACATATCTGCTTGCCTAGTTGAAATACTTCATGACTTGATCCTTGCTTTTGCTGTGCCATACACAAAATAGAGAAAGTAGGTATCTCCACAGGAAACAGGAACTTTCAGTCTTCAGCATCTGTACAATACAACATTTAAAGATGAAAATCTATTTACCAAAAGAATTAACTTTAAATTTACTAAAGGTTTTGACCTAAAAAGACCTTACTGTTCTTTTTTTTTATTGGATATATCTAGATGGATACTTTCTTTTCATTCTACTAAAAGAATACCTTGATTTTTATTTTTGGGGTTTTTTTAAACATTATTCTTAGCAGAGCTAAATTTAGCCATGTAGGAGTTAGCAGGTTCCCTTTAGACACATTAGAACTAAAATGCAGAATTATGATCACAAGTTATATTTCTTAGAGAATGAAGCGTGACACTCAGATCCCATAATAAATTTCTAATTATATCAATTTGGAGGGCAGCATGAAACAAACAAGAAAAGACAAATCCCAACTATAACACTCGTTCATGTATATAAATGCACACACACTGCATGTTACCTGCAGAACTAAAACAAAATCAGTGATTAGCAGCTGTGCAAGATTATACATACACAGATAATAAAAAAGTGGCTTACAGCAAGGTTTTCCACCTTCCATAAAATACTGCCTGTTTCTAGTTCCTTACAACTTACTGCTTCTACCCTTACTATCCAATCTTTAGTGTTCTCAAGTCTTCATTCAGTATTCCTTTTTAAATATTCCTTCTCCACTATTGGTATTTTTCCAGTTTAAGATGAGGCCTTTACATGCAAGAATACAGACATCTATACTCTTATAAAACAGGCATGTAATCTTATAAAATAAGCATGTGTGACAAATTTTGAAGTGCAAGGTATGCCACACATCCATTTTCACAATCCCATTATTTTATTCTGACTTAATTCAAGTTAGGTTTAGGTGAGACCCTAACACAACCTGCGACTGCCAGCAACCCAGCATGTCTTCATACTGAAATCGCCTGGAGTGGAAGAGGGGAAGCTATTAATCAATCTGGTCAATTCCTCATTAAGAAATCAGATGCAGAAGCCCTCAACTGATCTGGAAGGTCAGTCAGAGTGAGAAAACCAGTTTAGAAGATCATTATCTTTTGTCTGTAGCTACACAGGCATTCAAAAATAGCAAGACTTTCTCACTATATTTTTGGAAGGAGATCAGTAAATAAAAGTATGGGGTTTCTTCTCTTGTGAATGCTTGTTACCAATCAGTTACAGTCTTGGATCCCACAGAAACTTGTATGGTTATGCAGAAGAGCAAATGCACACAAAAACTTCAGGAAAATCAAATTAAACTAGACTGCAGAAAAAACTTCCAGGAGACATCATTTTGTCAAGTATTTCTCTGGGAAACACCTCCAAGAGTTCTCTTAAAATAGGTAAAAAGTAAGAAGCATCAATTTTTTAAAAATTTACATAATTCTCTCAATTTTTTTGTTGTTGTTGTTGGTTTTGGGTTTTTTTTTCAATAAAGGCTTCTAATTTGTTGGAAGATTCCTTTTGCTGACCCCTTGGGAGACACTTTAAACATACAATATTTTAAGTCTACAAAATCATCTCACTAAATGGTGTGCACAATTAAACCAATTTTGGCAAATGTTTACCAAGGTTAATTTTGGCAAATTACCAAGGTTAATTTTCAACAGTAATGTACTATTTAAGATAAAGCCAGTTTCTTTATGATTTTAATATAATATTCTACTATAATGTTTACCTTGATGTTTCACATGCTCTAAGTCTCATTTAAATCTGGCAAAGTGCTGCCTTTTGTTATTTAAGCACCAGGAGGTGCCAGGACCTAAAATGACACTACTGCTGCCCATCAGGACCAGCTGCCCCATCCACCCAGATGAAGCTGTGGGGTGGGAGCTGAGAGGCAACACAGGGGTCACAGAGGGTGGCCATGGGCAGGACACCTTGGACTGTGTTACCCAAGGGTCACCACCATAACTTCACCAACACAACTTCACCAATTCAACTTCAACACTTCTGATATTACTATTCAATTAGCTCTGTTACTGCTTCTGCTCCACTAGTGCAACAGTACCTGCAGCACATATTTATTCATGGCCATTTCAGAAACATTTCATTCTCCACAAAAAAGCCCTTTTCTCTTCCCTGCCCTAGTTATGGTTTCACACAGTTGTATGTTCTCAAGTGCAAGTTTGCACATAAAACACTATTTTACAAAAAAAGCTTATTTGCCGCCTTCTCTGAAAAATGTAATTCTTTTCAACTACTCTTGTCACTGACTCACAAAGATTTTTCTCTTGAACTTCAGAACTCAATCCACTAGCTATTTATCATCATGTTTAGAATTCAAAACACAGCAGATCACATCAACTCTCTTGCAAATACTTTTATGATATACAACATTATGGTTGCAAAATTTCTATGTAGTATAAACTAATCTTGAAAAAGATGCATAAAAATAAAAGCAAAGTAAAAGCAATCTAAGCTTATTTTTAAGCTTATTATTAAGCTTATTATTAAGCTTATTTTTCTCATCAAGTTAACTTCTTTATATGGAAGTGATTTTTAATTATTCCCTCCCTTAAACTAATAGCTGTGTTTCCCACTGCCTGTTAAGACAATTCAAAACAAATAGCTGAAAGACTGTGAGAATGTTGCCTTCACATGCACCTTTTAAAAAGTCAAATCACTGAACTCAGTAATCACTATGTAGATCCTGCATCCCAAGCTCACTCAAGTGCTACCCCTAACACCATGAACA
The DNA here is from genome assembly GCF_023055355.1 of Agelaius tricolor. NCBI lineage: Eukaryota > Metazoa > Chordata > Aves > Passeriformes > Icteridae > Agelaius > Agelaius tricolor. The sequence goes on from NW_027269268.1 coordinate 20,820,788, forward strand.
CCTTTGAATACTACTACTCTTCAGGTTCAAAAAACACACTTGGGCTCATTCTGCTACTCCAACACAATGACCAGTTCTTTCAGACTGAAAAAACATCTTACACTCTGGAGAAATAGGAACCTGGGTGTGTAAGGATAGGAATTACAAGTGTAAGCTGGTGAGATAGAAAGCTATTTCTGTAAAGGGACTCATGCTCATTTCACAATGTTAGAAAAACCAAACAAAAACAAATGCAAAAAACCCCATAAACACAAATCCAGATCAAATAGCCAAGAAGCATATGAATGTCAAGCCATACACAACAGGAGCAAGCATGGGAATAGTAGTATATTCTCCTTATTAATAAATAGATATAATAAAACACATGGGTGAGAATAAATTTTGTTTTAGTTACCTTCATTGAGGTATAAATGGAAAAAAAATTAAAATCAATTGGTTTAAATCATGTTTCTTGCTCACTGTTTTTTATCAAATGAGAATTGGCTGAAGGAGCTCTCCAGTTTAGTTTAATTATAATCAGGTTCAACAATTTCTAATCCAGCCACCTTGATTTACTTCAGGCCACTGAAATCACTGCATATACAATCAGGTGAGAAATTGGTACGTGTTTGATCCTGGCTATTAGTTATTCAACCTCCTATTGTACACTGCATATTGCTGTCCTCCAGTCAAAGCAAGTGTTGTCCTCTATATTTTAGCCTACTGAAGTTAAGTTTTGACAGTGTTTTACTTTGAGGTCCCTGTGAAACTTTTCTACTTCCTGATGTAATATTTTCTCTATCAGTTTTCACTCCAAAATGGACACAACAACAAGGAAAAGCCATTTAACATCTCAATGGGGATTTTTTGTATATAAGTTTTCATTATTATATGATATGGCAAATAACAATGAACTCAAAAGGGCATGTTTATTCTTTCACAATAATGGATAAAGACTTACAACTTCTTTGAAAGTGAACAGAACAAGATACAAACTATTAATAATCAGTGTGGCACCCTTTGTGCTTATACTACACCCCAATTAATCTGCGGGGGAATGGTGTATTTTGTATCTTAAAAGCTCTTAAAGTTTAACAGCATTTCATCAGCCTAAAACAGATTGATTCAAAAAGTAGATCCAATTAAGCTCCCCAATTTAATTCACTGGATCACAGCTCCTAATGGCTTTTTCTAAAATCCATATTCTGATATGGAATGCATTTGGCTTAGTTCGGTTTGGTTTGTTTGCTAATTAGAGCCAGATTTCTACTTCCAAAGCATAACATATTAACAGAAAGAAGCCCCCAACATTTAATAGCAACCCATAAAGAACTATATTGTATACTCTCCTCTAAGCAGCAACTTGGACCATGTTTAGCACGGACCAAACTCTCAGGGAATGCATAAAGCATGTGTTAATGTATTAATTCTAAGTGGCCATCAGGAAAGGGGATAGGCTGACAAATGAGATGTTACATCTTTGAGCATCTAGCAGTTTCAGAGCAACTCGAGGCTGCAATCAAAACATCCATTAGAGTGCTCCACGTTTCAGAACAAGCAAGCAAGTGGTTGTCAGTGCATCCAGTAAATCACCTGATCCTATTACAAAATCAATTACTGCAGCACATTTCTATTGCTACACAACCTGATAATGGCAAAATGATATTGGATAGCTACTCAAGGTCAAGAAAACTGTCAAAAAGATCTAAAATTTGTCATTTTATCAAGTAAATCCAAATTATACAGCATCCTTATAATGGTATAGTTAAAATTAAAAATATAATTACCTTCTTCGGCTGATTGAGACATTCAATGGATAGTCTCTGCAACTGCTCTGATGTATGACTGCAAGACAGAAGATTGGAGCAGCAGGTCGAACAGCCAAGCCTCTTCATTAAAGAAGAAATAATGCTGCAGCCACAGCCACACATTGACTTGCTCATCAGACGAGTTTATTCTTAAAGAAATTAGGACCAGTACTGTCCCATAAACTCTCAAAATTGGCCAGCTGCCTCATTCTGCAGCTCCCTGGCTGAAATTAAGACTGCTAAACAGAGAGGGAAGAAAAAAAAAAAGAAAAAGAAAAAAAAAAAAAGGAAGAATGTTTCTCAAAAAAAAGTCAGCTAGTCTCATCAGCAAGTAATACCTTGCATTTAAAAAACGTGTGCGTTTTTCCCTCTACTCCTCTTCGCAAAGTAAGCTGCTTCAAAAAGACAGACAGCTGTCTAACAGAGGAGCAAATTCAGGGATGGCAATCTCTCAAAACTGCTTGCTGACTACTCCTTCTCTGGCTGCTGTCACTTCCAGTGTGTTTTGCCCTCCCCAGCAGCGCAGCGCAGCCAGGCTGGGCCGTGGCCAGAGGAGGCTGTGCCAGCCCGGAGCCGCGCGCCCCACCCACGGACCCGCCAGGGCAGGGCACACAGCAGGTACCTCCTGCCTGCCTCCCTGCCTGCCTCCCTGCCTGCACACCTTGGGGGCTGCCAACCTGCTGGAACGCCTCTGCTGAAGGAAAAGGACCTTCCCATCACACAGGGGAATGACAGCGTTTGACTGCTGCACTCTCAGACTGACTACCTCAAGTGCCTGGGGAAAAAGTCTTCTTGGAAAGTCAGAATGCATGAGAAAAATGTTATCCAGGACTACCAGATCCTGAAATTAGGATGGCTGCTACAAAGCTACGAGAGTGAGAACATCAGGAAAAGCCAACATAAATTTGAACCCAGGAAGAAAGAAGCATGAAAGGATTTGCAGTAGAATGTCCAAAGGTACCACAACCAAATCTCAAAGCAAGTTAGAGGCAGATCGTGTAAGCAGCTTTAACAAAGTCTTCAAGGAGCTCTTTGCTCTGAGAAAAACAAAAAATGCAAAACTAATTCAAATGAGCAGTGAGACATAAACAGGTCTCCTAACCTTTAAAAATAAGTATATTCTGCTCAAAAGACAACATTGAATACCCTCCCAATTTAACACACAAAATAACTTACTGCTAGAAACATTTTCTTGTTTATAAGAGTTAATGATGCAGTAACTATATACTTTTGCCTTTTCATAGGAAAGAAAATGCAAATAATATTATAAAAAGCTCATTTTAATTGGTTTAAGATTGTATGGTATGCAATACTATTCCTAAAAGTAGAAGGTCTCACATTAACACAACTGCTTAAACTGATTATGGGATAATCTGACTTGAAATAATTGTCACTTACATTTATAGAGCTATCAGTGCTTGTACAATAGCATCCTTTTTAGCAAAAGGTTAAGAAAAATACAAGTGATGTGAAAGCAGCTGAAAAAAACTTCCCGCTTTCACAATGCATTGAAACCTTAATTTCTCTTCTGCTCCCTCCCCTCCCCTTTATTCTCTCTCTTCCTCCCTCCCTTTCCTTGGTTTAAAGCTGAACGGAGCCTCTCCCTTCACCTTGCTCTGCCCTTTTTATATTTATGTTCCTATTAAATCGATTTCCAGTAGTATCTATATACAAGCATGCACAACAAATTGAATGGTAAAAAAACCCCTTCCACAGATAAAGACTACAGATGCAAACAAGCAAAATAATGCAGTAACCTTTTACTCGCCTGCTGGAGGTACTGTCTGCTGCATAGAATTTTAAATCCTCATCTGCAGATGCAATTGAGCTGGCACTGCCAAGGACTTTGCTCTTCCCGTGCTGATTCTACATGGCTATTCATCGAAAGAGCACATTATATAGAACATTTAAAGTAATATCTGGTGAAATTACTTAAATGTCTTGAAAGCAACCAACTTCCAAAAAAGCAGCTATAGCTCTGACCAGCCACATTTCAGAGATATCTCAGACACATTACTGAATAAAGTCTTACTGCTGATGCATGCTTGCCAGCAATGTGCAGGATGTGGAAGCAGAGAGAGCTAATGAAAAAAATTAATACACAGATTTAAAGTGCAAGGATCATGCTCCCATGCTCAACATTTCACATGTCCTGCATACCACAAAAATCTCTTTACAGAAGCATCTATTGTTTATAGAGCTAAGAAAACATTGAAAGCAGCCCCCACATCCCCTTGCTCAAATCCTGGTCTTTCAGAAGACTACAGATCAGTTCTTACACAAGTGCTCCTACTGTACCTGTATTTCTGATATATAAACTAGCCTTTTCCTTTGGTAGCTTGTAGTTAAGGATTACACAGACATACTTCTTAACAAGAAACAGACTAAAGGAAAGCATCAATATTTGGGATAATGGTTTCAAGCCTAACAGGGTTAGGAAGTACAAGGGTACTTCACTAGAATTTGTATTACTCTGTGTAGAGATGAAGTGCCAGCAGTGCAGCCTGCAATTTATTATTTATGAATCCTTCCTCTCCTAAGTCAGCTTCCTTAATGTACTATTGATCCCCTGGTGCATGCAGATAGAGCCAGTGAATGACAGCCACAGCTTCATAGAAGAAGTATCTGCAACATAAATTAATATTTTTAAGAATATCAAAGTAATTTTACTGGCAGGGAAGGGTGTGTTTCTATCTATGGACAGCAGAATTGAAGTCCTACTCATAGTGACATAATTAATGGAAGAACAAAAATATCAAAAATATCCTATAGTGCCACTTAAAACACGAAGACAGATTTCCTTAAATTTTACATTGGTGTTACCACTATATTTTGTTTATTTATTTTTCTTGTGCCTGATCAACAAAACTTTCAATAAAACTTTATTCCCTATAAAATTAAAATTGCTTGCTATGAATCTTTTTTCTTACATCCCTTTTTCCAACCAAAGCATAAATGTAATGCGTATGTAAATCCATAATATGCACTGACAGGACAGAGTCATGAACACAACATCCTCAGAACTGTGATTACCTTTTCCATCATTATCTTAGCTCTCATGACTCGCACAAACTCAGTCAAGTCCAAACTTCAAAACAGCAGGGTTGCTTATGGTTTTAAAGGAACATTTATCATGCTAACAAATCTTTCTTGCAATATTCTTCATCACAAGCCACAGCCTGTTTCTCTTTAAAAAAAAAAATGCAAAGGAGACATGATTTTATGCTAAGCTAAGGCCATGCTCTCCTGTATGCAAAATCTCAATAGGCAGGCAGCCAGACACACTCTTAAGCACTGATGAAATATCACTTGGACAGAGTGGAAAAGGCAGTACACTATGAAAAGTGTAAGTACCAACTTAAAAAAAGTGCAGAATAGATATACATATAGAAACAATACATAAATTATGAAATATAGTTAGTGAACAAATAATCAAACAAATACAACTTTGAACTGGTGGAAAGTAGCCTGTGATTAGTAACAAACAATTAGGATTAAATCACTATACTATATACAATTGTAAGACATTGTAAAGTTAAAAAGGCTAAACTTACTGCAAAGTTCTCAACACACAACACACCTGATACACAGCAAGATGCTCAAATTGAAAAAAACCAATAGGTTTATTTGTTACATATTTAGAAAAAAAGCAAGAGAATGCAAGAGAAGCTAAAACTTCAATGGGTTTAGTAGAATGGAAGATATTTTACAACAGCCTAATGAGTTGTAAGGCAACTCTCCAAAAGATCGTTGGAAGCACCAGAGACCCTGGAGCTTGCCACACAACATGGCCAGCTCCCCTGTTCTGTCTGCTGAAAGTTCCATTGCCTTGGAAAATAAATCCAACATGCACAGCAACCCCCTTTTCAATACTTAGCCAAGAAAAGGGTTGGCTGTATGCTTCCTTCAAATGAATATATCTTCTTAAAGTTATGCTAAAATTGTTACTTAAATTAAAAAAAAAAACCGCTTTCAATGCATACCTAGCTTTTAATACAGTCAGAATATATTTGTTAGTGCACAGCAAAAAATTACCACAAGATCAGAATGAAGGCTTCTTGAAAGGGAGATGACAGCAATCTGAATGAAGTTTTACAAATCTAATTGAGATAATAGAAGAACTTGTAGCTCTATAAACTCAACCTAAGCTATATTTTTCTTCATAATCCAAAAGCTGCTTTATTGGTACATACAAAAGAACTTAGACTCCTTTTATACACCAGTACAATAGGTATATAGGTAAAAGATAAAATAGGTTCTAATCTAAGGTTTGCTCCTGGTAATAAAAACTTTGAAATCCTACACTGGGAGAAGCAGCAAATTGCTTTAAAAATTACATCATCTGCTGGGCTCTCAAGATTGCAACTTAAAGATCTGAAAATGGTCTTTGGGTATTTGAGTTCTCATATCAGAGATAATAAAACAAAACAAATTTTAAAACCACCATCACAAGAGACAAGTACACTGCCCCTGCTACAGACAGATTTCAAAGCAGTTATGGGAAAGATATAAGAAGGCATGACCATTTTCACCTAAGGCACAATGTAACAAAAGTGGTGGATTTCAGCTTCATCAGCTTTTCTCAAGGCCCCTTCCTTCTTTTTGGGGTGGGGAGAGATGAATGGATAGGCTCATTCTTTCTCCTCCTGCACAAGAGGAATCACCAAAAAAAAACCCCACCAATAAAAGCGTTGAAAAAGACAACTCTTTGTTCCAAAACTGTAATCTGTGCAAGCTATTGCAGGACAAACACAGGCTGCACCTTCTAAGGCCCCATCTCACACCCAACCACCTTTGTTCTCTAACAAAGTCTTTCTCACTCCATGTGTTCAGTTGCCTTTATTGCAGGCAAGCAAGGAAACAAGCGAGAGAAAAACCCAAAACCAAAACAAAACCCACAACATCACCAACATTTCTTTGACTGTGGCTGAGTAATTCCTCCAGCCCCTGGGCTTGCCTCTCTAGCTAACTTCCCTAACTTTGCTTTCCAGAGGAATTATGTTTACCTTTTTATCTCGTCTGAATAAGTAAAAAAATTACACCCCTTTAACAATTCCCAGCACCTGCTAAAAGATGAGAAAGTCCTTTCTACCCTCTTCCAGCTATGTGAGACAATAAAAGGTTTAGCTCACACAGTGAGTACAGTCTAATGAGGGCAATCAGTGCAGGGCTTGTGAGGATGTCTCCTGGGAGAGCAGGAGATGATCCAGTGGCAGATTTCTGAATGCCTTTTCTAGTGGGCTTAAGAACAACAGAATTCATCATTTGGCTTGGGAGCTAAAATCACTTAGCTCAAGTGGTGCTGTTGATGGACACGTGGTTCCTGGCATTAGATAGGAAGCCTACACTTGAGTCATGAACACAGGCAGCAGCAACCCCTCACACCCAATTATGTATGGAGCTCTTACAGCTAAATACAGGGACATCTGCACAGGGCTGTTCCTCTCCTCCAGGAATGGACTTACAGCTTTACTGAGTAGTCTCTACTTCCCCTTCTCTTCTTGCTGCTTCCATAAAATCTACATGTAAAAGACAGTTTTCTACACAGCACCAGAAAAAGCTGGAGATTATAAACTAATTGAATACAAAAACTCAGCCATGCTTCAAGTAAAGAATAAATTTATACTACCATATACTACCTGCACATATTCAGTGTACTGAAAATATTAGATCATAAGTATTAAAAGTCATTGAACATATCCCCATGGGCCTGTTTTTAACTGATGGTGATTTTCCTCCTTTAGAGTTTTGGGATAAGCATTTATCTGATTTCCAGATGTTGAAATATTAACTGTTTTCCTCAGAGGTAACCCTAGGGCAAGCACTGAAGTTTCCTTCAGAGCTCTTGTTTCAGGCTAGCTGCTTATTTAAGAAGGAAACACTATCAATTTATGCTTGGTACTTCTTTTTTAAGGTGACTTACTTATGAGAGTTACTCCTTTTCAAGCAACAGCAGTGAAACAAAATCCCACAATAAAAGAAAACTGACATCTTACGGAAAGAGGGATGCTGCTACCACACCTTAGTCTGCACTAAATATCAAGAGGAAGCAAGTAGCTTGCCATCTGACTGCAAATTTCAGAGCCACCCACTTCCATTGCTACTGATAGAAACAAGGATGAGGACAACCAGATTCTCAATGCAGAGACACTGTCACATCTGTCAGGATGGTAAATTTTCCTCAAACAGCACAGAATAACAACCAGGCAACTCCTGCTACACCCTTGGAAGAGAATGCTGCTGGCCTGGTGAGGCTGAAATATGAATCTTAAATAAATGGTGGTTTTCAAACCCTTCATGTAGCACTGCCAGAAGTAACATTGCCCAGACTTTGCATCTGACCCTGGGTGCCCTTGTTTCCCTGGGGCAAATGGGGAGGGATGAGAAGTAACAGGGACATAATCTTATGTGTCACAAAAGCCTGATGCTTGCAGAGTATCAGCAGACTGACTCCACTGCCTCTTCACAGGTAGGTCATGCTAAGTGACAAGGAAGGTGTGACCACACTCCTCCCCTGTTACTGAAAAAAATAGCACATCACCCAGCAAAGTGTATTTCTAGGAAGACAATGCAAAACACAAGAAGCGATTTGTGGCAAAACAGTCAACCATTTGATGCAGAAATTATCATGTCAAATCACACAATAAAGGAAGACCTGCAATTCTTTTTGCTCACTTTCAAGCAATATTCAGAATGAACAGATTCTTCTAAAATGCAACTTACTCTCATTCATAATCTAGGTCTTCATAGAGCTGCAGATAGAGGTTAGCTTTATGAAACTCAGTTTTTCAGCAACATTATTTGAAAATGCCAAAACAAGCAAAAAATAACACACCAAAAGTAAGAGAGATGGAAATTATCCATGTCAAAGATATGGTGTGAAAGATAGCAGACCTTTAATTTTCATTAACCAGTAGGAATACTTCAAATAGGAAAACTTACAAGTCAGTTTCAAAGTTCAAGAGAGAAGGAGAGGCTTACAAAGATCAGCATTTCCACTATATCTCACATTAAATCAAGAAACACAACAATCTAATCCTGCAGCCTCTTCAGGCTGCATGAAACCAGTGGATTGGCCTTTATTGTGCTTAAGACATAAAAAACTCAGAAGACTGGCGACTTCAAATAAAAGCTAACAACATTAACATAATTATTATTGAATAACAAATATTTTTCCCCATTTCTCAACTGTAGCCCCACCTGCAGGCTTACACTAAGCAAAATATTTACTATAAATATTGCCTTTTGCAATACTCTGTCTGAAGTCACTATTCACTGCCAAGTGCATTTTCATTAACCCTTTGGGAAGTCATGGTCCAGATCTTTCTGCACAGCTTTACCCATAGCTACTTAATACAATCTGTATGAATGAGCCACATGAGAAAATGCTAACTTAACATCAGTAGGTTATGAAAGTTTAAAAAACTATTTTTACTTTAGATTCAAATTAATTACAACACAATTACGTTCTATGCCCTTGTCAGCTTTCTCAATAAGAGGAGCAGGACACATGTAACAGCAGAAAACCTTAACAGATGTTGATGCAAGAGGGATAAAAGCACTTTGCAAGTTCGCTTTTTTCATATGAGATCATCAGTCTGGTAATCCTAGAAAGCGAACTGTGTCTTCCAGCTAAAAAGAAAGCTAAGGTAATTCAAAGCCATCAGCCAGAGAAAGTGGGCATTTTGCAAACTGTATTTCCTGGAGAATATGCCACATTTTAACAAATTAACTAAATGAACTTCATCTCTAAAAATTAAATAGATAAAAATACAATCCAATCAAGATAAACAGAAACTACACTCTTTCATCAGCCTCCTCCTAACAAACAAATATGCATCTATTTAGATGCACTGCAGAATTTTTTCACAAAAATACATAGTATACCCATTCTTAAACTGAGGTTGAGTAGCAAGGAACAGCCTCTGAGGACATTCTGTATTTATGACTGTTACATACTGAATCTCTTAATGTACCTTCTACTGCTTTCATCTATGCCAAAAGCAGAGAGTGATTCAAAAAGGTCTGAGGAAATAGTTAATCTGTCCTAAACGATCAAATGTACGTATCAATTTATTTGCAGGATCCAAGAAAAAGAACAATTAGCTTCTCCCTACCTCTGTATGCCATGCCATCTATTTTCTACACAGAAAAATCAAGGTATTATCATGCATGAACTTAACCTAGACAACACAAGCTACAACAGCAGTACAGATGCTTCAGTACAAGCCTTAGGTGTGTGCCAGAACACAAAACTGAAGAAATCTCCATCCCTAATGACAGGAGCTAAACATACACCAGCACAGGGGCATTAACTTCCACTACATCTTGAATGTTGCATCTTGAATTTTACTGAACTAGAGTAGCCCAGTGTCAGTGCTCATGGCAGGGCAGTTCTCCTGAGGCTGCTGCAGGCTGACAGGCAGTGACAGCAGAACCACTTACACTAGCTTCAAAAACATACTTCATTCCCCTCTCTCTCAAGTGTTTCCTTCCCCATTTCACCCTTGGCCTTGTGCTGGCACAAGAATCTGTGTAGATTGCACAAGCACTTTAGATGCTATTGAGATAATTAATTTTATCCTGCAACAGTTCTGAAATCTAGATCACTGCACAGATGCTCCAAAACTTCCAGAAGTCAAAAGTCAGAAGCTGATCAGCAGAATTTACTTCAGAATTGCTGCCTGCTTTAAAGTGCTTAAAAATTGTAGCCTAACACTAGTTTCAATCTTAGAAGCCCTGCTGCTTATGCTAGGTTACAGAAGCATTGATTCCTTGTTTCAAACTCTTCTCCCTTCCATACAGAGGGGAATACAGAGGTATGATTGTTCATTTAGTTAGACAGAGAAAAATAAGAAATTTTGGATTTGGATAAAAAACACAGGAAAGGGAAAAAAAAAAAAAAAAAAAAAAAAAAGAAGGCCACACTTCATAAGATGGCCAGTCTAGATCAGAGGATCAGAGTGCTATGCTGCACATGACCTCACCACACAATACAGAGGGGGTGGTGACATGGAGGGTAGAATACAGCCAGGGGAGGAAAATTGGTTGGGGAAATCCAAATCCATGGATGTCAAATACCACATTGATGAAATTACTTGTTGCTCTGTTCCTCACTTCCTTGTTAATAAAACTGGACTAATGCTTACTATATTTAGGGCACTTGGGTAAAGTAAGGAAGTTATAAGTTATTTACTTACTATATTATTAAAGAGCAGGTAGGAAAGGAAGGATACAATTCTTCTTGAAGGCAGGACAAGAAAAAGACAGCTAACACTAGCAGTAACTTTTCTTCTTTTTCCTGTGACCAAAGTATAGGAGAAATAGTTGTTAAGGGGCTTGATGTGCTGCAGACAGCTTGTCAGAGACAAGAAAACTCAAAAACTGTGAAGCCACAGGAATAAACATTCCAAACCCTGCTCAGAGGAGGCTTGAGCTGGATGTGATCTGATGTGCTACTTAAAGCACTCCAAGCATTTTATTGTCCACAGTTGCCATTGCATTAGAGCAGCAACTGGACCCACCACCAGGGGAAGAAGAGAACTGAGAATAAGCACCCTAGTGATAGAGAATGATCAACTATCAATGTAACATCCTAAACAGACTTCATTCCATATTACCAAAATCAGATTTTACTTCTAAATTACTACCAGTTCTTTGGTTTTAAGGCTCTTTATTTTCTTGTATGTTAACAAAATTTAATTAATATCAAGATGTGAAAGACCAAGTAAGTAGTGAGGCCCCCTGTGCACATACTGGGAGCCCAGTTTCACATACAAGCATTCCTGCAACCACTTAGCAGTAAGCTAAGAGCAGGCAAAGCAAGCCATACAAAGTCATGAAAGGTTTAATAACTTCAAATTATTAACTGAAAGCAGAAATACAAGAATCTTGCAAAATTCACATCTGATTACATGACTTTTAACAGTTTGTATTCTTATAATTAAGCCGAAGTATTCAATTCCTCTACAGTTCTGAAAATCTTTGGTCCCAGAATATCTGAAGTAAAAGTCATCTTTAGAATATGTGACTAATTGGTTTTCAAACTTCAGGAACTACTTTCTCCCTAAAGCAAGATCAAGACACAGTGCTGGGATATATTTTGTACAATGCATCCCAGGCAACCCATTCCTAGTTCAGTTTCTTAAACATGATACTGAAGAACATAAAACCTACAGATAGCACTGGATCTTGTTTGCTTGGTTTATTCTTCATTGTTTGGGGATTCACTTTTTTCCTCTTTTAGTTAGTTGGCAGTGGGTGAGAAGACAACAATGACACCAAGACCTCTCAGGACATAAAAAGAGTCAATTGCCATTCATTTGTGTAGTCTCCATTCAAACCAAACCTCATTTCATTTGTTGTCGCACTGTAAATAGAGTGCTTAAGGACTGTCAAGGTGAAGTCACAGTTTGCTCATGCTGGTATTTTTGGCTGCCATAACCTAACTAAATCAACTTCAAGTAAACTAAATGCTTTAGTTAATTAATCAGTGTAACCAATTTAACATTTTCCATTTACACATAAGAATTCATACACTAGAAAATTCCACTCCTTCCCTTTTTGTTAGCTGGTCTAAAAAGGGATATTACTCTTCTTTCCTCTCCTGCCCCTCTCTGCCCAACAAGCCTGGTTTTATTCTCACTCTTCTATCCCATCACAGCTGCAATGCTGTAATGATCTGCTGCATCCACTCCTCAGGATGGCTAGTACACCCTGTGTCTCATTCATTCCACAACAGAAAAATATCAAGTAATCCCAAAACTCTTCGGCATTAAGCTTTCAAACTGACATGAGAAAAATTAGCTACAATCTGGGCTCAAATATTGCATTTCTCAGTGACTAAAACAGAAATCAACAAGACACCAAGAAACGTTCCCTCCCATATTTTCTTGGAGTTTTTAAGTGATGTGTCTTGGAGCCGTCCAATTGATGTATCTTCAGTGTTTCAGTTTTAGAAAAACATTAAACTTGTATATTTCATTAGCTAGGAATGACTTTGTCAAAACACACAAATACTATTATCTGCTGATGTTGTTTCACATGGACCCCAGTGACACAACCAGGAACATGTGAGGAGTATGAAGGATTATAGAGCCCTGAGAGGGACAGTTAGGAACTCTGGAGCACAGGTAGATTTTGATAATCAATCTTCCCAGTCAAATGGATTTGAAAGGGCCAGTTGAATCTGGAAAATCATAAAATAGCTCCTGGACTGGTACCACTGCCAGGGGCCCAGTACCTGGACCATGGGACTTACTTTGAGAAACCTGGTTCTAGCAGGGGCTGATGTGGTCCATCTGTCAGAGAAGGGGAAATGTGTCTTTTGTCATGGCCTCTCCAAGCCAAGGAAGAGGGCTTTAAACCAACAGTGCTGGGGGTGAGGAACTTCAATTTATCCCACTGATACCAGTTTGATGTCAGTGCCAGCAAAAGAAGCCCAGAGCCTGGAGCAGGATCACAAGTCAGTCAGAGAGCACCTGAAGGGCACCACAAGGCAATTCCAGCCACTTCAGCCATTAAGTTAGCTTCATGGTGGGCCCAACTGAAATGCCTCTATGCAAACACAGGCAGCGTGGGGAATAAACAAAAAGAGTTAGCTGTGATCTTACTGGCACCATGCAGATGTGTGGGATAGCTCCTATGACTGGAGTGCTGGAATGGAAGGATGCAGGCTCTTAGGGAAGGACAGGGGGAGTAGACAAGGAGGGGTGTTGCCCTCTATGTTAGTGGCCAGCTGGAGTGCATGGAGGTCTGCCTGTGGATGGGTGAGGAGTTGATCAAGATGTGGGTCAGGATTAAAGGGAGGGCAGGGACAGGTGCAAAGCACAACATCCTTGTCTCAAAACTGGAGAAACATTGATTTGACAGGTGGACAGCTCAGTGGGTAAGGAATTGTCTGGATGGTTGCATTCAAGGAGTTGTGGTTAACAGCTCAGCATCTACGTGTAGACCAGTGATAAAGTGGTGTACTTCAGGGGCTGGAATCGGGATTAGCACTGTTTGACAGCTTTGTTGGTGATCTGGACAGGGGTACTGAATGCTCCCTCACCAAGTTCACTGACAACACCAACCTGTGTGATGTGATCAACACTTTGCCACTCCAGAGGCATCTGGGCAGGCTTGAGAGGTGAGGCCATCTGAACCTCATGAAGTCCAACAACCCCAAGCACAAGGTCCTGCACTGGGTGAAGGCAACCCCAAGCACCAATACAGGCTGGGCAGAGAATGGACTGAGAGCAGCCCTGAGAAGAAAGGACTTGGGGGTGTTGGTTGAGGAGAAGCTCAGCATGACCCATCAATGTGCACTTGGCAGCCCAGAAAACCAACTGTATTCTAAGGTTGCATCAGAAGCAGCGTGGGCTGCAGGGCAAGGGAGGGGATTCTGCAGAATTGTGGACCTATTAGAACAGGGTCAGCAGAGACCCAGAAAGACGTTCAGAGGGCTAAAGCACCTCTCCTATCAGAACAGGCTGAGAGAGGTGAGGTTGTTCAGCCTGGAAAAAGGAGGGCTCTGAGGAGGCCTTATTGCATCCTTCCAGCTCCTAAAGGGGGCCTACAAGAAAGCTGGACAGGGATTTTTTTATGGGGGCATAAGATAAGGGCAGAAGGCAGAGATAAGACAAGAAAGACTGGTTCTAAACTGAAAAAGAATAGATTAAGATTAGATATTAGGAAAAACTCTTTACTGAAAGTGTTGTGAGGCACTGGCACAGGCTGCTCAGAGAACCTGCAGATGCCCCATCCCTGGAAGTGGTGAAGGTGAGGCTGGATAAGGCTTTGAGCAATTTGGTCTAGCGGAAGGTTTCCTGCCCATAGCAGAGGGAGTCAGAACTACATAATTTTAAAGCCCCTTCCAACACAAACCATCCCAGGATTCTGTAATGAAAAACACTGATTATTAGCCTCCCTAGCTAAGTAGCAGAATCTTTGAAGCTTGTCAGATAAGCTGAAGTTTTTTTACGCTCTTTTCATGGAATCTGAACAGTATATTTTTTCAGCTTCCCACTGAGTTTATATTCCTAACCACTAGTTTTTCTACTCAAATTTTTAATGCAAAGTTTGCAATTTGTGTGCAATGTAAATCTGTCACATACTGAACCCATTAGCCAAAATATTGGGGCATTGAGGAGCAGAAAACATTGTATAATCACCTCTAGGTATAAATGATGTCCATAACTATGTCAAACCATCCTCCTCAGTTTTTAACTGGAAGTTTTTATTTTTATTTTAGCATTTCCTAAGGTTCAAAAGTTCACACAAATTTAAGGAAGTGTTTCCCTTAAATTTTTCCCGTAAGAAAATAATTTTCTATTGAAGTTTATATTAAGCTAAATATTTCATCATCCTCCAGTAGCAGGCAAATCAGCATATACTTTACAACTTCAGTTAAAGAGACAATTGCAGGTATGTTATTAAATATTCATATATTTTGTGCAACTGAAACTGAATTATAAAAGTGGCTTTCTGATCCAAACTAAATTGGTGCTTGTTTACCTTGAAAATGCCTGGCTGTAAGTTGCAGCAGTTGAGGAACTGCTTCATAAGCAGCTTGGTCCACAACACAGACAGAAGTGTTCTGTTGTATTATCAGCTCTCTCACTCAATTAAGACCATTCCAGCAGGCAGACTCAGGACAAGCTTAGTCCTTGAGATATCCTGGAAAATTCTTCTTTTGCCATCCCTGCAAGCAGACAGCAGTGGCCACCATCAAAACAGCCAGGCTGTTTTGTGTCAGGGCAACAAAGATAGATGCTCTTCAGCTTTATCTCACTGGAGGCAAGTCACCCTCCCAAAGGCCATTTAAGGAAAAAGACTACAAGCAGCAGCACTTTCTTCACAAGCATTAAAAACAAAGGGCTGACTATCATTTTAAATCACTAGCTGCAGTGTTCTCTTGCAAAAAGACTTTGACAGCTGAAGAATATTTTGCATGATGTTCAGCTCTGGAACAAAGTGGAATAATATCCATGAAGAACCCCCATGGAAATGTACTTGTGCATTCCCAAAGAAAAAAGGAAAAAAGTACATGGAGTTACTAATTTGTGTTGTTTGAAGTGCTAAAGAACAGAATTCTAAATTCAATTTGCAATTGGTGTCTAGTTAATTTGCTAAAAAAACACTCAGATCTTTCTATGCATAATAGTTTGGTGAAAGTACAGTTTCACTTAATTATTCAAAATGCATCTAGCTCAAGATTTGAACAATAGAAAACATGACACAAAAAGATTAAAATATTTTTTAATGGATATCCAAAGAGGATGCAAATAAAAACCAAACAAAAAACCCAACCACAACACTGATTAATCAGCACTTACTACAACTACTTAATCATCAACAAAAAAACTGATTGTCCCAGAAGATTATATTTTAAAACAAAGCAAAAACAAAACCAAAAAAGATTACTTTTTCACTGAGAATACTGAGTGAAGAAAAAATTACGGTATTAAGTTATTAAGTTTGCAGAAGAAAGCCACTTTTCAAGTTAAACCAGAAACAACTGGCAACTTGCTGGGCAACTTCACCTTTGCACCTTTTTAATTAAACATGTAAAATCACCAAAAATTAATTTTTATGAAAACTCTTTTGGAAATAATTAAAGCACTGTTTTAAGTTACCTTCATTTTATTGCAAAGTATTATTGCTGACCAAGTTAACAATGAACACAATTCACAAACCAAATAACATAAGCACACAAAAGGTCCAAACAAGGGTCAGCCTTGATGGACAGATGAAAGCATGGAGGCTGCAAGAAGGGGATGGTATTCCCAAAATGAGTGTGACCCTTGTCCAAACCCATCAAGAGGAGCTCCCTTTAAAAAGCTCATTCATTAGCTTCCAAGGGCTAATGACTCCGGTGTCTTCCAGGACGGCAGCTAAGAGCTTTGCCAGTCCAGTCACTGCTGGCTGGCAGTTGAAGGAAAGGATGGGAGGGGTCTGTGCTCTCTTCCACAGCTTAGATCTCCTGTGGGACCAAAATTCCAAGTTTTGGAGTTCAACATGCTTCATATTAGGTAGCACAGATCAAATAAGACTCACATATATTCTCAAATACAAAAGACTAGTTTCAACAGCGGAGAGAACAAAGAGTATTTACCCATAATTGTACCCTACTCCACCCTTGGCTCCGCTGAACACAAACTTCTCTCCAGATATCAAAAATGGCAAATAAGTTTCCTTCTGACAGCTACAAGTCCTGTGAAGACAAGCATCTTCCTGCACTAATTTATACCAGACAGAGCTGCTTATACTGTACCAGTGCTCAAATTTATAAGCTTCTAGGTCCAACGTATTAATTTTCATGTCTTAAAACGAATAGACTAGAAATATTTTCAGGTACCTTCATGTGTTATGGGGGTTTTACTGTCATAGAAAAGTAACAAAGATATTTTTACTCTGCATAACTGACAATCTACCCTGCAGAGAGCCTCTCTGGCAGACTCTTCTTGGAGACAGATAGTGATAGGATGAAGGCTACAAATGCAAGTTCCAAGAACAGAAATTCTGACTATGTGTTCTGTAAAAAAGTCTTACATCACAGCCAAATATTGAAGCAGACTTTCTAGAGAAGCTGTGGAATACCTGGCCTTGGAGATATTAAAAACTTATCCTGGATAGCAACACTGAGCAACTTTATCTAAGCTGGTCCTGCTTTGAGTGAGGGTCTGGACTAGCTGACCTCCAAAGTCCCTTCTAATCTAAATCGTCTTATGGCACCATGAAAAAAAATCGCCTTATGACTCCATGAAACTGAAAGGAGGACTGAGGGGGAGGGCTGATGGTGGTGGTGTGTCAATTGTACCACATTGTAGAGCTATACATTAACATATATATACACCACCATACAGAAAGACTTTTTATTTTTGCCTGTAAAAAGAAAAGGGTTGCAGAAATCCTTAGTAATTTTTTTTTAGACAGTCTACTCTGTCTCCCCAGTGCTCTTCTGTTCCATCTCCTAATAATCAAAATTGAGCCTTTCCAATGACAACAGTCAATACCATCTAATTAGCAAAAATTTCAATCTCAGCTTTCTTATAAAAAGGTCGCCATTTGCTTTTACAATAGAAGACTGACAGACCTTTTTAAAATCTTACCAAATTAACTGTACTCAATGTTTTAATGATTTACAGTTGATTGCCAAAAGAGGGACGAGCCCTAAGAAATAATAACGAGTATAAGCAGCGCTATTTGGATGTAATGGAAGTGAAGACACAGATGAGGCCACTAGGAACACACCCTGGGCCAGAAGGCTTTTCCTTCTGCAGCTGTGCAAGCAAACTGAAGCACACCCCAGCACTCCACCCAAAGCAGAGAGACAGGGAAACACAGGGTATTTCTGATGTATTTGTTTGGTGCTTAGTTACACTGATAGGTGTCAATAGCAGCTGATGTGCTGCTCTTTGACTCTTCATTGCACTAGTCCTTCAGCACTGAAGCTCTGACCCCTACTACTGACTAGAGAGCCAGGTATTCTATCTCCTCAGAAAAAGAAAAAAATATTAGACTAGTTTAGACTTAAGGGATTCTCAAGCAGTGTCTAATCCAACCTTCTGTTTAAATGATAGTTCAATACTGAATTCAGATCAAGTTGCACAGGGTTTTGGCCAGTCAAGGCTTGAAAACCTCCAAGGACCTGGTGGAAAGTCTGCACTTTGCAGTGCTAGTCTATTGATGTATATAAAAGTTTACATTGGTAAGGATGTAAGAGAAAGGGAATGCTCTAGGCAGAACCAAAACAGAATTCAATAAATGTAAATGCATGTGCAATTAGAAATGGAAAGGAGTCTAGTGAGTAACTGATTTTCACAAATCCTGTCCAGTTTTCAACAATAAAGTGTTATATACTCACACTGTGAGAGGTTTTACATATACAAAAACAGCACAGAAAATATTTCAGTATGGACAGGCATAGAGCCAACCACAGTTTGTGCCAACAGTCATGCTATCTCCTCCACTGCCTCCTGGAAGCATTGCCCAAACACTTCTGAAATGGCTTGTTGTACAAGAATATAATTCAGTATGCAGCAATAGTCTGAGACTGATACAGCAAGAGCAAAACTGCATTTGTAAAGGCCTGTTAAAAGGACACTGCAGCAATCATGATGCCAGATGATGAGAGTCTAACTATGTGCATAGAATATGAATCTCATGTTTTCTGCAGGAAAAATGAAGGTGATTTCATGTATAAAACGACAGCAGCAGTTCCAGCCTTTGTGGAGACACAGTGTTTCTAAAACCTCTATTGAGGCAGCATAAGCGATGCTGCACGGGGGACCACACCTATGCTTCTGGCAGTTTTTCTGTCCAGCAGGCTGCTGTAAATAGTCAGCCCTTATTATTCTTATTGTAGACCCTACCAGTCAGTCACAAAAAGACCCCTTCCCACCTCTGCAAAAATGCTGTGGGGTGGTGTTTCTCAGGACTGCCGCACCAGCGAGCAGAAGCAGAGAAGGAGCTGCCACTGGGAGGAGCTGTAGCCATACACGATTTTAAATCCCTGCCCTCCACTCAGGACTGAAAACCTGCCAGGAGTTACCATTCCTGCAAACCAGGTTCTGCCAGCAAGCCAGAGGCTGCCTGCTGCAATACACCAAACCGACTGAACAAGCACAGAGGAGTAATTCTGAGTTCTACAAAACACAGGTCAGACTTCTGCACATTAAAATAGCCCATCATTTGTGATCCTCTGTAGGTTAGTTCACAGTTTTGTCTGAAGCTACAGTCTGAACAAGTGAAGAGAAACAAGTAATCCAACTACAAAAAGGTACTGAATCCACAAGTGTGAAAATCAGTTTCTCCATAATGCTGCTTTCAACAATAGATGAAGTATTGCAAACTAAAAAAAAAACAAATTCCTATTGATGTTTTTCCCTTTAACCACACAAACCACCCAACAGAAACACTTCAGCATTCTTCACATTATCTATGAATATAGGGGACAACAATGGCCAGACCCTTGGAATGTCAGCTTACAACAAAAGACAGAAAAAAATGGAGTTAATGGAGTTTAGTTTGAAGCAGTGCTTTCCCTTCTTTTTTTTTTTTTTTTTTTGGTGTGTGTATGCGTGTGTGACTGCATCTATCACAGCACAGGAAAACTGGCAAGGTTCAGCAAGACTCCTTTCACAGCACACCCGAGGACACAGACACCTGCCCCCTGCTGCTTTCACCTCCTCAGCCTTGCTACCCAGTCCCTACAGGATGGATACAGACAGGCCTCAGCCACGCCTGGCCCTCCTGGCATCCTGGTCCTTCTTTGGCAAGACCCAAGTTACCCTCAGAGCATTTTATCACCCAGCAGAGCCATTATCTGCCACTGGTAATGACTTTGGATGCAGCTGTCTCACCACTGGATGTTCAAATCCCTCACCACTGTCAATGCTACAGAGCCACTCTGGCTTTGATGACAAGAGTGAGGAAAGGAAAACAGCACTCTTTTAACACCAAAAAGCATGTGTGTATGGAGGGGGAAACCTAATAACTATTTGTCCTGTCTACAGCAAACAGAGAGCTAAAAATGGAACAGAGTCTAAAGAAAGGTGACGCTGAGAAGAAGGGGGCAAAAAGGTAGGGCAAGTCTATAGATCACAAAGTGATAAAAGAAACTGGCTATGAAAAACATGGACTTTCCTTCACTGGCAGCTTGAAAAGAGAGCAAAACATTCCCTTGGGTCACAACAGTTTCAAGCAGTACTACAGGCTGGGGTAGGAGTGGCTGAAAATATGCCTGGCAGGAAAGGACCTGGGCATGCTGGTCAACAGGAGCTGAACATGAGCCAGCTGTGCCCAGGTGGCCAAGAAGGCCAAGGGCATCCTGGTCTGGATCAGCAATGGTGTGGCCAGCAGGAGCAGGGCAGGGATTGTCCCCCTGTACTCAGCACTGGTGAGACCTCACCTTGAGTCCTGTGCTCAATTCTGGGCCCCTCACTACAAGAAGGACATGAGGGGCTGGGGCGTATCCAGAGAAGGGCAAAAGAGCCAGGGAAGAGCCTGGAACATAAGTCCTCTGAGATATGGGGTTGTTTAATCAGGAGAAAAGAAGGCTCAGTAGGGAACTCATTATTTTCTAGAGGTACCTGAAAGGAGGTTGTAGCAAAGTGGGGGTCAGTCTCTTCTGCCAAGTATCAAGCAATAGGACAAGAGAAATTGGCCTCAAGTTGCAACAGGGGAGGTTTAGATTGGATATTAGGATAAATTTCTTCCCTGAAAGGGTGGTCAGGCATTGGAATAGGCTACCCAGGGAAGTGGTGCAATCACCATCTGTGGAAATGTTCAAAAGATGTGTGGATGTGACACCTGGGGACATAGTTTAGTGGTGGACAGGCAGTGCTGGATTAATGGTTGTACTCTATCTTGGAGGTCTTTTCTAACCTTAGTGATTCTATGAAACTGAGAGATGCTGGTCTAGATTTTTGTCTTGAAGAAGTCCAAAGTTCCTTCTGCCCCTAATTTCCCTTAATGACCACACATGTAAGATAATAGGAAGTTAATACAATTTCTAGTGACACTTTATCAAGGACAGACTGTCACATCCCAAACAGCATTTCACTAAATACTGGAGAGGCATCAGCAGCACAGCTGGTAGTGCTCTCTAGTGGAGATAAAGGGGGAAATGCTGCAGACTTCACAGCCATTGTGGCTTCCAGAAACAAAAAATAAACTCATTTTAACTGTATTTTAATCACAACTCTCTGTAAACATAAATAATGCTATTCCAAGCTGAAGAGGCAAAACAGAGTGAGTCCCTTCAGAACACTGATTTCCTAAATACCTTCAAAACATAAAGGTGGTTTTTTGCCTTATCAGTTCAGCACATTGCATCTTACCAACTTACTTCACTATGGGCATACATCAGAAAAGAACATCATTATGCAATATTTGAAGTGTGCTTTATTTTCCATATCCATAAAAGCAATATATACTACAGGTAACTACTGCAAGCTTAAGGTAGATGGATGATAAACCAGAACACTGATGAAGTGGAGCTCCTCTAGTGTACTCCTCTATTAATAACATTGCAGTTGACATAGAAAATTTGGCAATAAAAAGTTTGCCTATCAGGAGTCAAGGAAGCTAAAAATCTTGCAAAGAGCTCTGACCAACACCTGCATTTTTGAGTGCAACACTTTGTGGACAGAACAAAAGAGTATCCTTACCACACTGCCAAAGGCAGAGAATCTCAGCTGCATATTTCTGAGATCTTCTGTCTCCCAATAACTACACAATGCAAAATCTTCATGGTATGCCAAAATTATTTTCTCAACAGTACAGTTACATATCCAAAGAGGAAGTGAACAAACTGCTTTAGGTTGTCTGTCAAGACAACCTTGGATTCAGAGCTAAATCTTGGAGTAATTGGTACCACCTCTTCCTTTTCATAGTGAAGGAGGAAATGAGACTGGTGTATAGCTCCTGTGTGATGAGAGAAACTTTGGATCAGTGCAGATGCTAATTATCAGAGCTGGTAACAGAGAATAGAGTAGGAATGTTGATATGCTCTTATCTGATTTTATATACAGCAATAGAAATTCTGAATCCCAATTAGCCTCTCAGTTCTGTCTGTGCAGCCTTTAAACTTTCAAATCAAAACTTAGAGGACATTTTCAGTGCAACCTGAATTTATTCTTCATGTTTATATATGTTCAGGTCTACTAAACAAAACTGAACAAAAGTCAGCAATTGCTGGACAAGGAGGAATTTATTTCAGCAATTTAGCAGTAACATGAAGAAACCAAATGGGTGCCATAGCAAACATATGAAGCTACAGGGAGAAAAAATTCAGGTTTACAAAGGTACAAAAATTTAATCTATGGTCATTGTGAAAAATTAAAAGTTATTTGTGCATTTTCATCTGTCTACACAGACAATGATAAAGTGGTAATGCAATGAGTTAAGCTTGTCCTGTTTGAAAGATGGAGATGATTTAACAGATCTATGAGTGCCTGTGTGGCTTACAATGTGGATGCAATTAGGATGGCTTTGGTGGAAACATTAAGCAACAAAACAGCCTACACATTAATTCATGTGTTCTCCCAGTTTTCTTTAAGAAAGCTTCAACAGCACCCCTGAGGTGCCTCTTTAATCTAAGGGAGAAAGAAGAAGAAATCATATACAACTTCACACCAAGAAATACAAAGCATTACTAGGCCATTAATGAAGTATTGAATGTTGATCTTTTGGTCCCATCAAGGGCTCATTCTCCTAGAATTTGTCTGAAACTACCCCCAAGGATATCTTCTTAGTAAAGGATTTTCATTTTTCTTTTAGTTTTTTATAAACATTGGAATACACAACTTTTCAGGATGCAACAGTTCCCATGAGTAATTCATGGCAATCCTGAATGGTTCCAACACAATTAATCAAGCCACTCATACAATAATTCTGTTTTGCAATTGGAAGAGAGAGTAAACACAAACAGCAAGGCATTTTTTTCAATCATGGTTTCAGAGACACAAGCTCACCTCTCCTGGTAGGGATAATCTACATTATCTTCTCTCAGACTTAAGAAAAACTACTGCATAGGGAAATGTTTATTACTGACCTTGTACATCAGTCCTTTAATGGCTTACAAGCTATTAAATTAACATAAAGTTAGATAAACTTATCTTCTGTTATTGCTCTAAGGCAGTTCTCTCCATGTCTCTTTTCAGACCAGGATTTACAAAGAAAACTCACAGAGCAACACAGATGTAGATATATGCAGAAATGCTGCTAAATTTACAGCAATGGGACTCTGCAATGCCAAAAGAGGTAAGGTGCCAAGTGTTCTACTGAAACAGCTGAAGAACATAGCAATCAGTCCCTGATACTAAGGAGGGTTTGCAATTTTATTTTCTGCTTGGTTTAGTTTGCATAAGATTAAAGAGCAGTATGTGTCAAAGCAACTCCTAACAGTCCCTAAGGTCTTTCAAACTCTTTGAACAGTCTAATTTTAGGACCAGGTATGGAAAATTAGAGATTCTGTTTATTTGCCTTGTACCAGCAGCCAGAATAAATTTTGCCAGAATGACTTTTGCTTTCTAGCAACTATAACATCACTGAAGTAGATAAATCAAGAAATTCCTCAGAATGGTATT
Organism: Agelaius tricolor; assembly: GCF_023055355.1. Lineage (NCBI taxonomy): Eukaryota > Metazoa > Chordata > Aves > Passeriformes > Icteridae > Agelaius > Agelaius tricolor. The sequence continues at coordinate 20,844,651 of NW_027269268.1, forward strand.
GGATAAGAGTTTCTACCAAAGGCATCTAACATTTTTTCTATATTCATACAGAAATGTGAGATGAAAAAATTCTATTTTCATGAGATGAAAACATTCTATTGTACACCCAGAATCCAGGACTCCTTGGAAGCACATGAACACATGAAAAAACAAAACAAAACAAATAAAAAAAAAAGAAACTAACAAAAAACAAAACCAAACCAAACAAAACAAACAAACACCTCAACAATGACAAAAAACCAAACCAAAACAGAAAAAAAAATTATATATATATATATATAATTTCTCACATATGTAAACTCAGCTGATCCAGGCCTTCATTATTTTAAGAATGAATTGCCACAAGGTACAGGACAAACAGGCAGTTCTTGAGACAATCTTGAAACTGCTCTCATTGAAAACATGCCTCAGGTTCTCAGGTAACTTGCATAGAAACACCCAGTATTTTCTATCATACTCTAATAAATGGAGATATTCAGTTTAACAGATAAATCTGTGTCTGCATCCAGATTCATATGCAGTATTATTGAACCATCCTCCAAGATCTTTCAGTTCCCTGGCTATCTAAATATTTTCATGATTTTAGCATTTAAACAGGAAAATAAATATCGTATTTATTACATGTATCATCCTAACTGGTTAAAAGTCAATTCTTTAGAGTCCACGCCAAAAATTCACAATAGTTCAAGTTAAGATATTATCAGTATAATACTAAACTCCAATTTCACCAAAAATAACTAAAAAAAGAAGAAAAAAAATAAAAGAAAGCATTATTTTATGCGTTAGCAAAGCCAGTAAGTCTAAACTAAAAAAGGCAACTCTGCAGTAGACACCAGGCACCTTTTAAAATAAGAATTTTATCAGTAAGTTTATCCATTTCCCACAACCAAGACTTTATTATCATTTCTAGCTTAGTTATCAACTCGAGTTTGGCCCATGACATAACATTCTAACTACTAAGGAAGAATAATGGAAGCATTTATTAGAAAAGGAAGGGCTGCTTGCTTTATACTTCCCATTTGTTTGCTAACAAAACATTCTGCCTGACTTTATAAAATAGCAGCAGTCAGAATGAACAAACAGAAAAGAATTAAAACTTAAATGAAATACAGTACTCTCCCAGTAAGCACCACTTCAACAGCAAAGCATAAAAAGGGTAAAAATTGAAACTGATTGAAACTGACTTTAAATTGACCAATCTTGTTTTAAAAAAAAGAAGATTGCTAGAAGAATTCTATTCTTACAATCTGATTGATATTTCCTCCCAAAAATCTGTACTTGCTTTATACCAATTCCCAAAATTGAAATAAAGGAAAAAAAGCCAATCCTGTCAAATGGCATACAGCATGCTAGACCCTCCTGCTACCTTCTGTTTAAATTAGCACCACACTTTTCAAAGAGCTGCAAACTCTGAAGAAACAATACATAAATCAGCTGAAGAGCAGCAGAAGCAGCTTCAGGTGCTCCAGACAGCAGTGTCCACCAAGAGCAGATTCCTACAGCTCTGCTTTTGCTCACGTTCAGGGACTGTAATTCTACCCACACCAAGCAGAAGGATCCTGTTCCTTCATGCAGTGGTAACAGGAGCATCTGCAACATGTACTATTTTTAGGACTAGTCCAGTGCCAGCTCAGAGGCATGAGGAGCTGGAGACCAGGGCACAGATCTGAGCTGCCCCTGCCCCTCACTGCTACCTGCAGCATGGGCTCAACTGAGAAACACTTGCTACAGCCATTTTGTCACATCTCAACTTGCTTCGAGATCTTCTGGACATTCCTAACAGGTTTTGCACATTTCCAGTCCCTGGCAGGCAAGGCTTTGTGGGTTACACTCTGGTGATGTCTGCAGGCTTCTCTTTGCAGCCCACAGGCTAGAGTATTTTGTAGACAGCTCAAGGCTTTGGTTGCTTCACATGATGGCAGGTGCCAAAACCAAAATTTAGCCCTCTAATTCATACACACACTCTTAATCCTGTTCAGGACTGCTAAACTTTCTTCCTGTTATTTTGACCCATGGGAGGATATGTGTATCTGAGCACGAAACAATCTCCAGGTTTATATCTTGTAAGAGCTCAAAATCATTATTCTTATCTAAACTGTACACTGGAAATTGGAGTAAAGCACTAGTTCATTAAATGATAATTCTAGTATGAGAAATCTTCAAGCATTAAAAAATTAGAATGTCTTCCTGGCTGTTCTCTGAAATTCATTTCAGACACAGAAATCGAGCATTTTAAAATAAAGCATGAACAGGCCATCTTACAGATACAGGTAAGGCACATCCCATATTCAAAAGAAAAGAGGAAAGTCCTGAATCTCCTCTCAAAAAAATCAAGCATTTTGGTAAGGTTTTTACAGAATGCCATGAAACTTTAATGCATATGTTTCAAACACTGAGAAAGGCAAACACAGAGCCATTCAAGAGCCCCATCTTATTTTTAGCTTAACTTATAGAGACTTTTTTTTTCCTTCTCTCTGCCTTCAATCCCTCAAATAAATCTCCTGTATTGGATTATGGATTAATGCAGCAACTATAGCAGTAAGCTGTTTCCATGAGAGTGAGAAAACATAAGATGTGTACCATTAAGCAGAGTAACATCTCATTTGGAACTTGTGGGTCTGTCTTGGATATGACATTCATTGCATGAGAACAATATTTATGTTTTATTAAGCATATTTTGAACAATATCAATAGCACAGAAATTTAGCACCTGCTAAAACAGTCCCACAAACAGTTGATTAATATAACTGCTTATTTCTTTAAAGCATCTAATGACCAGTACATCTACTAGCAATTCATTTTAAGTCACTGCTCCTATTAAACAATTACTAGTTATATATATGTAGAAGAACATATTAATTTAAGATTATTACATAAATTACAGGCTGCCCTTTCAATGCAGAATGGTGAACTACTGATGCTGCTTCTTTTTCACAAAGAAATAAACTATTATATGTACTATTATACTGGCATCACAAGCTGTGATCCCCTGAAACAAACACTCAGAACAGCTTTTACTCAAAGACCTCAAAACATTTGACAGATGCATACTCTCATTTTATAAAGTAGGATGCATAAAATGGAATAGTATGCTCCTGAATAAGAGAATTTCAGACAAAGTCAGTGGCAGAAGCTAGGAATAGAAACCTCAGTCCTTCCAACTATCACACCACTGCTCTGTCTGCATTTCCAGCTCCAAAAGACTGATGAAAAAGGCAGCAACGTGAGCTAAAAATAACTTCTGATTAGCAAGGCAGAAGCCCTATGAAAGCCAAATGAGCCAGAGTCTCACTTAAGGCTGAACCAGAACCTAAACTGGGGAAACTGAACATTGTAAGGCCAGGTTAATGTTTTGGTCAAATTAAGTGAAATTGAGTTTGCTAAGACAACAATTTTGGTTCAGTAAAGTGTTAAAAGCTCCCACCTATAAAGCTTGTTCTATTACTCAAACTGATACAGCTGAACAGGCTAGGCACAGAAAACCTCCAGATTTGGAAAGGACAAAGAACAGTCTTTAGAGCAACTTCAAGTTGAGAATATGAGTTCTGATTTCATCTGGGCTATGTTAAATAATATGAGGAGGCTGAAAACTTGTGAAATGGAGATTTTTCTAAGAAAATGGTCAAAGTTAAACAACATTTGTCATTTAATAAGAGCAGAACAGACAATTACTATTTACATGTGATATACTGAAGATTTAAAGGAGTGGGTAAATTAATGCAATTTCACAAAACCCCTTTCTTGAGGCCAGGATAGTCTACATAAACCCATACTTAAAAAGGATTTGTCTCCTGAATGCTCCTTTAGGCCCACCTTGGTTAAACTCCAACTATCCATTTTCTCTTGACCCCTTGCTTGCCTGACAGAATAGAGTGGTGATGTCTTTTCTCATTTCTAAATGTGTGTTCACTTGAGCACTTCACAGTTATTTGCTTCCCCTCCCTTTACTCCCATAGCAACATTTGGTGACCTGTATTGAATATATTTCATTATGGTGTGTGAATATGTAAGACCCAGAGATTTTGTTGATTTTAGTGGGGGGAGAACAAATATTTACCATAGGAAGTTGAAGATTCATTGGCAAGCCTTGCATTTGTTGCTCTGCAAGACCTGGTACTATTTGATGCAAATTCACCTAAAAAAGTTTGGCTCTGATCATGGTAGGGGATTATTAGGGAAAAGTGTTGAAATTTCTTCCACATACCATTTCCCACTACAGCTGGTAATGTTCAATCATTTTCTGTATAGATTCCAAGCCATAATGCTAAGCCACTATAGGGATTTTTTCTTGCTGTATTACAGCCAATTCATGCTGGATAGTCAAAACTTTTACTATTTCTCTTGAGGAATAGTGTTCTGAGGTATATGCTTTGAAAGATGAATATCAAATGCTCCTTACTGCAGATGCAGTGGTATCTAAGGGCTATTATACAGCACACATTTAATTCTTTGTCACAGATGGCTGCTGGTTTTAAACCAAACAGATGTTTGTCATATCTTCTTTCTTCAATATATGCAGTTTTGTGGGCTGCCAGTCGATATTGAGATGGATGTTTAGGAAGCTGATATTGATGAAGAAATGTATAATGAAAAAGCTAACTGCAGCACAGTTTTAGACAGCTAAAACTCCTCAATTTGTTTTATTGCTTTACCTTTACTTAAGCTATTTTTCCAAGGAAAACTGCACTAGAATTGCCAGTTTTCTTTTATGGATACAGCTGGCATCCATTGCTATCACACACTCCAGTTACAGATGGGTGCACAGTCATAACATCAACACAGCTTCAAAACCACTTCCCCGAGAGCGCGCTGTTAAAACACAAGTTTCCACAGTGCAGTGCAAAGGGTTAAAACACTTTATTTGAAGCTCCACAACTTCTTCAATTCCATCACTCATAAGGATAGTTTGGACATAAAGAATTTACAAATATGAATTGTATTTAGCCAACTGCAGCCATGCTGACTACTCTTACAGTACTTTTAGAGTAACTGCTGCACTGTCAAAATCCTTTGACACCTTAACTGATTCTAAACAATACTGAGGACATAAGTCACCTATAAAATTTGTACACTGGGAAAGTGAGATACAGACCCATCAGCAAGTACAGAATTACTGAGGAACACAGCTGAGTAGCTGTCAGAAGGGGGTGCTAACACAACCTGTGGAAGCTCCTTTCAAAATCAGGGCTGACTCAAATAATTTTTATGCTCACAAAGGAAAACCTTATATTTTGAAGAGGTACAAAACTACTTCAACATTAAAATGTAAAACAAGGATGGGAGGGCAGAACTGGACAAGAAAAGGGGTAAAGGAAAAAACTGCAGCCAAAAGGAGATAGCACTAAGACTGCAAGAGAGCAAAACAAACTTTGAGTACATGCTGAAAGACCAGAAGGAGGAAAGGCAGGGAAAGCAGTAACCAGAAGAGACAGGCAAGAGGAAACTGCATACAATGACAATCACGTATCCTACCCAGTTCCTCATAGGGAGGAGAAATGAAAAAAATGTGCTTTTTTTCCTGCTGTAAGCTTCCTCCATGCAAATTTTACATTAATGACAGTTTGATGCTATAGGATTCAGAAGGATTCTAAAGGAAGTCCAAAGGTACTTCCTGTAAACAGCACTGTTGAGCTATAGCTGTTAAGCAGAACACGATGGCAACCCAGGTCCCCTTTGACCAGGATCAGCAAGGCACAGTCTGAACACTCAGTGTGGCTGCTTCCCCTCAACATGTTCTCATGCAAGCTCACCCAATCTCATTCCTAATCTCAGACACAAGTTTATAGCAACAACCATCTCAAAAATGAAATCTAGATAAATCTATGCATGGGCAGTTTCACTGCTTGTCGTAGTTTTCCCCAAATTGTTGCAGGGAAAACTTGTTTTTCCTGAGGAATTAGGAGCATATTGGGGTACAAAACTGCTCCATGAGAAAAAACGTAATTCATATACTTTATCTGTATTACAAATAGAGTGACCACTATAAACTACACTCAACAACCATAACCACCAAGCATACAACACAATACCTACAACAAAACTCAAGAGTGTAACTAAAGTGCAAAGTATATTCCAGTAGCTGCTCCCACCAAACGACAAGTGCAACTCTGCAAAGTAGAAACCAGCCAGCTACAGAACATCCATGCTGCACTGTACTGCCCTATCCCTGATAAAAAAGTATTTACAGAGAATGATAAACTGGTTTCATACAGGGCTTTCATTAGAGAGAAAGTCCCTAATCCTTTTAATCATGATTATAACTTCATGTGTTATATAATGTAAATACGTTTGGCAAATCTGAATCCTCACTTCTACTGCAACACCATTATTCTAATTACAGGAGGATGCTCATCTTTAACAAGCAATATGATAAGTTTTTAAAGCAAGCCAATAACTACAAAAATGACTGCAGCATCATCTCACCTAAAAGCAATCTTTCATTACACAGACATCAACTTTAAGAGCTGCTTATTGTCATTAACAAAAGTCTACAGCATCTAACAAATTTCTTCTGTGTCTTAAGCATACAGCCAGAAGAAAAACAAAAGAAAAAAAAAAAAAGCTCTTTGATAATTTAAATAAATTCTTAGGAAGTAATTAAAGAAATAAAATAAGGTCACTTAATTCAGCCAGAGGCTATGGTTAAGTCATGTGTGGTAATCACTTAATAAAACAATAAACAAATCAGACAATCAATAGTAAAATCAGAAATTGTTTGAAGACTAATACACTTTCCATTCAGAAGTGAATGAGTACCTGCTTAATATGTTTCCTTACAGTTAGAACATAAATACCTTCTTTCTTTACACAGAGGTTCCATGAAAAACAGCCTTCAGAAAGTCAGTCCTGTCTTTTCTTGTTTCAGGTGGTTCACTACACTGAGCCCCTAGTAAAAAAGGCAACAGAGGTACATGGTATCTTGATTTTTACATTGCTGAACTCCAGACACAGCACTGCATTGCTCTTTTCCCTGCACACTTTCCTTCTTCACAAAAAACTTTTTATTGTGCTTTAACAGAAGGTCAATGGCTATCACTTCTCTACTCCAGCACAATGGTGAATTGAAACAAGAACCCATAGCTGTTTAGACCGACAAAGCAACCAGTATGTCTAAGCCAATAAAGCGATTTGTTCATTAAAGCTACTAATAAAGCAACCTTTTGTTAGTCTATGAAACATCAGAAACCTCATAGAATGCATTTAACTATGCTTTCTTAAAAATCACCAACTCAGAAGTTCTAAAATCTGTTAACTTCTCCACTTCCTTAAACTGATAGTAAAATACCTTCATGTTGACTTTTCAAAGCACAGCAAGTGTGACACAAACTTTCCTGATTATTCATCATCAGAAATATTTAGGGCTTTTGGTGAAGAGATTCCCCCTGACAAGAGCTCAAATCCATCATATTAGCATTATGTAAAGCTTCCTTTGCAACACTGACAACCTGTACTTGTGTCCACCACAACTATACTCAAAAAGAACAAAATCATTCAGTCATGGGCACGCTCAGTTTGGACCCAAAGATATGTTTGGATTTGACAAACAAAAACGAGAAGAGCTGTAGTTAGCACAGATCAAAAAAGCTGTTAGCACTCGTGTCCATTGCTTTCAATTAAACTGAAACAAAGTCTGAACCTGAGTCCCCAGCACTCAGCGCTGCTGTCTGGAGGGGGATTGTAACTATTCTCAAAAACCAGCACTAACAGGAGGACAATGGCCACAAACTTCCTGCAAACAACATCAGCATTTTTGCCTTGACTTCAGCTGCACTATACCAGCAATCCTTGAAAGCATTAAAATTAAGTCTCCTTCCTTACTCACAATTTCTAGACTTGCTTTGTTAACAGGTAGCTCCATTATTATGTGATTAGAGACTGGGCCACCAAAAAGGAAGGGGAAAAAAAAAAGCCATTTTCCATCTAATTACCATCAGCTAGACAAAAAAGGCCAGGCAGGTATTTCCTCTAACTTTTATGTTTAGAACCTGTGAACACCAATTTTACTAGCAGCAATATACAAGTATCACAGCTGCATAAGGTGTTAACACAGAAAATAAAGCAAAACAGTATGTAAGGGGAAAAAGTATATGTTCTCTTACTCATATTTAACAGTGAAACACCCGTTTCTAAAAGCAATCTGAAGCCATTCTTTTGCTGCCATTTCTCAGCTGCATCTCTTCTTCAAGCACACTGCAACTACTGGATTTTTTTATATGCACAACAACCCAAGCAAAAAAAGCAAGTTTCATCCTTATTACTGCAACTTCTCCAGAACAAGATTCCCATTTGTTACACTGGATACAGCATTTGAATTCTCAGTGAAAGTTCTTGTAACAGAATGACAGTAAAATATTTGTCCCTACTCAGAGATATGTACAATCAGCCAAAGTTCTATCCTTTGCTATTCAGAAAATATAATCTTTATTTATAAAATAAACAAGTCTGCTATCTAGGACAGAGATAGCATCCCTCCCTCTACACTGTGACTCTCACTATCAAGCCTTGAGATTATATCCTCCTTCTGGAATTAAGTGCTTATTCTAACAATAACACTTCAATAGCATGTGAAACTTTTCAATTAAACAGTTGTCAAGCAGCCTGATAAGGCACAGAAAAACAACTGATAGCTGAAACAAGTCATACAACAAGTTTTGCAGACTTCCTGTTCCTGCCAAACAAATAGTTAATCAGTGAGTAGTCAAGAGGCAAACAAACGACCATTAAAATTCATAGCAAAAAGCGACACATCATTTCATTTAATTGCAAAGTTTTGACCATCTTCTAAGGTTTTTACTTAAAGCTTTTTTGGACTTTGGAGCCTTTTGTCTGCTTTTGCACCACTGATGTGTGCTAGCAAAGAAAACAGCAGGACAATAACTATTACAAAGACAGTGATTCTAAAGAGTTACACGATGCTTTTCTCTCATTCTCTTTGAGAGAGGATGATATAACTTTCAAACAGCAATTAGAAGTAATTTATTATTTTAATATTTTCCTATTTAAGTCCTGAAGTCAACTTTGCTAACTCTCCCTGCCCATACCTGATCAGGTCTTCCAACAATTCTACAGTCTAATATTCATTTAGGCTGAGAAGATCCATACAAGAATCAATCAAGAACACAATACACTGCCTGATATTTGTGATCAAGTGCACTTTTCAGTTTGCTTAACTTCCAAAATTAATCCTCTCCTTCAGTTCAGTTCTACTCCTCTCACAGTACAAAGGCAGTGGAATTTATGTTCCTAAATTACTTAAGCATACTTGAAAAGTCCCACTCTTCAGAGATTAACTTCTTGCTCTTAGAAGTAAATAAACAGAAGCTTAGACTAATGACTTTTTATCAATGGAAAACTGACAATTAGTTCTTTTCTGAGGCAACAAAAGTACATGACTAAGAAGTTTGACGAATTTACATTTGTAGCTACTGATGCAGCAAACATTATGCAAGTGCATAGCTTTCTAGAGGCATTCTTATGGCCAAATCTAAATGTATGCTCCAGTGACTGCAGCATCAGACCTAGACTGCATTTATCTTATCTTCACCTGTGTTCCAGAAGAGCCAATATGATAGTCTATCACTAGTGGCAACAGAAAATTAACCGTCGAGTTAAAATGCTTCACAAGTACCTTGAGATTTTTCTTCCATTATAGCAATCAATTGAACACTAAAAAAAAATCTTCAAAAAAATTTCAAAACCTATGGTGATTATATAAATAACTTAGATAACTTAAATAATAACTAGTATTTTAAACAAACACTCTAAGTTACATGCCTTTAACACCTTAACACCTCAAGATGTAGCTTGCAGAACCCTTCTATATATTTCTATAAATAATACACTCTTTAAATGTATACATTTATAGGAGTGTTTGAGAAATAGACTATATAATCTATTCTTATAGATTCTTATTCCTAAACACAATCTATTTGTATAGATCTACAAATCAGCCAGTTAAATAAAGGCTTTAGAGGCATACAGAAAACCAATAAGGATTAAATTTACTTTTCTTCACAAAAGTACTCACATGGGATGATAATAAAATTGGAGCTCACAATGAGCTCTTAACACCACAGGCCAAAAAGAAAACTTCAATTACAAGAGCTGAACTTTTGTTTGCTCTGCCTGGTTGCAACAGTAGTAATGCTAACATGGGAAACTCGCTATTTATCATTTCAGATAGATCCTAGTGTTTCTTTATTTTTTTCATGATCCATTACATCAATAGAGCGAAACTTCAGAGCTGCTAAGCTGATGTTCTAACCACATTAAAAGATGACCACAGGAACAACTATACAGGAATTGCCATTTCCTGGAGACAAAAATTAGAATTCTTCATCCTTACATGAGTACCCATCATTTTCACAGGGTCAAGCAATTCTTTCGCAAACATGCCCCCAGTACAGCCTAAACTTTAGATGCAGTTGCCACCTTTGTTTGGTTGACTCCAACGATGAAAAACCAGTAAGCACTGGTACCCAAACAGCACCTCCACATTTCCACAAGAAAAATCGTGTAGTGAAGGAGCATCTGTCATCTTACAGAGCATCTGTCTCTTACAGCAAAAAGTGCGTAAATATAGAAGAACTGTGACCTGAAAAAATAGTCTCTTTAGGAACAGAGATCCCCATTTCCAGGGACTATGCCAGAGGCAAGTGACGTGAAAGGCAAAGAATACCAGTTGTTCATTGCCCCCTGCAACATGAACACAAGGCAGCACCTAAGGAAGTGAGGAGAAGCCACCTTCAAAACATGAGTGACTCTTCAGGCAACAGCCAGCAGATCTGTGGGATTTGTTGAAAAGGGATGCAATGGAGCTGAAAAATTTACAAGGGTTCAAGAAGAAATTGTACAAGTTCTCAGAAGAGAAATATTCAAGAATTTCTGAATAAACAGAAACAACTTCTAGCTCAGAGATTCCATAACTGAAAGTAGCTGGAGAACAGGCATGAAATGAAAAGCATCTAAAATTGATCTTGTTCTCAATGTTTCACATGAATCCACTTACACATTTTTTTGAGATGGGTCATGCGAAGAATTAGAGAATTTCTGGATTCCTGGACAAGATTTTCTCTTCTATGGCTATCAGATACAGAATACTAAGCTAGAAAGAACACATGCCAGTGTGAACCAGTGGGTCAATTTTTCTAGAATACATTTAAAACTATTTATTAAACACAATTTAAAACAGAACATTTCAATAAAAATATAGAAGTATTTTAACTTTTGGACGTCTCTCCCAAAACTGCCATCTTGAGAGAAGATATTATACTCAAATATTTGAATGAGCTTGACCTTTCATTCAAAATATTAGTTACAAAATTATATTTCTATTGGAATAACATTACTGATTATTCTCCATTAAAACATCTACAGCAGTTTCATGGTTTTGCCTCCTAGACACTGTGTCTGTGCAAGCACTTGCGGGGCAACAGAATGATTCTACTACTGAACAGTTCCAGCTGACATTTTTCTCCAGAGAAAAGCTAAATTACTCACTTTGGGTTTATTTGCAGGTTGTTTTCCCTCCTGAAAACAAACAAATGGAAAAATATGTCACAGGCATCAGGCTGTTCACTAATTAGGAAGACCTCTATAGTCTGTTTGTTCCCTTTTCACTGCACATCTCACAGTGTTTCTGCCATCTGAATTCAAGATCTCCTAGACAATGCACTCAAAGTGTAAGACTACTTGAGCACACAAGTTTCCCTCAAGCTGTCACCACTCCACTACACAATCTGGGGGAGTAGAACAGAGCTAACAAACCTAAACCACCAACACCTCCGAGAAAACATGGTACTTTAGCATTTTCTCATTTTATTAGCAGAAATCAGAACTGAGTGATTCCACAGGAACAAGAGAAAAAATAATTATAAATAATAAAAAATTACATTCACCTCCTACTAAAAATACCTAGTATTAGAATGTGAGAAAACACAGTACTTACCTACATTTGAAAGAGCCAGTAAATATGATTTAATGTGTTACAAACAAATAAGCCATTCATGCATAGCAAGCTAGCTGAAACAATTGTTTGGAGAAAATGATTGTAAAACATATGCAGGTTAATACCAGAGAATTTACACAGCATGGTTTCTGGAAAGGAAACCATGCTTTTTTAGGCTAGTAGAATTTTATAATAACAACAGTAAACTAGGGAGAAATTGCTGAAAGAAAGACTTTTGAAAAACCTTCCTCAAAGTCTCAAGAGCCCATTAAGTAAAATTAATATTGGTGTTAGGGGAAAACATTTGTGTTTAGATGCCAGCAGTAAAGCATCAAAAGAAAAAGCAGTAAGTGGTCTGTTAATTTGCAGAAAAGGGTTAACAGCAGAAGGCCACAGTTCTGCACTAGAACTGCAACACATATTCCCTAATGGTCCAGAAAGCAAAAGGTGGCAAAACTCATTCACATAAAAGCTATTAAGGTTAAGATAAGAGAAGGAACCTTATACATTTCATGTAGTCAACCAAGCTAGATAAAATGGAAAATACACGACAGACAAAGAAAATAATAATCAAGGTACTGTTTGTCCAGGGGAATATTTTACTCACCAATTTCCTGGACCTTAAGAACAAATTCAGAAAGAATATGTTGAGTCTTGATAGTCCAAAGAAGAATAATACTCAGTAAGAGAAAAAATTAGGATGTGCATTAAATATTTTGGAGAATATTATAATTGGTACATTACAAACTGAATGAAGCATTTTAAATAGGCACTTTGTAAATATACAGCACTCCTAGGCAGGCATAAAAAAATGTTTTGAAATGTAGTTAAACTAAAAGTTAAAAAAGGTGACATTTAGTAACAGGCATCTTAAAGGGGAAGCCAAAAACCATCAGAAAATTTGGGTATGTTGATTGTAACTGAGAGATGCAGAAGATTATAAAGGAAAAGGTATAGGGAAAAAAAACCACTAAGAACCTTGAGTTTAACTGGATTTTTATAACAAAAAGAATATATTCAACTAAACTGGGGTTAAAGCATCACAAATAATGTAAAGAAGAACAGAACTACTTGAAGCTTTATACATGAAACTTTCCAGTGCCATTTTTGTGAAAAGTGATTCTGAAAAGAAAGATACACACACCTTATAATGAAATCCCACTGCTTTTCTGGAGATGGCAACTGATAGGCAGAAAGAATAGAACAAAAGTTAAACTCTCAGCTTCACAATCAGTAGAATTCTTGAATGCAAATATTTTCCCCCTTTGGCAGCAGCCACCAAGCATAGCTCTGCACAGCTCTGCAACCAGCACAGTACATGCTGCCTCTACCCCAGCTAGCAGGTAGGTTACATGGGGAGTGGTGGAATAGTCAGGCTGCAGGATCTGACACTTTGTGATAAGGGAGGTCACAGGAGATAACAGGACAATAATCAGGACTGTTACTGCAGTGATGGGATACAGCAGAAGACAGAGGACACAAATCCACAGGAAACTAGGCTTTGTTAGCTCTGCTGCTCACAGAACAATTTGTTTCCCTTGTGTTTTACAGATTTGAATACTAATATTTCTGTACATTGCAGCTTTGATCACTGTGTTAAATGTAGCTCTACTGAATAAAAGGATTATTTGTCCAGATTGGCATGCTTATGACTGTGATTTGAAGAGAACTCGAGGGAGAAACCTTTGAAGATCAAGCACATGCTTTGTTTTAAAGGCTGAACTGGCAGGAGTGCTGAAGGTGGTTTATATCATGCATATAGTTTACAGCATGATACATATGACAATACTTTTGCAGTTTAGTACAAGGATTGTAAACACTTTCAGATTACTTAAATTTGTCCTGCTGTTAAAAGGGTCAATACCACTCTCTCCTTACTGAAAAGGCTAAGAAGTCAGGCAAGAGTAGCACTCATGTTGGTTCACAAACAGCTGGATTTCAGAAGTAGACAGCACAACCACAAAAGCAAAGAAGGGACAGGAGGAAAAAGATCAGCCCTTTTGGTTATAGCACTTGCTCCACACTGGTTTCAGCAGATCATCAAACCACAGCCATGAGGTTTCAGGGCACAGTTAAGCTGATCTAATGGCCAGGCAGTGCCCAAAGGATTCACTGCCAGCTGTGCATCCCCCGTGCCAGCTCTAACGCACATTCCGTGTCACAGGGAGCCAACTCTATTAGCTTTTTAGTTCCCTTCTCATTTAAATTCAGGGAACTGAAATTATAGAAAACCAATAGCACAAAATTAATTTGAATAATCTTAACAATAAATTAGATTAAACCAATAGCTAGTGCAGGAAGAGGTATGGGTAGGAGAAGCTGTTGGGAGCCATTCCTTACAGTAGCAACTAAGCAAGTCAAATACAATATGAAATGACAACCCCATTAAGGACAAGTGAATATAACATTTCAACCTTTGTGATGTTTGAAATAATTTTATGAAGGACAGGTGAAATGTTTAATGATGAGTTTCTCCTTTTTAATCTTTGCTAGGTCGTGCCTAACCTACGCAATCAATTTTGTTCCCACCACTCTGCAGTGTAAACAAACAATAGGAATGAGAAGGACCAAAACGTTAACATTTCTTTTGTGCCACTAAACAAGCTTTTGTTTCTCCAGTCATTCCCAGCACCCCTTTGAAAGGTTCCCACAGCCCGTGTAAACAACCACAAGCTGAGCGGGATGACTGTACATACCTCCTACATAGGCAGGCAGCAACCCCAGCATGCAGCTCCCCTCACTAGACAGCCACACACCCACCCCATGACAGGGGACACCACCCACCTCTACTCTTCAAACAAAACTCCTGCCTGGGCTCCTGAGTCACACCGAGTGTTATCTAGTGCTCCCACCAGGCCAAATGTCAGTAATGGCAGAGCTGAAGTTCGACCCTCAATTATTCCACTATCAGCCCACTACTTTGCTGTAGCATATCAGGAATTACTTGACTTCAAAATAGCCAAGCCTAACAGTGTTCAAAGCACAATTAACAATAGATTCACCATGGCAATAAGCTATAAAGCTGGGAATACAATACACAACCTGAAATCACAGAATCAGAGAAAGGTTTGGGTTGGAAGGGATCTTAAAGGTCATGTAATTCCAACCCTTTTGCCATGGGCAGGGACACCTTCCCCTATACCAGGTTTTTCAAAGCCCCATTCAGCCTGACCTCGAAGATGAGATGAAAATACAGGATGTCCTGGAAACAAACTAAATGTAACTGTGCATGTCAAGGTTGTTTTGCTACAGCAAGCCATGTCTAAGAAATGCTCTAGCTATAGTGCATTCAGCTATGTTAAACTTGCAAATTTAGGTTAAACATCTGGATAACCTAAGGAAGAAGCCATTATGGAGATAATCAAGGTTATTAACAGAAACACTTCTGTTACTTCTGTACTATAACATTGCAAAATGTAAAGTTCAGCCACCTGTGTATTAGAGCCCACCTACGATACTATTAGTAGGACTTCTTTCACACATATAATCACTCCCCTCTAGACACATAATGACAAAATATTGTTAGCATTACTACCATATTACTCAGGGGCTACCAAAGCCTGCATGCTACCTTTGACACGTTTCATGAACACCAAGTGGCTGTTCAGGGTGTTGTATCACACAGTTGGTAGAGTGGAGCAAGTGCAGGACAGCACAAACTCCAGCAAGCTGGGAGTCAAGCAGTGACCAAGTCTAGTTCTTACCCAGACCACCAACAGCACAGTCAGAATCCACCTGCTGCCACAGATAATTAACACACCATGAAAGCAGAGGGATATAACTGCCCCCTTCCAGCAGAGGCTTGTCATAAGGGTCATCTCTGCCCCATCTTGGCTACACAGACAAGTTTAAATATGGGCCAGGTGGGAAAAGCATTGCAGGTTTGATCATTGTCTCCCTCCCTTGCAGCAAATAGCAAGTTAGGAGAAAAGCAATCCCCAAACACAGTGCCCCATACAAATTCTTTATTTCAAACTCATTCTTGCTGAAAGATCAAACAGGGACTGCTATTTAGGTATGTGGAGAAAGAAACATTTCCCAGGAAAAAAAAAAAATAAAAAAAATAAAACCACTGAAAATCACAGCAACTCTGCCTTAGCATGCTTTAAAGGATGCTGAAGATTAGCCCTCAAGATCCATAAAAACTGTCACTACCATACTCTGTAGTAAAGAAAAAAAGAGTTACCTGTCATTGCAGTGATCCACCCACTCAGAGAAATGCCACAGATCTGCAGACACACTCATCAGCTCTGGCAACAGCAGATGAAACTGCCACAGCCGAGCTCAGAAACAAACATTTAAAATAATTCAGACAAGGGTATCTCCAGGATCACAGTTTCAGGACCCTTTTCTGTTGTGCTAGAGTATGATTGCATGAATTAAAACAAAATGACAAGATATAAACAGCAGGAGAAGCAGACACTACCAGCAAACTGCAGGTTTACTGGCCCAAGCTCAGGGCCACAACTAACACAGCTGGGAAAAGACATAGACAATGGTGAAGCAAAGGTGAAGACATCCTGTTTTCAACAGAGATTCAGCACTATGCCAAGCTGTGTGGGGTCACACTTGCCACAAAAGATGAGTAATATTTCCTCAGAGAGGTCTGAATCCATAGCTGGTTTTTTTGGTTATTATTTAATGGTTACAGCCTTGAACACTAAAGAAAATATTCTCTAGTATATTCTAAAGCCTTATTAGGCAATGAAGAAGTCATCAAAAGCAAAGTACCCACTAGTGTCAGGTCTAGCAAAGAAATGGTAGATTTTGCAGCTACTGCAATAGCTAGTGAGCAACTTCTCAAGCATGAAGTATGCTACAATGCTGAAAAGGCTTACACTTGCCAGGGAACACACTGAGCAGCTTACCCTCCTAAAAAGGGAACTTGAGGAAAAGCTTGAAACCTTTTCTTCTCCATTGGCTTATGATGCTTTGGGCTTGTTAGTCATTTAGTAAGACAAGTAGCTTGTCCTGAAGTAGCCTGTTCAGTTCTGAATTCCCTGTGACTACTGTCATTCCTGCAGATATATACAGACACACATTCTATTCTATAAAACACATCATATATTTTACATAAAGACAGCAATAACCTTTCGTATGCAATTTTGCAATACAGCAAACTAACTCCCTATAAGAATAGGCAGGTCCTGCATGCTACAGCAGATCTAAATGTAAAGTTTCACCTTTAAGAAAACATGGTAGATTTTATCCTGAAAAGCACGTGCTCCAAAAGTATCCACCAGCATCTGTGAGAACACAGGGCTAATGTGTGCAGTAAGGACATTATGACGGTCAAAGAGGGCAGAGTTTAAGTAGATACTGTCAACAACACACACCCAGGGTTTGCAGCTCCTGTCCTTCTGAAATTCACAGCAGCTGCCACAACCTACATGAAGACAAAGCCAAAGCTGAGTAGCTCTGACTCTGCATGACCGAATTAAGGAATCCTTCAATCTATCAAAAGGACCCACCAAAACTTCATGTGCAATCGGGTCTCCACCACCACCCTTAAGTTCTTTGATAAACTCACCAAGGAAAAACACAAGGGAAGTCTCTAGAAACCTGTATCATGTAAAGGTCACCTCCCACATTCCAAGCCATCCAGAGCAACATTTCTTAAGGATGAAGTGCTGAACAGGGAGAACAACAAGCTCTGACATTGGACCGAGAAATTGAGGAACAGAAGAAGGGTACATAGGAACAAGTACAACGATTATCCCAGAATCAGTTCAGATTTTTTATTTTCAAGGAGAGATCCATGTGTAAAGAGGGAGAATTGGCAGGGGAAAGATTTGATTTAATTTATTATTACAACCTAGGATACTGGAGTGGTGAGATTCATTGATTGAGGTTTATGAGGAGTTTAAGGGGAAATTATTGCAACTCTATTGCAACCGTGCTCTAACCTCCCACTCGCCACAGCTCCAGCTCCGCAAGGCCAGGTCTCACCACAGCACGTGTATGCCTCTCAGCTCCACCTAGGGCAGCCCTCCTGCCTGGTAAGGAGGCAGAGCTTGTGCTAAGAAAGTGTTCAGCAGTATGCCCTGCCCTCTCAAGTGCACTTCATCTCAGCCTGCCCATGCTGAAGAGTTCAGAGACTTCCCAGTGCTGCTTCTCCAGAGCAGCAACAGGCAGGTCACGCCGTCCGCACCACTGAAAGGTTTTCAAGCAAAAAAGCATTTCACAACATCCACATTTTGGACAACTCTGAATAGCCAGCCCTTAAACAGGAAGCATTACTTAATTACCTCAGAGCTGTCCCTCTGCTGTAAGCAGCCATCCACTCTCAGGTCACAAGACAAACCAGACTCACCTAGGCCAGCTTAGCAGGCACTACCCACAAGAGGCTTCCCCGATACAGGAGCTTGGAGACCAAGGAATTTCAAGAAACCCTTTCCTTTCCCCTCCGTATCCAATGACCCCTGCCCACAAAACATCTAAGGTACATCACTATGTTAATCAGTTTCATAACAATGTATTTGGATTACAAAAATCCAAACATCACTCGACCTTTTATGAGAGTATTAAAGGGAAACTGGTTTTCCTTTTTTTCAATATAAGCTGAGGTAAATACCATTGCAAAATGTATCATACTGGTATAACTCTAAATTACAGCCAAAACTGAAAACAGCACATACTTTTTTATTTAGTTGGGGTATTTTCTTTGTTTGTTTTATATCTTAATTAAAACATGCCATGCTTCTCTATTTTATGGCCATATTTGTGTTTGGTTAGAAAACTAGACAAATTCTACTAGTTCCTAGTGCCACAGCCACCACAATCATGTTGAAGGGATTTGGACTGGGAAAAGAAGTTTTGGTGGCACACTTCTGGCACATCAGAAGTGTGCCACCAAAACAGTACACACCAACACTTCATCCTCCAGCACAAAGCAAAGCCAACTGTCTCAGCTCAAGACTCAGGCAAAGCTTACCTGAACTAAGCAAGCTAGTTTTGGACAATATTTCACACATCAGCTACCAACCAGCTGTGGGTGTTGTATCCTCTAGCTGATGGTAACATCTTCAATTGTCCCAGCAAATGAAAATATGCCTGCTGGTAGGTTAGGCATGACATTATAGAAAAAAATGCATTGTTTCAGCCTTGTAAAAATAACTGCAATAGTTTCAGAGAACACTGAGAAAACAAAATAGAGAAAGAGTTCCTGAATTACACAGATCTGTCTATTTAGCAAAAACGAGCAGTCTTGAGGAGATGAACTCGTGTTTTTTGCCATAGTGAGCATGAACAAAACTGAATGCAGTAGCTCCTTTTACTCTGACATTCCTTACTTTTGAAGTACTTGACATTACAGATGTAAATCATGTCCACATTACTGGCAAAAAAGCCTAGCAAGGATCTATTAGAAAATACATGACTGCAATGTTTGCACTGATACAGGACAAACACTGGAGTAGCTAACCAGAACCACTGCTGCAAAGACCCAGGTAGGATTCATAGCATTGCAACAGTTTAATTACTCCCATTCTCTCTTCCTGCCCAAGAAATGTCCCTCCACAAGTGAGCCACAACGCCTCTCACATTCATTACAGCCAAAAAATGTCTTGCATATGCAAAATTCTCAAAGAAGAAAAGCACATGTGTAGTTTAATGTTTAAGTAAGAACCTAATCAAGCTATTATATTTATTTATTGATTTTGGCTGAACAGAGAAGGTAGCCAAAAATTGATTACTTTATTATTTCACCAATAATCTTTACAAAGTGAAAGACAGAGAACCACCTTTCATTTTCTACTAAATACAAAACTGTGACAGCTGAGGAATGGACAGGGATTTAATATTCTTCGTCTCTCCTAACATAGGAATAAGAAGGCACCCAATACACCTGACAACACGTTTATTCACGACCAGTCACTTCAAAACAAGGACTTGTCCATTCCTCCCTCAAAGCCACCAAACACATTCACCAGAGAGGAAGCCACCAAGGGCTGCCAAACTCACAGAAGTGACACAGCCCTAAAGTACACACTGATAGC
Source organism: Agelaius tricolor (assembly GCF_023055355.1). Lineage (NCBI taxonomy): Eukaryota > Metazoa > Chordata > Aves > Passeriformes > Icteridae > Agelaius > Agelaius tricolor. Next base: position 20,864,595 of record NW_027269268.1, read on the forward strand.
AGCCACAAGGGTGCTCTGGGACCGGGACCTGTAAGCATCCAGTGCTGCCTTCAGCCTTTTGCAGACCTGCTCTGGGCTAAACTGTCCTTGCCTGATTTAGCCAGAAGAGCCTGTGTGATGACCAGTGGCTGTACCACCACAAAGATCAAGAAGTTTGTTGACAATAAGTCAGTTTCCATGCTTACGTGGGTCTAGGTCTTCATGAGACAAATACCTAAAATCTTTGTAGCCTTTGCTACAGAGACTACAACTACTACTCTTGTAGTCTTTGCTACAAGAGACTATCTTAATGTCCATAGTAGTGATTGCAGTAAATAGATTTTGTCTATCCAGTGAATACTGAGAGCATTTCAGTACTGAACCATCCATCAGTTTCCACAAATTGACTAAAGCACAATACTTTGTTGTGGGAGAGCATTTTCATGAGCAATTGATGCAATGTTTATCATGTCTTTCTAGAATTACCTGACATACACAGTCCACATATGACACGGCTGAAGCAGCTCTGCACTTTTATTTCAAGTGTAATGTACACACAGCCTTTGCATGTGCTCTTCACAAAAAGATTCAGAATATTAAACATGTCCATTAAACACCGTCCAAATTTTAAAAACTCTGTTTACTTTAAAGAGACAGAAGATCAGCATTCCTCTCTGTTTAATAACATTGCTGGCCTAAATCATCACACACCATTCCTTTCTTTTACTGGTTCAGAGACAACAAATTCCATTGAAGTAATGAACAAAACTTTTGCAAAGTACCACATGCATACATAAGGAGAAGTAAAGTTAATTTGTCAGCCTAAGTCTAAAGATAAAAATTATTTCTTTCCCTAAGCTAAAAAGTTATTTGTTGTAAAAGCTTTTGTAACAGTTAATACAAATGAAAATCACATACTTTCTAATAAACATTTATGTTTCCAAACAGACACCATTGTATTAGTAAATTATTCAGCTTGAACAAAGAACCTACACTGATTAGATAGAAGCTGCAGTAGGAGGAAAAATCTAAACCTTGATGAAAAAAATTTTAAAAATATGAAGTGATATATCTTTTTGAGATATTTATGAACCTGAAACACCAACAAGAATGCATAATTGCCATCAAGATACAGAACTAGACTGTCATTAATAACTGGATGATGATGGAGAAAGGGCAGATTTAAGTTTGGGACCAGGAAGTGCCTTAAAACAAGTGTAATCAACACATGAAAAAAGGACATAGTGTCACTTTGCTCCTGTAGATATTAAATGCAGTACAGAACTGACCATCTCCTCTCCTTCTCTTCACTGTGGCCTGAAGAGAATGCAACTTCCGTTTCTAACCACTGAGTTCAGCGATGAAGAAAAGCTAGAAATGAACCAAATAAAGAGTTCAACTTCTTTACACCCCTTTTCAAAACAGCAGTGATGACAGAAAGCTTAAGATGTGGAGATACTTCAAACTAAAGAAAATGAATCTTTTTACCTTCAGCAAACTGGGTCTCAAAATGAAACTGTGAAAGATCAGCTGCCCTGCCTACCTTAAAATTCCTACTGATGTCAAGTTTTTTCCCTGAGTTTTCAAAGGCTATCTCTTCAGTGGAATAGACAAATATACAGCTGGGAAACAGGCAGTAAGTGCTCTCAAAAGTGTAGCACAAACTGAAGCACAGAGCAAGCATCCATAGCTGGAATGCTGGAATATGGCCTTCTGTTCACACCCATATATTTCGGCAACTGTGTACATTTCTGCTATGTTTTGTTTTCCTCTGCTTTCAATTGCATCTGGTAAAGAAAGCACAGGAGAGCAGGCGCCTAGCACCTGGCCCACAGGATGTTCACAAGCTGTACACTCTTCTTTTAATGAAAAGCCCGACAAACCCTACAACCTTCCCCTGCGAAGTCTTTCTAGACTCTTTCCAGGAAGATGTGGAGAGGATTCATGCAGACAGCAGTTTCCACACAAGAGTTACAATTTCTGGATCTCTGTCTGAACACTGTCTCATCAAAAAAACGACATTCAACCTACTCTCTTCATTTTTTAGTACATCCTCCTCATATGTAACAAATTGCTGTATAAATTTTAACACCCAAATAGTACAATTTAACACTAGCAGACACAATTGTTTCTTCCCCGACAAGCTACGGAGGTGTTGTTTTCTTCAGTTAAAAGAAAGTTAAGATACTCTATAAAAAGACTTCAAGTTTTGATACAGTTTTTGCTCAGCGGGAAATTATGCGCGGGGCGGAAATGCTAAAAAGCAAAGCAAAACAGAACCCAAGCAAACACAGTCCCATTCCCAAACGAGACCCTTCTCTCCCCAGTCCCGGAGTAAGGTCTGGAGTAAGAGCAAGAGCACTCTCGTGCCTCGTGAAGCAGCAACTACTCCGATAAACAGGAAGAGCCAACACTACTCCTGGCTTTTAAAACACATTCAAAACACTTTACATGGAAAATAAGCAACTCTTCAATAACGTTTTTCCGCGAAAAGAAGAGCTACATTTTCCACCCAAGTGTTATGTAAATGAGCGAGCAGGAGGGAGCCGCGGGGTCTGTTAAGAGCCACTCAACCTATAGAGAAAAGAAGGAAAACGGGGGAGCGGGGTGGGGGATGTTTGAAACCCTCGGGGCTCACAGCACTGCGGCCGTGCGCTCCACTCCAACCTTGCACAACTTTCCGCCGCGGCAGTTCCGCTCGGCTACCCGGGCGGGGACGGGACGGAGGGGTCCGAGCCCTCCGCCCGCCCGCCCGCCGCCTTTGTTCGCGGGGGCCGCCGCTCCCGGCACAAAGCGGGCGGCGGAACTCGCGGAGGAGACCTCGGCGCTGCCCGGGGGCCCTGGCGGAGCACCCCCGTTCCCGCCCGGTCTCCGCGGCGGGCGGGAGCGGCGCGTGGACCGCGGGGCAGCAGACCGTGCGCGGCCGGCAACGTGAGCCGCATGGGAAACGGCGGCCGCCGGCGCCGCGCCCCCCGCCCCGGCCCCCGGCCCCCGCCCGCTCCGCCGGCAGCCCCGGGGCACCCAGCCCCTTCCCGAGGCGGCTCCTCCCGCTCGCACTCACTTTTCGGGACGGGCTCCGCTGGGCTCTCCCTCCGCTCGCGGCGCGCGCGCCTTCCCGCCGGCGGGGCGATGAGGGCGGCGAGGCGGAGCCCCCCTCCCTCGGCGGGAGGGGGTCCGCTGCCCCCCCCGCCCCGGGGCTGCCGCCGGGGGCCGGGTGACTTCAAAGGGGCAGGCGGGTCCAGCCCCCCCCCGCCCCGGGCGGGCTGCGGACTGGTGGCCCTCGAAGAATCCCCCCGGCTGCGGCTGTCCCGGCGGCGGATCAGGTGCGCCGCCGCCTCCTCTCACATGGAGCCACCGCCTCGCCGCCCCTCGGCGCCCCCCGGGCCGGTCCCCGCACCGCCGCCGGCCGGGAGGCGAGTGGCTCGGGCCGCGGCCCCCGCCCCGCTCTCCCTCTCATGCACTGCGGGCGCCGCCGGGCCCCAGCTCCAGCGGCGGGGGGGCCGTCAGGGCCCCAGCTGGGCGGCGCGGCGGGGCAGCCGGGCGGCGGGGCTCGGCGCCGCGACCGCTCCGCTCTGCGGCATGTGGGGGGAGCGGCGGCGCGGGGCGCTGGGCGGCGAGGCAGGGCCGGGCCGGGGACGCCGGGCGCGGTGGGGGCAGCGGCGGCAGCAGCGCCCCGGGATCCGCTCGCTTCCTGCGGCGCCGGGAGGGGGCGGGGAGGGCGGGCGGGAGAGGGAGCGAGCGCGGCGGCGGCGCGGGCGGATGACAGCGGTAACCCGGCAACGGGGCCCGCCCCGCCCCGGTGCTGGCGCGGAGCGATGATGCTGAGGGCGGGCGAGGCGGAGCCGCGCAGGTCCCGCCGCGGCCGCGCGGTTCAGCCCGGGACAAGGGGGCGGCCCCGCGGCCGGCCCGCCCTTTCCCGCCATGGGAACGGCCGATGCCGGGGCCATCCCGGTGCGCGCCGCTCCGTGCCCGGCCGCCGCTCGGTTTGTCCGGGAGTCGGCGGTGGGAAGTGCTGGTCACCCTTGGTGCTTCCAGAAACTGGGGCTCACCTGTCCCTAGCAGCACTTTCTCAGTCGGGCTCCGGGTGCCGCGAACACAGTAACGGGAATGATGGTTACCCCATCCCTGCTCTCCTAAGGTTAAACCGAGAGTTATTTACAAGAGCCTATAACAGAATCACAGAATCAATTCGATTGGAAAAAGACCTCTGAGTTCATGGAGTCCAACCTATGACGGAACACTGCCATGGTCAACTAGACCTAGCACTGAGTGCCACATCCAATCATTCCCGAAACACCTCCAGGGACCCCACCACCTCCCTGCACAGCCCCTTTCCAAACTGCCCTTTCTGTGAAGAAATTCCTCCTGGTGTCCAAACTAAACGTCCCCTGGTGCAGCTTAAGACTGTCCTTTTGTGTTGCTGGTTGACTGGGAGAAGAGACAGACCTTCATCAGGCTACGCTCTCCTTTCAGGCAGTTGTAGAGTGATATGGTCACCCCAAGCTTTCTTTTCTCCAAGCTAAACAACCCCAGCTCCCTCAGCCACTCGTCCTGGGACTTGTGCTCCAGTTTAGTGCAGAGTTGTGGCCATCACATGAGAGTTCTGCTAGGCCTCCTTTGGTTTGTGATGCTGATACACAGCACTATTCAACAAACAACAAGGTAAAAAATGAATACTTAATTGTCAGTCATTAAGCATGTGGGATGGCTGAAAGCAGCACTCAGCCTGGCCCCTGAGAAGAGCTTAGGCCTCAGGAAAAAGGAAAAAAAAGCGGTATTTGACTGTTGCCATCATAAAGCATATACAACAAGAGCAAAATTAAGGTTACTTGTGTACCTTAGGTCTGGCATTTATCTTTCTTTTCAAAAGATCATGGTGGATCTTTGCCATGTCAGAGTATGCCCAGGCAGAAGTCTGCTCTGCCCAGACCTCACTTAAGCATTGGGACATGGGATGTCTGACTGCAGTAAAAGCCTTCCAATTCCCCACTAGCTTTTTCCTGTCTGCTATTCAGTGGTTAATCTGTCTTTTATTCTCCATCATCTTCTACTTGGTGTTTCTTTACCCTTTCCTGTTAAGTTGTTTACCTGATTTTTCTTTTCCCATGTATTAAAAACAGGTGTTTGAGCTTACCTGAGTCTCCAAACCTCCACTGTGTCCCCATTGGAACAATGCAGCAGAGAAGCACTCTCACTCTTGAGAGCTGCAGGCACATCCCTTCCTCACCAGCTGAACTTCCACACATCCATTCCTGCCTAGCTTATCTTATTGTAAGAAATTGGCAAGGGGTGCTTTTGCAGACAGAAGCCTCCTTCACTCCTTCACTACTCAGGCCTGCTGCCCCACAGAACATCACTCATCTTTTCCACAGAATGACAAAGCAGCCCCGCAATAAGTATGTAGGTAAATATATAATCGGGCAATTGAGCTTTTTATTCCTGAAGCAGGCAGGAATTAAATCTGCATGAATAATATTTTCATTTTGGCAAGGTCTGTTCCCCACAAGTTTCAGAAATATGTGCATTTTTTGCCCCTTACAAAAGAAATAGCAGTGCTAAAACTTTTGTATCTGCAGTATGGATCTGTGCTCCTTGAGCTAAGAGAACACAGGTTTCTCTCTCAGACCCTATCCATATCAAGGGGTTACTGGTTCCTGTTTCTTGGATCTATTGCTTATTCCACTGGCTTTCTACTAATTGTGATGTTCTCTCTCTACCGGTTGGATAATAAATTCACACATGGGTCAGACATAGCTGGGACACTAATACTGAGTACACATTACTTGGGAGCGAAGGAAAAAGTTGGCTGTCTAATCAGTGTAGATCACTGACAATGGCAGATGCATCACTCAAGAAACAGAAAATCACTACTCTGCCAGCACTGATGATGGTGTTCAGACTGGCTGAGGATTTAATGAAAATGTTACGATTATTTTATTAGTCACAGATTAAACTGGTTCAGCGTGTAGTCTTTAATGGAAATGTGGTCATGACTGACTATACTTCAAACAGCAGGGATAAAAATAGGAATTGTGCTACAGATCAATGCATTGGCAGAACTAATCACACTGTCATATGCCAGACTTGAATGCCACCACACAGACAGTTTCAATAAAACTGATTTTAAAAATAACACAGAGAACAATTTTAAGTGGATCTGTATTGTTTTCAACATACAATCCAGTGAGAATGCAAAAACCTTGCCAGAGGTTATTACTGTGCACGAAATCATGACGGAGGAAGAGAAACACTGGGGCTTTTAAGCACTCTGCCTAGAGGCTGAAGGGATACTTGCTGTCTGTCTGCATATATTTTCTTCCTGTGGTGTTTTTAATCTTGATGGACTACCACCCATACCAGAGGTTGGTATTAAACTTAATGGCAAGACTGCAATCTATCAACAACCTTGGTAACTGAAAAGATTCCATGCTAAAAGGCGTAGAAAATTAGATGATGATTTGAAAATGAGCATTAGCCAGGAGAGAGAGGGCACATGCATGAGTAACAAATCAGCTATAGAATTGTTATTACAGTGGAAAGCTGACCCTGTATAATACCACATCGTCTTTAAAATGCCATAAATAATAAGGTGAAATAACCAAATGAAAGGAGCACATTCAAATACTAAACCACCATTTAAAAAATCTGCCTAATTTGTCCATGTTTCTGGTTTTATCAGGCACCTATGACAAATTTTGTAAGCTGGTTTTATCAAGTATCTATGATAAATTGTGTAAGCTGTTTGCAGATAAAGGGAAGAATAAAGGATTTCTTTGTGTGGGAAAACATGGACCCAAATTATGGTAATTCTGTAGGAGATCTTCTGTACAAGGTTTAGTCCATTTTGACTGATCCAATTTAAATTTAAATCCTTATTTTTTAGAAATTGTTTACAGGTAGACATATCCTAATGACTGGCAGTGCTGTGCATCCCACTGCCTGCAGGAATGAGAATGGAAACTGAGCTCTGTCTTGGGCAGATGCTTCAGCTTCTGTAACCTGCCCATATCTGAGGCTGCATGTGTCAGGGTTTGGGATGGGAGATGCAGGCATCCCATGTAATAGGATCACCAGCGATGCACACATGTGCAGGTCCTGGACTGGGGAGGGTTTCTGAGGCAGAGTGGGTGCCTGAGAAACAGACCCTTTAGCAGGACTCCTCTGAGGAGGGAGTTGCACCAGACACATAGTCCTGGCTTGCAGCACAGTGCTTATCCATATTTTGGTTTCCCCCTGCCAAGCACAGAGCAGAGGAGTGGGGAAGCTGTGCTGTCGTGCTGCTGGTGTAGGAGGAGGCAGGCAATGGAGCAGGGGACACCGGATCAGCAGCTCTCGTAATCACAGCTTGTTCTGCTGGGTGAGAAAAAAATCTCAGGAGCAGACAAAAGGTAGCAAAAGGGGAAAGATAAGCAAACCACAAGGGAGTAGAGCCACACTTTTTGTTGTTAGTGAAGTACAGATTGATTCATCTGGCTCAAACTTCACCCTTTGAGCTGCAGTGCTTAGGCTACACATGGGCTGTCAAAACCTTACTTAAAACTAAATCTACCAATTCAGACTCCTACTGCCGCTTCCTAAATGGTATGAAACATCCTTTCTCTCTGCTTCATGTAAGGATATGACAGACTTGAGGTAAAGAAGCAGAGAGCTCCTCTTTTTGATAGGCAATCTTCTGCTCAAAGACACGGTTAGTTCTACCTTTAATTCCCTACAAATGAAGCTGCTGTCCTGGCTGACCTTGGGAAGGTCATTTTAAACAGCCTGCATGATGAAACTGAGACCATCTCCTTCCCAGCAGACAGACATTTGATTTGTCTCTCTTTTCTTGCTGTTCTTCTCAAGAATGGTTTAGAGTCACTGCTAAGACATAATTCACATTTCTCCCATGGCATTACTGAGTACTGTAAAGTTGTGTGTAAGCACATTGCACCAGACTTAGACAATAAAATCGTGGTTGTAGACAGAACCTATTGCATTCAAACAAAATAGAGAGGATGCAACAGAAGTAATAACAAGAAAACAAGAATTAAAATCATCTTTCATCTTAGGATGTAGGGAACAGGTCATCATGGCCCTACTGAGCTCAAGTGGATTATAATGTAAATATTCTCTTCAATAAAATGAACAGATAAAGAAAAAAAGATCTATACAAGATCTCATTTTCAAGAGGTGTAAAGGTCTAATACTTCCCAGTTGCAGATAAAAAGCCTGGAAAAGAGACAAAATTTCCAAGATAGATAAGGTAAATTTTCATGGATGCAGCCAAAGAAATGGACCCTATTTCCCAAGCCTCATCCCCACTTGGGAGACAAAGGGAGTAAATTTACTGTAACAAACATTGATGAAAGTTTAGTCAGACATAACTACAGCAGTCCTGGATCAAACTGCAAGTAAAGATAAAGGACAATGCTGTGACAGCATCAGCTCAGAGAGCTGATAGCACTGATGATCTCATCAACAGGAAATTTCAATCTCAAACCCTAAGTCTTTTGCTATGACATTTACATAAAAGTTTCATAGCAATAATGCCATATCAGACAGGATTTGTGAATTCTTACCCCGACTCAGGAAAATGGCCTTATTTTTGATACTTACAGGGGTAATACAATGCAAGACCTTTGGGCTTTTTCTTCTCTTATTCTATTGTGCTGTTTCTTCTCATTCTGTTATAGGTAATGTAATGGTTTTAGTAGAAGTAACATATAAAAGAAGAGAAACAGTACAATCAGTGAGAAGACTGGCAAAAGACCATCTATACAAATATACTAGTTTCAATGACAGAGTTAATTATCTTTGTATGGCTGGCTGTAGCTTAAAGCACATATAACTAGAGTTAAAACAGCTCTGGCCTAAGTGTATCACATACTGATAGATTAATTTGCTTAATGCAAGAGTGCTGCTGATTTTTTTTTTTCCACTGAATACAAAATTTTACTTTTAAAGGATATGGCTTTAAGCAAAATCATGGGGTTTGGTGAAGTGTTTGGAACTGAACCCCAGTTTGATCTGACCTGTGCAACACTGCAGGCTCAGGTCTCCAATCTTAGAAATCTTACAGGCGGGTATTTCGGTCCATTGCTAACACCCATGATAACACACTCAAGTGAACCAATTTCTGAATGTTCTCCAAATCCATACCAAAACACAAAGTTTGTCAGGTCCACCAAGGCTGTGACTACACCAGGACTAAGCCATCACAAGAACTAGAATTAATTGTACCCTGGTGAAATCAGGGCAGACATAGCAAGGGTAGTGCAGATCAGTGTATTGGCAAAACTATATTGGGCAGCTTGCCTGAAAGCTTGCTGCTCACAAGCTTCGTCAGTCTCTTGCTGCTATTGGACTTGAAATTCATTGTAATAAAAAGAGAGCTCAGATATCTAAGAGCGGCTAATTGTCTCATAAAGGCAACACAGGGAAAAAATTCACACAGGAAAGCATGTAGCCTGTGCCTCTGGCAAGTACTAGTTTACAAAACATCAGCCTATTTATAGTATTTGTCTAAGTGTGTGCTTGAAGTTGAAAGTGTTAGCAACTTTCTTCTATAATCTATATTTAGCCATGGTAGCCTGACTGTCATGGTAAGCAAAGAAGGTTTGGTGGGAGCAAATCCTAATAAGGTATTCCCCGGTATTGAAAATAACTGAGTCACAGCTGCAATATTTAAACTATTTATAATTCCATTAAACAACACTACATAGAAAACCGTTGTGGAAACCTGGTGGTAACATCACTATTTTCTGCTATGGATTGGTCTTGGTGCTGAATATTCCCACACCATCACCATAGCAGAGCACTTTTTTTTTTTTTCCCAGAAGTTTCATTAAATTCCTGTTCATGTCTTCAGAGGTAGTTCTAGAGAATTTAAGAATTATTTCTTGACATAAATCTGAATACCTATATTTCACATTTATTTCAAATATTATTTAGCACTGTCCTGCTCTGTAGTATAATTTTTTGTTCAGCCATCTTCCTTTAGCCATCAACAACTCCCCCCTCTCCACCAATGGCTGGAGTTTATAAAACAATTATTCAGGAAAACAGTTTCTGCAAAAAGGTTTGCACAAATATATAGAAAAGACAGTCTTAGGGATAAAAAGACATTGGACTCATGTGTTCAGCTAAATTGGAGAATACTTACTAGCTGTAACAGGTGACACAAAATTCTCATCAATTAAAGTTTTGGGAGCCATTTGTACTTTTGATTGTAATTATGTGTCTGTAAAATTGGACCCTGATGTTTTAGCCCGCTGCCACCTGGTCCCCCAAACTAATAACATCAGTGTAAGGGGGTTAAAGGGACTATCCCAAAGTCTACCTGAGACAGACAGCTCTCTATTTTATTAGGCATTAGTACTGCCCTGGAGTTGCAACAGTATCTCATCAAATTCTAGGCTTTGAGTCTTTTCTGATATTACATTTCACAACCAAAAATACTGGCAAATTTATATAGGTCTAGAACTTTATTTGCAGTACTTTTCATGGTTTCCAGATAGTAACTTGTTTCCTGTGTTGTTTTCTTTTCCTTGTGAGTTCATTCTTGTTTCTCCCATATCCAAGCAAATCAAACTCTCCCACGACTGCAGAAAATACAGTCAGTTTCTGTAGTGATGTTGCTTCTGAACAAACTGACTTTGACTACTTATATTTCAGTAATGATATTTTAATTACACATATACATACAGAAAGGGAGGAAAAGTTTAAGAGCAACTTTCAAAGTATTTGGCTAGTATTACTAGAAAAATCACGGTATAGCTGTTACACCAAATTGTGCAATAGAATCTGAAAAATGATACAAATTTGGCAGGTCATATGAATAAGGAAAAATCTTCCTCCCTTCATGGTGTGTTCCAAAATAACAGTTTTGGTTAGCGAGTCATGCTGCTACCCTTTTTTATTTGCCTTCATCTGGGGCCCTAAGGTAAATAGAAAGACAGAAAGGTTTAACATTTTATACTAGCTCAGTGCTCTTTGGGATATTTTTTCAACAAATTTGCAACAATTTAACAGAAAGTGATTTGATTTTGTGATGAAGAGTGGCTTCCAAATGGCAGAGTTAAAGCCCAGTGCTGCACTGTCTGGCTTCCTCTTTTACCAGAAAAATGCTTTTTCTCATCAGGTAAAACCATATCACATTAAATCAAACAGCAACCAAATGCATCAGGAAATAGAAACATTAAGCATGTAGAGAATGCTAAACTTTGAAAGTATCTGCATCCAAGAGCCCAACTTCACAGAGGAATTCCCAAACTTTCTTTTTGAAGGCACAACCAACAGACATTACCTAAGGAACCAAGCAGACTGCTGGGGTTTGTTCTCCACTGCATAGCTTTGCTGTGGGCAGGCGACACAAAATTTTCCAGAAGAGAGTAGTTTAGGGAGCTCAATAGGCTCCTGGTTCAAGGGAGAGGAAAAAAATGATACCATGAATTTGTGTTGAATACTGTATTTTTCCCCTGAAAAAGGAAAGCCTGAAGAGAGAAGGTGTTACAGCCCTGACAATTGCTGTGATGATTGATCCCTTCAGATTATTATGTTCCATCTATCTCACATATACAAGTTAGCATTGCAATATAAAGCCTCCTTCCAAAATGGAAAAACTAGACATCTCCAAATATCAGTGGGAAAGAGAGTTTTGAAATACAAATGAACAAACAAAAGAGAGAGAGAAAAGACAAAAACCACACTTTTGATTCCCTAGTGCTTTGCAAGAGTTATTCTGAAGGTCATCAGCACTTTCAGAGGTGATGATTCTGTGAGGGCTATATTATGCAAGGCAACATGCTTTAAAAATTTTAATTAAAGAAACCAGACTGAAAGCAATTTCTTATAAGAAGTAAAAAGTAGCCTCAGGTGCCTGAGAAGGAAAGCCGAAGGCAAATCCAGGATGTTCAGAGGCAGTCCAAGTAAGTCTCCAAAAATGTAAAGGATTCTTATATAGTTGGACACTCTTACTGACCCTGTTATTATAAATGCCATTTTTTTTTTTGTTTTTGAAATGTGTTTATGGGAATCAAACTATTAGTCTGAGTACCCTTAAATATGGATCTCATTAGCAAGGTGTTACCACAGCCCTCTTGACTAGTAGCTGGTATTCCTTTGGGTAATATTAACAGCTGCAATCAGAGACTGTTAACTATTACCCAGATTAAATAGCTTGTCATTCAGATTTATGTAATCTGAGGAGAGGAAATAAGGATGAATTCCCTTCTAGCATTCACAGGTCAAATATTTATTGTTGCTTGGCAAGTGTAATGGGCTTGAACCACGTCATAAGCTTGAACAAAGGGAAGATAACATAATATCTCTTCTGTAGCTCTGCTTGGTTCAGGTTCTTCACTGTTTCTATTAAGGAAAGCAATGAACCTACACATGTTATTTTGCAGAATTGCCCTTTAGCAGAAGCACTACTAGAAAGCAACAAAATTCCTCAGCCAGAACATCTTCTCAATTGTCATTTTCACTGATGCTCAGAAGGCTACTGCTGTACAATAAAACTTCTAAATCAGCAAAGAACTTCAAGACCCTTGTTATTTGTAGGAAAAAAGGCCTGGAGTTATAATACTCAATCAGTTGCATGACTATTAATAGTGCTGAGTGCCTTAACCTAGACAGTTCTCAAACTTTGCAAGTGCTACTTGGCATTGTGCTCATCAGGCCTGCTGGGAGCATGCCTCAGTGACACAGAACTGAAAACACTTGCTACAGCTCAAGAAAAGCTCCTGCTGGTTTCTGACACTGCTTACAGTGCCTCTGTGCACACTTTAGCAGTAGAATTTGCAGGGGAGAGGAGAAGGAGAAAATACAAGGCTGTGGAGGAAAAGCAGCACACTGAGGCTCAGCAGACAGCATCACTGCTTTCCTGTGGGAGCCCAGGCTGCATCAGGAGCTTTTCCTTCAGCCTTTCATTTGGTGTGTTAATGATGCTGTACACAAAGCATGATGATCCCTGCTGCTAGGCAGGCGTGGCTTTCTGGATTCCTGTTAATGCTGATACTAGTAAAAAACCCATCATTTCACTCTCTGATCAGCTAGGCTAGCCAATCTGGAAAGGCAAAATTAGTTTCAGGGGTTTGGCTTTCCACTCAAGAATAGAGGAATAGCAAAAAATGCTTTGAAATCTCAGACTCTGTTAGAGACCTCTTTATAAAAAGTCCTGTCTATATTAGTTTTGCCCCCTGACTTGGCAGCAGAAACACAGGCTGGGCTTTCCCCCATGCAATTGCAGAGGACAGAGCACTGAGTGTCATGCTGCAGTTTTGGAGTGTGCCAACCCTGGGGGCCCCTCTCACCTCCTGCTGCACAGCCCTGTCCCCACCCTCACTACAATAGCAGCTTTTTGTACAGCCTCAATAAAATCCAGATCAGAAATAACCCTTTCTTAGGAGGTTTATTTTGGAGCCCAGTCAGCTAACTGCTCCTTTTTCTTCTCTGCTGTGGTGATGCTGGGGGCTGGTGCACTGAGCCCACCTGAAAAAAGTGACCAAGGAAGCAGGAATTTGCCAAACCCAGCCCATAGCTGAACCTAGCCTGGGGCAGGTTGTGTTTAATTCCCAAAGGCTTCATTTGATTCTTTAAATGCTTGTTAAAGCAAAGATAACACAGAGTTTCCTGAGATGTTGGCAGAATTCACATTGACCTTACTGGAGCTAGGACTTTACCCATTTAAATAAAAAGACAATCCCATATGTCATGCAGTGTCATCATCAACTTACCCATCCCACGGCTGCCACAAAGCCTTCCAAGCTGGATATATCCTGATCTTCTAGTGCAGAAGGTGCAAGACCATACATTTCTTAATGTTTACTTTCCCACAAGAAGGAAAATGTGAAACTCCTATTGGTCACTTGGATTTTCAGCACTTGATATTCGGGGCTGAGTCTCTGACTGAAGCAGGGGAAAGCTTGTGCCCTGAAATTCAAATCTGTTCCATGTCCTTTGGATCTGAGATTTAGTTTCATCTCTGCTTTTCTTTCAGTGTTCATATTCCCTACACTGTTTTTGGTTATACCTCCAGGAAAGTCACTGAATATCTTCTGATAAATGCTGAATTACATACTTAAATCTGTGTTTGTGGTTATTTCAGAGATCTGTAGCTGTAGTTCCTAAAAGCTCAACTGCATCAACAGAATTGAAGGTGCAGCTCTGATCCCTGAAGGTATTTACCAAGTCAGAGGGAGAGATTTATAACTTTGACTTCAATGGTGCTACACTGATTTACGTCAGCCAAGGAGCCTCTGTGTGCTCTTTAGAGTTATCTGCTTGACAACTTGTCCATCTTCTCATGTGACTCAGCTGTTTTCTGTTCTTGGGCTCTAATCTTCTGCACATTAGAGGGTGTCATGGTAACTAAGGAGCAAGCACACATATCAGGCTAGCAAAAAAACCCCAGAACTGCTGAAGGTTAAAAAGTAAGTGGAAGAAATATTTCAGTTATGTAAAAAAAGAAAATAAACCTCCCTCCATCCCCAAACATGAAAGACTCTTCAAACTGAACTTTGTGTGTTTTTCTGGTAAAGTAACCCAGTGGCAATAAATGAATAGCACAGCTGGAACATCTAACATCAATGTGATGGTTCAGCTAGGCATGTTGGCAAGCAGTAGGCTATGGGTTCAAATTTGGGCAGTTCTTTTGCCCACATAGGAAGGAGGCTGAAGACAGCAAACTCTGGAAATGTTTAGGTTCTGTTTTGACAGGTGTCTGTGGCCAGAGAAGTAGAGATGAAACTTGTCTTTGCACAGCTAGGAGGTGGATAAAATCTTTTTACACAGGAATGTAGAAAGTGCAGGGGGAACTTGCTGTCGTGTGAGTTTGAGAAGGAGCTCTAGGGTGGGATGTGCTGCAGTATGACCCACCAGAGGGCTGAGGTGGAGGTTGATGATGGGTGCCTCAGCAAAGAGGCTCATTGTGAGCTTTAGTGCAGTGTGATATGTGCTGAGGGATCACAAGTCCCAAAAACACTCATGCCAAAAAAAGCCCTGGCTCGCAGTTAAGTACTCTTAATTTACTGACTTCTAGATAGTCTAAAGATGAGTGGAAGTCAAGGAATGAGCCTGGCCTATAACTCCCAGATCTTTCATTTTCACCTCTGGCCATACCCATGTCTTTGAAAAACAGAGTTTTTCCAAGTGCAGAGAAGACCCTGAACAGGAGGCATCTTCATGACTGCAGGATCTTAGGGATGTTACAAACTCTTCGAACCATACCTCAGCAAACAAATGTCTCTACTTTAGCCAGCAGCTGATGGTAGTTCAGAGTTCCTAGATCATGAAGGGAAAGTGAGGTTACTTCAGAAGAAGTCTTAGAATAACAAATACATCCCGATCATAGGTTACTTATTCTTTTTAATTTAAAATGTTTCTTATTTCTGCTTTGCATTTGTCTAGCTCCAGCTCTCATCCGTTAAATATTTCAATATTGACTATAGATTCAGCATATAATGCTCTATGGTGACAATCTCCTAGTGTTGAGACACATAAAATGCTACAATTTCAACTGTAATGTGTCACATGACAAGGGAATATCTGAAAAATAGAATTTTCTTTATATATATAAACATTCTTACCAAGGCACATTTGTATTTGGAGAATTGCAGGCTTTGTTTAAGGCATCTGTCTGGAAATATCTTTTAATGGCATCCAATCAAGGCACTCTAGAGCTCTAGGCACATTCAATGCTGAAAGAACATTTACAGGGGTGAGGAGACTGAAGAGCTTCTTGCAGGTGCTGTAATCAGAAGCCCTTTTCTCTCTCTGTGTTAGTCACTTTCAGACTGAACAATTTGAAATCACTGTGTTGTTCTGGGTTTTTTTCACAATAAAATTAGCAAGTGTTCTGCTTACTTTCTATCAGTCACTAGAAACTACATGCCTATATATAAAGGAAGCTATCATAATGTGTAGATGTCATCTAATTTTGGTGCCTTTTTATGGAATAAGAATTTATTGAGACAGCAGTTGAATTCTTTGGCTCTTGCTTTTCCCCTCCCTCTTCTTCTGGGCTGTTACACCAGGGTATTTCTTGCACGCTGCCTCTTGGATGTGAACTCAGCCAGCCCTGTCTTCCCACCTATCCCCATCCCAGCATTTCCCTTGGGTTAGCTGCCAACTGCTTTCAACAGTACAGGTGGACACCTTTGCCTCTATTTAAGGCACATTGGTTTCGGCGTGATCTTGGGATTGAAAATGTGTAGATTTAACTGGAAAAGAGTGACAACCCTGTTGGCTTTATCTTAAAACTAATAATGAATACAAGGCCCAACTGTGCTTGTGCAATCTGCATATAAAGATCTTCTCCCTCATCTGCTTCTAGATATCCTGTGGCTCTGCCTTTCAAATGCTGCTGGTGCTGCAAATTTGAAATGTTCTCTGTGCCACTCTTAGCTGCTCTGCTCAGGCTGAATGCTGTCTGTAACTCCCAGCACTGACAGATCAGGTGCTGAAGCTGTTGGGCTGGGGGAGAGGAGGTGTGCAGCCCTACTCTGGAAGCTGTGTGCCCAGGAGGGAAGGGATGCAGCTGGAAAATCACTACACTGCACCCAGGGAGGTGACCCTGCCTTGGGGAAGGGGATGGTATAATGCCTCAGTTGCCTTTGTCTCAGAAAAAATGACAAATTGAATTCGCAACTGGGTAGTGATTTCAGTGTCCTTTGTACGGGTGGAGTGACAGAGCTTTAAGACATATTTCTGCTTCTTCCCAGTTCAAACCTAGGAGGAGTAAAACCCAGCCCCAGTATAACCTGGCACAGACTCCATCCTGCTCTGAATTATCCCCTGCTGCCAGAAGAGACTGCCAAAGCTCCCTGCTGCAGCCCTGTACCACTCCCTATGGATAATCTGGTTGCAGAGTGAGGTGAAAGGGGAAGAAAAACAGAGCAGCAAATTATGCCAGGAGGGAAGCTTTGTTATATTTATAAGGCAGCTGGGTTAGGAGCCAGGGAGTGAGATGCTCATGTAGTAATGGAATAAATTCTATAAACGTAGTTTAGAATGGATGGGAGGATGCAAGCAATTAATTTGTTTTATTATTTCTAATTTCAGCTTTATATTCAAGTGTAAAATATTTTATATGCACAAATGCAGGAATATGCAGACTGAAAGTAAAAAAAAATATATGTATTTTCATATTACTCTGAAAGAGGTTGGAGGTTTATTGCTGGAAAATCACTAGGGGAAGTGATTTTTTTTGAAGCAAAAAAGATGCAGGCCATGTCTCTCTAAGATCAAGGACTGTGTTAAGACAGCAGGCAGAGAAACATCAGGAAAATAAATAAGGCACAGAATTGCATGCAAGAAAACAGCAAACAAAACCATAAATTTGTGGTCCAAAGTAAGACAAGGGTAATGAGACTACCAGCTACTGGGAATAAAATGGTTATGTGTGTGGATGAGGTCAAAACTCTAAAAAGCATTTCTAGAAGAGAGGAAGAAACCGTTAGGCTTTTGTACATGACATGTTTAGTAGACTGAGAGGACGAAAAAACACATAGATACTGGGTGGGGCAAAGAGCTGAAGACTATAAAATTACAAACTACTTTGAATCAGCTCTCCAGTCTAATGTGGGAAAGACCCTAATAATAAAACTGGAGATGTCTGACCAGTGTGTCTCCTGTGGGGACAAACTCCTCACTGCTCCGTGCCTTTGTGAGGTTTAATGAATGGGGGCAGGTAGAGATGGGATGCAGTGAGCCGGGCAGGGACTGTGCCGAGGCTTGCTTGTCAAGTCACATTTGCCACAGTGCTTCAGGGTTGGAGCTTGAGGGGGTCTGGGACTGACTGGGGTGTGGAGGCACCTGCCAAAGCCCCCTGGGCTGGTGAGCCCTTGCACCAGCCCACCTGGGTTTGAGGAGGGGGCAAGGTGGCTGCTGCTGGTGCACCCCTGCTTGGGGCAGAGGGGTTGCATCAGGGAACAAATTGGCTCCAGAGCTGGCATGACTGAATTTTCAAGTGTCACTGGTTTTAAACAAGTTTTGGTTGACTTGGTTATTTGTCTTGGTTTGGAAAGACAGGATTCTGCTAAGGAGCCTCCCCTGAAATGGAGAATGTAAACCCTCCCCACCCCTCTGAACTGCTATAAATTTTAAATTAAGGGGCTCTCAGGAAAAATATGGGAGCAGGAAATAACAGTTATTTAATAGGGAAAAGGAAAAAAAAAAAGGATAAAATAAACAATGCAGTACACTAGAACAACACTGACAGAGCCAGAACCCAACCTGACACCCTGTGGGTCAGGGTGTCAGTGGCAGTCCAATTGGAAATGTGGCTGCAGTCCTCCTGAAGTATCAGGTGTGGTTCTGTTGGAGGAAGGAGGATCTGTAGAGAAGAATGTATTCTTCCTCCAAAGATCCAGTGGAAGAAGATACAGCTGCTGTTTCTCTGGGGAATCCCGTGAAAGAAAAAGAAAGCCATGCTGGTGTCTCAAAAACTTCTGGATTATATCTGGGTAGCAATGCTTGGCTCCTCCCTCTAGGCAGAGCATCTCACAATGGGATGTTATAGTTCTTATCAGTCATGCAGTGACATCCAATAGTCTGTTATCAACAGATGTCCCCTCCCGGGGGAGGTGTGAATGTGGTCACTCAAAGAGAGAGATAAAGCAAACTGCTCACTTGACAAAGGTAATCTGCCATACAGATGGTAATGGAAAACAACTTGCATTGCAATCTTCAACATTATTTTTGATTGGGTTTTTTGGTTTGAGTTATTTTTTTGACTTAGGTTTTCCCAGAGCTGCACTAGTGTAGTTGACTTTCCCAGTTGATAGTTAATGACATGGGGATGGGAGGAAAATGAATCACCAAGGCTACAGGAAAATTTATTTTCAGGAGAACAATAATGCCATATATCAGCAAGGAGTTTTGTTCTGTCACTTGGTAGCTCATTTGCCATGAGGCACCATCTTGGGATCTCCGTAGACTGAGAGCAATGGCTTGTCTACACCTGAGTTAGTAGAAAATAAAAAAGGGCTCCATGATTCTTGTATGATAGTCATAGAAAGAGCCCTATAGAGATGAATGGTAGCTGGATTGAGGCCAAAGCCATCACATGCCTCTTTGTAGTAGTTGCATAAACAGAGGATGAGTAGATAATTTCCCGCTCTCTTCTGCTCTTGTTTAAGATCTGTCTTGTCATAGATAATTATAAATCAAAAATAATGAACTTCCCCTTTAATACATTTGAAGCTTTGGCATGAAGCAGTGTAAACAAGTTCTGAAGTCTAGTATATGGGAGCATTAAACCTAATTATTAATAGATAAATAACTCTTCATCAAAAACTGAGGGAGGAGTTTGGGGCTGCTAGTATTTTATGCTAACATGTATATCCATAAATAATAATAACTTGAGGATCCTGTGACTAATGTTGTGTTCACAGAATAGATACACTCTGTGCATAAATAACTAAAACAGAGAGGAGCTAGTTATTGTGCTGCCTGCCTGGACCTTCGAGTCCTCCCCCAGATCTCAGCTCTTCCCGTGCTCCTGGAATGCACAAGGATAATACTTCGATTCATGCCTCCTTCTGGTTTGTGCTTTCAGTTCAGTGATTTGGCTCAAGTGAGGTAACACAAGGATCTGGCCTTTTTAGACTATGGTCTTTCATGAGTGGACAAGTTCTGCTTTTATATTTTTGAGTTGTCTACAGAACTGTTCACAAAACTGAAAACTGTAAAGAATTATCCATGGTTAAATTAAGTGTTAGCAGTACAGTTAACCTTAGTATTTTAATTTCAGCAAAGAGGCCTTTCATTGTTCATGTGTTTTCTAAAAATAAATCTCTTCTGTGAATCCGCCTAATGCATGGCTGTGCAAATCCTTGTTTTTCCTCTAGGGTTATAAACTCCTTATTATACATCCACTTAATTATTTCTCCTTCATTACCCCTTTTATCTGCATACTCTAGTGGTCACAGCTCCCCAGGCACCTATACCATTGCTGTTGTACCCCTGTAGCAATTGTACAATGCTATTGTAACCTTGTAGCATTGTCACCCAAACTCTGGATGAGCCACCTTCAGAAGGATTTCCACTTTAGTATTCCATGAGTCCTATTTTCCCTCTCAATAAAGACGGACTTTTGATAGGTCTGTATAGTGACTGAAAGAAACAAGACTTTTGAAATAAACCTGCTCATGGAAGTTGCTCTGTGATTCTTCTGCTTTAACTTCCTATACGAACACCACACAGCCTAGTGGATAAGTATTTATTTTTCCCAAAGAAAATGCTTGTATTTATTCCAGGCAGCAAAAGGTTTGCATCTTTTTGTTCTTTTTTAAACTGCCCCTTATTAGGAAATCTTATTGGGAATTATTTAAGTTAATATATTCAGAAAATTAATGCTGCAGTTAAAGAATCAGGCCCAGCCTTGCAGACTGGAGAGAAGTCTCTCTTGAGGGAAATGGTAAAAATACAAAGTGTATGTATAATTTTCAATGCTTTCACAAGAATATTCTTGTATAGTTTGGGCTGGTCTGCCTGACTAGTCAGGCTGAAAAGGTCAGGCTGAAGATTACCCATCTCTCGCGTGCTGTGGGAGTCCAAACCACATCCCCACGTCCATCTGGGTCTGTGGGTGACCCCCTCGTGGGCAGTTTTCCTGTGGCTGTGGCACTGAGCAGCCTCATCCCGCGGGGTGATGCCCTTACAGCAGCCCCAGAGCGCAGCGAGCCCCGGAGTGAAGGGCAGCGCTGCCCCCCCCAAAGTGTTGGGTACCCCTTTGCTGCTCTCGGTTGCTGCGACCCCGGGCCAAACCTGGGGAGCAAAGCGGGTGATCCAGTGGGGACAGAGCAGCCCCTCTCCTGTCCCTGTGCTGCAGGCACTGCCGCCAGGGCAAACTGCCCCAGCTCCGGGCTCCTTCTGTCGGTGAGAGGAGTCAGGCTCCGTGCAGGAGATGCATTCCTGCAGCTGCAGGGCAGGACTGCCTCCTGGGGGTGGCAGTCACCGCAGCGTTTCGGCATCTAGGCAGAGCAAAGTGGGTGCCCTGAGCCGAGGTACGGCTGGGAGAGACCCCAGCGAACCAAAAATGCTCCTTTACTGAGAGCTGGGCACCCAAAATAGCTCATTTTCTGAGAGCTGGGCGAGATTCCAGCCACTGTCTGGAAAACCTCTGCTTTGGTGCATAATTCACCTGTTTATGGTAGTTCACTGGACTTGTGAGATCCTGCTCAAAGTGAGGCCAGAGACCTGATCCAGTACAAAACCAGACCTTGAGCAACCTCACTGGAAGGGAATGGGAGTCTCAACAGACCGTGCTGCTACATTTTCTTGTCACTGATATTCACAGAAAGTACAACTTTAACCATTCCAAAAGCCAGAACAGAGAGTAAGTGCTTGGGAGGTATTACCACGTTTGTTGCTGATAATGTTGGTGCAGGATGTGTCCTTTGCTCTCCCCTCAAACCCCCTGCCAAGCCAGGTCTCCCACGACCCCTTCCAGCCATTTTTTAGTGCACATTTGAGGAGCCCCTGACCCCCTGTGGGTCAGCATGATGGTTCTAGGAGGAGCAGAGTGGGGCAAGAGAGAGTGTCTGGGGACAGGAGAGTAACTGTGTTACTCCCTAAGGTGGCACAACACTTTCTGGGACTTTGTAGTCAAGTCCTCTTTTGCACCTCCCTTGAGAACTAGACAAGCATTGCCCCAAAATGCAGATTTCTAAGGCTGTACCTTAGACAAGTGCCTTGCTGATGTGCTGTCTAGGAAAGAGAGAGAGGGAGGAAGAGGTGGCTGGTTTCTGCCTGCTCATTGCTATGATGCTTTCATACTGAGGTTGTTTGAACATTAAGAGCATTAAATAGAATAAACACCGTCTCAAGCTTTCTGGATACTCCCCAGCCATTATACACCTCTCTCATGAAATTGTCTGTTGCAAAAATAGATGAAAGTAATGCTTTACTTTATTAATGTTTTCTAATTCTCTAGTTGGAAATACATGTCTCTTTTTAATCTTTTTCTTCCTTTTCCCTTAAATCCACTGAAAATTACTTTAACAGGTCTATCAACTTGGAGACTCTCATTTGAGTGTTTTAACTGAAATAACCTGAGAAATGATTCATCATTAAAGATGGCAACAGTCACCCAAGGACAAATCCTGGGAGTAACTCACTACTTTCCCTGGAGTTGGAATTGATCTATTGATATAAACAATCTGAAATATCCCAACAGAGATAAAATGAAATATAAAGCCCCTCTCTCTTTTTTTTTTTTTTTTTGGCCTTTTTAGAGAGCTGATGAGAGTAAGATATCTATGTACCATATACAGCTGTGCACATGTTCTCAGGCCTGAGTGGCATAAATAACAAGTAATTAGCATCCATAGACTTGAGTGGATTAGCAGGACTATGGAAAAAACAGAGCCTGTATACACTAAAAACTTTATTAGAACAAGCTGTTTAAAATCTCAAACTCTTATATACAATTAAGCAATATTGTGTCTTTCAAATATTTACATTACAAAATAATTTGAAACAGCTATTTGATAAAACTGTTAAATATACAGCAGTCTCACACCAGAAAGGTAACAAAAGTTCAATTCAGGGTCCCCCAATGAGTTTAGCATTACAAAAAAATTTTTTTAATCTCAGACCAAGAGTTATCTATGAATCTATAACTTATGGTTATGTGGAAACTAAAAGATTGTTCCTTTTTGCTGAGGTTAATGTTAGGGCTGTGTGCTTTACAAGTGCAGAACTCTTATGGAATTAATTAGCTGCTGGTAATATCAGCAGCCTTATGTTTGTAACTTTATGGAGGAGTTATTTCTATTTTGTTAAGATACTGATTTTTAGCATATCTAGGAGAGGTGTTGATTTTTAATTACCCTTCTTATTACCTATGTATTTCTCAGACAAATCTTCCTGTGGATCTGTAACTTTTCTGCAGGACAAAAAGGCCTCACTCTGTAAATGAGATGTCAAATTGTCTTGAAGTGCTGGATAACTGCTGAAATTATTGAAGAAAATGGAAGAAGAGGTAGCAGTTCCTTTGGGATCATCACATTTGTGAAACATTTTAGAACAGTACATAGTGGGAGACACTTCCTGTTTCCGTGCTTTTTCTCATTTTCTACTGAGGGATGATAACTTATCAGTTACTGGTAGATGTTGCAGGGTGATGGTGAGATGGGTTCAGATCAGGCTAACAGTGAGGATATTACCACAGAGGCTTAAATACTCTGCAGTACACAGTGATAAAATAATTTTGAGAGTTTGCTGCTATCTTATCTGCTGTCTGGTTGCTCTTCTTTTTATTTGGCTCTTCTTTTTATATGGGTTAGAGGACCTGACTGTGTGAATGATTTAGGAAAAATTAAGGTGGATCAACAGAAGGTGTACAGTTAATACTTGTGAACTGGAATATTATAAAGTTTTGGCTGTATTAATGTAGGTGTGAAATGGCCTAAATCCCATGTAATTCAATCCACCCACAAAATTAAAGTACTGAGGCAAAACTGTGCAAAAGGAAATGACCAGGAACTGATGAAAAGTGTAAAAAAACAGGAGAGCAAGCATTAGAGGGAAATACCAAATGGGGTAAGGGAGGAGAGGGGCCAAAGCAGTGCCCATGGTGCAGCTGCAGCCCTGAACCTCCTTCACAGAAAGGCTGGGCTTAAGTGAGAGAGCAGGAGTTGGGCAGTGGCTGTGGCAAATGCAGACCTCAGTGTGAAAGTGATGATCAAAGAGAGAGACCAGTGGGGTGGCAGGGAGCAGTGCAGATGAATGAGTGATCCCCTCCGTAGTTTAGGGCTTGGGGAAGAATAAAAGTGATGTATCAATGCTCAGGAAAAAGAGAAATATTAAAAATTGTATTTGTCTAGTGCTGAGGGAAATATCCATAACTATACTGAAATGCAAATTGGTTCACCCTCGGTCTTGTTTCACACAAGGAGGACAGGACCTAATGACAGGTGAGATTTGATGGAACGGCACATTTTTCAATAGTAATGCAGCATATATTAAATCTGGACTTTTAAAAATCAGCAGATAGAGAAAATTTCTGTCTGAATTGGCCAAGGAAGTGCCCAAAGCATTGTTTTGTA
Source organism: Agelaius tricolor (assembly GCF_023055355.1). Lineage (NCBI taxonomy): Eukaryota > Metazoa > Chordata > Aves > Passeriformes > Icteridae > Agelaius > Agelaius tricolor. The sequence continues at coordinate 20,888,606 of NW_027269268.1, forward strand.
TTTTTAAAGGCCGAGAAAAGTTCCTGAAGAGGCAAATAAATTTTCTAGCATGCCAGAATTTAGACAAAGTGACATGAATAATTATAAACCTTGAACCTAGACATTAGTTCTGGACAAAATTGATTTTAAAGCTTTTTATAGAGATGATCAATGATGAACACTGGAATAAGAATTAGTGCTTAATGGCACTAAGTTTACAGAAAATACATTCTCTCAAAGTAAACTTGAAAAATAAAATATATAAATGAAACTTAATCTCTGAGAAACTTATTTGGAGCTGTACAGCCTTTTATCTGAGAAGAGGACCATCTAGAATTAACATTAACCCCAAACCATCAACATCTACAACACAGGCTGCTTTCAAATGCCACAGCAAACTGAGTTGGTGCATTGCACTAATATCAAACGGGTCATCAGTGTACCAGAACTGAGTTAAGCCATACAATGATGCAACATCACCTTTGGGAGTTGGTTCATTTTCAAAAGAAAAAAAAAAGGCAAGGACTCCTATTCTTCATGCCCAGCTGTGCTTCAGGGAGAAGGCAGCAGGTGTTGGACACAGGACAGTGTGGACTGGAGCATGGTGTGGTGAGAGTCACTGCTGTTGTGAACTGCTGGGTCCCACTGGCTGCTCTCCAACCACACAGCTGGTAATGGTCTTAAAATACAGCCTTTTATCTTGTACCATTAAAAAAAAAAAAAACCAGTCTCTCTGTTTTGGGCATCTTCAGGTTACTGCTTTGCAAATTGTAGGACACCTAAGCAAAATGTCTTTTTCTGTTGGAAAGAAGTAGCTAACAAAACTGCTACTGGAAATTATCTACTTCAATTTAAAAAAAATTCTAAATTTCAATCTTTCACTTTTTCTTCCCCTTGTGACTGCATTCTTTTAAACCAATATTCTACATGATGGGTTTACTGTCAGGAAATAGTGGAAGTGTTTAAAAAAAAAGTTGTGAAAGATGAACTTAAAACACTTATTTAAAAGTTAAAAATCATCCAAACAGAGAAAAAATTATTATTTTAGGAAATTACTAATTAATTTTAATTCAGTAATGAATTAATATGGTTAGATCTAAACATTTTTTCCTCTGTATTTTGACATGTCTTTAATTATTCACAAAGCTGAACCATCCTCTGTCAGCTGTTAGTGATACTTAGATGCCATCACAGAGGTTTGGGGCATTTGTTTTCTCTCTTTAATCAAGCTATGCATGGCAACTTGTGATTTATTTGCAGGCAAAAAACCTGATCCTATTAAACATGTATTGAGTGGGAAGGCATTATATATTTAAATAGAATATGAGGATAGGTAGGACATAAGATATGGTAAGATATGAAACTGCTATTTTAAATAAGGCAAGAGAAACTTTGCCCAGACAAGGATCCATTTTTATGTGAGTTACATATTCAAGCTCTGATCCCTAAGAGACATGCTATCTAAAATCAATGGACACCATTACAACATTCATATTCCCACCTTGAGGTATCCCAAGAGTCTGATTTTTTTTTCATTTTAACTAAAATTAACCAGGCACACTTAGTAGTCCTTATCTTTCAGATATTGCAGCCTCAGTATTTAAAAACAGAAGGAGCAGAAAACCTCCTGTATCTGAAAACCTTGACCAAGGAGTTATGCATAACACATGCTTATCTAAATCTGTATTTAATGTGAATACTGAATTGTTCCATTTTTCAACCTCACTCATAAAAAAAAAAAAAAAAAAGAAAGAAAGAAAAGAAATGTTTTCAAGCTGAATATTCCTGAAGTAGGTGGTTAGAGAACAGCCCTGGGCAGGGACAAGAGTTACACAGGGAGAGCTAGCCCAGGGCACTCATCTGTGGAGAAAAGAAACTGAAAGGCAGTCTCAAAATAATACTTGTCACTTCTACAGGGCATTTAATCTGAAAACCAAAAAGCACTCTACAGAGTCTGTGCCCTGGCTGGGCTGCAGTCACTTCTGGCTATTCCTTTGAGAGGCTTTTCAGCTGCAGTCTGTCCTCATAGCTGGTCTGTCAGTCCTAGCCTGGTACCTCCCCAACAGCAGTCCTGTGCAAATCATTGCACTGTTCAGAAAAAGCAAATTGAGAAATAAACATTGCATAAGCATGAGCTTCACATCCACCAAACCAGAGCAGTCCAGAAGTATGGACACTGAAACAAACACCCACAAAACCAAACCAAACTGAAGAAACCCACCAAACCTGGAACAGAATTGGTTTTAAGTGCTGCACAATACACAACTGCAGAACTAGACAGAAATATGGACTACTTTGAGAATTTTCAGCAGGGGTAAAAAAGGGGTTTCTCTTGATTTGGGGTGAATCTCATTGCAAAAAGAATTTAAATGAGTCATTAATCTTGCTAGAGTGCTTTTCTTTTTTTCTTTTTTTTTCCCATCTTTTCTTCTTTTCCCTTGGTGATGTTTCCTTTCTGAAGACCATATGAAGCAGAAGACAACAAAAGCATTTGCTTCTCTGGCCTTTTGAGATGAATTCTATTTAAATCCAGTTCTTCCAATATCTGGGGAATGATGAGCTTGTGTGCTGCATCCCTTTAGCCAGTTCTTTGCCATCCTGAGGACTTCATGATTCACCATCACTGTGTACATGTGGAAAAGAAAAAAAAACACCAGTGTCATGCTCTTGGGTTAGTTGTCTCAGCAGGAAATAACATGCAAGAGTGTCTCTAGAGTTCATGAGAAGGTGTTACCAGAAAATAAATCTGTCACTCATGTAATGGATGAACTGATGCTGGCAGCAAGGGCTGCTCTGATTCCTGTCAGATGGTTCATGGCTGCCCAGCACAGCCTTTCTCCTGCTCCTGGCTCTCTTTCCTCAGCTGAGGAAAACTTTTTGGTTTACAGCTGACCTTGTAACAGGTGCCTTTTCTCTTTGTCCCACTGATTTCTGCTCAAGTGGCTTGCTCCCTAGCACTCTCTTAATAGTGTTTGGCTCATGCCAATGTTAAAAAATGTGACATCTTATATTGTCTGATTTGAATTCAGTCAGCAGGGACAACAGTGGGGTTTTAAACCATCTCTGAAACTAAAAGGGCCACCTATAATCTTAATATTTTACATGTTTTCTTAAGTCTCTTGCAAATTGAGGCACATCCTGGGAATGAAGTACTTCTTTCTGTACTGACCTACCATCCACCCAAAACATTTCTCCGTAGGAAGGAGTCATCCTTTTTCAGACAGAAAGACAAGAAGGGTGCCCAGCAGCACCCAAGACAAACCAAACCTCTCAGGTGATAAAGCATAGGGGGATTGCTTGTACTCCACCCCCTACTATGACCCATGCTGTGAAGGGGACAGGCTGCATTTATTTTCTGGAACAGTAAAGGTCCCTGGAGCAGAGATTGGTCTTTCCCCCCTTGTGCCCCACAGATCATCAGCCCTTGCCTGCTGCCCCTGCACATGCTGCTGCTCCCTCCTGCATGCACAGGATGGGAGCCCTGGCCCCAGGCAGCTGGGGGGGGGGGAGTTGCAATTCTGTGCTCAGGCACAATCAGGATTCTAGCAGTAGCTTTCAAATGCAAGAGGTTTTGATTCAAATATACATATTTTGAACAGTGTATATAAATTTTGAAAATGTGTATATACATATGTTTGTAACTTAGCCTGCAAGGCCAGGGGAGGGGACCTCCACCTATCAGGGAGCCCAGGTTGTCATATCTTACTTCCTTTGCACAAATGTGCAGCCTTGATGCTCATGAGTATAAATTTTGCCATAATTATAGCTTTGTTTCATTTTATTTCTTAGTCTTGCCCTTTCCCTGCTCAAAAGAGCTGCTGAAAACATCTATTTATCTGTATGTAATTCTCTTTCTGACATTATTTATTAATCTAAAAATTTGGTTGGGAAAAGCAGCAGATCTTGGACTGATAAGGTTCAATTGCAAATAAACAGGAAATTTTTGTTTGTTTCCCATAAATCCCTCCACTTCAAATATCTTTTCACATTGAAATGAAGCATATTTCAAAATTTCATGTGAAATGAAATTTGAAGAAGTAGCCTTGGAGTAAGGGAAACATTCAACATAGAAATACTTTACCGCCACACAGTTCTGCTTGTCAAAAATTTTAAAAATTTTTATATTAAAAATACACTTACTCTGAAGAGTAGTTTTGAAACAACCTTCATTCTGAAAATGTCAAAGTGTCATTATTTAAATGTTTTGTCTCATATGTTTTCAAAATCGTTCATAGTTCAAGACATTTGAGTCTTGATCAGCTCCCCCTCAGCATCTTTGTGAAGTAAGAAAACACCATCTCTGTTCAGTGTGGCCTGAGATGTTTCCCATACTGAAATATCAATAAAATATTAAAAATAAATTACCCTAATTTTAGAAGAATTTTGCCCAAGCAAAGTAGTCTTTCAGAATCTTAAATTGAATCTAATATTCCTGCACTTTATATTCAACTAATATCCCTTGTCTGAGCAGCTCTGAATGTTTTAGAGATAAATCTCCTATTTTTATTTGCATTTGCTTGCCTTTCTACGGTTTAGGGGCATAAATTTCTCTAATCTAGTCTGATTCTAAGATACCCTTCACAAGAAAATTTGCTTAAATAATGAGTGTGCCTTTTCTCTGACTGGAGCATACTTATCTGAACAGGGCTGCTTTTTTGTATCAAGGCTTAAGCCTCACTGTAGTGTTCTAAAATAACTCTATTTTACAGGTGGGGAGCTTGAGGTAGGGTGTAGCTCAAAGATGCCTTTTGATGGCCAGGAGCAAAATCCCCTTCTTCTGCTGAGGTTAATGCAAATCCAGTACAAAACCACTCCTTTAGCAAGGATGGTAAAATGTCAGCTCAAGCTGGTAGACCCTGATGGGGTTTTTTTCCCCCCTTAAAATGAACTGTTAAAGATTTGGAAAGTAAACTTGATGCTAAGGTTGTGCCTAAAAAGCCTTTTACAGTATGACTTCTGCCAGTGTTAGCCTATGGCTGAAGCATCCTTTGTGCTGTACTCCCTGCTATAGTCAGTGGTACACTCAGCAAATCTGCTTTTAGAGAACTGCTGTGCAGCTGCCTCCCCTTAACAATTTTCCCCCCTCTGAGTTATCATTCAGCAGCAGGAAGGGAAGACCCAGATGGCTAACAAATCCAGGATCTTTTCCAGTTGCTAAGGGTAAAATTAATGTGCTTGCTTGCATCTGGAATCTAGGATCTAAGCCCTTTTTTTTTTCAAACAATCTGAACTAAATCAACAGCATTGATTTCACTTGCAATAGGTGTAAAAATAAACCTTTTATATACAAGTAGCTGTAGTGGACAAGCCCCATCCAAAGGTTCCTCTGAAACTGCAGCTTTGGAGCAACTGAGCTGTAAACTCTGCAGCAGTGGTGATTTAACATCCCTATTTCACTTCTGAGCAAGGAAATTCAGAAAAGAGGATTGGAATATTATGACAGTCTACTGCAGGAGGTGCAATTCTGCCAGAGGCATGGTCAGTGGAATTATCTGAGGCCATGGGAAGCAGACCTAGGTCCCCTCCCAGCTCCTGGCCTTGCCTGATTGCGTTACTGCTTCCACTGCACCAGGGATTTCTTGGCACACAGGATGCCTTGTTTGTTATCATAACCTGGCACAGAGAAGCTGCTTTGCCCACTCCTCAAAATGCAGCTGCAACACAAGGGTGCAGGCAAGGGCAATGTACAGCCTCCTGTTTCCCGCTGGAAACAAGGGCCAGAATTTTTAATTAGGGAAAATTGCAAGGGGTTTAGGAATTCTGGCCAAACTCCTAAGGAAACCAACCAGAAAGATTTTAAGGTTACAAGCTGGTCAGGACTGTGGTTTTGCATCCCACTGGGATCTCTGCTTGGACTATCAACTAGTGCCAGCTCTGGGGGAGTGCTGCAAGGGGGCACTGGGAAGATCCTTCATGTTTCTCATTCTCATTTTTTCCTTGCAATCAGACAAGTCCCTGTCTTTCAGGTCACAGCTCCAGCCAAAACATCTGGCAGTGATTCCCAAGAACCTATAGGCACCAGGTGGCAGAGGGGAACTGGGTGCCTTTGCTGAAGGGAGCCAAGGACACTATGCTGAATGCTTGTATTAACACCTTGGGAAACTGTGATTAAAGTCTGATCAGTGAGTGAAACTCCATCTGTGCCATCTGGTTGTCTGTCTTGCACCACTTTACAACTGTAAGATTATTTAGCAGTGCAGTTTACAGGAAGAGACCTGTTCAGAAATAAGAGTATCAAGCCTTTAGTTTAAGTTGAAGTCAAAGTTTATATATAGAAACATTTTAAAACTTAAATGGACCGAAGAATAATTCTATAATTACATACAAAAAAAAATTAGAATGACACTGACCATATTTCTTCAAATAATAGAATGAATTAAAGTACCTTGGGTTGGCAATTGATTCTTTTTCTTCTTCTCTTACAGTAGGTAAACATTCACAGTCACCTGGAAAAGGGTAAGAAACAAGACTATAGTTACTCTTGGCAGTTGTTCTACATTTATTTCAAAAATGCATGAACTTTTATCATGCAGTCACTCTAGAATACAGTTCTGCAGATTCACTTCTGCTCCCTTCATCTGCAGGGTCCCCATAGCATGAATCTTACATCTCCTTCCTTTGATAGATGTTGCCACAATTTATTTATTTTATATGTTCCAGTTCTCTATGTACACCTGTACAAATGAGCTACTTTTGAGCACTGTATCCTGCACACTGCCACAGGGAGAGTTGTTTGTTAATCTTCCACTGCTGACAGTTGTACCTATGCCTTTTGGTCCAGCTGGGAATCTGGGGCTGGAGTTTAGGGAATGCTAACACACATACACACATGAAAGTATGTAAAATACTTGCTTCCTTCTCTCCACAAAATTTTAAAATATATTTTATAGCACTTTTTCCCCATGTAGTACAGTTAATGTCTCTCTTTCACTACTGCCACTTAGCACATGTTTTCTACAAAAGCTTTCAGACTGAGAAGGTCAAAACCCCATCATGTGGAGCACTGTGCTAATGCAAAGAAATGCTCCAGAGAGCTTTATGTCCTGAAAAACAAAGCATGCCTAGTAGGTCAGGCAAATGAGCCATTTGGATAGAAGGCAAGGGACCAGGAATGAAAAAAATATCAGTGTTTCAGCATTTCCTAGCCAGTGAAAAGCTGCTCATGGTTCAAAATCAGGCCTTGGTTAACTCATGGCTTACTGAAGACCTGCATTTTTTGAGGAGACCCTGGAGGGACAATGCAGACCCCTTAGAGATTTTGACTGGGGAATTCACCTGGGAGAAAAATGGGGGGAAAAATGCAAGGTACTCTTAAGTAACTGAGAAGGCAGCTGAAGATGCTGCTGCTGGTAGTTATTATATGTTCTAATTGCTCCATGTACTGATAGCCTCGAAGGGAGGGGAAGGGCGTATTCATAGGCTCCTGGCAGCAATTTTAAATAAATGGTGGTCTGAACTATGAGCAAATGCATATTTCTTCTACAATACCTCAGTGTGGAGCACAAAAGTGTAGAAATTCTGGAGACTGAAAGGATTAGATGCTTCAGAGAAGCTAATATTTAGCATTAAAATGTGTATTTAAAAATATAAATAACATTCACAGCTATCAGTGTGTTTAATAGAAATGCCTACTGGAAACTGAAAACATTTATGAGATTCTATCACATATTAAAAATAAACTCCCACACAAACTAAAATACTCCTCTGAAAAAATCTACCCCTGACATTTGTTCAGTTATTTTAGTAGGAGGGAGTCAAGAGCACAACTAAAAATGTTGTAGGGAAAGCAGTGATATGCATATAAAACACCTTCCACTGATTTCCTCTGCATGGGATCTATGTCAGCAGGCAAGAGAGAGAGGATGGAGTAGAGGGGTTACCGTGTACCATTTTTGTTCATGCTGTTCATCCATTTATCAAGCTCTTCCATTTCTATCTCCATAACAGAGGGTGTGTCTTCTTCAAAAATAGGACTTGAGAGAAGAGAGGGGGGGAAAAAGTATTACACAAAGTGCTTAATTCAAACAGCTTACAATGTAGTGATTTTGTATGACTGTTTCTAATTCCAGAGACTTGTATTAACTCTGGAAAGCCATCCTAGCCCAGTAATCTGAGGAGATGTCAACCCAGTGGGTGTGAACCAAGGGGCCATGAACAGATGCAAGGGAGTGGCACTGAGATGCCAGCTCTGGGCAGAGGTAGGGCCAGCTGAGACATAACACAGAGGGACTCAGTGCAGTCAGAGACATGCCAGAGCACAGGATCATTGCAGCTTCTTGAAAACTGTCCCTGCTGTAAATAGAAAACTAAAAAAAAAGATGGTTTGTCCCTACCCCTTCTGGAACACATGATAGAAGTGCCATTTCTCCAGTGCTAAAAGCTGAAGGCCTAAAGTTTCATCATAGCTGTGACTGACATTTGCAGTGACTTCAAAAGGAAAGGTCATGAGAGCTATGTTTATTTAAATGCCTCTGCTTAGTTTCCTTTGCTTACCATTCCTGCAGTCATATGATAGAAAATATGTTTTCAGAAAAAAAAAAAAAATTTCCCTCATAGAGCCAATTCATGAACTTTCAGCATTAATTAGCAAGATGGAGATCAATAAAAGGCAACAATAAAAATTATGACTCTGAGAAGAGCCACGCAGCTTCTGTCTTGTTTTCCAAGCATCTAAGGCATTGCTCCTGTGGCAGCCAGGCAAGCCTTTCTGCCTTAAGAAGATAAACTTGAAAAACAGGGGAGCAAGACACAGAGCTTATTCTGAATAGCAAAAGCCTGTGATGAGCCTGGGAACTGATCCCCTTTGCTCATGGGGCACCTTGTACCTCTTGTGGTGCTTAAGAGCAGGCTCAGTGACGTCTGTGGGCTGTGGGTGTTTGTGGGGCAGCCCTTGCCTCAGCCACCACTTACTCCTGTTCTCCTGCTCTAGTCTCACACTTCAGCCACATTCTGAAGTCACACTTTATCCACTTGTTGAGATTGCTGGTGTAATTGATGGCAAAATGAAATGATGTTTAATGTACAGCTATATTAAAAGAGGCAGTGAAGGAGACAAAGGTTAGAATAAAAGAAATTTTTTTAAAATAATGATATTTATAAAATTTACCTTTTTACATTTTCACTTCCCAGCTCATCTGGAAAAGAAGAAAGTTGGTGTTCATAATTCTGTGTGATATTTACCCATTGTATTTACAGGGTGTGGACTGCGTGCAGGCCTTGAATAGGATCAAGTGAAACAGGTTGCATTTTCAAAAGGCATAAAAACTAAATTGCAGATGAAAGACAAAACATCATATCCTGTTTGCAATTTTCAGAGGAACTTATTCTTTTGAATGTAAAAGCATCTCATTATTAGCTCAGCCTTGCTGGGAGGAAGCCCAGTGTTGGTGTTGTAGTGAGCAGGACAGGGCAGATGCCCACTTCCTTCAGCAGAACAGATGTGCTGAGGGAAATGGTATCCTGAAAAGGAACCACTTCTGCAAAAAAATTGTTTACTAGAAGCATTGAGACATTTTGCTACAGATTACACTTGGGCAATTCAGCTTGTCTGGAGACTCTGGGAGCTGCTCATGGGGAGAAGGGAGTTGGACTGCATGGCAGATTAGTTCTCAGGCAAATGAAGCTGAACTAGCTAGATGTCAAAAGGGATCCAATCTACTTATGACTCCAAGACAAAGTAAAAATGGAGGGGGGAAATGGTGTCACAGACATAATTCTGATAAATATCTTCACCTCCAGGAATCAAGTGACTGAAAAACCTGTCTTAAATCACCCTATTTTTAATTCATTGCTGCCAGCAGGTGATACCTCCCAGTTGTTCCAGCACATTCCCAGACTGCCGAGCCACCCCAGAACCACAGAGCCATCTGCCCCATCCTTGAGGATGCTCAAAATCCCAGCTGGCACAGGGCATGAGATCCTAAGATTGTGTTCCTGAAAGTTACCACATTTCCTAACTCTCTGAACAGTGTACCTGCATTTCAATCATCCAGAAACATGCAGGCAAGTGGGTGCCTGGTTGCAAATTCATAGTTTGTTAGAGGGAAACCCAGTGACTGGGCAAATACAACCTAAAAATGTGCTGAAAACTTGACTTTAAATCTGTGTTGAATGTGTTACACTGTCTACAGGCTGATGAGCTGACAGCTGCACTCTGACCATGCAGATACACTGATACGACCATCTCAGCATTTCACTTATCAACTATGTGGTTTTATTATGACACCTCAGTTTGTTCTCCTGTGGTTTGACACTCCAAGTTACCAATTCCTTTGTTAACAGATCACAGCACCTTCCTGAAGCATTGCTCACCCTACTGCAGCACCCAGGCAGTCTGACCTAGCTCATTTGCTGGGATGTCTTCATAGCAGCCTCCACCCCATGCAATCAGGATTCCTTAAAATTATTCCTTATAATGATTTTTCTTGATCTTATTTTATTGAAGCTCCAAGCAGCTTTACCTTGTGGGCACTAAGAGCAACAGAAGCAGTAATTTCACCTTGCCTAAAGTTGTTGAGCATAAAGACAGAACAAGCATTTGCAGCCACAGTTATATCTCTGAGCATTCTCAGCATTTCCAGGAGCCAGAGATTGGTGCCAGGGCTCCCATGGGTGTGGCAGCATGACCAGGAGGTGCCAAGAAGCAGAAGTAGCTCCTGCCCAAGGAGAGGCGTGTGACCAGGGACTGCTGGCTGGGGAGGATCCCTCTCTTACTTGTCAAACATGCAACTACAGTCAGAGAAGGGCATCCTAAATGTGACACCCCATCCCTTAATGATCTGTTAATGTTGAACACATCCTAGAAACAGCCTTTTGATGCACAAGAAGACAAATTTACCTTGCTTGGACTTTTTCCTTTTATGATGCATTACAAAAAATGTGATCAATAAAATCAGCAGGACCAGCAGCGCCACAGGGACAACATATATCAAGATAGACTGTTCTGTTTCTTCTAGGCTCTCCCCATCATTCACAGCAATCAGTTCAGTACTTGGAGAGCTCTGTGTATCAAAGCTGCTTTCAGTAGTGCTTGCAGTTACAAGTACTGGCTCATGGTCATCCACGGTCGAAGGGCCCGTAGCAGGAAGATGTGTCGCTGTGAAAGTGGGTAATATCATTGATCCATCTCCTGATCCATCGTTTCCAGCATCTGTCAAATATATGAGGACAGCTTAACATTTTAAGAGTTTCATCAGTGAGCCACAGTGTACAACTTTAGTATTTACTTCCCATTTGATGTATTAAAAAAATTTAACAGATGCCTCATACACACAGATTGGAAGTCTTGGGCATTGGATGTAAAATTAGATCTCAGCTTTATCACAAAATCGTACCAGTCATGACCACGTTCTTCAGCTGACTTTTCCTGGGACACGTCAGCATGTGTGATCTGTCTGCACACAGCTGCCTTGCACAAACAGACTTCTTTTGCTGCACGTTGGCATCCGGTCTTGCTCGCATGAGAAATTATTCTGCTTCTCAGTAAACCACACCAGCCTGTTTTGCTTCCCAGTCCTGGCACATATGTTCCTCCCCTTACCCAAGGAATTAGGTACTGCCTTCAGGGAGACCATTGTCCCTGGTTCACCAGTTCCTTTGGTTCACTCATCTCCCTGTTTTTGTACCTTTCTCAAATTTGTTAAATTTGTCTCACTGTGAAAAACATTTGGTGAAAGGAAGTCTGAAGGATGTAAAAGCTGCTGACTTCCCCATCTGAGTGGACTAGAAGAGGTGTGAGTAACGTGGGGACCTCGCTGCATACAGGTCCAATGAACTGTTCCTCTGACTGATTCTACAGGCTGGCTGAAGGAGTGTGTCGCAAAGCATCAGTGCTGGATATTCCCCATGAGTGCTAAGACTGGAGGTTTTGAACTTTGATCTCAGTTCTGGTTTCAATTATCACTCATTTTGCAAGAAAAATAGCTAAACTTGGCTGTGTCAGTAATAGTGAAACAAGTGCTTTTTGTGTGTTTACATAAGAGTCTATTGACTGTCACAGAATTTAAAAGCTTTAAAGAAGTACAGCAAATTCTGGGCTGATGCTGTATTCTATATGGATGCCAAAATCCTGTTGTAGCCAAAGGTGCAAGAATCAGCCTTTATCTAAATTACAGCAGAAAAGCCTCCAAGAATTTTCTTGGCATGAAATGAAATGATGGGGTTTTTGTGTTATCTGCCCTTTCAGATACAATGCCAGCATGGTGCACATCTCATTTTGTGCAATAAAACAGGATGGAATTTTTTGACTTTTGCAATTACATGTTTCTCCTCATACTTGCAAAGTGCTGGGCAGCCAGAGTTTCCACAAGAGTTAGCAAGAGCTTAAGGTTTTCAGCACCTCAGTGCTGGCATTTCCAATCTCACAGGACTGGAACCAAAAGTACTTAGCATTTTAAATGCTTTTGTAAACACATTAATCTTCATAATGGCCCTGAGAGATGAGCAGTTATCATCTCCATTTTACAAATGAGGAACCAGAAGGACAGGGATGCTGTCCTTCCCAGGGATGCCAAGTGAGAGAGAAAAACCTGGGATTAGAGCGCTATCTCTTGCTTAATCCAGTCTGCAGCATCTCCCACCAGATTTGTCACAAGGATGAGTATTTCATGAGACTGTATTCAAGTAAACCCAATTGCAGATGAATAAAATTATTTGAGTGCGACAGCAGTGTTTTATCCAGATTTTTATGCTGCACATATCACACAGGCATCTGATTGTTTCATCCTTTCCTAAAAACTAGGAAAGAATTTGAATACTTAATGTAATACTGTGAAGGTCACCAGACTCCTGCAGCACAATAGGACAATGAGAATGATAGCTCTTCTGTGGCAAAGCACTTTGTATCAATAGTCTCTGTCTCTTCTGTATTTAATATTTCAATCAAGAGCAAAACCCTATCTCTGCCTCCCTTGCAGGTAACGACCCCCTTAGGTGTGTGCTGCTCCACCCCTCCCCGTGGTCTGCTGCCTGTCCTTAATCTTATGGCAGAGGGCAGGAGGGAGAGCTCCTCTCCCTTATTAGTTTGGCCGTTTGGCTTTTCTTTCCCAAGGCAGTTGGTAGCTCCCAGTGCCTGCAGCCAGTGCATCGCAATTGCTGCTGTGCAGAGCGGCGAGGCAGCACGAGAGATGTCTGTGCTGCAGGCTGTGACACGATGGACTGTGCCACGGGCAGAGCTGATGGCCTGCCACAGCCTCGCTGAACCTCCTCCATGACCTTGCTTTCTTCTCCTCCTCTAGCCATTGCCCTTGGAACCCATTGCCTGCCACATTTGATATATTGAGAGGGACAAGCCTGTTGCTTAAAATAGGGAAAGGGTGTGGAGAAAATACCTTGCTTTTCATTAATTCGTAGAGCTAAAATGGATTTTTCAAATGTCTAAAGCATGGTGTGGCTTTAAAGCAAACAGTCACACTTCATTAACTGCAGTGATAAACTTTCAGCTGCAGAGTATGCTGTGCTTGATTTCTGAGAGAGATTTTTCCAGTATCTCTGCCACTTTGCCTGGTTTTGAACTATGAAGCAGACTTCAAATCATTTGTCTCTCAGTGAAACAGAATTACCTTTTCTAGTCTCTAGGCAAAGAAAATGGCAAATCACAGGGAGTGACCTTGCTGCCATGTATTTTTTTCACTTTGCATAAATCCAGGGACAAAACAGCATCTCTCTGGGAACACCATTTTCTCTTACAGAGATCTTTTCTCTGAGCAAATTAAATACATCTTTCAGCAAAAGGGCAGCCAATTGCACAATGTTCTCGCAAGGACATTGCTCTTATTTCCTGCATTTACCTGCTGCCTCAACACATCCCGCTCCCCCGTCACCTCTGAGGAGCAGAGCTCAGCCTCCAGGGACGCCTCACCTGTCACCCAGCAGTTGCTCTCGCTCTCAGGCCACCCACACATCACCTTTTTTACACAGTGGGAAAGCACAGCCTGCACCTGGGCTGGCCCAGAGGCTCGCACAGGGAAGGATCTGTGCCTCCAGTCCGGCGGGGACAGTCGGGCTCAGGCCTCCCAGTGCAGCTGTAGCACCTGCCACAGCCACAGCCCAGTGAGACACAGGTGGGTGACCTCAAGTTGCTATTTGTCATAGTGTTTCAATTTAAAGTGCTCAAAATAGCAAGTGGGCTGTGCTGCAGCTGGCCTGGGTGGCTGTTTGGTGGGGTGAGTTACAAGGTTTGGGCATTACAAGGTTTGGAGCAGGGCTGAAGAACATCTGAAAGTTGGAGATTTTGTGAGGTGCTGTTCAAACATTTTCTCCATGCCAGATTTACGGTGATAATTCACACCATGAACTGTCTTGTCAGCTGTGGTTTCATCTTGCAGACATCTACTAGCTCCCTGCAAATGGGAATCTTACAACAATACAGCATGACATTCAGGATGGAAAAGCAACGCCAGTGAAGTGGAACAAAGAGCAAGTCACATGTGACCATAGAGATATCTCCTTGACTTTGCAAAGCCTGCGCCCTTTCTCTTGTTGAGCTCAGCCTCATGCTGTTGGCTACATTCCAACATCCATATACTCATCCCTCTGCACATCTTGTCCAAGCAGCAAATGCTCATACAACAACCACATGGGCTTCACCTTTGTATGGACCACCTGGGGCATGAATGCTGGTGCCTTCTTCCTGTGTAAAGGGAAGTGGATGGGAACACAACACAGCTTCAGCCCAGCCTGTATTGCCACTTCCCATGCTTTCAAGAGAAGGGAGAGGGGCTGGCATGCAGCAATCCACCCTGAGGGGAAGGTGGGCACAGCTGGAACTGGAAGCTAAGAAGCTGGAGCTGGAAGTCAGTTTATATCTTGTATAAATGAGCTTAAACTGTTGTTTAAGGGTTCCCCAGTTGAGGTATTAGAGAATCTGTAACTCAAGACACCAAAATACTTGAGCAAGCACCAGTAGCCTCTCATAAAAGGTTCAATTAACAGTTCTTACAAATTATGAAAAAGCTATGTCCCTGTATGCAGATACTATGGTATAAGGTATTACTCAAGATTTTTTACTTTAAAAATATGCTTGGGTCACTGATAGACTTCGCTTGAATTTTGGAGGTGCTCCCAAATATGCTTTTCGTGGGGGAGAGAGACAATTGAATATACCAAGTGGTTTTACAGACTGGAGTCCAAAAAATTATGTCTCAATCAAACAAACAACGTTTCTGTTGTTGCAGCATTTCTACCTCTGTGCTGCAGCACTCAGAGGTGGTGATATGGGCTTACTGATGAAGTAAGCAGGCAAACAGGTTTCTGAATTCGCTTGGATGTGAGGCAAAGGGAAATAGCAAAGGAAAACAGCTGGCAGTCAGCACATTCAGTTTTGTTGTAGAACCATCAGTCTCTCTGCTGCCTTGCCATCAGACTCAAGGACTGGGTTCTCTCAAGGGAATTTTTCAAATTACACCAGAGTGTCTACTGACAGAAGAAAAAGCAATGAGCTAGAGAAAAAGCAAGAAGTACGTCAGTGGTATAGCCAGGCTTATTAGTCTGAAAGGAAAATTTTTATATCTCCAAACTTTCCCATAAGCTATAAAAATGCAGTGAAAGGAAGGCTCACGAGAAGGTGACAGAACAAGAAAAGGCTGTAAAGCTGGAATAAAGTTACTATATCCTATATCATTCTGCTCCATGCACACATTCTGTTGGTGGTGTAGTCATACCACTCCTCACAGTCTGTGTGATCCTCTGGTGTATTGCTTGGCTCATCCCTGCACTGTTCCTCCCTCCACATTTCAGGTTGATGTAAGAAGGCTGTTCCTTGCCGTGGCCAGGACTTGCCCAGCTGCCTGTTGTGGCAGGTCTTGCCTGTCAATCTGGCTAGAAGAGGAATCCTTAAAAGCCTGCAGGCTAGCTGTTGGGAGCATACACTCTTCTGATGAGGGAGCACAAGCATTTCAGGGTGGCTAATCTGTAGACAAGATCCTATTAAAACGAGGTGCTTAGAAAGCGTTATCTAGGTATAACCTGAAAGAGGAAACAACTGTTTAAGCTCATTTATACAAGATGGAAACTGCTTTTCCTCACTGTATTTCTATGCAGCTGAAGTGCTGCATTAACAGGCAGCATTACAAATTCAGTCACATGTTAGAGTCAAACTGTGAACCTGTAGTCTCATTGCTCACCCCAAGTACTACAGGCTTTCCAGACCAATTTATGCATTTAGTTGCTTCTGCTTAATCCGATGGCCTTCTAGCTCTGCATCTGTGATACTCCTGCGACCTCACTGCGATGCAAATCTCTCAGTGCTTCTTGCTCTCAGGAGGACCCTGAAATTAAAGATTCAAAAGCTCCGGAGGCTTTCCAGCTCTCATAAAATCTCTTGAGGGAAAAGAGACTGGTGTCACTGACTGAAAATTAGTATACAATCTTGCTGATGTAAATGAGAGATTTTCTGAAATGTCCCTGAAGCAGTTGAATAAAACAGTGAATGTTTGTGTGTGTGGCTAAAATGGAGGAATGGTGGTAAATACATAGGAGGAGTCGATGTGTTCAGTAAAAAGGATATTTCATCTGCTTTTTAGGGCACTGCACTTTGGAAAGAGAAAATGTAGCAAATCCTCATTTCTTACATTGTTGCTTTGCTTTGCTAGAAAATTTTAACAGGTGATTGTAACAGGTTCAAACCCATTCTCAGTTCATTACTCGAGGGGGGAACAGGTCAAAATTATTACTCCATTAGAGACCTGGCTTTGCAGGGGAGGCAGCCTAAAAGACCCTTCTCTGTCAGGAGAGAGTTGCTGCCTGTGCTCATGGTACAAGCTGCTGAATATCTGGATCTTTGATAGCAGTGTTTCTTTGAATGACAATTCAAAACAATAGCACAGAGACACAGACAAAATAGAGCAGTACCTGCAAGCACCCCAGCTCTTCCACTTGGTGATATTACATGTTTTGCTGCTCCTCTCCCTCACACATTTTCTTGCTCCCCATGTCAGACTGCTTTGGCTGCAATTTCCCACCTGTTTCACTGAGCACAGTGGGAGATGGCCTAGCCTGGGAAATGACTCAAGGATCAGAACATGTTCCTATAAGCTATAGTAAGGGTCTTAATGCTTGTTACTAGGGCCAGCACACACACCTAGGCAGGTCTTCAGGGCTGCTGCAAGGCTGAGCAGTGAGTATCATCCCCTACAGTAGAGATGATGCTCTGCACTGTTGCCTGTAGGGATTCCTGACTGCATTAAAGCAAGGGGAAGGGAACTGGTGCAAACCCCAATGTCCTCTCAGTATGGAGCTGGGAGAAGGCCAGCACCCAGAGCTGAGACCTCAGGAATGCTCTTAGAGCTACTGAATTAGAGTGATTGTAGCATCACAGGGAGAAAAGCATCCATAAATCATAATACAAATGGCAAGGCTAGGCTTTTACGAGGTTCTGGCATGGTATGGGAACAGGACTTATAAAGACTTTAATCTATCTGTGCTGCAAGATTTAATCATACCCTGTTTGCCTATTTTCTGAATGGTCTCTAGACAGTAAACTGCTTAAAAGGTGAAGACTGTGTCTGGCAAAAGGTGAAAAAGTTCCCTTAAAGGTCCTGCCTTGTTGATCTGTGAGCAAGGAAGGGTGAGAGCAAAGGATCTCCCTGAGAGGCTGCCCTCAGCAGAGGGGCTCCTGACCCACCAGTGCCTGTGGGGTACATAAGCACTACATAAACCTTCCCCCCATCAGTTTTATTTCCCCCCCAAGGCTCAGGTTCACAACTTCCCTGTCCCACCCACAGTCAGAGTAAGCCCCCAGGTACATTTTGGAGCTGGTTTAATAAGCAAAAACCGCCTTTGTATGGGGAGCAAAGGTGGGTGCTCTCCTCCGCTTCCCTTAGGACCGTGGATTGGCTCTGTAAAGTCAGAGCTGACAGGGCTTGGGGAGGGCTCTGGCAGGACTGACTCACTCCCAGAGAGGAACTGTTCCAAAATCAACCAGAATTTGAAGGTGGACCTACTGGTAGGAAGTGGGAAGTGTCACACACCTGGTGTGTGACATCTGTCTGGTGCTTCCTGCAGTCCCTAATGCCCATTGCAGAGAAGGGCAGAGTGCACCCAGTCATGAGCTGAGGGACCCCGGGCTAATATGTCCCCCCCACCCCATGGGGATGTGGTGATGAAATCATAGCTCTCAGTACCCTGCACATGAGCTAGAGAAGCAGGAGCCTGATCACTCTGCATTGCCTTCATGTCTTCATTCTTCATTGTACTCCTCCATTTCCCTGGGACCTCTGTTTAGCTCTGCCCATGGCAGGATTTTTGTTCCTCTGACTGCTTTGATTCTGAGCTGCACTCAGTGCTTGCAGCATATTTTCCTAACGTGTCTGCAATGCAGCAGGGCTGTAGTAACACAGCCAAACCCAAACCATTTTATAGCTCACTTAGCTCGCTTGTACAGCTAAGCAAGTCTCCTAAGTGCAAGCAGATCAGCAGCATGCCAGGAGCCTGCAGCCCAGCTCTAACCCTGCTTAGAGTACTGCTTTTCAGGGAAAAAGCACTCACACCAAAACACCAATTCCAGCAGTGCATTTTAGGACATTAAGAGAAGTCCAGTGATGTCTGAGAGTGACCATTCTTTCCCTGCTTTCTCAAGAGCTCTTGCTCACTACAGCAACACAGAGGCAGCAAACACTTCTAGTCTATACCAAGGCATTTTGGCAGGGATTTGTTTGACCCCAAAAGGCTTACAAGCACTACCTCAGCAAGGTTTCCCTACAAGAGCTGCCTGTCATATTCAGCTGCTGGCTGCCAAAACACTAGTGGAATCAATGACGCCTGCAAACAGGCGAGAATCTCTGCAACGGCAGCCCAGTGCCTCAGCATTTTGTCACAAGCTGCTTTTCCACTCATGGTTCAGAGGGTCAGAACCTAAGTCCATGGTGCTGGCCACTTTGTTCTGCAGCTGAGAGTTCAAAATATTTGTCTCCGGAACCGGCTGTTCCTTTGTTAAACCAGTTTCAGTGCACCGGGGCTGCGGAAATCGGCAGTCCCCTTTTGAATGGAAGCAGTGCTTTGCCTTTAACTTTGCTATTAAACACTGATGGTATGGGTGTGGGGTTTAAAAAAGTTTAAAAAATAACTAAAATTAGGAGCAACATGCCTGGTAGCTCAACATGGAAACTCCCGTTCTCTACACACCTGCAATTTAGGAAAAGTTTGCAATTGTAGGATTTGTTTGCTGCTGTTCGGGGATAGGTCTAAGGGAAAAAAAAGTCAAAGCTTTGAAAAAAAGAGGCAACTGGAAACAGAGAAGGTAAACACAGCAAAAATCAGCAGAGAGCAAGTCCCCACAGATCTCCTCCCTGTGCTCAGTTTGGAGGGTGTTGCCCTCCAGCTTGGTCCCATTGCTGCAGGCAAGACACGCGGTCCCACCTCGGCAGGGAAAGGCGCTTTCCTACTCACCAGAGGCGGCAGATCCCGCAGCCAGCGCCAGGGCCGAGAGCAGGGCGAGGATCCCGGGGCTCCGCATGCTGCCCCGGCAGCGTTCCCACCTGAGGGGCGCTCCGGCAGCCGCCCTGCTGCACCCGAACATCTACATTTCCTGCTTCCTGCCGGGGAGCATCTGAGCTGCATTTCTTCAGGAGATGGACTCTCTTTGATGGGTTTTAGGAAGTGATGTAATTCCGTCTGGGCCTGTCAAGTGAGCAATGATTGCAAAAGAAAGAAGAAAAAAAAACCCAGAAGTTGCTCTTCAGGCGCACACTCGACTGAGGCACCTTTATGCTGTAGGTGAGAGAGCTCCCGCTCTCTTCCTCTCCTTTCACTCCTGACTTTACCACCTTCTATCTTCATCTACACACAGTGCCACAGATCATACAAATACAGATCAGACACAAAACTTCATATATGTATGTTAGCAGGAAGGTTTTATGTCACTTTTCAGGGTGGTTAAGCAAGAAAATTTCAATAGTGCCTCCCCTCCTTCCTTGGTTTTCAAGCTGTAATTCTCCCCACATCGGGGTGGGAGACTGCATACATTTACAGTCCCAAAAGGCAGCCCCCAAGTGGGCTGTCTTCAGCAAATGGGATGAATGGCTGGCTCTCTTAGGAGCCTATAACTGACTATTCTGGGCTGGTTCGTGCAGAGGAAGAGGAAAAAGCAGAAAACCACATAATTTTTTTTGTTATGAGCAGGTGGCTTAATGAGCAAGTGCTGAGACACTGGTGTGATGATGGCTGCAGATGGCAGGGGACAGAAGGTTTCAGTCTCCACCAGGATGCAGGGCCTGGCATGGGGGCCCGCAGTGCCACAGTTGTGTGAAGTGGCAAGGGGAAAGTAATCATGCCTCCCTTCCTGACTCCTCTTTATTTTTGCTCCCCCTTGGCAGTCTCTGTCTGGGTGTGAAGACCTTGGCTGTTGCCCCTCCAAACATTGCCATGTCCTCTGTTCCCACCACCCCATCACTGTCCACACGCTCAGAAATATGTAAGAGCTGGCCAGGGGCTTCCACGTGTTTCCTGTTGGGTGGTGCTCTGTGGGTAAGAGCAATGGAGAACTTAAAAATTAAACCAAGCATTTTCAATCTTCTTGCTGTATAGGCCTAGACAGGACTCAGGATTTGGATCTGGATCTAAACTACACATGTACCCAAGCTGGGAGAGCGGTTGGACCATTGAATTGGGTTGTTCCACTGCAGAAATAAGTGCTAGGTCTAAAATTAATCTCTCTGAGCTGAGGAGAGTCGGCACTCCAGGTTTTACTCTGGAGTATCCCAGGTAAGAGCCATTTGAAATACTTGCATAAAATTTTCCAGTAGTAATCTAAGAAAGGAGGGTTGAATGGTGACTGTGTAGGAGCTTCATAGTACTTTCCCTATACATCAGTCTGTCAAAATCTGATTTCTGGTCAGAATTTGTTGAGTTCTGGAATTTGTCAAAGCTGGTGAATCTTTCTGTTCAGATTGGTGGGGAGTGATCAATTGCTGCTCTGCTTCTCCAGCTAATAATTTTTCTTAACACA
Source organism: Agelaius tricolor (assembly GCF_023055355.1). Lineage (NCBI taxonomy): Eukaryota > Metazoa > Chordata > Aves > Passeriformes > Icteridae > Agelaius > Agelaius tricolor. The sequence continues at coordinate 20,909,526 of NW_027269268.1, forward strand.
CTGATGCTTTTATCGGTCATCAGTTTTAGGTTATTTAGCTTGAGTAGCTGAGAAATAGGTCAGTGATTCATTTAATGACCAGCTTGTTGATAGATTTAAGCCCCTTGAATAATACAGTTAACTAAAAATCTGAACTGGTTGCTTAGTATTGGCAATGTATGTATATCATAAAATAGTTGGGGGAAAAGCAAAGTTGCAACATTTGCACCTACAAGTAGATAAAGAGGAGCTCTGAGTTTTGAATCCACTGCACTGACCAACAAATCAAATATTTCTAGGAGATATTCTTTAATATGATGTCAGAGTCATACACAATAACACTTATCAGACACAAGTGTCAGAGGTGAAACTTGCCAATACTTTTAAGATTTTTCCATTAAAAAATGACAGAAACTCAAAGGATTAGTAATAGTGTCTAATTGACATAGACTGTTTGAATGATGAAAGTCCAGAAATTGAGGCTACTCATCTGTGCTCAGAGGTGATTTTGTCTCGTCTGGCAATAAGAAAACTGATAATGGGCTGGTGGCCAGCAAAGGCAAAGCCTGTCTGTGTTTTCAGGAGCAGACTCTCAAATCCCAAGGCTGGCACTATTGTCCATCCTCAGCTTTCCTTGAACATTAGTCAACAGTAGGCAAAGTCTTACTATTTAACAGTATTTTCGTTGTTTTAATGTACAGAAAAGATGTGCTGTACTCCTTTCTATTTCTTCCCCATTTCCTTCCCAGCTTTGCCACTCTAATACCAGATGGGCTGCACACATGTTCCTCTGATTTGTCCTGCCCTGTATATTTGTGGTTTTGCCCCATTGTGTAGACTCAGCCCAGCTCACTCATCCATTACAAAAACATAAACATAGAGAGAGAAACTGGAAGGGAAAACAGGAAAGGATTTGTTTTTATTTTATATCTTTACTGCATTTTTACACCGTATTTCTAATGTAAAGAACTATATATATTTCTCTTTCCCTTTTCAGTCTTTCTACATAGGTTGTAGCATTTTCCCTCAAGTTCCCATCAACTCTTATTGACAAATATTTGGCTAACAACTCATCACTGCCCCTTGAAAGCAAGATAGCCATCTACTGCTGTGTACACAAGTATGACTTCTAAGGCAAATAAAAGTACAGGAAATGTGACTCTTGGCCACAGTACCTTTTAATTAAGATTTTAGAGGCATATGAAAGTGGTTTGGCATGCATTTGACTATCCTAATTTTATTTTCTTTTTTAATTGTAGAGAAAGAGAAATGAGGTATTTTGGATGCTGACAAATCAGACTCTCAAGCAAGGGCAGTTACCTTGGACCATGCCCAGCAGCATTGGGATGGTGCTCCCCTGAACCTTTGCCTGGTACCAAGGCAAAGGTACCAACCTTGCTTCCCTTTGGCCTGCCTGGGAAGCAAGGTTGGTACCTTTGCCTCAGTTGTTGTCTTCAGCCTCATGCATCTCTCTTCATAGTTGGAATACAGAAACCAAAATCTGTAGTGACAACTTCGCTGCAAAACAAACTTGTGCATTTGGAAACCCATGTAGCTTCAGTCATGGATGGTTTTGTTAGAGGGATGGATTGTATCTGGTAGTTTCATAGACCTTAGTGCATTTACTAGGATCCACAATGCACCTCAGCAAAAAGAAGTGTCTTTTCACAGGTAAAACCAGTAAATGTTCAGGGTGCTTGCAATGTATGTTACCCATTTGGAAGCATTTGTGCATGTTCATTGTTACTGTTTCATTGGTTTTTAGAGTGTAAAGGGCATTTCTGAGCACAAAGCTAGGCTGTTGGCTGATGTTGTTCCCTAATAGAGAAGGATTTGCATCACTGAGATTACAGCATGTCATCAGAGTGACCTTTTCAGAAAAACAGAAATGTATTGCAATGCTGCAGCCGCTTGGCTGACACTCTTCTAGTTCCTTTTTCCTGTGAAAACAACAACAGCTAAATTTTTCAAGAGATGTGGCAAGCTGATGGTTAGTTGCAGGGCTTTTATTACAAACCTGCTAGTACAGCTTGTCTGCTGCAGTCCTGAGCAGCTAATTCACTTGCTCTGAAGTGCAGGAAGGGACTAGAACCAGCCAAGTTCTACTAGTGCCTTAATGACTTGTTTCTGTCTCTTACATACATTGAGAAAGGACGGATAAAATTTTCCCACCAGTTGCTGTGAAAGAATGGAAAATAGCAGTGCATTGCAATTCACTGCAACATTTTAAAAAGAAACAAACATCAAAGCAGAAGGGTTTGTGCAAAGCCCACAGGGATCTTCTGGAGTCAGCCAGAGTGTCAGCTGCAATGGCACTTCTGCGGGCTGCTGAGCTAAACCAGATTTGCAGAATCAAGGCTAAAATCCATCCTTGTGTGGAAATCTCGTGGGGATCTGGAACTGCATCCACTGTTGCACTTGTTTCAGAGCAAGCAATGCCTGACCAAGTTGCAGATGACAAAGCTCTCCTTCCAACAAATTCAAATCTAGATTACACGAAAGGAGAAGTTACATTTTGTTTCAGACACAGAGGTGCTTCAGGAAAAAACAGAATCATTCAATCTTTTCAATCTTTCTGAAACCAGTGCCACCAGTATAAATTAGAACAAAGCTTAGAACAATGAGATATTATGAGAATGACAATAAAAGCATAAAAACAAGTATCTGCCAGTTTTAAGAATCTCTTTGCTTTACTACACTTGTAATTGTCTTTTTTTTTCTTTTTATTTTTTTTTTTTTCCACATACATAACACAGGCTGCTATTTCATGCTGACAATACTTTGGATACTTCAATAGGAAGAGAAATAAAATACAAAACTAAAATTGAAAGTATCCAGATGTTTGCATCTACAAAATTATACTTGAAAATATTCAGATGTTTGCATCTAAGTTTCCTTTAAAAAAATTTAAAAATGGGTTCAAATAGAGACTTCTAAGATTAAAAATCTCTGAAATGGAAGAGGCCTCAGGGTGCATTGAGAGCATCAACAGATTTATATTGAAGATTTATATTGTTGACAGATTTATATTGAAGCTGGACACTTCATTTCTACTAATTTTTGGGAAAGCAGTACATGGATTATACATTTTGCACTTGCCAAAAGATTGCTGAATTACTTGTGACTTACATAAATTCCTAAAATAGATGATGCTTCCTTTCTGTTGTAGTACTGACTGTGTTTTGAAAGATATGTCCTCCTGGAAGCTCAGCTTTCCCTCAGGCAAAATCCACAGCTGAAACTGCACTTCCAACAGGACAATGTCTGGTCAGCAAAGTTGTCTTGTTATTTGACCACAGGAGACACAATTACTAGCTGGTGTAGGTAGTCCCCAGCAGAGCTTTCCTGTAGCCTAGTGGGGATTCACCCATAAAGTCCTTCACACAACAACCTTCCTAGACTCCTACCCTTAAAATCTAGGTGGGACTCCATGAGGTCTGTCTTTGTCTCAATGCAGGCTGGGTAAAGGTGGGATGAACCCCCCAAAGTACAACTTTAGGGTTTGTGTTTTTTTAAAGCCTGCTCTTACCTCAATGCTACCAGCTTCATATTCCTTTCGATAGCTAAATGATTAGTGCTTTCTCCTAAATTTGTAACTTCAGAGTGCTCCTGGGCACCAACAGGGGTTGTACCCTTTTCTGCCCCCAAAACTGTCTGTTTTAACAGGGAAAATCCAGGGTTTTGGGCCAGGATGCTGTGCCCCACTTATTTTCAAAACTGTACAGAGCATCCTCATGAGACATGAAGCCATAAGCATCTGAGACAAGAAGCCAAGGCATGAACACTGCAATTCTGAGAATCAAATTTCAGACACTTTTATTAATTGTAACATACCACTACTGGGAGAGAAATTTACAATTTATTAATCTTTTATACTTTGTTCTTCTGAAGCCAGTGCTGGAATGAAACTGAAATAAAAACAATCAGTTGTTAAAAAGGCTTGGGTCACCTTTCTGACCTTTTATTTATGAGTAAATCAGACTTTCATACTTTGTGGAGCAGGATGGGGATTTATTAGTTAAAGGTTTGTTTCATTCTTTAAAAATAATTATGCACATGTTGTATTAGGGTTTAAGCTGGAATTAGAGACTGAAATTATACAAATGGAAATATAACTTTTCTGTAGGGTTGCAGTATCCCAAACCTGTATTAAGTATACAGCTGATGTAAACAATCCAAGTCCTAGTTTAAGGAACAAAGAGGTCATTGGGTACTGCAACTCAGCTGTCAGGAGGGGATCCCCTTCCACTCTCAGTCAGGGGTTGAGAAACACATCTGACCAGAAATGGACCCCAAAAGATGAGTCATGTAATAAGTTAGGAAGAATAAATTTACTTGAGATGCCTCACAGAGGGATGGGAGTGTGTTCAAAAGCCTGTTTAGAACAGGAGCTGACTCCTGAGTCTCTGGTATTGGGAGTAAAGCTGTTTTGTACAGAAATGGCTGTGCAGGCACAGGAGAGCAGCAGACCTGCCAGCACAGACAGACACACGGCAGACAATACGACTGTCATGCTAAAAGGAGTATCTGTGCAACTTAGAAAAAAAATCAGAGAATAGAAATTCTCCGTGGCTGCTCCTGGGAGTGAGAGAAGAAACACATCCTGGGTGTCCCACACAAGGATCAGAGCCTTGTCTGGTCACAGGCTTTCATGTGCCAGCTCACTTGATAGATGCATGGGCAGCAACCTAAATGGGGGAAAAGCTGTCAGCTGGTGAATGATCTTCCCATGAAACGTCAGCACGGCGTGGCTTACACAGAGCTGCCTGCTCAGTAGCTGTCACTTACAAGTCAATGCTAGCTTAAGATCTGGCTTGAAAAAACCCTCAGTGCTCTGTAGAAATTGAAATATTTATCTTAAAGAGATAACAAGATGTGAGATTGATGAATTAAAGGATTGAAAACCAAACAGAAATCTGTTCCGGGTGCAATCACTGGAGATTTAGTAAAATGAAGAGTAGAGAGACAAGGTACTTGAGGGAAAGTAAAGTAGATATTTTAAAATCCCCTTTACTTTCATTTTTAGGGTGCTTCAGCTGGATGTCTGAAGGTATTTTCTCAGCTGTGAGCAATTCATATGAAGAGAATGAAATCTGAAAAGCACATTCCTTCAGGAATACTAGACCATAAAAAAACCACACCAGCACATCCAAATTGTAATGTGAGTACTAAGATTTTTCCAGCCACACCTAAAGTATCTGAAGATAATCTTTGATGTCCTAAAATAATGCTGCTTAAATGTTGCTTGATACTTTTTTAGGCTGTGGCAGCTCTCATTTGATCCTCCCATCTAGGTCACTTTTTCTGTTCTTGAATTAAATGTTCTCGAGTTTTTCCTTTGCATATTTTCACTGTAATTACTGAACTTTACTTCACAAATAGTTTATATAGAGTCCAGACTCTAAAGAAACATTAAAGACAAGCGTTTTTTAAACCTTCTCAGATACTAAAAATGCAAATAACCACTAACTACATTTAAGAGTATGGATATCTGATCTGGGGCAAATTTTGTTCCTAGATTATTTGAAAAAATTATTTTCCATAGTTTGTAATTTAAATAACTTTAAAGGACTTAAGCCAAGTTCTCTGTTCTAGTGTGGTGTTATGAACCAACATTTAAAATCATGGAAGCAGCCTCCAGTCCTGTCATAGTCCAGCTCTGCAGAATTTGAGGACATATTTAAGCATATAAATAGTCCCAGTAGAATTAAGGAAACAGCATCCAGCTTTAAACCAGACAGATATTAAAGGAAAAAAGTGTGATAGTCTGCAGAGAGGCTGTATTTATAATGTGTGTACAAGTGAGAGGCTAAATTAAGGCTGTTTGGAAGCCTCTCAGCCTGTGTTTTGAGCCTGTGCCTGTTTAACTTCAGGCCCCTGAATCAAAATGTTAGTGGTCCTGAAGGCACTTTGTCTGCTCCTCTATGCGACTGGAAACTAGGACTGAAGCAAGAAACACAGCTTCAGTCACAGATTATTAGAAAATAAACATATTTTTGAAACACATACTTTTAAAAAAAATTCAGTTAAAGCACTTTCTATATGGCATTACATTGCTAATACTGGTTTAACCATCATAGCTGCTAATATGTGATACATCCCTTTGTCAGGGTGATTACACTAAACCCACATATTGCTAACTCAAAAAGTTTTCAACAGCCTTTGCAGTGCCAAGGAAGCTGTTTCAGAAATTTTACACTTTTGTCTAGAATCTGAAATCAGAAACCAAGCTGAAATCTGGAAATCCATGTATCTGCAGCCTCATTTTCAGATGGAAATGTGAGTTGTGTCTTGCCTACAATCCTTATTTCTCTGAAACCCCCATCTCAGCATAGGGTGTATTTAATCTCTGACCAAGTCTTCATACAGGTGATAGAATTTTTTGGTGGTAAGCATCCAAAATGCCATCAGTCACAGCCCAGGGAGGGATATGCTGAGGGCATTTGTGGCAGAAAGCATTGCTTCTCAACACCCTGTGTTTAAATCTAACTTTCAGTTCAGTATAGCTGACTGTAGTGCTGCAAGATTACCTGAAAAAAAAAAAAAAGATCATAAATTTGGCCTTCTGATTTAGTCTGGTATGGGAGAAATCCATTTCTAAGAGCTGGGTTGGATGTACTGCACCACATTTTCAGGTGGAGTCATGTGTTGACCAGTGTCTGTGATGGCAGTACAGGTAGGCACACCTTTATTAAATATTTTTTTGGTTGCTGTAGAGAGTTGTGACAGTGAAATACACTTCAGTATATATACTAGCAGCCCAATTACACATCCTAATAGCAGTGCACAGACTGATACCCCTTAACCCCTGTGGTGCCTCTTCTATGCATCTGTCCATGCCACAGTCACACCCCTGTGCCAGTGTAGGTGCACCAAGTGTGGTCTGAAGTGAGAAGATCATGGTTCTGACAGGCTGCTACCTTGACTACATCCTGCTCTCTGAGGCCTGATCTTCTGTCAGAAGGTACAGGTTTTATACTTAGGTCTATCCTAAGTAAGAGGCAAGAAACACTAAAATTCTGTGAGACCTGGCATTCAGCCATTCACAGGAGATGCAAGAATGAAAGAGGTCAGTCCTAACTATTGGCTGCTGATGAAACCCCTGACAGAAAGAATTGTAGATGTGATCATATGGGAAACAGAAGCTTCCTGGAAGTGAACATATAATTCCTCTTGTAATCCATTTTGGTTCTGAGTACTTAACTGTGAAGCTTTATGCCTTCTACCGTGTCTGCAAAGGTCAATCCACACCTACCCTGAGTCTACACCCTTCTCAAATGTAAGTAAGGGCAGATCTCAGCATGGTTTAAATTCTTATCATTTTATCTCCACAGAGAGAAACGTGGAGTTCATTTCAGGTTCACAACTCATTCTTTTCCCATTAGAGCTGGAAATGCTTTTAGAGAATGCAAGGATCTGATACTCAACAAAAACAAAACAAAACAAAACAAAAGCCTGGTAAATACCGGTGCTATATTTAAAGCCTGTAAATCAGGAGGGTGGATTGCACAGAGCCATCCCAGGTTTCCAAACCGGGGGACTGATCGGATCAGGCAGGCGGCTGACAAGGAATTTTTAATCTCTGAGGAGCTGGAATGGCAGACAGGAAGAAGAGAGAAGGATGAATGATTAAAAGCAAACCAGGACCTGCATTACTGCTTTTGGAGGATGTAATCTCACAAATATGTGCCTTGCCTGAGGAGTCAGCATCCTAATAAGAAGCTGGCTCAGCCCACTTGGGAGGCAGAGCAGCAGTTAAATCTCCTGCTGGCTGGATCCCATGGGCCGTTTTCCACACATTGCAAAATTTCTGCCTAATCCTTGCAGGTCAATATGCCTCTGAACACTAGCAGAGCTCCTCCCAAAAGAACACTTTTCAAAATTATCTCCTTTGTGAGGCTGGACCAGTGCAAGCTACTGGTTTCAACCCCTGTTAGATGAGGTGAGAGGATAAAGAAATCTGAAGGAAGTTTTAAATTCATAAAGCTACCTAATCCTCATTCCAAATAATTCCTTAGGAAGCTTACATTAATGTAAGTTTCATATAATCTCATTGTCCAGGATGTTCTCTGCCATCCCAGTGATGCAGGCATTTCACAAGGAATACAGGTTTGGAGTTGCACATGTGCATTATGGCTGGGTAGGAATAATGCTGTAGATATTGTTAAGGAATGATCAAGCCATTTTACTACAGCTATTTAACAATGAATATTTGAGATGAAACTGCAAGATGATTTCTAGCCGCCATTGTGTTTGCCAAATGCTCTCCTGTTAGCTCTGGCAGGCAAGTGGTTGGCACCAGATTACACTTTGACAAAGCTCCGAAGGTGTTGTATGATTTAGGGCACCTAAATCTACATGAGATGAGTGAAGGCCAGTTGAGGATGGGACACAAAAAACTACAAGTTTTATCACACATTTACTTCAGCTTTACCTTTTCTATTTGGATTTCTGTTGCCAACTTCTATATGGTGAAGGGGTATGAAGAACAACATTGCCAATTTGGCAAGAAATTATCAAACCCTAAATTTCTTTTGGTTCCTAAGAGAATTTCTGTTGCTTTTTGAAAAGATTGGGTTGGTAACAGGACATGTAGGAGAAGCCTCCTGATGGGGATTGGAGGGCTGTTTGTATTCATTCAACAAGCAGAGCCAAGAGCCTGTAGATGTGTCTGCCTGTACCTATATTATTTCTGTCCTGCTGTTGCTTGTCTATAGCATTTGCCACATCTGCTCCTGCTTCTCTGCAGATGCTCAGTGTATAATGCACTGAGTCTGGTCACCCTCAGCACTCACAGGGAATTAAGGGTTTGTCTCTACTAGAACTTGAGTCGTAATTCAAATTTGAATTGTTTGTCTTTGCCATGTGTTGAGTATATATGTAACACTCAGACACACTTTTTCTCAGAGCAGTAAAGCTGTATCCATTGTACCAGCTTTTCAAAAATAGTTTAGCAGCTGTTAGTAACAGCACATAATAAGGGTCTCTAATTCAGATCCCAAGTTCATATTACCAAGTGTCTCTTGGTTAATTTCTGAAAAGCCATGTCAATTTTCAAGCTCATCTGACTCTTTCTGAAATGTCTAGGCTCTGCAGAAACCCTTCTTACACAGAAATGCTGTTTCAGCCTTGCCTTGTCTCTAGGCAAATGTCTATTTGCTCACTGAACATTGATGAGCCCTGGGCAGGGCAGTGACAGTTTACACAGATCGTGTGTCATTAGCTCTGGGGGAGAAAACTCAAACACAAATTTGTGTCAGTTTTGAAGTGGAGCTGAATTGTGGGTGGCCATTTCTTGCTATCCAGAATTTGGAGAACTTGTGGTGTTACCTCTCATAATAATTTCTGTGAGCTAAATTATATATGGATATGGATTCTGTAAGTCCATATCCATATATAATTTAGCTGTTTATTAAAAATCAACAACAATCGATGTTGATTTTTAATAAAAAGTTCTCCTTAACCTGACCTACAAATTCTCCTTGAGTTCCTGCAGGGGAATCTCAATAGAACAGAACCCTGCCTTTTAACCCATCCTTTTTTATGTTCTACCTGCCTTTCTCTATGATCTCAGGCCATATGGGCTCGCTACACATGCACAAACATCTGAAGTCTCACAAACAGCTATTGAAATAGCAAAAAGCAAAAATAAACAACAAAAGATGTAGGTTAAAATAAAAACCTAGATAGATAGGTTTTTGATAGATATTACCTAATGTTTGAGCCGGCTTTCAATCTGACTTTTTAATGCAACATTGTAACACAGTCAGCTATGTCAACAAACAGTCCTCAACTCTGTCCTCGCGCAGGTTTTGTTTGTGGGTTTATTTTTTACAAGGTTAAAACAAAGAATAAAATTTATGCTGAGGAGTGCAAAAGAAAGCTTCAAACAAAGGCAAGACTTGAAATGACTAAGCATAAAGGATGGGGAAAAAATGCAAAGAGGTAAAGTTAGGGCAGATGACATACTTTTAATCATTACATAATATTTGATGTACAAATATCATGGAGACATGCCAAGTAAGATAGAAAGTAAAAAAACTGGTTGTCTCCAGAAAGAATTAAGTATTTGTTTTTGGAGGAGAGAACTGGACATGAAATAATAGAAAAGAAGACAAGGGAGTTTGAAATGCAGTTTAAATATTAGATGGGGCCAGTAAAATAAGAGGGAGGAAAAAGCCAAAGAGCTAAGAGTAGCAATATTATATTTAGAAATGTAAATATAAAAATGGAATGTGGGAAGGATACTATATAGGCAGGTAGGGGTAAGAGATGAATGAGAAATAGGAGCAGTTTAAACAAAGATACTAAATGTCAAATTGAGAATTTCAAAAGAACAGGTCAGAAAGGACCACTGACAGAAAGTTAAAAAATGGAGACACCTGAAAGGAGAAAGAGATTATGTGGTTTTTTACCAGTTCTCTTGGACATTCTGGGGAACTGCTGGAAAAAGCACTGCACACCCTCTGCTACAAAAGGAAAAGACAAAAACAAATAATGACATAATGTTTTCAGCTAAATGAAGCAAGGATTTGGGAAAGCCACTAAATACAGCAATGGAGAAATTAGGGCCTACGATCACGAGGATGTGTACCAAGAGGGTGATACTAGCTGATACATGAGACAGTTCAAAAATATGATCTGCAAAAGATAATATTAGAAATAGGGAGTGTAAGGAGGAAAGCAGTTTGCCGGAAGGTTGGGCCAAAAATCCTAACATTAACATTAGAATTGTCAGGATATCAATGAATATAAAATGGATGAATAAAAGGTGGAAGGGGAAAGAAATAGAATTTTGAATGGCGAAGTATCATATTGCATCATTTATACAGGTTAGAAATAGGAGGCACCAGTGCCTCTAGAAGAAAAGCAGCGCTTTCATTAGGTTGTCTCCTTGTATGCATGATACAGAGCACAGCTCTCAAGAGAAGTGGCTGACTTCAGATGAGAAATCCAACAACTAGTTACCACATGTCGAAGGAGTTCTTCTAAGAGCGAGTGTTTTGTAAGAACTTCTCCAGAGCAAGAACTTCTCTTTCAGCCTTGCTACTGAGCAGGGACCAGGAGAGCTGAGACATCTTAATGCCCTCCTCAGCAATCCTGGGTCCCACAGTCTTCAAGCAATAAACTCTGAATTATTTCATTTGGCATTTGGGGTGAGGTGTCACTATCCCATCAGACCAAACTTTCTCAGACAGATGAGTCACTACCTTGGTGATTACAGCCAAGTGCTGGCACAGCACATAGAGCAATGCAGGTGTGGAAGGGCAGGAGGATGCAAACCAGCTCTGGAACTCACCTCCCCAGTGACACAGCCACTTCCTGTGGGCAGGCTGACAACTCACATGGACTGTAGCTACCTGTGTGTTGATGGGAGTGACCTGTTCCCCTGGGTGCTATTCATGCTCAAGGCTGGAATGTTGTGGCAGAGGTAGCATGACATGAAAGCTTAGGAATAATGTGACTTTCAGCTGAAATATTGTAAAACACAGAAAGCCATTTTAAAAATTGTTAAAAACATGGCACATTCTCACTCAACAGATTTGGTAATTCAGTGTGCTATTTGCTCACTTTACTGGTAGCACTAATTTGCAGTTTACACTTTTCCATTCTGCTCAAAGAACAGAGGTGACACAGCTATAAGTTGACAAGACACTACTGGCTTCCCCACTCTGCCTTAACCCAGAGGTTGTATGGTTTGAACTAGACCAATGCAGTTAAACAGATACATTTGAAAGGAGAAAATTCAGCTCAAACAGAGTAACTGAGCTACCAAGAAAGGAAATGAGCTACATCTGAATTCCCATTTCTGTAAACCAATGATGTGCAGTGGTACAGGAAAAGGGAATCACGTGTCTATACCACACTGCTTTACCAGCATAAAGGCTGTGTGTAAAATCAGGCTGTCAGACACAAAGTTTGTATATTTTCATCTGTTGCAAAGATTTTTTTTTCTGTTGTTAAAGCATGTATTGACAGAAATATGCTGTCACTCATCCCACTGCAAAAATTTCAGTTCGATTTGTTAGCTTATTAATTAACCAGGCTTTGTTCTGATTTTCAAGGAAGGGTCCCCCCAAAACATTTAGATACAAATACTGACTTCCTTGCATAAATATAAAACTATTCTGTGGCCACAGCAGCATTCAATTCTCAATGAGAACTTTGCAAACCCTTCATTTAACAAATGCCTCCCAAAAATAGGAAGCACCAGCTTTTATTGATATTAAAGGAATAAAATAACATGGAAAAACTGTCATTACATTCCATGGGTGCCCAGTCACCACACATTTCAGGTAAGTCTTGGGTAGACCAATATTATTCTATCACTACAATAAACACAACCACCAAAAAAACTTGGAGGTATTTTACTAATATTCTCATGTTACATTTTAACTTAAGTTTACAAAAATATTGCACATAAAAATTAAAATCACTTAATACTCTGTGTGTTTGAGAGTATTATTCTCAAGATTTGTATAATAATGTGAAACCATTGACTTATTTACTCCCATGATTGCTTAGCTATCAAAATGTCACAAATCTTGGATATACAAGCATACATGGATTGCTCTCCTGTAGATCCCTGACTGCCTCCTCTCTTCCATTTTTGCCTAAGGGTGCAAAAATTGTTATTTCCTTTTACCATTAGGGGAGAGCAATCTTCCTTTTGGTAACAGTTTTAAAAGTAGATTTTATAGACCTGAAAGGTTTCCAGAACTGCACATACAGTAACAAACCCACACAAAAAAATCAGAGCGTAATATTTCTAACAGTTTTCAAAAACCATACATTTTTGAAGAGCATATTTATTTTACATATTGCTTACCTCAAGAATGAATCTGAGGATGTTTTTTATTATATCAAACATACTTTCAAAATATTTTTTTCTATTTTGGCCTTGTCTAGACATCAGTTATATTTTTAAAACTTCATATTTTCAGTTCCCTCTTCTAGAAGTCACTTTTGGGTTACCGAAAGCAGCGTCACTGACTTGATGCTGAAGAACATAATCACTATCTAACCATAACATGAGGCAGAAAAGCTACAGAGAAAAAGCACCTTATTTTCCATACTAATATTAAAGTATTAGAGCAAACAACAGCCTTAGTTACCTGCCTTTTGTAGAAAAGGTTCTTCATTTTAAATATGATGCAATCTAAAGCTATATTCTTCCTCTCCCTCCAAGAGATACCACCCCAAGATTTAAAAAAACCAGTGTCCTGGTGGTTTACCCAGACAATGTAAAGAGATCTCCAGCTCAAACTGTGTGCACAGGCTGAACTGACAAACATTTACACAGTGCCCTGCTTCCTTTCCACTGTTTGTGCTTCGGATCTGGGAGTCTGCATCTCCCCATGACAAACACCTGAAAAAGTAACAACTTCAGAATGGATTCCATTTTCACTCACCATAAATGTGACCAAAATCCAAGCGAGGAGAAATATTTGGGCTCCTAAATAACTTTGAAAGCTATAGTGTTAGAATTTGAAGTGTCTGACTTACAGAACCAGTTTCAGTGAGTGCATTTTAGTTTGGTTTCTCAGAATGAACTAGGAGGCTAGGAAAAAGTAATAAATTCTCTAAAGATACAGGATTTTGACAGGCTCTATGTTTTTTAAAGCAAGTTTCACAATTCACCTTCAAAGTCCAGGCCAAATTAGTAAATCCTTCCTGTTGCTTTCATGAGGGAGTATGAAAACACTCAGTAATTCACTTCCTTCCATTCCAGCTAACAATGTTATTTCCCATCTGCTGATTTTACAAGCCTCTTCTTGCACAAGTTACACTACTTGTAGAGTGCACCCTTGTTTAACCAAGATTTGCTGCTTACATACATGAGTCTTCCTCATTCAGATCCAACACTTTCACACTCTGAATTTTCTCAGAAGGAAACAGAGACATTCTTTATCTGGAACCCAGACCAGTGAGGGCCACATGGAGTCAAATTATAACAAATTATACATTTATTATATGGATAAGAGAAACTTTTCCCTAAACCTGCCTTTAGCAAGAAAAGCTGTTGCAAAGAATCTATTTTAAATTGAAAGATTACTATAGGAAAATTATCTACAGATGTCTGTGGGATTTAGATGAACTTCAAATAAGCTTAAGTACTTTTCATAAGCTTGTTCTAAAGTATTTAAGCAAGAAGAATGTGACACAGATTGTTAATTGAAAAGATTTTGCATCTGTTTTAAAATAATAAATACCTAGAAGAGATAATTCAGAGGAATATGTTTTTCACCAGTTCTATAAATCTCCATGTAGGACTTTATTTATTGGGATTTCAACAGAAATTTCTTAATTAATCAGAATATTCTTTGGATGGAATTCACATAATATATTTCACAATAAGATACCAGAAGTTTGTGGGGTTTTTTTGGAAGGGGTTCTAGTAAAATGTTCTTACAGCCAAAAGCTTTTTCTCACCAACCCTAGTATTTTCACTGTCTTGCAACAATCTGATACATTTTCTGAAATGATTTCACAATAATGAAAATGGATAAACTGTCCTACACCAGAAAAAAACCCCAGTAAACAAAGCTATAGCCAAACTATTTATTTAAAACTGAAGATTCGCATATGCATGAGATTTTTTTTCTCATGGTTTAATTTTAGGCAGCATAATAGATTTTTTTATTACACAGGCTTCCTAAAGGGCCTCTAAATTAGAAAAAATATTCCTCTAAATTAGAAAAAATATTATCTCAAAATTTTGAAAAAAAATTAAATTTATAGATATTGAAAAGATTTAAAACAGGTTTTGAAAAAAGCCAGAAGGTCACATACACTGTGGGTTTTGGCTCTGATATGATTACCTTGCTTGAAATGCATACTCAAAGACATGTAAAGGTACTGTGATTTACACAACTTCACACTGCAATCATGCAAACAGCACCCTTGTTAATGGGACTTATAATGATAAACCACATTAGTGCATTGAATCCTACAGCAAAGCCTCCAAGTACTGAAAACAAAACAAGAGCTCAGTGAGGTTTTTACTCCAGATACTGGGGTTTTATTTCTGAATTTGTTGTGGAAATACACGGAGTTTCACAAAAAAAAAAAAAACTACATCAAATCTATGCACCAAAAAGGCTGCAAAGAAGAGAATGACCTTCCTTTTTGGAGTAAAGGTTTGTTTGTCTTTTGACTCTTGGATAAATGATTATGCCATTTGAGTGAATCCACACTTGAGCAGTTTTAAGAAAACAAAACTACACATTCAAAGCTGTGGTAACTTTCTGCTGTTCATCATCTGCTGCAAGAGCAAAGATGGCCAAAATTCCTGATAAGGGGCCAAAAATATTTCTTTTTAAAATGCCTTACTTTTCAGAATTTAAACATGTATTTTCCGTGTTATTCAATTTTGTGTTTATGTATCAAAAGCATCAAAGTGATAAATATTTACTACTCCACTGTCAAAACTCTGAAAACACCAGTGAAATTATTGATGTCTAGAAGTGCTAGTCTCTTCTTGAAGAAAGAATTCCAAGTGGTCAACAGTTTATCCTGAGTGCATCAAACTGCTCAAAGAATTTCTTTTGCCTCCATTGTACTTATTACAGTTAGCATTTTAAGGGTTCAGCTCATTCCCTCTCTCCACCTCAAATATATGTTATTTGCTCCTGATTTTGTAGAAAATTTCAGTTCACAGCCCTTTTTTCACTGTTTTGTTATGTTCATCTAGGCACCTGAGCAAAACATACCAGAGAACATTTCAGCAATGCTTGTTTTTAAACTATCTTTGATTATATAATTTTTTTTTCCAATTACATGCTTTCCCACTTTGCTAAAATATTTATTCACATGCTACATGTTGAATAAAATTCTCCAAGTCAGCTAGGGAATCATAAAGAGAATCATCTGTGTCCTGACTTCTGAGAAACTTTCGAAGGGTATCTAAAGCACTCAAAGCCTCATTTTTGGATGGTAAAAGCTGTTCAGCTCCCTGTAGTTGACTGCCTTCATCCTTATCTTCATCACCAACAAATGTCTCAGCTTTATCTGATGCACTTTCTTTGGCACACATCCTTTCATTATTTGTAGGCACTTCATAAGTTACCAAGCCATCATCTATAGCTGCATAATCTTCCAGAGACAAGCCTTCTGGAAACTCTACCCCAGCTGCCCGTGCATGTGCAATCAAATCAAAATCACTTTCAACTTCATTGTCATTTTCATTTGTCTCAGTTTCTAATTTGAAAGTTGCTCCATTGCAACTTTTTGCAATAGTCTCTGGTGTTACTTCCCTCCAGCACAGGTACAGCATCTCAATTGCATCAAGAAGGGTCAGCATAAACTCTTTATTACTTTCTACGCAGTCAACAAATCTCTTGATAAGACAGCGCCTGTATTTTACCTTCAGAGTTTTGATAATCCTTTCTTTCATAGCTATACATGAAGAAGAGTCTGGAGGAAAGAACACTAATTTGACAGACTTCAGGTTCTTTACTTCTGTGTGAGCTGGGAGAAAATCAACAAGAATAACCACTTGGCGCTGCTGTGCTTGAAATCTGTGATCCAGTTTGTGCATCCACTGTTCAAAGATTCCTGAAGTCATGCACGCCCTATCATTTGCTTCATAATCCACTGGCAGTGATTTCACATCTTTGAAAGAGTGTGGACTTTTGCTTTTTCCTATAATGAGCAGTGGGAGTTTCTCAGAGCCATCCATATTTGTACCCACCACCACAGTCACGCTCTCTTTGCTTTCTTTGCTTACAGAAAAAGTTTCCCCTTTAAATGTAAACGTGTTATGTGGTAACATCTGATACAACAACCCAGTCTCCTGTATGTAAAACACATTTTTTGGCTGATAATCATTTAAATTACAAGGAAGCACATTTTGGTACCAAGGAGTTGGAGCACCCACTGCAGGAGTAGCAGCTGCTTCTACAGGCTGAGCTCTGAAAACTAAACCGTACCTCGACTTGAAACGATCGAGCCAGCCATTGCTGCATTTAAAATCACTGTGTCCAAGCTTCTGGGCAAAATCATTCGCCTTGAGGCGCAACATGGGGCCATTGACCGGCACATTCAAGCACTGTGCAATTCTGTACCACTTCATCAATGCATCCTCCAGGTCGGCATAAAAAGCAGTCCTCAGTCTTTTCCTTTTAGGATCAAACCGCAAAGTTTCAAAGGCTTCCAAAACTTTTTCCTTATTCTTCATAATCGAAGACAGGGAGTTCCTCTTGATGCCATACTTGGCTGCAATGTCCGCCTTTTTCTTGCCGCTTTCCACAGCGCTTATGATGTCGATTTTCTCCTCGATAGTTATGCTTTTCTTCCTCCTCACTGTGGCTTCGGGCAGAGCCTCTGCCATGGCACCGAGCAGCGTCTCCCGGGCGCGCTCATCCGCGCCCACAGCCGGCCAGGCTCCTTCCCTGCCGCTCCGGCCGCTTTCCCAGCCGGCGGCCCCACCTCAGGGACTCTGCCCTCGGCGGGGCTGGAGCAGCCTCCCGGGCGGTGCCGGCGGTGGTTGCCATGGCTGCGACCATAGATATGACGGCCTAGAGAGGCCGCCGCCGCCGTCATCCCTTTCCGGCCCGGCGCTTCCGGCTCCTGCTGCCACCGGAGAAGGAAGAAAATAAAGCTTGAGAGGGGCCGCCGGCGCCGCCCCGCCCGGCCTCCTCCGTCCCCCCTTCCCTCCTTCCGTCCTGCCCTGTCGTCCCCCGCAGCACGAAGCCCCCGGGGCCGCAGCGGCGCCGCCGGCAGGTGAGGGACGGACCGGGCCGGGCCGGGGCAGCCTCTGGGCCCGGGTTCGGGGAGGGCCGGGCCGCGCCTCCCGCTCCGTCCCGTCCGACGTGTCACCTCGCGGGGGCGGCCGCCCTTCGCCGGGCTCCGGGCCGCCCTTGCCCGGGCACCGGCAGCGCCCGGCGGGTCGGGGTCAGCCCGGCTTGTACGGCCCGGTCCGGGCATGCTGGGCGGCAGGACAGGGAGAGCAGCGCCCTGATCGGGAGCAGGCGGGTTCCCCGAGAGAGAGAGGGAAGCTGTGTGTTGGTGGAGGAAGAAAGCTGTAGATGCTGTGTAAATTTTGTGCCCCTGGGAGTTATTCCACACCCTGGCAATTACTGCTTTAAGTGTGCCAATTTGTGTTTTGCTTACTGTTCTTAAAGCATGGAAGAGCTTTGGTGTTGTGCGACAAGGAGGTGTTGCATGTGTAATTGTCTCCAAAGGAGTGGCAGTTCTTATGGTACCGCTCTAATAGGTTATTTTTAACCAAAAGCCACTAATAGCCTTTAATTGCATGAAAGTCTTTGGAGGGGATCATTCTGAACATCCAGCCCAGGATGTAGTTTCGGTTTCTCATGTGTGCTTTCTGTGCTTGATGGAAAAGGTAGTAAGGAGTTATCACTTTGCAGTTGGCGGCTCTGTTACTTAAGAGTTGATTCTCTAGAGAAGATAACAGAAGGGTTCTTTTTGCAGGGCTGGAGAAGGATGTCATTTGATCAGTGCAACTCCAAAACTTTCTGAATCGTGTTTATGTTTATGTATGTATGTGCACGTGTACTCACACAGTTAAAATGTCAAGAATAAGAAACACAGAAGAGTGTTAGATTGGCAGAACTGGAAGCTGAGGCAGTAGCTTGATCAGCTGTTTTTTTCTGATTTGGTAAAAGTTGAAACCATAATGGCAGCCCATGGCTCAGCTAATCTGGAGATGAGCAGAGCATTAAATTGTTTAGGGCCAGGTTGACATAGCATGGAGAGTGTGAAAAGTCAGCAGCAACCCTGTTCTCCAGTCTTCTTCTCCATCATGTCTTCTAACTCCCCATAATTAGATCTTGCAGGTGGAGCAGCCAGGAAATTCAAGAGCATTTTGAAGAAACTATGGTGAGATTGCAGCAGGAAGTGTTTAATACAGTTCTTTATAGTACTTTTTTTTTTTTTTAAAGGTAGTATTTTTATAGTATAGCATTTTTTTTAAAGATGGTTGATCTCTATCTTGACAAGAATTAGTGAAAGTGTTCTTAGTTAGAAATTGAAATAGTCATTAAAATGGTCATTTTCCTACCAGCACTGGGATATTCTTCAGTGTTACAAAAATTTACATTCTTTATGCAGTTAAGTAATGAGACAACAATAGAAGTGTGTAATAAACTTAATTTTAGACAGAAGGTGTCTTGCTGTTGTCTTATTGGCAGTTAATTTAGGAGAAAAGTAAGTGAAGGAACCAGTGAATCTTTCTTAGAAAAGCCAATCTGATTGTTGAGAATACCACGGTTCTCATTTCTGAGACCATCAATCATTTACCTAAGTGATATAGGTATGTGAGGAATATACTTCTTATTCAAAATTAATTTATTGTTGATGACATTTACTTCATATTTTCATGAATAAGCAAATATGAATTTGCCTTTTTAATGAAAAGTACATAAGTATGCTCTTATAACCATTAATTATAAATGGTTAAATGTCTCTTTATGTCTCCATCCTAGAGGAAGCTTCCCATGTTGTTTGTAAGTTCTTGTTTTGTTTTGCTTTTTATTTTACCAGTTGAAGAAGTGATACTTAAATCCCCAGGACTCGAAAATCATGTGGTTTTGTTTATGATGAACAAACCTTGAAATAATCCAATATGCATTTAAGGTAGCTGCACTATGAGGGGAATGACTCTTAGTCTGATCTGTGTCTTGTGTTCTGCTGTGGTGCAGTATTTGTGTTTGGGATTATCCCCACTGGGATAGTGGGGTAAAGGAGAACCCAGAAGGGCAGGAGTGATGTGGACAGGGTTTTGGTTCTTGTGGAACCGAATATGCATCAACCATGTTTTTTCCAAGTAGAATCTCTTTGAGTTGTTCTATTGCAGCAGATGGGAGCAAATTTCCTGGTACAGCAGTCACCTAATGTGTTCTAAAGTTGTGGCTGCTGTAGTGAAGAAACAAACTAAGCCCTGGATAACACAATCCATGCTGTTCTGGGGATTAGCAGCTTCTTACAAAGAACAGCCCTTTGTCTGGCACCTGCAAGAACTACAGAGATGCTAAAGTCTGTGTGCATTTCTGTAGTGGAACTTTAAATGGTAGATGTGTGTAGATGTTGTGATTACCACAATTTCACATGAGTGTCTTCATTTCTGAATCTTGGTGAAGATTAGAAAGTTTTCATCCTTGCATCCAGTATTTGATGCTTACATCCCCATTTCTTTTCTGTAGAAGCAGTAATCAGGAAATTCTGTAGTTAAATTTGAATGTGCAGTTGAACTTCTTATGAAAGCCACCTTTAATCTACATTTTTTCACCTTCTCATCTTTTAAAATTGATCACTGTGATCCTGCAGAGCTGTGTTGAAACTGTTAGCACTACTTGTAGGAAAATAACACTACAAAAAATTGAGCATGGAGGGGTGTTCTAACATAAATCCTGAATTTATTTGGGTTTAAAAAAATTAATCATTTGCTTTTATGCAGTGTCTTCTACATTGATTTGTGAGATGGTTCTTGTCTCTAGGTTCTTAAATCTATCAAAAGTTCTTAAATCAATCAAAAATGTTTTTGCCTGTAGCATTTAATAGTTTAGAACAGTGTTACCATGGTACATAGGCTTGTATGTGATGGACAAATATAACTCCAGGAACACTGATGTGGTAGAACTGAAGAACAGGTTGTCTTAAAGAAGGCTCTACCACAAGATGAATTTAGCTTTTTGTTTAACAAGTAGAGCAAGGAAATAACACTTATTGTCTTATTCTATCATGTAATTGTTTTAGCTACTCAGAAATAAGCTGTTAAGCACAGAGGTTGTTTTCAGCCACAAGCAGAGTTTGAACAGGACCATGGGGGCAAACAGCATCTCTGCTGTACAGTCTTCCATGTTCAAAAGAAATTTGAAAAATTAAGGAAGCTATTTAAGGACATTAAACTTATTTCTTAATTACTTCAAAGGGAACTTTACTCTGATCCTAGAAAAGTCCAACTTCATTCAGTGGTAGCCCTGAATTAACTGTTTTTCTGGAGAAAATCTCTTATTTTACATATTTGGTTTTCCAAAATAAAGTGATAGGTTATCCAGTGCAATATGATCTAGATGATCTAGGTGATTCAGTTTCTCAGCCTTTGTGTCCTTATTTTATTTCCCTTGCTATGTGAGCTGCTTACCTTATTAATTATTTGCTTTAGTTAGAATGTTTTGTAGTTCAGGAATTTGAAATACAATATAAACACAAATAGTAATCTCTTTATAAATTTTCTTAATCTGGTATGTGTCTGAGCATGTATGAAATGGTGCAAGACTTAATGAACTGAAGTCATGTGTGATTGTATGCAATACTGGCAGATTAATTAATTTTTAATGATTGGTTGTCTCCTCCTCTCAAACAGCTGAGTGAATTGTGGTGTCACCTGTAGTTACCAGCTATTTGGAATCAAATTGAGATAATTTCCTTACTTAAGATAAAATTGTGTATGTAATTCATCTTTCATGATCACTATATTCACAGAGTTGATTTCTTTCTCATGTGCTTAGTGTTAACAACTTTCATTGCTTCTGCAGCTGAGATCTTTTTGAGGCTACAATGAAAGGGATTCTGTTCTAGTAAACACAACAGATTTAACAGCTTAATAAGTTTCAGTGGCTTAGCATTAATGTAATCTTGCAATGTTTGGATAAATCTTATGCCTTAACAAAATGGTGATCTTTGCAGTGGTAGGATACAGTCAGTGTACTGTTGCAAGTGGCAGGATATATGTCACCTGAAGAACCTTGTTTGACTTCCAGGGTTTTATGTTGCAAGCTTAGTTGTCTGTGGGGAAAGGTTGCTTTGGCAGTGGAAGCTTACACTAAACTGTATTCCTAATCCTTCTTAGATTTTTGGAGAGCTGAAGGCCTGGTCACTATCAAAAGAAGGAGGTTTCACTTTGCTTTAGCAGAACTTGTAAAAGAAAAGTTTTCTGAACGCCTGCTTTGGTTTCTGTGAGGTGCAACATCCAGCTCCTTTCACTTCAATTAATGCATGCCAAACCTGTTTGGTTTTCAGGTATGTCAGAACACAGCAGTGAATCCACAACACTTGATGAGTCTCATCCATCTGCAGAAGAGATCCAGTCTGGCTGTGAGGTGATTGAGTGATAGTTATATTAGTGTAAAATCAACCAATCCTAACAAGTTTCAGATTCCCAAAAATTCTGCTTTACATAGCACAGTGTTGTTAGTATGGGGATATAAGTTCATGCACAGCATCTTGAATGGGTGGGGTTGGTTTTGAGATCCCATTAAGAACAGTCCAATTAATTCATAGCAAGGGATTACTTCAGCCACAACGTAGCCTGTTGCTGTGCTGCAGTATTTGTTTTGTAAGTTTAATAGATTTAGGCATGGTAGAAGCTGAAATGTGTGAGTATTGCAGGAAGAAAGAGTTGGTATTCAAAGACATCAATCTTTGTGTAACCTCACTATAACAAGGTATTTTATCTATTGCAGAAGGAGTGAATCTTTTTTCCCTTAGAGCAGATACAGTTTTCACCTTCTCTCTGGAGAAGTTTGTGACAGATTTGAATTAAGAACAAGGTTCCTAAGGTTCCCAATATTATTTAGCTAATCAGATGTGTTTGGGATGCTCTTTTCAGAAAGATAGGGTCAACATTTTCCTTACTGTTCTAGAGTAAAAATGAAAACAAGTAATGCTTACTTTATCACTATTGGAGTTTCAGTAACAGTGAATTGTTTTCAAACTTTCAGTAAAAACAAAATAGTGATTCTCTTTAGCATATTTCCAGGTCTCATATTTGTAAACACAGATGTACAAAGAAAACATAGATTGTTACCGAAGGACAATTCTGTTTTTTCAAAATAAAACATGCATCTGAAATGCAGTGTTTTACTCTAGTGCTTATGTTATTCATGTCTAATACATCAATACAAATTTAGGAACTTATTTAGATTTAGTTTAGGTTGTTTATACATATGATAAATTTTCTTCTGAGGAATCAATTTCTTTGTATGCTTAGTTTAAAGTTTTAAGTCAGCTATGGGCTGCACTTGCCAAAGAGACACTTGATTCAGCAATCATACTCCCTATTTCAGCAGAAATGCTGCTGTGTTTTGGTGGTTTAGTTTTCTCTCAGATCAATAACCTTACCCTGGTTGTCTGGACTTACAGGAGCACACATCCAGAGGTAAAGAGAAATGGCTGCTGGATGTGGCAGTAGCCTACAGTCAGAGTAAGTATTTTGAGATGCTGCACTGCTGATGCTGTGGGCAGTGCTCCATTCTCAGTGGCTTCTTCACTGCATTACTGCCTGCTCTGTTTCATAGGTGCAAGTGTTGGAGATGTGCCTGCTTGGGAGACTTGATGGGAGTGGAAAAATGACCCATCCTCTTTTTGAGCACAGGTCACTTTCTTTTGATCTGCAGTGTTTCCAGAATCTTGTTTGCTGTGCAAATACATTTTTCTGGCTCAGGAAGGAGATGAAGGGATGGTGAAAGCTGCTGGGGGAAAGAGTTGGGGGAAAAGGGCAAGGAGTGGTTCTTAACAGCAGTGCAAGCTTAAACTGTTAACTAAAATGGAGATGATGGTTTCTTGTTATGTCTGAGTTAAATTAGCAGTTTATCCCACTTCCCCTTTTCAGCTGCTCATTTCAAGGCTTTGGTGCTTGTCTGACCTCATTGCAAACTGATTCAGCTCACCGAAGCTGGAAAATTAACCTGTTGAAAAGGTCTGTTGCCAGGCTAGTGAGTTGTGTGTGGTGTCTGTAGTCAGGTGAGTGTTGGGGAGGTGAGGCACTGTGTGGTTCACAGTAGAGACTGGAAAGTAGAGTGGTGAAATGTCCCCTTTTCAGCAGTGGGAAATTGTTGTAGTTCAAACGTAGCATGGAACTGACATTAGCAAGTAATTTTTTGCTTTCTCTGAACTAGATACATAGGTCTGACTCAAGTAGGAATGCCAAAAAAATAGGTTAATTTCTTCTAGTTGTCCAGAGAGGCTCATGAATTTTTGTTTCCTAATATATGTATTTATTAGAGATGTGTGCATGTGCTTTGAGCATGTATATCCCTGAATAAAAGCATAAAAATATATCAATGTCAATATTTGCAAAATTATTTTAGATTCTTGTTGAGAAGCACCTAAGTCAAGGTGTTTTTCCTTTTATTAGAGATGCAGTTTTGTTTGTGATCCGTAGCAAAGTGCCCCTTGACAGAAAAGGACTTTCCCTTTGAACTGTGTTATCTGATAATTTGTGGAAAGAACAGAAGTAGCTGTGAACTGAACGTGGCCTATGCTAATGCTTCTGTATTATGCAAGTAGCTGTGACAGGCCAAGCATTTTGAAAAATACCTCACTTGACCATATCAAGTAGAAGTGTAGTTCCTAGCAGCCTTAGTGCTTAATTAAGCACATATGAGATTTAGAGCAAGCTTAAGAAACTTGAGCTATTGGACAGATTTCCCAAATGGAAATGTGATGTGGCAGGTAACTAGGGCATCTAGTATAATGATGCTGTATAGCAACTCTCTGTGAGGAGCAGGGAGTTGGACTTGATGATCCTTATGGGTCCCTTACAACTTGAGATAGTCTATATTCTATGAAATAAAACAAATTACTGTTTTTAAAGTACTCATAAAATAAGCATAGACCTTTTGGTGTGCTTCAGTAGAAGCACATTTATTGGAGCCTACAGACAGTGACTGTTAAAAAATCTTGAGACACCTCAAGACTAATAAAGGAAATTAGGCTCACAAATGTAATTGAAGTGGTGATATGTGAAAGTGGAAGAAATATTAGTAATGACAGAAGACGTTCCAGTTAAGAATGATGCAAGTGATGCTCAGTAAGTACCAGTAAAATCTTTGTGTTATATGCATACTCTGTAAAGCTTCACATGTTGTTGGAGAAGCTGATGGTATTTCAGATCGTGATCTCAGCTGGGCCTCTTCCTGACCCTTGGGTTGAAAAGAGCTGGTTCAGTTTGATGATTTAAGAACTTTAAGGGTATAAGGGTACCTATTCTCAAGTACCTGTTGATGGTACACCTTGTCTTGCCAGTCTGGCACAGGTGTACGGACTGGTTTGAGGACTTGAGGCAACTTTTATGTAAGTGAACAAATGCTGCCTTGGTTGTATGTTGATTTTTCTTCTATTTACACTTTAGATGACTGGTGAAACTGCCTTGCAGAGTTAGGAGCAGCTTTTTCAAAGGGATGAAATTTTCACTTCCTCTGTATTTTGGAGTGTTAAGCTGCCATTCTCTCTTCAGGTGCTTGTAAATGATGTGCAGTTCTTCTGGGAATGTCTATTCAAGGCTATACATTAGGTTGTACTTGAAAGCAGTGTACTTGAAACACAGCTGCTGCTACTGTTCGTGATGCAGCTGCATTTGAAACTAACTTTGAGTCCTGGATTCTCTTGGTACTTTTGAGCTCTTTTGGCACTTCTGTATTTCACTTCACGTTTGCTGCTGTGGATTTCATGAGAGTTGCATACCAACAGTTTAGTCAGAAGGTGGCGCTATATTATGGTAAAATAAGAAGCAGCTGAAACTATTTTAAAGTTTGGAATCATTGCTTTTCTTGTAACACATAATTAAACATACTGCTCTTCTCTAGTATTTACTGCTTATTAATTGCAAGTACAATTTTTTTAGCCAAGCTCATTATAATTCGAGATACAGAAACTACTCTAAAACTCAAATGTGCATGTAAAACATTTGTCTGAGGCAATGCCTCATTTGTGTCTTACTCCCCCAATGCCAATGGGTTAAATTTTCGTTTTCCTTTTCTCTTAGCTCTGGAAACTTTAAATAACTTCTTACTGAGTGGTGCTAGAGTATTACTGTGATTTAATGATGTGATTAAATAGACATATACAGACTGAGCATATCAGAGGATTTCCAGTTGGAGTTTGAAATAAAATCAACTGTTATGAAACCCATACATCAAATATTTTCATATGGATTACTTATTGGAAATGTAAGACAAACACTAACCTGTTTCTTTTTACAGGGAAGTGCAATGGCTCAAGAATCTCCCAAAAATTCAGCGGCAGAAATTCCTGTGACTAGCAATGGACAGCTGGAAGATTCTCATGAACACAGCTTTAACAGGGTCAGAATTTTCTTTGCTGTCTATTATGGTACCATTATCAGAAATGCTGAAGTTACAATTCCGTGTTTAGCAGTCTTCACTTGATGTAGTTTTCTGGAGGTTTACTGAAGAAACGCCTTTGAAGCTCATAGATAATTGTGAGAGTTGACATAACAGTGGTTGCGTGTTGCAATGATATTTTTCTGTGCAAAAGGCACGTTCGAAGTGGCAGAGGCTGAGTTCTTCCCCCTCCGCTCGGTGCAGGTGAACGATCCGTTCTGCTCGTGCCCGGGCGTCCAGCAGAGGGCGCTGGGGCACAGCCTGTGGAATTTGGGGTTGGGCTCCTTTTATTTGGATTTTCGTTTGAAATTGTCCACGTTTTCTTGATATCTGCTGAGGCTTAGGTTTTAAAAAAAGCTCTTAAGTTTTAACAGTTCCATACTGACTTGCAGTGCAGAATTATTCTTAAAAGAAATACTAAGCAGAACTGCAGCATTTTATTCTGTTTTTAAAATGCTGATTAGAGGGGGGAACCTTCATGAGGTTTGTTGTTCAACTAAGATCTACCAGAGACATAATGTAAAAATTAGTACCGTGTTTAATGAAATAAAGTTAAAACTACATTTCTATGAAGATATATGTTTAGGGAGACCAACTTGGGAAATGCATCTTGAAGTGGTAAAGAATTTGGGTTCACCTCAAAGCAGGGAAACAGACTGAGTAATTTGAAGCTTGATGATCTTGCTGCTGCTGTGACTTGACTGCTGTCTAAGTTACCTTTTCCTTACTTAGTGATTCTTCTGCAGTGCAGTACATGCAACAGTTATGTACAGCAAATGGAACTTGCACTCTTGGTGACTGCATTAGGGTCTGTGCTCAGGCAAAATGTAAAGCTGGAATTTTAAGGTGGTTTTTTGTCTATGGACATATGTGAAAGTTGGAGTAGATTTTTCTTGCATGCTAATTGTTTTGCTGGCTTGGAGTCAACTATATTTTGAAACTTTTACTTTGACAAAAATGGGTCGAATCTTAGGTCAAATTGCAGAAAAACCTGTACTCTGCAAGCATATTTGAACTTGCTGTAATTATTTTTGCAGTGCTTATTCTGAGATCAATGAAGAAGTGCACTTCAATTATTTTTTTGAACTGTCTTGTACAAGTTCGCACCTGCATGTGTGACCTGAAGTCAAAATATGTGATAATCAAGGCTTCTTATAAACAAAACAAAGAAAATAAACTTCTTGGAATTAACATCTAGGTCTGTTTACTAATCTGTTAGTCTCAAATTCTAATATTTAGCTTCTATTCATCTTGCTTCATGTTTGTTATTTCTAATGCTTAATGCCTGCTTTCTCTTTTTGTCCTTGCCAGGTAATTTTTTGCTTTAACCTAAAGCAATATGCATTGCACCACAAGAATTTTGGGGTCTTTTTTCCTACAATTTATGGAAATGATAAGCCAAGTACTGATTTTTATGAAGTCACTTAAGAAAGGGGCAAGAAATCCTGACCACTCTAATTTGCAGTGTTACCACAGTGCTCAGTAAGAGTATGTGACCACAGTAGAGTTTAGAGCACTCCAGTGTGCTGATTTTGATTGCACCTTCTTGGGAAGCTGGGGAACAAAGTTACTATAATTTCCTGCTTCCATATTTGTATGATCAGGGAAATAGTCATCTAGATGCTGTACAATTCAGATGTAAAGAACAAAATACTTCTTGTTCTGTACTTTTCCATCTTCTGCAGCTATTTTGCCACCAAGACTTGAGCAGCTTTTTGCATATTTTTAAGTGAAGAGGTATTTATACAACCTTTTGTTTAGAATTCTTTGATTAAAAAAACTGCACTTCCCTCTAAAGTTGTGTTCTGTTTGGCACTTCCATGAGACCTTGTCCATAAGCTGCTCAGGCATGAAAATGCACATTTGTGTTTCACCAAATGCAGTATTAATATGCATTCAAGCATGAGAAGTATTTCATTTTGTGAGGCAGTGCAGAGCAAATGTATTTACCTGAAAATGACAAGTAGGGTTGCTCCTTCTTTAAAGAAAGATGCCATTAGTTTTGCAGAACATCATACAGCATAGATTGTCATAATGTCACTTCAGAAGGAAGTTTGTTAGTTCCATTTTTGTGGGAATGTGACATAGCACTAATTGGTGCACCTTCTTGGTAAAATACATATTTAAAAGGTAACTTAAGTGTTTTCCTAACTGTAAAATCTCAGTCAGAAATATGCTGCTACATTCTAATTCTCTAATAAGACATGCCTGTGGAATTCAGACAAGTTTTGTCCTGCCCATATGAAGGATGGAAACTTTTACTGAAAAAAGCTGTAGCTTCAGTCATCACTGGATCGAATATCTAACGTTCTTTCAGTACAGAAAAGCTTGACATAGTGGTTTTTAACTCCCCAAGCTCTGTTGGATCTCACTTGAACTTTAAGAACTTGATGTGTGGAACTGTTTGCTAATGTTTGGGTATTTGTTAGACAGAACGCTTCAGCATTTCCTAATCAAAAGTTTTTCTTATTACTTTGTATAAGAAAGCCCAACGTACAAAAAGTCTGGCTAGTTTATATTATTCACTTGTTTTACTTCAATTATCCCTGACTTCCAGAGCCCAGTTTTGGACTGTTGGAATGATGTGATTAGCATAGTGGTGTTTTAGTGTGACTGGGGGTATTGGGAGCTGAGGACAGTAGGAAGGAGTGAGGGAAGTATATTATTGCTATATTCATTTATATATATTATAATATACTATATATATAATATGTATTATATTATTGCTATATTCAAGTATATTATTCCTATATACAAAAGCATGCCATATAGTGTGAGAGCTGCATAGGTATAAACTAAATTTTTCAGAAAACAGTTTGATCTGCCTGTAAAGATATTCAAGCATCTGTAAGCGATTTGTTATGTTTAAAGTATTGCACAAAATCTACGTGATATTCTTATCAGTTTCAGCCTGAATTTGTTTAATCTAATTTTTGATACTGGCTCTCCTCATGGTTCTTATTGTACTTTCATGGGAACAAAATCATAGTTAAGCATGTGTATAAAACCAGTAATAAACTACAGGATGAAAAAAGGTAATGAACTTTGTTGTGTGTCTTCAATTTGTCTTACTAGAATTACGAAATAAGATCTGGGATCTGATGAATCTGAGTGCATGTGTTCACGGTCTTGTTCTGTAATTTTATTGCTAGACTGCACAAATAGATAAGGTCAATTCTCTTTTGTTTTTTGCCTCCTGAAAAAAATGCTAGCCTTGTCACTCACATTCTGCCTGCAATGTCTGAGTTAATCTCTTAGGTTTTGCTATGTTGACTGACATAGTTAGATTTTTACTCAGGGTAATTTTTGTTTAATTATTGTAGGACTGATTTAAAATATATTTCTAGAACTGTGTCTGTTCTAGAAAACTGGTTTGAGGAGATAAAAAAGTCACATGTTCTTCATACAGTCTGAAAAACCAAAAATATGTTTGTTAATGATGAGAGTGGGAGGGGAATGAAAACTGGATTGTAGTATGGCATTAGGTAAATCAAAAGGATGTAGTAGAAAAGGTCTTCTCGTTGAAGAGCAGTGTATTGGAGAATAGAAGAAATGTGTTAGTCTGTTATTTGCCCCTTCATGAAAGATTAAAGCCTTCATGTCTTCTCCCATTTATTTATGTTGAATTTATACTGATGTGAGGATCTAGTGTCTCAATTAATGGAAAATAGGAACTGAGTGATGTAATGGGGCAAAGAGAAAAAGAAACTGCTGAATGTGTACGAGGAGCTCTACTTGCATGTGATTTTGATAAGAAGTTAAAGTTCATAGCCCATGTATCTTACTGGATAGACATTATGTCTATCTGCATAACCTTTTGTTCCATAGGGCTTGTAATCACACTTTAAACTGTGAACTTGACAATCAGATAGATATGTTGTAAATTTTTCCTGTAGTCAACTTGAGTAGTTTTATTTAAAATGTTATCCACCATTAAAAACAAGCAAGCATGTGATTGGTCTGATACTAGTTGTTCCACTGTTGAACTAGCCATTGGTGTGAGGTTTTAAGAATACCTTAATTCAAGGTATTAAAGCCAAGTAAAACTATCTGTCAAACCTCCTGTTGGTATGAAGCAGAAGTTAATGTTTAGTGATGCATTACTAATGGTGTAGTATAACTAAGAAATTAATCCAGTGTTGTTTCCTTAGTTGCTCCTTAGTTAAATAAGTTTCTATAAATTAAGTTTTGGCTGGATTGGTTTCTGCTGTTGGAGAAACAATACAGTTCTTGTCTTTCCCCTCTTTAGATTATTATGGATAGCATGATTGGGAAGTGTCATTTTGGAAATAGTCTGGTAATTCAGCCAACATTCCTTCATGAACATGCATTCTGAATGACTTCTTTGCTGTGTCTGCTGTCTCAACAGGACTGCTATGTCAAAAATTCATACTGGTTCATCAAACAACTCTATTATCTGTATAATAGAGTTGTGTAAATAAGGCTAACCTGACTAAAATATATTTAGTTTAATACAGTGATTTGAAGTCATTAAAATGGGATTTTAACAAATGGTTAAAATGACTTACATGTTCTATGACATACAGGTTTGAATAGTCTAGACTAGAGCTAATTAAGGTAGTGCACTTTTTCTGTTCAGCCATATTTCATGCTTTTGCTTCTTGCTAAATGAGAATAGGAGTAGGTAATGCAGTCTTTTAACTTGGGAATCTTCTGAGTTGTGGTTTTTTTATACCTCTAGCTCTGGGTCTCAGTGACCTTAGAAAATTAAAATACTTTTGCTAAGTGGTAAATGCATAAACATGGTTTCAGCCTCATACAAATGAAAATTATTAATGAAGCATTTTTCTATTTGTTTTTTGGTGATGGTGATCCTATAATAGATTTGTAGGCTTGCCATGTGTCGATAAATCTTGATCAATTCTAAAGACTTGAATTTACCTTTTACAAAGAAGGGGGGAAGTCTTAAACTTAGCTGTAAGAGCAATACATTACCAAAATATAATCATCATATGATAGTAGGGGAATCTGTCCTCACTTCCTATCTTGTAAGAGCCTAACTTACATTTAGTGGGAACAAAAACAAAAGCTATTTATGTTGCCTTCTTACCATTCAAACATTAAGTACACTCATACCTTCCCTTAAGTGACATTTTATGCAGTGTTTCTAAATTATCCCTCTTTGTAAGTTATTGAAGGGATAAACTGTTTTGTCAGTTTGATTACAGATTTTTGGTAGCTTTTTTGTTTATCTACATTTGTGTAAAGAAAAGAAAAGCAAGCACGATCAGTTGCAAGAATGACATTAAAACTTTTAGTTTACATGCAGCAATGTGTCTCCCCTGAACAGTAACTTGCATGTTTGTAAACAAGGAAAAGGTATTGGTTTGATTATCACTGACTTTTTGTCAATTCTGGTCATGTGTTAATCAACAAATGGTAAATTTTTTTTTTAAATTCGTATGTAAGAATATCATTCTTCACAAAGATGTATTTGAACCGGTTTATAGGTGTTTAAAAAGGGGTTTGAATTGAACTTTGGCTTTCTTTAAATTGAACTTTGCCTTTTTGACAATGGGAAAAAAGTAGATCTCTTCAAACAAATATGTGTTTGTATACATATATATATATATATATATAATGTATATAGATTCATGTAAAAAAGTCTGGTGTATATATGCACAATTGTAGATCTTTAAAATTTTCGTATTCCAAATACCAAGTTTTTGTTTAAGAGATGGATGCATTGTAGTATTTTGATTTATTTAATTCTGTAGTTAGTTCATCTTGTGTTTAACTTCAGAGTAGAATTACATTGAGTGTATGGAAGTAGTGCAGTTGCTTAGGTTTTGCCTTTACAAAGCAGCTGTTCTGCATTTTAACCTTAAAAACAGATGATTGCTTAGATTCCTATTGCAAACGTGCTTAAGCAGGTTGGCTGTCTACAGTTGTTTGGCTTCAGGTTTAGATATTTCTGAAAACTATACATCACGCCAGGGTGCCTTCAGGAAAGAAATAATTCATGCCATGTCCTTTTTTTGAAATCAGTGCATCTTCTCTGCAATCTGGTTATCCTTTTTCAAGTCTCTCTGCTTTTTCAGCTTCTAGTGACTTGATACATTTTGAGTTAAATGATCTCTGTTAGCTAAACTAAGTTGAAGCAAAGGCTTTCCAGCATACACCAACTGCAAGTACTTAAGTGGAAGCACCAATGTTAAGTCAGTTGTGAAGACTGAAAACAGTATGAATCTGAAGTTCTGACATGCTTAACTTGGGAGATCAGTTTCTGCATGTGACTACTATTTGTTTTGCATGCTGTTTCTTTTTCTTTCTTTTTTTTTTTTTTGGTATGATGCTTCAGGTACACAGATATTGCATGATCTGTTATCACATAGCCTGTTCATGTCAGTGAAAGTTTGGCTGTAGGAACTGGTTACTCTTTGCAGTAACATGCTGAGTTTTTGATGTTGGTGAAATTTCTGGAATTCACATGAAAAAATTATTTTGCTGGAATTCATATATTTGTAGTTCTTCCTTTTTTCTTCTTCCCAGGGGTTTGTCCTAAACTGAAGACATCTAAATAAATCTGGGGATATGTGATCCAAAACTACTTCTTGACAATCTGAGCCTCTAGGCAGTATCAGTATCATTCTTATGCACTAACTTGCTTCTGGTTTGTGGATTGAGTGACTAGAGTTATAGGTCAAACATGGATTAGATTTTAAAGGTTGTGATTTCTTTGTAATTAGAAGCATTACATGGATCATGAACAGTTACTATCTGTGTCTGGACACAGACATCTTTGAGTTATGTATAGCTTTTCTCTGGTGGTCCTTGATACTTTCCCACTTTTTTACCACTGTATGGAAGCAGAGGGGATGCAAAATAGTACCTGACTCCAGACATTGACAGTTTTCTGATTTCTTGATGTTTTTATTTTTTTTAATTGTCATTATAGCCACATGCTGCTACATTTTACCTTTTTGCTTTCACTTTCATAGTACTTTTTCACTCACTTTTTACTTTTATCAATTAATGGTTTTAAATTGCTTTAAAACCTGAACTTTTTTTAAGTACTATGTCTAATTGCATAACACCAGAGGCTTAAACTTCAATTAGATCACTGGCAATATAGTCCAGGAAACCTGTGGGGAGTTTTTTTGTAGAGGTAGATAAGACCAAAAATGGGCAGTAGGATGGTATGTGAGCTGTGGTGTGTGGAGTCTTTCTTAGGCCTATGCTGGGTTTCAGTGAAGACTTTGGTTACGTGGGAGCTGGTTGAAATGCTTGATCTAGCCCTCAGAAGTTACACAAGGTGATCTCAGGCAATTTTAAATGAAGGGATTTCAAAAGCAAACAAAAGTAAGTGGCAGCTTTGTGCTCTGAGCACTTATGATGCAGACTAGGTGCTCAGAAAGAAGCTGTTTAAATGATGCCTTTCTGGATGTCACTTCTGTGTAAAATATTGAAAAGATTTAATGCGCTATTCATAAGAAATAAGGATGCTATCAACTTTAGGGCTATTCCTTGCTTAGTGATTTTTTTAAATCTCCAACATTATGATAGTTGCTTCCATATTTTTGGTTTGTAAAGTGTTTTCTGCTTGATAATCTTGTATGATTCTGCACGCCTGACAGTTTTTAACTGGACACTTTATTAAACTGACATGGTTGCTTGGACCAGCTTCAGACCACATAATATGATGCTTCTGGCCACATTTTTGGTAATTGCTTCTCTAAGACATGGCATTCTACTTGGTCATCAATATAACAAAAATATCTAGAATAAATATTCAGGCTATACTTACACTATTTCTCATTCATTTATGTTGTATTTGTGCATGCCAGTAGAAAGCAGTGACACCACCAAGGACTTTCTAGGCTAAAGGCAGAATTGCTTGTCTGAGAGCTGCTGAAACTGTATTATAATACTTTAGAGTCACTTTAATTGTTTTTTTTTTGTCTTTAACTTTCCATTTTTATGCATATATTTTCCAGGACTTGAAATGTTCATTACCAGTTGGACTTGGACTTTCTGAAACCAAAATAACATCTCATGGCTTTGATGGTGCCAAAGAGGGAGTTGTTGAGGCAGGGCAGTTTCCAAATAAAGGTAAGTGCTTTTTTTTATATTTCTCAATTTAAAATCTTTATTCTTACATGGTCAGAAATATAATGTTCTGTAGCTGCTTTGAGCAGTTTGGATGAATGTACACATTTGAGATCTGCATTAGTGACAACCAGTTTATTGTCTCTTGTAGCTGGGTTGTTAAAATAAGAGAATACATGCTACACTTGTAGTATCTGTCAAGGGACTGGAGGAAATTACTTAGTAGTAAGTTGGTCTGCACTTATGGGAAGGGAAGGCCTTGGGCACCTTGAACTGGTGTGAGGCTGAAGAATTTTACTATTGCATTGTGTTGAAGTTTTTTTCAGATTTTGCAGGTTACTGTTCTGATTTGAAACATAACTGGAGAGTTATTTATTTGTTATACACACTTCACCTACTGAGAGTAGATTAAAAAGTGGGATTCTTCTTGGGAGTATTAATGTATGCCTTAGAGAATCTAAGTGATATTAAACAATGAGAAATGCAAAGTGATAGACAAGCCAATAATGTCACTATTTCCTGTCTAAGATCAATAGAATACCATGATATTGTATGGGCAAATGGTATTCAATGAATTATGTACCTTTAACAGCTTCTGAATTTGAAAGATTTGAAATTATCTCAGTTGTGCAGCTATGAAAATAAGCTCTTTGTAGTCATAAATTTAATTTACATTTTGCTTCATTTCCTGTTTGGTAAAATTCTTTGCTTATGAAAACAGTTGATTTACATGTTGTACTTTACATATATTACAAAGTGAATGCTGTGTTTCTTTATTCCTTTGAAAATAGCAAAATATCTAGCTAAAAACTGGAGCAGATGGCAAACTGCTCACCATTCCTGCCTTTTTGTATTCTATTACCAGGATAACTGTTGCAGCTGTTAAGTGTATTAGCCTGTAAGGGAAAAGTGTCTGAAGATGTTTCAAGCTACACTAATGTGTTTGAAATGCAAATGTTCTGTGGAAATTTCTGTACACAAATTATGAGCTTTGGACACTTTGGGTATCACAGATTTTCTCCAAGGGTGTTTTCTTAGGATTTTTCCTGATGTTCTAACAAAATCAGAGAGAGAAGTGGCAAAAGCTAGGGCTTCCTTTGAAACCATGGACAAAAGTTGAATGATTGCCCTATTTCAAATTCTGTCTTCTGTTTGAATGTCCTTATTAGGGCTTCACTTTTGAATGCAAAGTAGACAGTACTGGAGGGGAAGGGCTTTTAGGATTTGTGGGATGTTGAATGATGAAGCATGCATAAGGCTGTGTTAATACTCTGTGAAATGATAAGGATTTTTTTAACTGCTTGTCTTGGCTCGCTTGCTGAAATGATTCAGATGAGATCTTGCAGTCAAACTTCTATGCCTGGATGAATTCAGTTGCAGCTCTTATGCAATGTATACCTACAGAAGGACACAGCAAGTGAGCTGTCTTTGTCTCATCTTTTCTCTGCAGTTGGATCCAAATCATTGGATTTATTTACCCCATGTTAGCAGTGCTCTGTGGAATGTTTTAAAGCTGATTGTTGATCCAATTACTTTGAGTGATGTTTTTGGTGTTACTGATAACTAAATTTTGTCAAAACTGCGAAGTTTAGGTTTAATTTTCTTTCCCCTCAGCACACTGTTAGCCCTGAAGTATATTGGAATTTCTCAGCAAAAGTAAATAAAGTTCCTCCCCAGTATGGTGGTCATTTATCATTACAGAGGAAAAACTTACTTACTTCTTTTTTAAATCCTGAAAATTCCATAATCTGCTGCTTCAGATTTCTCTGTTATGAAAGAGTGGCAGAGCTCTGAAAAGCATAATGAGCATAATCCTAAAACAGCTTAGAGAACACACACAGTGCAGGTCATTTAAAGTTGGTTGCTTTTTGTTTTGGTTTGGGGCTTTTTGTTTGGTTTGTCGTTTGTTTGTCTTTTTAAGAGAAAAAACAAGTGCTGTAAAATCTTTCATTTGGGAATGAGTTTACACACTTTCATGGCTAATAACTTGTATGACCTTCAGGATAACTTATTGCTGCATGTTTACACAGACTTAAGAGCCTATGTCAATAAAGTGTATCTGAAATTGGCAGAGATTTCAGGGCTTACTTCACCCTTTAATGCTTTTAGTACCATTCAGTGACAGTGCAGAGTGAATTCTACCTAGACTTGCAAAAGAGTGTTTCAGCTGTGGATTGTTATATAACAATCTTCCATGGAATTTTCTGTATATGGTCTGTACTTCACTGATGAGCCCTTCAGTTATATTTTGATTGTTCTTACAGAAAAAAAGAATGGTCATCATGACCAGAGAAAAAGACTAAATCAAGAAAACTTGGAGTAGTTCACATGGAGAGATGTACCTCTTAAAAAACATTATCATCAGAAATTCCAGCAGCTTTTCTGTGAATACTTCTAAAGTTGCTGAAGCAAATGTTTCTTTGTTTTGAAAATGTGTCTCTGTAAGAGTGCACATTCACTTTGAAGAGAAGATGATGTATTTTCATTGTTAAATGTCCCGTTTTCAGGTTCCTCAGCATCACCCAAATCATCTGTTATATCTCCTAGCAGTGCAGCAGCTAGCAGACTGGCTGGACAAGGTTGTGATTTAATTATTCCCACAGGTATTAAAGCACTGAATGGATAACGCCCTTGTCTCTGCTGAGACTGTACTAACCCCTCCAAGTTTCTAATTATTTGATGTACTATAAGTTGGAAATAAAATTTCTGTGGGATTTTGGTGGCTTTTACTTCTGACTTCAACAGTTTACAAATTAACCTCTGCTTTCCTCTCTCTGAGCTGCTTTTACTCTGTAAAATTAAAATTATAACTAATATTAATGATAACTAACAATAGGTAAAATAGGAGTGACCAAAATCTTTTCTTTAGGTTAAAGCTGAAACTTCCAGTATTTTTTGCCTAAATGATCATATATTCAAATAGACTATGGGGGCAGCCATTAGGAATTCACAACACCCCAACTCAGCTTTGCCACTTGACTCATTTTGTGCCTATGGGCAAATTCCTGAACATCTTAGTCCTGCTTCCTCCTGCATAAAAGGAGAAAACTTAACTCAGTTACCTCATAAGGGTGTTGAGAGGGTTAATTACTTAATCTTTGCACAGCACATTGAAGATGTAAGAACACAGTAGAACTTGATGCTAAAGGAATATCTTGAGGCATCTGTATAGACTTCTTTCCAAACTCTTGCTTGCATAAATAACTTGGCAAGACTAAGGTGACTGTAAGTAGCAGTAGGGATCAGAGTCAGGGGTAGTTAAAATGAATATGGACATGATAAATAAAAATGTTACTTAAAAAGTGACAATACTTAGCAATTTTTAATATTTAGGATACTAGGAATTTTGCAAAATTGAAACACAGAATCCACATGATATCCCATACTAGCTTGAAAATGCTGAATAATGGCACTTTGTGTATGGTGATTTGCCCTAGGTACTTTAATTAGTTGCTTTAAATCTCTTCTTTGCTTGTCTGTAGAATTAATTGTTCCTAATGGAATTAGCTAATAAAACTGAAATAAATCAATTAAATATTGACTGAACACATCTTCTGGAAAGAATGACTTTCATTGGAAAAAATTAAAAACTCTGTACTTCATGACAACAGTATGCCAGTAATCGTTGTTTAATGGCCTTAAGGTTGTAAACAGACTTTTAAATGTTGTAAACAGATTGATTAAATGCAAAAGAGTGTTCAAAGAGTGTTGGAGTTTTTAAACATAGATATAAACGTCTCAAAAATAATAAGAATAAACATGTCTCAAAAGCTGTTTTAAGCTTTCCGTATGCTTAATTCAGCCTATTCATGAAATAGTGATAGATAGATATATATATATATACACATATACACATTGTATATCAGTTTTAACGTAAGTCTTTCTTTCTTTCTGGAACTGATTTAATGTAAGTCTTTCTTTCTGGAACTGTCCCCTTGCTCTGCTTTTGGATGTACAATTGCACAAATCTTCCATACCAGCTACTAATCCCTTAAAACAAACAAACAAAAAGCCCAGACCCAAGGCCTTGAAGATTTGCTTTGTGTCTGACACAGGGGGTAGAGCCCAGCAGAAGAGTGGACCTGTTGTGTTAGCAGATGAAGTGAAGAATCCAGCAATGGAGAAACTGGAATTGGTGAGAAAGTGGAGCCTAAACACTTACAAGGTATGCAGCTAAGTGTGTGTGTATGTATGTATTCTATAAGTGAGTTTGCTACTAGATAGGAATAGAGCTGTATGAAGGTAAGCTGTTGTGGCAGTGAGCATAAGCAAGAATGTATAGGAAAGGCTTAGGTTTCTTCTAAGTGTAACATTCTTTGTTAAATCCCTGGTGCAATGTGGAAAATCTTTAATAGGTATTACTGATTTAGCAAGGTAAAGAATGTTCCATTTCTAATGTTCCCTTTGTCATTCCAAATGTAGAGATTTCAGCACTAAAGCTTGGAATTAAATATTTTTTGCTCTTTTTGAGTTGACTGCGGATACAGTAAGATTTTAGTTGATGAGAAAAAATCAGGGGTATCTAGAAG
Source organism: Agelaius tricolor (assembly GCF_023055355.1). Classification (NCBI taxonomy): domain Eukaryota; kingdom Metazoa; phylum Chordata; class Aves; order Passeriformes; family Icteridae; genus Agelaius; species Agelaius tricolor. Next base: position 20,948,191 of record NW_027269268.1, read on the forward strand.
TTCAAAACTTGTTAATTGCTATTCTGATGGTTTTGTTTCATCTTGGCTGATTGTTTTTTCTTAGTGTGGCAACAGAGTTGCTTCAATTTGTGTGTGTTTTATATGCTTCTACTTCATGATCAGTTGAGATTTGATGAAATTAAAAGAATAATGTAAGAATAATGAAAAGGTGCTTAAATCACACCAGTTTGCTAGAAGTGACACTCATTAAAAAGCTATAAGGTAAGGAACAATTGTCAGGGAATGCATTCCTGTCAAAAGTTTAAAGAAAGACCAGTTTTGAAAAATAGCTTCTTGTTATGCCTACATCTTAAATAATAGAGTTGTGAGCAGGTGCATCAGTGAGGTCTACATCAAACCATGAAAAAATTCACAATCTGTGGGAAGGAAAGTCTGAATCCCTCCAGTGTTCTTTAAGTCCAGATAAGAACATAAGATTCTCAGTGGGGATGAGAAGCAAGGATGGAGCATCCCTAGTGGATGCTTAGGCTGTCTTTCTGTTCGAATCAGAAATTTCTTTTTTATGTCTAATGAATTGGCTTTTAGATTTGCTACTTTTCTTGTCATCTAAATATTGTAGCAAGTGCAGAAGTTGCAGTCCAATGGTATCCTGGGGTGCCTTAGGAGGAACATTGCCAGCAGGTTGAGGGAGATGATCCTGTCCTTCTCTTCAGCCCTGGTGAGGCACATCTGGAGTGCTGTGTCCAGTTCTGGGCTCCTCAGGACAAGAGAGATATGGAGCTCCTGGAGCTGGTCCAGTGGAGAGCAGCAAAGATGGTGAAGGGTCTGGAGTGGCTTTCATATGAGGAAAGGCTGAGGAAGCTGGGCCTGTTCAGCCTGGAGAAGAGATGACTGAGAGGGGGCCTCATGAATACCTATAAAGTATCTTAGGGGAGAGGGCCAAGAGGATGGATCTGGGTTCTTCCCAGTGGTGCCAAGCAGCAGGACAAGAGCCAGTGGGCAGAACCTGATGCACAGGAAGTTCCACCTGAACATGAAGAAGAACTACTTTACTGTGCAGTGGCTGAGCACTGGAACAGGTTGCCCAGAGAGGTTATGGAGTCACCCTCACTCAGTACTTTTGAGATACTCAAAAACCCTCTGGATACAATCCTGTGCAATGTGTTCTGGGATGAACTTGCTTGAACGGAGATGTTGAACCAGGGGACCCACTGTGGTCCTTTCCAACCTGACCCTCTGTGTGATTTTGTCTGTCAGCTACTTTGGAGTGCGCTGTGGTGCAATCAGAATATGTGCTATTCAGCTGAAGCTGTTCTTTAAAATTCTCTTGTCTCTTTAAAACATTGACTCTTGGGGTCAAATCTCCTATACTACGACTAAATAGGACAGGACTTGACCTTATTCTGTATTTTTGGTACCTTGATTTAGAAAACAAACCCACAAAAACTCACTGTCTCATGTCAGTCTCAAAGTCACTGACATGAACCATCTGCCAGAGGACTAGTGAAAAAGTTGGGAAAAGGGGTCTTGGATCTTTGTTTAGAACACTATTTCTTTGGCTGTAGTGTCTGCAAAGTTAAGGTTTTTAGTTTTCTTTTATGTCATAAGCCTTCCCCTTGTTGAAATGCAGAATCACACCAGTAATGACCTAGCAGACAAAGACTAGCATTTTCAGAAAACAACATGTTTACTTTTATCTATTCCTGAACATGCCTACGGAGATGTGTCAGTTATGATCTTTCCCATATTGACTTGCTGCTCACTCTTTCTTTGAGGTATAAGATCATTCAGAGAACTTACAAATTCATTTTGAGTTGATAGAGTATTGTGCAACTGTACTTGGAGATGCCATACATTTGTGTCGTAGGCTTTGTACAAAAAACATATTTAATATGGTTACAGACAGTATTTAAAGTTTTGGACATATTGGCTTGCTTTGGTTCCCATCAGGAAGATCATGGGAAGAAGTGTCCTCCTTATCTCATAGTAGCTAACTGTTCATAGGTTTGAAGATGCAGAAACAAAGGACAGGAGTAAATGTCAGCACTTGAATCCCTCTGAATTTAAAATCCCTGGTATCAATGTACCAGACATTAATCTACAAGGGGAGTTAGTGATGAAATTTGCTGTTAGGAAGTTCTTTAGGAATCTGACATGAGTAGTTCCTATGCCATGGTGTCTGTATCAGGGGTTGAGAAATCCAAATTATTGGGTATGTTCAGAAGTCATTCCCATCTGTAAATGCCTTTGTAACTACCATTGCCATTCACATTCTCCAGTCAAATGCTCCCTGGTATTCATGAGTCTGTGTGAAGAGAAATTGCCCTACTTTCCATAGTCTAGTGACAGGATCTTGTTCTGTTCTTTCTTCTGCCCATGCCTTCCCCTTTGGGTGAGAAAGTGGTTTGCAGTTTAGCAAAAACATTTAGGCCCAAGAAAGTCAAGATTCTTCTTGACTTTCAGCAATTCCAACAAGCTTGTCTTTTTGTTTTTCATACAACTTAAATTTTGAGGGGGGAAAAAAAGGCAAACCTGTTTTACAAACCTCTCTAACACTGGGTTAGTAGAACATTTATTTCTGAGACATGTCCAGTAATGCCTCTGTTCATCTTTGGCATATACAAGTTTAAATATATTTCTCTAAAATGTATTTTGGTAACCTTTTTTTCTCTGAGTTTTTCTTAAGCTTTGCATTGGATGACTTCTTTTTGAGTTGCATGGTCTTTTCTATGACAGCTTCCTTTATAAATACTCTTAGGACAAAGCACAATGGAATTAATGCATGGAATTTTCTTTGCTATTGAGAATATAGAGCAACTTGTGTGCTTGTACTAGTCCACTTAGAACTGGAGTAAAATAGATTGGGGCATTTTCTTTATCTTTTGCTACATCTGAGTTAACAAAGTATCCAGTGTAAGTCTTTCCAATTACTGGTGTTTCTTCACTTGTCACTGCTGGGCTTTTTTAGGTATTTTTCTGTGACTTATAAAGCAAATACCCCTTGGCTGAAAATAATTCCTTCACTTGTAATTTATCCTTGCTTTCAAAAATTTTGCTTTCCATGGTTCAGATTTTTCTCTTGCATTTCCGTGGGGGTTTGTGTGTGTGTGCGTCAGCTCTTTTGGAAAATAGCCAAAATTTGACCATCACTTCCACAGTTCCTAATGAAAGGCTTATTTATGCTCTGAGCATACTCAGAGCTAAGCTGTATTTTGCAATTTCTCATGGAGTCTTTGGTAGTAAAGTTGTATTCTCTGTTATGATTTGTTACGCTCTCCTGAATTTCTGATGCTTAGCAGACTAATGTCACCTAGATTAGCTGTGCTTTTTCTTGTCAATTACTTGACTCTAACAAAGTAGCCCAAATAGTCTGTATCTTCTGACCTAAACCTTATGGATCATGACCAACTTGATCTCCTTGGTCATTCTTGAGTCTCTCCTGTGTTCCTCTATTACCTTAAGAAGGGACGTGGAAATTCTAGCAGGTTGAATGTGCATCTCCTTTGGGCACAAGTAAAGATGGTATTAATCTAAAGTCCTTGAATTGGGAATCCCTGGGAAATCCAGTGCTCTAGAGTATTTGGGGGAGTATGTTACAAGATAGTTTGGGCATTATTTCACAAAAGTAAAATTTAAAATAGCAGCTTTGTGCTTAGGTTAAATCCTTTCAGAGTAGTTGTGGCCTTGACTACTAACTTAATTTCCTTGTACCTTTTGTTTCTAGCAGTAATTTTTCATATGTCTAAGTTGGTAAGTTGGTTATTCCTTCACATCTTGTGACCACAGATTAACTTCAAGCAACTTACTAGAGCAGTAAATAATTCTGCTTTCCATAGAGAAACTGTATAGCTTTGCTACACATCTGCTTTGCAAATGGCTTCTCCTGTGTCTCAGTCAAGGGAAAACCCCAGTGTGCATCTTGGGAGGCTCACTGCCAAGCTGGGCTCAAATCTCTGGCAGAGAAGGTGTCACAGATCCATGGAATGTGGTAGCAGCCTGCTCTGTCACAGCCATAGGCTGGGTGAGAGTGTCTACAGCTGCATGAGAACACATTTCCTGCTCAGTGTGTTAATGAACTGCAAGCCTACTAAGAGCTTGACATGACAGAAAAGAAATAGTCTTTCTGAGTAAATCATGTCCATTTTATAGATGTGTAAATAATAAGTGCATTTTAATACTTTTGTGTATTTCTCAGTAGGAGTTCCCAGTTTCCTATTCAGCTTCAAAAAAAAAAGACATGCTGAAAACCATCACCTTCTTACTTGCCCCCTAAAAAAAAAACCTCATAATGAACATTTTTGGAAAATTTAACATGGATGTTCTGATCAAAAACTTGGTAGACAAAGTCCAAAAGATTACCAACTAGACATTTTTATACAGAATATGGTCCTATAAACTGACTTAAATGCAATGGGCTAAAATGCTTCTTTTAACTTAATGAGATTCACCAAACCTATTAAAAGATAAGTGTTCTTTTACTTGAGAAACAATTAGTTATGCTCTTGATTTGCTAACTTGAATATTCATCTTAGTAGGAGTTGAGACTTGTCCAGCTGTTCTTGCTGAGTCCTGATAAACTTCTAAAGACTGTGTTGTTTTTTCAGTTTGTTGTGCAAACTTATATTGGGAGGGGTGGTTGTGAAAGAATTGTGTGTAATTATATGTCCCTTGAAGCTGAAAATGGGTGTATGCTGTGTTGTCTTGAATATACTTGAATCTTTATAATTTAATTTTTTTTCTGCAGTGTACACGTCAGATCATCTCTGAAAAACTGGGTCGTGGCTCAAGAACAGTAGACCTGGAACTAGAAGCTCAGATAGATATATTGAGAGACAACAAAAAAAAATATGAAAATATCTTGAGACTGGCACAGACACTGTCCACACAGCTCTTCCAGATGGTACATACCCAAAGGCAACTTGGAGATGCATTTGCTGACCTGAGTTTGAAATCATTGGAACTTCATGTAAGATTTTTACAGTGTTAAAAAAATACAGCAGCAGAGATGAAGATAAGCCTAATTGACTCGTGCGGGGTGTCTGCTACTTAGCAGCTACTTTTATAAACGTTGCAGTTAACAATATATTAGATACTCTGTGTTGAAAGCACTTAAAACTGTAGGAAATTATTGAAATTACTGTAGTTCTTTATTGTTTCTTAAATGTTAGCCTCTAGTTGATGATTGAACTCAAGAACTGACAATTTTGCTTTGTAGAGAAGATGCATTTTAGTATTAATTTCGCACCTAATGAAATGTCATCAAAATGTTCCAGAGTGTTACATCATTTCAATTACAAGATGTCTTTGGGGAATGTGCCTGGGAATAAGTAGATTAGGGCACATTACTTCACTTGGGCACATTTAATGTGAGTAAATTATTTTTCTGTAGCATATTTAAGCATTGAGATTTGATCTCTAAGTCCTTTTTTAATCAGAATTTTCCTACTAATAAGACTAATCTGTATTCTTATGTTGTCTGGAGTTGCTGAGCAAGAGAGGCAATCTTGAGATATCTGGGTTGTTATGATTCCATGGTTTAGAAGTTTATGTAACACTGGCACTTTCCTTTGCCAGTGGTAAAGCTGTTTGCTGTAAAGAGAGACAAGATGCATGTTGCTTACACAGTACAGTAGCTGGCTTGCTTCTACATTGCTCTTTCTGTGTTTGCAAAGTTACAACAATTTGATCCTTTGGAAAACCAATATTAAATGGTTTAATAATTCCCTGAAACATAGCTGCTGAAACAGCTTAAATTTTCTTTGTGATTTTAAAAACATCTGTCTTTTCATAATTGACTTTTCCCATTGAGTTTTAAGGGAGTAGGTGGAGTTCATGCTTGCACAGAGGAACCTTAAGTGATAGCTAGCTGAAAAAATGTGAAACTCCTACACTAATGTGGAGGAATTTTTAATATTAGTCTGACAGATGAAAATCTGTGAATGTAGAGCATTTCTAGCAGCTAAGAAATTAAATTATCTGCTGAAAGAAGCTTTTAATAATCAGTTTATTCTTGACAAAAATATGGGCATGTGGTTTGTGGCAGATCTTAGTGATTGTTGTGAAGTATGTGCTGAAACTGGATGTTTCTTCCAAAACTTGGATGGAATCTGGCATCATGCTCATTTAATGAATCTTGGGGTTTTTCCCATGATTAGCTTATAACTTCTAATGGGAATACTGATCTTCCAGGTTCTTTCAGCGTCTTGCATTGGTCTTGGACTTTGCTTCTGTCATTCATCTCTTGTGTAGATTCTTGAATGAGGTTGTCAATGAAAATCAAATAAAGGTTTCTGCTGCTGTAATGAGAGTTATCTAACCTTTGCTTCTTGGAGATTTGCCTGGTGTTTGTCTCTTTCCTTTTTGTGTTTTCCCTCTGTTTAATCTGTAATGTATTATCATCTGTAGCCAGGCCTACTTTTGGATATTTGGGTTTTTGCCTTTAAAACTTGTGCAGGACTAAAAGTAACATTTCTGAACAGTTAGTCTTTCATGTTTAGTGTGATAACAGTATATAAGCTTAAATAAAATCAAAAAGACCCCTGAGTCTCAAGGTAAAACTTTTTCTTTTAAATATGATAACAAAATAAATTTTTAATGTGGTATCTGGTGAGATATTACTTCATGTGAATGGGTTGCTTTTTCTCTTTTGGATACAAAGATAACTGCTGGTTCCAGGCTCATATGCCTCTAATTATATAGGCAGATGAATCCCAATTTTAATTGACCTGAGCATAGAGTATGAACTGAATGTAAACTCTGGGTGTAGAAAGGATTTCCTGTGTGTTTCCTAAGAGGTATCTGCAGAGGTCATGGACAAAACTGAAAAGTTTCTGTGAAACTATGAGCTATTGGAGGGAGCATGCTTGTTGGTTAGCATATTCCTTAGTACTGCAGGCCACTGCAGACCCATCCTTCTTACCTCCCCCTTTGAACTGAGAGTGTTTTCATTTGGGTCTTGGATAATCTGAGTGAGAGACCAGCTGGAAAACTAATTGCAGTCTTGCCTGCAGGAGGAAGAATAGATGGGACTAAGCTGCTGCAAGGGGCATTTCTACTGCTGTTGTCTCTGCCAGCATGCTGCTATTTCTTCTCTGTGCTAGCACTCGTGTTAGCTGTGTAGCTGGCAATGTTAGAGCAAAGCCAGCTGGAAAATACTTGTTTTGGTTTTTTCCCAGCAAAATCCGTAGCAATTTAGCCAACTGCTTTTGCTGTCCAGGCAGCTGTACAAAGCAAAGATGACAGATCTTTAGCACTGTTTACAGGGCTTAGCTTGTAAAAACTTGCCTTGATTTCTCTTCCTTTTTTTCTTCTCCTGCAATTGCTCACTTCCACTGCACCATCTTTTCTAGAGGATTCTTCCCTTACCATTGCCCATTACCTATTACCCTTACTATTGTGAACTTGTTAACATGAAATATCATTTGGCTCTGGCGTTCATTTTCTAGACAGATGAAAAGAAACTGGGAGAATAGAGCACTTCTGAGTCAGTTGTTGGCAGTGTGCAGGCCTAAAAAGACCAAAGTTCCAAATATGAACCTAGTGTGTTTTATAGTCATTACAACCAGGGATTGTACTCTTTTCTGAGAACTCCCATCTGTAGAATATGGAGATGCTATATGGATGACATAGATATAATAATTAGATTCATTTGGCATCCATGCATTGGGAAAATCTTTGCAGCCTTGCTCAGCTTACTCTGCTGTTAACAAAGAGAATGGACAAACATATGTCTAAATGTGACTAAAATGCCTTGGAAATAATTTTGCCCTCATCTCTTTGAAATTTATGGATGAGCTACATTAAAATTTTTATTTGCTATTCATTATAATGCTCTGCTCTTCAATTATTTACAGCCTATTAAACCATGATAGATGTTGGGTTTTTTTGCAGTGCTCCTTTCCAGAATGTAAGAATAAAACTTAATAGCTAGTTAATACTGTGTGCCCTTGTGAATTTAGTTACATTACTGTATTTAATGTAGCAGTGTCTCTGTTCTTATTAAAGTATCACCTAGACAACCATGAGAGATGATGGATTAATACCCTGCTGAATGACAATGTGAAGATTGCATTAGCTCTTGATTTTAAGTAACTTTCAAGATATCAGAGTGCAGAAAAATCACATAAATTAGGATTTAACATCCTGTGTGGTAAAAAAATCATAAACTATGTTTTACTGATGTTGGAGAGATTTCATAAGAACTGTGAACAAAATATTGTATTGAAATCATATTGGTTTAATCATAATCATACCCAAACAGAAGTGAAAGACCTGCCACATCTGTGTTTGCATTTTTTTATATAGTTGCTGATGAATGCTATGATTTCAATTGATCTACAGCTTTGTTTTCTCTGTTCTTTGTTTATAGGAGGAGTTTGGCTACAATGCAGATACGCAGAAACTTCTAGCTAAAAATGGAGAAACGCTTCTTGGGGCTATTAACTTTTTTATTGCCAGTGTGAACACATTGGTGAATAAAACAATTGAGGATACATTGTTGACTGTGAAACAGTACGAAAGTGCCAGGTAGCTATCCTGTGTCCAGCTCCTTTCCTTATCAATTAATCCTTGGGAAGCAGTCTCTATCAGCTTAGGTCTTGTATTTGAGTGACTAACCTGTCAGATAAAAACCTTATAACACAGCTCTCATCTAATGAGGGTTTCTGTAGATGATTGCACAGATCTTCCAATGTTTTGTACATGTTTCCTTGTAGACTGAATTTTACTTGTTAGCTGTAGGAGTAATTATAGCTGGTTTTTCCCACGTGCTAGATTAAGGTGGCTTTCTAAGTAGCATGACAGTGGAAGATTAACACTTCTATCCAGCTGCATTGCAATAGGTAAAATAATCTCCTCAACTGAAAGACACTTCATCTTGTGCCTCTGTTGATGAACAATGCCTGCAATTCACACTTAGGGTTTTATGCAGACATTTCAGGCTTGGTCAGAAAGGGGAAAATAAACCAGAAATTTCTCAGTGAGTGAGTAATGGTTTTCTCATCCTGGAGAAGGCTACTTTTAGATGTGGTGTAGTATTCTAAAGCTGGGTTCCTTTTTTCTGTCAGGGCCTTGTAGCTCTTTCTGATGAGTGGTTCCATCCTGACTTTCTTTCACTTACCAGAATAAAGTGCATTTTTTTTTAATTTTACAAAAGATGTAGTTTATACATATAATTTTTTGTGATATTTGGGGGTTTTTTAGGTCCAAAATTGCAAACTGCTGGAATTTTGAATTTCCCCTCTTTTTTTAATTGTTCTGTTCTAATGCTTATTTTTGAACAAAATAGTAGGTTATTGTTTTGGTATTTAGGTAAACTTTCAAAGGCATGAAAGGTAGAATTAATGTGTAGATAAGGTATTGCTTTATTTTTGACATGTGTTTTGAAAAAAAAAAAGAATTGGTTCATATATCCAGGTATGCCCTGGAAAATTTATGCAAAATACATCTGCTGTAGTTGTTCTTGTCAGTCATTTTCAATATATGGTTCTTCCCTCCTGAAATACCTTCATTGCTTTCCCTTTCTGTTCACTAAAGAAATCAAATATTTTGCCATTTTAATAAGTCAAATAAATTAGAAACGTTCTTCACTGACATAGCCAGTTCATTATTTTGCACTGTGAAAATAGGTCACATTTATTTCTGTGCCTCTTCTTTCCTGTTCCCAGTTGCACTTTAGCATTCATCTGTTCCCCTCTTCTGTCAGTTCTCGATAAGTTTAATGGTTTCCTTTTTGGAATTAAGCCATAAATTACTTATAAATCCTCAATCATAGTGGCAGTGAGAATCAGGAGGAGGAGCCCTGTGAATATTACTCCTTTTACCTCTGAAAAGGTTGTATTTTTCTTTTGAGCAGTTACATCAGCTGAAAATTGTGTTTTATAACCAGTTTTTAATCCTGATTTGTTTCCACTTAAAGAAATGTCTGTAAGAAAGCATGTTTAAAAGGCCAAAAATAGTGTGGTTTGTCCCATTAAAATAGGTGGATATGCTGAGTTACATTATTTGACAGCTACAGAAAACTAGGGAAGGAAGAGTGATGCTTTGGGTGGGGCTGCCCCATCTTTTTGCAGTCTGTTTTTCCATAGGGCAGACAAGTTCTCAGAAAAGTATTTGTGGAAGAACTATGAAACTGTCCAATTAATACATATGGAGCAGCCTGGAGCATGCTGAAAATGCTTTAGGTCAGAGTTTGGTGTAAGTGACCTGTTCCTCAAACATCTGCTTAAAGGGGGCGTCATGATCTTGGTGTGCCTCTTACTCTCAACACAAACTCTCCAGTGAACTGATTCAACAGCAGAAGAATGACCTGAAAAATATTTGCTAGCTTTTTCTGGGTCAGTAGGTTGAGATGTCTCAGGAGAAGCTCTGACTACTGAAGCCTGTACAAAACAGAGGGGCTGGGAGCATGTGGCTGAGACAGGAAGAGAAAAGGGAGGATGCTTGTTTAGGCAGTTTTATACAAAGTGCTTGATGAATAGGAGGAGGGAGGAAAAAACTTGCCCAGGTTTTTTTGGTGTTTTTTTGTTGTTGTTGTTGTTGTTTTTTTTTTTTTTTTTTTTTTTTGTTGTTGTTGTTGTTTTGTTTGGTTTTTTTGGTTTTTTTTTTTTTCCCCCTATATTTAACTCTTTTGTTCATCTCCTGTTGTCTTAGACGTATATCTGAGGTCAGTTTTGAGGCACTGCCCTTAGATGGTTCTTTTTTCCCTTCTCCTCTTTCTTCCCAGGATTGAATACGATGCTTATCGAACAGACCTGGAAGAGCTGAATCTGGGCCCTCGTGATGCAAACACTCTGCCAAAGATTGAACAATCACAGCAACTGTTTCAAGTGCACAAAGAGAAATACGACAAAATGCGTAACGACGTATCTATCAAATTGAAATTTTTGGAAGAAAACAAGGTAAGCTGCTACTTCTTATGTATGATTAGGAGTTTTGTTCTACAAGTTGTTACATCTTGAAATATGTATTCATTTAGAAGTAGAATGAACAAGGAGAATAAGTTGAATTTTTGGAGTTCTTGCTGTATCACTGGGAGGACACACTTTTAGAGCAAGTAACTTTAGAAGTCGCTAATCAAGCTGCTCCAGCTACAAATGACAAACATTGTGACAGTAAGTTTCTTGTTGATACAAGAGGTTTCAAGTTTGCAGAAATATTACTTTTTCCTGTTTACCACATTTGTGGTTAAATGAGTCACATAATTACTGATTTAATATTCAAAGTAACATGTACATTTGGCAACTTTGTCTCAGAGGTTATGCACAAAGAAGGAGACAGAACCATGAGGAGGCTTCTTCAAAATTAAGCTTTCTTTAAGAATTTTAACTGAGAAGTACTACTTTCTATAATTAATGCCTTTATAGTTTCTTAATTTAAAACAAGACTCTTGAACTGTTGGCTTGAAGGGTGGGGTTTTTTTCATGTTTATTTCAACCCTACCATTTCATCCATACCCTCTTAATGATGGGATCCTTACCCTTCTTATTCTACCAGGCAAAGATAAAAATGCTATACAAAACTTTAAAACTGTTCTTTCTCTGATAAATAAGTCCTTTAAAATTGTCTCTAATTAGATGTGAAAATTATGGTCTTTCAAGATCTGATTTTTTCTTACTCATGGTAAATGAGATGGTTATAATCATGTGTGTTTATGTTTCCCATGTCTTCAGAGGAAAGAAAAAGTGATTAAAGCTTACATAGGAGGTAGTTGTCACTCTATCCAGGGTTAACATTATCAGTGGGTTAACATTTTCAGTATGGGTTGATTCATGTATTTTAAAAATTGAAACACAGGTAACAACAGCCTGTTAAAGAATACATGACTGGCCCCAGATTACAATAGCAAACCATGCTCCTTGCCTGGAAGGAGGGAAATTTAAAGGAAAAATCATAGGGACAGGCTAAACCAATTAAAATTGATTATTATTTTGTATTCTTGAATATATTATCACATATTCAGTTGCATCATCTTTTTAGAATAAAGATGGGGCTCAGGGAAGAAACATGAACCATGAACAGATGATAAGAAAAAGGTTGAGAAAATAAGCAAACTACTTTTTGGTTTCCAAAACAATATATGCTTAAAACATAGCTCCTGAACACAGTTCCTTCAAACAGGCATCTGCCTTAGGACTCCCTGGTCTGGAGTCACAGAGCCACCAAAAGTTGGCTTTGTGATGAACCAGAACATCAGGTGACTGAACTGGCATTGGCCTGACTGTATTTCTAGTTCTTGCTGAAAAAAATTGGAAATTATAAGGATTGAAAAAAATCATATTGAAATTAATTTTCTTGAAGAAGCTGAATCTAATCTAAATGCTGATACTGATTCTTAAATTAGAAAATGTTCCTGAGAGCTGGCTTTTAAAACTGTGCTAGATTGAAAACAGGTATGCTGAAGATGTCTTCCTACTCTCCCTACCCTTGTTTTCTTCTTTTAGTAAGTTTATTTGCTATCACTACAGTGCACCTCTGTTAAAATGGTTTAATCCTTCCAGCTTATATCTGTACAAGAATTGTGATGCTTAAGTTCAAATTAGTTAAATATAGGAGTTACCATGCTTCCTCATGGTTTCCATTATCTATATAACACACTTACCAATTCATGTTTAAATGCATAGGAAGGCTTCAGAGCAAAAGCATTTTATTTCCATCTTGTACAAAACACATTTCCATATTTTTTTTAAACTAAATTAGATAGTTTAGCAAACACTGAAGAAGTTGTCTTCCTAGTGACAGTCTTGAATTAGACCAAGCATCCTGTTAGCAGTCACAGCCTACAAATTGTTTCTGAAAGAGATTGTTTTTTCCTTCCTGCCTTTTATATTAATACAGTAGGGAATCTCACATGCTTAAGCCTTTTTATCAGTGGCTGACATTTCTCAGTTTTGACACTGGAGATGTAAAAATATTTACTAAAGGGTGTGTGTAATTTTGTTCCCAAATGAGTTATAGAAAGGACTTCCTTTACACTTAAATATTGGCTTAAATATAATTATCTGCTGAGAGCTTTTCTGAGGTAAGCTTTATTTTTTTTCTATTTATTGTGTAAGATGACATTATGTCATCATGGCAATAGTTTGAAGGGAGTGAAGGAAGCAGCTTACCCTGTAGTGTAGGCGTAGCAGGTAGGATGGTTTGTGCCTGCCTTGGGGAAGAAGGGCATAAATTGGTGGAGAAGCAGTGGAAAGGGAAAGTGATGTGCTGCTGTTTGCAGCAGGGTCCCTGCTCTGGGGCACAGAGCAGCAGTGTATGAAGCTTGCACTGCAGTGGCCTTGGACAGAAAAGCTCAGTCTGTGGCTTGCCAGTCTTTTGTTTCCTGTGGCTGAGACTGCTGGCACAGAAGCATTGCCTTTTACACTTCAGCTGCCTTTCTAAAAAAAAAGTGTAAGAAGGGAACAGGAGCAGCAACAATTCTGTGCTGTCTGCTCCTGGTGGTGTATTTCTGTAAAGTACTTGTTCCCAGCATAAAGTGAGCATTCAAGTTTTTATAATGGCTGTAGGTGAACAGAACTTTGTTTTCTGAGCAAATACACTCAGTCTCATCCCTTGATGAGAATCTGTTTTAAAGAGAATAGCTACTGGAGGAGAGAGAGTATTTGATATTGCAGGAGGAGCAGAAAGACAGATCAGGAGAATCTCTGCAGAGTTCCCGTGTAACACTGGTTGGTAGGACTGAGATGGGTCTCAGTGTGGCTGTCTGATAACATTTCTTAATTAAGTGTAGAGATCAGATCTAGAACAGAATAAACCTGAAAGAACTTTTTAGTTCAGGTTTTCCCTGTTGTTGCTGTTCACGGCAGCATAAATGCCTTGGTTCAGTCAGGAGCAGTTCAGCTATCAGCAGTGTGTTCCTAGTAGATGGTGCTGCAAAGAACCTCTGAAGCCAGTTTAACTGGCTGGTGGGCTCCAGTTGGTCTGTGGTGCTGCAAATGTCACCAAAGAACCCATTATCTAGAAGGCCCTATCTAGGTTTTCCCTATATGGGGAAGAGGCATCACATGGTTGCAGTCTCTTTGTGCCTGTTCTCCTCAGTTCATATGCTAATATTTCAATTAAAAGCCCTCAAAGGCTTAGAGAGCTGCATTTACAGTAAAGCTGGAATTGCAAGTTTCTTTCTGTAAAACCAAGATACACAAGATTTCTATTGACTTTTATTACAGCATTTGATCTTGAAGTTAGAACTCATTTTTCTTAGTGCTGATACAAGTTTTATTGGTGCTATCCCCAGCTGGCAGAGTTCTGTAGAAGTTTATAGCATTTGCTGATGACTATAGTAATAGTTGCATTCAAAATCTGCATCTTAAAAATAGTTATTTTTTTAAATAAGGATGATGGCCTGTTCTTAGCTCAAAGATTTCTGTCATTTCTGAAAACAGTTTTAGAAGGTTTTGTCATTTTGAGTAAAAAAACCCTCTTACTCTTAGACACACTTGAGAAATGTCAAATACCATTTTATGCAGAGAAAGAAAATGACTGCACTTCTGTGAATTGTACTTCAGGAGTTTGATTCTTAAATGCTTGGTTCTACAAATGAATCTGCAGTCCAGTGGAGACCCAGATGATGAAACTGTCAAGACTAAATGACTTCAAATTAAGATACCTAGGAGAAGGGATTGTGATGGTTGTGAGGAGGTACAGATGCATGGATAGATTCGAAGGGATGTTGTCTTTTTGGTCGTTGAGATGGCTGAAAGAGGCTGAATGAGGAGGGTGTAAAGAAATATGCACTTCCTGTGCCACAGAAAATACAATGTTCTTAATATTTAGAAAGAACTGAAATGTTAAGAGCATCCATGTGAAAAATCAAGTCCAACCTATAGTATCTTCTGTGACACTTAAGTCTTCTGTGTAGGATGTGTCTACCTGCAGGTTTTTATGCTTATCCACAATCCTTCTTTTTTGTTTTGAGATGTGTGCCAATTGTATTACAGAGTGCTTACTCTGCTTATAATTAGGAACAAATAGGTATATGTAGTTAATTAACAAGGAACAAAGATTTTAACTGTTATTCAACTGTAAAGCACGATGGCTTTTTGACAGCTATGTTAGTCATACATTGGAACCTGTCTTTTAGCTGTATTTTAGCAGCACACCATTAGCATTCTTTGATTGAGGCAAATCTTCAAACACTCCTTTCCTGGAATCAGTGCTACAGCTTGGTGATCAAGAGTTGGCCTTTACTGCTGCAATCTGACAATTGTTTCAAGGCTTTGATGCAAAAAAAATGTGATCCCTTCATGCCCCCCCTTTTCCCCCATTGCCTTCTCTCTAGTGTTTGTGAAAGTGTTTTTGCAGCTGTGTAGAGAATCAGATTGGGGAACTGATCCAGGTTAAAGCAGATACATTGTTGTCTGCTTAATTTTAATCTAGATCTGTTCTCTGATCCAACTGGCTGCATACCTGCATGAATGTTTTGCCAACAGAGGGCTAAGGTGAAATACAGTGTGGAAATTGCAATCAGTGACTGGATATGGGAGTGGGTAAGATATTTATTTACCCATTCCCCAAGATGGAGAAAGATTCTTTCATGGGAAAAGTGGGTAAATTTGAACTTGGTTTTAAATGAATAGTTGGGGTCCAATCCTTAGCTGTGGTTGCAGGTGGTTTTGCTGTGGACATTGGGTGTTTGGAGGTGTTGCAGCTTTTTCCTCTTTGCTGGTTGCTGCTTCATAGTAGAGCTTCTTTGTATTGTGTCAGACAGTTTAAGTGGTCTTTTTCTAGAAAAATTTTATTTTGAAGTTACTTGAATGAAAATATGGAAAAGAAGATCCCACCATCACTTTTGGGATTCACTAAGCAATCAGCTTCTGAAGGAGGAGAGTAGAAGTTGTAATACTTTGAACCTCTGCAACCAGCTTGATAACAATCACGAAATTTATACCACAATGATCTAGGGGATAGAACCTCATACAATGAAGTGGATTTAGTAGTTAAAAAAATATTTCCAAAACAAACAGTATTTTTTGAGTCCAAATTATCTGCTTCTACACTGTCAATTCCAGCCTCTGTGTGTGTGTGTATGTGTATGTGTGTGTGTGTGCACATCCTTGAGCTTAGGCCTGACTGAATTTTTTAAATTATCAGAAGATTTTTGGGGCAGTTCACAGAAGATTTATGTTAAAAGCTACCCTAACAAAGTACCAAATACAGTCTCAGACTGATGAACTTGGGCTGGGAGGGGAGGTTCGTTACCCCTGTTTTATTTGAGTTCCTATAAACTGTATGAGTAAAACTCTTGTAGCATTTTAATAATACGCTATAACATGAGTGTACTTCTCTGTAGAATTCCTGGCTTGGATTGCATGAAGTCTTGCATGTCAGTGAGGAAAGAATCTGCTTAAGAAAAGCACTGTGCTTTCTGTCTAAACTTTTAAAAGCAAACCCTTCATGTTGTTGTGACATTTTCCACTTATAAAGTGTAATATTTTGGTAATTAACATTTTTATAGATGAAAAATCCATATGTTTATATACCTGTCTGCCCACGCAAACTGAAGAAGAGGCCATCTTTTATGACTCAAAAAATAGTTTGAACTTTGTTTGAACAAGTATAGTTAGCTAAATCCTGTGTCTCCTGGATGTTAAATTCTGTAAATTCTGTAAATTCTTTTGTAAATGAAAAAATGTCATCTGAAGTTATGATGGGGAATTCCTTTCTAACCATTCACATCTCTCATGTATTTTCTTGGAGAGCCTTTTGGTGGTATAAAGTATCATTTTACGCTGTTAATGAGACAAAAAGCCTATTCTTTGGCATGTATTTGCATAAGTTGACCGGAATTATTAGAGGAAACATAGGGAGAAAACATAGGGGTTCCAGTTTTCAGATTATCAAAGCAACTTAGATGAAAATTTGGGCCAGCAAAGAAGAGGTTATTACTTAATTTTTGAATTGAGTCTGCTAGTCAGTTAAAAAAAAAAAGTGATATAATCAGAAATTTTAACTTTGTGCAGAATTAT
Organism: Agelaius tricolor; assembly: GCF_023055355.1. Classification (NCBI taxonomy): domain Eukaryota; kingdom Metazoa; phylum Chordata; class Aves; order Passeriformes; family Icteridae; genus Agelaius; species Agelaius tricolor. Next base: position 20,965,113 of record NW_027269268.1, read on the forward strand.
TATATATTCCTGCAGGGATACAAACACACATGGTCAGCCCTTTATTCTCAAGGAATTTTAAAAATATATTTATTACATTTCTGAGTAAAAAATGTTGCACTCTTCAGGTGTCATAGCATGTCAAATATAATGGTGGGGGGTTTAATTAGAGATCTTTCATTAAATGAAGAAGATGAGGTGTTTCTGTATTGAGTTACATGCATTTCAGAGAAGCCCAGTAGCCAATAACAAGTAACCTGTTAAACCAGGCATGGCCCACTGGCAGGCACAAGCCAAACCTGCCCTAAGGACAGTTTTGATTCCTGGCAGGACAGAAGTAGACTGTCCATTGTGGACTGTGCTGAGAAATGAGACAGTGACCTAAAATTTGAGTAGAGAAAGGTTAATCTGTTACCTCCCACATCTTCCCTTGGGGCTCCCTCAGCCACCTCATTCCTCTGTTCTCTCTGTGTTGGCTGCCTGCTGCTGGGCTCAGCCTTGTAGGCTGGAAACAGGTACAGGGCCACCACCGTGGGGATTTGGGGTCTGACACAAGAGTAGGGTGGTGCTGGGCTGAGAGTTCACTCAGGAATAAAAAGGGTTTGGCTGCAGAAGGAAATGGACAGATGCCTTTGAGCATACTGCTGTCCATTCACAGCTTCAGGTTTCCTGGTGTGCTAGGATGGAAATGTAACATTTGCTTAACTTTGACTTCATCAGTGGGGCTGTAGCTTGTTATCATAGAGAAAAACAGTGGTGCCTTCCAGCTTCCCTTGTGCTCTTCTCCCCAGGTTTTGGTTGCTGTTGTGACAGGTGTATTTCATGTCTACTTTTCACAAATGTTAGAGTCAAAGTGCTGAAAATAATCCTGTGTTACAGCAGATGGGCAAGAAATATTGCTGGGAGAAGGACATCAGTTTAATTTGTTTTAGGTGTCCATGAGCTGGAAAGCAGCAACTCTCTGCAAGGGGGGCAGCACATGAGCAGTGTTATACTCAGATAATGCCCTTGCCATGTATTGTTTCAGGGAGGTAGGTCCATTTGGCCTGCAGGCACGTATCTTAGAGGTTTGGCATCTAATTTCAAGGCATCAAGTACTTGTAATCAAGTGTTTGATATTTGATAACATTATGCTGTTTAGTGAATTGTTTGCTCTGTGCATGCTGAGTTGGTTTTGACTGTTAAACACACTTTATGAAAACTCTGAATCACTTTAATGTTAAAGAAATTCATATTTGCATTTCATATCTGTATTTTTAAGCTTTTGTTAAAAAAAATCTATAGGAAGTCTGAGTATTGCAAATACACCTATTTCTTTATAGCTGACCTGTGATGATGTTAACATCAGCCTCCTCTTAATGTCTCTCTCCTTGCCTGCAGGTGAAGGTATTGCACAATCAGCTTGTTCTGTTCCACAATGCCATTGCGGCGTACTTTGCTGGCAATCAAAAGCAGCTTGAACAGACACTTAAACAGTTCCACATCAAATTGAAAACTCCTGGAGCAGATGCCCCATCCTGGCTTGAAGAACAGTAATCAGATCATAGAAGAGGACCCAATGTTAACCTAAAATTCTTTAAATTTGAGAATAATTAAGGGTTGGGGTTGAAGGACTGTTGTAGTGATTCTTGAATGGACAGCTTTAAATTTTTCCCGTTTTATAATACTGTAAAACTGAATTTGATAGGAAAGTGGGTGGCTTTAAGGTAACCAAACATAATTTCTGTAATTTCAAATATAGAGCACTCCTTTTGTATGTAAAGGTTGGCGGATATTTCTGTAATTGGGATAGGGGAGGGAAAGAGGGAGGGGAAACAAAACTATTATAGATTTGCACTGACAAATGATGCTTGTGATTTCTGATATTTTGGTGGCTAGTCAAAATATTTGCAAATGGAGGTTTACATGATTTGTACCAACATCTGGTATTTTATAGATGAATATAGAAAACATCTTTAATAATTTTCATATGACTTTTAAAAAAATGAGAAAGTTAAAAGACTATTTTGCAGATGAATACTATAAGGCCTATATGTGATATCTGCATATAAGGCAACAGTAGCAGATGGCTCATTGACAAGTGGAATTGCAGCAAATGCCTTTTTTACAAATGTACCTTTCCATCAAAGGGTTAAAAAAACAAACAAAAAACACTAAAGCAAGAATCACTGTCAGTCTGAAGCTTCTGAGCACAGGTTTTTGCTTTGCACCAAGTGGTTTGCTGAGTGAGGCCAACCATTAAATGTACTAATTTCATTTAAAATGTTTCTTTCTCTATGAAACAAATACCATACTAGCCTTAAATCACAGGTATGTGCCTTTTTATAAGATAATATTTTCCACCAGTGTACATAACCTAAGAACCTTTCATGTAATAGTTTGTCAGTTCCCAACAAGGAGAAGATGACTGTGTAAATGCTGTGTCATTGTACACTTAGAGCAAGTTAAAGCTTTAGTTAAACTTCATGAGCAGGTATGATTTTGAGAGGAAATCGGGCCAGTATGGTTTTTCTGTTTAATTGAAAAGCATACTTTGGTAATGGGAGTAAAATGGAGGACACATTTTTAATTTCTTCATCATTTCTGTAGTCCTTAAATGTAAAATTATATGTCAGTTTTATCATAGACATTATAAATTCAATATATTGGAGTCCTCATTTGCACATGTTATGTTGCTTTATGTTATGTTAAGTAAAATGAAATACTTCAAATATGTTATTTACAATGGTGTGGATTGTATGATTTATGTACTGTATGTTCAAACGCCTTTCAGCTGACATTCTAAAGTTTTCAGTGTTTAACACAACTGTAATGTAACTGTAAATCAAACTTTTTAATCATTCCTCATTAAATTCTTGGCCTGACAGAGCCTTCTTTGTTTTTGTTCTGTCAGAATCTCTTGTAATAGCTCAATTACGTTCCCTATAATGTATATCCTATGTGAATTTTGTATTCATATTAAACATGTTTGCAGTCAATTTTTCTTGAGTTGTGATGGTTAAAAGTAGAAGGGAGCTTCTGCAGTGAAAGCTTAGTCCTATTTTGTGAGTTGTCACCCCTGCCAAAGAATATCTCATAAAGCAGTGCTAGGGTAGTGATGCTGTTTTAACTGTGGGCAAGTTCAACTGGAAAGTAAATCCATAGTGAAACAAATCTTTTAATATATGTGGTTTTTGACTTGAACTTCTAAAGGAAATTAAATTTTATTTACAGTTCTTATGAAGCCATTGACTTCCACTGAATCCTGGCACACGTGTGGTATGATGGTGCAAGGTAAGCGAGCTGAGTGACTGTAGGCTTGAACTGGGAAAGGCATTGTTGCAGGGGTGACGAATGCAAACCCACTGACCACAACTGAAGTATTGATTGGGCTTTCAGAACACTGTAGGAAAAGGGCACATAAGGAACATGTGCTCTCGGTTTCTCCCTGAGATTCACGTGTCCCCTGCCTAGGATCACTGCTGCTCAGAAGGAACTCGTCTGTCAGAAATGGTAAGAGTGAACTTGAATCTACAGTTGCCTTAAGAAAGACTGACCAATGTGGCATTGTGTAAGCCTCAAACTTTTGCAATGGCTTGAAACTGCTGGAGTCTCTTCACCTGGAAGAAAAGGTGGGACCAAAGAGATTACTTGCTAAAACTTGTCTGTGTGTTGTTTAATACTGGGGAAAGGAAGAATTACTTCCATTTTGCTCAGCAAAGCAATTGTTCTAATGGGAAGCCTCAGTGAGGAGGGTTCTCTGTTCAATAAGTTATTAAACTGATAGTAGCCTGCTGTAGTACTGTAGCTTTCTTTATCACTGCTCAAATACATGTGCTTATGAAATAATTCAAGCTCATATCTTTTATTTAAAATTAGCTTTTTAGAGCTAACCAAATTTTGAAACTTGTATGAAGAGATTGTAAGAGAAAAGACACTTCAGCATTTCCAATGGGAAGTAGTTATGGTTGTGAGGCTTTCTGATCCTCATAAAAAAGCACTATAAATATCTTAAGGTTGTCATGTGGCCTTTATCTAGGTGGACAGTTGTCAGGATGGGAAGTTTTTGTTGTTTGTAGAGGAGGCCATACCCACCTTGTAGAGACTTGTCTGTGACAGATTTCATCTCTGTTAACAGATTGTTACATTAATGCTTACAGTGTTGTGTGAGGTTTCTTAGGATGAAGAACTCAAAGCAATCAGTAACATTTTCAGATATGCTGTTGTAGCTGCTGTACCAGAGACATGGGGAGCTGTTTTGATTCTCAATGACCGTACTGTAAGTTATCTGTACTCCTGGCTTCTTTGAAATTTGTTGCTCATGTTATTTTGTTATTCTGAATTCTACAAACAGTTTTGTGCTCTAAAAATGCTCTTTGGCCTGCTTCATGCTTTTACAAGCCTCTTACAAATAACATTTCTGGTTACAAAATGTCTCTGTATTTTTATTTGGAAAGAGATCTACACAGGCAAGAGTATACTAATACACCATTAACATCATAACATCATTAAAGTAACAGCTTTTTTTTCAATCTTCAGTCAACTGGTTTGCCCAGAAACCTTATCTCTAGTCTGTCTGTCCTTTCAAAAATGATCAAAGTAATGTAAAAGGAAAGCTAAATGTTTCCCTCAACTCTGTTTTGAACTGAATGGGGGGCATATTCACTTTTTATGCTTTGCTTATCTGCTCTTGTTCCTTGTTGTGGTGTTACAAAAAGTGAAAGCTATTGTAATTATTTAGCATTCCTCATCTGCAATTGCCTTCAGGTTTGGGGTTTTTTTTTAGTCTGGCTATCTTTTCCATGTTGCATGTTTGGTGTAAGGGTTGTACTAGTCACAATTTTTTTTATATTAATTGTGAATGTTACCATATTTTATGGTAGCTCCCACCCTAAAATTAACCAAACTACTCGTTGCTGAGCTGTGTCAAGATGAAAGGGTTTTTTTATTAGAAGATCTTTATTAGATTTGACTGCTGCTTGGTTTATATTTCTCTCATTTCTTACTGTTTGTTGCTCTTTGACATCTTTGTGTACTTTCTGGTTGCTCTGGTGGTAAAGGCAGGGATACACAGAAAACAGAGTTCTCTCTCTGTGACAGTGCTCTTGTTCACCTCTCTACATGTGTTTTACCAACATCCTTCCTCTTCATTTCCATGAATCTTGTGTGCAAACCAAATGGCCAGGGACAAGGAGGGCGTTCACGTGTTTTTGTCATCGTGGCAATAGTTTGAAGGGAGTGAAGGAAGCAGCTTACCCTGTAGTGTAGGAGTAGCAGGTAGGATGGTTTGTGCCTGCCTTGGGGAAGAAGGGCATAAATTGGTGGAGAAGCAGTGGAAAGGGAAAGTGATGTGCTGCTGTTTGCAGCAGGGTCCCTGCTCTGAGGCACAGAGCAGCAGTGTATGAAGCTTGCACTGCAGTGGCCTTGGACAGAAAAGCTCAGTCTGTGGTTTGCCAGTCTTTTGTTTCCTGTGGCTGAGACTGCTGGCACAGAAGCATTGCCTTTTACACTTCAGCTGCCTTTCTAAAAAAAAAAAGTGTAAGAAGGGAACAGGAGCAGCAACAATTCTGTGCTGTCTGCTCCTGGTGGTGTATTTCTGTAAAGTACTTGTTCCCAGCATAAAGTGAGCATTCAATGGCTGTAGGTGAACAGAACTTTGTTTTCTGAGCAAATACACTCAGTCTCATCCCTTGATGAGAATCTGTTTTAAAGAGAATAGCTACTGGAGGAGAGAGAGTATTTGATATTGCAGGAGGAGCAGAAAGAGAGATCAGGAGAATCTTTGCAGAGTTCCCGTGTAACATTGGTTGGTAGGACTGAGATGGGTCTCAGTGTGGCTGTCTGATAACATTTCTTAATTAAGTGCAGAGATCAGATCTAGAACAGAATAAACCTGAAAGAACCTTTTAGTTCAGGTTTTCCCTGTTGTTGCTGTTCACGGCAGCATAAATGCCTTGGTTCAGTCAGGAGCAGTTCAGCTATCAGCAGTGTGTTCCTATTACTTAATGAATAGTGTGTCTTACTGTGCTAATTAAATAATTATACATCTTGCTGCCTTTTAAAAAATACTAAGGGCTGTAAATTCAAGCACTTAAGTGATAAATAATGCTAAAAACTAGTGTTGCCTGTTCAGTTTTGATTTGCCTTTCTTCCATATGCATCATGCTAGTTTTATATGATGGTGGTAATTAATTGCAGGATTTTGTTTTGAGATCTTAACTAACAGAGTGCTTAATTTTGAGCCCAAATATAACTTGGTTATTTTGACAGGACGGTCACAATTAACTTTTTCTCCTCCTTTTATCCAAACTCTGTAAAATTGAGGGATTGTAATGAAGATGACACCTTTTTTCAGGTGGTGTAAATTGCTTTATTTCCATTAGATCTGTTCAGTCATTAGATTTGTGTTCAGCCTAAAGAATTAGATGCTCTGTGCTCTGAAGAAAAGCAGAGTTTACAAAAGACAAGGTGTTTTTTTACGTCTCATAAGAAAAAAAATGCTTTAAAAAAAGTAGTAATTCTGAAAACTGTCTTGAGCATTTCATTAATTGGAAATCTTAAAAAATTAACAGTATGATTTGGTTTTGTAGTATACCAACTCATCGAAATGCTATCTGTTCTAGGGAGGTGCATTTGTTGTTTATTATAGGCGGGGCTGCTTGATCTGCCTATTATTAAAGTTGCCTAATACTTCCTACTGTAAAGACCAGTTTTCAGTTGTTTATAACTCAGAGTCATTTTAGCCGTGTGGGCAAAATATTTGCCTGTTGAGTGTTACATGTTTAGGTGAAAAAAATCTAAAGCTAAAAATTTAAAATGAATTTGCTAACATGTTTTGGAAAAGTTCAGGGAGAACAAACCCACAGGCTAAGGAAAAGTGAAGAGTTTAACTTCACATCCGGACTGGCTCCCAGGTCCTCTGCTGTCCTGTTTGGGTTCTGACTTTTCAAATACAATGCCATTATGCAAGTCTCTTGTTTGGCTTGCTCTTTCCGTCTTTTCCAGAGCACATTTGTGCTCATGACTGGCAGCAATGAAAACAAGTCCCTTTGGCTCCGGCAGAAGCAGTTACAGTCCGAGCGCAAAGCGCTTCCTCGGGATGACCTCAGGGCCGCCCTGACACTCTCGAGGAATGTCCACACTGGCTCAGAGCTGAGCATGTCCTCTCCAGCTGCTGCTAACCCTGCCAAGCAGAGATGTGTGCTCTGATGGGAATTGCCTTTTACTGCACTTGAACTCGTTTCATTCAGTGAATTTTCAGCTTAAATGACTGGGTTCTGGCATTACGTTCCTTAAATTTTCCTTTTGTTCTAATATTACTTTTTTTTAAATTGAGGTGACTAAAGCAGGCTGTCCTGCCAGACCAGTAGGTCACACAGATTTCTGGCTGCAGAACTGTGAGCAGGAATGGTGTAACCCCTGCAACCATGGACCTGGGCCAGAGGAGGCCACCTGGTTCCCCACTCTTCCTCTGGTTCCTGCCTCCCAACATCTGAGCAGACTAAATAGCACAGGTGAGGCACTACACAGGTAAGATAAGATTTTGTCCTGCTGCTCTTGCCTTCCCACCCCTCGTTGTATCAAGGTGTTTTCTCTCTCCTGTGCTCAGCTCAGAAGCTTTGGTGGCTTATTAAGCAGGAGTAAAAGTGAGGTTTTTTCTTCCTCCCTCCCTCCTTTCTCAGGAAAGGAAGAGTTCCTGTTTCCACCTTTGGAATTTGCCTTCTGTATAAAGTAGTGTTGGGGCATGTGGGCTGACTATTAATTGACTTGAGTGAGGTTCTTCACCTTTACTCTTCCTGGGAAAATGTTTTTATTTTAGACATAGGATTCAATCTCTTGATAGAATATTTTAGAACCGTTTGTATTTGTTTGCTGTCTTATCAGTCGATGGTACTTTGGCTTTCGGGCATCCACAACTCACATGCGCTGCTGCCTGGAGCGCTGTAACCCAAGGCTGTGATCACATCTTAAATTCGTCTGCACTTCTCTCACATCGTCCGCTTTGGAGTCACAAGGGGCCCGTCTTGCCTCTTCCCCCGAGCTTGCAGGGCTGAGGAGCGGGGAGCGCCGGGGTGAGGGATGCGGGATGGACCGAGGGATGCGCTTGCTCGGGAGCGTGGGCTGAGGGGGAAAGGCTTCAGCCGTGGAGAGGAGCCCGGTCCTTCCAGCCGGGCGCGCTGCCGGTAGCACCGCCGTCCTGCTCCTATAGAAATAGCTGCTGTGAGTGCGGCGACAGCGTGCGGGCAGGGATGGCTGGATGTGCCGATGGAGCAGCTCAGCCGGAGCTGGCTTAGACCCAGTGCCCCCGGAGGCGCCACTGCGCATCTCCGTTCGCCGCGGCGGCGGCACCGGCGCTGCGTCGCGGGTCGCTCTCCTCCCGCACGGGCTTTTCGGTGGCACGGGCCGGGCAGGGGGATCGAGGCCCCGCTGCCCCGCGGCCGGGCCGCTCCCGGGGCCGCCGCCACCGTCACCGTCACCTGCCGCGGCCCCGCCCGGGCGCGCCTGCGCTGCCCCGCCCCGCGCTCCGGCGGCGCGGCCGGGCCGGGCGCGATGGGAGGAAGCGGCGGCGGCGGCGGCACCGGACCGGGCTGCGCCGCGTGCTCCCGCGGGCACCGAGGTGAGCGGGGCGCGGGGACCCCCGGGCCGGGCGGGGGCTCCGCTGTGCCGGGAGGCGCGGCCGGGCAGTGCGGGGGTGTCGCCGCCATCCTGCGGGGGTCCTTCGCTGCCTCCCCGAGGCGTAGGAGGGGGGAGCGCTCACGGGGAGAAGATGGACTCGCCTTCCCGCGGGACCCCGGGCCCGGCCGGCCCCTGGCACGGCGGGAGGGCCGCTGCCGCCGCTCCGCTCGCACGGCGCTGTCCCGGGCGCTGTCCCCGGCGCTGTCCCGGCTTTCTCCGGCGGGGCGAGCGCTGCCCCCGCCACGTCCTGCGGGGACAGTGGGGTCGGGGCGCTACCACCGGGCCAGGGCGCGTTTCGGGCGGCGGGGTCCGGCGGAGCTGGAGGGCAGCGGGAGCGGTGTTATCCCGGGTGCAGCCGAGCCGCCAGCGCCCTCCGCGGTGCCCCGTGGCCTGCGGCGTCTGTGGAAGGGAATTACGGAGTAAGGATCTGTCGCGGCCCCTCGGGTGGTCCCGGGGGCATGGCCCCCACAGGGCACCGCAGCCTGGCACCTGGTCCGGGCGGAGAACACAGCGGTGCGGCTGGGGCTCCTCCCGTGGGAGCCTTTTTCTGCAGCACCTGGGAGCCCGAACAGAAAATAGCCGGGGTCGAGCCCCCCGGACAAGCCCCGTCAGGTCCCGGCCCGGCCCGGCCCGGCCCGTCCGGCTGGCAGGGACGCGGTGCCGCACAGCGCTTTTGTGGGATGCACTGAGCCGGGAAGTGCAGAGTCGCTGAATAGCGTGAGCTGCGTGTTCCTTGTTACCAGCAGATTTTGGCTGGATCAGGGGATGGTTATTGGCGTTTGCAGCTCCTCTGTCTGCAGTCAGAAACTAGTTGCTCCCTTTGCCTTTTGTAGGGTTGTTCTTGAGACACAGACACCCAAATGCTGTGGTTGGGCTCGGCGTTGTTCTCATGAGAACTTGGAGGGCGCCTGATACAGTAACGTGGGCAGGGGAGAGCATAAGGTGTGAGATAAAGAAAATCAGTCGTATCTTGCAGTATGAATTATGAAATGCACTTCAGTGCGTTGTGCACCTCACCTGTTAATTTGTGTATGCAAACACAATCTGTGTCTGTCTTAGTGGCAACTGCCTTTTTTGCAAGAAACAAATTACTTTAGAGTGCTTTTCTTACCTGGGGAGAAAGTTGTCTCCACCCTCTAACTTTTAAAATTACATTTCCAAGTTAGATTAGCTTGGCTAAAACAATGAATGAGACAAAGAAATAAAATATTTCTTTTATGCCAAATATGGACACAATTAAAACGTGCAGTAAAGATGTTACTTTAGAGCTTTGGTGCTTCTCCGGCTGTTTTGGATAACAAACATGCAACAATGAGGTATAATTGCAACATCTTAAACGTTTGTTCTTTGGTTCATTTTTTTTCCCTTTAATCCTTTGAAAAGTGTGGAGAGGCTCCTTAGGAGTTAAAATTTTGCTTGGCTTCTATTACGCATCCTGGTCTCAGCGTGTCTTGGTAATCTGTAGCTCACAGTTGGAACGGCTGCCTTGTTCCCCACCTCCTCTTGCTGTACTTCCTGCTCAGAGGCACCTGCTGATACCAGCAGGCAGCCCAGAACCTGTCCTGGCTGCCAGCTTCTCTCCTCTCCCACCCACGGTGGTGGTGGGAGCCTCTGCTGGGAAGAGCTTTGAGCTGCTCCTCCGAAGAGGCAGCATGAGAAGGGAATTTTGACCAGTCTCCTGGTATCTGGTAACTCGAGACTGCCATCCTCTCGCAAGCAGGTGACCTCTCTCACCTGGATCGTGCTTATCTGTCAGAAAACAAAGCTGAATGCCAGCCTTTATGCTGTGCCTTTCCTTTTGTGCCTTCCTTCCAAATGCTGATTCCTCCCCTTTCCTGGTTCTGGCTGTTACCTCATCTAAAGCAGTACGGGGCTCATTGGATTGAAAACAGTTTTTCCTGTTCTATCTATCTTTACATCTAGGTTGGGATGTTTTCTTCCCCGTGCCTTCTCCCCTCCTTTCACTAGGAGTGTCTCTTGTCTAGCGCAGGAGCGCTCAGGTCTGAGATCAGTCATTTTCCACTCCTGTGTGTTAGTGCTGGGACTCTGATGATTCATCTCCTACAACTCTGTTCCATTAGGATTTGATCCTGTTTTTCCTAAAGCACATGGATTTATTGAAAGTCTCAAAATGAGGTTCTTGACTGTTGCCTGGGGCATGGTCGGTCAGTCTGTCTGTGTCTGTTTTTAAACTTTTTTTGGTGAATGTGTGGGAACCCAAGTTAGAAAATAATAATGTTGAATACTGCTTTGTATGATGGTGGAAAACTAGCTAATACATTTTTCATTTTTAAATAAGTAGTAGGGAGGAAAAGTGTTTTTCCTATTTCTTTAGTATTTCTTTAAATTAATGCAACACTTAATTGCTTTGAGTGGTTAATCTCCTTCCACCACCTTGCACCTGCTTTTTTATGCCTCTCTGCTTCTATGATCATGAATTTGGGAGGAGAGGCGTGAACATGCAGAGCCCTGTAATAGCAGCTGGGTATTAATGCTGACTTAAATTTGAAACACTCTATCCTGATCCACTTTCTTTGTAGCTTCTCTCCTTTTTACCATGCCATTAAAATATTTTTCATCACGCCTGTGATTTAAACCTCATACAGGCTTTTTATATATGTTTTCTATTCTTGTAAACGCACGGACAATGTAAGGTATGGGAACGGAAAATCTGAAGCAGGAGAGAGGAGCTCATTGCTACCTGAGCACGGTTTTGAGAAGAAAAGGTACAGTGGATGATTTTGTGTTGTTTTCCATTGATTTCGGTGAAGCTGTGAGTGTCTGAGTCCTTGCAGACCAAGAGAGAATTTACCCTAAGGCTTTTTTCTGTGACTTGGGTCTGTTTGTTCTTGTACGGCCTAGTGATGGATCTCTGGCAAAAATAGTGAAGTTTTTTCATCACTATTATACAATGTCAAATTGATCTGGGTTGCTATTAGCTCCGTGTGAACCCTGCTGAGGAGGCATACCACTAAGTCAGTGCCAAATTTCTGATTTGATGTTGTTCTTGTGCCAGGGCATTACTTGAGCTTTTTCTGGTGAGGTTTCCTGAGACTGAGTTTTCCTCAGGGGCCTGTTTGTCTCCTATCTAAGTTTGCATTGTGTGCCATCTTTGAATTTTCAGGTTTTTTTCTTGTAAATTCCCAAATTTTTTTTTTTTTTGAGATAGCTTCCAAATTTCCATAAAATCATGAGATTCCTCATTGGTATGTATTTGAAACACTTTAGTTTTTCTCTGAGACTTATGAATTAAATCTGTTTCAATAGATTGAATTTGTTAAAAGTGTGGGGTTTGTGGAACTCGTGCTTTTACCTGAAGGTTTGCTGCTAATAACAGCATTTTTATTTAGACGCTAACAGTATAAAAAAAGTGCTAAAACCCACTGTGATTCCTGTTGTTTTATGAGATAATCCAGAGGTTAAAACTTCCCAAAGTATTTAAAGCTTTGCATATGTGCAATGCTTAGGATGTGTAGGGTCCTGTTCCACCTACCAGCTTCTCTGTCCTTTCTCTCTCTCTGTTATTGAACTGGCACTGTTAACCTGGATGCTGAAGTAAATTATCAAGGACAGCTTGATCAAACTGTGGTCTTTCTTCTCTGTGTGTATTTTGGGAGATAGTGCAGCCAAACCAATAATACTTTTAAGTTCATGCTCAGCGAACACAGAGACTTAAGGGACTGTACACTATTTTTGCCCTTATTTACGTTTATGTGAAAAATAAAAAGGCAAAAAAAGTAGTACACTAGGCTAGACTGTTTAAATTATCAGCAAATTTTTAGCTATTTTTATGCAGTTTGGGTTTGAACCATGGTTTAGAAGATTCAAACAGGGTCTGTTTGATGCAGTCAGTACCATAGTTAGTACTGTGTGCAGTCAGCTTTAAAAGCATACCTGAAATTAACAGTGGAATAATATTTTTTTAATAATTTGACATAACTATATTCTTTTACAAAATTGCACTGAATGGAGATTAATAGGTAGTTTTGATACCCACTGTGGGTGATTTAGAGGTATTCTTGTGTTTAAATATGTTCTTGAAATCTAGGCACCTGAAGCTGTTTGAAATCTTGGTGTGGATAAACATTAAACTACTGTCCCATGAAAGGCTTTTGAGTCACTAAATTTCCCTTCTGGATTGAAAACTTGATAGCTGTTGTGCCTTTGGTGTCTTTTCAGCGCGAGGGACAGTGTCCAGTGTCTGTGATCTGAGTGTCCCTGTTGTCCTTTGTCGCAGGTTGCGGAGATGGTGCAGTCCCCTCTTGTGCTGCCGCTGCTGGCAGATAGGGTTTGAGAGGGCGTGATCCCCGCGGCTGCTGCGCCAACTGTTCCATGCTCCAAACCCATCCAAGGAAGTAACACTCTCCCCTTCGGGGAGGCTGTAAAATGCATGTTATGAATTGTCTCTCCTTGGTCAATGATAAAGAAAATGGGGCAATTCCAGTTGCGACGGGATTAATGAGTGAGGATACGACGACGGCGCCTCAACTTTCTCAGCCTGCAGCATCGTCGCCCCCCGCGCCATGTCCCCTCACAGGGGCTCCCCCAGCCCCTCCGCTCCCCCCGGGAATGCCACCCCCTCCACCACCCCCTCCTCCACTGCCTGGCCCCAGCATACCCCTGCCTCCACAGCTGGTCAATGGGCACGACAGCCATGGCAAAAAAAAACGAATGCGGAGTTTTTTCTGGAAAACCATCCCTGAGGAACAAGTCCGTGGTAAAAACAATATCTGGACAATTGCTGCACGACCACAGTATCAAATTGATACGAAGACAATTGAGGAACTTTTTGGGCAGCAGGAGGAAGCCAAACCCCAGGACTCCCGAAGCCGATCTTTAAAATCTTCGTTTAAAGAGACTAAAGAGGAGGTAAGAATTAAAGTAAAACCTCTTTTTTTACATAATGCTGTAGGAGTGGATGTGAATTCTGCCTCGCCTTTTTCTCTTTCTCTGTCATGTTTCATCCTTACGGCAAATTTGTCTTGATTCAAAGGAGAGGGGAATGATGGGAAACATAAACTCTTTGTTCTTAGTGGCACATATTTGTTTTTCAAAGAGCTAACTGTGTTTTATTATTTTTACTTGCTAAGTGCTGTGATTTGATCACCTGTTAAAATAAATATGAATAAGCAGAGGGAGCTGAAAGCATCTGTATTTACTCATGTTGGATAGCCCTTGAGTTTCCAGTGTGGAACACAATTGTATTGTCTCTTCAACTCCTGCTCTGTGTCTGTGATGCAGGCAAGATGTTGCACATGCAAACATGTACCAGGCAGGGGAGAAGAGGGTCCTGTTTGCAAGGGTTAATGCTGTATTTGCCCACAGTATCCTGGAGACATCAGGAAGGGAAGTGCCAGTATGGCAGCAAGGATACAGAACATAATATAGTGATTAAGGGTATTTGTTATTTGATAAATTTAAAGTTTCCACTTTCGTAAACATGACTTTTCTGCTAAGAAAAACTTTACTTCATCCTCCCTGCTTTTTCTGGACATGAAGATAACCTTCCAGGAAAGTCCCAAGATTGCTGCTGATTTCTGTTCAGGTGGCGAGTACTCTCAGGTTCAGACACTCTCCAGGGAAGTGATAAGTAGCTTTTCTAGTTCTTAAATCCTCATTTATAGACAGCCTCTTTGTGAAGCCTGAATTGAATTGTCTCAAGTGATCTTTCTCTAAAGTAATTGGAGGGCTGAAATGCAGATTTAATCACTAGTGTGTGTCTACATACATGTTGGCTTGTAAACAAAATACAGAGGGCATGCTGTTAAGAGATGTAACAATGCATCAATTTTTAGTGAGAAAATAGGGACATGAAGTTGCTGATATCTTGCAGGATTCAGGAGATGTCAAAATAAGATCAGAAGGGACAAGATGAGAAACCAATGCACTGATAGTATGCATGTTGTACATAGTGAAATTTAAGGTTTAAGATGGCATGTGTATCGTAGGCTCTGAAACCTGATGTTGGGAGGTAGTAATTGGGGCCATCATCAGAGGTAGTCATTAACATGTTCAGGCTATGTTCATCTTTGAATCAGGAGTGTAGTGAGTGCACTTCCTGTGCTGAGAACAGACGTACAGAGTTCTGGCCTCCTGCATTTCCTCAGAGGCTCCCCCTTTCAGGACTGCTGTGTGATAAAGATCTAGTTCTAGTAAATATTACAATAAGTTTCATAAACTGAATGTGGCCCATAGTGTGCAGTAGGTAGGTCAGAGAAAACCCCAGTGTGCTCTAGAACTCGTGCAGTGGTAGAGATTAAAATCAGAGACCTGCCAAACAAGGGATTCTCCAAGATACAATGCCTTGGAAACAAAACCCTGCCTTGCTGAAAGTTATGGTTTTCCTGCATCTGTCTGGAGCTGATATGGTGGTGCAGTGCATTGGCACTGCTTGATGCCTGTGCACCCTGGCTCAGGGCTCCCATGGTGACTCTGCACGTGGCAGGTGGTGAGGCAGCAGGACTGGCTCTGAGTGATGCCACTTAAGTGACAAAATGTTCCACTGGCTCGCTAAGCTTTGTCAGGCATGCTGCAGCAGTGTGTCAGTGGTGAGCAATTTCTCATGTGCTAATGGACTTTGCAGTCCTATCTGCTTAGCAAGGAGGGAAGGAGATAATCCTGAGGAGCCGTGTGTTACTGGAAATACAGATGGGCAGCAGCTCACATGCCTCATCTGCTGCAGGCCTGGTTCAGCAGGGGCTGGGGATGGGAGCACAGGCCTGGTTTGTGACTCCATGGATTGTCAGCCGCCTTTGATTCTTTCAGCATGGATGGCTATCCTCAGCTCACTCTGGTAAAACCAACAGAGGCTGACAGGAGCTGGGATGTGAGGAATCTGTGTGACCTGGTGGAGAGTGTGCTGGTGTGGGGCTGAAGGAGCTCTAGTTCTGCTTTTGGCTGTTTCATAAACCGGCAGGGCCAGGTGGACCAGACATTTTGAGTTTCAGTACCTCTGTTCCTTTTGTGTATGACACAGTTGATTTTAGTGCTTTATGGTCCAGCAAAGAAAAATGTTCTTAGAAGTTTACATAGTGGAATTAGCCTAGTTGGCATCATATATCAGCAATGAATTTTCAAGACAACTTCAAGTGCATAAACTCAACTTTTACTTAGATCCAAATCTGAAAAAAGCAGCATGTGTCCGAAGTGCTGTACAGAAGGGCAAGGCAGGAGAGTGCTCTGTTGTCCCTATGGCCTCCCTTTTGGTGCAAGGTGTAGCTTCAGTGGAAGGGGTGAAGAGTTACTCTTCAGCCAGTGTTGAGGGCACTGCCCTACAGACTGTGGAGGAGATTTGGGGTTTCATACCTTTGCCAGAGATCACTGTTGATTATGAAATTATGAGCAATTTTGGTAAGAGTTCTATGCATGTAGGAGCTTACAACACTGCATGTCCTTTGAATTCCTCACTCCACAGAGAATTCATATGTAACGTCATCATTATAACAGAAGTCCCTTCTGAGGCTTGAGTCAAACTCCTACAGCAAATGCTTTCCTTTTTGTAAACAAGCCCTCACCAAACCCTTAGGAGATTAATTAAAATGTTTCCTTGACTAAAGGCTTAATTTGCCCTATGGTTCCATGTAATTTGAGGCTCTGAAAAATAGGGGGTGCAAGGTTAAGTTTACACGCCAATTTACTTTCCCCATCCTTCAGTGGTGTCCCAGTGTGGCACAGCAGGCACTCAGCCAGGCTGTAGTTAGCCTGGCAGCAGAGTGGGCAGAACAGCTTCTTGTCAGCCAGAGGAACTGCTCTTGCTTTCTCCTTCCAACCGTGCCTCTGCTCCTGTCTCTCACCTCACCCCACCTGTCCGCTGCCTCTGGACAGATATTGGATCATGTAATACACATATTACACCCTCTGTAAACGTATTTAAGTAAACAGCTCAGCAGAGTGCTGTGGGGCTCTTAGTTTGTTTTCTACTGGAGCAGTTTCTGCTCTTTGTGTGAGGTTTAATGACTTTGAGGAAGGATGCAGTGAATTCCAGAACCTGTGCAAAGGGACCATGGGAGGAGGAGAGAGAAGGAAGATGGAAGGAGTGAACAGGATGTCTCTTGCCCCCTCTCCTAGATGCGCCTTATCTGTTTTCCCTGTGCTGGCTCTGATGCTTGTTCCACCTTCTTGAGAGCTGATTCAACCTGTTAATCCAGAGAAGAGCTATCAGCAAGAACCAAATGAGATGAGTACCAGTGCCTGCCTAAGGGAAAAAGCAGGCTAGGAACGTGACATGCAAGGATGACACAGAGTGGGGCAGCCCTTTAGTAAGCTGCTAGGTTCACTCTGCTGCATCGTGACTGCGGGCATGGAGTGATGGTTGCTATGTTGTAATGTGAAGTGGAGGCTGAAGCAGGATGTTATTTATATGCTTCCTAACCTTCAGCACCCAGCCTGAGCCACCAGGCTGTTCCATGCTTGCTGTAATTTGTAAACTCTGTCCCACCATGTGAAATCCCATTATTCTTGGGCAAAGAAAACCTACAAAGTTTTGTTTTACTGATCTGTTATAAATCCACTTAGTTGTGTTTCTCTTCCTCATTGATGATTTCATGTCAAGAAACTCCTGTTGCATCTCTCCAGTCACTACAAAGTCAGTTTTGATGTGGGTCTTTTTGTGTCTCCAAGAACACTCCTCTGAATCTTTCGTATTGATTGCGAATTCGTGTTGGGATTACTCTTACCATCCACACAACTTCACCATGGTACTCAGGCTAATTTTCCCCTTCTCATAGCGCCTTGATAACTGTGGTGAATTAACATTTGTCAAATTGAGACCTGTGTGATCTGTGCCTGCTGCAGCGTTTGGAAATATGCTGGGTTGAATACTCTGATGATGAGAAGTGGAATAATGAGTGAATTGCTGTCCTTGGTTTAGAGATTGCACTGTTTATAAAGTAGTTGTGGGAAGTGATGGCAAGTGACTTGTGATGTTTTACATGGGCTTGCAAAGTACAGGTATGGAGGTGGTGGAAAGTATCTGAGAGAGTTGTAGTATTTCCAGTTTCAGAGAGTAGAGGATGAGAATGGAGAAAGCTCTCCTGAATTTATCTAAAGTAAATCATAATAAACCATATGAGAGGTGGTTTTTTTGCTATGGAGAATCCCAGTGGGACTAGGAATGCCTGTTCCCAGTTCTCAATTATAGTCCAGTGTAACTTTTTGAGTCAAGAAGTCCAGGGGTATTACTGGTGGACAGCGCTTCAAAACCTCTTTGGGTGGCAAACAGAGACCTGAAACGTGCTGTGCCGGCAGCAGCGTTGATGGCGTGTGTGAGCAGAAGACAGGAGCAGACTGAGCAGAATTTAGAAAAAGCTGTGGTAATGTTCAAAGGGTAAAAAGCAACAGCAGACAGTGCTCTGCGTGAACAAATTTAAATGAAATCTCGGTGGAGAAGAGTAGACATTGTGAACAGATGTTCAGGCTGAGGTTATGAATCTAATATGCAACTGAATGTGGGATGGAAGGTAGTGTATTTGTGTGCAAGGAGTAGGAACTTGTATTTATGGAGTATCTGCCAGGTTCCCTTTTCTCCTCCTTGTGCTCTCATCTGGAAACTCCTTGAAGGTAGTTATGCAATGACAGCAGTTTCAAACACTTCTGATAAGCTTGAAGTAGACACCAAGCAAAGAGTGACCACAAAGTGAGACTTGTTCTGATTGTGTGGTTAAACAAGAAATCAGAGAAAAAATAGAGTACAGCCATATACAGAGCAAGAAGTGTATGTAAAATCCCGGTACTTAACAACAGCTGTGACATTTTTTTGTTGTGCTGATAAGACAAATGCAGCTGTATATGTTCCCCTTTGTTATTTTTCTTCGAGGGAAGATATTAAAAAAAATTATGTAATTTGTTTGAGGTTGTACTGTAAATCTGAGTTGTGCCATGGAAAACAAAGGTTTACTCATCTGATGATCAGTCTCCTTGTAACAGTTACTGACTGTGATTTAAAAAATGTACACAAGATTAACTCTGAACATGCTTAAAAACCCCAAACAAACCAAAAGCCAAATAATGGTAAAGCTTATAGGCTTAAACTAGTAAGTACAGAGAAACCAGAGAACTGGGGGTGACCGGAGCAATTGGAGACTGGAGCTGCAGTTAGAGAGGTCAGTGAGAGGTCTCTGCAGTAAAACATTTGAAAAAGATTAGATACTGCAGGGGGAGAGATATTTGAACCTGTCCTGTGTTAAGGGGCTTTTCCTTAATGATCTGTTGGGGGCCTCTCAACTCTTAAGATAACAGGAGAATAAACCACAATCTGCCCCCTTATCTCTGCCTATGCTGAAACTGAAGGGTTTCAGACTACCAATCATCTAATTAAAACTAATATGCTGATATTTCCTGTGTTTTCTAGTCTTCACTGTTTTCAGGAGAGAGGAAATTCCAGAATTTCAGAAAACTTTTCAATATGAGTCACTATTTTCAGCAGACGAAGAGGCTGTCTCCTGGGTGTATGTTGAGGATAGCCCATTAATCATCCCTATATTTTCACTGTCACCAGCTGACTGCAGGCTAATTCAATTTCGTGATAATGCCAATGTTGCATTTATATATCTACTTCTAATCTGAGCACTGTCACAAAGGTCAAAATGCCTTTCCAGTTGTCAAAACCACAAACACATGCGAGTCCCACAGTAGTCTTCAACATCTATGGGTACTGAGCTCTTTTATTGTAGCCGTCAGGTGGAACTGTTCAGGTGAAACAATCCTCTAGTCCTTGTAAATCTCATGACTTCTATAGCTGCTATCACCAAAATAGCTGTGGTAAAATTTTAACCTTAAGGACACAATTTGCTAAAACAGGCCAAACCTCTCAGGTTTAAACTTGTGTGCTGTTACAGGAAGAAAAATAAAAGAGGCACTTTGATTTTAAAATTTTTTACAAAATTAAGGGGAAATATTGTGGGGTGGGTTTGGGTTTTTTCCTGTCTGCCTAATCTTCAGAATTATGTATGTAAGATGATACAGCAAACCAACTTTGAAGTACAAAGCTGGGAGAGCTTATTTTATTATGGATTTCTGTTTGCTTGTGGGTAAGCAAACAGATTTGAGCATTTCGTGTTTCAGGGCTTGATTCAAGATCGACTTACTTATTTTCCCCTGAGTCAATGTGGCTGTTAGTTGGCATGAATTAAATCAGTAATGCACCTGATCTCTGCTTAGAAATCACATTTCTGCTTTTCTGCTTAGAAATCCCATCCTCACATTTGTCACAAAACCTCTGAATTTACATGGGTTTTGAAGTGTGGTGTTCACTACCCTTGGGGCCTTCAAATGCAATATAGTGTATTACCTGATAAGCAACATTTTGCAGATGCAGGGTTATGAAATAAGCAGGAAGAATGTTTTTACTTTGTAATGAAATAGAAATATTGATTCTTTCCTTCATTAAATGTCGCTATGGAATTTTTTGCTTCACTTGGAGAAAGGTGATGCGAGTGTGCTATATATTTCCCTGGTAAAAACTAGTTTTGTAGTATATGAGCTTTGTTGATAAGAAGTGACTCTGTATTTATTTGGTCTGGGATTTGGTGCAAACAGTTATCTGTAGCAATTTAAGAAATGATATCTGCATTATATGCTATTTTCTTAGGTATTGTTAGATTAATCTCTTGTTTTCTCTCTCAGGTTTCCATTTTGGATGCAAAACGAAGTATGAACATTGGGATATTTCTCAAACAATTCAAAAAGTAAGATTCTTTGTAGTTCTCATAAAATATATACATTGTGCTCCGTGCTTGTGGAGTTTGCAGTTTTATGCAGTTTTCTCAAAAGTAATTTGGCATAATTTGTTTTCTAATATGTTCAGTTGTGAGTTTATGACTTAGCATCAGAGTTTGCTGATATTAAGCAGTTGAGGTGAGTTTTCAGGTATGGTTAAGGGAAGCCCTTTTACCTCATGTAGCAGTGCTTGTGAGCTGACTTTTGCTGGCTTCCTCTCTTTGTAAACAATTAGAAAGGGGCAATTGCAGCAATGTTTTCAAGCTGTTCCATTGGTGTCTGTATTCACTGATAACGTTGCCCTTCGGTAAAGGCATCACTGAAAATGGTGTCAGAGCAGTGCTGCTGTGGACACCGATGCATCCACAGCTTCTTTATAAATCTGTTGAGTAGCCCAGGCGTGGTTTTTTCAATCTGTCTAACTGTTCACCCTGCAAGTGTTAGAAATACGTGTGCTCAATTGTTTTTTCAAGGTCTGCCGAATCCATCATTGAAGATATTTATCATGGAAGAAGTCAGCCCTATGGTTCTGAACTGCTACATGAATTTCTTAAATTATTACCAGAAGCAGAGGAGGTAAATCATGGTTTTATGTGGAGCTTATTTTTTGTAGAGTTCTGCTGACTGGGATTCCAACATGAAGTTCTGTAAAAGAGGAATCTCAACACCTTCCTGAGGCTAGGGAAGAGGGAACAGGGAACCACTGAGTGCAAATGTTTAATCTTCGTTTGACTTGTGGTATTGAGGTCACAGTATAGTCATTCCCTTCAAGTAATTTCACCTGCTTTTAAGGAGTTGATAAGACATGTTTTGTTTTTATGATGTCCCTTTTGTCCCATAAACAACAAGACCTGGAGCCTTCCTGTGTGCAGATAACTGCTCTAGGGAGTTAGAAAATTCAGAATTGAAGTGTATTCTAAGCAAACAAATTTCACTCCTTTGGCACCTGCCTCATGCCTTCCCATTGCAGTGCCTGTGAGTTGAATATTGGTAGCCCTGTGCTACTTAGTGCCTTTTTGCCTTCTGGTTCACTGCCTGCTTGGTTCATCTGGGTCTGTTTCCCGCCTGGTTACTGGTTTTCAATAGGGCAGAAAGGCAGCTCCAACATTCAGCACCCATGGGACTTGCTACCATGGCTTAGTGCTCAAAGGAGACGTGTTAGAAGGCACAGAATTGCCAGCAGTGCCTTCTCAATGTTCCTGTGATCACCATATGACCAACATCCAAGCACAGCCTTCTCCCCTCCTATCCCAAACTTCAGGTCTATTCACATGATTAAAGAGGTGAAGCTTCATCAACTGACCTGGGAGCCCTGCTTAATGATGTACAGTTCCTTGCCTGCTCACTGTTGGCACTGACCCATTTGTGTGTACTTGAGAGAAATGTAAACCACAAACCTGACAAAATTAGCATTAGAATTGCTTGGGTGCTTCACATCAAAGTGAGTGGCTGAAACTTGGGAAATTGCTAAGTTAAGGTCCATGTATAGCTCAACCTCAGCTCACATGCTTTACCACTTCAAGGTCATACTGCCAATGCACTTTGTTTCCTCTGTGCAGCAGCAAATCTCAGATCCAGTCATGAGTAGAACGTGTTACAGTCTTTTGCTCTCAAATTTATGACCCTAAATTGAGCTGCTTTTGCAGACAATCTTGTAAAAATTGTGTTATGTTAGTATACTTGATTAACATATCTCTTAGATTTGGGAGGATATCAACAAGTTGAAATGTAATCAATCAAAAAAAAATAGGTGACAGTAGTTCTGGGACCTCAAAACCATTCCCTCTTCCCTCTTTGTTTGCATTTTAGTACATATTCCATTATATAAACAGAATTTATCTCCTTCTTCTGAAAGTCAGACAGAGGAGAACAGTGGAGTACTAATTTGAAAAAGAGTGACTCCTTGTTAACTTTGTGTATAGTCAGAAAATTAGACTGCAAGAAAAGTACTTTTTCATCTTTTCCTCTTTCTGGCTTAGATATTGGTTGTTATTTTATGACAAGTAGAAAATCTTTCAGCTAGTGTAGTGTATGTGATGTAAATGTTGTCATTCAGCTAGAATTGTTTAAGTTGTTTATCAGTTTTGTATCAGTTTATAAGTTGTTTATCAATTTTGTCTGCAATGGTCAACTAGATGCATTAGCTATCCAATAGGTACTGCTAAGAGTGAAAAAATGTGTTTATTTATTTGACAACAGATTTGACAACAGGTCTGTCACTCAGGTTAGTGGGGCCAGAGGATTTAAGAAGTACTTTTAAGGAATCACTTGAGAAATTAATAGAAGATATTCTATGATACAGGAGGGTATTAGAAATAAAGGGGCATTAGACATGAGATTTGTTGCTATTCCCAAGGGAAGGCTGGGAAGAGGCTGCTTTCCAGTGTGCAGGTGTTTGTATGTATTTAATTAATTGCATGTATCAGAAACATGAAAGACTCTCTTTGTTACTCTTCTCATAATTGTTGAACTGTTTTGGATTTTTCCCTTTGAGAGCTGGATGGGTGGTGGCAGGCAAGACAGGGATGTAAGGGCCTGATGCTTCCACTGGTATGGAAAAATCTTTCCATGCTTTCATGTCATCATGCATGGTGTGGTCTAAGAATAAATGGGTCCAGTAACTCATTTACTACAGTAGTTTCTAAAATTTTAGTGTAGACAGTTAAAAATTTTGTTCTTTTTAGGAGCCGCAGAGCTTTTTGGGTTTTTTTCACCATTTTTTCTCTAAATGTATGTTCATTGTTCTCCTGCTATATCCTCTTACTTTTTCTTAGTTTATTGTCTGCATCCTAGACTGAATACCTCTCTCCTAGAATAGTGATTCACCATTTGCTAAGGGAAAGGCATCAGGAGCTTACAGCCCCACATACAAATAATCCAGAACCACTAGAGATACCAGGTGAAGTGGTGTTATTTGTTCTGTGTTCCCTCTTCTGTTTAATACTCCCTAATTCCTTCTTTGTCATATCACATGAGATAGCTTTAGCAAGCTGTCATCACATAGGCCTGTCCTTGCACAATGTTGCACCCATCCTCAGCAAGGATTCCCTGGGATTGCCCTTTCCATACTTCCTGTTCTCCTAAGGACCTGCTTTGTTGTTGTAAGAGTTGAGAATTGCTCTGAGCAGGTCCTTGAGCACTCGGGTCCTGAAAGCAGCTATTCAGTTACCAGAGCAGACTGTCTTGCTGCAACCATGGGTGGGCTTCTGCACTTCCTCTTTGTGTGCTCTTCCAGCAGCTCAGGTATTTGCTGACACATTTCCCTCTATGCACAGGTTTCTTGCAAGCTGCAGTGAGGACCAAGTGCCTTCTGTAGGCTCTGCACCAGTAACTGTGCTTTGAGATGCTTTCTGCTTTTTCTTTTCTATTTTACCATAAATCCTTAGTCTGTAAAAGTGAAAGGAGGGAGGGGAGTGCCTTTCCTCCTCATAGCTGTAGAAAGGGAAACTCTGGACTATTTTGTTTCTTCTTTTTTACCAAGAAGTTAAAGTTTACAGTTTACCTGGTGTGAATAAGCACCAGCTTTGTACTCCAATTGTATCTTATCTAGAAGTGTTGTGATATCCAGTCACACTACCTGAATGTGCTCCATGTCTCTTGTTTGACTTTTGTGACATATTTCAGATCGTTTCAGTTCATTGTATCTCAAGCACCTGATGGTATTCCAGCTCTTTGACAATGGAGGCTAGGTCCTTGGGCTAGCAAATACATTTAACTTAGGTTGTCTTGAAAATTATTCTATTTGCGCTGTTGTAATGTGGCAGCTCTATTTGCATGCAGAAATAGGTGTCAGTACTACTAATTTCTCGCTGTTTTCTACAAAAAATTCCAACAGCTATCAAAGTTGTGGAGATTTTCACATGTAAATGGCAAATACAGGC
Source organism: Agelaius tricolor (assembly GCF_023055355.1). NCBI lineage: Eukaryota > Metazoa > Chordata > Aves > Passeriformes > Icteridae > Agelaius > Agelaius tricolor. The sequence goes on from NW_027269268.1 coordinate 20,989,343, forward strand.
TCCTTACTGAATATTTTTCTCAAACTATCAAGACTATTAACTAATAAGACTATTATTGAAATATTGGCACTGCTGTGAAGTATTTCCTACAACTTAAAATGTTTGGGTATTTTCAAATGTTTAATTTGAAAAACTTGACAAATATTTGAAGCTGGCCATGATGGAGCTTGCTGCAAGGCTCCACTCAATGTTTTGTCCAGGGCTGTCGGGGTGTGTGCCCTGGCCACTATACAGTGGTTAGAGAAAAGGCCAAGCAAATTTATAAAAATTCTCAATACATTAACAACTAGGATAAGATCACTGATTTTGTTTAAGCCTTCTTAGAAGTCCTGCTGTTTGTACCATACTGTGCTAAGCAGTTTTGTAAGGAGAAAGAAACACCTATTTGGAATCTCCTTTGCTTCATCCCTTTTTTCAGTTCCTTGTTTTTCCAGGGAGCCTTGACTGAAGCGGTGGTCCTCTCTGCTGTATCTCTTCTGAGAAGTTTCCTAGTTGTTTCTGAATGATACCCTGTTGAAATGGCTGACAGGTTTTATTTACTGGCATCCTGACTAGAGCAGAGAAGAAGCTTTTAGCTGCTTTTATGTGCATGTTATTGCAGTCTTCAACAGGCCCAGACTGGCAAACATTGAGAGAGTCCAGTGTTTAACGAGCTAGAATAGCCAGAATTTGTACTTTAAATACATACAGAAGAGAGCATATCACGCAGGTAATCAGCTCACCCACACACATGCACTCCCAGGTTATCAACACAGTGGCTCAACTTCCTCCATAATGTCTCAAGCCTGTCCTTTGCTCGTGTACTCTGATTTCAAATCCCAGCCATCTGTCACCTGCTTTATTGGAACTGCTTCTGTCAGCTCTGCCCTTTTCAAACCATGCCTGTAGTTAAATGCCCCCTCCTTTCCTCAGCCAGTCCTTCACAGGGTTGACCATCCTTCAGAGCATACATCTCCTTTTCCTTTTTTGCCCTTTATGGTTACCTGCAGGTTTTTCTCCCTTTCTTTTTATCATTTGCTGGTAGTGGTTTCCCACTGCCCTGGCTTGTGCCACATTGTGCCTCATTGCACAAGAAAATGTTTATTCCTCTTCTTCAAAGGTCCTCCATAACGACAAGATCCTGCAAGGTTTTATGCCATAAAATAAAATCCCACTAGAAGTGCTGCTGGCAGCTTAAAAATTAGCAAGAACTTGAACACAGTAGCTTTTGTGTCTGCCAGGTGCAATGGCATACTTGCAATGGGCATCTCTGCTGCAATTGTTCACAAATCGAATCAAAGATCAGGCTTTCTATGTTTCATAACTGTTCTTAAAATTAAGCAAATTATATATGTGAGAACCTTGTGTATCTAAAATCAGATTGAGTGTGCATGGGCATGCATGGACAGTGCAAATGCATATTCCATATACAAATATAATGAAAAATTAAATTAGTAGCTCGGCACCCAATTTGAGTAATGCAGAACTGAGCATACAATGTAATTATGCTCTCTTGCAAATACACATTACACTGACATATTTCAGTACATGGCTGCCTACTCTTGTGGAAAAGTTTTGTTGTGCTTCAAGAAAGGAGGTCAAGGCCAGAACTGATAGGGTTATTGATTATGATTTTATAGTAAGCTACATTTTTAGCTCTCTTGTGTTCTGAAGCCACCTACTATATCTGCTAACATGATTAATAGTGAACATGGTTGTCAATCCCCATGGTTTCTTTGCAGCTCCTGGCTGCAGTCGGTATTTGAATTTGACCCCCACTTCTGCGAGCCATCAGAGAATCTCAGTTTTCTTCCAGAATACTTGGACAACCTGGCAGCAGAGAGTAGAGGCAGTTTCATGGGATTTTGAATAGTCACCCATGGAATGCGTAATGACAGACATCCAAAATGTGTTCCAGTAATTTTTTAGCTTTTGTGTTCAGAAGTTGTTTTTTTTAGTTTATTGGTAGTGTTGATAAAGTCAAATAACTTTTTATTTTCCTTCATGGTGAGAATTATTTTTAAATTATGAAAATATTAATAAAAAAGGGAACACAGAATAATTGCTGTCCTATCTTTACCTTAGCTATTTCCCAGACTATTTACTATTTTAAGGCCAAGTTAACAGATGGTTTAGTCTTCTATGTGAAAAACTTCAGACGTGTATGGAGAACCAGGCTGTGTTTGCTGAATTCCAGCGTGAAAAGGACCTTACAACTCTGTTGTGTTCCTGTTTTGTCTGCTTGTGGAATAGGTCACTGTTCTCCATCATCCTTGGGTTTTGGGCTTCTTGGGTGAGCTGCCTTGATGCTTCTTACAAAGGTAGCTTGGGATATCTAAGGAGAAGACAGTGGGGGTTAAGGTGGTCGGTGCAGGCTGGGAAAAGTGGGGTGATGAGCACACCTTTGTTTCAAGTCTGATTTCACAGACTTTCTTCTGGGCTGAGCATTGCCCAAAGCTTTTTGCGTGGTGACATTCACACCCCATGCTACCCTTCAGAAGGCAGCCTTGTCAATGTCTTCTGTTGTGCATGTTTTGGAATGTTCCTCCTCTGAATTAATTCTGGGATTTAGTACTCACTCATATGACTCCAGGCGTTTTTCCTGGTAGGATAGAAGAGGATTTCATCTGGCGCATGTAAAACTAAAATTCCACATAGAAAACATTGATTTCTACTTACTGTTTAAAGTATATTTAAATATAGTACTGGTAGCATGAATAAGTTAATATTCCTGTCTCAGGATCGTTTGTTGTACACTTTTTGTGCATTTAAGTCTTCAAATTGCATCTTCCTAGAATTAACCTGTGGCTTATATGATCTGATTTTGGTGAGGTGGCGTGGGTTTTTTTGGTGGGCTGCTTTTCTGTCTTTCCTCCCTCTCTCCCATATCTGAATGCCTGTATCCTTTTCAGGCAAACACTGATATTTGCAAGATACTAAAATGAGGTTGGAGAATTTGCAGATTTTTAAGGTTGCAGTCCACTAATTTTGGGAAGCTAGGTTAAAGAACACCTTTAAAGACAGAGATAGTATACTATCTCTCACTCCCCACTTAATGATGGAGAAAAAGTGTTTATTTTGGGTTTGTTTCTTGATCATTTAACACCTTAGAATTATCAGGAATGTCAAGTCTGGTCTTTCCTGTTTTTTTGTTGACAGACTTCTTGAATTACTCAGTAAATTAGGAGTTTTCTCAGGCCTAAAAAAATTGGGTATGCTGTTTATCTTTAGAAGGGGAGCTGTTGTCTGAGTGTCTTGAGTTAAATGGGGGGTGGTGTTAGGAAATGAAGCTAGATATCCTGAATAAAAATTGCTCTCTGATTAGAGGTCTCATCCTTAGTCATAAGTTTTTATTAGGTTTTTTCCTTGTTCATTTGTTTCTTGATGTGGTTTTCAATTTGAAAAGAAATTATTTTCCATTCTGTGTTTAACTTGTATTTTTATCTTTCTTAATGTGTTCTCAACATTTCTGTTTTTTCTGGTGTGAAAAAATGGGAATAAAGCAGAAAACAACTGCTCAAAGAATCATTTCCTTCAGTTAGTTCAGAACCCTGATTTAGCATAGTATATTTGTCTTCCACTACAAATCAGCTACTTTCTAACTGTCAAAGCCGAAAAGTAACTGAAGTGAATAATTTGTAGGCTGATTCTTTAACAAAACCTGTGGATATCTTGCTAAATCACAGCAGTGGGGTAACTGTTGATGCCCTGATGTAGTGTTCTTCTCTCCAATAGCTTAATATGCTTTCTAAAACTAAAGACCATCTGTGTAAGTGTGGTTGTGAATGGGCTTTAAGTGTGGTGTTACACAAAGGAAGGATGATGGGCTGGTGTATAAATCACTGGAAACATGCAGCTGCTGCTGCTGGGTGAGAACTTGTTGGTTGAATAAAGAAATAGTGTAACTGAGAGTGAGCTCTGCTTTTGAACACAGTTGCTCTGTTGGAAGATGTGGAAGAAATTCCAGTTACGCTTAAACATATGTGCATGTATTTTTCAGTTCTTCTATATAAACAAATAGTGAGTATGTGGGTGGATCAGTGGCATCAGATCATGCAAATATATGGATTTTGGTGGAGCTGGGAAGGAAGATTGTCAAAATTAATGCAGTGGTGTTTCCTTTGCATGTAAATGGTGTCCTCAGAGTACTGACAACAAATTACTTAAAATGCAAGATTGCATTTACGTTTAAAATATTTCATATTAATTAAAAAAATACAAACTCAAGATCATGAAGTTTACCCCTTAAGAGCATTTTAGGGGAAATGGTTGAAGCAAGTGTCTTGAAAAATCCCTGTAACTGAAAGTTTAGTTGTGTTGTGCCAATAAGATCTAGGCAGTCCTGTGCTGAATATTCTGAACACAGTTATGCTATGCCCAAGTGTACATCACAGTTGTTAAAGAGTTGAGGGTCATTTTTCAGATCATCATTAGTATCCTAAACGTAGTGATGAAAGCAATCATTGATCAGAAATCAAAATCAGCAATCAGGGCCATCAGCAGGGTTTCTGCTGCTGAACTGTGTAGCTAGTTTTCTGGGAGAAGAGTGAGGCTATTTTTTAAAATTTTTTTTGGTTGGGGTGTGTGCAAATTACAGGATCTTGGGACAGTGAAGCCATTCAGTCACTGGATGGATTTTCCAATGCCTTCATTTAAATTTACTGCTTTTCAAGGTGTTGCCCTCCAAAGTCAGGTTAATCTTGATCTTTCATTAAATTCTTTGCTAGTGTTTTTTTCTCTTTTCTAGGTAAAGAAATTAAAAGCCTTTGATGGAGATGTATCAAAACTGTCTCAAGCTGATTTCTTCATGTACTTACTAATCCAGGTGCCAAAGTAAGGAGATGGTTGGTTTGTTCTGTTTGTGATAAGTGTTCTTTTTTGGCTGTCAGTTCTAAACCTGTTCGTGTACTCCAGCTATGCTCTTAGGATTGAAGCCATGGTGTTGGAGAGGGAGTTCTCACCCTCCTGTGCTTCTCTACAGGATGACATGAAAATTATAAGACGGGCAACAAAAGGTAATTAAATATGTTGGGACATGCCTAATACTCTTGTTTTTGTTAGCATGTTAATTAGTCTGCATTACGAAGACCAGAGCTTGAATTTCAGGTACCTTAGCTATTAAAAGGAGGCTAACTCCCCTCTGACAAATGCCATCAGGGTGTGCCTGGTGGATCTTTGCTTCCAAAATCAAAAATCTGGAGACTTTGGGTGCACTAGCAGCAAATTCATGTTCAAAGCCTAAAAGTAATGTATCTTAAACTGACAGAAGCAAAAGTGTCTATGACCAAATTAGGATGTCATCTTTTGAGTGCAGTTTGCTCATTCCTGCACTGCTCTCCCTCTGATGGAATGTGGTTGTTACACCTCTCTGCTTATTCTTTCAGAGATCCATAGAAAAAAATGACTATTTTCTAAATTTCTCTATAGGCTACTTCCTTTTGAGGTGGCAATATTGATAGGTTAAAATCTTTGTTGTAAAGAATACCTTTGCTATTCCTTGATTTTCTGTTTGTATTCTCTGTTTCTCTGCATACCTGTTCTACTCTTTACATTTCTCAAGTTTTGAACTGCTGCAGGTGCCTGTTTGTTGGGTAATGTAGGGTCTTCTACTCTGCAGGAAAATAGTTGATTTCCTGGTTCCAGTTAAACATTAATGCTGACCCTTTACATTATCTTGAGTTCTTCTTTGTCCTGTTCCTCAATATGAAATTCGTATTTCATGTTGGAAATTTTTTGACAGGCTACTAGATCACTGCTTAGACTGCTTGTAGTGGGTATAAAATAGTGCACTAATTAAAATATTCAATTATGAGCCCTGGTGATTAGAATAGTCCTTTCAAGTGGAAGCAAAGGGAAAAAAAGCATTTTCCCACCAGTGGGGATTGAACTTCTCATTGACTCAGGAAAGTGTGCAGTACTTAGGATTAGGTCTGAGTTTGGCCTTTTATTAGCATCTCTTTTAAATCATTGTTCTTTGTGTTTTGAGCAGCAGACATATGTGAGGGAATATGTTATGTATAAAAGTAGCCACACCTTAACGTCCTTCGTGTCCTTCACCCAAGACATATGTAAAGTGATGAATTAATGCCCTCCAGAGAGGAGCCACTTTGGTCTCCAGCTCCTGCATCAGGCCAGTCACACAAATCACTGACTGGGCCTTCCCTGTGTTCAGTCCACTTTGTCATGTGCTCTTCTCCTTTTGGTCTTTTCACTCCAGGGTTTGTTGATAGCCTCAAGTTGTTTAGGAACTATGTCTCCTTTTCTATTGCTGTCTCCTAGGTTTCTTTCCTGTAATTAAATGGAGAGAATATTTACTTCAATTTTAATGCTGATAATCACTAAGGGTTAGGATGGTCTAAACAGCCTGGTGGATTCTCACCTAGCCTGCAGATGGATGGATGTCACAGTGACACGGGGCGGGCTCCTACTGTGTGAAGTCTTTAGGAGTTGCCTTCTCCTCTTGGCCTTGTGAAATTTGCTGTTTTCTTATTTATTCTCTCCTCTCTCTTCATCCTTGTGTCCTCACCTTGGATCTATCTTGTTAGATCAAATGTTATTTAACTATTTCTATGTTTTTAGGTTGCCAGTATTGAAATACAAATGTGTAAGGGCTATGGGCTTCCAGAATAATTCATTACTGTATTGTGTTGTGCAGCTGAATGCAGGATAAATTACAAAATGTGGACTTGGAACCAAACTAGTTTTTCAAAGTATTTACACTACAATCAAAAGGATTCCACCTTTTATTTTCTTCATTGATATAACATATAGTACCTCACATTACAACCAGCTCATAGTGATTTTCTTGCCATATGGATAATTGCAAATTTGGAGTTGCTTGGTTCGCTGTGCCGCATTTATTAACTCTTTACAGTTTTGAATTTCCACATCTTATTTCTAAGGCAATCCCTCTGGTGCACATATATTGTTTTTTGCACATACACTGTTTTTTGCTGGTATATGGCTGGGTGAAAGGGTGTTTGAATTTACACAGAACACTACTGTGCATTTTGCAAAGAAATAAACATACATACATATAAACCAGGCTTGTGTGATGGGAAAACTTTAAAAGGCTGTTTTATTCCATGTGACTCCATGTCACACTGAATACAACTTTGTGCTAAATCATCTTTGATATGACAAGTAAAACAAATGCTGCTCTAAGTTGGTGATCATACAGAAATAAAATGATGATTCATAATGGGAGTGGGATAAGCAAGGAAAATTTAAACATTGTCTGTTATCTTTTCAGGCCTTACGGCCAAGTCTCCTAAAAAAAGAGTTGTTGTTCAAAAGCCCAAACCTGGCAGATGGCAAATGGATCCTGCAGGGCACAGAGCACTTGCCTCACACTGGAATAATTAGTAGGTGGTGAGGATACTTAACCACTTGCATGAGACATTTTGCACATTGCAGAATTAGCCCCCAAATGTTTCCTTAGCTGCTGGAGGTTGCCTTGGAAATACTACACTTGCTAAGTTAAAGTCTGAAAATACACTTGAGGTTTGTCAGTTGTGCTTGTGAATTGGAATTAAATAGTGCCATTATCTTTCCCATGACCGCTTCAGTTTATTGGAGTTTCTTGTCAAATTTAAAAAAAAAGCTGGAGATGAAGAGGAGCTTGCTAACTGACTATATTTCTAAACAAACAATTGTTAGACAGCAATTTCCTTGTTCCTTACAGAGTTAATGACTTGTGAGGAGCTGCATTCCATATTGCACTTGGTCCTTCAGGCTGGGAATATTATGAATGCGGTAAGTGACATCCCAAAGGGAGATGGCTGGTGGGCTGTACTTCCTCGTTAGTGCTGCAGTGCTCTGATGTCATGCCTCAACTTCTCATTTGCTCTTCTGCAAATTGTTTCTTTTTAGGGAGGCTATGCTGGCAATGCTGTTGGATTCAAACTGTCATCGCTGCTCAAGCTGGCAGACACGAAAGCAAACAAACCTGGGATGAGTCTGCTGCATTTTGTTGCTCTGGTATAGAAAATGTATTTTGCTGGTATAAGCAACTTCTACAAATACAGGTTCATTAATTGATACACAATATAAGGGGCCATGTGCCTCCAAAAAGCAACTGTCTCACAGCTTTGATTTAATCTTCACCTTTCTTCTCCTGCCATGAAATTCACCAAAAATTACCTCTAACTTGGTCATCCTATCGGGAACCCCACAGAAAGGTTAAGTTTTTATATCATGTAGAAACTTGCTTTCATCAAACTTCTTCACTGTAGATTTTCTCTTATTGTCCCAAATTCTTACACTGTGGAAGTGATTTCTTTTGATCAAAATTCTCTCAATCTTCCCATTGAATCTTTTGAACAGCCTTCTTGGCAGTTTTTTCTTCCTCCCTTAATGACTGATGTGTGTTTTTTAAAGCTGCTGCAGACATTTTCAAGCTATTTTTCCTTCCTTTCAAACTTTTTGATTTTAAAAGGGAGAGAATTTAAATGCATCTATTTGACTTTGGTTATCTGTGTACAAACTGGCTTAAGAGATTTAATAGGGTATAAATTGATGTTTGTGCAGGAAGCATTGTATCTGCTCAAGCAATGGCATCAGTAGATTGTTCTTTCCCTGACATTCCTTATTAATACATCTGGCTTGTGTTCACTGGCAGAAGCAGCTATTATTTTACGCTGCAAAATGGAAGCTGTTGTTTAAAATCTCCAGTTCTGATCCCTGCCTTTCTTTAAGGGATGTCCTCCACTCAGTTGTGTTAGGATTGAATGGGAAGAAAAACAATGCAGGAGAGAAACCTTTAAGTGCCCTCCCAGAAGCTTTAGAACTGCCAGACTTAGGGATTTTGGCATGGTGCTGGAATGTTAATGGATTGTGTGTGTTTTGGTTTTGTTCTGTTTGTTTCAGGAAGCCCAAAAGAAAGATGCTGCTCTTCTCAACTTTTCAGAAAAAATTAGGAGTGTTCATGATGCCGCCAGGTGAGTTAAAAGAAAACTGAAAACTTACGGTTGGAGTGAAATTGGAATTTTCTCATTTGCGAAGCAATGAGGCTTATTCAGGAAAGTCTTGGCACAAAAACAGATCTTTACAAATGTTTACTGTAGCTTTGAGGTCTTCATTTCCATTTACTAGCAGAAGTATGCCTGCAATGTGCCTTCAGGTATGAGGTTTTTTTATTATATGATCTCCATAGGTTTTTGGTAATTCTGTCTGTGTCAAATATATGCGCCTTTTCATTACTTTCAAGGGATTGAGCTAAAAGCATGATACTATTTTTCCTTAATCCAATTTCCATCAATTTCTGAGCAGGCTGCAATACTTTTCCAAATCTGGTATCAGGGGCAGGTGCTGGCCCTGGCTTCACTTAGATGCTTTTTGAGGTTTCATTGATTGGAAAATCTGAAGGGTTTGTGGCTCTGCATTTTTTCAGCTTAAAGTCTGAAGCTGCGTAATTTTAAACTGCAGCTGATTCGTACCTCAGTAACTGTGCTTACTTCAGTGAGACAGTGTGATCTAAATCTGAAACCTGGAAGCTAGCAATGCTGAAGTTCTGTTCCCAGTTTTGCTACTTCCTTACTCTTGAGCTTAGGGCAATCTATTTACATTCTTTTCCCAGCTGCAAAATCCAGTTTCTTAGATCTGATGGAGGGTTAAGTAATGTCTGCTAAAGACTGAAATCTTCTGAGGAAAGGAGTGGCCATGGAGTTAATCAGAAAATTTTTGAGGGACCACCTGTGTGGCTCTCTGCCATCCAACCCACACACCTTTTTGGCAGTTTGCCATGTGGCCTGCTGGGGAATGTAGCTTTCCTCAGCATCCAAGCCCCCTGGCAAACAGGAGAGAAACAGGCAGAGTCCCAAATTTGGTGATATTTATTTTCTAACCACTTTGTTCTTTGATCACCTTTGTTAACACTGAAAATCTTCTGTTGTAACTCATGCTGAAGTCTATTCAGGGAGTGCACTTTGTACATGAAAATGAAACAAAATTAAATATGTACCTCACCACTGGGCATGAGGAAGGTCTTTAGAGAGAATTGTCATGTACAAGTTGCTCATAAATCCACCCAGTTAGAGCATGTTAAAACAACTACCATTATGTTGTTTATTTTTTGTGTCTTTCCTTCTTTACTTGTAGGCCATCCTCTTCCTCCTTCACAGGCAGAAAAATGTAGCCTGTATTTTCTACTGCTTTTCTTAGTTGCAAAACCACCATGTTTTCCCAAAACAGGGAACTATTATATATATTACTATTATATATATAATTATTGCATATATAACTCTAATATGATATTAATTTGTGTGTGTACTGACAAACTTAGAGATGTGTCACCATCTGCTGCCATGTGCACTTCAGTCAGGCTGCCACAGGTTCTTCAGCTTTAGTGTTTGAAATTCATGCTGCTGGTGAGACAACCTTAGGAGGAGCATGTGTACAGTTGTTAGTTCATATCACTTGGCTACCTATACTGCTTCCATTCCTAAGCAAAGTTTAGTTATTTTGTGAAGGAAATGCCATAGGTTTAGAAGCATTTACCCTCAAAGTGACTGGGAGGTTTAAGTGGGAGCTCCTGTTATATGGAAAGTGGGTCTCCCAGGACAACACTTAGATTACACCAGATCAGATTCCTGTGAGCTTCAGTTTCTGTGTTCCCTTTTCACAGCAGCAGCTTCACTGCTGGTGTTTAGTAGAAGGATGAAATATTGTAACTGCAGGGTTGAGACTGTGTGGGTTGCATTGCTGTGGCTGCTTAGAAGAGTGTGATGTGCAATTTCATTATGCCAGATGCTACTGCCAAAATCAGTAGTCCTGGCTGATGGTCTCTTGTGGCCCCCTTTTTGTGGTAGCTCCTGCACTCAAACAGGCATGTAGTCAGTTGGACCAAGCAAAGGATCCATCTGGAACAAATTGGCTTTTTCCTTTTCCTAGGTTAATTTTCAGTTCACAGAGATGGCTGGCCATCTTGAAAATGAGTGCTAGGCACCAGGAGAGAACAGGAACACCTGGACAGAGACAGGGCAGCAGTAACCTTTTTAAGGTTAGGCGGGTAGGACTGGCTGGAGTTAATCATGAAACCACACCCCATGGGAATCTTTTCAGATTGCAAATAAGAAGAAATGTGCTTATCTCTCTCCTAATTTTCAGTGTCTACTCTGGAAAGATTTCCTGAACAGGCAGGTCTTGTTTGATAGCCTGTTTGCACCTCATGTAAAGCATCCACTTTTGCAGTTGTGGCTAACCTGTGGGCCACTCCTTCTCTCTTGATAAACGTTCTCTGTACATGCTATTTTTAGGTTATCCATTGATAGTGTAGAAGCAGAGCTGCACTCACTGTCTGTCAAGACAAGATCTGTTAAAGACAGCATCCGACGAGACCCAAAACTCTTTCACCAGATGGAAAACTTTCTCCAGGTTTGTAGGATATCTGTGTTAATGTGTTACTGTTGCCTGAATACAGCAGCATTCCTCAGCTGAATGTAATTTGTGTGGACCTGTCAATAAACAGAAGCACTGTTCTAATATGCCTAGCCTGTCAGTTTGTACAAAGGTGTTCCAGCCTCCTGCTGTTTGTCAAGTAAGATTGTTGGAAGGGCTGTGTTTTTACAGGGAGGGATATTGAGTGTACATTGCCCAAGGCTTGTTAGGCAAGCGTGTTTAGTGCGTGCGAAGTCACTGATGAAGATCAGTAGTTAAAATACAAGACAGTTTGGAGTGGTCTCTGGTTTTGTACTTTGCAGCTGCCCAAAATATAATGTCTGCATGTTAGGTTATTCTGGAGCACATCAGTTTTAGCTGAGGGTGTGCTGAGGGACGAATCTTGATGGCTAGGTGACTGAAGAGATATTGCTGGAAGCTGGAAGGTTAAGGGACTCTTTTCTCTACTAATTTACCCTTAACACAGAGTCTCTCTTACTCAGAGCCATACCATTATGCCGTGTGGGTTCTCCTTTTTTTTTTTATTTTATTGAGTACTGCAGTGACTTTACAGGCCTGGATGTATATAGCACTTACCTTGGAAGCAGAGTTCTTGGTATTTTCTGAGTATGTGGTGATGCCCCAAGAGATACATATTATACTTCAATTAAATGATTTTTTTCTGTTTCACACTACAGCTAATTATTAAAAGTAAGAAGGCAGGTGTTGATCTGGAACTTAACCCACCCTGATTTTCAACTTGCAAATGTAGTTAATAGTCCCTGTAGTTTTTCAGGAGATGAAAAGCTGATGAAGAAAGGGGCAGGTTAAGATTGAAATACCTGTCCTCATTCACTCTGAATTGTTGGCTTTTATCCATTGCACCCAGACTCTTTAATGTTATGTTTTAACATGTTTGGGATTTTAAAAAATTTAATAGGTGGTTTTATGTAACACTACAACCTTGTTTAGGCCGCATTCCAAAAGAAATGTTGGGGAAAAAATAATTTACAAATGCATACCTTGCATAAACACTTCCGGATTTTGTTTCTAAATTACAGGTGATAACCAAGCTGATCTAAAAGTCAGCTTTGATTATTTCACCCTTGTGAATAAACTCCTGAAATATGTGGGAGGAACTATTTTTTGATGTATGCTTTTATCAGTTGTCCAGTTTATCTTCAGGTTTTATTGTGGACTTATTTGTCCCCTCTTTTTTCTTTTTTTTCTTAAGACTAGCAAGTCATATTTATTCCTATCCTAGTGGTAAAATTTTCCAAGTAATTCCTGAAAGGAGGTTTGGATTAAGTGGTCACCAGTGCCTCCAGCTGCATTTTCCCACCCCAGTGCTACATTATGAAAAATGAAAAATATTTAGGAGATTATGAGTTAGAGAAGAGATTTGTCTGAAAAATTAACTTTTCTTCTCAGGTTACTTTGAGCTACAGGTGGTGTCAGATGGGGGATTGTGCAAGAATAGAAGTGGATAGCTGGTGATGCAGACAGAGGAGACAGGGCACCTAATCAAAGTGTTTTAAGGAGTTCTGCTGCTCAAAGTCTAATCACAGCCTTATTCTCTTCCTCCTGAATCTTCTTCCACTAAACTAGTCTCATCCTGTCTGTATTGCTCTGTACTTATGATTCAAAGTGCTACTTCAGGGGAACATTTTTGGGATGTGTTAAAATACATGTATTTTCAGTGGTTCCTTGCCTTTCAAGTATGAAAACCTTTTTTCTTGTAGTCTATGGTCACCTTAGGAAGGAATTGATTTTGTGGTGTATATCCATGAATCAGTTCATGTGTGTTTTTGGAAAAGTGGGGAGGAGGAATTAATCCTTCATGCTTAGTTGAAGGTTGAAAGGGGAAATGGGAAAATAAGGAATGAGGAGCTTTTAAGGAGCTCCCAGGACGTCTGTCAATGTTTTAGTACAGTCTTTGATTTTACTCATCTAAAACTTAAAGCAGTAAGTTTGTTCAAGGGCTTTTGAGCTTTTTCCTGGTTTCCATCCTAGTCACGAGAATGTACTTTTTGATTGATCCATTTTTCCTGACCTTCTTTACTCAGTTTGCTGAAATGGCATGTGTCCTTTTGTTAGTACGAGATCTCCATCAAAATTTTAATTTCCTGGGCTCTGTAACAGCTTCTAGCTTGGAACATGAATTTCATAAGTTCCTAATATATGCATGACCTGTTCTGACTTTAATTTTTCTGTCTGGTTCATGTGTGTATGGTTTTTGCTGCAGTTTGCTGTAAGGCATCTGAAGGAGCTTGAACACCAGAAACGAGAACTGCAAAAGGAGGGAAATGCTCTCATTGACTTTTTCTGTGAAGACAAAGAAACTATGAAGTTGGATGAGTGTTTCCAGATATTTAGGGACTTCTGCATAAGATTCAACACATCTGTTAAGGTAAGAGTGCTGAATGGGATTCTCACACTTCTGAAATGGATATTGGCTCACATGAATTAAGTTGGTTTCTCTGCTTAAGGGGCATTTTGCATCTCGTAGTATTTGATCTGTTTGCTCAAATGACTACAGAAAACTGCACTCCTGGAAGCATTCCTTGCCAGAAGCCAGGTGGGAATGGCCATTGTGAGCAGCCCTGCTGCTCGGCATCTCCTGTTTCAGGTGGGCGAGACCACTGGGATGATTGTTAGGGTTGTTCATTGACCTGCTTGTAAGTGGGCACCTCCCTTCTGTTTTGGTGAGGAGGCTGGTGGCTACTAAGCTGAGCTGTGAAACAGATTGCACAGATTTCCTGACCATGGGTCACTGTTCAGGTGTTGGCCTGGTAGTGTTGGATAGTTGGAAAGGCTTTGAGGTGTGCCCTGCCATTCCTTGGATGTACCTGCCTGAATCCACACTAGCTCAGGCTCTCCACTGCCTTCCTCTACGTGGCTAGAGGCACTTCACCAAATAAAGTAAGGGCTGTGTATTCTACTTTGTCCTTTCAAAGGACTTTTGTGGGTGAAAACTTGAAACAGGCCTATGGCAGCAAGATACCTTATCCCCAGTGTGACATTCATTCGCTGAGTACCCTGAATTGGTCCTAAATAATTCAGGAAACGTACTAAGATGGAGGAGCAGTATTGGTGTTGGTTAGTTTTCGTTCAGCAAAGTCTGTCTATTGTTACAGATATTTCTTAGGTCTTTATAAATAGAATTAATGAGCTGGATGAGTGCCCTTTTGCAATCTGTCTTTGGCAGCACTTTGGATAAAAGCTTTGGTTCAGAAAGAAAAGAACAGTGTTGATTCGGAGCGAGCTGACAGGATGTTCAGCTAATGTGCCTGTTGTACCATTAGTTTGCCTAACCTTTACCACCCAAGACAGCACATGGTTACAGGAGGGTGCACATTGCACAAATGTCTAAAACCAAATGGTGATAGCTGTTGCAGTCAGTTTAGCAAGAGAGGACTTCATCCAGGTATGTTCAAATATTGGGGATTGAAGATTTCATTCATAGTCACATATTACAAGCGGTGGATGGATAGCTATTACTTTTGAGGTCCCCTCATTGTAATAAGCACATACACTCTAAATAATGACAAATTAGACTCTCGCTTGCAAATTTGAGAAGATTTGCTTGCTAACTGTGGATTGACCATTGTTCCTACAACATTACCAGAACAATTTAGAGTAAAAATGGCAGTTCTGACAAAAGAATGTGATGTGTTGACAGCACGTCCAACAGTCTAAAAAATTGGCTTGTACCACCATGGCCATGTGCACATATTTCAAATATTTAAACTTTTTGCAATTTTTTGGCATGTCTAACTATGTGCTTAAAATACGTTCTTCATCTGAGTAAAATCTCCTAAAGATATTCTGGGTGAGGTTAAAATATTCTTTTTCTAATATGGTATTAGTATCTGCCACTATTTTTAACAATTTCTCTTGACAATGGCATATTTAAAGTTGACCTTTAGCATTTGGCAAGAATTCATTCTGTAATTCCATACCTGTGAAGGAAAGCTTCCTGCCAAACATTTTTCCTGAAATGTGAGTTTTTTCTTTTTCCTTTCTTAGATGTTCAGGTTTCTTAGGTCTCTAATGCATCCTATCTTTCAGAGCCCAGCATAGTCTCAAATCCACTTTAAGAGGTGTAGATTAATCCATTCATCCCAAAGCATTAGGCTTTTGTTTACTGAAAGCTTTCAGGTGACTTTTCCTAGTGGTGCAGCTCTTCTGTTGTCACAACAATGGGAAGATTGAACTACACAAAGCGTTAGACAAATAAAGGTGTGATTTTTTAAACAGTGTGTCATTGATTAGACCAGATTTAACAACATGCTGGAAAATCATGTAACTTTTGAATCCTCTGTCAAGACTAGCCTCTTCTTCCTTTCTTTTGCTACAGCTGTACTGGCTGCAGCAAGCCAAGTTCTTCATTTCAGAAAGTAACCCAGAAAGTTCAACCAAAGGTGCAGTTAAAATAAATCTGAAGCCTAGAGGTAACAGTTAAAATGCTGATATTCACAGTAAATCACTGCTAATTATTTTAGTAAAAAAGTGTTTACTGTGTTGTCTTTCAAATTCAAACTACCTCTTCTATGGCTTCCTGAACCAAAATCCCTCAGTTTAACTGCCAAAATCTCCTTCCTACCGTGGGCAATCTCTGTACTACAGTTGGCAGTTTTTGAAACCAACAGTGATTATGAGATCCAAAATTGAAGTGAGACATTGACTGATGGTCCTTGAGTGGTGTCAGTTGATGTCTAACTATTGTGAGGCATTGTGTTAACTTTTCTATTTGCTTTCATATGCAATTAAGCAATGCCTTTTCACAAAATTTTCAGTCTGTAATGGTAGAGGAAAGTATCACTGTGCAGAAGTTGGACTTGCTGAGGAACAGTTGCAGTTGTAGAAAGGTAGGTTGGAAAAACCGCATTGGCTGTGTGCTGGTCTGACAAGTTTGTCTTAAAATACAAATGTTAAGATTAGATAGAGGTTTACTCACTTGGTAAGACTGCCACCTTTAAACTTAGTGAGGACTTGGTGCTCTCCATCTTACATCTGGAACTCTTTGGCTCGAGCAAAGAGTGCTTGGGCACTGGAACAGGCTGCCCAGGGAAGAGGTCACAGCGCCGAGCCTGACAGAATTCAAGTGTTTGGACGATGCTCTCAGGCACATGGTGTGACTCTTGGGGATGGTCCTGTCCAGGGCCAGGGGTTGAATTCAGTGATCCCTGTGTGTCCCTTCCAACTCGGCATGTTCTGTAATTCTAAGATGTGACATCTGCTTGGGTTTGATGGGTCAATTTGTTGGTCTTTGCAAGGTCTGGTGCTTTTTTTTGAGTATGCTGACCAGATGGATGTGTCATCCCATTGGTTATGCAGGGAGCTGCTCTCCATAGGGTTAATGGTTGCAGGCTGTGGTTGCCAAGGTGATTTCATGTGTGTGTATGTATTGGAGGTTGGGAGTGGGTGACAGCAGTAGGAGCTAACTTCCATGGGAAGAAATAAAGGGAGAGAGGAAGGAGTGTGCCTTGTTCTTATGCATAGGACACTGTCCTCTGAGACACATATTTGTGATTTTCCTCCTTCAGGAGAATAGGGAACGAGAGATCCAGGAGCTCCATAGTCTGCAAAGGCGAAAGGAGCTGGAGGAGAAGCGTCGATCCTGGGCAGCTGGAGAGCTTGGGAGCTTTGGGCGGAGCAGCAGTGAAAATGATGTAGAGATGTTGGCTAAAAACGGACTTGGAGAATTTCTCCCCTTCTTGCAGCAGAGGCCTCAGAGCCCTTTGTACAGAAACACAAATTCCAGACGCTCTCGACTTTCTTTGGGGATAACTGCAGACAGGGAGTTGCAGAGTTTCCTGGAAATCTCCAAAGATGAGGATCCAAACAAGTTTAACAGCCTTCCCCGTGCAAACACCCGGCAAGCAAAACCTAACGTAGCCTGGACGGAATCCAAGGAAACAAGAGATCTCAACTTAAATACCTTGCACTTACACCAGCAGTCTGAAATGGAAGTGAAAAGTGGTGGCCCTGTGCAGGTGCCTCCAGCTCAGCCCAGCCACTTCAGTGGCTCAGCCAGTCCTGGTGCCCATTTCTCACAGAGGAGCACCGACTACAGCTTGCACACTTCCAACGTGTCCTGCGAGGAGTCCACAGACATAAATGCTCTGGCCCTTGCAATTGAGGAGCGTGAACTTGTTAAAGGGTTACGAAAGTTTGATATCCAAGGAGCAAAGCCTGCAGAAGATGCACCTTTAATATATTTAGAGGATGCTGGTGGGACAGACCTGGAGACTCTGGATGATCTGAGCTTCCGTTCCCTGAGCACTGCCGATGATGAGCTGCCTCCAGCTGGCAGGAGTTCCAGAGAGGCCCGTGACCATCAAGCCAAGACAGTGGGTTGCAAGACTGAAGCTTTAGAGCCCAGCAGCAGCAGCCCTATGTCTATGGATACAAGTGTTTCAGGAAGTAGGGAAGATGGGCCAGTGTGCTACATGTCAGATACCACGACTGATTGTTCTTTGACATTGGACTCTGAAGAGGGAAACGATTTTAAATCGGCAGACAATGAAATAAGAAGTGAGGCTGGCAAAGCATGCTCTTCTGGCAATGATGCTCAACACAAGGCTAGATCTTTCTTCTCAAACCTGAATTCCACCTCTGACAAGGACCTGTCTCTTCACACTTCTGCCAATGATAAGGATGATGCTGATAGCAAGCATACCCTTCCTAAAGAAAAACCCATAAAAAATAAAGATCCAGTAGGACCAAAGACAAACTCTCTAAAAGATCGATCTCCAAGCTCCACAAAACCCAGTGGCACTCGCCCTAACCACACAGCTCCTTCCAGACCTGTCAGAACTTTAAATGCCTCTGAGAATGAAAGCATGAGGAAAGTAGTGCCTATTTCTCGGTCGAACAGGGCACCCAGCACCGTGAAGAAGCCAGAAGCCAAGCCAGCCCTTCGTGAAAGCAGCACCGTGGAGAGTCGGCTGTCTCACCGCAGCTCTGTCCGAGGCACAACAGACACGCTGCCAAGAAGTCCCTACAGGCACAGCATGTCAGTAGAAGAGCCAAGGTTACGAAGGGGCACTGTCACCTCAAGCAGTGCTCATTTCGAGAGGGACAGAGTCGCTCTCAAGAAGCCAATCTCTAAACCCATTAGGAGTAATGTCAAATCAAAGACAGATGAAACAAAGATGTGTCGCTCCAGTGTAAAACCCCAGACCCCTGCAGATGACACCAAGGTTGCCACAGTCAGTATTCCCAAAGCACCACCTGCTATCCCGAACTTTGCAAGGAATACAGTGGCCTCTTCTTCAAAGCGTGCAAAAGTGGATCTATCCACCTCATCCAGACCTCCACCCATCACAAGGTCTGTGTCCCAGAGGCTGCCTAAAGGGAAGCCAGCAGCGACCTCTGATGATCCAAATCCAAAGGAGAACAGCATGAGTACTTTAAAGAGAGCAAATAGTGCTAGAGTGGTTGGAAGAAGCATCCTGCAGGGTGAAGCTGTCAGCACCAAAGCAGAGCCTGCACCAAAGGAACAGGGAACAGTGGAAAAGGCATCTCTTAAACTGAAGGATGCAAACCGAACCACAATTGGTAAAATCCTGAAGCCATTATTGAAATAAGGGAGAGGCTTTTTAATCTTGGAATGTGAACACTTGTCCAAGCACTGGATGTCTGTGTAGTGAAATTCCTTAAAACACTAACCTTGCCAATACATGGCATCGTGTGCTTATTGAAGTACGGCACACTGTTGGAAAAGGGCAAGTAGCTGTGTTCTGGTCTAAATCCTTTTTTATGAATTTGAATGTATTTAAAGCTACTGTGATGGAATGTGAGCAGAAGAGCAAATCTTCACATTTGTGATAAAAAGTTACCAAAAGCCAAAAAGTTTTAAGAAGTTTTAACTATGAGATGAAACACTTTGTGACAGAAAACATGGATTAAGGCCAGTTTTTTTTGTGTATATAAGATTCTTCCTAGGACTCAAGCCTTTGTGCTTGTTGTTTTCTTATTTGATGTCAAAATGAATCCTGTGGAACAGTACTGAAATGAACTTAGGTGATTGTACTTTCCATTGCTTTCAATTCCTTGGATTCGGGAGCTCTTTTTGCCTGTTGCAAAGTCCATTGCTGGCAATTGGACAGACTGGTAACTGCTGGCCAAAAAATTGTAAAACAAGACCTTTGCTGTTTATGGCTGTCTTTAACCTCCCTGAAGAATTTATAGCATGTTTTATGAATGTGTATGTGTGTCTGGGGAAGGCTTTCTGCTGGGCAGGAGGCTTGTTCTCCAAGAATGTGGCAGCATTGTCTTGCATGCACAAGTGGATATGGCTGGTGCTGCATTGGATAGCACAGCTGGAGGCTGTGCCTGTTGGAAGGGCCATTGGCATGACGACTACTCCTGACTTGTTTTGATCACAAGCAAACTTGCCAGCTTTTGGTCATACTGAAGTGCCATATATTTATGATACATATCAGGATGTTTGCAGTTCAGCTCTTGAAGGCTGCAATGTAGTGCCGAGCACTTTCTTACCATTCCATGTTTCCACTGGTTTGTATACTACCAAACTACTTGAATGTTGCAATGGCTCTGATTGAGCCATTCGTTTCCCTGCCTCCTCCTCCTCCTCCTCCTCCTCTACTCCTTCTCCTTGTCAACAAGAATATTTAGCATGAAACACAGAGCTTACGCATGACAATGTTTTTGTAGAGTTCTTTGGTTGCTTCAAATGTGGGTTTTTTATGTTTAAAGACTCTAAAGGAATTAAACTAGCATTTGATAAGCTTTTTGCAAAGTAAAAACCACCCCTTTTTACTTGCAGATACAAATTTTAACTTCTCTCAGGCTAAGATACAGAGAATGAGGGAAAATTCATTCAGCATGCTGCGCATCTTCCCAATAGAAATGTATTTAGGTGGAGAAAGTGCTGTTCTCCTAAGCATTATTTAAAGAATTGCCTTTTATTCACTTACGAATTAAGCCTCATTTAAGAATAAAATAAAAAACAAAAGGGAAATCTCTTTGGACAAGTGGCACTGACATGCTAGTGCTAGATCTGTTTGTCTGCTCTATCCCTCTGTGCTGGGAGAGTGTAATTCAGTGAGAATGAGCTCACATGCTTCTCATGGGCTGGTATCAGGGACAGCTAGCTTTGAGGTTTGAATCTGGCAAGGGGCCTTTGGCTCCTCCCACATACTAGCCAGTCTTGATGCAGACATCATACCCAAACACCATAAAGTATTGCACAGGGCCTCTTGTTTGAGTCTGTCCCACAGGGAGAATTTATAGAGCCCACTTTTCTGCAAGGGCAAATGTTTTGCTTTTTGGATAAGCTTTTTGGACACTGCCTGCATTGTGGGTTAGATACAAAAGCATCTCCCTTTATATTTGTATCTGTATGGATGTATGCACATCTGCAAGAGCAGATGATTGACAGTTTTCCTTTTTTTTAAAGAAAGCAACAAATTTTATTGGTAGCAAGCTTGAAAAATAATTTAAATGTGTTTGGAACATGTAAATAAATTTCTATAAATCTGTGTAAAAGAAAACCAACTGTATTTAATGGAACATTTATACATTTCTGAGTAACTCGGTAGTTTAATAAAGTTCCCATTTACTGGGTATGGTGTTTGTACTTTCTCCTTCCTATTACACTCTTGGCTTTGGTCCTGGAGATCTCAAGCAGCTGAGTCTGGGTGGGTGACTGTGGGAAGGACTCTACAGCAGAAATTGTGGTGTTTGAAATCCTGGGTTTGTTTTTATATTGAGACATGCAGTTGAACTGCAGTTTCTGGACATTTCTGGGCTGGGACTTTCTGCACAGGTTTGGGTATAACATGGAAGGCATTAGAGGTGGATGCAGCACTTTGTGTACATGCTGTATGTTGTGGCCAAGACAAGTGTTCATGGCACTGACAAGTCTGGATCTGTCGCTATCTTCATGCCTTTGAGCTTAGCACACTTTATTGAGAAATTCTGGTCTACAACTCCCAGGACTGTGGAAATACAGAACAGCCTGTTTTGCAGGAGCATGTGGTGACTTTTGCACTGCAATTGTGAATTTTTCAGTTTTGTCCCATTCTCCCATTATTTTTCCTTCTTTATTGCATACTAAAGAACATCTATTCAGCAGAAAAAAAGTGAAATCCAGCCAGCCTCCTTATCCTCAGGGAACACTTCTCTGCTATGGAAATCATTTCTGGACTGGAATTGCTGCTTTTTGCAAACTTGTTTAGCCCCTGACTTTTCTAGTTTGGTGAGTGTCTCTCCCCATTTGGAGTGGCAAGCACCTGCTGTCTGCCAGTGCTGAGTGACAGCTGCTGGTGGAATCTACGTGGGAAAGCCCTTCACCATCAAAAGGTGTGTCTCAAAAGTTTGTTTTTTTAAACTTCATTTTTATGTCAAAAGGGTTTATAATTACCAATTCATTATTTAAACTACCAGGTGTCAGAGGCAGCGATGCCCTGTAGGTTAAATTTCCCATGCCATACAATTTTCCCAAAGGCTAGCAGGGCACAGCACTCGCTTTCACAAAAGAACTCAGACCTTGTTTCCTGCTTGGTTCTGCTGAGTGGCTGATGCTTCTGGCTGTGATCTGGGTCCATCAATCTCCTCTGGTCACTACTGAGGTGGCAGTGGAGTGGGGGAGCCCAGGGGACCATGAGGGTAATCTGGAGCTGTGGAGCTGGTGAAGATTGAGAGATAGAGGGAAGCTGTGGGAGTAAGAGGTGCTGATTCATACTTGGAGGAATTTAATATTCACATCTCATGTGGGAACTGCATACAAATGAGGGGCTCGGTGGATCCCTCATTACAACAGCTCATTAAATTATCAAGAAAGACAGAAAGGGTTCCCATCACACCTCCCACAGTGTACAAGCCTGGACTATGTCATTCAAAATAACCCTGCAGTATCTTTCTAATCTTAGTGTCCGTCTGTGTGGATGGATGCAGACAGCCACACGCTGGCTCCTGCCTAACCCTTCCCGAGCCAGCTCCGTGCTGGAGGTGTTCCCTGGGTGCTGACCCCGAGCTCCCAGCCCGGGGCTGTCACTGCACATCCTCCCAGCCCGGGGCTGTCCCTGCACATCCTCCCAGCCCGGGGCTGTCAGTCACTGCACATCCTCCCAGCCCGGTGCCTCCGGCTCGGCCAGCCCTGCCCAGAGCCCCGGCTGCCCACCCCCGGCAAGGCCTGCCTGCTGCTGCCTGTGAGAACGTAATCCCTGTGAGAGAGGCCCAGCTAAACACTGCTCCTTTCAGATTTGCCTGCACAATGTTTTCCATTAACTTGATCCATGCTGTTTACATCCTCCTGCTGCTAGTGCCAGAGATAACTGCCTTGGGAACAGCTCCCTACAGGTATTGTTAACAGCTGCTGGAAACAAAGGAGTTTGTTCTAGCCACGTCACTATCTAAATAGCCAAAAATACGTTACTTTTTTATTACTTGCAAGCTGATATTAAAAACTCTGTTGTGTTCCCCTGGTTGAAAGATGCATTCTGGAAATCTTGTATGCTGTTACAGCTGACAGCTGAAGAAGTGTCTGCGCAAGCCTAAAAGAAAGTGACACTGAGGCAAAGGACATTGCTGCAAGGTGTGTGATTGACACCATCAACATCAAATACTTCCACTCAGAGAAAATTGTTTCAAGCCAGTGGTTGTTCCTTGCCATATAATTGGTTTCCATGCCTTTTCAGCCTGAAGGCTGAGGTTGCAGGATAGGCATTGGTTGCCTCAGCTGGCAACTTGCTCTGATTTAAAAAAAAGAAAACAAAAATCCTCAATCTGCAGCTGCGGATGTCCTGACTTTCAGCATGGAAGCACTGGAGATACGAGCTGGTTGACTTTAGTGCTGTTGTTCAGGGTGAGGTTGGCAGTGGCTGAGAAAATGCTCAGCGAGGGTTTGCCTTGTGTGCATGGAGGGGAGAGAGTTACACAGTTTCTGAGACCATTCACACCATCTGAAGCAGACAGACTCCCTTTGAACAGAGATGTGCCTCTGCTGCTTTTGATCAGGTTTGAACAATAGCTCCTTGTTTGTCCTATTCTATCCTTACTTGTTGCGAAGAGGAGTGGAAAAAAAGCCAGAAACTTTGATGCCTCCTCCTGGGTCAACTGGAGCAAAGATACAAACTCTACCTACTTTGGTTTTTGTCTTTTTTTAGACAATAGGACTTTGACTCATAGAGAGAGCTGTTGGCTTCAAATAACTCTCTGCTGCACAGGGGCAGATACTTTCAGTAGCTGCAGTGATCCAGTGGCAAAATGAGCATAAAAACAAGAACTCTGTTTATCTCCAGAGTACATCCCAGTGATTGTTTCCTCTTCTCTGAAAACAAACCCTAGCAACTGAATCCAGACAATCTTCATTTGGGTACCCAAGAGGAGCTGGCTAGAAAATACTTGATTCCACTTCTAAATAATTGTTTACAATTCATTTTATTTCCCTTTATTTTTCAATTTCTTTGTCATTAGAAGTAAAAAGGTGACCTTCAAGAGAGAGCAGTAAAGCAGGGCTGAGGGATACAAAGCTACTATCACCTTCACTTCTCTGGTGCTTGCTCCTCATGGTCCTTTTCTGTAGGTTTGGGGAAACAGATTAATTGACTCTCTATGTGCACTTTTGGTAGTTTCTTCAAAAGAGTAAGATTTTACATCTTTCAGGTGGGCTAGCACAAGCTGTGGGAAGGAACTAAATATATATCTGAGGTGGATATGTACTCAGTTGGTGTTAGGAATTACTGAAGCCCAGTAACTGGTGTGCTTTGTAGGGAAAAGTGCACAAGGAAGAAAGTGACAACAATAAATAGGCACAAGTGGAGACAAATGTTCAGAACCCTTACAGATCCCTTTCTGTCTGCTGTTTCTGGCAACTCTAGGTTTAAGCCACAGTCTCCAAGAGAAACCAGGACTTCCCTGTGCCTGATTCCACTGAATTGCTGCAGAAAGCAATTGCCTGAGAAACTGCTGGAGTCACTTGAGTTCTGGGGCTGAAAATAGGACACGTTGCTCACTTCATGTTTTGGTTTCTGGTGTTTCTCACGCAGCATTTTAAACTGATTCAGACGTATTCCCTATGCAAATCTTTAATCCCTGTTGTTAGGAAGAAAAATGGGTGTAAATGTGGTTTTGATTTTTTCCCCACCCTTTTACAGCTGTATTTACCCCTATATGTCCCATGACTGCTTCCTCCCACTTCTGTTTCCCCTGTTATAATCTTCCATCTTCCTCTTAAATTTTCCATCATCATTAATAACTCATCTCTCTCTTAATTTTATTTTCACGTGGCAGGCTTTCTGTACTCTTCCATTTCCTTCATCCTGCTTTCTCTGTTTCTTCATTCCAGTGGCTGTTTTGCTCCATCCCTTTCTTCTTTCTGCCAATGTGAGTCCTTCTCAAATGTCTGTCTGCAAAATCTGCAAACTGAGACCTTTTGCTGCCAGCTTCCAGTAAGGTGTGGGAATAGAGGAGCAAATGAACTCAGGCTTTTAAGGCTTGCATGTCTGTATTTTGCAGCTTTGCCTTGTTGCTGCAAGTGAGTCGCTGGGGGAGGCCATTACTGAGAAGAGCATCTTTGCCTCTGTTCCGTGCGAACATCGCTCACCCCGTACACCGAGCAGCTCGTGAGGGAGCTGAGAATCTGAGCACATGGGGTGATTTTGCAGAGGTGGGTGAGGAAAGTCTGTTCAAATAAAGGTGTGACTAATTTAGCTCTGCGGTGTCTGAAAAGCCCTAATGAAAGACTGTCGACGACAGCTTCAAAAGCCATTTGGTGAAGTGATTTCCAACCCCACCCATAGTCTTGGTACCAGAAGCAAATACAGTTGTGCCGTCAGTTTGGTGCTGCTTCCCTGTGCACCAGAGCAAAATAATTGTATTATTGTTTCTTAAATTTGCACATAGCTTTTCATGGTATGGACTGAGGCTCCAGGATATTTTGGGTTCCCTGATAGGGTAAGGACAACAACCTTTTCATAAGAGCACATGAAAGGCCAAAGATAGCTCTTGAAGAACATATACTCAATTTCACTTCTGCTGAAAGTAAGTAATCACTCCAGGAAAGGGAGAGCACTTGGAACACATACATAGTATATTCATACCATAAGCACTGCTTATTGCTGCAAGTACTTGGTGCTCACATGTGTTCTTTCTAAAAAGAACAGAATCCTGTTTAAGACAGTCTTTCCTCCCAGGAGGTTATAGCCTAAGCAATTTAAAAATTGAGCTGAGAAGGCATTTGCAGAGGTCACCCAGCCCAGCCTCCTGCTCCAAGAAGAGCTAACTTCACACATAGGTCACTTTGCTGAGGGCCACAGGGCGTTGTTCTTTGCACAAAGTAGTTCTTAGAGGGAGGAATAGGATTTTGCTACTGAAATAAGGGTTCTGAAGATGGAAAAACCCTAAGGAAAATGCTGGTCTTCTGTAGGCTATGGCTTGAAAGCTGGGAATATGTTGCAATTTTTAATGCTAGCCAGTCTGAGGTGGCTGATGGTGATGTGAAGTCAGTAAAGCAAGTAAAAGACAGGAGCTTGGCAAGAAATGTGAGAGAAAACTCAAAAGCAGCAGACAATCTACTGAATGCAAGAAAGAAAGAAGTTTGTGGCTTAAGGGACACCAGAGGTAAAAAAGGAACACTGGAAATTGCAAAGGCTTGTGGGAACAGTGGACATTTGCAGTTTGGATGAAGAAAGAGCAGGAGAGGTGAGAGATGCTCACTAGCCAGGCTGAGGATTGGTCCAGCAGTGTTAACCTGAGCACAGATGAATGTGGACAGTTGCTGGCAGCTCCAAAATCAATCTGTGAGAAACTGAGGAATGACCCTTGTGAGCTCAGCAGCTCAAGCTGTCCGGGCAGAAGTTTGCTTACCCTCTTCTTAAAGGAATTAAGGACCAAATAGAATAGTAAGTTACAGTAAGTGTACCCAGTGACTAACTTGTGTCCTGCAGGATGGGATGCCTCTTTATGCATGCACTGTTAAGCAGCAAGTCTTCTGACAAACATGATGCTTCTGATGCTTGTTTTTTCTTGCATTGTGGCTTTATGAAGGAAACCAGCACCCTCACATTTATTGTAAAGCTGCTGTGGTCACCCCAAGTAGTACAAATATTCATATGGAGTGTGCAAAACAGCAGCTAACCAGGAAGCCTAGAAATCTAGGAAGTATTTTTGCATTGCTGCAAAGTACTGCCCGAGTTACAGTGAGGGATTTGATGCAATCTGTTGCCAGAGACTTGAAACTCAACTGGATGGAGCATGGGCTGGATCATCTAGCAGCTCCTGCTTTTAGTGGCCTCTGCAAAATATGAGACTGGTTCATACCCATGTGGAGATGGTCCCAGATCAGAATTCATGCTCTGAAGGATCTCATATTGAGTTAGGCAGCAAATGAGATGGCAGTAGGGAGAAGATGAATTGCACAAGCCAAATCTTAACCCCTGCCTTTTCTGTGTGTACCTTGCAGTATGAATGTAACCAATTTTCACTGACTACTTGGATCTACTAAATAATATCAGACCCTGCAAGACAATTTACAGATGAGTTGTCAACTGAAGAGGCACAGAGGCACAGATGGCAGAGAGGTTGTGGGTGGGGTGTTAGCAAGGGGAGCTCTTTAAGTTGTGAGGAATATCCCTGAAATCTCGGCCTGTTCCTCGTCTGTGCAACAAGCAGAGGAGCAAGGCCCCTGGGCACAGCCCTGTGGCCATGGTGTCCCAGAGGTTGTGGTGTCCCCAACCCTGCACAAAGACAGTGTCTCAAATAATGGGAAATGTGGCATAAGCAACCCATGGGAGAAGGGCATATGGAAATACAGCAGGAGACATTTTCTAATCGTAGAGGCAACCAACAATATTAAAAAAAAAAACATAAAGCAGAGATTTGCAAGAATGTGTGACTTAAAAATTCAGCATGAATTGACAGTGGGGTCCATGACTAATCACAGAGGTCCATTGTATGATCAAGTTTAAATTCTTGTTTAATGAAAGTACTTCTCTGAATGTCTCATTGAAAGTACAGTAAATATCTCTGAATAAAATGTCCAGCCTTAATATACAACATTTTAAATGACAGAGAAATCACCCCAACCTTTGGTAAATAGTTTGAACACATAATCACGCTCTCTGTTTAAAACTGTCACAGGATTTCTAGCACAAATTAATCGGGGTGGAGTGTCTAATTGCTGGTAACTGGATCTGTTACAATGTTGTGTGCCAAACTGGCAAGCTCTTATTATCATATTTCTGCTTGATTAAGCCTTTGCAGGAAAGGAGTTGTGATTTTCCCCACTGAGGGTCCACAGTGGCTCTGGGGCCAGCCGGTGCTCCAGGAACAGTGTGGGTGTGGAAACACTTGGGAGATGGAGCCCCAAAGTGCTTCTGCTGCCAAGCTGGGATGGGGGAAGCTTGTTCTCAGCAGGCTGTGGTGGCTTTTGGCACTGGGGGCATTGTTGCTGGCTCTTGGCCTTGGGCTGGTCCCCCTGAGCTCCATGGAGTCAGAGGCTGCCATGGGATAGCGGCTCTGGCTGGCAGGGTGCTGTGGCCTCAGGGAGACCCACAGGAACAATTTAGGAACCTGTTTAGCAGAGTTCAGTTTGACAGCAAAGTTAAGTGGAAGCTCTGGGAGGTTGGATCTGTGTTTCCTGAAGTGGTTTCCCAAAACCACTCTAGGTAACCCAAGCTCAGTCTCTGTTACACTACAAATGTGCCTAACAAAAGGGACTTGTTTCAGAAATACATGATAGCTGTGTTTAAAAGGTTATTTAACCAGGCATCCACTATGTGGCCAGTTAGAGTCCTCACACTTCTGGAAATCACCAGGGCTGTCTTTGGCTGGCCTTGTTGTACTTGCTGTTCCTTTCTCTCTGATGGGGACAATGTGGATGCTGCTAAACCCTATGGCTTTTCCCCTCTGTTGTCTTCTGCAGCTGGCCTGCAGCTCTTTGGCCTGATCCTCCTGTCCCTAAGTGAGGAATATGTATTTTTCAGTAAACCTCTCTCCCTTCCCCTTGGGACTGTGTTGAACATTCTCTAATTAAGGAGACAGTGATAACATCTAATGACTCATTTACTGACATCCTTTAAAAAGGGAACTCTGTCCCTTCTTCTCCTGCGTTTCTTTCCCTCCTTCCCTTCTGCTAAAGCTGATGAGAAACCCTGAGCTATCCTACAGATTAAATGGCAGCTATGCCACTTGCTTCTCAACTGACCGTTTTTTGACTGTTTACTATTTTCTTTATTTTAAGGGTGCATTTAAGAAGAGAGGACTCTTTTTCCCCTTTCTTTTCCTTTTCCCCCAGCCTTTTTACTTTTTTTTTGAGCAGACCTGAGCTGTGCTGCTCCCTGATCACTCCTGTTCCCCGTGCTATGGAAATGAAACGTCTCTCAGTTGAGCACAACACGTTTGCTGCAGTGCCTCAAGGTGTCTATAAAACAGGTGGCCTCATCTTGGGTCTCTCTCCTTTATTGATGTTATTGCAGAGTCCTGTGCTATGGCAACCACAGGAGTTGCACCCTCTGGAGCTGGTTGGGGCGGAGGGACGAAGGACTCGGTGCCTGTGTTAGGGACCAGCCCTGCTGCGGCCGGCGCCCTGCCAGCGCGGGTGTTTATCCAGCACTGCCGTGACTCACAGGTGCCATGCTCCACCAAAGCCACCTCCAGCAGCCTCACGATGAATCACTGCAGCCTGAGAGGACTTGCAGCAATTCCTGGGCCACCAGAAGCATGATCTCATTGCCTGCTGAGTGGAATAAGGATAAAGTCACGTGGAACTCTGCTCCCAGAGCCAGGAACATGGCATCCCAGCAAAGAGCTTTCAGGTGACCTAATTGGGCATGTGATTCGGTGTTACAGGACCAAACAGGGCAAAGTTCCTTCTCACTGGGAAGGAAGGAAGGAAGGAAGGTACTGCAATATACAAAGAATTCATTTGAGGTGACTTTCATAACGAAACTTGTAAGGCAGGAAGGAATGATATGGCACAGGGTCTACAAAGGACTTGGCTTTAAGCAATTCTCTTTGCCTTGACTGGTTTTGTCTCCTTTTTTGATTCTCCAAGTGGTATTGCCTATTCCAAGTGATCACTTGGAATGTGATCACTTGGAAAGTGAAGTCTGATGATGTAATCTTTGCACACTGTGTCCAGCCCATGGAGCTGAGTTACTGTGACATTGGTTCAATCTCACTTGCCAAACCCAGCTGAAGGATTTAGTCAAGCTTTTCTCTAGCTGAAATAAATTGCTTTTGCCTCTTCTAAAAAATTAATTTGTGGCAACTTTCATTCCAATTGGATTTATTGTTATTTCTTAGAAATTGCTGATTTCTGAGAAGGAATCAAGTGGTCTTTTCTGATTTCAAATATAAAAGATAATAACCCTTTACTCCTCCTTGCAAAGGGAGGGGATTTGCAAATCTTTAAATGCTATGAAAAGTGCTAGTTATTTTAAATGCATGGACTTCTAAAATCAAAACCAATGCAGAAAATTGGTAAGCTTTTTAAAATCATCTTGAAATTGTAAAAGGCTGATAATTTTATAAAAATTTAAAATCAACTCTTTTTTTTGGTTAAGAAAGGTTGGGGGTTGGATTTGATGAAGATGGAATTTGCATCTTTGACAATGAGGCAGCTCGAAGCTGCTTCTTGCCTCTATTGCTGTCAGCTGGAGTTCAGATTTCAGGAGAAATTAGAGGAAATTTATTCCCAGAGACCCCTGGGGTTTCAAGGTGCCACATCTGCTGGCTCCAAAGCATGCGTGGGAAGCCAGTGGGCTGCAGCAAGGAGCAGTCAGCAGGGCTCAGCTCCTGCACATATTTGCTCCTTGAACTGTGAGTGTTGGCCCTCATCCCTCTTCCTGGGCAAGGCATGCCCACGTGTTGGTGCTAATTGGATAGTGCTGACAATCCCCAAAGTAATATTTTGGCAGCTGCTTTCCATTCCTTGACTCTGTTAGGTGTATGTTGGTGGCTAACCACATGTAACAGCTTGGGTTAGATAATGAAATCATTGGGGTAAGCACTGATAGCACTGAAGAAAATGATCCCAGAAGGGACTCCCTCGGTGTCGACCATCGAACAGCACCACCCAGCTCACTTCCATTAATTTTCCCTTCCCCAGGCCTGATGTTGTCTTGTGTCACAGAAAAGCCTTGTGAAAATCTCAGCTGAGGATAAATGTGGTGGTTCTCAGCAGCAGGTGGGTCCAACGGTATCAAGCACCACAGCTGAAATACTTGTGAAAATTGGCCTGCTGTGTTTTCCTCTTCTGATCAGCTTCTGGTTTCAACACTTGTTGACCTCACAGCAGCCTGATTGCTTAGCTGGTTAAAGGGATGAGCTGCTACACAAGAACAAAGAAGCCTGGGGGATGCACTGCATGACCTGGGAAGCTCTCTAATGATTTTGTAGGCAAGATGAAAGCTGTCAGGTAAAAGGGTCTTTACCTTTCCCAGGAGAGCTACTTTGCTGGGGAAGGGTGCAACTGAGCATGGCCCAAGCCAGAGCTGGAGCACCAAGGGCGTGATTTGCACAGCCTCTGAGAATACCAGCTCTCTGTTCTGGCTTGCAGGGTTTTAAGGAAGTGAGCTGCAATTGTGATGACATCAGGAAGCTAACATCAAATTCAGGCTTGGTGAACTCTGAACGTGCCTGCTCCATGGAGGTGCATGTGGAGCCTTTTGAAAGGAATTTCCTTAGCTGCTGTGCTCGCTCTTTTGAGTCATAACTGCAGTGTGTGTGGTGCTGCCCAAGTGCAGCAAGTGACACGAGGCTCACACTTTGGAAGAGGTGTCTCAACAGCTTTCCCTGCAGCACGTTGGGTAATCTTGAAAATGCTGATATTTTTCTTTAAAATGTCAGAGTGTGTGTGCATGAGAAGGGGTGTGGGGTAGTTGCTGCTTTCCAGATCTCACTCCTTTTGGGACTGGAAGGGCGACACTGGCAGCTGCTTCCCCAAGGTGGTCCCTGCTCTCTGAAAGCTTTAGAGGTGAGAAGGTGGGCAGAGGAGCTAAAATTTTTGAACTGTGGCTATAAATGGAAGGAGGGATGGTTTGAGATGTTCTCCACTGAAGTGGCTGAAAAGCCAAAGTGTTTGGAAATGTTCTGAGCACAGAGGAAACAAATTGTTTATGATCCTGCAGCTCTCTCAGGCCTGCTTTATGCACAAATATGGCCAAAAATGATTTTTGAAGAGCTACACAGGGCTGGGGAAAGACCAAGAAGCAATATCTCTTGGTTGGTTGCCTGGATTGCTGGAGGGGAAAAGGAGCCCCAGAGCCTCATGCCAGGAAGCAAATCCCTTGGGGAGAGGACACTCCAGGGTGAGTATAGGCAGACAGAGGTGAAGCACACTGCCCTGATATTCAGCAGTGAGCAAGCCAAGGCCACAGTCCTCCAGGTGTAGGAGGCAGTGTAGCTCCCACCTCTGCCTTCTATCCTCCCCACAGAGGAGCACATGGGTGAGCACAGTGGGGGCCTTGGACCTCCAGGAAACTTATTCCCAGTGGCCCCAAATCAATCCTCGTGCTCTGCTCTGCAAGCTGGATGCAGGCACCTTGTTTTCATGGATGAGAAAACTCAGTGTGCCTCAAATATTTCTTTTGTCCCCTGTCTTTTATCAGTTTATTCATCATAATAGGATTATGCTTGTGTTCCTCTTGGCCGGGTCCCAGAGGTGCCCTGTATCCGCTAGGAACAGACAGCAGCCACAGCCAAGTTGTCTTGTCTCAGGATGGCCAGCTGGGGCTGTGTGAATGGCACACCCTGCAGTTAACTGTGTCACTGCAGGACTCCTCACTGCCAGATGATGTCTTAATTGCTTGAGATTGCAGCATAGCCCAGATTGGGAACTGAGGGTTTCCTTTTGGGATGCGCCTGGGTCTAATTAGTGAAATGTACCATGAGGTGTCCAGAATACGAGGCAGATGTCTACACAAACTACTTTATCTAAAGGCACTTTGGATGAAGGAAATGTGTGTGGATATGGTATGTAATAGAAAATACACTCAAGACTCCCTCCTTTCTTTAGACTGTTTTACATCACAAACCCATGCTGCTTTTCTGGCAGTTTTTGAGAGGTAGAATCCTGATGCTTCCTAGTGAAGAATCTGGCTCTACTGCCACATGTTGGAAAAAAAGCTTTGCTATTTAATGTTTTTTTAAAGAGAGAAAGAAGGAGGAACATGGTGGGAAGAGCATAGCGGATGAGGTGAGAGAGACAAGTGAAGCCAAAGGCATCAACAGGTAGTGACCAAGAGGTGTGAAATGTCAGCAGGTAGGAGCAGGTGCCCAGTATGATTCCTTGAAGAAGAAGCTGCTCCAGGAGCAGTCAGGTTGAGGCATGCACCATGTAAATGGTGAGTCGTTCATCATTACTCAGGGGAGCAAGACAAATGAGAAATCAATTGAACATCAAACCATTGTTTCTGATTGCCTGTGTCAAAAAGAAATGATTCATTGAGTGCTTTAATTGATTCATACACACGGCTAGGATCTCCAGTCTTGATTTACAGATCTTTTCACCAGTCAGGCTGGAAAGGCTTGCTCCCACTCACCTTATTTGTGCAACAAACATCCTTTTCTCTTGGCCAACCCACTTACAAACTTTTTTCTCTCTCTGTTTACTTTGCCTTTAAGAGGCTAGTGATTCCTCTCACTTATATGGTGCTTTTTAATTCTTTTTTTAATTATTAGAGGAGCCTGGAAGGGATGGGGATGGCTGTGCATAAACCACTGGGCTCTGTGCCCAGCAGAGCAAGCAGATGACCCCATCTTCAGAGAGCTGCAGTCTACAATATACCATGGATTTATAGTGTCCACTGCCAAATAAGTGGGAAAGAGAACATTTGGTAACTTAAAAGCCTTTTGTAACTCCTTGTGAGATATACTGTGGAGTACTTTGTGTCTGGCAATCTGTATGCCCTCTGTAGACAGCAGCAGCTGCTTGCAGGGGCTGAGGAGGCTGTGGCCTGTCCCTGCTGCTGTCGCTGTTTTCCACATGCCTGAGGAGGAGGTGTTGGAGATCTGCCTCTGCTTTGCCACAGCAGCTCCATAAGTCTTCAAAACAGAAGGGAAACAGGGGGGTGTTTGCTGTAGGTGAGGGGAAGGAATGGTGGGGAAGAGGTATCCTGGCTTGTGTAACCAGGGGGTGGTGCCATGGTGGGGAGAGGTGTCAGGACAGCTGCAGGGACAGGGAGGTGCTACCTAGCTGGTTCAGGAGAGCAGGTCTCTGGCAGCCCTGACTGGAGGGGGCACAAGTGGAGAAAGGAGGGGAAAAGAAATTTGACAGTTATCTCAGAGTTTATCAGGCAGCTAAGGCAAAGGCAGCTTCCCAATAGCCCTGTGTGCCCCCAGCCATGCAAAGGCAAATGCCCTGTCTGGCCCTTCACCACCCCAGCCTTGTCGTGGCTGGATTCTGTTGGGTTGCATGGCTCTGCCTACTGTGTGCCCTGAGGTCAGGCTGTGGGGAAGCAGAGTTATCTGGGAAGAGCCTTCTCCACCCAAAAATAATGCCACCAAGCTCCTTGACTCATGGTGACCACAACTGAGATGGCTACCAATAAAGTGGGCAAGAGAAAACCAACAAGGAGAGAAAAAACCCCAAACAGTGGCAATCACTTGCAATTTTTTGCAAATTGAAAATTTGCAAAAGTTAGGACTCTATTTTCACCAAATAAAAGACTCCTAACTTAGCTGCCCAGGGGCTGATTAAGAATGGAACCCGACAAGTTGCTCACAGGAGTTGCTATGAGATGAACTGGATTTATCTGTCTGAGAAACAGTGCTTTTCACCAGATTGTTTTTCAGTTCATTAACACTTTTTTAAACACTTTTTAAAAAAACACTTTAAAAAAAATGGTGAACACTTTTTTCACTCAGCTCTTTGCTCTAGTGCTGGGGCTGGCAGGGAGAGAGAGACAGCAGCACAGGAGCTGGGAGCTGCAGGGTGGGCAGGAGCTGCTTTTTTTCTGTTGCTGCACTCCACACCACGGCTATGGGGCTTTGGCTGGCAGACCTGCATCAGCCTGGTGACAAGGGTCTCCAGCTCTGGACCCACAGGTTTCCTCTCTGATTTGATCAAATGTCTTGGCTAGATCTGTTTGGCAGTGGAACAGCTACAGTGCTGCTACATGTGTTTGTAGGGTTTTGGGTGATATGTTTTTTTTGCATTGAAATGGAAAGAGTTCATGTCCTGTATCTGCTCAAGGGAGCCCACACAAGTGAGAATAAATCTAGAAACAGCTCCTGATCTGTGCCCAAGCTGTCTCTGGTGCTTGGAGGCCTGAGTCTCCCACGGCCCAACAGTGTAGCATGAGTGGGTTATTTGCCTTTGTGTTCCAGACAGAAAAACCTGGTTTCTGCAATATTTTTGAATTTTGAAAGCCTATAAGGGAAGGATCTGAGTCCTTTGCCCTGTCCAGAGAAGCTGAGCAGGGAGGCACTGGTGGCACAGCCCCTGTGTTGACTGTCAGGCTGCAGGAGCTGAGGTGATGGTGAGCTCTGCTGAAGCTGGCTCTAGTTGTTCCACTCTTTGATGTGTAACTTCCTTCTTTCAGCAATGATTCAGTGAAGACAACATGGGTTGGGTATGGTGAGGGAGGGCAGGATTAAAGAGTGGGAACTTTGGCATTGAAATAGGGTGTTTTGGGGAGGTAGGTAGCTTGGAAGTACAGAAAATGCAGCTTATGGTGAAAAGAAAGGAAAAAAGAAAGATGCTAAGAATGTTGCTGGGCTAATAACCATTGTGATCATATAGCCACAGACAGACTAACACCTGGAAGGATGCTGGTGTGCTTGTGCTGCCTGTTACTTCTTTTCTTGTTACTGGTTAAAAGAGAGCAATGTAAAACAAATCTGGGGAGGATTCAGTGTTCCCCTTCCATAAACCATACATTTGCAGGGAAGTGTCTCTGTAAGCCTTGCTTCAGTCTTGGTACTGCAAAGAGGTTGCAGGAACTAATTATTCATGATTTTATCTTGCTACCTGAAATACATAAATAGCCTAAAGGTTCCTCTGATGGACTTCTTCCAGCTCTTTGATGTGCCAAAGATAATTTCTGTACATACTCCCTCAACCTGTCCCCACTCCCTACCTAAAGTTTAATGTTTCTACTTGTTATGTTTACCTGTCTGTACTAGACTGTAAGGTCTCCCAGGCAGGGACCTTGCTGTCTTTACCTTGAAGGAGCTGTAACTTCAACAGCTATAAAATGTGATATAAATTGTTAAAGCAATGTCAACTAACACAACTCTTTGGCCTTTTCTGCACTAGGCAACTTTTCCACAGGGCTGCCAGCTGTTCCTGACACCAGACTGGTGTGATTTGTGCCAGCAGCACCAGCAGCCCATCCCCAAGAGGAAGCCACCATCCTGAAAACACACAGTGTCCTGAAGTCTCTTACACCAAGTGGGCTGATGTAGCCTGTGCCCACTTGAGTCAGGCTCCTTATGAGGTATCAGCAGTGACAAGGCTTTTTGGAAAGCCTCCACCTGAGAGAAATCATCCATGCCCCCATGGGTTTAAAAACTATCTCCCGGAACTTCTAAAAACTCGAAAAAACCCTCCCAGTGCTCTGGATTTAAGTTCCCTTATGTGAGAGTGCACCAGTGAAAGCAAACAGATGCATCCCTGCCTACAGGAGGTAAGGCAAGAATCAGGCAGAGCCCAGCAACACACACTGCCCTGCCCCAGCTCCTGCATGGCCCTGGTCCATCCCTGGAACCCCCATCACAGTGTTTCTGGGAGCCTGCCCCTTGCTCTCAAAGTCCACAGAGCACTTGCAGATGGGTCTCTCTCACCTTCCTCTCTTTGGAGGTGGTTTCTTTGAGCAGCCTGGGATGTGTCAGGGAGAGACCTTGTTTTTATAACCTCCTGTTATGGCTGGAGGTGATGCCTCTGTGGTGACAGCTGGGAAGCAGGCTTTGATCTGGTGCATCAATGCCTCCTCTGGGAATTCAAGCCTCTGAGCCTTACTTGCCCAGGGCAATCATTAGGAGGATTTCCCCTAAATAAAGAGCCATCAAGCCTTATCAGCTGTCTTGCTCTGCCTGTGTCACTGCTCTTTGAAGACAGCATCTGCCACAGAGAGGTCAGCCAGAGCAATCTCTGGGTAAGAGTCCGGTGTGCACACCAAAGCAGTACAAAACTGGAGGGACATATCCTGGCATTAGTTCAGCCCCACGGCATCGCAGCAGGTCAGGGACTAGAAGCCATTAGGCCAGGAGCCCAAGTCCCTATTAACTCCCTGCCAAGAACATGGCCTTTCAGGCCTCCCTTTAGTTTGCAGTTGATGTGGGCAGGATGCCAGCAGCAGGGTCTCACCAGCATCAGGTTTATGCCACTCACCCAGGAAAAGACTGCACAGGGCCTACTGAGCCCTGGCAAGGGGGAAAGCTGGGCTGAGGCTGCTGGCAAGCGGATGTTCAGTCCTACAAGGGGTCCCTGGCAGCCACTAATAACAGCCTGAGGCCAGGCTGTCTTGCTGCAGTGGTGGGAAAAAAGCAGGGCTTGCTTTTGGGTTTTGCAGCCCTCATCTCTGTAGCATCCTACAAATGATGAGGGGCTGGTGGAGCAGCATGGTCAGGATTAGGGATGGGAAATTGAGACATCCAAGTTCTGCTTCTGGCTTTACTGCATGCCCTTACTTTGCCTAACTGTGAAAATGTTCATAATGCCTTCATGTTTTTCATGCCAGTTTGGCTTCTGAAAGATTGACCGTGACATTTGGAGGTAAACTGCAGGGATAAAAGGCTGTTGCCCATACAGGTTGTTTTTCTTCTCTAGAGAAGCTTATTTCCAAAGACAAGGGAGTGGTGATGTTAAAGGCCCTGTAAACTGGTTCATGTGGGGAGCTGCAGACCCTGCGCCCAGCCTGGCTCAGAGCTGGCTATACATGAGACCTCAGAAGTGCCTGTAGTTTTGGTACTTCTTTCACACATCTGCTCCTGCAGACTGCTCAAGGCTCTTCCATATTTCTTTCAATCAGAGCTATTCTTTAACTGACCCAAGACTGCTATTCACTGATGAATTGGGTGCTGTTCACTGCAGCTTGAAATACTATTTTGCTACTTGTAATGCTTCCCATTCATTTGCTGTGGTGATTGGATTCATAACAGCAGAGATGCAGCTTTCATTGATACTTGATGCAGCAGCTATACCCTCAGCAAAGGCTTTTTTGTACATAGGCTCCAAACCTTTCAACCACGCTATCACAGAAAGCTATAATGTCCCTTTTCTGCAGTGCCCCGAGCCACCTGCAGCCCCTGAAAGAAGACATTGTTTCCCCAATTACCAAACAACATGGGCAGTGTCTGTGCTGGTCGCAAGGGAGGGCTCTGGGTAATCTCTTTTTGCCCTGCCCCAATCCCTCACCCTCCACATGCCCCCATCCTGTTTGAGGCTGAATTTCAGCCCCCACTGCTGTCTAAAACTAAATGGAAGAAAGTTTGCAGGGTGAGTTATTTCAGTTGCTAAATGAACCTCCTGATACTATTCTCACAGGTGGGGCTGGTGATCCCACTAGGAGGGATTCCTGGATGCTGGGGCTTTGCATGATCAGAGACAGTTTTCTTCTTGCCTCAAAGTGACCACTGGGGAAGTAGGGGTGTTCTTCTTTTTCTTTTCTATTCTCCAAAAAAAGCACTCATGTGGGGAGAAGATGCTGCACTACCTTTTGCTCAGAGAAAAGGAGTCTGACAGCTTAGCACTCTTCAGAGACAGGAAAATTACTCTGTCTAGTAACTATTCTAAAGAGATGAAGTAACAGGGTGCAATCAAAATCCCCTGTTTAAAAGAAGAGCTGTCTCACTGCTGTTAAGCCAACGATTTAATTGTTTCTCTCATCTTTTGCAGAATAACTTCAGAGAAGGAATGGTGGAAATGTCTGTAAATGCTTTTTGATAAAGGAAAGGAAGATTCGGACTCTATTCCATGTTGGCAACCAGAGGGAAGAAATCTCTGCCTCAGCAGATAAGTGGTGGTTTATTATGGGCATATCCTTGACTATTTCAGTGAGTGGAAAAAGGAGTTGTCACCTGTAGCTCAGCGCTGTCAAGTGCCACCCAGCAGCAACACAGTTGCCGTTGGCAGGGTGTGATACCAGCCCTTGTTTGTTTTGGATAAACAGAGTTATGTTTTGAAAGGAATAGCAACGCTGTTTAAGAAAAACAGACTACTTAAAGAAAAATGGATTATACACTGAGCAAGTAAAATGCCGAGATGGCAAAGAATCTCTGAGCTGGCCCACTGCAGCCCCCTAGGAGTTGTAGTGCCTGGAGAAGTGGTTGGTGGGTTGTTATCCCAAGAGATGCAAAGAAGTGTGCAGAGTGCTTTGAATCATAGCTTTTTCTCTGCCCTACACTTTGTCTTTCTTCCTTGTGGCTGTCTTGGAGGGGATAGAACACTGGAATCACCTCTGCATCTCAGGAGCAAGAGGAAGTCATCTTAAGTGTCGGGCTCTTGTAAACATTCCCCCTCTCCTTTCAAAACCTGTGCCTATATTTGGGCCTTGTCCAGTTTCCAACAACTGCTGACACAAAGTGCAAGCCTGCTCTGCCTGTGGTGTGCAGGGCTTGGGGAGAGGGGATCTGGGGAACTGGGGATCCAACAGCATTGTCCTCAGGAAGGGCTCCTGCAGGCAGGCAGGGGCAAGGCCATCCTGGGACTCCCAGACACAGTTCCTACTAAAGCCCTGCAAAAAAATACCTGGCACAAGAATAGCTTGCTGGGATTCCCCTTCCTGCTATTTCCCTCGAGGCCTTAGCCACTTGTTTATCTTGTGGGAGAAGTCCACAGCTACAGTTAGCTTTGCATATTTGATCCTGTCTGAGGTAATTTCTTCATCCTATCTGCAATATTTCTATTGCAAGCGCCTATAAACATTTCATTGAGGTGACACAATTGCTCAATGAACATATTACCTCTATTGTCCCTGTGATCGCAAATACAAATGTTGTGGCAGTCACCTCTTGTTTGCAGACTTAGTGACAGAGGCACCCAGAAGCAAATGCCAGAGCTGGCCATGGCTGATACTTTGGAGCTGATCTCTGCAGAAGCCCTGGAAGCCAGGCATGGTGCTACCACCTTTCCACCAAACACAGGGTTAGTGATGAATGCCTCCAGGACATCTGTCGAGAGGGCTGCAGTCAGTTTTGAAGCACAACCCACAGCAGCAAATGTGATTTTTTTAAAGGATGCAGGGCACAGCGCCTTTGGTTCCTACTGAGCAACCTCGGGATTGTGGGCGTGTGGCACTCTTGAAAATCAGGCTGTACTTGAATGGGAAAAGGCAGAGAGATGTGTGACAGGAATGATCAGAGATGCACAATGCTATCTGTATGAAAAGAGACTGAATGTCAGATTTAGCCTAGAAAAGGGAGGACTGAGGGCTGTGACAGGTCTGCAATGTGACGAACAGCAGGAGGAATTGCTGCAGTCACTTGTAAGGCAAGAACCAAGGGATGCTAAATGAAATCATCAAGCAGATATTCTTTTAAGGCATGGAGAAGGAAGTCTTTTTTCACTCAACCATAATTAATTGGTGGAACTCGTTGCCATAGGATGCTTCAGGTGCTGAAACTATACATTGGTTCAAAAAGCAATTAGGCAAATTAATGGGAAAGCAGGCTATGGAGGCCTGTTAGAGCTGCTGCTGCTGCAGATGCTGCCTGTGGCCTGGGAAGTCCCTGGGCTGCCTAGTGCTGGGATTTGGAGAGTTGCATCAGGCTCACTGCACTCTTCCCTGATTAACCCTATGGGCCAGAGCTGCAGAACAGCTCTAGTGTGTCTTCTTTTCCCAGGGAACACCATGCCAGACTGGAAATACTCCCTCTGTAAGGATTTTTCTCAAATGTAAAAATCAAAGCACTTCTGAATATCACAGTGGGATACTGGGAGGGAGGGAGGGAGGGAGGGAGGGAGGAGAGCTTGGCTGCTCGCAATTATCTGAAATGCATTACTGTGGGAGCTGTGTCTTTGCCTTTGTCCCCCTCCCTGACTTTCATGCTGGCAGCAGTATTTCCTTACCAAGCCAGCAGTGTGGGTACCGACACAGAAGATGCTGTGAGGGGAGCAGGACACAGAGGGAAGATGGGGTCAACTTAGCTGCTGTAGCTGCACATTTAGCTTCACTTCCATACACCTGGACACATTGTCCTTCACTCCAGCACACTCTGGTTAATTGTGGCATGTGAGATGCTACTAGATGCAGGTGTAACATGAAGATATTGCAAGGAAACAGCTCCCACATATATACAGATGGAGAAAGAGTTGTAGTCTGCAGACTGTGATTAAAGATCAGTGCATTTACACTTTAAATGCTTCAGTACCCAGTCAGTTTAGATAGCTTAACCTCTGAGAATTAGCTTAATCAGACAGAAATAGAAGCTGCACAAAGAAAGCTCTATAAAACCTCAGGGCTCTAGATACAGGAGCCCCAACCTTGACTTAATTTTTGTTTAATGCAGTTGTTTGCCAGGCACTTTTCAGACAAGCATAAGAGGAATTGGAAAGAGATTTCATGTGCGAAGATATGTAAAACAAGACTTGTGATTTGTTTATTACATGAAAGAACACAGAGCTTAGGATAAAAGGGTATAAAATAAATGCCATGGGAACCCAAACAGCTGCACTTTTTTCTTGGCATAGAGAGAAGTAAAACACAGATTGTGTCAGGTTGCCTCATCTGAACCTGCCTGCTTGGGTTAAGTGATGCTAACATTGCCCTAGGTCTGCCCTACCCAAAAGTCTCTGCTGCTTTGCAAGGAGGTTTGGGGTGGGCTCTTGTATGAAGCCATCCAGACCCTCTGTGCTGCATGGAGAACATAGGAGACCTGATGGGGTGTTTGCTGTAGCTGCAGGAGGGCTCCCTCAGGGGCTAAGGCTTGGCATCATAAGGACACCTACCACCCTGACAAGGGGACAGTCAATGGATGTGATCTACAGAGAATAAATCTGGAGTGACTCCAAGGCTGTTTATTGCAAACCAAAAGTTATCTTTGGAAACCGGTCTTGAAAAACAACAGAGGTGACAGCAGTGCTTACCTGTGGCACAGCATTCCTGGCCTTCCATGAAAATTTGTGAGCTCTACTGTACAATCTTGTCCCTTACTCCTGGTTATCCTATCTTAATCACTTGGAAAAACTGTATTCACCCAGGAGAAATGTACTGGCCCCAAGGCGTGTGCGCGTGGGATTATTTACCTGCGCTCCGGAAGGGCAGAGCTGCTCGGCACAGGGATGGGCAGTGTGCCCTGCAGGGAAACCCTGCACAGGCTGTGAGGAGCTGTGCTCAGCCTTTCCCCCACCAGACTGCAGGCACTTCTTTCACAGAACTGAGAGAAGCTTGTAAGGAAGAAACTGCAAGGTGCAGAGGCAGCTTCTATGCCCTTCATTAATCTCTTGGATGGTTTGGTGTTTTTTTGGTTTAAACTCTCCATCCATTTAACATCATACTTCTTCCTTTGTTGCTTCTTTCCTTTGTTTATTCTCTTTTCTCTCACTTTTCTCTACTGATGCCTGAGAAATACCACAGAAAGGTTCATTTTAGACACTATTCACCCTTGTCCTTGCTTGCCCACCCCAAGTGCACTCAGCTAGGCTC
Source organism: Agelaius tricolor (assembly GCF_023055355.1). Classification (NCBI taxonomy): domain Eukaryota; kingdom Metazoa; phylum Chordata; class Aves; order Passeriformes; family Icteridae; genus Agelaius; species Agelaius tricolor. Next base: position 21,031,261 of record NW_027269268.1, read on the forward strand.
TCCCTCCTTTCACTTTGCCTGTTTCCTACTTTGAGACTGGCCCCAGGGTTTGTCTCTGCAAACAAGCCAGACATCGAGATGGTGGGAGCTCGTTGAGATGCAGCAAGACATCATTGCCCCCTGCCCTCTCCCCAAAGCTCTGCTTTAAGGCCTGAAGCGAAGGTGAAAACCTCTGCAGTGTCAATCCTCAGCTGGATGGCATAAGGTAGTGAGGAGGGAGAGGCTAATCTATTCAGGTCATTAAGACGTGGGCAGAACTCAGTCTGTCCTAATGCTCTCCTTTGAAATCCTATATGTATATAATTCATCTTGTGCTCCAGTGGATCCTGCCTGAAACTGGTATTGCAATTCTGTTTCCATGCATCTGCTTTTGTATTCAGTACTTTGAGGTAGTTTACATAAATGGGTGGCTTTAATTTGCATTCCCATTGTAAGTGCCTTGCAGCTGTGTGGGGTTAGGCTCCCTCCACCCGATTTTTGGCGGGGGCAGAGTTACTGAAGGCATAAGGAGTCCTGTGTGAGGTACCAGCAGGCATGTGCTCTGTGGCAGAGGATAGGGCAGCTCTGCAGTGTCACCTACCCTGCTCTCACAGCCCTCCTGGCTGCTCAGAGCAGTCTGTGCCACCCTGACCACACAGAGTGTGGCCACAAAGGCTGTGACAGTCTGTGTCAGCCTATGCGGGACAGCGAGAGCTGACTGGGATAGCTTTAAAGCTTACTGGCTTTATTTGTACAAGGGTTTGTTTGGTTTCCTTTATGAGTGATTTTGAATTGTTCCTAGAACATGCTTTCCAGGCTAATTGAGTTGCCATTAGTCGTGACCATACATGCAGCCAGTTGTTGGTATCCCTGTCCTGTTCCACACCAGCATGGAAATTGTGGCAGGGCGTGGGACTTCCTGCACCAGTGTTTTGCTTTGCAGCATATACCACAGCCCCACTCCAATCTTGATTTGGGGTCTTTGGATGTGACCACAACAGATACCTTGTGCTGAGACAGGCAGGCCTCTTGTAGACATGAGTATTTCTGCTGTTGAGAGGCACCAGCTTTGTTTTGGCAAAGCAAATGAGGCTTTCACGTGTAAAAGCAGGGCAGCAAGAGGCTTCCCTGACAGTTGTTGTCCTTTCATTGTTACCCAGCGAAAGGGTCCTTGGAAAAAGACACCATCCTGCTACCTGCAGGGCATCTCACACTGCTCTTACCAGCTTTAATTTTAGCAGCTTGGCATAACTGGGTGTGTGTGTCATTCGTGTCTCCCTTTGCTGTCTGTCTCTGAAGGCTTTACTGGAGCTTGTGGCCTGGAGCCTGCATGTACAGCAGATGAACACAAGGAAATGACTGAGATTTATGTTAATTCATCGTTCTCCAGCACTCAGAGCCATTGCATTGGTCTGAGGTCAAAGCTGAAGCTTTTTCTGTAAACAATAACTAACAGATGCTGTACTTAAAACCAATCTCTTGTCTGTCCTAGGAGGACACACAACTCCTTGGTAATTGCAGGAACTGGTTTTGAGGATGATAAAGCAGAGTAGAAGAGGCAGGGATGAAAAAACCCACCGTGTTTAGTGCTAAACCTGTGGTGAACAGTGTCATTGGTGATATACAGGCAGAGAAAAAACACCTCACATCTTTCAACAACATCTTTCCTGGCTGGATGTTTCCTGGCCAAAGAATTGATTTTGGAGTTTGGCAGACAAAGAGAAAAACTGAGACAAAACCTGTTGTTTCTGACAGACCTAAAAAGTCATTCTGTCTCCAGATTGTTCAACTCTCCTCAGTGTCACCTGTAAGCTCAGCAGCAGAGTCAAAGCAAAGCTTTGCCATTTCATCCTGCTGAGCCTTCTCATGTGCCAGCAGTTTTCAGCCAAATTTTCCTGTCTCCCAGCCAGGGAGCAGTGCTTTGCCCAGCTGAACTCTGGTGTCCAAGAGGACTGGCATGGCAGCACACTGGCATACAGCTACCCCTGTGCCTGGCTGGGCTCACAGTTTTGGCCAGTGACTACCATGGGGCAGAGACTGCTTTTACATCTCCCTGTCCCAGCTGCCTGTGTATAGGCAGTGGTTATAGGGTCACTGTGCCCCAGTTATCCCCATCAGTGGGTGGACTCAGAGATGCTACCTGAGCCCAGGCATCAGTTTGGACCAGTGCAAACCTGTCAGAGGACAAGGGATTTTGTTAGTTTTTTTTCTCCTCACATCAGCTAGTGGGCAAGTTCAGCCTGTTCATTTGCCCAATTCCATAACTAACTGGAAGGTGCTGTGAACTATGGCCATATGACAGGATTTGGTGGTGTTAACAGTCTTCCCCCAGCTGAAAGAGGCCCTCTTCCTTCTGCTCCTAGCAAAAACCACTGCCTTTCAGAGAAAAAAGTACCTTCCATTCAGTTTACTCTATCATCAGTAAGGTTTGTACTCAGCTGTGCTGTGCTGTGAGGGGCTCTGGGTGGAAACAGACACACTAGGTTCCCTTGCACCTCTCCCTGCATGCTGTGACTCACCATGTCTCCTCTTTCATTCTCTATCAGGGATGCAAGATCCTTGAACAGCAAAACTAATTAATTATTTTTTATGCAACATCTCAGGGTAAGGTGCTAATCAATCCTCTCCTCATGGAGAGGATTGCCTTTGAAACGAAAGGTGATCTGAAACTTGCAGTTAGAAACCCTCCAACTGGTCTCTGCCATGTCCCTAGGACAGATGCCAACCTCCCCCACTCCCTTTTTATTTCTCTTTCCCCCTTCTTCCATTTCTTGCATGGAGCTCCTTAGCTGCACCACACTGTATGAACTTGTAGTAGGATTAATGTGACTTGAAGCCTGAGGCTCTGTTCAGCTTGGATTTATGTCAGTAACATGGGGTCCATGGTACTGGAAAGCAAGCAGGCCAGCAGTGGCTGAAAGTGCTTGTTGCCACCTCTGCAGCCAGGATGTGCAGGATAGGAGCTGGGGATGCTCTGCTGAGACATCACATGGCTCTGCCTCTGGGTCAGTGCCATGCTGCCACCATCCCCTTGTGCATCCCCATGTGAGGATGAAGGGGTGTCTTCTCCATATGCACCATAAGCCATGGTTGGACTGGGCTTTTGGGTAGTGAACTTCCATGTGCTAGCTGCTCCAAGGCCCCATAAAACTGGGGAGTTCAGGAGCCAGAGAGGACCCCCAAAAGTGCAAGGTGACCATGTGTTTCTTACAGGGCAGAAGCAAATCTTGCAAACCCTCTCAGGCCACAGCTGTGCTTGGGGCAGGCTTTGGCATGCTTGGCCCTGTCACCCGCCTGCTCTTGCAGAGTCACCAGGGCTGTCCAGCCAGGGTGCAGGGGCTCAGGGCCATCTGTGTCCAGCTCCCCCAGCACCACAGGTGTGCTGGGCTGGGCTTGCACAGGTACCTGAGTTTTCTCTCTCCAAAAGGTGCTGCGGCAGAACTGGAAGTCCTGACCGGAGGCCGGTGTGCAAGCGTGCTGGGTGGCTGATGAGCCTTGGCAGGTCTGGAGGGAAGCCTCCTTGGTGGCACAGGGAATGGTGTAATGTCCCAGGAACCTGGGAAAGGGAGCACCTCTGAACAGCCAAAGAGTCTTTAATGTGACAGTGAAACACCACAGCTCCCATTTGTGTGTCAGCAAAGCACAGCTGAAGTCAAAGGATGAATTACCTTTGACTAAGGATGCCATCTAAGTTTGCCTAAAGCCCAATAAGGTACGGGAAAAAAAGTTTATTTTTACAGCTTCCCAACATCAAATTTCAACTACAGCAGATCCTGATTTGCTTTCTGAAATTAAATATCAAATTAGCTTTGAAATTATTAAAAAGCTATTTCTGTTCATTACAGTGGGGCAATATATAGCTAGACTCTTCAAATTTATTAATCTCATCACAGGCACATTTTTTCTATCAGGCTATGATGCTACAGCTTTAGTCCTGTGTGCTCTTTGAGTTTTTCTGTAAAGCATCAGGTGCTCACATCACACTTCAGTGCCTGCATGTAGCAAGGCTCACTCATACCTCTGTTTAGTAATAATGCAGCTACCAAATGTCACCTGTCACAGGCAGCTAAGCAATGTGACATTGGTGACTCACCCCACGTTCCTGGGAACACCTTGGCCAGGGACACACTTTTGTGAGCGTACCACACCCTTTCCTGCAGGTTTTAACACACCTTGACTGCAAAGCACCTTAGCATGTGCTCTTCCAACGCTTAGCTGTTTGGCTACCATTGGAGAAACCTACTGCTGTACGACCCACTCTGCATAATGTAAGGTTAAAACATCTCAGTGGTGTCTGCCTGCAGACATTTGCCACCTAAAGAGCTGGGATGCAGAGAGCATTCATTTTAGAGTAATCTTAAACTGAAGTTATGGCACACGTGGAATAATGAAAATAAGAGATGATACACTCTATCTTTGCAGTTAGATGCACTTGATTAGGTAAAGGCAAAAATAGGCTTATTTTGGATAATACAATTAGACTTGGACAGAAACACTACACTTGCAGATTCATCCCGTGGTTTACTATAATTTTTTTTTCTCACATGGCCATGTAATTTTCATAAGTGTATTTCAAAGTTCTAAGATTTGGTTCTGTTTTCATATTGGTTTCTCTGGTTTATATTGGGCCCAGTATAATGCAGATTTAGCTTATCCCTATTCCCATTTTAACACACAACCTAAATGACGTTTAATGTAACAAGCTGTGGTTGTGTTTGCATTCTGCTCCTAGCTCACTACAGTCCATTATATTTGTCAACAGATAAAATGAAAATTTAGCCTGGCAATCTGCATCCTAAATTTTTTTTAGATGTTGCAATTACCCAATTTGCTAATATATATATATTTTTTTTTTTTCACCTTTTCCTCCTTTTGTTTCCACATTCATTTATCTCCTCTGTTTATAACATCTTAAAAATTACAAAGCAGATTTCCCACCACCACAATTGTTTAGTTATGGTAGCATTGATGAGTAAAGTAGTTTACAAAATAAATGGGATGGTTTTAACATCTTTACAGTGGGATAACCCTTCCACTGTGGAGAGCAGGGCAGACTTAAGCCTGCCTGCCTCCAAAGAGATGGAGACAGAGTACAGCAGCCAATGCCCTGTGTAAACAAGACCTGGCAGTGCCACATCTTTCAAGTGGGCTGTCCCAGGGCGGCGTATTTCCACTGAGCCAGTTTTCAGCCTCTCAGCACCACTCCCCATGCAAGATGGGTGTGACAGGTGCTTTGCTATCCGGTCTGCTTGCATTTTGATTGTTCCCCTGAAATTTTTGCTCCATCCAGACCATGAGGATAGGGTTTTATTTTACAATTGCTTTTCCTAGGGAATCCCTCCAAGGACAACAGGCAGTTTTGTGTCCTGTTTGTTGCCACCAGATCATCTGAAAGTCTGGAAAGGCAACCATAGGGAAAGCAGAGACACTTTCCCCCAGTCTCCCAGGCTCTCAGGAGACTGTTGATGAGCAGAAGGGTTTTCACTAAATGGGCAGAGGCTGCCAATCTCCCTGCTCCCTAGTTAACCAGAATAAATTATGACAGAGACTGCTTTTCCACCCCATAAACTGTGGGCCATGCAGAAGCCCCTCCTTTCATTTCCCAAACTCATTTTTGGCTGCCAAATCTACCCAGACTGACATCATCCTCTGCTAAGGGTGAATCAGCGTGGTTGGGGAGTATGGTTTTGCAATCTCTTAATGACAATTCGCCGCAGCTTGTCCCTGTATCAACTGTCCAGGGAAACAACATTAGTGCCCAGTAAGCAAGAAACAAGTTGCAACTTGAGACTTAGGCAATGCAGCCGCGCACATGGCCTGGGAGGAATTTTGTTTCTCAGCTCCATCTAGTGGCACCGGCTTCGGAAGGACGGCGGTGGCCGTGGGAGGGGACACGGCCGTGGGGACGGTGGGTGTCCGTCGGGTGTGTTTAATCAGAGCTCTTCTCCCTTTGGGTGGATGCATGCATAAGCGTGCGTATCACTGTGAATCTCTATCATAATACATACACCAAAGGGTGGAAGAGTTGAAATGATGCAGAACCACCAAAATTAGGGTCAAAGCTGCTCTGTGTAGTCCCTTGTTTTCCTGTCGCTCTTCTGCTTTCTTTAGGGGATGTTTTGCTCAGTTACTGCATCCTGTCTCAGTCAGAAGATGAGCTCTGGGACCACCACTGGGTGTGCCTGCGTGTCACTTCATGAGACAGGTCCTGAGTCCTGAGCTAAACTGCTCCCTTGAAATGCAGTATATAATATTCTAAAAGGAGTGGTGAGGTATGACAGCAACTACAGCAAGCATGATCCAAAGTAGCAGTGTGGGTCTCGAATCTGTTGGGGAATGTTCGGGCTGGGTCTCAGCTTCAGCCCCAGAAAGAGCCTGGCCAAGCAAGACTGAATGGAGTCACAAAATGCCATTTATTACTGGCAAGGGATCAACTAGGCTTCAGGGAACCTTGGAAAGTCAATCCAGCTTCAGGAGCCAGAATGAACAAGATTCATGTCAATCTGTTGGCAGGTTGTAACACTTTTTCTTTTCATATTTCCCATGGCAACTTAATGTAAGAGAACCAGAAAGTGAGAGTGACTCAATGCAGTGGAGAAGGGGTAATGCCAAAATCAGCAGGATTGTGAAAAGCCTATTTGCATTTTTCCCCAGGGATGCTTGTTTTTAATATAGAGAGGTGCTAAAACTTAAGGTATTTGCTTATAATGACATGGGTTTTCTTAATGACATCCTCAAATAGGAATTTCTTGGACATACTACTCCATTTGGAGATCGGAGTGAATAGCAGGGATTCACACTCTGCTGACTAGAGGCGCGTTTGGAGTGGCTTCCTGAGTCCTCAAGATCAACAAATCCATATGAAAGCAATGCTCAGCTTTTACACGCTGCAGAACCTTTCAACTTCAAAGTGCTTTGCGCACATTAACTCATCTGAGATGCGTTCTGTCATGAAACTGTTATGCCTTTGTTTTTTTGTACCACACTATTATTATATATATTAACCTGGTGCCTAGAGGCCCAACTGAGCTCAGGGCTCTGCTCTTCATAGACAGAATAAGAAAACAGCTTCTCTGTGTATGAGCTCATGATCTAAAAGAGTAGCAATGGATGGGAAAGGAGAGAGAAGCACTGGGAAGTGAAGTACTCCTTGTGTCGCTCAGCCAGCAGCTCGCGGGCCACAAGCTTTACGAGTTTGAGGCCAGCACGCAATCCGTTGGCTTCCGTGCTTCCTGTTAATTCCAAAGTTGGCAAGAAGGCCTGACAGCCATTTTACCTCCAGATCTGAACAGGCTTTTACAGCCAAAATTGTGTACAACACCCTCTCAACTAGTCTTTTGCTTGGGTCCTTTCCTTCTTGTCCCTTAACCCAAACCAAGCCTTATTCTTACTGAAATCACTCTTTACACACCACATATAACTGCCTCGTGCCCCAGTTAAAGTGTCCACTGTTTGTGACCTCAGCTGGATAACTAACACGTCTAACTTACAGGGTTGTGTATGCATAGATGCATGCTGAAGTGGAGACAATGTCAAGTCTGACATTTCTCAGCTAGAGGTTACTATTGTACCTGCCCTGCAGTGTCTTGACAGTTTGGTCACAGAACAAATGTATAGGTTTGTGAAATCTGAAATGCTGCTAGAAGAGCTTTTCTAGCAGCTCAGATCGTTCATTTGTTCAATACTTTGAAACTATGAAAGAAGAGAAAAATAGTAAATATCATTACTAACAGTACTTATCTTAAAGAATTTGCCCATGCCAGTGAGGAGCAGTCCCATGAATCCAAAGTAAATTCAGAAATGTGCACATAAAGTGCTAGAAGGCTGTGCAACCTGGGGCATCTCTGGGGGAAAGAAAAAAGGAAAAAAAAGAAAAGAAAATCCAAGGAAGCTGCAAATACAAATAAATGGTTGCATGCAATATGTTGCAAATAATGCCTCAGGAGTCAATAGGTACAAGAGTGTGTGTCCAGATGTTGAGTATTTAACTGCATGTAGGTTTGCAGACTTGATGCCAGGACCCTCGAAACACAGGGACCATTAACTTCCCAAGAATAATTATGTGGGAAATCAGCCCTGAGGATCAGGTGGGTCCTAAGAATTTACTACGGACTGAAGACCTTCCTGTGGGATTTGACAGCGGCTACAAGCTCTGTAGCAGATCTCTGGAAGATGGCTTTAGGGCAGTATGGAAAGGCTGGCTTTTCAAACTACCTAGGTAGACACTTTCCTCCTAGAATAATTTCCAGTGTGCTTTAGAGTATCATCTTCACATCCCTTTGACAGCTATTTCATTCAGCTTGTATTTAATCCTCCTCTCTCCTGCCCTGCACAAGGAGATATACTTGTATAAGTCTTTCTGGGGCAGAGGCTTGTTCTGCTTTTATGTGCCTAACATAATAAGGCCCCACCTTGAGGGGCCCTAGGCACTGTCCTAATAAATAAGCTGAATTAATTGCATGTTTGTCTCTTTTAACCATGTGGGAGGAATAATGCTAGTGGACCTTTATCTTCTGTTGTTGGTTTTCCAAAGTTTGCTTTGGATGTTCATGACAATTCAGGCATGTGCCATGGAACTTGCCCATGCAATCTGTCTTGGTAAGGAGCTTCATTCCTGTGGCTTTTTTGGGACTTGACATCAATTTATAAAGTAATATTCCACACTGGTAACTCAAGTTCTTGTGACAGCTCTCTGCCCTTCTGACCAATTTCACACTGGCTTGATAATGGCAGTCAGGAACGGACAAACAGCAAACACACAAATTATCTAAATTGTGGAACAGCAAATAAATAAATACTTGTAAAGATTTTGCTTCATCTTCACTTTGCCTTTATGTAATTTATCACCTTTCAACATATTGCCTGCACTTTTTAATTACTGCAACCCTTCCACCATTTCTGTAATTTAAAAAAAGCCAATTATATGACAGCCTTGATTGCCTAATAGTTGTAGTAAAATGTACACATGTGTAAGTAAGGATAATTGTTCTTTCTTGTTTGTTTTGGTACTATTCGCCTTTCAGATATCTAGGTTATATAATTGTTCTCTTTGGCTTGAGATCAAGTTTTCAAATCAACGATGGCTCTGTGCTAGTGCACTGGGGAGTTGACACATGGCTAATCCACCTGACAGGCTCTGGCTCCTCATTCCTTAAAAGCATGTGGATGGAGGATTTTGATGTGAGAATGGCACTGTCAGTCATGTATTAAGTGAAATCAAGGTCCCAATCTCCATCTCTAAACCAGCACTAGGAATAACAAGTTCAGTGCTGGAATGCAGAGCTACTACTCTTGCACATGGGTTTGCAGATATGTAGGGTATCTCAGCTTCCTCTGCATGGTGGGGGTATTATTACATGCTTAGCAACTCTGAGAGTCAGACACGTATAAACCCAAACCCATCTTTGTTTTCCCTAAAGTAATCATAATTAAAAACCACCTTTTTGAGCCCTTCTCTTATGGATGTAGGACATAGGATATTTTGTCCTACCTCCAGAGACATCCTACAAATGAGGTTTCCATGACTCAATTTATGACTTACTCTTGCTTAATGTGTATTGAGAGAGTATCCAGCAGATCTTCCATCAGACTGCAACACTGAAGTGGCAACCGAATAAACAAGAGATGACAAGGTGGGTGGGCAATACTTTTTAAGGGGTGTAAAACTGAGACAAAATATTAGCTGAAATGTACACTTTTCTCAAATGTATCTCAAGACAACATTTAACTGTAAGGATGTGACTAGGTTGTGCCCTCAAGTATTTGCAGGAATGCAGGTTCAGGTCCACCCACACAGCCCACCAAGCAAGGTTTCATGTGGGTACAAGGTATGTGTGCCCATTAACAGCAATTTGCAAGGGAGAGACCTGATAAACAGCTCCTTTGCCAGTTGTTGTTGGGTCATTGACAACGTGAGCCAATAGAAAAATAGCTTTTCAAAAAATGTTCCTTAGATACCACGGCAGGTGTTGTCCCTTCAGATGGATGAGGGCAGGCTGCTCCGGAGCAGGTAATTGCGTTTCCATCTTCAGAAGGAAGATGCTTGTAGAGTTCAAAAGGCAAGTGTTAAACAGAAATGCTAAGAAAAAAATGTTATTTTCAGGATTTAGAGAGAGGATTCTAAAAAGCCAAAAGCTTTGTGAAGGCCTGAGGAAAACGATGCAATTAGATTATCAGATCACTTTGCAAGTAACCAAAAACCCCCTGTAATAAAAATTACAGGATGTACAAAACAAAGCAACTGTGAAACACTGAGATGCTGTCTTTCCTGAGAATAATGATCAGTTCATTGCTATCAAAACAAGACATAAACAAAACTATGCCAAAGTGACATTGTAGCATAAGATGATGGAAGTATATAGAGGTAGAGAGAGATAAGGGGAGGAAGGAAGGGTTTGGCTTGCAGGTGATGCAGGTGGGGAAGTGGCAGGACTTAGGATACTCCAGGAAGAGATTGAGCAAGGGCTGTGCTATTTGGGTGGGAAAGACAGAGAAGAGGAGCCACTTCAGACCAAGTTTGAAGTCTGCAGGTTAGTCATTATTAGAATTTATAGCTCAGTTTTTTCAGATGTTGAGAGAGTCAAGAGGGAGTTCATTAATCACTGAGGTAGTTCACCTACTGTAAGCAGCAGCTCTGTAATACAAAAAAACCCACACATGCTTTCATTTAACTCATTATAATATCACTTAAGTGTTTTAAAGAGGCAATGCAGCCAAGGACATCTGAAGATATCATTGCATCTTTTTGTTGCACTCTCTTCAGTGTGGTCCTACCACTAAGCTTTGGCAGCTATTCTTAGGAAAAAAAAAATCTCATTTTTAAAAATTATAGATCAAAATTGCAGCCCTAGCTCTCACAGTTGGAGGCAGAGGAGGGGCTGCCTTTGACTTTTTTGGTCAGATTTGGGTTGACCAAAAGAAAAACATTTTTCCCCAATGAATTTTTGTTCAGAATGAACAAATGAAATTTCCCCCAATGGATTTCTGACAGAGGGGAAAGCTGAGAAATCTCGTTTTTGCTGCTTTACGCTTAGCAACGTGTAAACTCTGCAGCTTGCGCCTGGCACGCCTGCCCTGGCCAGCCCTGATGGACACCTGCAGCCTCGGCGACGAGAAAGGTGACGAAACGCCAGCAGAGGCAACCGCCCCGCTAGCAGATGGCAGTGACGGAGCTCTTCAGGGAACACTTGGGAGCTTTTCCCTCCTGCTCATTAAGGGGAAAGGAGAGCCTGGCCAAGAGTTAATTAGCGAAGGGGGTGTGGCAGTCGAGCTCCATTCCAGCTGGCCCTGGGCGGCTCTGGGGATATGTTCCTGGGGTATAAACGCCCCCAAAGGGATGTGGCCGGATCTTTGGGGAGGCGCTGCTAGGGAAATGTTGTTTTACGGGGGCACCAGGCTGGCGGCCCCGAGCTCGCCCCTCACGGCCGGGCCGCCCCGGCCGCCGCTGGGTGGCGCCAGAGGCCTCGCGGCGGGAGCGCGGCCGAGGGCCGGTCCCTGCTGGCCGGCGGCCGTGCCCTGTGAATTCCCGCAAATTCCCGAATTTTACATGACAGGAAGGGAGTGCGAGGCACACGTAGGGCATGGCATAGGCAGTATAGCAGAGTGAGAGATGAGGCTGGGGTTGAGAGCCGTTTAAAGTCTGTGTTAGGGCTGTTCATCGTGTGGGTGATGAGCGTTTTCCCCGGGGTTTGGGTATCGGCTTGGAAATGAAATTCTGGCTTTCATGACGTTCATGAAAAAATGGCCATGCCCGCTCACCAACCTGCTTAAAGGTATGAGGAGTGAGGAAAGTAAAGAAACCTGAGACTTGCTGCTGGGAGAGGATGAATCTTGGTGGCCTCTTGGTGATTGATACAAGACCGGCATCTCAGCACTGTGAGCGAGACCAAGGCCATGCGACTTCTGAAGTAAACTACAGGTGAGCACCACAGGCTGAGAACTGGTGCTTTTGGCAGAATTTCAATTTTTTTCCCCCCTTAGTCTGAAGAGTCGGACTCAAGCTTCTATTCTCCATGAAGAGATCCAGTCTTGATTTGGCAACACCAAGCAAAGATGAAAAACTCCCTGGGTACATTGCTTCTTTGGTTAATCACCTTGTAGATTATGCCTTTGTCTGATTTCACAAATTAGTTTTCTTGGCTTGAACTACAGAGTTTTTCTGGTGTGTGTGTGTGTCTTTCTTTACTGTGTTAAAGATCTCTCTAATTTCATTTTCTCCTTTTGAAGGATTTATATACTGTAACTGATTAATCTCTTTAGTCTTCCCTTTGATAGCCCAAGCAGCTGGAGCCCAATAGGCCTCTCCTGCAAAGTATTTTCTTGAGCTCTCACCTTTTCTTTGTGGTGCTTTATAACTTCTCCCAAGTTCTTAATCAAAGATCTGAGAAACAAGCTCTTCTTCTACTGCTACCTTCCCCTGCAGCACAGTGTAAAACCAGGACTGTGCTGCATGCTCATTTTGCTTCTTCAGCTATGTCTGTAGTGTCTTAATTATGTCTTAAAAATTCTTTTCAAGTTCTGTGCTTTCTAGAATAGACTGTTGTCCTGCAAGGCTTATGCGTGCTATTTTAACATTTATTGTATTGCATTTGCTTGTGTGCTATGTATTATTGAACTGAACCTACTTATTATCAAGTTATTTTACTCTTTGTCAGTCTCAAGATGTTAAACATACATGTGTATGCTAGGTATGGTTTTGTTTCATAGAACAGGGAGGAAAATACATTGTTTTATGGGCTGTGTACCCAGAATGAAACCATGCAGAACCCCCACTAGAAACTGGCTCAGCTGATAATATTTCCCCAGCATCTTTGTGAGCCTGCCAAGTTAACCATTTTTGAGTGCATGTGTTGTGCTTTCATTGTTGCAGGGTGAGTGCTGCCTTTTACAGTGCAGTGCCCTGCAGCTCTGTGTCAAGCACTCTATGGAAGTGGTTGCACTTCCATGATAACCATTGGTAATCAATCCCACAGTCTCAGAGCGTGCAATCAAGTTTGTGAGCTGGTCTCTATTTCCTGTATAATCAGACAGGCCAGCCCTACTTCTGTTCTCATCCTTTCATTCTTTATTGATTGCCTTGCATGGGTTTTTGCCATTATCCTGCCATGCACTGAGGGTTATAATTACTGATGTCAACCCAATCTCCTCTTCAGTGAGTATCAGTACAATGCTTCTGTCTCCTGGCATGTTCCCAGTTGTTTGAAGGGGAATCTCTTCTCAATGTAATCAGAAGAGGTATGAAATTAGATACTGCTGCAGCCCCTAAGTCTCATGAGCAGCTTGATGCCAAAGGCCTGGATAAATGAAAAGTAATCATGACACTGATACTGTTTTGATTTGTTGATCCATAAGAACATCTTGTGTCTTTAAACCTCTATTTGACCTTCACGTTCCTGTAAATTTTATACTCTTTAAAACTGTAGTCTGGAAGGGTAAATACTGTGCTTTTTCTATGGCAATGTGTTTAGCATAATCCCTAGCAGGTATTGAAACTCCATTTTCATTCTTATGGGTGCATTTTATCTTCTTCATATGGACAGTAAAGAGTAACTGAAGGGCTGTCTGTATCATTTTACCAGACTCTAATCTTTAACTGGGTTGCAACCAATTAATCTGACTAGGAACAGACACAGTTATCAGAGCTAACAGCCATCTGTTCATATCCTCCCATTTAGCCACTGCACAAAATAGTCTGAAAGATGTAGGGCAGGAAAGAGAATGGGCAGATAAACTGGTCTCCAGAATGATCCTCCAAAGAATCTTATCTTTCTTTCCAGGAGAAAGGGATATGAAATGAATCCTCAAATCGCATTTGTAAAGAGGAGTTTCATAATTAATTTCCTTCTGCTTTGCCTGATTCTCTGCAATTGGAGCTGTACCTTTTGCTAACTGGGAAACTTCTGTTTAAGTGATGAGCAGTTTGCCATTTCCAAACCCTACAGATAGGTGCAGGCAGCCATCTTAGATTTCACAGTATGGCTTAGCCCTATCCATTAATATCTATAAAAATAATTGGAGAGTTCTGGAAGGTCAAAGATTCACACATGCAAAATGGAGAGTTAATTAGAGAGGGGGTTTTGGGTTGTTTGGTTTTTAATTAGGATTTCTTTTTAGATCTAAATTATAAAAAATCCTTTCTTTAAATTTTATTTTTTTTAAATTTTGGAATTATATTGCTAAATTTAGGAGGTTACATCTGTGCTTAGTCCCTGAGGTGTGCACCAGGGTGGTTTGCAGTAGTGACTGTACTTGTGGGTATACCTAGAAGTTTGGAACAGGAGCCAAAGCCTTACTGACTATAGACAGCAATTTCATTATTGATTGAAATGGAAGGTCACTTAGCCATTGGTCTTAATAATGTGGTTTTGAACAAGAGGAGGGGGGTGTGATTTCAGTCATACTAGTAATTTTTGGCTTTTTCATGTAATTCTGTGATACAATGTGTGACTTCTGTGCTCATGAAAAAGAGAAGTGTTTTGTATGACAGGTGCTTTATGAACTTAAAAGGATAAACTTGTTCTGCATCCTCCCCTGATTTTCCTGTTATTCCAGTCCTAGCTTTAAGTCCTTCCCTGAAGCACAGGCTCAGCAGCATGCTGGATGCAGGGCTGTGTGGTGACATCAGTCAATTGCATGTGCGTCAGAGCTCTGAAATGCAATATGAGCTATTAAGTGAAGCTCCTGGCTAAATCTGTAGCTGCTCCTGATCTGTAGAACTGCAGCTGTTTCCTCTGGTGGAGATGTCCCTTTGGTCTTGCACCCATACCCCAGGCCCACTGCTGTCTCTACTCTTCATGGGGTGCCTGTGGTGGCGGCTCTGCTCTGTCACAGGGTGACACAGCTGGTGTGCCCAGCTGTGCACAGTGAGGGAATAATGGATAACACTGAAATGTTGCCACAAGGAAAGTTCCATTATGACATGGGAAAAAAATAATTCCCATGGGGGTGGCAGAGCTGGAAACAGAGCCAGAGATGTGATCGTTCAATCCTCATTGACCCTCAAGTGGACAAGGCCCAGAATCTCAATGTCTACCATGGACTTGACTCTATGTGAAAAACATTTTGACTAGGTAACCTCCACATATAATTTTCAGCCATGATTTTATCTTTTTGAGTGATTCTTCTGCAGTCATTAGTACCCATTTCTCATACTAAAGTTCATTCTGGCTCTCTGGATGATAGAAGTCATTTTTTCACCACAAGATGATTAAGAAGTGTCCTTACATTTCTCTCTGAAAATTGCCCTTTTATTCAGGCTTCTTATCTTGGTGGTAGCACAAGAAGTCTGGGAAGTCACACAGATTCCCAGAGTAGCTGTATTCTTGTCTACTTTCCCAGGTGTGGGTTAAAGCCTTAGGCTGGAATACAAACTCTAGAGTATAAGGAATTAACAATGGTCATTAAAAGAGGTGATTTTGAACTAACGGATGTGTTATTCACTAATGTGAATCTCCCATTTACTTCAAATTACAGAAGTTAAGATCCAAACAGTAAATATCACTTTAAGGTACTGAAGCAATAGCTGCATTTCTGGCTTCCTTGCTGGGAGTTAGTGGCTTAGGTAATTGGGTTCATTGCTATTTGGAGCATAATCAGCAAGCATTAATTCTCCATACAGCCAGTATATAAAATTTGCAAGAGCTGCATACCGTGCGTGCTCAATCAGTGTAAATCATTTAGGAGCCTGCATAATGGATGTCTGGCTTTTGGACTAAAAAATCCACTTGGTAATACAGGCAAATGAGTCATGAACAAGTCTTCCAGTTATATATAAAATTATTATATCCACAAGAGACTCTGAAAGCTGAAGAGATTTCAGCTTTCCAGACAATAAAGGGGAAGATGAAATGCTGTTACAGTATTTTCATTTATTCTGAGTATTTTTATTCAGTGTGGGTTTTTGTTCACTTAGTAATTATTACTGACATAGCCCAGCTTGAATTTCTTGAGGGACTGGAAAATATTCTTCTGTTCAGTGAGGGTTCATGGTAAGCAGAACAGATGTAAGCAGATCTGTCTTGAAAGTAAGTTTGCAGCAGTGTTCAATAGCTGCAGACTCTTCCCTGCCTGAATCAGAAGCTGGTGAATCTCCTCTGTGCTTGAGGAGCTGTGTGCAGTTGCTGTGGGAGTCAGAGCCTCACTAATAATTCAGCAGAGATTTCCTGAGATTAAACTATCTGACTATGGCCCTCATTTAGACTACTGACATCAGAGCAGGAGTGTGTTGGCTGAGTATCAGCAGCTGCAAGGGAGGCAGATGATAAGCTTCCTCCTTGCCTGTGGATGTCATACCCCTAAACCTTTTCACTCAGTATCTCTGCCAGTCAGCAAACGCTGTGAGCAGTGAAGCATCGATTTGAGCTCACTTTCTCTCCTTCCTTGTGTAATAGGAGAGGAAACATTGTCCCCTTCCATTGTATACCCTTCCTCTTGCTTTCAAAGTCACAACATTAAGGAATCAGCAGGAAAATCAAATATCTTATAACTTCTTATTTGAAATGAGGGTTGTTTAGCCCCTCTTCAGACAAAATCTATCCTCACTATATTTTTTTTCCTGAATTTTGTCAACTCTCAGAGAATTTTCTTCTCTTGACATTTTCCTGTTCTCTCTCCCATGCTTGCTTGTGCACCCATAGCACAGATGAAATAGGCACATCTTTGTAATTGTGACCTTTAGCTGGTTTGTTGCAGAGAATAAAATGCCAGGGGTCAAGCTCACTGATTCTTCGGGTTTGCCTGGGTTGCCTTGTTAAGCAGAACTTGGCCCTGTAAGTCCTAAAGAAAAAGAGGTTAATTTTTGGTTGACATTTCAGTTGCAGGTGTGAAGGGGTTGTGTTTAGTTGGTTGATTGGTTAAGGTTTTGGTTGTTTTTTTTTTTTTTAGTTTTGGGGACTTGAAGCAGAAAGGACTGATTGGGGTTTTGAATTATCCTTGAAGATCCTGGGAAACTCTATCAGTTACATTAAAATAAGGGAAGAGGGAAGAGGCTCTCTTGAGTTTTAAAATGTATGTATTGATACTCTGCACTTGTTTCCAGTCCAGTGTCCCAAGTGCTCCATTATGATAGAGAGCTAGCACTACCTGCTGCATCAGGAAAGGAATCCTGCTCCCAGAGAAAAATGCAGTTATGGAAATCTGTCTTTTTAATGTTGCCACAAAAGGATAAAGTACTTTACAAAGATCTGGTCTCCCCAGAGTCACAGTTCTAGCTCCAAGTAAGATAAGGGATAATAATTGCTCAGAGATGTAAAAAGAGGAGGAGGAATAAGAGAATATGGATTAGAGATCAAAGCTGTAACATTTTGTAAATGGTAATGTGAGAACCTCCTCTGGGTCATGGATCTTTTTAGTTTGATTTGTCTTTTCTTCCTGACTAGCAGATAGGGTTCTCTGTGCATAGTTCTGTTTCTCTCTCTCCTTCCCCCACCTCTTTTCTTATGCCTAGAAACCGCTGCTGCAGGTCAGGGTGATGTGAGCTAGCTGCTTACCTGCTGTGCAGAATAAGGATAAAAAAGGTCTTGCCTGAAAGGGTGATGAGTGATTTGTGTGAATCTCACTAAACCCAGCCTCCAGTTGTTCTTCAGTGCTAATAGAAATAATTTCTCATTTACATGAACAGTCCTAAGGTGACAATCAGACTCAAAGCTGCCCTTTGGAAAAAAAGTAAGGTTTGTCCCTAGGGCATAACATATACACAACTGCTTCAAAAAGCCATCCTGGGATGGCTGGTTGTGGAATCAGTTCATACTGAGGTGGCATCAGTATCTCTGCCCTGTCTTGCATTGTACTACAGCTTCAAAGCACTGAACAATGACAAATGTGAAAGACTTCAGGGAGCTAGTGAAATTCAGCGCAGTGCATTAAAGAAGGAGGAAAAAAAGTCTCTGGTAAGGCAATTAATTAGATTAACAACTAGCCACGTTTCTTTCATTCTCTTTCTAGATGAGGAACAAGAGATGACATAGACTTTTATTCCAGAAAAAGTCACTCTCCAGTGAGAGAAAGAAGGTCTTCCGAAACTTTGCTGGTGACAGAAGGCAAGGCAGGGTAATTGATGAACCATCATGCAGATGTTTACAGAACTGTTAAGATTTATGTGTGAAGTCTGTTCAACCCTGAAGATGCAGTGTTTTCTGTAAGGAAGAAACTGACAGGCCTGTGAAGGACAACCTTTTCAATTTCTCTTCCTGCCAGTGTAATCCTTCAGACCTGAGAGTGAACTGCAAATTACCCACCTGCAGTTCTTGGGTGGTACAGTACTCACTGCAATGGACTAGGCTTTTTTTTCCTATGTGATTTTTTTGGTTAGAAATGACATGTCCAAGTCTATGACTGGACTCATACAGAAAGATAAAGTCACCATGTGCATGACATACCATGTACATATATACAGTGTCCTGGAATAGAATACAATATATATTCTATATTTTATAAACATAGAATATATATAATATAATAGACAGAGTACTGGAATAGAACATTTAAATATTTTGGTGTTGAGGTATTACAGTGTTTATGTTGGTTAATTTAATGTTTTGTGTCTATGTGTTTGAGATTGGTGGAACTGCCAGGGACTCTGGTACTGACCTAGAATAGCAAGCATGAGCTGTCAAATATCAGGCACTACAGCCAAGAGATATTTATGACTTTGCTCCTCTGAAGGCATTTAAGGCCTTGAGGGAACAATTTGTGTGGAGGCTTCAAGTAAAAGGTAGTACAATAAAAGGCTATTTTACTTTCTATCAGCATGGGGGGGGGAAGGGAAAAAGGGTGTGGTATTTTTAGGATATTGGACAGAGACACAGTTGATACAGTCTCAATGTTTTAAATTAATCTGGTGCTGAATATGTAACAGCTAAGTAAGGAAAAAGATATTATCTGTACTGGAGAAGAAAAGTAAGCAAGTCCTTATTTAAAATTTAATCAAATTTAGACTTCAGTCAATTTCTACAAAATAGTTACATACCTACTAAATCACTTTAATTCTTTGCAGATAATGTTGTACTAAAGAAAATATAGTGGGATTGTAATTGGGTTTGGGGGTAATATACTTTGTGGGAAACCAGATTATTAGGATAATTTTTCAACTTGACTTAACCTGTTACCATGTGAAGTTCCTGTCTTTAGACTGTGACAGGCCAGACTGCCTCACTGACTTGAAATCTTTGTTCCACCTGAAATGTGCCCTGCTCTTGTACCTCCCTTTGCTAAGATAACCCCTGGCTATTTATTTGCAGTCCTTTCCCTTCCTTACTTCTGAAGTGGAGGGAAAACTTCCTGATGTTATGCCATTGTCCAAGTTTTTAATGACACACAGCCATCCTGAGACAATTTGTTGTTTCTGTACTGCTTTTTAAGGTCACTACTTAACCAAGGTAGGGAAATACATAAATTGAGTAGATGTTCTGACACCCAGATCAGCTTCCAGGATTCATAAATTATCAGAGGATGGGTCCAAGTCTGTCTGAAGAAGTCATTGAGACTAATTGTGAAGATGAAGCACAATATGATATTACACAGCACAAGCCAAAGCAAGGCGAGGTGCAGAGTTAGGCAGGGCTCTTACATCAGCAGTGAAACTACCCACAGTGCAAGTGAGAGCACTTGCTGAGAAAGCACCAGTATGCAAATATTTTTCTACTTGCACACTGTTCACAGCTTCTTACTCAAGACTTCCCTAGGACATTCATTTAAAAGAAAAAGGGTGACCCAGTTTTGGTGGGATCTTAATCTTTAACATTTTAGATTGCTTTCAGGCGATGCTTCTATTTAGATCTCGTACAATGTCACACTGGCTGCACACCTTGTGCAGCTGATGGCCTGAGGCCAGCTGCTCTACCTACTTTCAAGCCAACTTTGTTCATATTATCTGGGAAATGGACTGCTGAATGGAGGGGGTTTTGCTCTGTGAAAAGCAGTGGTTGTATTTGAGTGTTAATAACATGTTTTATTGAATGAAGAAGGCAGAGGTTGAAGAGCTAAAAATGTAGCAGAAGGCTCAGCAATGTTTTTTAGCTGCTGCAGAATTCATACAGGCATACAGCTCTGGCTGTATGGATCTGGGTAAGGGCCTAGGGAAGTTTTGGCTTTTCTTATAGGCTGTTCTACCCCAGATTCTTTCTGTTTTAGTCTCATTTATTTTGTTTATTGACAGTTAACAAATCTCACTTACTTTGTAATACTGAATGCAGATTTTTGTTTGAACCAAGACCCGCATATTGACTTGTTTTATGAGGTGTCTGGTACATAAAGTAATTGACAAACTGACAACTCAGAGAAGTTCTCCTGGCATAAAGACATAATGCAAACGTTAATAGCTTTTCTTTCAAAAGCAATGCTCTCTTAAAGCCATAACAGGAAATAAATGTCATTGGGGATACCTGACTAGGGAAGAATCCTGAAAGTGAGATGTGAATTCAATTTAAAAGGCTCAATGGGTACGTGACAGCTGAGCGTTGCACACTTGGCCCTTCAGGGTGAAAATTTCTGCCTCTAACACTTGTACTTGGGCCACTGTGTAACTCAGCAAGTCTTTGCCCTGCATGTATCATTGCAACATACAAATAGGTGCCTATAGGATGGGAATTTACAGAATGCTGTGAATGAATGATTTTTGTCTGAGCTGCTAATGCAACTCTTTCACTGGGGTGTCTGGTTGGATTGTAAGCCTTTTGAAACAAATATTGTTTTCTTGTATAAGAAGCTCCAGTGTTCTTCAAGGCCCTATAGTCCAGTTCAAGAGTAGCCTACAATGTGTCACCCACAACATGCAGTTTGGCTGCTTTTGTGGCAATGTCACACATGGAATTAGGATTTGGTGGTGGAGGGGAAGAAGTAGGGGAAACAGTAATGGCTAACTTTGTACATGTGACCTACTTTAGCTACTGCTGATGTGATAAACAAGAGGAAAAAAATGCATGAAGAAATATTTCTTCCTCTTTGTCTATAAACATATATAACACACTAGATATATTTCTGCATGCTTTTAAAAAATTCTCTGCAACTCTCGCTCCTCTGTAAGCATATAGGATTATGCATTAAGATGAAATTAATCCCTATTTTGAAGTGCACAAGCTCAGCATTTGCCACAGTTTTGCTCTAAGAAAGGGATTCAGACCATGTGGTCTCCACCAAAGAATGGCAGATTGTTGGCAAAATCTTTTTCCATTTGTTTCTGCAAGTGAAATAGTTAATAGATCAGTAATGCATTATTACTGGATTAGCAATCACACTCCCAAATGCTACTAGCTGTTCTCACTCTTTCTCCTGAAGATTACCTTTAAATCCTATCAGGGGACAAGATTCCTTTTGCCTTCCTGGTATTAGCACCCTAGTGACCTACAGTCAAAGTCAATAATCACTAAACTAGCTCTTTGTCATGGTGGAAGAACAGACTGCCTTAACCAGATCCACTGTTTCTTAAGAATTTAGTTTCTCTTGTCTGTGCCTTCATTTTTTATTTTTTTCCTTTGTTTAATTTTTTTTCCACCTCAGCTAATCTGAAGCTGAGCAGAAGGAAGTTTGCCACAATGAATCACTCAAGAGTCTATTGTGGGATCATACAGAATAGGAGAGTTTTGCAAGGCTGAAGACTGCAGAGGAACTGGAAACAAGAAAATGAGGAGAAGGTAGGTACTTAACAAATTCTTTCTTTCTGATTAATTAAGCTTATTTGCCTCTTGTCTGCAGCTGAATGTGGTCTGTAAACCTGCCTCTTCCTCTTGGTATGAAAGCAGAGAAACAGCACTGGAGACAGGTGATAAATTGATAAGAGAATTAATTCACGGTCTTTGAGGTCTCCTTGTCTACAGTTTCATAGGAGAGTTACTTAAAATTGCATGTTGGACATATCAAATAGTACAACACTTTTTTGTTTGTTTTGAGATGCTCACCAATGAAATGGCTTAACTCAGCAGTGACTCCTTATTTTGCCTCTTAAGTTACTTTGTGTTTGTTTTCATGGCATTTGTTTCATTATTGCTGGGATTCATTTACAAAAGCATTGGGGTACTTTATATGCAAAAAAAAGTTTCAAAAAGTAAAATTACACTTAAGTAACCATGTGCTTCATTTTTAAGGAGCAGTTATTTTTAAAATGTTTGGGTTTGAAACCTGAAATATATAGATACTAAAATATTTTGAATAGTAATGAATGTGCTAGCAGTTTTATTATGTTTTACTGCATGGAGGATTGATGTTAATGTATCTGTAAAATATTTTCCTCATAGCCTTGTAGGTTTTTTTGCTAACCTGTTACTAGACATGAAGGAAGGTCTGGAGATTTAAAATCTTCTTAGTATGCAGACAAAGATAACAGGATATGAACTGAAAGGTATAAGCAGCACTTAAAGTCTACCTTGAACCCAATGATGCATGATTGTGCAAGTAACTTCTTCAAGTGCCTCCCAGTAAATACGCAGCCACAGTATGTTTGCAGCACTGCTTTCTGATATAATCAACATAGTTATCTTCTGGGGTGAATGGTTAGATAAAGGAACGGGCTAGCATTCAGATCAAGGCTCACTGTGTCTTACACTTAAGGTGTTAGACTGTTTCATTCAGAACTGTTATTTCCTCGATTCACCTCAATTTTAGTTCATAGTGTTTCTTTTCTAGAAACTGCAAACAAAAAATGGTGGACAAGGAAGTGTGGGTGGGGGTTAATGTGAGAAAGCAAAGACCAATGCAACTGGACAAGAAAGAGCAGTTAAGTGTTTGAGCATTGAATTGAAAAGTAAGAGTAAGCTTTTCAAGTCAGCTCAAGTATTTTTTCTATGTGTAGGGAGAGCAATCATGTGGAAAACAAAAGCTGGGAGGCACCCAGACTGAAAACAAACTTTGGTTCGTACCAAGAACTTCCTTAAGACGTAAATGGACCAACTTGGTACCATTTTGTCCTCCACCCTCACCTACGACTTATTCCTCTGTGGACAGTTTCAGCTCACAAGACTGCATTGAAAATTCAGCTTATGGGCTCATCACTGTGCTTGGAGAATTTTGCTGGCTTTCAAACCACCTCTTACCTTTCTGCGATTTAAGCAATATTTTTCTGGCTGCTTAAAGCTCTGCTTCATGGTGTGTTCAGTGACAGACTTGCTGCCTGTCTATGACTGTTGGAGCTCCAGCCCAGCAGACCATGCATGTGGTCCCCACTGTTGTCATGCCAAACACAAAACATGACGAAGGAGCCAGAGGACTCACATGACATTTCTCTAATGCTGGGTTGCTTTCTTGCAGACTCAGAACACTTACTCACTTACTATGTGAAATTTTATTTTTTATTTGTTTTATTTTTTGTTTTGTTTGTTTTATTTTCTTTGGGTTGCAGCATCTCCTCAAATAGGGCAATAAAATTTTGCTTGCTGTATAAAAAATGTGGAGGAAATGCAGTGCAAGTCCAAATACGACTATACAGCAGCTATTTGTGAAATGATGTGACTGTTATAAATGAAACAGGATTAACAAAATAGGTATAAGATAATTTTCAGTCCTTTAAAGCTATGAAACCCTGTAGTGTTCAGGGTCTTTTGGTAGCATACCACTACCTTACACTTTTCTTTTTTAAAAGAAATAAATTAGACGTGCTGTGTAAACATTTGTATCTAAACTTGATATGGTATGCAAACCTAGCATGATGCAAGGAAAGGTCATTCAGAGAATAGTAGACTCTGAGCTCTGTGGCCACCAGGAATATTTATTTACTTCCTACGTTTTTGTTTTTTTTAATCATCTTGGGCAATGTGCTTTGTCAATAAGGTCTGTCAGGACCTAGACAACCTCTTTACAGAGGAGGCATTGTAATGATGAATACATGAGGGACAGTAAGCTGCCTCAGGGCTGCTCTCATGGGAACCATGTAAGTACCTACAGTAGTCACCTGCTCTCCCTGCAGCAGACCCTACCTTGAGGAAGGGGGCTTCATATTTCAATAGATGATGAATAATATTTCAGCACTGTGGGCTGGTTCCCAGGCCAATATTCAGTGGGCAACAGGAAATCATGTGTCCACAAAGAGACAAACTTGAAATGCTGAGCCATATTGCCAAGCTGGAGAAAGACACAGTGCTTCCATCTTGTGGCGTGCATGATTTTTCTTCATTGTCAGTACAGCCTCAGGACACTGGAATCATGAGCCATGACTAGGTTTTAGAGGTGCTGTTGTAATACAAACAGTACTGCTACCACTAAGCAGCTTGCTTTTTAATAGCGGTCTTCACAGCAAAACCCCAAACCCAAGTTAATTACAGGAGGCCAGGGAATTATTTCAATTAGACCAGGATAGTAGCCCTCTGTCCAGAAAAGCAGCTTTAAGCACAACTCTGCTGGAGCAAGTTCAGTCCAGCTCATTAAGACCAAGTGTTAAGACCACAGCCAGATTCTAAACTGTCTTTTAAAAACCACCTCTTCTATGGGTTACTGTTGTCTGAAGAGCTGCTCTGCCTGTACTTGATAGCATCTCTTTTTTTCTCTCCTGCCCAGCCAAACTGAGACCAGTAGCTTTCACCTAATGGTGACTCTACCCTCTGCACTTGTCCTGGTCTGGGAAGTCAGAATTTGTAAACCTTCTGTCATGCTCTTGAGATAATTTCCCATCTAATGTGTGCTTTTGTGCTGGTTTGGTTGGATAAACATAGGTAGAGGACAACATATGTATGCCTGTCATTAGGGTTACTTGCTACAATTAATTTATGGTTCCTTGTAATTCTTGAAATTTTGTGGGACCAATGGATATCTTATATTCCATGAATATTTAAGCAAGCTCTATCTGAAGATGATGATTTTGCAGTTTTTCTCCTTATGATTACTGACCTCACAATTCTGTTCTCCTAAGTGAGTCCCATTGGATTTTACACCTGCTGCTCCCTTACCTGTCTAGAAATGAGTATGGATACGACTACTATCATACTGCTATAGCCAATGACTCCTCACAGGACTGAGGTTAGATTTTTGAAACAAATGAAATTTGTAGTCACTCAAGTTATGTCAATCAGACTGGAAAATTTTAACTGCAGTTGTTCTAAAGATCAGTGCAGGGTTAATATTGATGAAATGTAATCCCTAATTTTCTAAGTCTCCTAAGAGCAGGTCGTATCCACAGTGGCATCTTGTTGGTCTCAAACAGCTGTGAGGCAGCAATTCTTGGCTTTAATTTGAGTTACAAATACCCCATTTCCTGAATGGATGCTAACTTTGACGAAGTGAGTACTGCCCAACTGTCTACAACCTGTGGACACAAGAAACAATTTATCAGTTTGACAGTGTCAGGAACAGAGGCAGGAAGAAAAACAGAGATGGAATGATGGAAAGAGATGGAAGTTGATGACAGCATGGAGATGAGAAGTAAGCAATATGAGTGTATTCCTTATGAAATGGGATAGAAGGGATTAAAGAAACCCAAGGAAAGTAATAGTGAGGAGATGTAAAATATGCTTGTATCTAGTAAATATGAGCACAGAAGCAAGAGGGCTTGGGAGGAAAAGAAAGCAAAAAAAGAGAATATATAATGAAAAAGGCCTTGCTGAGCTGACAGAAGAATGTCCCTGGAGGAGAAAAATGCAAAACTATAAAGAATTGGGTATTTTGACTAGCTTAAAGCAAAGCACAAGTTCTGGCAACAAGGGAAATGAAATTCTTTAGAAGAAGAAAAAGTAGATTTTCAAATAGAATAGAACCAACATAGACTTGGAGTTAATTTGGAGTTTTTCTATTGAAAGTTGGTTGATCAGATATTATACTAAAATACTTATATTTGATTCTCCTGGGAAGCAAAATCATGGAGAAGCTTGCTGTATTTTTTTAATAGCTTTTTCTACAAAGGTCTGATGTTTTCATTATCACTACTGGATGGTATGGTGAATGATCCAGAGAGCCTGACACCCAAGGATTTGTATTTTCCTTGATATGGGTACGCCTGCATCATAAAGGAAAGATGCCCCAGACAACCTGAGGCAGGCTGAATGTAGGTGTTGTTGTATGGTGGTTGAAGCAACACAAGACTCTGTTCTGCATGTGCCTGAGTAATGTCAGAGCTGAAACCTCTGCTGTTGTCATTGCTCTTCTTTCATGTGTACATCATGGCAGTCAGGTGCACAACTGTGGTACAAATATGTCAGGATTGGACCTCAGAGATGTCAGAACAATGTTAACATTTACAGAAATGCATTAATTAATAATGAAGAACATTCAATGTTCTATGTACTGGCTTCTGCTTTTCCACCCACTGACACAGCTTTCTGTCTCACTAGTCCTGATTACTGCTAAGAAAGTACATGCCAGAAGCAAACACTCCATTTTAGCAGTGCTGGCTACTGAAAGCCTTCACTCGGTTTTAATGGGCGTTCCAATTTTTGCTGGCAGGAGCAAGGTTACAGTTAGATGATAATCCTATTCTCCAGCACAGTGAAGGCCATAAAAAGAATGGTTTTGGAAATGGCTTCCTCTGTTTCTAGCTGAAAAATGAAATTTCTTTAGAAGAGGAGTTGCTTTTTCAGCTAAGTTTTCATTGAGACCAAAAGATTTCTTTTACTCATACATCTTAGCATAAATGGGTATAAAAAGACCTTTTCAGAACAAGACTTGCAATATAACAATATTGTTTTAAGTTAAAAGGTAAAACTAGAGTTTAGTCCTTCATGAGTATGGTAAGTGGCGTTTCAAAATTTTAAAGTAACTTTCTTAGAGTATCTTATCCTCATGCAGGAAAATAAACCCTGTCAATTCAAAGTAGTACTAACCTCCTTTCAGGCAGTTGTAGCGGGAAGTAAGGTCATCCTTGAGCCTCCTTTTCTCCAGACTAAACAACCGCAGCTCCCTCAGCCGCTCCTCATAGGACTTATTCTCTAGACCCTTCTCCATTTCCATTGCCCTTCTCTGGACATGAAAAGTGATGAAAGTAAGATGATTTCTGCTTGTTTGCTCAGTTCCTAACAATGCAGCTGCTGGCAAATTAAAAGCCAAGTAGAGTAGGGGAAAAAGACATATTCAGGGAGAAGGTGTAAGATAAAATGTCCAATAGAGCATGCTGGAGCACTCCAGACATGTGAAATCATAGGGCTGAGATAATGTGTAAGAAATTACACAGACCCTCTGTAGTGGGATGGTTCTTAAATTATAAACAACTTTATCCATAGGCACTCATAGGTATCACTTTGGGTACTGAAACCCCAGTGCCAAATATGCATTACCAAATAGAACTTTCTATGGCGTTATGGTTTTTGTAATTTGCTCAGGTTTTTTTAATAGAGACTGTGGAAGTGACATGTTAATAGGATATAACAAATACACAGATATTGGAAGCTAGAGTGCTTTTATCATACTGGATGTTCACCACTGTGTAAGCATGGAACAAAAATTTGCATATCCCAGACAGGGCTGTTCTGTTTCTTCTTTGAATGTTTCATTGCTTGGCTAAGTTAATTGTACACAAGCACAGCATGATTTTCCCTAGCTGCTTCCTTTCGAGCTGAGAGAAAACACTTGATAAAGGACAAAAAGACTAGTTTGCAGCAGATCAGTCAAAGTAAATCCCATTTTAATTGGAAAATGTAGAGCCATTTATTCTTATTTAGTCATGTTGCCAGCCAAATATGTGCCTTCTATCTCCAGCCACTTCAGCACAAGTCTCTTTAATGTTCTTTGTGTGTATGTTTAGTAATGGAAAAGTTTGTGTTTATTTTTCATACTGCAGAGTTACTGAACTGCTTTTGCTTAGATTTGATACTTATCTTTTTAAAGACTAGCTGGAAATTACCACCTTGAAATGTGAGTTTCAAAGCTCCTCACAAACTGGAGAGTTATCAGGAGATAAGGAGAGATGAAAGGAACTTTCAATAGAATGTTTATTAATTTTGCTTCTTACCTTTGATTATTAGTTACCTATAAGGAGGACTCTTTCCATAGGACACTATGCTAGCATTTTGGACATCCAGACTGTTGTCCCTGAATAGTATTCTGTCAGTAATTTCCAGTGGCTTATTTGTCTTTTATTTACTGGAAACTACCTTACCTTCACTTGTGTGGCTGACTTGAAACCTTCTGGGAAACATTAAATTTAAAAATGAAATAAAATATGTTCACGCTTCAGTAGGGCCAACCCTTTTTGCAAATCCATTTTGGAGTGCAGTTTCATGAGTTGCTGGATTGTGCAGGGTATAAACCTCTGCCATGTGCGGATGTGGCTGTGAGAGGCAGAGCTAGGAACCTGTGCCAGTGGATATTCTGTTGAATGAGCAATGACAAGGGGCAACTGCCTGAAAATACAGATTTTCTTTAGAATTAAAAGGATAGTATTCTTGCCATTTCTGCAGAGGGTCCCCTGTGTGTTTTCTCTGATTACATTAAAGGAGATAGAATTACATAAAAAAGGGACTAAGTTCCAGTTTTACTAGGAGTGTGTTCTATGTGCCCTGCATGTCCTGAAGGAGTTGGACAGGTTGTACTTAAATGTGGAAGAGGATGCATAAATAGATGGTGCTTGTTCTTTTAGCATCTGATTCAAAGACCTTTTAAATGTAGTAGAACGTTATGGCCCACTTCAGTGACCACTAAGCCAGTAACTCCCGTTCAACGATACGGTCACTGCAGGACTGTAATCAAGTGGATACCGATCATCTCGTGGCTCAGCCTGACTTCTTATCCCAGGTCCCTCATCAGCATGACTGCTTTCATCTTTTTGCCTAGCTTTGCAATAGCCTGAAGCATCAGAAAATCCCTCAACTCTATGCCCTTTGTTACATGTAAGTGTATTCTTTGACAGACTGCCTGGAACAGACATACTTCAGCTAGTATTGAAGTCTATGTAAATAGGAGTGTTTTGAGGTTCTTTTGTTGCTGTTGTTTTAGTTTTGTGTAGGAGGATGGTATGTTTTGTTGATTTAAGATGTTTTGGGAATTTTAGAGACCACTTTTTAGTGGTGCATTTGGTGTTTGAAAGCAGCTGGATTATTTTCTCTCTAAACTTGCCAAATGGAATTTATTCCACAAACCCTTTGGCATTTTCCAGAAGATGGTGCCAACCCTGACGTTTTAAAATAACTGGAGCTTTCTTCCCTTATGCTGTCATCTTGTTTTCCAGGTATTTTTGGTATAGAATAAGAGCTTGAAAACATATGCATAAGGTGGGCACATTTCAAAAAGAAGTTTGAGTTTTTGAAGAAAAATGGGATGAGAGACAAAGGCATATCAGAGCGCAGACCTGCCAGGCATTTAGGATCAAATGTAGATAATCTCTTTCATGCTGTGGCGTGTAGAGAAATCTCAGAATTCACTTGTAGCTGGAGCATGCAAAAAGTGTTTCTGTGAAAATGAAAAATCATGAAATATTGCTGTCCATGCAGTGAACACTGCTATTTTGTGGATCAGTTTTCTATGCAAATGATTTTTATTTTGCTTGTATTGGTCTTTTCAGCAGGGGTCTAATGTAGAGTTCTTATTGAAATAGGAAGGAATACTCATTTTGAGCACTTTCAAATGTCACCACAAATATTTCTGCTGAGTAATGTAAATGGAAAGTCCAAAATTGTTAGAAAAGACTTCTCTAATCAAACATGAGACAGAGTATACAGCTGCAACTCATGAAGCCTTCAACATATAACTTTACAAAACTTTATTTTTGTCTGAATGCTTGTATTGTATTGAAAAAATCTTAGGAAAGAACAGTGATGATAAGCAAGCTAATAATGCCCCTAAAGAAGCCATACATGGGAAATTGTTACCTGCTTTGCAATCTTGTCCTACACTGGAGTTAGATTGCTAACTATTCTTTCAGAGAGAGAAGTATCTCTTGTTGCTGGTGAGCAAGGAACAGGAACATTCAGTCTCAGGGGATGTGCCAAACATTTCTGATGCAGTTTAGGAGTGTACATGTACATATCAGGTTCTTGCTTAGTGCTGCCTGGCCTAGATAGAGTAATTTGTCATGAATCATTGATGAGGTTTGATTCATGGTCCTGGCATTCTCCCTACAGGTCTCTTGCATGCTGGGATATCTCCAGCCAGTGCTAATTTTTGGGGATGACATTTTCTCCACACTAACACTGAATTGCCAGCTTCCCAGCAGGCAGAACAGCTTAGAAAAAGGAAATCCTCCTAACTTTTTCTTGACTCAGTATGATTGATAGTGGTGGGGACTGGGCACTTTGAAAATGGCTCCAATACCCATGTCTTAATGATCATCCAGAGCAGAGTGTTGTATTTATTGCCAGTTAACCTAAATCCCTCATAAGATAAATCAAAGGATAATATATTTACATAAGCCAAATATGGACAGCAAAGTTAGTAGGTGTATCAGCAAACCAGAAGAAATAAAAGCAAATCTTGATATACACCTTTACTTGAGCTCATCTTCAGCTAGCAAGCAGTCAGAATACTTTGGTGCTTTATGGCTGGGATCTAATTCTTGGACAAAGCCCACTACTTTGCATTTAAATGTCACTGAAAAACCCCCTATATTTACGGGTTACAGGCATGTGGTAAGTGGCCAAACTTTTCTTGGAATTCTGTTCAGATTCAAGCATTCTGCCTCTTTTCCTTAATGTTTTCCTGTAATTCATCACTTTCTTTGGGGGTCAGTTTAAATATTCTCATACAGGACATGTAACCATTCACCTTATTGTAGAAATGTTGATGTATTTCAGATGTTAGCTAGACAGTATTCTCCTTTCCAGATGACATTCAGGCTGGTTCTTTCACTGGGCTCTAAGGAATCATTATCCCATTACGAGATAAGCGTTCTTTCATCTGACTGAAGATGCATGCACAAACCTCAGTACGTGGCTTTTCACAAAGCCATATCCTTATACCAGCAGTACTACCAGGTACAGGCATGTAAGAGAGATCAAAAGTTAGGTGCATTTCCTATTCTTGAGGCTCATCATGTCAATAACCAGCTCCTTTGGTAAAACAGTAGATTTGAGATCAAGGGTTCCCAGGCCTGGAGAGATCCAGTGACAAGTTATTTTCTGAACCAGCAGATGGAAAGGATTTACTACAGTGATCAACTTTTTAGGTGCTGTGTACAACTAAAGAAACATTGTTACTAGTTACAGAAAAGCTATTTTTCATGCTCTATTTATAAATACCCAGGATAAAAGTAGATTCTACATAACTTAAGGGAGTCATGGGGGAGGGAAGGAGTGCTTTCATTGCTACTGAGGAGTATGGAATATACAAGATGCTTTTGGATAAAAGGTGATTTTGTTGAATTATTTAGCAGTGATGCATTCCCTCCATCCAGCAGGAATAAATGCTGAGTCTGTGCCCTGGTTTTCCAGTGTGAGGGAGCTGGGTACTTCAGTACCGTGGTATATGATCTCTTACAGAGGGTCTAGATCAAAGATCAGAATGAAATGTCACTGTGAGATCCCTCACCACTATTTTGTAAGTTCAATAACATTATGTGTGAGAACAAAAAGAGGTCTTTGAATTAGTACTTCTACTCTGTTCTTTATTACCCTATGTAATTCTAGCAATACACACAGGAATGAGTATTAGTGGATCTATGCTAGTGGGGGAAGGAAATGAAAAACAGCACCTCTCTTGACTTTTTTAGCCTATGTACATATATGTACTGTTTTCCAATTTCTTTGCATATGTACATAGATAAATTGATTGAGAGTTGCTTAAAAACTGTGTACAGCATGGCATAATTGATAGGGGGGAAAAAAAATCTTACCAAAAACTTGGATTTTACCCATTAGTGTTCATTGTGACCTTTTCGTTTGCAATGGAAAAAAACCCCAAACTTTTCTGCTTTCTCCTTTCCTCTTCCTCAGACCACAGCCCCTCTTCTTAAATATTAGGTATGAAAACCCAAATCCGTGGAGCCCTTTAGCAAATATCCCATTGGCTTCTCTGAAACCAAAATTTCTCCTGAATTTATAAAATGGTTAAGCACTACTAAGCCACACATGCCATAATGCACACCCAAAATGCCAGTGGTTTCTTTTCAGAGACTGGCAAAAATGCTGTTGTTAGATCACAGGGTATTAAACCAGTGTTTCTGTTGTCAGATATCCAGCAGAACCATTGTTGCTATGTAGAGGAATGTTATTAAACACTCCACTCCCCAAACTGTTCTTAATGTCAAAAGGAAGGTGTACCTTTTAACATATTGCTTTGGATTTTAAATATGTTTGCTTATTTGCAGTGCTTTGGAATTTACCTTTTATAAATACATAAAATGCATCTGCAATTGCCAATAAATATCAGTATTGTCTTTTAACTTTGCTTCAAAATATCCCAATTTCGTGTATGACACTGAGTAGGATAACAAGCCTCTGTATACCTCTTATGAGCATCTCCAAAGTGTTTTTGATTTGTTCCAGAAGAACTTTGTCTAGGCATAGAAATGTAAGAATCCTTGGTTCTAAGACTTTCAGTAAGGATAGTTAACTGTTTCGGTATGAAACCTCCCTAGGAACTGTAATAATTTTGCATAGATCACTGTACATTTCCATAAGAGGTACTGTCTGTCACTTCTGAATTGATGTAGATAAAAACTGCTCAATGATTGTCAATGAGTCTGTATTTAGTACCAACTTCAATCTGTACTGATCTGCCCAAGAAGTGAGCACATTGTAGTCACAGGCTGGAAGTGCCAAAGGAAACATGGAGCTGTCATGATGGGCTGCTTCCAAGCAGTTTGCTAGGACATGTGAAATAGACATAGATGCACCAGAGCCAACACATTTAAGACTGTTAATGTATTTTTTCTTGGGTATACATAGAATGCCCAAAATTAGGGGCCTTAAGAATATATTCAAACCAGATTGCTTTTTGTAAAGGACTTTGCTCACACACTACACTGTCCATCTTGTGTCTTCACATTTAAATGGATCTTTATGTTTCATTCACTGGATTAAAGATTACTTCCTGCAGGGACTTAATATAGAAGGGAGACTTCCTAAAGGTGTAGTTCTCCTTACAGTCAAAAGATGGTGGTACAATTTCTGTTCCAAGCGGCCCAGCAACACAGAGTAATAGCTATGTATCCATTGTTTGCACTTATAAAACGAGATAGGGCAAGAAAAGAAAAGTGGGGCTCTGTAGATGGGACCCTAGCAGCCAGTTGTTTGTCAGGCATTGGTTATGACCATGACCTTCTCTGGTAGTCAGTAATCCTGAATGTGGCCAAGATGGCCAGATTTAATTGACTCTAGTACAGCCATCAAGCCACCTGGTGCCAGAATGGACATCTGTACTGAAGGGATTATTGAAAGGCTTAGGGAGTGGAGAGAGCATGAAATGACAGTGTCCTTATCATCTCTGATGTGTTCATAAAGTCTCTAAAAGCAACAACTTATGTAATTAAAGTAGAAAGTTTAATTAGACCTAACTATTGATTAGTTCAATGTAAATCTCGAAGTATTTTATACTGAGGTGCAGATAGTTCATAGCAAGAAAATGATGCTTCTCTGGAAAATAGAACTAGAGTTTCCTTAATCTAAAAAGGAGAGAAGTTGCCACTAACTGCTTAAAACAGAGATTTAAGACAGGCTGTTACCTGACAAATGTCTATTCTTCCCAGCACATTTAATTTTCTAGGAATACAAAGCAAATAAGATGCTCATGCTGAATAAAATAGAGTTTGTTTCTTTCCACTAATCAACAATGGAATTTCAATATCATTTTGTCTGTAATGAATCCTGTTAGAGCAGTTGTTTGCTTGGGCAGACTGCTGATTGTAGCAGAATCAGGGAAACTAATTTTACACAGAGGATACATGATGTTCTTCAGCAAAGTAGGATCAGTACGGATCTAATATTCCTAGCACACAGATATTTAGATGCATATGGTGCTACATCTGAGCTGAGAAAGAAGAAACATGTCTGCATGTGGCATATGCAAAGATTGCACATGGAAAATTTATATCCTTGAGTAATAGAGTGAGTGTTTCTGTATACACTGAAATGCTACTGTGAATCTGCTTAGAGGTAAGACTAATACTTTGAGACAAATGCTCAAATATCAATACAAGTGCTCTGCTTTTAGGTGTGTAATATCTGTTTCAGGAATTCCAGTTCTGCCAGTGCCTGTAAAAATTGTGCTTGGTCCTAACAAGTTAAGTTCAGGCACCAGTATTAGGCACTGTATGGGGTCAGTGAAGTGCCTTCAGGCTCAACATAGAAGTAGCCAAAAGAAAACAGTGAGTACAGGAGCTTGTCAAAATTTTCTTGCTTTTAGGAACCAAGGTACAGTTGAAAGCCACACATTATCACATTTTTCTACCAAGGACTCCCTTATGGATGTCATCCACTGCAGTAGGACTGTATTTGGAGAAGGCAAAACAAGTAGTGGTACTTTTCAATTCTCTGGCTTCAGATTGAAGAATACAATGAGAACTATTGCAAAAAAAAAAAAAAAAAAAAAGAAAAAGCTTGGCAGATAAGGCAGAATCCTATCTCTGGAGTGGATATGAGAGCATTATGCTGCAAAACCAAGGATTTGCTTTCTGTTCCCTGATTTCAGGCTCAACCTGGGAACAGGAGGAAGTTTGTGACTTTTAAGAATTGAAATTTTAGTTTCAGGCACTGGTGTTATCTGAGATGTGTCTAAATAATTATCTCAATTCTCTGTATTATCTCTAGGAAATTATTGTAGAAGCAGACTGACATTTTTGGTTCATTCCCACTGAACTAGAGCCCATTTGCCTCTAGAAATCAAGGTGCATGGAGAATGACTTCTGCGAAGCCTGAAAGAGATAAAAGATACTGCTAACATACATCCTTGCAGCTCTTTCCTCCCTCTTGCAACAATCTTTGTTGTAATTCAGTGGTTTCTGAAGCATTCTAGTTACCTCTAGGAATTTATTTTTTTAGGCACGACATAGTGTGTGGTTCCTAAATTATAAGTAATCCACTGAAATAGCTGATTTGGGCTGGACTGCTGGAAAAGATTGCTGATGAGTGTTTTGAATGAGTGCTTTTATAAATTCCATTACCCTTGAAACCCCTACGTGCCCAGAAAGTTGCTCAATTCATTCTAAATTGGAAGTAAAGCCATAAAAAAGTGTAACTAGCTGGATGTGTCAGTTGCATTGGAATATAATTGTCTTGGCAGATAGTTTTGGTTTGTGTGTTTTGTTTCCTTGTATTTAACAATTATAAAGACATTCCAAGTAAGCAGTGCTGTAGGAGTTCCCTCTGGGTGTCCCTGGAGTCTGGAGACATCCATTACGGTTCATAGGGCACAAATGGTGTCAGAGCAAGTGACAAGCTGTCTCCATGCTGAGTTGATGAAGCAGGAGACCTAAAGGTAACTATTTCTTGTTCTTTTTTGGGCTTCCTGCTCTGAAAGGGTTAAGTGGAGAAGTTGTGAATGCTGGTTATGGTGATAAAGTAAATGCAGGGAGAATGTGGACAGTGGACAACTCTGACTTCCCTTGTACAGGTCCACCTTTCCCTGTGTATAGCAGCAGCTCAGTTTCACCTGCTGTCTCTTACTGTGTCCTGCTGTAACTGTAGCAAACCAAACCATTTTATTTAATAATAAAGGCAGAATAGACCACTTCAAACAGACATATACTGTGTTGAAGAGGCTCTTGCTAGATCTAATGGCTTTTCCAGATGTGGTTGAAGTCACTAATGGATGTTAAAGGCAGAACCTGCAGCACTGAAAAACAGATCTTCCATGAGACAGCTTAGAAGCCATGCTGTTCCTCTTGGTTGCAGTGCTCTCTGGCCATGAGACACATTCAGCAGCACTTTTTCACTCTTCCAAAATTATGTCAGTAGATACAATTCAGGTCTTAGCAGAGAAACATGGAAATTCATATAATTTTCTGCTGGAATTAGAAACTGTCTGTTCTATGGGAGCTTGCAGAATTGTTTTGACTTTTTGATTATAATGCTGATGATTATGTATCTGAATTTCCTGCCTTTCTGGATAAAGTAGTGAGGCACAGATGAGGTTATTACTTTTCATTTAAATGGGTCGAGGCCATCTGTATGAGTTTCAGTTGGGCAAACTGCTGAGTCTGCACTTCAGTCACAGCAACCTGAGGCAGTGCTACAGGTTATGGGCAGAGTGGCTGGAAAGCTGCCTGATGGTGAATGACCTGGAGATGTTGGTCCCTGGTCAGATGTGTTCCCAGGTGTCTAAGAAGTTCAGTGACATTCTGGTCTGTATCAGCAATGGTGTGGCACCAGGGCAGTGATTGTCCCCCTGTACTCAGCACTGGTGAGGCCGCACCTCAAATCCTGTGTTCAGTTCTGGGCCCCTCACTACAGGAAGGACATTGAGGTGCTGGAGCATATCCAGAGAAAGGCAATGAGGTTGAGTAAGGGTCTGGAGCACAAGTCCTGTGAGGAGCAGCTGGGGGAGCTGAGGGTGTTTAGCCTGGAGAAAAGGAGACTTAAGGGGAAATATTATCAGTCTCTACAACTGCTTGAAAGGAGGCTGTAGAGAGGTGGGGGTTTTTCTCTCAGGCAACCAGTGACAGGAAAAGAGGAAATAGCCTCAAGTTTTGCCATGAGACGTTTGGTTGGGTATTAGAAAAAATTTCTTCACTGAAAGGGTTTAAGCATTGGAACAGGCTCCCCAGGGAAGTGGTGGAGTCACTATCTCTAGAAATACTTAAAAAACAGGTAGACTTAGTGCTATTGGTTTAGTGGTCGTGGTGCTATTTGGTCAAAGGTTGGACTTGGGGCCTTGAAGATCTTTTCCAGCCTTTATGGTTCTATGATTTCTATACTGCTAGAATTCTAATTTCAGATGCCCAGTGACAAATTTGACTCTTCTGTATATCATTATCTTAATGCAGCCTCCTGTCCTGTGTATAGAACCAGTAAAGCTTCTTTCTACTCTACCTACTCTGAACCTACAAAGAAAGATTGATGGATAACATGATTTTGATGTTAAGTGGTAACTTTTCTAGTAGGAACAATTTATGTGGTGATGCAAAAAAAAAAAATCTGAAAGTGTTTGGAATATTAAATATTATGGATTGAAAAGGGAAATGCAGTCATGCAATGTTTTCATTAGAAACTTCCAAACCCACCATCCTGGTAGAGCAAGAAAAATCATGACGTTACTAGAAGACAGTAGAACTAGGAGACCATTTTAGATTCAAGACAACCTTGCCATAACCACAGACAACTCAGAGACTTCTTGACATTCTGATATAATAATTTTTGATCCAGTAAATGAGGGATCATTCTCAAATATTTCTGGAAAAAATTAAAATCTTAAATTATGAGAGCTGTGGCCTTTGCATAGGAAAAAAGCAAGATATCCTGACTGGGATAGACTGTTAAATTCCTGTGTTGGCCTTTTGCAGGTCTGTTGATTCTTTTTCTACATTACTTAGCCATCTTTGCAATAGACAGGCTTTTATTTAGCTAGTCACAAGGTTTACTTGAGGTGAAGCACCTTGTTCAGAGATGGTGCTTTGTATCTTACACTGTTGTAACATGTAATTTCACAGAGTAGTCTCTGTTCTTCTCTCCAGGCAGATGAACATCATCTCTGCTTCTCACCCTAGGGAGTGACTAGTTCATTGGCCATGTCATGCAATCATATCACAAAAACCTTGGGGACTGTCAATGTTTAATCTGCCCTTAATGAAGCCTGCCAGATCGGCTTACACTATTTGTCACTATTTTCTGGCCTGGCTGCCAAAGCCTTGGCAATGATTTGTGCTTCTAAAACATGGAAAGAAATAGGAAGGCTTGCAGTTGTAAGCGTTAACTAAAATTGAAATCCATGAGAAACCCAGGCAGAAATCCACCTTTGATGTGTTTCCTGTGTGTTCTAGGCTAGATGAAATCAGTTTGGTTTTAATCCCCATAATGACTATTCCTTGGCTGAACTCAGGCAAGATCCATGCAGGGACTGAGGCCAGATGTAGGGACTGAGGCCAGATGTAGGGCCTGCTTACTCTCTGGGGTAGACTAGAGTTCAGGAACCCTC
The DNA here is from genome assembly GCF_023055355.1 of Agelaius tricolor. Taxonomy (NCBI): domain Eukaryota; kingdom Metazoa; phylum Chordata; class Aves; order Passeriformes; family Icteridae; genus Agelaius; species Agelaius tricolor. The sequence goes on from NW_027269268.1 coordinate 21,069,145, forward strand.
AATCTGGAACAGTTACAATGGAGTGCAGGCTTGTGCACAGCACAAAGGCTTGTTAGTGGCCATGCACAGAGCCAGATTGTGTGTTTGTGCACTGAGCTCCCTGGCATTTCTGTTTCATGAGTCACTATGCAGATCCCTGCCAGCTCAGGTGGCCCTGCACCCACATTTATAGACATGGCCTTAAATGCCTAATGGCCGCCTTAAATACTTCAGGCAGGAATGTCAGCCTTCAAAATCTGCCACGTAACCCAGGTGTCTGGAGATGCTAAGCAGCAACAAGGGCTGAGCAGCTGGGCATCTCCATCATACTTAGGCACAGAAGACACTGTGCCTGTCCTCTCTGAAGCATTTAGTCTGACAGAGCTCAGAAAGCACCTGTTGAACCCCAGCAAAACAGCTGCTGCCGTCGGGGACACAGAAACCTGATTCTACGCCTAATGAACAGCCAATTACCGAGGCAGAGATTGGACTTTCAAGGTTAGTGCCTTAAACAATAGCCTGACTACAGGCTACGGAGTGGTCTTGTTCCCTCCCGCATTCCCTTTGCTATTTGCTAATAGCAAGACAGCAGCTTCAGGAGGAATCCAAAGTTACAATAACCTAAAAAGATACAATTAAATAAGGGAATGTTGGTTATGCTTTTATCTGGCTGCTACGAGATTTGAGCCCAAATCTGTCATCTCCTGAGTACAGTAACTGGCTCTCATCACTTCCCCAGTCAGCTTTTTTAAGAAAGGGAACTTAAGAGAATGAGAATGAATGTATGAATCCCAGTTGGAGATGGGCATTTTCCTGCAGTCCAGATGAGGATACCAAGTTCATGGACAGAATTTAATATCTTACCATTCACAGTAGCTAAATTAGACAGCTCTGTGCTAATGTGCTGGCTTTTGTGGGTGTCATTCCTGTGGATTGCTTAAGCACAGAAATCTTGGCAGAAGGATCTGCAGACTGCAAGGCACCTTGTGGTTAGGAGCTGACACCCCTGCCTGTGCCTCTTTGTGAATCTGTCTCTTCCTTTGTTTACTGCTAAGATTTCTTTTCTTCATCCAAAGCATGTCAATTTAAGTAGATGGGGAGTGGGACTTTTTCACTATAATAGGACCATGAGAGAGAAGAGACTGTAGCAATGCAGAAGAGACTGAAAAGCAATGCAAATTTGATGAGCAGTCAGTGCCCTAGAAATATAAGTAACCTGCCGGTGTAAAGGCCTGGGATGGAGTTAACTGAGGTGGTGTGACAACACGAGATTTCCTTTGGAATGAGTGATATAATGTTGTACAAAGGGTTTCTATTGACATTTCTATCTCTGACCAAAGTCATATATAATATTGTGTTGTTAATATATTTTTTCATAAACCTGATGTAATGGTGTGAGAAAAAGATATGGAAAACATAATAAATACTGATGGAATGGGTGAAAGACATTTAAAATAACATTTTAAATAACCGCTGAAAGTCTGCCTTTCTCAGCTGTATGTAGACTGTAGTGCTGCTATCATGTTCCATGAGGTGTGCCAAACAATGTGCAGATCATAACAGCTCAATTTTTTTTTTTCTGAATCAATTTGCTGAGAGGCCATTTTTGCAGATCTTAGGCTGTCAAGAGAAGCTTGAACTCCTAGAGTGAACTAACTCCCTGTTGGAAGGAAACTAACAGCAAGTTCACAGGTTACAGCTGCATCTTTGTGTGCCTGAGTCCTGCTATGAATGCAGATCTTTCTTTTTTTTAGTCTAACTGCCTTCTCAGCAGTATCTCAGCCAGATCCCTTACAACATGATTGGAGTTTGTGCTAACAAGTGTAAGTGCTGTATGTTAACTTACTGGAAGCGCAGTGGCACTAATAAAATGTCCACTTCTGAGCTGTGTGCCCTGTCCTTTGCTTGAGGAAGCCACAGGTGTCCACGAGTTGGATACTCACAGACTGTCTACATAGACAAAGGAGAGGATTCCAAGTTCATGTTGCTTCCACACTGTAAGTTGGGTAGATGTTACTTAGCTCAGTCCAGAAGTCATGTAACCATGTTGGCACTGTGCTGTATTTTTCTGTGTTGGAAGATTTGGCACAACTATAAAAAATAGTTGAGCCTTCTCATTCTATGTCAGATGTTTCCTGCTTTTTAAAAAATAAGCTATTAGGTTCATTGCTTTACCTTGTTGTAATATTCATTTCTCAATTTGTCCCTGTTGCAGTCTTTGTGCAATGTACTCTTTGAAGTTCAAGGTTTTACATAGCAAAATGTCATACCTACATGAGTTTAAGTGACAGCTTAGCTCTTTCTAATCTGCTTAAGGAATCTTTTCATTTTATTTCTGAATATATTGACTTTCCTAGAGCCACTAAATATATGTTTCACTAGACATTGTCTAATTATTCTTTAATTTTGTATATAAGATTGATTCAGAAATTGATGCAGATGTTTTGTTGAAAATATTTTCCTTTTTTTATTTTATTTTTACAAAGGAAGAGATTGATTATAATGCTTTGTGGTTGTATGTCCTGTGGATAGGACATGAGAGCCCTGGGGTTTAAAAGTGAAATGCCAGAGAGGCCTGACTCCTGTGTAATGTTTGTCTAGGAATGTGATACTTGATAAATCATAAAATTTTCAGTCATGTAGGTTTTAGACTGTATCCTGGTGATGCTGAACTTCCTCAAACCCAATTGAACACAATGCATCAAATCTTCATTTTTCTGTGTAAAGGAGAGAGGATGTTTAATGCTTTCACATCTTTATACAACCCTTGAGTTTCACAGATGGAAATGTGTGTTTGTGTGCACAGCCTCTGGTAAAATACTGTTCTGTGTGATTGTCAGAGTAAATCTCCTGTATAGGTCAGTTTGGGTGTTAAATGCAATTTTTGGAACAGTTTTCTTCTTTAATTTAAAAGTCCAGGGACTTTTGCCCATTGCAGTGAAACCTCTTTGAGGGATTTTGTATTACAATATGTCCGATCACTTGTGGCACTGGCAAGTTTTTTGTGAAACCCTGGCCTTGAACACCTGTTTGGAGAAGCCACATCCCAAACAACACTTCACCTTCAGGGAGTATGAGTCTCTTTTGTAAAAGTATGTCCACCACACAAGAAAGATAAAGGCTGTGGGCTTTGAAGCAATGCTTCATGCCTGCTTTGTCCCACCTGGAGAGCCTCCTTTGCACTGCAGAATGTAGGAAGGAGGGCCTTGCATAATTTTTGGGAAAATGTTCTGTAGGCCAGGTGCTCTCTCTTGTTCATCTTCTGAATAGAAGGAGAGAAGAAAAATCAATCTTCTGTCTATATTAATGTGGCTCATGATAATAACAGTTGCTAGGCTGACAGGTCAGGAGAGATACCAATCCACTGAGTCACTACACAGATATTGCCAAGGTAGTATTCTAGCAAAGTTTTCCCAACAGTGTTGTTCAAACTGAAATCACTAGTTTTATGTCAAATTGAACTGGTAGCTTTGCCTTCTTAACCATTTGATTTTTGATTAGTATAACCAGGATAAGGTTATCTGCAGGGGTTGCTGCAGGTAGAGGAGGGATGGGAGACATCTACCTACCTGTTTCACCAGGATCACAAAACATTGATGTCCTCCCCAACTAGGCAGATCTTCACTTGCTGACTTAGAAGGCTCACCCTGCCCAGCCCCATTGCTGGGGCCCTAACATCCCCCTGTCCCTGATATCATCTGACAGACCTGCCCTGCCCTCCCCACCACGACTGTGCGTCTCTGAGCTGAGAAGAAAGTCATAAAAACAGCAGTGTGCCTTCTCTTTTTCTGCTGTACTGCTCGCTACACCTCACTGACTCACACAGCTCCTTTCAGGCACTTCCTCGAGTTTTGACGTAGTATGATTTCATAGTGTAGGGTAAGTGACTTTGAAGCTGATATTTCAGTTTTGAGTGGGGTGGATGTAAGCAGTATTTGGGCTTACATCATTAAATGAGGTCCTGGTTGCTGGAAGAATAAACATAGAGAGAAAATTTCGAGTCTGCAAGATGCAATATTGATTGCTGCAGTGAGCTGTGATGTCAAGTATATGCTTCCCTTCCTCCTTGCTTCCCACAAGTGCTAAATAATAGACTTGTTTACTGGCATTTGCAAATTATTTTGCCTTTGTGAATGATGCAATGACATGCCCCCTATACTCTCATTTAATTTGTAACATCGTTTGGATTTTTTATCCTACATTTCTAATGCAATTTTTAAATAACTGTATTTCCTGCCCCCCAGACAAATCAGCTCTAATTTTATAATGAGAATTTCAGGGTTAGAATATTTTTAAAAAGAATCTAGGCCATATACATTATGTAAGGTTACCATAGTAACAGTTTCTCCGAGGGGAAAACCGACTGTCCGTAGTTTCCACAGAAACCACTCCCTGCTGAGAAGGTGCCTCCAAGGGAAGTGAAAGGAATATAAATGAGAGAGAGAAAAAGACGCGCACAGATGTCATATGACCTCTGCGGCATCCCTGCACTGTTGCAGATCCAACCGAGCGTTTCTGGGTTTGTTTTCAGTTTGTTGTTTTTGACTGCATGAGTGGCACCTTCTCTTGTCATGTAAAGTCTGGCTGCCCTTCCCTGGCGTGGAACTGGTTTTACAGCTGGAGGTACGGCGATGCTCCACCTTGGCAGTGAACTGACCACAGCAGATACTAAAGTCCAGTGCTCTAGGAACCACTGTGCATGGGAGAATTTAAATGGTAAAAGAGAATTTCCCCTCTTTTTTATTAACTTTTTTTTTGCCTGAAAGAAGTCAGCAAAGACAAACAGGTATGGAAATGCTTCCTTCCAGAGAGAAACAGGAGAGAAGGGAAGCTCAACTAATTTGTCAGTAAATGGTTTTGTTCTTTTGGGGTACAAGCATACACTGCTAGGAAAAATGTATTCTGAAAGGAATAAAAAACCCTCAAGTCCTAGGATTTGTTAACCGATAGGGAAAAATGGTGAAATGTCTTTAATGTACTTTAATATCACTGGGGCAAGTATGGATTAACATTTCTGAAATCCTTTTGCTCTTATTTTTTTTCACGAACAGTGTTGATTTGTTTTGGTTTTTTTTCTTCAAAGGCAATAAAACTGTGACATTCATTCAAGGCTTAGTGCAGCCATAACTACAGATTAACGCTCTGGCTACTTCATCCTGTCATCTCTCTGCTGCTTTCTGGGGAAAGCAGGCTGACATGGTTATTAAATCTGGCAGCTGTGTTGTATGCACATGGGAAGCAAGTAGAGCACAGCATATAGAAAATGAGTAGCTTTCAGATAGCAGCCTTCATTTCACTGCTGCAAGACTTGAAAGGCAGCCTAAAAAGCTCTTTCTCTTCTTTGTAATCACCAGTTGCTGGATCAGTGCGCAAATATCACAAATACAGTTGCAAATGTAAGTATTCCTTGCCTGTGTGTTGCTTTCAGATTGCTAATTAAGGTTTCTACCTTAGTCTTCTGCTTGAAAAAGCAGAGAGATGAAAGCTGAAAACATCCTGACAGGGGAAGCTTCTCTGCAGTATTGTTCTGGCTTTCAGTGGAAGAGCTGCTGAGGGAAAGGGATGCTTGAAAGCTTTCCAGAACAAATAGTTTGCAGTTGTGTTTGTTGATTTTGGGGATGTCTGCTTGCTATTTTTTTCTGTGAGGGGAGAAGTCCAGCAAATGCTGGTACTTATAGAGAGATGTTTTTCTGCTTAGATTAGATATACAGCAAGAAAGATACTTCAGCAGGAATAGATAGTTTGTGAGTACATAGAAGAAAAATTTTCCATGGTATTTTTCACCTGGAATCTTTTTTAAAAAAATCCATAAATGCAGACCTGGACTTCTCATTAAGGAACTCAACAGTACCTTATTTTCAGAAGCACAAACAATCATCATAAGGGGCACCAGTAAGTCTGCATCTGACCTGATAAGAACAATGAACATAGCACGGTGAGCAATGCATGTTTTTCACCCATCTCATTCTGTCTGTACATGAAACAATCTTTATCTGCCACAGTGGCATCAAGACAGGATAGTAAGGTGGTTGGGAAGCAGTGGAGCTGAAGGTTTGTCAGTGTTGTGGTGATATTGTAAGGAAGAAAATTGATACTTGTCAGTTTGTTTTTGGTCTCATAGCACTGAAGAAGTAGTATGCTGGTTTTTATTCTCCTTTCTAATTCAAAGCTTCTGTATTGCCATTGTCCTATTGAGTTTATGGCTAATGAATTCTTACTGTGCTGTGCACGGAATCTGCTTCTTGAAAACATCCTGTGATCATGACTAAGTATAAATAGTAGTCAGATAACTACACAAGAAATGCAGGCTGTAGCCCGTTTGTTTCAATTGCTATGTCATGTTTCTTGCTTTATTTACAGTTTTTGTTATTTCCTGGGGACCAGTGGTACTGTCAGTTTTTCATGAGCCATGTGAGAATGCCACTTGCACAGTTAACAGGTGACTGCCATTAAGTGAATAGGGAGAGAATATGTGTGTAGTTTGCTGCAATAGAGGACTAAACATATTCATGGTATAACCCATAATGATGCTGTAACACAGGTATTTGGTGACTGTTGTGTTTATAAGCTGCTTTTGAAATATTTCAGCCTCATCTTAGACATGTATATGTATAAATGCCTGTCTTCACTGTATCAAGTAAAAGCTGATTTTGAAGCTTCCTTTTCCTTCCTCTTGTCTCCTTTTTCCCCTCATAGACATAAATTCATAGCTTCCCTGAAACTTAGTTGTGAAGATGGTCATTTTTAATGACAGCTGCGGAGCTCAGCTTCCCAAGCCTCAGTGGCAGCCAGCCAGCTGCTGAGACAAGTGGTGACCTTTCAGGACAATGTCTCTCACAAAAATGTCAAAATATTAAAATCGCAGACATTAAATGCCATGTGTGTGGAGAAGGGTAGTCATCTGGCAGGCTTTCAGCTGAAGACAGTTAATCCACTGCTTGTTTGGATTATACATTGAAAGCCCCTGCCTAAGTCTCTCAAATACAGAGAAATTATTCATATGTGTCCTGAATAATTTCAGAAGTTCTTCTGGGAAGATTTGGGACATGGATGGAAAATTTCAGAGCTGTTTTATTTAAAATCTACTCAGACATCTTCCTGACAGATATCCTGAAAAGAAGGTTTTGGCCTTTAATTTTGCTCTTTATATCATATGCCAGTTTTGCTCCCAAATCTCTTATGTAGAATGTAAATGGATCCTGATGAAGCTTAAGCAAAGTTCATTGATGTGCACAGGATGCTGAAATTCTGATAGCATGTGCACTGACTTTTTAGGCATATGCTCACTGAATATTAAGCAATCCCCTGCAGTTTTTGGTGCTGCAGCCCTGAGCTGAAATCTCATTTGCTACTACATGCATCAATGCTTTGTAACTTTCTCTGAAGGCACTGAGGTGTGAACGTTCTTGTGCTCACTGGTGTGTCAGATTCTCAGATACCTTTACCCCTGGTAATAGATCAGTGACACTGATAGGGTACCTCATTGGTGTCAGCCCAGCTGCATAAATATTTCTGGGAGGCGTGAAACCTTGGCCTGTAGGAAAGGCAGGCAGAGTGCATGGCTGATCAGGGAACAAACCTGTTCACCTTGTGGTTGACCTCTCTTGGAGAGTAGGAAGGGGAACACCAGTAACTGCACCAGACCAGTCTTGTCCAGCCGGTTTGCAACTGGCCACAGTTCAAGAGAATTTTCAGTATTCTCCTCGCAAAGCACAGGGTGAGCTGCCAACATGGATAACCCCTGCAAAGCATTAAATATTTACATTTAATAGTGCCAAATCCATTGGTACTTACCAAGACACCGAAAAGGAAAATAGTTTTTTCCAGTATTTCTTTCCTTTTTTCCTCCTGTTTCAAGGTAGGAGTTCTATGTCACTCCAAGTTTTTTGTCTTACTACAAGCAAGCAGCTGTTTTAAATTTTGTTTTAGTGTTCTTCCCTTCTATTCATAGAGGAAGTGTTTCCTCCCCCCTCTGCTCTTGAAAACTGGGAACACTGCATTCCATGATCACCTTCTCTCTACTGTAGTATAGGAAAGGCTGTGTATCTGTGTTGGTCTTTTCTTTCCAGTCAGTATTCTGTGATCCCTTCTTTCTCCTAATTCCCTACAAGAAGAATTCTGAGGCAAATGAACTAGGTAAGGACAAATTCCCATAAACATCTTACAGTAGTTAACTCCTCCTTCCCTTCCTTTCTCCTTTCCGTTGTCTTCCAAATTTTACCTGCTTTCACACAAACATTTCTGTTATTTAAGAATTACTAAGATATAAAAATCTGTTAGGAAGAACAACATTATGCTCATCTAGTTGAGGAATAAAAAGGTAGCTAAGGCATCAGTTAATGTAACTTAACATAGCTCAGATACCTAAGCTGAGTTTTGGATTTTGATTTTCAAATGAGAAGCCACATGTAAGCCCAATCTATTTAATCATCTGATAATGTTAAAGGAAAAACTAAATAGGGATGCTGCTGTTTTCTGTGAGCTTTGCTTGAAGAAAGAAATCTGAGAAAAATAACTGCAGCATTGGAAATTTCTTTTAAATCAAATTATACAGGACTTGGTTGTTTCCCAAGAACTGTGCAGTGTCAGATTGATTCAGTGCAGTTCATTAAACATCTGTCAGTATACCTCATATGAAATTCTGACTTTCATCAATGGCATCATTTTATTCTACATTTATATTATAATTATTCTTTGCTATTTCTGCAGCATCTAGGGATACCGGTTTTTGTTACTGAGCTAGGTATTGTACAGAAACAGAAGGCAATCCTTGCCCCCAGACTGCTTACAAGCTCTATTACAAATAAATTAAAACCTTCTTTGCACTCACTTACTACCTTTCTTGTTTGGCTCTTTATCTGCATTCAGAACACTGATGCTGGTACTGTGTTATCCGAACTGGTCTTTAGGATACCAGAATTTGTTTAGACATAGGCTTGAAATTGCATGTAATTAAAATTAGGGAATGACATACACTTACTGTGACCTTTTTTTAAAGCTGTCATACTGGTTCACTTAAAATATCTCCCTTAGGCTGTTAGTATTTAGGTATTAAGTTAATGAATGATATTAATTGAAATTAACTCAACTGACCAAAACATGGCTATAATTACAAAATATTTCTGGACCACCAACGAAGATTTTCCTTAAAATTAAGATGCTATTGCCAATTACTAAGTTAATAAGATTAATGATAAACTTAATTACCAAGGTAATAATATTCATTATTATGTTTAATGAAGTATGTTTACTTTTGATTATTTACAGAATCTAAATTTCAATGTTGATTATTCACATGAAATAGCAGCAGCATGACACATGACCATCACACACTAATTGACTCATGGATGATGTACTGTGATTTGAGGTGGACAGTGAGGTTCACAATAGGGGTGAGATGAGAGTCTCACAGATGAGAATCTTCATTTGCATTTTCTGTAAGACCAATTCTCCCCATCATTCTGCTCCTTATCCATCTTACAAGTAGATTTCAGGAGCAGGCGCACATCTGTTAACATCACCTGTTCTACTACCTTTTGTTTGAATGATATGGTGTAAGGTAGTTTTTATACTCAAAAAAAACAGTAGTTTTTATACTCAAAAAATAGGACTAAACTGCCATCTGAAATCAGTCAGGACAACTCTGTAGTTCACAAAGCCCCATTAAAACACACTATTTCATGCTGAAGGTATTTTATGTGTTCAATTTGTACACTCTTCAGATCATCTTTCACAAAGCAAGGCTGTAGCATGTGAATACAAGCTGTAACTTAACTGAGTAATGTAATCAACATATCTGAGCCCAAAGGCAAATTTATTCTTTCTGGAAATGCGTATCACATAAACCACTATGATTTCTAAGAGACATTTTTATTTTGAGGTGACAAACCTAGTTGTATATGCAGGAATCAAAAATCTGAAGGATCCCAGAGGGCCAAATCGCAGGCCTCAGAAAAGATATTCTACTTTGAATTTCCTAGGATTTTTATATTTCATTTTGAAGTTATAATTTGTGATATCTCTTTTTACACTGACACCACACTTTAGTGACATATTAAAAATGAAATTTAAATTTATTCTGACAGTGTCACTGTTGTTCCTTCCATAAAGCAGTTGAAAGGATCTACACAAATGCAAGCTAACAAACATGAAGGGATATTTTACTCCTCAAGTTTGAAAGATTATTTGCAAGCATGCAATTAATCATAAATCCAGCTTGATCTGGATGGATAAAATAGTAGTATTTCAATCTGGTTAGTATTTTAAAAGGATTTTGCAGAAATCATTAGGCTAGGAATATTAAGATGGGTACCTCTTTTCTCATGAGACAATAATGTGATTCCCAAAGGGATAAACTAGAAGGTCAAAGACAAAACAGTTTATCCCCAGGAATGGTATGGATTACTGTTAACAGCATTCTGAAATCCTCTCCTGTCATTCATTTATTTCAAAGCATTCCTAAAAGTAATGACCTAATTTTAAAGATAGTAAATCAGAAATAACCAAATCACTAAAGCCTGTTTGTCTTTTTGAAACATGGGTTGTCTTAATTTAAAGGCTTCAGTACTTTTGAGTCTCCTTTACCTATCTAGAGGAGCAATTGAAAATTTTTTTTTTCTGTTTTTTGCTATTCTATTTCCCCCCCACTCTTCAATTCAGTGGGAATTGAAAGGCCTTTTTTAGGAAAGCAGAGAGTTTGCAGACTGATCTTGAGCTACCTCTGTTGAATACTTTGTAATCAACCAGCTTCTGTTGTTATTTGGAAGTAGGTTCACTGAAATAAGTGATTTTAGCAGAATGCAGGGTAGATCCTGCTGGATGTCATGTCTACATTTCTGAAAGAGGAAGTTGACATCAACTCCCTTGGCATTCTGAGTGTTGCCTTACTGACGTACCTGAAATCCATAGGTTGCCATGGCTTTCTTACAGTATGTGTGGCCCTCAGATTTGTAATTAGTCAGTAGTAATTGCTATGTAAAAGTCAGGGTAATTGCTATGTAAAAGCAAAGCAATGAGGCTGAAAATTGATTAAAGAATTAGATAACTAACAGCCAAATTATTTTAGTATGTTTGGAGTTCCCAGGACAATATACTTACTAACCTTTTAGGATGGTCAAGATATAGCCATCCTAAAAGTGAATGCAACTCATACTGCATATTCCCAGGGCAAAATTTTACCCCAAATGGGCTTCCAGCCATCAGTGTCCCTACTAGGTGGATTGGCCAAAGTACTCTTTTTCTCTATGAAATTAATAGTGTATGCTTTAAAATGAGAAATCGAGAATTTGTTCGGCTTTTGTTTTTGAGAACATGTTGAGAGTAAGCATAGTGAAGCTTGTAACATAGATGCCATTGTATAATGCTTATAATAACATGCTATGACATCAGAGGCCTTCTAGGAATCAATAATTATTGATGAGGAAATAAGTAATTATTTTCACTGTAATTATCAGGAGACACGTGATGATTTGCTTTGGTTCTGACCTTGATTGTTGATGCACTGAAATCATATTTGCAGTTAATTACTTCTTTTCCAGAAATGTTCATAGCTTGTTCAGCATCAGAGAGTGTACGTAGGGGAGGACCACCATGTAAAATACTTCTGTTTTTTGGGAAGTGTGAGTTTGTCCTTTTGGGGAAACAAAAGGCCTCACCATTGGCTTACAGTAATGCTTTTTAAAATGGTTCTGTGCTTGAAATGGTTTCTGAAAGGTTTTTCTTTGCTTTATTCTTGAAGATGTGAGGGCAGATAGACACATCTGAGTGCAAGTGCTATGGAGAGCGGAAAGCAAAAAACTCTTTTTGATGTTCCTTCATGCTCAGCCAGCTAACTCTAGGAGAAACCAGAGCTGATGTTATGATTTATGGAGCTGGGAAAAAATAGCTTAGATCCTTGAGCGCAGAGACCCCACACTACTCTGATCCTATCATATAGAAAGCATTTTCCTGTAAAAATTCTTCCCCTCTGTCACTGAGGAAAGTTTGAGTGTTGTCAGAGCAACAAGTGGTACAACATCACTATGTCATCTGGGATTCTGATGAACTATCTAAATAAAGGTGTTAATACAGTGTCTTTAAAAAGAGATCCCTTCAGCTGATTGCTTTTATCAGATATGGGGATTAAAAGCAAGTATAGGGCTGCCTGTCACTGTCAGGGCAATTCCCTAGGCCAGTGGGTCACTGTCTCTTCACAGGACTCTTTGTCAATGGATATGTGTACATACCATAGTCCATAGCACTTTGTTTATCTGATTCAGAACAGATGCTCAAATCACACAACTTCCATGAAGGAGGAATTGACAAAGAGTGCAGCTGGGGTGAGGATGGTACAAGAAACTCCATCCATCATTCTCCAAGAGGCACAATGAATGGCTTAATTGTTACTGCTAACAATTGTTGGCCATTTTTATTTGCTATAGCCAAAGTATGATCCCACTAAGAGCCAGCTTGGGGAAATACAGTGACAGGGCAGTCTCTTTGTTCTGTTCACTTGGCATCATTCACTGAATAGATTCCACTGGCTTTATCTGGACCAAGACCTTCTACTATTGCTCACCTGCAAAGCATGCTGCTTGACCATAGTGAGGTCTTGAGCTGGCTACCATAGTTGAAATTAGGAAGGAACAGTGAGGAAATAGTACAGTATGCAATAAAACCAGCAGTATTTCATACTGGGGAGTTTCTGTAAGACAGTATGTCTTCTGAGAATGCTGCCCATGGGAATACTTCTCCTCCTACCAGAGTTCCCTTCAGTGCCTTGTGAATTTAGTCTTTCATTGAAGTGGATTGGATGTATGTGGTTTAATATCTTCCTCTATTGCAAGGTTTGTATTTAAGAGATGCTACACAGGCACTAGGAAAGGACAGAAAGCAGGCTGCCTGTATCACCAAAAAATTCATCTCCCAAGTGAGTATGCATTGGGTCACAGTGAGGTTAATGTGCATATTCATGTGATGTTAAAAAAATCATTGTCTGGGTTAAAGCCTCTCCCTATTGTTTAGTATCCTACTGAAAAGCTGAGGATTTTTGTAGTTCTCAAATAAAGACACCTGAATTTTTGTCACAAAAAGTGACCTGATTTTTCTTAATCTGGTTCTCAGAAACAACTCAATTATTTTGGCTGATTTTTTTTTTTTTAATGAGGCAAACATCTAGCATGAAAAAATTCATGCTAGACAGTAAAGGCTGTTAGTCTCTTAAAAGCTGAAATAGGGTCACTTAATGGAGAAATATAAAATTACCATGTTTATAGATTATAGTATTAAAATGCGCAATCAACAAAAAATTCTGCTCTGGGCAAGCATCATGGTATTCAGTACCTCTGTGTATCAAGGAAGTTCCTAAGTATAGCTGTAACAAGACTTCTTAGAAAAATGCCCCAAATGGTAATTTATTCTGTTAAGGATGATATTTAATATCTCTGTGGGCTCTTCCCCTTCTCAAAAGTGACATTGGAACTTATTGTGGAGTCTGAAATTTCTGTAGAGGAGGAAAGAAGGGAAAGGAAAAAAGACTGGACCATCTTCAGTTGAAATGCTGCTGAGAAGGTTTAACTTTTTTCTCATTCACAAGTTAAACAGATTTTTGAGACTGCAGAATATTTTCTTTTTAGAATGCATGTGACCTGTATTGTAGACACTAGTGTTCTTGAATCCTCTGGAATATCAAGGGGTTTTAGACGTCATCATATCTATGGATGCCAGTGGGATGAATTCAAGATAAGATTCCTTTCTGGCTGACTTGTATTTTTTTATGTCTTTGACCTGACCTTAAAAGGACCAAGAAATATAGCTTTAAAATAACTGCATGAATCTGAGCAATTGCTGAATTTTAGCAATTACAATGCAATAATCATTGCCTCCTTCTGTGAGGTCTCTTTCAGCTTGAGCTTGAGTCGGAAAGCAACCAAGAGCAAACAAATCCTTTCAATGCAAGAAGCCTCCTTTAAATGTGCCATGTTGCTGACCTTGACAAGCAGGCAGAAAAGCATGAGTGAATGCACACAAAGTTTCAAGGCCTGCTGTTCATCCAGACCCTGGGTACTGTGCAGTATTACCTCACACAGATTTTGTTCCTTGCATGCAAAATAGAATCACAGTGTGTGAGCTATAATTTAATCCATGTTGTAGCCCGGGTCAGCACAAAGGCCCGGGTGGAGCACTGTGTTGAAGTTGGGCAGCTCTGGCTGTTTTAACAGAATCAGGGGATCCTTGCTCAAGGAATGAGGCAGAATAGAGCAATAAGAAGAATACATGCTGGAGGAAGTGGCACTTTTTTTTTTCCATAAAAAGCTCTGTTAAATAGGAAAAAAAACCCAGACTGACTTGGAACTGATTTCATAATACTAAAAAAATACCATAGTGATGCTGGATGCAGGTTATAGAAATTATAATTTAATTTCATGCTACATATCTTCAGGAAACCCTTACTAATTTGGGTAGCATTGGCATTGCTTTTGCATATACATTTTTATTTATTTACTTGAGCTAGAATATACAATATCTCCAAGCTTCTTTGCTGGCTAGGTAATATTTCAGAAGACTTTCTTCTCCCCAGTTAACATTTGCAAGTAATGTATCTAGAATGTTTTGTTTTCAATTAAAAAATTATGTATTTTGGTTGATTTTATACTCATATTGTATACTCATAATAATAAATAATTAAATTATATGTCCTTTATACTTTCATATTAACTAAAAGCATGTTCTTATGTAGATTTCTCCCTGTAATTTACAGTTGCTATATAAACATACAATCTCATATAAATACTTTCTTATGGAGAATTTGTTTTAAATACGTGTAGAACTCATACAAAAATATGTATTTCTGAAGAGTTTTAGAATTCCATTAATTCCATTTCTTTTCAAATCAGTGAGCAGATATTGACCAGAGCTCCATCCTTTCAGTATGCATTAGTTTTGTAGGTTTGCATGAATTTTGTTGACCATACAGAAATTTTTTTGGTAGATGCTATCACTCTGAAGTGAGCCATTTGTCTATGGACTTCTTTGTTGTTGTTCTTACCTTTAATTAGAATCTTTGTATGCTCAGTCTGCTGATGTTGTCTGTTATCCATTCTTACCCAGGTTCTTATATGTGTGATTGACTGAAGAATTATTCTAGGATTATTTGACCCCCAGTTCCATTTTGTTAGGCTACTGTAAAATAGCACGGCATAATTAAATCCAGACGTGGGTGTGGTTTGGTTCTGATTACATGACAGGTTTAGCCTTTTTGCTGCTTGGATCAAGGGGACTTTTATCTTTTAATTGAGTTCTCCTGCATGGCTGAGGTTTGTAGTATCTTTAATATTAAGGTCTTCTTTTCCTCTCCTGCTGCTCTGAATACCTTTATAACAGAGCTTTGCTTGAGAACTAATATGTCCCTGTTTTTTGGGGGGGATAGGTTGTCACAAGGAACTTGACTTGAGAGCGCCTGGAATTCATTAAAATTCCTCTTACTCGCCTGTTATACGAGAGTACTGAAAACTTGGCCTGTTGTGTTTGCTTGCAGGCTTATATAGGACACACCACCTTCTCTTTGGATTTCTGTGTCCAAATGAATGATTCTGACCTTTGTTGTGCCTCTGCAGTTTCAAGCAGTTAAATTATTTCAGTGTTTCCACCTGCTTGGTAGTAACTGACACGCTTTGTCTAGGCTTGCTGGGTAGAAAAGGGAAATAGAAGTAAGTTGGGTATAGCAGTTTTTTGGTACCCCACTCACTCTTATTCAGCAAGAAGGCATAAAATGCATCAGTAGTGTCATACAAGGAGAGGTAAACTCCTGATCCACACTGGGAGAGGGGAGGGACAAGTCACATCTGCACCATTGGGCACAGACCACTCTGGCCATTATTCAGGGGGTGTGTATGTGTGAAGGGAGTTAATTCCTTTTAGTTCCTGAATAAATCCGTGGCTGACCTCATTGATGTGACAGTGAAATCAGCAGGAGTTCTCATATGCTTGACAGAAAGGCATGTATTAAAGAGCTTTCTTTGAACCAAGGTCACTGCATCGCTAATCTGAACATTTTTCCTGTGATGGGCAAATCCCTCTTGGTCTCTGAGCATCCTTTGCTCTAGTTGATGCAGGAATTTGGTTCTGTGCCAAAGAAACAAGTGGAATATTTACTGCTGAGTTCACAATGAATAGGGTTTCTTATGGGAGCAGGAACCATAGCTATCTTGAAGGCAGTCTTCTAATTAATGCTGTCTGTTTGTTGTATAACAGCAAGGTCTTCACAAAAGAGTTCTTTTGGAAATTTCCCTTGGGTTCTTCTGTCTAAGCAAGAACACAGCCCACAGAGGGGTGAGAAACTGGAGAGGCGATATTTTTCTTGTGACAAAGGCCATACATAATAAGGAATTTGTCAGTTCCAAAAATACCACTGGAAATGTTTATACTGTTATATAGGAAAGCATTCCTTGGAGACGAGTTTTCTTTAATTTGAAATTAGGATGGATATGTGTGCTGCTGGGTCTGTGGCTCTTTTTTGGCTCTTTGTCAGCATACCTGACACTCTGAACACATGGATCTGCTCCAAAGCCAAAGCATCTGTCCTTCTGAAATATTATTTTGGACTCTAAACCTAATCAAAGGGATGTTTCAGCATGATTTGCAAAACCCTTCTAGAAGTGCATGAATGGCCCCATAACAACAGTGGAATTTAAATGTTGAGTCTAGATTAATTCACAGAATTTAACTGAGAAATGCCTGCAGTATAGTATAGCAAGGCTTAAGGTAGCTTATAGCCAGCTTGAATATATAAGCCAGTTATGGCAGCATGGTGCCCAAGACAGGCTAATTTGCTTTGCTTCTTGACTGAGTTTTCTCCTGCTTTACCAGCATGTACATTAGACAGATATTTCAGATGTAGCTTTGATACTTCTTGCTACCTTGCTGTCACAGATCCGTCTATAAAAACCTTAAGGCTCAAAAACTCTGACTGCCCAAATTCCAGGTGAGATGAGAACTGAGGCCATTGGTCTGCAAATAAGGTAGAGCACAACTGAATGGGAAATGAAGGGCATGTGCAAAGAGTAGTTTGCACTTGAAAGGCCTCCTCTGAACTCTGTGACAATTGAGGCCTGTGAAACATCTCTCACCAGGAAATGGGACACAAAGAAGCTAGGGAGAAAACTTGCTTAGATGGACTTTAAACTTGTAGGTTTACTGTGCTCTACAGTGTCAAAGTTAATCTTTACCCACAGTGCATGCATTTTTGGAGGTACATCTCCTTTTATTAGTGCGTTTGTGTTGTGTTTTGAATGAGTGACCTTTGAGGTGGTAGGAAATTTTTAAAAATGCTTATCTTGCCAAAGTAGTTATCCTGTTTATTTGCTTTCGAAGGATATATTTCTTAAGTCAGTAGTGAAAATAACAAGTTTGTATGTCTGAAATGTCTTCAGTGAGAGCCTCAAAGAACTGTAAATGTAGGCACACAGAACTTCTGTGAAATAGGTAAGACATGCTATTACCACATACAAGGGGATATAAAAAAATGAAATCACTGGTGCAGATCTAACTAGAACACCAGTGATAATCATGACAGCTGTTGATGTACATCAGCTGTATAACCTTAGTTTCTTTCCACACAGCTCCTGATGCTAGAATTGTACTTTTAGTTACAGTTACTCTGCTGCTTTTCCACTCCTGTTAAGCAGAGAAGAGGTTTCTTGGTTCAGTGTGGTGTTATTTACACTATTAAGTTGCTGCAGGTATCTCTGTTTGATCTGATCCTTGGTGTGGCATTACTGATGAGGTTGAAGGAACTATTCTGTCTTGAAGACAGGCAGATTCTGGATGGAAAGTTGGCACATTAGGGGGAGATTCCAGCAGTCATTCAGCAGCACAGGAAGGAGTCCAGCAGTCATTCAGCAGCACATGGCTCCCTTTCTGTGTAGGGAGCCATGAAAAGAGGCGCTGACAGCAGTTGTTTCACTTAGTCTATTTGGAGCATAGGGATAGATCCTGTAGTCTTTGTGGCTTCCAGGGGTTAGCCACATCCCCAGAGTCTCTTCTGGCATTTGCTACACCTCAGGAGGCACTACCAAAGGGTTAAATCATTCCACAGTGTGTCACTTGCTCTCTAATTAGGAAGTGGTCCAAGAGCTTAAAGTTCAAAATGCACATGGTCTGAACTGCGACTAAACCCAAGTTCCCACTGACTGCAGATTCATATGTTAGTGTGGTGCATCTGGGCATGATCTCTTCCCCTTCCCATTTCTGCCTTTTGCTTTCCTTTTTAACAGGAAAGAGACATTTCAGCTACACAGTTTCACTTCTTTTGTCACTATCTGAAGTCTTCCATTACTTGAGCTGGTGTGTTTTCTGGGAATAACTTGTAACCCCCTTTATAACTGAAAGCAGGCCAGTAAAACATGACAAAAACCTCACTCCATTCTGCAGCATCTGTGGCTTCAGCTGGAGAATCAGGGCAGGTCTCCTCCCAGCAGCAATGTAGACACAAACTGGACAGCCTGAGCCTCAGGGGGCCTGAGGTTCCTTGTTGGCCCCAAAGGGAGATGCAAAGAACAGACAAAATAGCATCCAGCTGAGCTTGTTTTGAGAAGAAAGGGCAGAGTGAGGGTGGGCTGAGGCCACAAAATAGTAAAAATACCCCAGTTTTGGAAAGCAAACAATAAATAATAGGAGCCAGATGCATGGATGGTAAAATGAAAGGGACAGAATCAAAATGTCACCCATGGAGGCTGCAGCTGAGGGAGTGGGAAAAGTTCTGCTGAATCATATCATAGAATCATAGAATATGCTGAGCTGGAAGGAACTCATCAGCTTTTGGGATCTTGTGTTTAAAAATGGTGTGGGTTTGGGGGTCATGGTTTTAAGTTTCATCCCAGGATAGATGGTAGCTTCTTGGGGATGACAGCCATCTTTTGCATATGAAAAAAAAGATGGTGATTCTGGTCTCCACCTTTTGCCCTCTCTATCTAAAACATGTTTACTGTTTCCCTCCACTGGCGCTTCAGGTGCTTAACATGGCAGGGATATTGAGTCAGATCATTAACCTGTCTGAAAGACATATCCAGCAAGACAAATTTGGGCTGTGAGCTTTCACACTGTTCTTGTAACACGTGTGAGAGAGATACAGGCCTGTGCAACTGGGAATGGTAGTCAAGAGAGAGGGATAACCTTTTTGATAGAAGTAAATTATTAAATCAGCTTGGCCATCACTATTAGCTGGTGCTGGGTCAGTATTGTTGGCAGTGCTGATAACACTTTTCCTGTGTCATGCCAGGCTTAAGGACAAAGAGGCAGCTTCATCCTTGCCATAATGCTATGATTGAAGTCACAGAGTTGTACCCAGGGTGACTTTGTCTAAAGTGTGCCTTTTCAACAAAGTCCACTAAATCAGCTCATTCTTGCTCTTTCTTTTGTTTCTTTATTTGTGGCTACACTGAATTAGCATCTTAAATAAATTTCCATGGGAATCAGAGATGCAATAGCTAGCTTGCTTTCTCTTGTGCATCTACAAACAGTCTTTTCATAGCAGTCTTTTCACAATCTCATGTACAGTGTTTGGGCACTTGATCCATATCCATCAAGGGCTTTTCATGCCTATCGTGTTCCATAAAAAAATCTAACAGTGTAAGGTGCAGTAACATGCAGTATATAGTTGATGGTAGAAGATTTGTAGCACATATATTTTATATACTCTGATGAAACATCTCTCTTTCTGGAGTGACTTTTCACCTACTCTCACTCTGATACATTATTTTTATATTTTGTGACATGTAGATTGTAGAAGAGAAAGAAAAGTAGGTAATTTGATTTGATGAAGCAGGGCATTCTCTGCATAGAAGAAAAGGTAAGAAAAGAGAGCTTTGTAAGTAAGAGAGAAAGCTGAAAAGCCAGGCTTTGTGATGAAGAGAGATGTGGGAGTGGATCAGTAAGAAAGAAGAAATACTGAAAAGGCCTTGAAGCTCAGAACATGAAAGCATGTCTTTCATGGAGGTGCAGGCAATGTGGCTGTGGTATGGAACAAAAGATTACCTCAGTTGCTGAATTTTTTGTGGAAAGCAATGCAGGTGCATTGAGAATAAGGTCTAGGCTCCATAATCAAAATAATTAAAGTAATCATATACTGTGATCACATGGTGGACCTGGGCAGAGATTTACAGGTTAAAAATACTGGAAAAGAGCTCTGGTAGAATAATGGTATTGGTGTGGATAGCACAGACTGAGTAAGAAATCCGGGCAAAAGTAGAGGCAATGTATGTTATGTCCCTGGGTGGCAGCTGATGGAGCTGTGCAATTGTGTCAGAATCTGAGATGTCATTGAAGAACGTGTCTAGTATGTCTCACTGTGAAGAAAGAAAAACTTGCAAACGTGACCTGAGCACAATGCGATGCAGTGCTTTGTGCCAGAACTCTCGTGCAGCCTGTCAGCAGAAGCCAGAGAGCTTCGATAGGATACCTCGCCTGTCTGAACGAGGTGCTAACTCCAGCATCTGCTTCTGCAGCGAGTTCAGCTCCTTTAGCAAAGCAGAGAGGGAGAGAAACGACTTGTGCCAAGACTACACGGAATGTAGTGTGATTGCACTGCTTTAATTTGATCCCAGAAAAAGGATCTTAAAATTAAAAGCTGTCAGGGCATTTAATATAATATGCCTAAAACACAGGGTGAAATACAGGACTGGAGAAAAGCATAAAGCTAAAAAATACAAATGGATGCTTGTACATCACTGGCATGAATCAGTGGTACAGGAGCCTGCACAAGCAAATAGTAAAAGCTGGATGGAATATAACAAGAAGTAGGGTGCCTTTGGGAGTGTGAGAGAGGGAGGAGTAGATGCTGAGAGAAGAATTAATCAGAAAAGTCTGAGAAAAAACAGTGAAAGCCAAAAAGATGGCATGGTTTTTGAGGAGGATAGCAAAAAAGAGCTCAAAGAGCCTGAGGCTTGAAGCACAAAGCATGATATTTATGCAGGGAGTTATTATAGAACACTTACTGAGACAGATTTTGGTGGCAGACAGGCCTCACAGCCAAACTAGAGGCATAAGAAAGTAGGACAGAGCTGGGATGAAATGGGATCAGCAGCTGTAAGGAGGGTATTCAATTAACTAGGAACAATTCAATTCAAACAACAAAGGGAGAGAGGAACCTGGGCAGACAGGTGGGAACATAGATGACTCAGGCAAGATCAGAAGGAGCTTATATTTCAGGGAGTATTTACTCCATGCAATGCCTCTTTTGTCTCTGTGTTAAGATTAGTAAACTGACTGAGAAGCATTTGCTTCTATGCCACCTGCCTTTCTTGAATGATGGGGGGACAGACAAGAAGGGCACAGTGTGGTGCTGAAGAGAAGGGAGACATAACGCCTCCCCTTTTGACAGCAATAATTTGCTAGATCAATTTGGTTGTCTCACAGAACCTTACTGTAAGGTGCCTCTGTTTTGACTCTGCTCTTTCTGGGAGATCAGGACCCAAAGAACAAGCAGTTAAGATGGAAGTGAAGAGAAGCAATCATAGGAGGATCAATAAAGGTTGGGGGGTCAGGTCAAGAAGGTCAGGGTAAGACATTTGTGACAGAGAAGTGAGAAGTGCCACTGTCAGCAAATAAAGCAGATAAAGCATGTTAGGAAGGATGAGAATAAGAAAAAGGATGGAGAGAATTAAAATTAGAGACTTTGCAAGTGAAACTTCTATACAGTGAGTATGAACTAAATTTAATTTAGAGGTCTTTTGTTTGCTTGTATGTTTGATTGACCTGAAAGAAACTGTGCCTTGGAGATGCCTGTGGGCTCCCTAGAAGTGTTTGTATGAATACACAGCAAATATGTGCTTTTCCCGAAGTGATCTATTGATTTTTGTTTTTCCTTCTACCTTAAGCATTTTAATGCCTAGCAGTAAACCGTCAAGCCTTAGCCCTTCCCAGTCAGTCCCTCTTGTTCCCCTGCTTAAGAATGAAACTCAATATCTTGAACACCCAGAATGCGAAGAAGGAGCTAATCATTGGCTCGCATTGTGGCTGGCAGGGCAGGCCCGCCTCTTTGGCTTGTGCTGACAAGCTGTTTATGTTTGTGCACGGCCACCCTTTAACTCAGCCGCCCGATGGCCCTAATGGGACCAACTGTCTGAATGCTGCAGGGAGCTAAATCTTCTCATCAGAGGCACAGTGAATTTCAGCCTCTGATTCTCCCGCCTGGACTCTATGGAACATTAGTAAGTAGCCTTCTGTCTTGTTGTGGCTTTTCTCGTAAGACTAAGGGCATGCTTTAGCAAGGCAGGTAGGTGCTGTCATTCAGAGAGGCAGCTATTAAAGCATTTTCCTCTGTCTGAAGTAAAAGAGCAGCTACTTTGTATGCAGTGTCATGACTGCAAGGACCACACGATTTCAATGCCAAATGAGACCTTCCTGGAAGACAAAAGGGAAGAAGTTAATAAGGACATAATCCATTTAAACTTACTAAGTTGTTGAGGTTTTTTATATATACACACACACACACACACGCACATATATGTATACACACACAAATTTATCTGCATCTGGTTCTTATTTTTAGATGCATTTACAGTATTTGATCATCCAGTCTCACTTTAAATGGCAGCAATTTTTGCAAGGTCATGAGTAGTGTGGTTTGGAAAAGTGTGAAATGGCTGGAAATGAGATACTATAAAATGAATGCTTCCCAAAATGCTGATAGGTGCTGTCATGTTTGAAGATATATACCTAGCAGTAGAAAAAGAAAGTCATGGTCAGAGATTTCAGTCCTCTTTGTTTACTGGGAATTGTTATTGGGAATTGTTCACAGCTCCACAGAGCAAAAGATTGTAGAGATGTAATGAGCATGACTTCTTGCATATTTAGTATACCCTTTCTAATTTTCAGAATTTGAACTCAAATATTGCCTTTTTGGGCAGTATTCTTCAACTTACACACTGCATATATTTATGGACTTTTTAGACTTTCTCTTTTACCATTTACACCAGCAAAGAAAGTCTTAATGTCTATGTCAGAGCTGGCCACCATGCAGAATCTCAGAAGTAGTCTGCTGCTGAAGTTTAGGCAAGTCTGTGTGTAGGTTTCATGTGATAACTGGGGCTCAGGCTGTGAGTTCAAGATACCTGAGGGGGAGAAAGGTGCCTGTCATTGTAAATAAGCATGTTCATTATTCCTCTATTTAAAATCACAGGAAAGTAAGTTGCAATCAGATCTTCATTAGCTTTGACTCATGCCAAAAAAAAATTAAAAGCAAATCCAAAACAAAGCCTGATGCCATGTTCCTTTCAGCTTGTTTAGCTTGCTCCCTGTGGATGTACACAGTAGGGGAATACTCTGGGGGCTGTGCCTTTGTCTCTGCTGTGCTGCTTGTGTTTTGGGGCAGTGCACAGCTTCCACAGACAGCCCTGGTGCAGCCTGGAAACTTTTGGCTCAACAATCCTACTCACCTATAGGATCTCAGTGATTGCATCATTCAATGAGCTGTGGATTGCAGAGTGCCACTCAAGCAATATTATGTTTAGGAAACAGTGGCTAAGAGGTGGACAGAAACTTTCTAATAACACAGATCAAATTATAGGCAGCTGTTGTACTTAGTACATTTAGGTGGGTCTTGATGCTGATGGTTGTTCAGCTCTGAGTCTGAGCCTTCTCTACAGCACTACAGTGCATGTGTGGTAGTGTATGAATTAAAGCTAATTACTGCAATAAGCTGCTTCTGTGCCAGGCTGTGAATATAAGCCAGGGTGTTTCAGTCAGTTGTACTAAGCAGCAGATAGATACTAAGCCTTGGTTAGTAAAGATGGTTTTTGTCTATAGATTAAGAAAGCAGGATCTCAGGACTTAAATGAAAGCCATGAGATACATCACACACCTAGGAATTGTTGCTGTGCCCTTGCAGTACATAGTTAGGAGGAATCAATATGCTCACCACATTGTCTGTCTCTTGACTAAAGAAAGAAATCCCTTGTGCATCACAATCTCAGCACATGGCTGGCTCTGAAGGGGCAGACTGTGCCTGTTTGATTTGCATGGGGGTAAACAGGCAGAAAATTAAAATTGATTTTTTTTTTTTCTTCCCAGAGAGATAATTTTGAAGATGTATTTACAGGGCTTGCTAAAACAAGGTGCTGAATCAACATCCTTCATAAAAGAACTGCTCTGAACTGAATAAGCTATAATTGCACTTTTTGATTCTGAGCTAGTAGGCAGTTTGTGAAAACAGAGTTATTTACTAATACTCATTAACAAAGCTTTCAGATGGCCTGGCAAGCAGAGAAGCATATCATGCTTAATCTACAAAAGGAGATAAAATCTGCAAGGAAGCTGGAAATAGAACTGCTTACTGTTGCTCATTTTCTTCCTCTGGTTCTGTAGGTGCATTTGCCAGCAATTTCCTGTGGCTGAGTATTTGGTCTGCAGGCACACTTGTAATATAGCTATTGTTCAATTGTTCAGAACTTAATGAAAGGTATTCATTTGGGGTTGACTGAAACCCTGACTTCTTACCAGTATTTCCCAAATATACTCATGGTAACCAGATTATTAGATCCACTGTATTTCCCCTACACTGCCCTTGGGAATGTCAGACCAGCTCCCAAAATGGATCAATATCTTGGGCAGGAACAACTCTCTAAATTACTAAGGATTTTGAGTTATTGGAGCTCTAATTCATGACACTGGGCATTTGAATTTTTAGTGAAAACAGAAGGGTTTAAGGGTACTTTTTGCCTCAGGGTTTATTATTAGTAGGTGCTCTGCTAATATGTCTTATATGCTTGACACACATCAATTAAGGTTATGATAAGGAACAGCCTCTGAGTGAAATATTGTATGTCTCCCTCCCATCAGCTCTTTGAGTCTGACCAGGAAACTGAACTGTCAGGTAACAGGAAAAAGTCTGAGGGTCTGAAAGAAGCAATGGCAGCCTTCTGTCAGGTTTGGATAGATTTCCTTGTAAAATCACTTGCTATCAGAACTCAGGTCTCCATAGGGGTAAAGGCTGAAATTTGCCTCCTCAGCCTCCTAGCGTAAGTTGTCTTCTCTCTTAAATCTGAACCCTCTGACTAATATCCTCAGATTTTACCTATGCCTATAAAAGCTTTTGAAATCTTTCAGTGTGGCCTTTTTTTTTCCCTAGATCCCTTTTGCTAGGTATTAGATGCTAGGTAAGGGATGTTGTTGCCACTAAAGTGGAACATACTGGTTGGTTCTGAAAAAATGAAAAACTCTAAGCATGCAGCCTTTTCTATTACAAAAGCAGCAGGGCTGTAGTACCCAGATCTCACTCATGCATTAGGAGCAGAGGATCTTCCTCTAATGTGTGCATTTTAATTTGATGGTGTTACGTGGAGAAGTTACCTGCTCTTAGGAAAGAAAAGGATTGCTAGGCAAGTTATATGTGCAAAATTCACACCAGGAGAATAGAGGGAGTCTCTCAGCCAGGTATTTGCCACAGATCTCATTCTGTAGGATGGCCTGCCTGAAATATAATGGAAAATTTGGGTCAAGACAGAAAAAAGGGATTAGTTCCTACCTTCTTTGCCTGTGACAGAGAGTGAATGGCAGTGAAAGGCTGTGCTGCCTTTAAATCATCAGTATCTACCAGTTTCCACTGGTTCCTTTGACTCATCTCCCTCCTGTCTGACGTATCTGGCCTCTGTGCTAGCCAGCAATGCTGAAAGAAGCAACCTTCAGTGGCATTCCAGCACTTGCACTGGCTAAGCTCTGCTCTCATGCTGGGAAGATGTTTCCTTGGACTCCATTGGCAAGCCCTAAACTTTCTTCTTACTGGAATTATTGGCTTACAGAACAAGCTCTCTGCATTGCTGCTTTGCTTTGATAGTGTGTAAAAGGCACATTTGTGCAAACTACCTTCTTTTAGGGTACATACAGGATTGGTATATTAATTGTAGCCTCCAGATGGCTCATTTCTCTCTCTAGCTCACCTCTCTCTGGCCCAGAAAGCAAATTGTATCCCTGTATGTGCTCAAGTAGGCAGGAAATATAATAGATGCCATGGTTTCTTCTACCATGAAGAAGCTTTTAAGTATTTCAGTTTCCTTCTTTCAGCCTGTGGTTTGTAGCATAAAATGTTCCTAATTAAGAGGGTAGCTTGCTGTGTTCTTCTTCGTTGCTTCTGTCTAAAGAAATTATCACGGCTGTCATCAGCCTTTTCCTCTTATCACGGCTCGTTCACAGCATGTGAAACTGAGAAGCATTGTATCCGTTAAAATTCAAGGAGTGCACTGCAGTTTCTCTCACTAAATGAAATCATACTGTGGCTTGTTTTCTTCTTGACATCTTTCATCTTATGCAGCATCTTCAGTTGACACTTTACCTAATGCTCCCTAATGTAATCCCTTAATGTACAGTCAAAAGTTAACGTTTTTTGTACTGATATCCTGGCATGGAATTCTGCAAATCTTATTCTGGCAAAACTCTTGCTGAAGGTGATAGAGAGGCCGGTTACTTAAAGCCTGAAATGGGACTGTGAGAATTACATTCTTTTCCCATATGTGTGATTTAATTTCTGTTTCTGACTGGGATGTTTAACTTTAGCATGATACCTTTGGCCTTCTTTTCAATTAGTTTTTGAATGTGTAAGAGCAAGCTGATAAGTATTTGATGAGGTTAATGTCAACTCCAGCATTGCAGTGACTGAACCTTCAGCACTTTTCAGACATTGCCTTCTTGAGACCATCTGTCTGAAGAAATGTCTCCTCCTCTCTATTTTCCCTGTAATTTTCTCCTGATTCCCATTCTTCTCTTTCACTTTGAAATCTATGCTTAACACTCATATACAGCTTGGGATTCAGAGCTACAGCAAAACATTTCCTTGGATCATACTGGCTATAGAAAATGTTACACTGTCACACTCCAATACATAGATGGAAAAATGTGTGCCGGGGCTGATGTGGCTCTGGCTGCAAAAGAGGGGATGCAGGAGTGGGAAGAGGTATTCATGTGGATGGAGCAGGGACAGCATCTTTTATATGCATGCAGGTATGTAGATAAGGGTAGTTTCAGTAGAGAAAGTCTTGTTCCCTACCTGCCCCAAAGCTCTGCTCAGCTTCAAGCCTGTCAGCCTTTCACTCTGGCTTGTAGTGTCTTCTGGCCCCTCATCCTTAGTCCAAGTCTCCAGCTCATGCCTGTGTAGGGAGGGCACGTAGCTTTTCCCTGTCATCTGTGCCCCTTGCCTCACTCACAAAATTCACAGACTCATCACATTTCTGCCACAACTCTTTTCCTATCCTAGAGGCACCTTTTTTCCTGGCCTCCCATGTCCCATCCTCCTGAACCTCTGTGCTCCATGCCATTTAAGATGCTTGCTCTCCCTGCCTCTCAGCCCTTAAGAGCTTCCCCAGAGCTCTTTGCTCCTGCTGTATTCTCTTCCTACTCTCTGTCTTTCTCACTACAGCCCAGTGTTTGCTGTCTGAGAGACAGGGGGCTCTTTGTTCTTCCCTGGAGTCTCAGGTTCTTCAGTGCAAAGGTCTCAACATGCTTTCTTTTTTCTCTTTATTGTACTTGAAGGCAGGAAAGTAGGACAGGTCCAGGGTGAACCAGGCACATACTGGGTTTTGTGTGCTGTAAAGGGAGATAGCTCCAGGCAGGCAAGAGAAAGACTAAGCCAAGAAATATATAAGCATGGGGGTTTTTTAGAAAATACAGCCTTTTCTATTTTTCTTGGCAAACAAAGTGTCCAGTGTTCAACAAATATCTTGTGAACCAACTTCAGGCCCAGAACTGCTTTTGAGCTGTTTGCTGTGATTCTTCATGTGCTCATTTCTTTGTGTTACCAGTCACATGGTAACATTTCTGATTCTTGGATGAATGATGTTTTCAAACAAAAAGAGGGATTTGGACACATTACTTTTGGTTCAGAACTTTTCATGAATGCAGACATATGAAAATGTTTTACATCAGTGTTTCCAGGATACTTGCTTTTGAAAAAAGTTTATATGAATGGAAGTTTGTGAAAAACAGTAATACTGAGACAGTACAATTTTACAGGAGCCAGGGCTCATGGTTAATTTCTCAGAGTAGCAAACTATGATTCAGAGCAGTGCAGAGCAGAAGTGTGAGCTGGGCACAAACTGAGTGTATGCCCATATTTAAGGGATGTGATTGCCACAAAAGTGTGACTGAAGACCATGAAGGAGGACTACAGTCAGGAGGAGCATGGGGCTTACCTGCTGTTCACATGGTGTATTTTTATAAGAAGCTTGAGCATTTGGTTGCAGTTGTCTTTCTTCCCCTGCTCCACTCCATAATGTCTGAAGCACTCAGTGGACACCAAGGAGTTAATTCACCTCTCTCAGGTTGCAGAAAATAGATGCATTTTTTCACAGGGCAGTTTTGTGTCAGGCAATGAACTGTATCTGTTCACTGGGAGTTCAGCAAGTGCCTCAGTGTGAGGTAAAAAGTGTGAGGGTGCACTCAGAGGCAAACAGGGGCCTTTGAAAACAGTCTAATGTTTGTCTTTTGAAATTATGTTCTTCTAATATTTGATTGAAACAACTGATGAAAACAACTGGGGCATATGCACTGCATAGTTGTTTAAAGAATATGAAGTATCCAGCCATTAACTCCTGTTCTGTGGATTTCCAGGTGGGAAAAAAGAATCATCATTTCATCCCATTTAGAAAGGAACAGGCTGTGTATGTCTCCATAACCAGTGTGCTCTGAAAAAGTTCATGTGCCCCAGGCAAGCCCAGATCCCTGCAGTCACAGATGTGAGACTTGATGGGAAAAGTGGCTTAGTTGTGCTTATTCTCCCTTTTTTTTCCCTGGGGACAGACAGGGGCTACTGCAGGCAGTAGTGAAAACAGAAGCAGCCATGAGGCTTCTCCAATGATGACATCAAGGTTATAATGCATTGTGGTTTTGTCTGAGCTGCATTTTTTTCTTTCTGTGGAAGAGAAGTGATACATTATAAAGCAAAACACATACATCATGAAAAAATACCAAAAGTACTGAAACAGCCCCATTCTCATCTAAGAGTTGGAGCAGGCAGCAAAGGATTATCACATGATATCTCTTTGGAAGACCAGCTAACCATTGTGTGTCTTTCTGGAGGGGGACAGGCTTTTGCCAAACTCAAGTCACTGGGCACCAAGCTGAAGTGCTATGATAAAATATGTGAGGCCAGACCTACTGAATAGAAGTTTAGCATTTGAACCCAGACCCAAGGCAGCTGTTCCATGTGCTGGCTTTAAAATGCTGGTGATAAATGATTTATAATGTCACAGCTAATTTGTCTTTTAAAAATTAGTTACTGTCAGTGCCAAAATCTATGTTATTTTATTTAAGTGAACTGAAACTTCACCTTGAACTCTTCCAGGGATAGTTTTGTTTCAGTTTATCAGACCTGTGGTTTTTCAGTCAGTACAATGCCTGCCAGCTTGTTTGCATCAGAAGACTCATCTAGAACTTCAGTTGTGACTGACTAGAAATCTGCATAAACATATTAGAAGTCCTACACCAAGTGATCTAGTGTTAAAACCAGAGGTGAACATATACCTTTGGTGAGACCCAGGCTTGTTAATCTACCATTCTGAGCTTCTATCATTTAGATAATTTCACAGATTCAAATTAAATGGAAAGTGCATCCTCTACCAAACCAAGACCTTTCACTTGTCACTTTCTCAGTATTTAAGCTGGAAAAAACTAGTTGAAAACCAGATTGGTTTCAACTATACCTTTGCAATGCAGTGTTTCCAATACAACCACACTAGACTAGATGGGAGCAGAGTTCAGACCAAGAGAGATACATATTCTGCCATCTCCTGTGTGTCACAACCTGTCTGTCACTGACTTAGGAGGGACACTTTTCCCTTGCTTTAAGGAACACGTAATGGTGTTTGAAAAAACCTTTCAAGCATCTACATATAAAGATACATAATCTGTAATAAGTATCTAAGCTGCATCCTATTCCACTCTTGTCCTACTAATATTGCTAACATAGTTGATCTTGGTGAAAAATTAATATGGAAAATAACAGGGTAGTTTTGTATAGGCATTTGAAAATATCCTAAATGGAAGCTGCCATTTTTCTGAGAAGACAAATTGCTCCTAGAAAGTTGTTTTTCCTATCTGATCTGTTCTTTGTTGCAGTCTTTCCTAGATGAAGCTTTCTAGAGTAAATTTTCTCACCATCAAAGTGATGAATATTTTCTATCTCCATTTCTCCAGAAAGCCAAGATCCCTGTGCTCAATAGGAACATGGGGCTTGACTGCCCCAAAATTCACAAAGTGTGAGAATGTGAGCATCAAACAATGCCTTAGATCCAGGCAATAGTTAGAGGACACACAGCTGGCCTGCCTCGAGACAGGAGCTGTGTATGGACAGTAGGATACTGGTACCTCATAAGGATGAGATAAAAGACAAAATGAAAAATGCAAAAAAAAAAGGAGATAAAGTTAGTGAGTAAGGATGATCCTCAGAGCCTGAAAAATGAAGGGTCATTTAAAATTGGTCTACTGTTTTTGAATCTTGAATTTTCTTGAGGTTTTGTTGAGGAACTGCTATTTGTGAAAGCTACCTTTGATGTAAATGAACTGTTTTTTTGAGAACAGATATCTTGAAGACCACCTGAGAGATCAGTGTGAATTAATACATTTGCTGCTTTGGGAGAAAAAACATTCAGTCAGCAAAAGCACCAGAAACTGAAAGTGGTTATTTCCACTTACTCTTCTTTTTATTACCATGTCTCACCAGAAAAAATGTTCTTACTCCAAAGATAACAGTCATTCAGCTTGTCCTTGTACAGTGGGGAGAGACCTATGTGCTCAGAAAACCACACAAGGATTACTCTGCTGTGGCCCATGAAATAATTTCTGTCCCCAAACCTGTAAGTCTGCTCTACAAGGATCACGTTCTTTGGTATCATGGAAAACATCAGTAAGAACATGAGGTAGTCAGTTCACCCCACTTGTTTATTATTAAATGGGAGAATAACTCAACTGTTACCAAACCCTGCTTATTGCTGTTTCAAAAAATACTATTTTTTGCTTCAGCTGACATCTGTGCATTTTGTGTGTTTTGCTGCTTTCTACCTTGACAAGAGAACAGAAGAGAGGAAAAATGCAAGAATATAGGCAAAGCTGTCCAACTTTGGTAGCAGCTGAGCCTTAGGGCACATGAAATCCATTCTCATAGGCTTCTTGTTTGTGTGGGGTGCCCTGGTGACTAATAATACAGCTAAGTTCATGTGTGGCCTCTTACATTGGATCACTGGATTGTATTTCACTCATCTGGACAGCTGCCTTTTTTTTTTTCACAAAAGCTGTAGGAATATAACACCTTTGGGATCTCTACCTGATGTGACTGAAATTATTCAATGAGTTACACAACTACTGGAAGGAATTGTGATGGCACAGGCAAAACTAAACACAAAAAGTTAATTCATAATTTCCTCCTTTGCTTCTACTGATCAGACAGTCTTGTTTTTTGGGTTTGGTGTTGTTTTTGTTGTTGTTGTTTGGGGGATTTTTTTTTAATAATTCACCTGCTTTTGGCTTTAACAGTCCAGTTGTGTCAGTCCTGGGCCCAGGTACAAATGAGTAGACAATCAGCACAATCCTGATTGTGCTAAGATGAAAAACTGAGCAAGTGACAAGGCTCAGGACTTTTAGTCAGAGTGTTTACAATGGTGTTTTTATTTTGTTAATGACTCACTGTACTGATTCACCGATGCTTTAGTGAAAGCTGCCTTGTTCAGAGTCTCATTGTTCAAGCAGAGTAAATTGTTCCCAGTAGAAAAGCTTGAAAAAATCCTCTGCTTAAACTAACAACTAAATAAAACTTGTTATTTTAAAGAACATACGGACAAAAGTTTAATTTTAAGCAATAGCAAAACTTTTTTTATCCACCATTTTTTTTCTTGATTTTTTATTGGGAAAAGAATCTTATTCTGTCCTGACACAAAAGCCATGAAGTATCCAAAAATATAGGTGACTCTTCAAGCCTTTGGTACTTGAATGTAATCAGGGCACTAGACCTTTAAATAGATGAAAATAGGGGCTGAAGGTGACTTGGGGGGTTTGAGGCATGGACTTTCATGGGGTGCATATCAAAACTTTGCTTCTGTGACTGTCTTTTGGTAAAATGTTCATTCTGGTAAGGAATGGCTTGAACCACCCTAGAAGGTCTCTGATCAGCAGCTGTCCATTGGTTCTGAGTTACCTCAGTAGGAAAAAAAAAACCACAATAAAACCCCCCAAACAAACAAACAAACAAAAACCCAAAACAAAACTTTGCAACACATTAGATTTGCTTCCCACCTGGAAGCATTTCGAGGATGTAAGGGGATCAGCCTTCGCGTATCTGTTATAAAAACCAGGTTGCTGTAAATGACTTGCTAAACTGTTGCCGGTTTCACCCAACGCACTGGATTTCCCTGCCCCTTTCCAGAGAGGCTGTTTGCGCTGGGAGCCGGGGAGGGCTGCAAGGTCGCTTTGTTTCCACAGCGGGGAGTGCGGGGACCCGGCTGCCGCTTCCCCGAGTGGTGGGTGGTGCTCCGGGCTGCTGGGCGCTGCCCGGGGGAGCCGTCAGGCATCTGCGGACGGGACACCATCCCGGCATGGGGCCAGCTGTTTATTTTCAAAGCCTTTGTACCTCAGGTTACTCGTAAGGCCGATGCTTGGGGAGTTCTGCTAAAGCTGGACCGTGTACGTTCCCTGGTTTGCCTGTAATTTGCAGTTTATGAAAACCAGATGGATGACTGAGCGCTCCGCGAATTAGGGTAGGAATGGGATCTTCTGACATAAGAGCAGCTTTTACAGAAAACATTGAGTTAAGAAGATTCAGGCTCAAGCTAGATTGCTTCTTCCCTCCCCCCCACTTTTGTCTATTTTTACTGCATCATTGGTATGTGTCCAAGGAAAGTCGGCCATATCATTCGGAAATACAAGGGGATAAACTTTTGACTGTCGGATCTCTTCAGGCTGAGGGACTCCAGAGTAAATGAACTGGGAGAGAGAGAATTAAAAGGAGGGATTTCTTTAGATGAACTTTTTCGGTTGTCTGCTCTGCCGAGAGCAGTGTAAAATAACGAAGAAACTGCAGCAGTCCTTTCCCACTGTCTTTCTAAATAATGTAAGTTACCCTTTCACACTCGTCTCTAAATGTTTGTGTGCTGTTTCTGCTTTCGAGTAGTTTGTGAGAGCAGTGGTTTTATAGCCAGTGAGCTCTTGCCAGCAGCTCTGCTGTGTGAGTGAGTGAATTGTTTTGTCTTTCTTTTTCTTTCTTGAGTCAGGGTGGTAGCGGGGAAGCCGAGCAGTTTGACACCGCCTTTCTTTGACAGTCGTGTTAACTCGGCTTTAGCTCGGCTGTCGGAACCTTTAAACCTTTTCAGTGTTTGTGCAGAAATTTGTTTGTAGCTGGCAAAAGACAATAGCAAATGTTTTGATTGAACTCTGCATGTCAGGCTTGCCGTAAGAGTAGGAGCTTCAAAGGGCACTGTGTGATGCTATGTAAAGAAGACAGGATGTGACAAGGGAAAACAAATGTTTCCTGTTCTTTAATATTTAAAAGAAATAATTGAAACAGAGCCAAGGAGTTTGCCTAGGAAAGAAATAGTGATGTTTATTCAGAGCAAAATAATGACTCTGTAAATCTGAGAGGACAATGCCAAGGTCTAATTAGGAGAGACAGTTTACTTTTCCCAGTGGTTCATTTTTTGAAGCTGGAAGTTGGCATTAATGTTGCCATATTCTGTGGTGCTTTTGTGAAGTGTAACTTGAGCCATTACCTGATTCATACCTCTCCATAGGTTAGTGGTGTAGGTTGATTACCCTCCCCTTACTTCATTTTGCTATTTTCAAAATGCAGTCCAGGCAGACTGTCAGGCAGATTGATAGGTTTAAGTAAAAAAAAAAGGGGTATAATTATAGATAACATACCAGGTATTATACTAAGAATGAAGCAAGAAACAGACCAAGAAAATCATCCTGAACTCAAACATTTATCAGGCCAAAGCAATGACATAAATGTTAATTTATAGGGGGAAAATTGTTGTGAAAGTACAATGACTAAATAAATATTTCTTAGGTAAGGATGTAGCTTAAGAAAAGTTGCTTTCTGTTCCAGCCTTGGATTTTTTGTTTTTGTGGGCAAGGAATTTATTATCTAGATAATAGTCTATGGCCAACTATTGTGATCTAATAATCAGAAGGTTTTTTTCTCAAAATTCCACATTGCTGCTTGTGTGAAAACAAATGACATTGACTAGAAATACTAATGAGAACTTCTAGACAATGTGAATATTTTTAATAAACTTGGAAATATAAACTGTAGGGCTTGAAAAGCATATTAAAAGGTTTGTTTTGTTAAAATCTGTATAAACGTGTTTATTTTCAAGTTAGTCCCATAATTTTATGGATGATATCTAAAGCATGGTTCTAGAGTGAAGGTATTGGAAAGCTGCTGTACCTGGTCTTGGGATTGTATCATCCTGCTCAAAAACACAGGCAGCAGAAAGAGGAGGTTGTTCCCTGTTTCCAGAGAGTTTGGGGGAGGAATCAGTCTGTTAGCTGCTAACAAAATGAAATAAGGCTTCTGTGCTTTGGCCCTCATCCAGAACTGCTTACCATAAACCAAAGGTTTCCTCAAACATCTCAGCAAAGCATTTTACAAACTTGAGTGGTGAAGACACTCCCATGTCTGACCTGGACCTGCAGTGCCCACAATTTAGTTATAAAGAACAGGTTTGTGTTTTCTTCATGGAGGGTTCATTTCAGTTCTTGAGATTCATCCTTTTTCATGAGAAATGGCTTTGATAGGCCTTTAATAATGACATCTTTCTTCAGGGAGAAGGCTAAACAGAACTTTGGTTCAAGGAGCATCTGTAACACTGCTTGAGGGCCAGAAGGAAACTTTAATTGGGTTTTATGACAGAACCAATTCTAGATTTGATTACAGGGTTTCTGGGAAGACGGAAGGATTAAAATCATGCAAACAATTATTTCAGTCAAGATATTTCAGGGAAATATCTTTTGATTTCTTTATGTAATTTGCAAAGGGAGACAGGGAATGCAACCTTCTCGACACAGAATAAAAAATAGAAGTATGTATACATTTAAGGCTTTGGAGAAGTGGTGGAGGTGTGTCTTAAAAGTTCATCCTTTTCATGGCACTGATATTTGATGAAATCTTGTGTTTGAGGCTAGATTTGAGACAAGCAGTGTCCATGGTCTGGTGGCATGTGCAAGTGCTGTCTGAATTCTGCTATGTCCAGCAGCATGCACAATGTTTGGAACATTAGACCTTACCTGGACAAAGATGGTAATTCTGCTGGGGGATTTCCCCAGCCCATGGTACTATTCTTTCTCTGACAGTCCTGGTTTTAACTTGAAGCTCAAGTTGTTTACTGGAAAATCCCAGATAATTGGTGCTTGAAGCAATCATGAAAGCATGCTGGGCCTGTCTTTGCCTGATAATGGAATTTCATTAATTCATAACAAAACTAGAATTTGGACAGCTTATGCAAACACAGTGATGCTCCTGATTCCTTTGAGGAAAACTGAGGAATTCAATTAACTGGAAAGGTACTGGATGTTCTAATCCAGAGAACAAAGTGTTGTACATTACTATACTGAAGCTGAAATTTAATCGTCTGCATAAAGTATTAAACATACACAGTTTTGCAGAAACATGAAGTACTGTGTCTAGACATATGAACTATTTTTATAAAAACAAAGGCACAATGTATAGTATAGGTTAGGATAAATCCTTGATAGTAGGTTAGGATAAATCCTTGAGACACATGTAAAAGCATTTGATTTGATCTGCTGGCAAGCACATTGTCTCATCAGAATTAAATGTGTCTGAGGATACAAGTGTAGCTAGTTTGTACTATTTTTTTATACACAGCAGCAAGCATATATTACTGCAAATAATAAGTTCAGTTTATAAAGAATGTTCTTTAACACAATGGCATTATATAAGGGAATAACACTTTAGATTTAATCAGTTGTTTACAGACAATGCAGTATTCTCTATTATAAAATGCCACTAATTCCAAAGCCCAAAAAATTTCTCCTGGAATTCTGCCCATCCGTATTTTGCAGGGTAACATATATAAACACGTCTTTTTCAGTTATTAAAGAAATCCAGTGACTGCCAGATTGCAGTGCACTGTAGCAAATGCTGCACTTGGCTGACACCTTCAACCAAAATTATAATTCTCAGTAATTATATGCTATTTCCAGAGACTTGCAGGTTGTTCTTTTGTTTTCTGTAATGTTTCCTGGTAAAAATAACAAAGGTGGGGAGAGCTAACCATGTGAAATGCATGGCATGGGCTGTTAAAAAAACTAGACTGAAAACAAGAATCAATATTTGTTGGAAGAAATCAATATAGGAAAGAAAATAATGACGATTTATAGGTTTTTAGAATACCGAAGGGACACGAGCAGGGCTTAGCAGTCACATAAATGCACTTTACCTCTCTATATCTCAATTTTTCATAACTTACTTTTCAAGACATGATCCTTCTGTTAGAGTTGGACTTGCTCTTCTATTTGTTATGTGACATGAATGGATTGCAGGCAGTCCCTTGGTGTGCTGTAAGGTTTGTGTTAACATGTCTGTAAAGGAAAGAGCTGCTTGGTTGCAAACACTTAACAAATGAAATTTGGAAGAATTCCTGTTTTGTGCACTAGATTTTTTTCCTTCCTTTTTATTTTTGATCAACTGAAATAAAGAATGCCTTCCACTGAACAAAGCTCAGGCTGACCTTTGGAGAAATGAAAATGGCATTTCATGTCAAACTTTCTGAAGGGTTTTATTTCTGTCAAGACCATGTTTTATTTCTGTGGTTTAAATAGATAAATATTTATTGTATGAATTGTAATGTTAAAGGTATTTGCCTTGGTTTTCTACCACAGGCTGTCTAAACATTTTCTGTCCATAATCTGTAGACATATTGCATGTCACTCCTTCTAATAATTGGGGTGCCTGGTTATATTTGGATTGGGCATCACTTATTTTGAAAGGTAATTTTAGCTGGAAGTCAGTAATTTAGCTTGATAACAGTTTATAACTGGAATACCATACTCTGAAACAAATTATGTAACGTGTCACTAATGTTCTGTGTGGGGACAGCCAAGGATCTAGTCAGCTGAGAAGTCTGCTGGCAACCAGGCAGCCTTCCTAGTTGCTAGCTGGACTTTAGGGCAAAAACTCAGAAGCAAATCTCATTCAAAAGGAAGAATTGAAATTGGAAATGCAAATGACATATAGTTCTTGAGGTACTGAACAGGTAGATGTAGCAGGTAGATGTTGGCTGGCTCTATCCATCTGTCTAGTTGCAGTAGGGTTAAAAGAGGCACAGCTAAATTAAGAAGAGACTAATCATAGACATGTGTAAAATGTTAGCAGCTTGTATTCTGGCACTTCTTACATTACATGGTGACCTTGCTAACACAAGCATCAAAAGAAACTCATGCTGAAATGGCTGTGATGGTTTATTGCTAAACAGTAAACCTAGGTGGTAATAACATAAGAATATGCCCTGCACCTAGGAGAAGAGAAATGACTTAAAAAATTTACTGTAATCACGTATATACTTAATATTCCCCTGGAAGAACTCCAAACAGCTCTGCTTTTTGTGGTCAGTACTTTTGCTCATGTGTAAAATTATTATTAATTCTGTCTCACTTTAAAACCATCTGAATATTATCAATTTTAGATACATTGTAGGAGTGGTTAATTACATGGATGGTGATTTTCAGTCCTTATGCCAAGGTGGATGCTCTTTGTGGAAGAGACATAAGGATTGAAGTAGATGCAATTACATTTGATCAGATTTTAAATGCTTGAGATGACTGTTCAGCAATTTGCTTGCTCCTAATCTAGTATGGATTTATTTGTCTAAGTGTTATTAGTCTGCCTAAACATGTGTATGATCAGTTTATTTATGGGTGACTTTCTGTTCTTTTGTCATGGAAAGCTATTTGTTTTGTGCTGCCATGAGCTTCTGTTCTTGATATTTTTTCTTGTAGTTCTCGAAACAAAGAATGACAATCCCACTTCTTTTTTTCTTTTTTTTTTTATTTTTTTTTCTTTTTTTCTTTTATATATAATGGGTTTGGAATGCTAGTTTTGAGGATACTTCTTCAGCAAATGTGTAATTTGGAAATTTGTCATGCCTGGACTGATGGCTTAAAAAGAGTGTTAGTCCCTGTGATGATCTATACTGTGCTTGCCTCATTCTACACCAAAGTTCAGCAGAACCTGGTTATTTGTGAGCCTGAAGGTGTGTGATATCTACCAGTGTGTTTTGTGAAGTGCTCAGGAGTTGATTTAGCAAGGAAAGAACAGTGCCCATATTATTTTGAACTACATAACTCTGAATAGTATGAAAACATGAAAGTGCAAAATGCTCCTGCACCTTTTGCAGAACAAAAGCCCTCTGAAGTAGTGATAGAATCTTGAGAAAATACGCTTGAAACAATTACTTACAGCACAACAACAGATTGCACTCAAAAGATTGACCTGAACTTGGAAATGTTCTTGAAAAGATCCCAACAATTACGGATTTTGTGTGCCTCTGAATGCATTAATCTCTGTAGTGGTCCTTGGAGAGACAGTAAGTGTCCCATATTTAGCCCCAACCGTATTTGGCCCATGATCTGTACTATTTGAGAACTTGCATATTTTGTGAGAAATGGGACTTCCAAAAGAGCAGGTGTCAGCAGTTTCAGTGATGTCTTTGGGGCTCTCTGGTTCTTCTGTGAACAGCTGTAAATTGCAAATATTGTAAATCCCTCTACTTAAAAATTCTTCAGGAACTAAAATGACCCCCAGGAATGAAAATGCAGGACTGAGGAGCAAGCCATTTACAACATACATAAACTCATGAAAAGGCAAAGCTGCCATGTTTCTCTGCATTCACACAGGTTTTTTGATTTGGTTTTGCTTTTTCTGTTCCTTTTCCAGTAAGGAAACAGTATTCATGAAATTCCCTTCTACAACTTTCTCTCCTGTAATCCCTCTATTGGTGGAAGCGGTAATGTAAACCTTCAGGGACTAACTCCCACAATATAAATCTCTGCAGGTGCTGGTTTGTATTGTTTCTAGGTTATTTTGGTGGGGGGCTTTTTGTTTCTCTTTTTTTTTTTTTTTTTGGTTGTTGTTGTTGTTGTTTTGGTTTTTTTTATCATGAAAGTAGATTTAATTTGATATCTAGAACTCAAGTAATTGCACTGTGCTGAAGTTAGGAAACCCAGGGCCAACATGTCAAGTAGAGCCACAGATTATTTCATAGCATCTGATGGTGTTTTTTTCTCCTGAGTGTTACTCTGACACAGTACTACAATATGGGTTAATATGTGGTCTTTCTAAAGTGCTTCTAAGTTTTACTGGATCCTCTTCAAAGAACTGGTTCTTCTCTTATTACATAATTCTTAGTCAGCTCTGAGTAGTTTTGTGAGCAGCAGATCTTTGTGCATCTCAGCTCAGAAAATATAAGAAAGACAAAATTAAGTGTTGCACCATGAATATTTCATTCTCTTTATCCAATAAGCAGTGATAACTTTTTGTCTTGCATCTAAAACAGTTGGAAATAAATTTTGATTGTAAAATACAGACATGTTCTGAGATACTTAGTTCCTGATTAAAGACAAATAACTTTTCATTAGTTTACAGAAGTAATCGTTTACTTAAAATGCAACCCTTTATTACACAGAAAAGGAAGACATTAAGTATTGGAGGATCGTTCTATAAGAATTGCACTATATGTTCTGTGTAGGCAGAGAATCCCCTCATCCCTTAGCTTCCTCATTTTAATTAGGTTTTACTATTCCATCCTATAAAACTTAGTAAAAACCAGATTAGATTAGAGCATGCAAAAACATTTGTATAATAAGGTGGATTTGCGAAAAAAAAAAAAAAAAAGAGTAGTTCCATTTCCTCTGTTGGCACAGTTTAAAATTTTTGTTTGTCGTATCAGAAGCTGACATATTACACAGTCTTGAATACAGTTAATTGTAAAAGCAG
Organism: Agelaius tricolor; assembly: GCF_023055355.1. NCBI lineage: Eukaryota > Metazoa > Chordata > Aves > Passeriformes > Icteridae > Agelaius > Agelaius tricolor. The sequence goes on from NW_027269268.1 coordinate 21,109,088, forward strand.
GAAGATTTCTTCCCATATTTAACTTTTGGGATGGGTTTTTATCTGTGCTCCTGAATGGTGGCCTTTATCCTCTGAACAGCCTGCTCTGAAGATGTGCACAGTCTGAAGGGACCTCTGATGATGAAGGTATGCAGCTTTTAAATGAGAAGAACCAGGACAGTGATCAAGGCATCATTTCCCCAAGCTCTATGACATTGCTTAATACATTAATAATACAGAGTATCTATGCAGAGAAACCAGAAAAAGGAAATATCACTGGAAGTCTCTTTTTTTTTCTCAAGGATAAAGTAAATTTGAAAAGGTAAGAGGAAGAGGGAAAAGAAGTTCTAGGTTATTATTGCATTCACTATAAAAGGTTCTCTGCTTGGGGTGATGCTTAGTCATTCACCATTATTGGGAGTCTTGTTTGTGTGACTTGTAATGGGTAAACTAAATGCTAAAGGCCCTAAGTGGCATTTCTCATGCAACAGTGGTGTAATAAGGCAGATGTCTGAGGGATTTTTTCACCTGACATCCCTAAATGGCCCAGCTTTGCAAAGTGGCCCTTTTTTTTGCAAAGAAGCAGCCCTGTAAAGCCATTCATGGCAATTAACTATGCCAAAAGGGAGTGGCTAATATGAGGCTCCTGTGATGTCTGCTCTGAGTAATTTGAAGGTTTGTCTGGGTCAAATCAAAAGTAAATCTGGCCTAGCCTTATAATTTGGATGGTTGCTGACAGTAGATGCCTACAGAAGAGCACAAGAATGGATCAGAGATATTGTGGTACTCTTCAAAATGATCTTCTGTATTCAATAATTTGTGCTTCCAGTTCTGCTCCTGGTAGAGGTGGTGTCTTTAATAAATTTACTCACCAGGAATTTGTCCCACTCTCCTCAAATGCCTGTAAAATATTAACAACTGTAGCACCCTGGACAATGGGTTTTATAGCTCACAGGGTGAAGAATTATCCAGCACATTACTGGTATCTGCAAAAGAGGCTTCTCGTCTGTGGCCTGTAAAAAGGAATAGTAAGAAACAATAGATACAAATAGCGAAAAAACAATACATTGTGAATAAGATTTAACTCAAGTGGACTCCACCTGCCAAAAACCTAATGACTACTGTTTCATCAACCTTCCAAAAGCATTTAAATTATTTGGAATAAGTCCTAAGAGCCGCACACTGTGGAATGTGAATTAGAGAAGTTATGTACCTGAGGCAGGGCTGTCTCTATGTCCTGTTTGTAACTGGCTTTCCACTAGGATTTCTCAATTCCTTGTAATATCAGTGCTTACATCTGGTTACTCTGCATACACCTCTCGTGGGTTTTATCACTTAGGTGTATAATCTGTTTCAGTAACAACATGGTGCATCTTGTCACAGTTATCACAAGGACTATTCCTAAAATCTCAGGCAGTTCTTATATCCACTTATAGAGTTTGCAAAGGAAAGAGGATGCTAAGATCTGCCCCTATTCCTGACTGCAGGAGTTTCATACTATATGAGCCACTGTCTTGCGCCTCTTTCTTTACAAAGACAGTCCTTATCTAAATTGATGGCTGGCTATGCAAACTTACTTTGTAGTGTAGAAAGTGCTTAGTGTCACAGATTCAGTTACATAGCAACAGTCTAACTATGTTTGGCCTTAAGATGCAGGTTACCTATGTTTGCAAGGGAGCTTGTATGCTGTGTAGCAGGTGCCTATCACAGCAGGATTCTGGTACTTGAAAGAGATCTCCAGGGGCTATCACAATCCAAGTGATAATGTGGTTGATTTAAGACAATATTGCTCTTATCTCTCCTGATGCCAGATTTTTTTTCCAAGTGCCTTTTTTTTGTTCAACAGACAGATGCATTCACATGGTTATTATATTATAGTTTCTGATACTGTCTCCTAATTTGCTTTTCATGTACACAAAAATGTAGTTGGTTTCCTGTAACGCAAAAAGGATGTGTTTTCATGCAGAAATGAATGTCCTGTATATCCCAGTTCAGCTTGGGAGAGTCTTAAAATTGTGCATATGAGTGGTTCTGCTTTATTCCTCTTTCATTAGCTGTTGCTTCTTAAGTTGTGATGCCAGTTGAAAAGACTGACATTCATGCAGGAGCGCATGTACAAGGTCTCCTGAGAATGTAATTTTTGCAGAAATCTAACCTACATCAGAGCTGAGCATTTGCTCATGAGCAGCCTAGCAATACCCCATAAGGGCCTTTGGGCATCTGGCCTGAACCTGCAAGAGATGTCTAAGAGGAAGCTTAGGAGAGTTGTTTTTGGAGATGAAGGGTAAAGGTAGACAGCTTTGTGTCATGTATAAAACCCTGTACTTCAGGGAGGAGGCTTGGGGAAAGCCTGGGCTGAGCCAGAGTGGCCACTTGGTAGGACTGTCTGGGGATCCTGCCCACCCAGGGGTTTGATGGACTTTGCAGGCAGATAACACATGTTACTGTGGCTGTGGTAAAACTCTGCTGTGGAAGCACATGCTGGGAATTGATGCATTCCTGCAGGAAAGGCACAAGGTGCAGGGAGCACTTAATCCCTGCTGTGGAAAGGTTTCAGCTATTTCCAATAACAACAGTTCTTTAAAGAGGAGCGCTGGCGGGCAATCAGCAAATGAGTGTCCTTGCTGAAGACTGGAAGGACATGTTTACTGCGTGAAGTTCAGCCATTGGGTGTTTCCAGGTTTTGAACTGCTGGAACTGACTACTGGAAAGTCAAATAGAGTGTCCCTGTGAGTGTGGAGGTGGAGGACACAGCGTCACAGCTGGCACGCTCGAGCCCTGAGCACTTTGAGCTCCCACCGAGAGCTGTAGATGGCTTTTTGCTACAGTTGTTTGGGCTGTTCAGCTCCTGTGCCCACAACCATTGTTAAAACCCACAGAGCTCCTTTTGCCAAGGTTGTCCTGACATTGTTTCTCACTACTGCTGGTGCTGCCAGACTACCTGCTGCACATAGCTATGTGTTTACCTACTTGCTGTGAAAGCTCAGCATTGCACTTTTGCCAACATAAAGAGCCTGCCTGGGTAAACTTCTGCCTGCCACTTAACGCTTGAGCAAGGTTTTCTCTGAACCCAACGACCACATACATGTTTAGACTTATTGCTGTGTTTTTGAAAGATATTTTGGTTCAGAAGAAGACTTGGCAGATATAAAAGTTAACATCGTTGCTGGGCTATGGACAAGAAAATGAGGTGGGTACTGCTCAACAGCTAAGGTAAATATGGAGGTGCAGCAACCAATATTTTGTGTTTAAACAATATAAATGTTTCAGAGGATGTGAACCTGATTTTAGGCTGCTCACATGCTGGAGCGGAGCTCTTTCTTCTCCCTCCTTCTTAGTCCTTATTCCAATATGTGTTTTTGTGCTAAGATGATAATTCCTTCCCTTTCTGCCTCCATTTTTGCTTTTTTTAATACTTAGAATCTATCTCCTGTTTCTTGCTGTGAGACACCTAAGGTGGTTTGGGTTTCTTTACCTCCTAGGTTGTATTTCATGTGTTATATTTGATGGGAAGTGGGAGTTTTGAAGGCTGCAAGAAAAACAATCTAAAGGATTGGCACTCTCTTAAGTTAATTTTGTGAAGAGGTTACGTGGCTTGTAATGATTGCTGAGTGCAGCCTTCTCCCTTGCTGATTTGAATTTCATGCTAGTTCACCAAAATCCTACTGAATTAAATGGAAACAACAGAGTCATTTTTGGTGGTCATCAGAGAATATGTGACTAGACTCCAGCACCTGAAGTGTGTTATCTCCCCTAAAGTGAGAGCTGCAGTGGACATGCAGTGTGGGGCAGATCCAGTCTCAGGAGGGAGTGGAGGGGATGGTCTCTACAATCTTCACCATACAGCTCAGTACCAAAAGCATTGAACATTTTCTGCTTGCATTTATTGTTTTTTTCCTGTTGCTCAGCAACTCTGAAGAAAATGCCTAGAGCATTTTTCAACATATCTTATATCTAATAGTACATAGAAAAGACCAAGGACCTCTTTCCAAATGGATTCCTGATCAGCCTCCTTCTTTTTGCTCTATTGCCTGTCTTCCTGCTCCTGGAAGTGTTAACAGTTAATTAGTGTGGAGCCTTCATGGAGCACTTTTATTTCAAGTAACATTTCCCAGCAGATGTTTATGGAAGCAGCAGTGTTTTCATGTGCAGTTTTAATTATTTGTCTTGGTTTTATTTGTGCCTGTGTACCTATAAAGGCTGAACAGAGACCTGTCAGTGTTCACAAAATAGGTGGACCTAGAGAGTCAAAAATGTGTAAATGTAAGGGTGATGGTAATAGTAATGGTAGTCAGGGAAGGGTTTTTTCAGTAGAGATGCTCTTACTGCTTTGGATGCCAAGTATAACATTTAAAATTCTTTTACTTATGACTGCATAACATCTAGTTCCTGAAATAATTACTTCGACATACCTTACTGCAGATTTTTTTTAGGAGCTCCCCTGAGAATATGACATTCTATTAAACATGGAAAGGGCCCTAAGTTACAATTCTGATGCTGTAATTTAATCTGATACTTTTATCCTTTTCTTTCCCTTGATGTGTCCTTCCTATTAATTTCCTACCCCTTCTCTTTGAAATCTCCTTTTTGAAAATTTGGGGTATTTGGTTGAGGATTCATGGATGCCCGTCCATGCGATGTTGTCTCATGTGCAGTAAATTTAGTGTGTTCCGGCTGTTTTGGAATTTATTGTGCAAGACCCTGAACTCAAAAAGAGGTACTGAACACCTCAGACAAATAACCTCTCAGTTGGTGATGACTGTGTGATCACACAAGCTCTAACCTGCCAAACTTGTCCCTTGGTGTGTGCCGGGCAGCCACCAGTAGGTCCCCTCTCCATCCAAAGACAGGACAGCTGGGAGATAGGGTCTCTGGGGATAGAAGCAGGACTATTCACCTCCAAAGTGGGGTGGAGAAGGGCTACTGCAGAGGCACAAGTTGTGGGGATGAGGAGAGAATAAATGTGGGTATTAGATGCCAGCCCTAACCTTCCCTCCACAAACTGGAGTGTAAAGCATTAGTATGGTGATGTCTTAAGAGGTCCACCCACGTTTCAGGAGCTCACTCTTTTGTGAGCTTTGATTACAGGATGGGGAAAGGAGGAAGAAAAAAGAATAAATCATTAAACATGTAACCCTATTAAGCAAGGCTTTAATTTGTAGCAGTGGCTACTATTCCTGTTATTCCTTCGCCTTCAGCAGCTAAAAACTATTTTAAAAAAATCTAATTCATGACATCTGCATCTGACAGTGATACTGAAGGTCAGCCCATTGCTGTGCAGAAGGAATGCCAGAATACAGAGATTGTTTCTGGTGACTGCAGTGCCACTTCAATGGCAATAGGGGGAAAAGAAAGAATAACACGAGGGGGAGAAAAGCAGATTTTGTCTGGTGCTTCCTGACTTGCAACTTGAGTGGTGGAGAGAGGCAGGAAGTGCAGTCCTGCCAGAAAGGCTCAGGCTGGCTGAGCAGGGAGGCCAGGCTGTCCCAGCCGTGCTGCAGTTGTGCTGCAAAAGCCGCAACCTTGGCAAGCTAAACTAGGCATAAGCAGAAGGTAGAAGGAAATAAAAGAGGGTGGCAAAGTCATAGGAGGATGGGTGCTGGGCTGCTGGGAAAGTTTCCAGCATTACATCCCAGGCAAACCTTTCAAGTTGTTTGCCTCCCAGGCTTTGATAAATCCCTTGTGTTGGATCACAAGCTTTGGGAAAAAGCATCTGCTCTGCTGGATCATAAGATGAGGGAATGACCATGGCTCACGGCTGTGGCTGGTGGGGGGGAACCAGGACCTAGCAGAGCTTCTTTTGGGGCAGACATGCTCTCTGGCTACAAATCCACATGGGAGGACGCTGTTGCTGTTCTCAGAGGGTGTGAGCTACAGCCTGGACTGCTGGAGGATGTGGAGTGAGGGCTGGAAGTTGCACTTGCTCTCTGGAAGCTGCTGGGTCTGCATGGGTTCACAACTGCAGCAGTGAAAGGTAGAGGCCGCCGGCTCATAAGGAAGACTTAGGCCCCTTGATTCCTGGTTGTGGGCATGGCTCCACAATGACAAAACTTTGCTGTTTCACCCCACTTGCTCTCCTGGCACCAGGGTCAAATTAGGGATGTGTGGAGCTGTGTGATGGCTGTAACAGCCCATCCTATGCTATTTGTGTTCCTAATCTAATCCTCATTTCCAGTATGTTGGCTTTGGGTAACTGATTTCTGGTCTCTCACATCTCTTACTTTTCAGTCAGCCTTAATTGCCAGGACTGTATTAGCTGGTCATTTAGTTTGAACTAACCCAATATTTTTTTTTCTGCTGACCTTAAAATCGCTTGTACAGCAGGGTGAGCTAGACTACTCTCATTCAGTCAGTTTATAGTATAGGCTTCAGTGCAGACCATAAGTCTTAACTTGGAGTGTTTGGATGACTTATTTAATATTATCAATATCTACATATGACCCGTAAGTTAACTTTGAGTTTTTTTGGTAGCTTAATAATCATGACTTCCCTAAGAATATGAATTCAGGTTGTGTTTGTAACAGGGGAAACAATAAGTTATTCAAAACCCAGGACATTTACAAGGGATGACAAGAGAAGCTTGATCACTCTTCCATGGCACAACAAAGATGGCATGTACTATGTATTTTCTTCTCCAGAACTTTCTTCAGTAGTCAGCAGTGACACAGATAAGTCAACAGCAACAATGAAATGCAGCAATTTTCTGAGGAAAAGTAGCCTATTCTTTTTAAAATAAAACCAGAAAAACAACAAACAAAACAAAGCATATAATGACCACCCCCCACCCCCATCTCCCAGCACAAAAGACATACACATACAATAAACCTATTTGAATGAGTCTGGTTGTAACTGCTATGGGGGTAAAGTGCAAGACTGAATCAATTTCCTCTTCACTAAGGAGAAGGAACCCACGTATCAACACATAACAAGAAAAATCTCAGAGAAATGCTATGTCTTTTGTCTCGATTTCCTTGCCACAGTAGCACGTTTTTGTTCTGTTGAAGAAGCAGGATAATTTGTGGAGTATCAGCTCATTGTCAGCAGGCAACTTTTCAGAGTTAATTTTAACAGAACAGCACTTTGAAGGAATCTCTCTTTTGGAGGTGTATTTCCCTATCAGAGTGGCTGCAGCTGTGGCTCCAGCAGTGTCCTTTGGCCATGAGGTATGTTATGGGATCAGTTCAGAGGGGTATGTGGTCCTTACCACTGACCATAAATGGAGATAGTAATTTGAGTGATATTGGTCATTCTGTTTTAGTGTATGTAAATGCAGTGTTAGAAATGAGCAAGCAACTAAATTATACCTGCACGCTTCCGTCCGACAGTCTTCAGTTCTGGGGGTGCCGCTCCTGAACTTTATCTCTTGATTTTTGTTATAAGTGTCTTGTTCCACTGGCAGAAATAAAAGGCCTTGGATCCTCTTGTTGTGGGAGTGAAACTTTTTGCTTGTTCTTTGCAATACAGATTCCTCAGACAGTTTAAAAAGAAAACCAAAAACCTCCCCGAACCAAAGATAAAAAAACTATGTCTCCAAAAACATGCCTGAAATCTCTGGCCTTCTTTTAAACTGTGAATCCTGCTGTCCAGATGCCTGCTACTCTTAAATGTTGGAGCTAAAATGAAACATACCTTGTGCTTTCTCTTTGATTGAGTCCAGCACATGTTAAGGGAGTTAGAGGGGCAGTATTTTGGCACAGGCACCCCAAACCCTGATACATGCGCACACACTGCCTGATGTTTCATTATAAACTGGATTACAACATGCCTTCACCCTGTGGGAATATTGTCCAGGGAAACCAGGCTGGATCTGCCTGATACATAAAATGATCTGGCTAAATGATCATTAAGTGGAAAGTAAAGGATGTGTGCAGAATTTGTATTTTCAATAGGAATTTAGATTACATTTCAGTCACACTAAATGATTTTTAATACTACTTAACTCATCAATTCAAGAGTGGAATAAAATGGAAACCGTGCTTAAAGAGCTTGGGACAACATTTTAAACTTCTAAAATAGCTATATCTGTCCTAATTAAGTCGGGGTGGCAAAGAGAGTATTTAAGCCCCACGTGTTTTCTTATTGATGCAAATGGTGCTTTGTGTTCTTTTATTTGTGGGAAGCTTTGTTAGCCTCAGTTAGCTGAAATACTTGCATATGATTTGGTTTTTTCAAAAGAAAAGATACACTGTATTTAGAGATGCAAATACTACCTTGTCTGCAAAACCCACCAGCTGTTATACTGGAAGACAAAGCTAATTCTATGTTGCTTTACTTCAGTAGTGTGTGCATATTCACAAGGAGCTTTTTAACAACCTTCTCTGCTTAGCTGAAAAATGGCAGGCACCAATTTTTTATTTTTTTTTTATTTCTTTGGTAACAGCTGAGTAAAATCAGAGTTAATCTGTGAAATAAAAAAAAAAGTAAGCAAGTAAATAGATTAACTATGATAATAATAATAATAATAATAATATACCTTTTCATTAATGTTTATAGAAAAGTTGAACAGTCTGTTAGCTTTGATTCTCAAATTCCTTGAATATGAGTTTACTACTTGCTGCCTTGAATATTTGACTTGAGACTGAGTCAGGTCAAATATATGGCTCTGTAGTAGAAGCTGCTGCTGGTTTGTGTGTTAGTCGCACAGTTTTCCGGAGAGGCTCTTTGCTTCTGCTTTAAACATCTGGAGAGTGACTAAGAGCATTTGTGGGGTCTTTTGTTGCTTCTTAAAGTTGGAGCAGGGAAGAATTACGTTCCAAGAAATACCCAGAATCCTGGAAAAATCCGAGTGGAATCATTAAGTGTTAAACTTTATCTTCTTTATAAACGAAAGTGCTTTCGTTTTATCTCTGGCAGCTGTCCTGGTAATGGGTGTTATGTAATACTTACTCTCTCCTTCGGAGTTAAATCCTTTTTCCGATTTGTGAGTAGTATTTGCATATGTATTTCTTAGCTGCATTGACATGCCAGATGCACAGTGGTAGCTGTCTCCGCCTGCTAATCCTGTAATAACATTCTGGTGACCAAATTCAATGGCCGTGCGTGGAGCCTCGGAACAGCTGATTGCTGAGTAGGGAGGAAAAAAAAAGAGCCCAGCGAATCTGGTTGCAGCTCTCTGCTGCATCCCCATCCCACAATCCCTTGCACCATTTGCTGCAGTCTTTCTACACAGGCTGAGTGAGAAAAAGATGTGCTAAATAAAGATTGATTGGTTTGAATCCTGAAGGGGTCTCCCACTTGTAAATGACCCAGGGAGAAAAAAAAATTCATGACGACTTCACTGGGCCTCCTCTTATTCTTCCATTTTTCTTTCCACCTGTCCTCTTCATGGAATGGAGCGTCATTCCTTAGAGCACAAAATCTCTTGTGCATCTGATAATGATTGTGCTGTGATAGGGACTCCTTAGCAGTCTTATGCGTGAGGCTTGAAATATGATGGTTTGTTCGTTTGGATTACTGCGGAACTGCAGCTCCGTCCCTGCAAGGATTTTATCCTCAGCACTGCACTGATTAAGCTATTTTTCTACAAAGATGGGTAGGTCTGAAATGCTCAAGTTTGCTCAGTGTTATTCCTGGTGGCTGCTGCTGGGTTGCTCCTGTTTTGGCCCCTGATTGTTCATTACATTTCTGCATGCTGTAAGAATGAAGAGGGTTGCTGTGTTTTAAACAAGGCACTAAACTGATTGCAAGAGTGGGAGAGAAAGGAATGCAAGTTTAGCTTATCAAGCCTTTTACACAAGTGGACTGTGTGGCGGTTCTAATTATTAATTTGCTCACTGTGTTCTGTAATGGCTAATCTGGGGGCTGCTGCTAGAAATGGCTTGAATCTGTTCTTTATTCCTACAGACTGTGGACAGGTGATCTATCTGTTTTAAGCACTTTAAAGCCTTCGCTCTCCCAGTCCTTGAAGCAACATTATTGAGGTTCCCCACCCTTTCTTATGGCTCTGGAGGCCTAACTGGTCCTTTGGAAACGTTGCCATTGGAAACCTATTCATTCATTGTACATGAATAGACCCTGTAGGTTGTGAATACCATTGATAAGAAGAGGATGAATAAGCTGTAAGCAATTTGTTCTCCTCAGGCTGTACTTTCAAGCTAGTTGCAGCTCTGACTGGGTGGATTTCAGAGACAGCAGTGTATTGTAACACAGAATTCTGCTCTTTTAGGAATAAAATCCTGTGAAATGAACAGTTACTTGATTCCCCAATATCTTTTCTCGGCTGGGAAACTAAGAGAGAATTTTCAGGAGTTCCAGAGCTGATTTGAGGATACCTGTAGAAAGGGTGCATTTTTCTATTACGTGTCTCTATTTACCTGAAACAACTCTTCTGGAACCGTTATTTGTTATACCGAACGTGATTTTTTTCTTCTTCTCCTTTTCCAGTGCTATAGGAAGTTCCTTTCATATGGGTGGGGCCACACCCTGGCTTTCCTGAAGGCATGTATGCATAGCGGGGGAAAGCTTTCCACTAGCTTAGAGAGCCATTGTTTCCTCCTTTTTTTGCTGTCCAGTATATTTTAAATGAAAATCGTATCTCCAAGCAGAAGGAAAAAGAGTAATGCTGTTTCTGGGGTGGCTGGGACGATAGCGATCCTTGAGCCTCAAAAGGGTGACAAAGGGATTAAATTTCAGAACCCTTTACTGCACTTGGTTTAGCGAACCTGAATTTGGTTTTGAGTGTGTGTGTGTGTGACAGATAAATGAGTGGGGGCTTATGTCTTGTTTGGTGCAATGTTTCCTAGTCCTTTAGCTTTGCATATTTAAATTAGGAAGTGTGACTACATGGAGAAGTGATAGCCCTGGTTTCGAAGCTCATGCTTTGGCTGCTCTATTTTGATTGTGAAACATAACCTCTGAAAAGCACTCTGGCAGTTTTTGAGCTCACAAGATGCTACCAAAAGAAAAAAAAAAGATTTTTATTGTAAAAGTAGTGTTACTTTGCAAAATCTCCCACTGCTAATACACTTAAAACTTACACTGCTGCAAGCATAGCAGTAAATCAAAAAATACTGTCTGATGAAATTCAAAAACGTTGTCTAAAATCTTCAGATTTTCTTCAAAGACTCTTTGATTGTACAGTTGCTTTCATTGAGTAAATGAGCAAAATCATCCTTCTCATAGCTACATCACATTCATCAAGATTACATCAAAGGTGGAATTCTTAGAGAAGCTGCAGAATCCTGAAAATCCCATACTCAAAAGATTTTTTTAAAGGGACTATTTGTGTGAGAAGTTGTACCAGGTAGTGGCCAAAGTTTGAAATATACAGATGAAATTCTATTTCCAGGTGCATGTTTTAAATCTGGTTTATGTGAACACAGGGGATAAATGACAGTCATGGCATGCTGCATTTCAGACAAAATACAGAGTATTAATAGCACTTATTTCTGAATCATTGATGGTTTCTTTTGTTGACAAAGTTTAAAGGGAGCATTTGAAAAATAAAGTAGCTGGCGTGAGATTTGTGTACGAAATGCTAAGAATTACTTGATTTTGTGGTGACACTGGAGGAATGTGAAAAACGAATATGAAAACCAGGTTAAATCAATATTATTTTTTTCAGCCAGCAGCAGATTTTCTTGTGTAAGCACTATTTGCTGTTATAGCTTTACTTGATAAGGGAAAGATGAAATACAGAAAATACCTGGTTGCTAGAGAACTTTCTTCTGTTAAATGACAGGCAGCATTCACTGGAGACCTATTCTTTCATATCTTAAGTACAGCTTTTTCCAGTAATTTATGTTCAGTCTATAACAAAAAAATTATACTGTTGGTGTGTCCAATTTGGAAACCATGCTTTTGATAAGAAATCCTCCTGCTTCTGATTATCTTCCCTGTTTTATTTGAGTCCCTGCCTCTAACATTTGGGGAGGGAGAGTGGGAGGCAAACACAGCTGTGTAAGTGGTAAAATGAATTTTCCTTTTGAAACACATCACTGATGTTCTGCATGTTATGCTGCCAAATATATGAATACATTAATGGGTATTTGATTGTCTGGTCTTTCTACTCTGTTTTGTAAAAGCCAGATATTTTGGTTCCACTTCTTGTAAAGCCACCTTTAACTCAAGCTTTTCAAAAGTAATGTGGTTTGCTAATTGATCTCCTAAGGTTAATTCTGTGTGATTTCTGGCATTTAAATAGGAAAACATAATTTGTGTTTACATAATACATTTTATCTTACTATGGGGAAAGCATTTTTTTTTTTAATATTAAGAAGTATGAAAAAGACATGCAAATATTATCAATCCTGAAATCATGCATTTTTGGGTCATGAACAAACATGGTATTTTATGAGTACTAGAGCAATTTTTATAATTGCAGTTTCCCCTTCCTCGGTAAAAAAGGAAACAAAAGGACCTGCCATAAGTGTTTTCCATTGAATGAAATGTCAGTTACTGCTGTTGGGTATTTGAACTGTGAATAACTTTATGCTGCTGAATTTGCTAACACGGAGGCGATGCCCCAGGAACCTGTTATCAGGGAAGCCAGTAGAGCTGACTTATGATCCATAATCACTGTCATTATCCTAGAAATAGCCCCTTGCTCAGTGTAGTAAGTAAAACATACCAGTATGGCTAAGTACACAGCTCAGGAAGAGCAGCATGGGTTCAACTCAGGCAGTGTAGTGTGCCGTTCATTCAAGCACAGGAAGAAGACCTAATGTAACACTAACAATAAAATGCTACACAGGTCATGCAAAGCAGAATGCTTTGCATGACCTTTGAGCATGATCAGCAGAAGGCTTGTTGTTTCTGTTTTGGAAAGCCTGAACTGCCCTCAAGCTAGATCTCAAATTGTCTGAAATGGGTGAGTAAAAAGGGGTAGAAATTGTTTAGGAAGAAGTTAGACCCCTCAGGAGTGTACCTGCAGAGAAGAAGGCCAGCTGGGCTTGCAGCTCAGAGAGAAGAGAAGCCAGTTCCGCTGTGGGTGCGGGAGGTCTGGCAGAACTCGGTGCTGCGGCAGTCGCGCCTGTGCCTCCTGGCACTTCAGCCTGCTAGAAATGCTGATGGACAGGAGTTCCTGCTGGGCCACCCTGCCAGGGACTCTGCTTGCCAGGTTTCCCTAAACTATTTTAGCAGGCAGTTTACTTTTTTCTGTGGTTGCTTCCATCCTTTTCCTCCTGTCTTCTCTTTTCTATTATTGGCTATAATCTGTATCTCCAGCTGAAAAGAACCTACGTTTTTCTCTCCCTGTGCCTTGTTCCAGGACAGGAGGCGTTCCAAGCCTGCTGCCATCTCTTTAACCTGCGATTTTAATTCTAACAGTTAGTAGACTTTTTTCTTAGCCTTTTATTTCATGCTTTGTGTGCCAGATTATGAAGAATCCTCAGTCCTAGAAACATGATTCTTACTACTAGTTCTGCCTAGAATGACATTTTTATTGCATTTATTATTTGGATGTGCTTCACATATCCTTCACCCTGCCATTGCTGATTCTCAGTGGCTATCAGTTGCCTCTTCTTTGCTCCGTTTCTTTTATCATGAGGATTTTCATTGTGTCTACCTCATCCCTACTGGTGATGCAGAATTTGAGCATTCCTTCCCAGGGGCTGTCTGGTTTGGGGGATTCCTGAAGTCAAAATCTACGATATTTTTGGCAATACCAGCACCGACAAGGGAAAAAAATTGTTAGGTGAACAATTTTCAAACTCTGTCTGTGATGCAGCCATTTGACTGGCTGGTGCAGTTCCAGTTTGAGCATTTTGCCAGCAGTACTGTAGATGTAAGAAATCCGATGTTTGTTAGTACTGGCTGAACCTATTGGCACAAGAATGTTTTCATCATGGGTTTTCTTTAAAACCAGACAGCCCCGTAACTCTTTCGGTCCAGAGGCAGCATGCCTTTCCAGAATGCTGAGGCAGAGGTGTTGTAGATGTTGCTGACTGTTTCCCTGGCTGTCATCAGTGATAAACCATTTTAGAAGTTTAATTCTTTCTTGTTTTGGTTTTATATGGAAGTATGAATTCCTGCATAAGGATAAAACATGAGTGGAATTGTCAATGATTTTTTTATTTCATTGAGTTTATAAGCCATTTTTCTTCTTTTCTTCTTTTTCCCACCCTGCTCCAGCAGTGCGCAGGGTAGAAGGGAACAGGACCCATATGTCAGTGGTCTAGGATGGCCAGTGAAGGCTCCAACATCCCAAGTCCTGTGGTCCGTCAGATTGACAAGCAGTTTCTGATTTGCAGCATATGCCTGGACCGTTACAAGAACCCCAAAGTACTTCCCTGCCTGCACACTTTCTGTGAGAGGTAAGTCCTTTCCCCATGCTGGTAACTCAGGATTTGTGTCGTGCTGCAAGCACAGGACAAGGCATCCTTTAGTGGAACAGGACTTTCCCTTTACTTGTAAATGTCCTGTTAAGGCATGATAAAGTCTGAGAAGGCTGGAGAGGCAGAGATGTAGAAAAACATATTTGTGTCATGCAGGAAGAAGAGACAGCAGTGGCATATTTGGAATACATTCCCTTTATGCAAGAGTAAACAAAAAGTAAATCCAATTAAACTAATGAATATGGTTACTACAGTGTGAAAGGTGATGATAGCCAGAATTTGGACCTCAAGTTAATGGTCTCAAATTTATTCTGATTATCGTGTAATTGGAAGCAAGAAAAAAAATATTTGTTGATTTACTAATTCAATAAGTAATTATCCCATCCTTTTAATGTCCAAGAGTTAGACATGATATATACATTATTAATAACCCAAGATTAAATGTCTTCATTATTCTGCAGTTTGGTTGACTGAAGTGGGAAAACTCTCTGGAAAGAGATGTGATAAACCAACCTGCCTTTTACTGTCTTTGGCTGAATGAACTGCATGTGCATAATGACACTTTAATGTTGCATTATCCATCAAATTGTGGAAAATATGGCACCTGCAGAAAAGTTAGGTGAAGAATTAGCGGTTAGTTCTTAATCTGATGATGAGACGCAACTCTGGATTGTATATTGAATGGCAGTAGGATGTTTATAAATGGTATGTGGTGTGAACACATTTAATTTAGGAGATTTCCACCTTTTAGGAAGAATTGTGGTGTGAATCTTTAATTTTGCACAGGGCGAAAGAAAAATTGTGGATCTCTGCCTCTGCCAGTGTCAGATGAAATGGTCTTTTGCAGAGCAATAGGAAATCCCAGCATTAAAAAAGGTAGCACTGAAACTCTTACTGAAGTCAGTGAGACAAGATTTTCACCATCATGTGTTAAGTTTCCTGACTTGTGTTCATGCATAAAACCTAAGGTTAGCTTCTGGTTTTCACTGTAATCCTCTTACAGGACCATACTGAACATAGGATAGTGCATGCAACTGTATATTGCATGCCCAGGCAGGTGTTAACTTCATTTCCAAGGCCAAAAGTGGCCTTAAGTCTCACCTGGGCCAGCCTGGTGCATATTGTACATATTGTTGATTGCTGAACTTTTGTGTCAGGTTTATACTCTGTGAAATTTATTTTTTCTGAAAAACACCAACACTGCCCTCCCAATCAAACACAAACAAAAATTTCCTCCAAAACTCCCCTTAACATAAACTGTGATAACGTAGCAGGTAGTTCCCCATGTCTTAAAGAAAGCTCTGTTGATTTTGGGTAGCTGCCAAATAACTTTCCAAATTGAAATAGATGAAAAAATTTCCTTTGATTTTATTGGGACCATGTTTTACCTCTGAAACACTAAACCCACAAACAAGTTATTAAAGGAGATTCTGTTGGAAAGACAAGGGTCAAGCACCAGTTAGTCAGTTAAAGGCACAAGCTCAAATACTTGATGCAACTTCATGTCTGTCAGACTTTATCAGATAAATTCAAAATTTTTACTGCATAAAACGTCCTGTGAGCAGCATGCAGTAGGCATCTGAAAGCATGATCAACTGCAGGAATATCCCAAAAAGACATGTAACTCTTTTAATGATGTCTGCTTATTGAACCTTTTTTTTTTCATGTGGCAGAGTAAAAAAAGGTTTAAATGAAAAATTATTCCCCATAACCACTTTTGCTTCAGAAGCCTGTTTGATGTACTTATATAAGTAGGGGTAGCACTATTTCAAACTAGCTCTTTAACTGATGAAAGGTTTTTTTTCCCTCTTTGATGATACTTTCCCTTTCTTTCTCCTTCCACCTTCCTTCCCCACAGGTGTTTACAGAATTACATTCCAGCCCATAGCTTAACCCTTTCTTGCCCCGTGTGCCGCCAGACCTCCATTCTGCCAGAGAAAGGGGTTTCTGCACTCCAGAACAACTTCTTTATCACCAACCTGATGGATGTCCTGCAGCGAACGCCAGACAGCAGCATTGAGGAGTCCTCCATCTTGGAGACTGTCACTGCTGTTGCTGCAGGCAAACCACTCTCCTGCCCCAATCATGATGGAAATGTAAGTGAGACAGCCTCCTGTGCTGTGTGCAGGTATTGATATGTGCTGACTTGTCTGGATTTCATGGATGTCTTTTTCTAAAGAGAAAGCAGGGGAAGTGGAATCATACTATTCCTTTGATTTTATAATATATCAACAAAACACAATTGATTCTTCAAATTAACTCAGATGCTTTTAGTGGAGCATCTTGAAGTAGTCAGGATGTTATTTTATCTTACCAGTCATCTGGGATGATGATGTCTTTTGGCACATTTGGTCAGAATTATTGTCCTGCAAGTACTGAACCTTGTGCCTTTACTTCTTTGGTTCCTTAGCCCTCGTACTTGTAGCATCAGCTGTTGCTGTGGGTACCTGTGTGCTTGTCTGGCAATATGTGACAAGGACCTTATGAGTTTTACTGACCTGCACACTAGGGCAGTACCAAAAGGTATGTGATCATATTAACATAGAACCAAATAAAAGTCAGTCCTAGCTTAGGATGCTTTGGATCAGCACAGGCTAGAAACAGAGCACTTCTGTTTATCTGCAGTGTTTTGTGGATCTCTCATATCAGTTCTTGGAGGCTGCTTTGTTTTTTCCCTTCACCTACTCTTTTTACCTAGCATATCCTCACACACATCCTCAAATCATATCAGTATATTCATTGGCAAGTACCCCCCAAATGAGTTAATATTCACAGATTACTGCAAGGACAGCTCTAACTCTGCTTACTTCACAATTTTCAGTGTTAACCTGTGTAACTTCATGATAGGCATATGAGCTCCTGACTCATAGCTAAGCTTATGCAAATATGTAAATAGAGACTGCAAAACTCAGCAATGCTGTATGGTAAACTGAATGTTGTGCTTCTATCCAAGCCAAGAAACACATGTCAGTAGTTTAAAACAACTTGCTGGGGACTGTTTTATTTGATACTCAGTGTAGGTACATTGGTTGTGTAGGAGTAATTCAGCTGATAGGTAATGATTACTGTAAGAGAGGAATAGCTCAGTTCCTTCTCTCTCGGAATTAGGTGGACATGTAGAACTGATGTTGGACTCTCTGATTAATGAATAACTGGTGTAACTTTTTAAAATGTGTACTATACTAATGTGTGTGTAGTGGTTACTGATTAATGCATTCCTAGTTTTTGTTTGCATTTTATTTGCCCTCTTTAGAATGAATCATAGCTGTTTTCTGACATAACCATTTTGATAGGAGCCATTTGATTGAGAAATGCAGAAAAAGGTAAAAAATAAGGTGTTATTTGTTTTGTATTTTAAATTATCAGCTGATTATTCTTTGGGTATGTTTAAAAAAAACCTGGCTTGTCTACAATCAAAAACATGCCACCTTATACCTCTCTGAGAACTCCTTTATAGGGAAAGGTGCATTTGTAAGTCCTCTAAACCAACTTGGCTTGCCTTGAAACACAGCAAGCCATTGAGGATGCTGCGTAGTGTGTGATGGGAACATCCTCTCGCTTCAGTAGGTATCTGAGAGGGTTGGGGATAGCCTGAGGGTGACTCCAATTTAAAGCTTTGTGAAGCTAAGAAATGAAAAGCTAAGTGCACACATTTGTCCTTGTGATGGGAGGAGCTGAGGTAAGAATTGGGGAGAGCTGCTTGAGGCTGGACATGTGGGTCTGGCTGCAAGGGTGCACAGGGCAAGGTGCTGGGCACCTTAAGCTTCACTGAGGAGATGGGATTCTGCTGGCTTTATAGGTTCAGGACACAAGAGCACTGTGTGGCAAATAGGTTAGATATTAGGAAATACCTAAAACATCTTCATCCAGAATGTCTTCCCTGGAATGTGATTCCCAGGGCAGTGGTCACAGCACCAAGCCTGCCAGAGTTCAAGAAGCATTTGGACAATGCTTTTAGGCACATAGTGTGACTCTTGGGGTGGTCCTTGGCAGGGCCAGGAGCTTGATTTTGATGATCCTTGTAGGTCCCTTCCAGCTCAGGGTATTCTATGATTCTAAGTGCCTGGCTGCTAGTAACTTTACTGGGGGCTTCAGGAAGTGAAAAAGGATTGAGCTGGCAGCTGGAGGAGAATGCCTTTACAGAACCAGCAGTCATTCTGCACTAAATCCACCCACCATTAATTTTCACATATTGCTTCAGGTAGGGTCAGACCCACTGTATTTTTACTATTTGCATCAAATATATTTCTTTTAAATATTACCAGTTTTTCTTCATATTAGCTTGGAAATAAGTTTCTGATTAAACAAGTTTTTTCAATCATTTCAGCCATCCTGGACTTAAACCTCTCTGATTAAGATAGAAACTGATGCAGAGATACTTTCTCATTTGCTTGCCTGTCTGCTTGGAACTTAGCCTTCCTCAGGCCATGTAGATTAGATACTTTCCCTTCCCAGTTGGTCCCCTATTCTTATCACTCATATTTTCCATATGTGTGAATGTTTACTTTATTCCTTCTGTGCACATCTTCCCATCCTCTCTTGTGGCATCTTTGTTCTGTGTGTTCTTATGAAGAATGAAAGTAAGTTTGTAGTATCTTTATACAGAAGATGGTTACCTGTGCCTGAACTATAAAAAAAAAGCTTTCTCATTTTGACCCAACATGGAGCACAAGTGTATGTTCCTGTTAAATCAGGTTTATAGGGCACATATAGAACTTTTGAACCTACTAGAAGACTCTTATCTTCTGCCTACACATTAAAATAAGATTGGCTTTATTCTCAGGTGTGAAACATCTGCAGCTCTTGTGTATGAAAGCATTCTGGATTTGAAATATTGATCTAAATCATTTAGGGGCCGGTACAGAAGCCAGGGCAGGGGAGGCTATGAAATGCTAACTTCAGTGTATGTAATGAGTGGTGTAGCCTCTGAAATGTCTATATTTGAGTTTTGTTTGAATTTGAACTGAAAACCAGCTCAGAGTAGAGGATACATGTTTTTACAATGTAGAAGGTGGGGCAATGTATTTTCTGCCTCTAGAGTGTAACAAGAGGGGAACAACAGTATTAAATTAAACACTTTTAACAAGAAAGAATGCCTTATCTCTGACTAGCTTTTTCTCATCATATCATAGCATAGCTTGGCAACTTGACAGGCATAAGATCATGCTTACAAAAACACTTTCTGAACTTGTGGAGCTGTTGCCTACTGCCTGTATGCTTCTCTTAGAAAAATTTAAAAATCACCTATTCTTGATATTCTGATGAAATTACTTCATATCTTACCTTTTAAACCCTTGCTTTTTCTCCTCACCTCTGTACTTCCCACCATGTCACTTACTCATGTATCCCATTAAAGTGTAATCTGTGGGTAGGGCAAAAGCTGTGACTAGGGAGGGAAAGAAACACACATTCTAAATTTTATCAGGAGGCTCAGAGGTGCCCTCAGGTAATTCAAACTTACATTCTTCAGAAAGCCAAAGCATACAAAGTTAAGGTGCACTCTAGCCCTGGGACAGAGGAATTAAGCATGTGTGTGTGTGACATGAGGAAGGTGGGTGGCAAAGAGCTGACCTCATCCTTTTTCTGTAGACTGCTCTTTTAATTCAAACAAATAGAAAGCATTTTCAAATGTGATTTTAGAGAAGAGGGGCTTGTGATTGATGAGAGCTTTTTCCTCAAGACCTGAACTTTGAAGGGCTGGAATTAGTGTGTCTTGGCTTTGTGAAATCTAGTTCAGAAGTACTTGGATCCTTGATTATGCAATTTTAAAAGCTTCTGTAAATTCAGTTGAATTACAGTAGTGAGGATGCATATGGGTCTCTAGTTACATCAGTGTGATGAAATATGCTGGTCTGGTTTAAGGTAGGAATTACTGGATGGGATTTCAGAACCAGTGGGTATTAATTCACATTTCATTACAGCTGATGGGAATGTTCTCGTTGAATTTGGTGGAAATGCAGCTGAAGCCAGTGCTGGGTGCTACAGTATGTCCTGCCCAAGAGCTCTCTTCTATTTGGAAAGTAGAGGCAAATGTCCTTTTCTGAGATATTTTCTAAGGCAAAACTGTCATAATGAAAAATTTTCTGGGAGTATCACAAAATGTGATGCCCACATTGGGCATGGAGGGGAGAGATGAAAAGCCAGTGATACTTGTCTGTCTGTAGTTAGAAATCAGTCTTGCCTGATCAAGAGATGCTAGAAAAAAAAACTTAGGAAATCAGCCTATCTAGACAGTTGAAGTCTGAATTGTATTATTATTAGGTTTTCCTTCTCCTTCATCTATGCACAATACAAAAATTATATTGGGAAATGAAAGCTTCTTCTCTCAAAACATTTTGAATTTGAGTCAAAGACAACTGTTTCTATATAGAGATACAGGTCTTTGTGATGTGTTTGCTATTGTCATTTGAACTTGCGTTTCCCTGATGCTTGAATAAAGAGGAAGAAAGTTGTTTAGGCTGAACAACCTTAATGCCAATGAGATGCTTCCTTTCTTATATTTGTGGCTGCAAATATAATGATGTTTATTATGGGGTGGTTAATGGAAAACAACAAAACTAAGTTATTCTAATCACTGTATTCAAAGATAAAAATACCAAATAAATAAAGGCTTGTTGAAATATCTTGAACCTAAGCATTAAATTATTAAGAGGCAGAAAGATGAATTTTGGACACTCATGCAAAATAAATGAATTTTTTTTTTTTTTGGCCATATAAGAGTTTCCTATTAAAATATTCTTCCTTTTGGCTGCTTCTGATTGCAGACTTTTGAAGCCTTTGAAAAATACTGAAATCCTAAACTCAGTTTAACTGATTTCCTCTATGCACTGTAAGAATGCATCACATCACAGTGCCTACCAAAGTAACTATCAGGCCTCGGAGATCTACAATGAGACTGCTAAATTCACAGTGACTGGAGTAGTGTTCATGAGGGTTGACATTGTTTTGAAGGTCTACTTTTTTTTTTCTGTTGCTGTTCTATTTGATGTTACACAGGTTATTTGGATCAACTTTTAAATTTTCTGAGCTTACATGAGTGGCTGACAAATGACTAAACCCTCACTGCATGTGAATCCCATATCTTGTGAATTGAGATAAGAGGGAAGAATGGGAATAAGACAGAAAGGAGCTTATCAGAGGAAAATCCCTGTTAATACTAACAGCCACGTGCAAAACATGGTCATTGCATCCCCCTCCTTAATTCTCAAGATGCCTTGGAGCAGCCTGGTATTTTGCACGGTGCTGCTACAAATCCCTCTGCTCACCTGAAAACAGCTGGTTCTACACAACCATCTCATCAACCAACAAATCCAGCACAACCATTTTTGTGCAAGATGTCTGAGTGCCAGAAGCATCAGCTGAATTATTCAAGATTCTGATGCTATGCTCTGAATGCAAAGGAGCTGCCAATGTTTTGCTTTGAAGCATATACTACAAACTTCCTTATATCCTTTTTAATAAGCCTAAAAGGTTTTGTGCCCGAGGACTTACTAGCTGTGAAAGAAAGTCTCATGCCAAATTTGCATATATGTGCATTATTTTGACTAACATGTGATTTTGGGCACAGGACTTCTCTGTTTCTTTCCCTTCATGAATATATTCAGAATTTGGGTTATCTATTACATGTAAAGATCTATTTTTATCTCTAAAGAGCATCTTGCTGGGTACTTAAGAGGTTGAAACAATCTCCTTCTCTTTCAAGTGTAGATCAGCATTCCTATTACAATCTCAGATATAAGGTTTTAATGGTTTTAAGGGATTAGTAATGGCATATGGAGATTTTTCCTTGTAGCATGTAGATTCATTTAGGGTGCTTTCCTCCAGCAAATAAACTTGTTGTTTGGTGATTTCCACTGAGCTTGTGTTTCAAGAGTGACCCTATATGAAAAACAGCCTAAGTTTACACTTTCTTTAGCAGACCCTATGGGAAGACTAAGGATTGAGTTAGTGAGGGTAGTTGAATGCCTGGTTTTTTTGAGTTGCTTCATGGAGTCCATAAGAGAAACCCCAAAACTTCCTATTACACAGTACAAAGATGATGTTAGGACCAGCAATGATGTCCAGTGTTGTTCACAGGTTGCTGTTCTGACACTTTATGATAGAATAAAATTATTTTAAATGAACATTTTTATATAAGATATGTAAGAGTAACAGCTATCTTTTAGGCAGTAAATTATTTGTGCATAAGAAAACAGAATCTTTGTCTCAGAGCTTGGCTAATAAACGAGTTCAAGACTCAGTAAGATGTGCTTTGAGTTATGTTCCTGCTGCCATGTTTGAGTGCAGAGTTGTGCACTTTTCCAGGTGATGGAGTTTTACTGCCAGTCCTGTGAGACAGCCATGTGCCGGGAGTGCACTGAGGGAGAACATGCAGAGCATCCCACGGTACCACTCAAGGATGTGGTGGAGCAACACAAGGCTTCCCTCCAAGTCCAACTGGATGCTGTCAACAAAAGGTATGGAGACTCCACTGACTGTTTTCCATTTTCAGTTTTATCACTGGCTTCCTGTGCTGACTGGGGTAGATGTTTTAATGTGCTGGTTCCATGGGTATTCACCTAGGAAATGGGGATAGTGAGGCTAGCATAAGGACAAAAAATCCATTGAGTGGGATGTACTGAGGGGTTAGCAAAAAGAGCAAAATATTCCTGTCTGTCTTTTACGAAACAGAGGCCATTAGAAATGCAAGTGTCGTGCAAAGAAGGAGCATAAAATTAAAATGCTAAGGAGGAAACTGCTGTTCAGTCATGAATTTAATGATAGCTAACTAAATAATGCTGGTTGTTAAAAAGATAGGTACAAACACTATGGTGGCAAAATGGCTTAAAAAAAAAAGAAAAAGTGGGATAAATCTTCTCGAGTAGATTTACAGCATAAAGGACAGGATCCAAGGCCTCATTGTTGGCAATGCTTAAAGTCTAATGGATTTGCACAGGGGAGGACTGTGGCTTAGCCTTATTTTATCGGACCAGACCCACTGTGTGGTTACAAAAGGAATGAACTTCTGGGAAAGAACTAAATTTAAAGACAGCCTGCTGATGAGAGGGTTTAATCAAAAGATACCAGGGCAAGGGCCAATGTTTAATGACTTTTGAAACAGCAATCTTTGTAATTTAATTCCTCCCTCAGGCTTCCAGAGATTGACTCAGCACTTCATTTTATATCTGAAATCATACACCAGTTAACCAACCAAAAGGCTAGCATCGTAGATGACATTCATTCCACTTTTGATGAACTCCAGAAGACTTTAAATGTGCGAAAGAGCGTGCTGCTCATGGAGCTGGAAGTGAATTATGGCCTTAAACACAAAGTAAGAGGTATTTTTTGTTTCAGTGAAAAGCTGTTAATTTAATCAGCCAGTTTTTACAAATGATGCAGGACGCCAGCTTGACAAATCATGTCTGAGATCCAGAGAACTTTGTTTTCCTGAAATCAGGTGCTGCAGAGCCTTGCTTGTGGGTGCTCAGCCTTATAAGATGACCATGAAGATACAGACCAAACAATTTATTCTGAAGAACTGACTAAAGCTGCCTGTTTTGCTTCAAAGCACTGTTTTCCTTTCCAGTGCTTGGTAACCTATTTCATGTCAGATGTCACCTGTTGGAATACAAAAAGATTAGAGGGACATCTCACTTTCTTAGGGGAATGAGGAGAGTAACAGATTGCAGAGCTGTATTCATTCTTTTACTTCCTATCTGGATGATTGATTCTGGGGGTTTTCCCCCTATATTGTCAACCAATCTTCAGAGGAAGAAAAGAGAAAACTGTACTTTTACAAAGCAAAGCCTGTAACGTGGTGGGTAGAGATTTTGTTGAGGATTATTAGGTCTGAATCAGGATAATTAAAGAATTTAGTCCTTATTTTCTGTGCATCAGTTCTCTGCTTTATAAAGAAAGATTTCTCCCTGAAAATTACCGTTAAGAGAAAATATCATCAATAACTGGAATTTCAAGAGTGCCAATAATGAGCAGCTTGAGCATCTCCAGATGTCTGAAGTGGAGGAATGCTGTGTTTCTGGATGTAGAATAGGCTTGAAAACATCATTAGAAAGGTGCTGAATTGCTGAGCCTGTGGAAATGGAGGAATTCTAACATATGCACAAGATACATACTTTTAGAGACATAGGGAGCCCAAAACCATTGGGGCACAGACTCTAGTCATCTCCAGAGCTAAGCAGCAGCTTACAGAAGTTTGAGCATCAATGATGTCAACTTAGATCCCAGGTTCATCTAAATGTATTCAAGATGTCACACTTACTTCCATAGCAAGCAAATATATTCTGTATGTGTACAGAATCTACACAAAATAGAATATGATGTCAAATTATCTTATTATTGTTCAAAGAGATTTAAAATAATTAAAAACTGTGAGATTTAAAATAAT
Source organism: Agelaius tricolor (assembly GCF_023055355.1). NCBI lineage: Eukaryota > Metazoa > Chordata > Aves > Passeriformes > Icteridae > Agelaius > Agelaius tricolor. The sequence goes on from NW_027269268.1 coordinate 21,133,724, forward strand.
TAAAATTGTGAACATTAGATAATCAAATTTTTATGAAGTTGTACATAAGCAGTAAAAGAGGCATCTACCCTGTTTGAAATTGGATTTTACTTTTGCATGACTAGTAGTCCTGCAAAATACAACCATTCTGATCGTATACTTTTAAAAAATGAAAAAAATGAAATGGCTACATTTTACAAAGAAAAAGTTGGCAGTTCAGTTTGTTTTCCAATGGACTGGAAGAGTGTAAAATGTAAAATACTCTATGTGCATTTAAAATAGTATTTATGTTGGATTTAATATTTTTCATTTTTGTAATGAAAGAAGACTGTCTTAAGAAAGTATTGATTTTAAAAAATAGCTGGAAATAGTCTTTCTTTTAGTTTGTGGCCGGTTAGCTGAAGCATATGGGGTTTCGTCATCCTGGGGCCTTGTTGGCTATGCTCTCTTCTAACTTATGTCTTTGAATGAAGACCAAACAGATTAGAAATGCCTTGTATTGCATCCTGAGAAGTTTCTATGTGCCTAGAAAAGCAGATGACTTGAAATTTCAGAGTATTCTTGAAATTTGTTCATTTGAAAAGATTTTGTGTTGCTATGACTTTCCTATATCCGTAACACGTTAGCCTGGATTTTCTCCAGTGGGTGAAAAGTTCAAAGCTTTGGGAAATTCAGAAAAAAATACCTTTAGAATTCAGTGTCATTACATAGAGTGTCTCAGCAAGGGAAGAATATTTCGTAGCAATTAATACATCCAGTCTTAAAGTTTACATCAATTGAAATGTTTCAAAAATATTTACTTTACAATGATGGTCAACAAAATAACTTCTCTAATCCACAGTCATGTCTGTGCCATAGTTCTTCTATGTAGGGAAAAACATAGAAACTGTATGACTGGATACTTTCATTTAGGGATTTTATCACTGGAGATTGTGAGGGGAAGCCCCAATGTTATCTTGACTATCATGAATGTCTCTGCTAGGTCGTCATAATTCAGGGATCCATTTCCAATTCATTGCAAAATTGTTTTTTTTTTTTTAATGTTAGCCCTATTCCCAGCCCACACCTAGCAATTTTGAGGCCAATACTGTTTTAAGGATTTTAGGCTGAGGGCCAGAACTGACCCTATAATAGAAGGTCTTTCATAGTCTTAAATATTGAGTGGCCACTTGCTGCCCACCAACATTTCTGGCTACTCAATCCAATTCTTTCCACTGTCCGCAACCCATTCTGTATATTTTGCTTTCCTGCCTGCTGAAAGTGAGGAATCAATTTACCTTCTGCTAGGGAGATTTTTCCTTTCTTCACTTATTTAGTTCAGGAATCCCACTTTTCCTCAGGATGGATGTGCATCCAGGACTTGAGGCCTTCTTGTCCATCTCCATAGAGGATTAATCCCCAGATTCCCTTGGCTCTGAAGAAAGAGTATTAAGAAGTTTCTTGCAGCCTCTCTTATTAATGGACCTCATGACTCCAAAATATCTCTGCTTCTGTGAACGTAACTCAGTTCCAGTAATTATCTCATTAACTGAGACTGCTGAGAGTTAGATGGGGCAGGGTTCAAATTTCTACATTTGTTGCTGGGTTTTTGCTCAAAAAATACCAAAACTGAACAACAACAACAACAAAAACCCAAAACAAAACAGAAAAAAAACCAAAACAAAACCAAAAAACCCAAAACCAAACAAGACAAGACAGGTAGGGCAATAATTCAATCTAGTGTGACAGTGGGTCTGTAAAGTCTTGAATCCCCAAACCAGGGTATTTTTTTGTGTTGCAGCATTGTGTTCCAAATACAGGGTTGGCGATCAGTGTGCTACTTCTTCTAAAATGAATGTTTAAATTAAACTGTAAAATAAGACAACATAAATTTGGTGTCTACAAAGACCTTTAGATGCTACATCTTCCTGGGATAGCTCTTCCTGGGATAGCTAGTAACATGATGCTAATCTGGTGTTTGGTAATGCACACAGGTCCTCCAGACACAGCTGGATACCTTACTAGAAGGACAGGAAAGCATTAAAAGCTGCAGCAACTTTACAGCCCAAGCCCTCAACCATGGCACTGAAACCGAAGTGCTGCTGGTGAAGAAGCAGATGAGTGACAAGCTGAACGAACTGGCCGAGAGGGACTTCCCGCTGCAGCCCCGAGAAAACGATCAGTTGGACTTCATAGTGGAAACAGAAGGCCTGAAGAAGTCCATTCACAACCTGGGCACTATTTTAACCACCAATGCTGTTGCCTCTGAAACAGTTGCCACCGGTGAGGGACTGAGGCAGACGGTGATCGGACAGCCCATGTCCGTTACTATCACAACCAAGGATAAGGATGGAGAGCTCTGTAAATCTGGGAATGCTTACCTCACTGCTGAGCTGAGCACGCCTGATGGGAGCGTAGCAGATGGAGAAATACTTGACAACAAAAACGGCACTTACGAATTTTTGTATACTGTTCAGAAAGAAGGGGACTTCACTTTGTCACTGAGACTTTATGATCAACATATCAAGGGCAGCCCGTTCAAACTTAAAGTGGTCAGGTCAGCAGATGTGTCTCCTACCACTGAAGGGGTTAAGAGACGTGTTAAATCTCCAGGCAGTGGTCATGTGAAGCAGAAAGCTGTGAAAAGACCTGCGAGCATGTACAGCACTGGCAAAAGAAAAGAGAATCCCATTGAAGATGATTTGATCTTCAGAATAGGTAGGTGACTCGGCTGCCTGTTGACATACTTAAAATTAGTTCAGGGAAACTGAATGAAAAAGTTTAGTTTTTGTAAAGCTAAAGCTGTGAGTAGAGCAACCTGATAATACCATTAGGCCTCCTGACTTTTGTTTATATGTATATTTTGGAAGTACACACTTCCAAAAATAGTTTGCAGCAAATATTTAATTGGGATATCAGTTGAGAAATGCATACATTTGATTTGGCATATTTTAAAAATAGTTAATATTCATATTGCAAAGCTTTTGGTATGGATTAAAGTAATTTCAACTTGTAATTTTAGCTTCTGTATCCCTTGCTTCTAGTGAGCATTTCTGGCTTGACTACCAAATAGTGGTATAGTTTTGTTGGTAGTGGTGCTGTTTGTTAGGTGTTTTTTGGTTTTTTTTAAGCTACTCTCTCTAACACACCATAAACTCTAGAAGTCTTAAATGTTTTCCCAGAAGTGCAGAGCCTTTTAGTTCTGTTGTGATGCAACCATGACCATGTGCTTTATTTTTGAGTTCTACCTTCTCCCCTTCTTCACCACTCAAAACAGGAAGATGTATTTCATTAGAACAAGACCTATGCATGGCTCAGAGCTTTTTCTCCATGAAATCTCTTGGAATGCCCACATTTGGGATATATGGATCACTATAAAATAGAAAAAACAGAGCTGAGAGTAATATTTTGTGTTCAGTTTTCAGCCACTCATTTTCACAGAATGACCCTACATAGAGATATTCCTCTAGGCTTCTGTGGGCTTATGCATGCAGTGTCTAAAACGTCACAGGTGTAATGCTCTAGGGTTTTACATTCTTCCAAAATGTGCAAAATTATTGAGACAGGTAAAACTTCTGATGTTTTCACAAGGATTGCTTTCATGGAGTTAATTTGCTTCCAGTTTCAGCTCACTTTAAAAAGTTACGGTTTGGTTCATTTGTTGATGAGGTAATGTAAAGAGCTTATCACTGTTCTCCAACACTACTGTGCATCTCTGTTTTGAACCCATTGTTGAATTCTTCCAATGGCTCGTGCCAAATCTGGATCTGTGTTTCTAGCTGGCTAAGATAAATCTTCTGTTTGGCCTGCCAGAAGCTCCTACAGCTGTGTTGGAGAATCACACTGTAATATTCCTCTGGGCATCCAAGTCTGTGGAGTGTGCTGTTGTATGTATGCTGATGTATGGGCTTTTATGCACAAGTAAATTGATCAGCTGCTAGCAGGGGATTGTTCTCCTGCTAGTACTAACAAGAGATAGCATTAATGCAACATTTGTGCATTTTGTTCATGGGGATGTGTGCATTGTATCTTCTGCCAATGCTGTGTTATTTGTGGCTTATAAAATGGCATGTGGATCTCTTCAGACATTCCAAGGTCAAATTACTGACTACACATTCATACATTCGTGTAATTTATTATTTACAAGAGCAGAGTATTTTCTGCATTCTCTTTTTCTCTCTCAATAATTTATATCCTGAACTTATTATTCTTTTTAAACAGATGTAATCTCTAAGAGTGTGTCCATGCAGATCTGCATAGGATGTCCTTAGTCTATACAAATGCAAACAAGAATGATGTTCTTATAATAATCTAGAAAATAATTGTTGCCCAATGGTTTTGCTACCTCTACAACTACAACTGGTAGGAAGCACTAAAGTGAGAGGGAAGTCTTTCTTTCATTACCCTCCTTTTGTGCCTTAGACTCATGCTGAGCAGAGGTGAGGGATGTTCACAGTGTCATTCCCCCAGTGCCACTTCCACCTCCCCTGGTAAATCTCTTCCATGTCCTTCAAAGAAGGGTTGAGAGGCATGGTTGTCATCAGCTGCTCTGTCCAGGACCCCATCTTGTTTTCTAGCTCTGCCATGCTGTGCTGTGTGCCTTAGTATTTTTTCCCTTCTGGCACTTTTCATGACTGGGTTCTTTGACACCATTTAGCAGTAGTGGTGCTACTTCCCACTTTAACTGCTTTTTCCTCTTCATTTACTTATATTTGGAATTGGCATCAGATGCAGCCAGATGGAGAGTTGGCCCTCTGCTAGAAAGTTCAATTTTCCAATTTTCCTTTTCCTCAGACTGTTTAGTTGTCTGTTCAGTCATGTAACTGAGCATCTAAGTTTAGCTGGTACATTAGCGTGTAAAAAAAATTTCCTTTAACAGAACTTCTGTCAGCCTCCTTACTAGGTGTGAACGTCATCTTCTGGTCTGTTATAAATGCTGAAAGCAAATATAAGTCTAACTGTGAATTAATTCCACATTAAAAATAAACTCACAAACAAGGTCTGTGTAATCATAGCTTTAGTGCAGTTTAAAAGCAGGCTTAGAGGGAGCAAAGGGATTCTTGATCGGGCGTTTCACAAAATCACAAAAGAAATAAAGTTGGAAGGGCCCACATTGGGTCACCTGGTCCAGCCTTCCTGCTGTAGAAATAGGAATGCCTAGTAATGGGAAAATAGACTTTCCTTTTCCCATTTATTAGCTTCAATCCCTCTGACGCTCATTGTGAGCTCTATGGGGATGTGATGGTCAGTGTGGGATTTTGCCAGGCCTCCACTGCATTGCATTGCAGTCATACCTGTACTGGACAGGGAGGGCAGAGCTCTCGATACCACATTGCTGGCAAAGCTCCCAGTGTTGTTCTGATGTGCTAACAACAGACACCTGGCCTGGATTTGGCTCTTGTTATTTGAGGTTTGGCTGCTGTGGCAGCAAAGAATTTCTGATTTGTGCTTACCCCTAGGTTTGTGCACACCTGTCTGTGGTGACAGAGTCTCTGCTGCATGAGCAGGGCTTGGAGGTGGTCTTGGCCAAGATTTTAGGGCAGATGCTGTGTAAAGCAAATTAACACAAACCAGTCCATCTTCACTACCAACAGTGTGTGGGCATATCTGCCAGAGTTCCTACTGAATTACTAATTCCTCTTTAAAGGTTATAAACAATGTGCCTTCAACAACAGACTGATTTTAAAACTTAAGGTTATTTGGGAGCTTGAATTAGAAAGAGTGACATTCATTGTACAGCACATAGGGTTAACAATTCAGTACAGTTTTACCTCAGAGACTTTTGTGCTTCAGCTGCATCTATTATGAGAGGAGATATCACAGCCTCATAATGTGTAAGATTTGACTAAATATCTTATGGCACTCTGAGGAAAGAAAGAAAGAAAGGAAGCTGGGAAAAAAGAAAGCTCCTTGATGCCTGTCTATGCAGTATGTATGTAGACCTTTCCATGCTGTTTATTTTTGCCCTTTTTTTTCCCTGTACCACATAGGAAGGAGTACAAGAAGAATTACTTGAAGTGCTGTAGGCAGGAAAGAAATGGTACCTACACAACAGGTTATGGCCACTCACAACCTCTTAAGTCTTCCCAATAATCTGTAATATTTCTGCAGTTTGATTTTGTCTCTCTGAATCTATTCCCTTCCCGCTGGAGGCACTGACATGTTTTTCTTTGTGTTTTAGGAAGCTGGGGAATCTAGGTTAGCAAGCAGGGGGGTTGTTATTCATATTAGTAAAACTTGGAAAGCAAAAAACACTCCTTCTCTTAGTATGAGCATCAAAAATATACATTATACAAGTTTGTTCAGATTCCCAGGACTTAAAGAGCATATTCTTATTACAGTTATGTGATGTTATTTTAACATCTCCTGTCATTGTTAATGGGCTTTTAGATTATTTTTTCTTCTTTTTGGTGAGACTCAGTATAACATCTATTGCTCAAGAGTAAAAGATTGGAATTATGAAGCATTTTATGTGTGCTAGAATCATCTTGAGCAGAGAATGCACACTTTCTTTGTTGAAAGCTAAATTAATTCCTTTGTGCAGCCTATGCTCAGTAATTCCAGAAGGAATTAGATAGGGTTAAAACAAATCTGATCATTACCTGTATACAAAAATGGTATAAAAGGAGATATTCCACAGGCCACAGATTCCCAATTACTGGGTTCAGTCTTCTCCTTTTGAAATCTCTCCTGTTTTTCCCAGTCCCCAGCAGCTTGCAGTAAAATCTCTGTCTTTTCGTCTTTTGTGCCCTGCAGTAGCTCAGAACAGCAGGGAGATAAAGCTGGGAAACGGTGGGCACAAAAGATGCAGCCTCTCATCTATTAATCAGGCTGCTTGGGAAACTCTGGAATGAGGCTCCTACTGGTTCCAGCCTTGTGCAATTGAAATGTTGATGCCTCTCTAAGCTAAGGAGAGATGGGTGACTGCCCATGATGGAGAGAAGACAAAATATGAAATGCCTTGATACAGAAGGGTGGTACCTTGCAGTAAAAGATTTGCTGAAGACTCTCTCTTAGGCAGGTATGTTCATAAGGAAGGAATTTCTGCTTACAGAGGGGAGCTATCATCCTTTGGTATTGCAGAGTCAGTAGCAAAAGCCTGCTATTCCAGAGGCTCACATGCTTTCCTACAGGCTTTTCTCTCATCATCTGAAATGCTTGTGCTTGGCTTCAGATCTCTGCTGGCATAGTGAATTATTCAAAATGGAAAGTTCAAAGTTATCTGATTTCTTCTTGAACATACATAAGGAAGTAAGCTTTCTTCTGCAGAGGAATTTCTGCCATTGCAGAGGGGACTGTCTAAGGGCCTGTATGCAGATAAGGAGCTAGGTAATAGGTTTAATAGCTACAAAGTGCTAGTTACAAGGACATTGCATGGAGCTGAATTTCATCTACACACTATGCTAATATATTGCTATTTCTTATACTTACCATGAAACATGACTATGACATTCCTGGGTAATTTCTTCAGTTTTTCCTTTGATGTATATTTACAAGGTTCCACAGAAGAATGCTCTGAGTAACTTTTTATATAGGTGTCTCTTATCTTTAAAAAAAAAATTCCTTGACTTTCAAGAACATTTTTCTAAGGCTAAAGAGCATACATTCCATAAAGTTTGTGTTAGTTAGTTCCAGATGCTCTAGCTTATGCCTCCTCTTTTCTAACAAATGTTTTTCCTTTACTCTCAGTAGTAAAAGGAATGTTTCTCTCTTTTCATCCATTCTCTTTGGCTAAGAAGCAAGAAGGAAATTTATCATTAGCATATGGTGGAAAAAAATTGCTGCATGCATCCCTCAGGCACTGCTTATTAAAAGAATAAACAGAAATGGCTCAAGTGTGGGTAATGTAATTGGTATGTAACTCACTATTCCCTGAATATGTACTTTTCCCTTGCAGTACAAAAACTAGAAGCATTTGCCTTGTTTAGAGGATGAAGCGGGTGGAGTTGACAAAAATAAGTCTTGAAACAAAGGAACATTCCTGCAGCACTGAGTGCAGAGAAATTAAATGTTACTTGTTAGCTAGTGACAGGAAATATGCATCCCACAGCCATCACCACAGAAGAAAGAAGGGTTGTTACAAGCATTCACATCCCTGATGAAAGCTAAATACAAATTAGATAGAGCTGATATATATGTCTTAAATTAAGCGTCACAGTCAGAACAGTTTAATCACTGCGCTCCAGAATATTTTGGACTGACTAAAATGAAATACAAGTTTTTCAGTTAAAACCATATATTGGAACCAATTACTGGCAGATACACAGCCAGTGAATGCTTGTAAAAATATTTCACCAGGAAAAACAGCACTGTATCCATGTCTTGGAAAGGACAGCTTGTAGAGTTGGTGCTTGTTTGCTGAGCTTTTTTTGTTTTGCTTCATTTATTATGAATAACCTTGGAGTCCAAGATCATAGCTGGAGTATTTTCTAAGGACCCCTGAGCCTCCTTTACAAACAAATCAGGAATTTGGTTCCTGTTCCTGTGTTCCAGGTGTAATTTGGACCAGCCACTTTGGAGCTGATCTTTTAAGGACACCAGTTTGCTCTGTGATTCCCCTTGGAATGTCTCAGAACAAACATCTAGTGAACCATCTAAACTTAATGAACTTTTGTGGAAAAATTGACATTTTACAACTCCTTATCACCCTAAGCCACTGAGTAAGACTTCCAGTTTTATGTAACACACAAGTGCATTTATGGGTTAAAACAAGACTTGTGTGTGTGGGAACACTGCTTTATTAGAACAATCCAAGGTCTCTCCAGAAGCATTCATTCTCCAGGTGTTGGTCTTCATTAGCTCACAAGTCCAATCCATTCAAAGCTAGTTCTTCATCTGAATCTCCCTGCTAAAGGAATCTTTGAAGCCTATGACTACAAACTATATATAAGGGAATAGGAAACTTCCCTGTCTTGAAACAGCTCCATCCAAAGTGATGTGTTCTATCCCACCTTTGTGATTTCACTGAGGAGACTTAGCTAAAACCGCATCATCTGTCCAGGTTCTTATCTTAGCCCCTCTCTGTATGTTCCCATGTACTCACCCTTTCAGTAGAATAAAAATCTGCAGTTTAAAAAAGTGCATTACTTATGTTAAAACCTTTTACTGCTTCCCTCATGCAAGAGGCAATTTGTGAGCACTGATTTAGGGAGGCTGAAGAGGTAATTAATGTTGATGGGGGCTTGGGTGACACATGATGAAGAGTGAGAACAGTCCCTTAAACAAAATCCTGTCTTGTCAGTAGAATTGTCTATCTGTTACTGAGAGGGTTCTTTGAAGTTGTAGCAGTGAGAAGAACTCTTCAAAATAGAAATCCTTTGATCAGAAATGTAATAATTGCATGTGCTGGCATTTGGGTCCTAACTGATTAGTCCTGTCTAACCTGATTTCTTATGTGCTTTGTGTTCAATTTTAGGCACCAAAGGAAGAAACAAAGGGGAATTTACAAATCTTCAAGGTGTAGCTGCATCTACAAATGGAAAAATATTAATAGCAGACAGTAACAACCAGTGTGTGCAGGTATGAGAATATTTCAGTGTTTTTCTCCTTGCCCCCACACCTCTCCCTTTTTTGTAGCCTCAGAAAGACACATTTTGTACAATTCAGTTGATGTAGAAAATACAAAGGAAACATAATTTATTATCCATTTACTTTCCATCTTCTTGACCTGCAGCTATCTTTTTCAGATCTATACTATATCTAGTATATCATCAGAGTTTAGTTCCCTTCCTTATGATGTTTAGCAATGAATGAAAAAAAAAGTTGTGCAATAATCTGGAAAAATGCCCTTCTGTAAATATAATTTTACATTGTAAATTTTATCACTCTCATGTTTTCAAATGTAAATCTAGAGCATGGTGCCACAAGTATAATTTTTTAGGAAGTACAAATAGAAAAAAAAGCATATAGATATCATTTTCAAGTGGCTTTTAGTCTATTTAACTGACTTCTCTTTCTGATATCATAATCAAATCTTTCCTGTGGTAGCACCCTGGCACCCATAATTTCTTGGCTTCTGCAAAGAATTGTGAAAATCAAGCTATATTTTTTCTTTTGCTTGCCATCTATCCTTTTTATCATTACCAATTTGTCATCACTCTCCAGGCTGCCCATGTGGTAGCAATGAACACAGCGGCAGCAGCAGTGTGTTGCTTGTTCTTGTATGGGAGAACCAGCAAGCCACATGCCATGAGAACTCATTTCCAGGCTTTTTCAAAGAGACAGAATCAAATATTCATCAGCACCCTCATGCTTTCTAATATGCAGCCTCTTCAGAGGAACTTCAGTGTCTAGTTACCTGGCTTGGGGTAACAAGGACATATTCCTATGTTTTCTACAGTCTTAGTACTCGGTGCCTCAGTTTCCTCATTTCTAGTAAGGAAATAATACCATTCCCTCCCCACTGAGAGAGATATTGTGAAGCTAATTAATGTTTGTGAAGTACTTTGCGTTCACTGAAAAAACAGTGCAATGAGGTTTTCTTCTTTTTGAAATCCGGGTGTTCTAAAATTAGATATATTACTTTCAAATATGGACTGTGTAAAAGTGGTTCATGTTCCCAGCTCTCTTCCTGATTATAGTGTTGATTAGTGACTTGCTAAAATCTAAGCTCCAAGAAATAGGTGATGGTCATGTGTGGACATAATTTTAAAATCCCTGTTTTCTATTACAGATATTTTCCAATGATGGTCAGTTCAAAAGCCGTTTTGGCATACGAGGAAGGTCTCCTGGCCAGCTGCAGCGGCCAACAGGAGTGGCTGTGCATCCCAGTGGTGACATCATTATTGCAGACTATGATAACAAATGGGTTAGCATATTCTCATCAGATGGAAAATTCAAGGTACGAGTTACTATGTGAACTCTCCTGAGCTTTCTCTGTCTTACAAAGGAATGCAAAGTAACATTATTTTTCAAGAAACTACATAGTTTGGCTGTATCTTAGTCTAAATTCCATTGTTGTGATGTGACCTGACCCAGCCACATGGTATAATTAATAGGAGGAGATCACAGCAGTAATGCTAATGTTACACCAAGCAGAGACAACATGTTCCATACTGCGTGCTTAGATGTCTTTCTGTTACTTATGGTCGAGCACAGCAAGTGCCAGCAAGGCTAGTTGGACTAGCTCAACAACCTTCATATCATTAGTACTCTGATTGTGCAGAAGGGTGTGTGCAGATACGTGTATGCACACAGACAAACACAAAATCTTACAAGAAGTACATGAAGCTCTTCAGTGACATATGGAGGAGAAAAAGAAGGTAGCAGACTGATGATGACTCCCTCTTTTATTCCATACTTCTCAGCAAATATAGTGTATAATTTCTGTATGATCCTGTTGGTAATATAAGCAAGGAAGAGTAACCCAGGGTGTTGTTTCAGTGCTACAGCATAAACAGGAGTGTTCTACCTGGTGTGTTGTGCACTGAAAAAACTGAAAGACAGTAATGATATTGTAGGTTTCAGAAATCAAAAATTCTAAGGAAACAACTTCATATTTTCATAGCAACTCTGATCCCTTTAATGGGAATAAAATAAGACAGCAGCTACTACACTACATTGATGATTTCCAACCTGCAACATTTATTTCACTTGGGTTCAGGTGCGGTTCTAGAGAGAATTAAAGGTTTCCTTGATTTGGTGCTGGTCTCTGAATGCATGATACCAAGTCTGGTGATGCATATTAGAGAGAGCCACCTCTGGCAGAGGTTAGCTGTACTCACTGGTCATAGGGATAATAGACCTGGAGGGAAATTTCTACCATAGTTACTTAGTTCTGGAGTCCTGCATTGGGCAGATATGGCCTGTTTGGCTAATCTTCTGGCAGCCTAGTAGCCAAAAAGCTCAGGTTCTGAGCTGCTCATGTGTGCAGCAAGAAATGGCCTTTCTCCACATAGTCTTTGCAAAGAGACAATTGCAAATAGGTAACTGTACTTGCGTAGTCCTCAGTGACCTCCATCTGAGAAACCAGTGTGTACGCTTCCAGAACTATCCAGATCATGTATAGACTTCAAGCTAAAGTAAAGCAATACTAAAATGTAATGCAAGTGTTAAAAAAAAATACAAATTGTTTGCATTTGCAGAGAGGATGTGATTTTAGTTGTCAAGTAATTTTGAAAATGTACAGCTACACAGGAAAACCTTGGTTTTGGCTGAAGTTCTTAAATTAAATGAAAACACCAAAACAAACCCAAAGAAATATGTAATTTAGTTAAGAATCCAAATATTCTGATTATCCTAGGTATGTTTTAAATAATTATTAACATCCTTAATGTGAACTGGACACAGAACATGGAGGGCTTGTTTTCCTGACTTCTTAAGATATGCTGTTAGTCCAGCATTTTGGATGGTGCCAGCTCTGGAGGAAAAGCTCTGGAGAAGCCAAAATGCTGTATGTGATATACTACCAGTAGGGAGACAGGTATTGGAAAAAAAAGTTATTAATGTAGTTCCTCTGATGCGAAGCCTAGATTTGTTTTCAGTCAATGTTTTCATTGGATTGCAAAAAATGCAAAAGCTGTGTGATGTTGGCATTGTTTGCGTGGTTAATACAAATTAATGCATCAGACTTCATAGCTCTTGGGACTAGAATGATTAAATGAGAGACGGAACATCAATTGTTTAAAATACTATTTTTAGATTGAATGCAATAAGCCATATTTATGAGAGGAAAAATAAATGCTTGTAGAAGTATTTTTTTATACAGAGGGTAGGCATAAGCACATAAGTGCAGGAGCTGGGTGGAGGGCAGGTGGCAGAGCATGTGCATGGGGACAGCAGGAGCGAGGCAGTGGGAACACTGGGATGGAGACACGGACGGGCACTGGGCACAGGGCCACACTGAGGAGCTCTACTGGGAGTAGGGGTCCTGTATTGGTGCAGCACTGGTTCAGGGGATCCTGTACTGCACAGTGTAGCTGGAGAGCTGGGCTGGGGAGGAGGGGTGCAGGTGGAGTGAGCATAGGGCCTGGGGGAACTGTGGGGGGACACACGCAGGGTTGGGAGGTCATGCCCACCGAGGGTGAGGCTGTGATATGGGGACAGTCAGTGCCATGAAGGGATGGGACTTGTATGGGGCATGATGGTGTAGGACTGGGAGTTGGACTCGATGATCCTTGTGGGTCCCTTCCAACTCAGGATATTATTCTGTGATGGGATTAAATAAAATATAATGGAAGCACAGAACAAATAAAATATAATGGAAGCACAGAACATAGATGTAACAGATCTAGCCTGTGGGAATCTGGGCAAAGCCTTGTAATTTTTTGTGTGTTGGCAGTGGTAATTCTTACGGGGGCCTGGTCAGATTAAATTGGGCAGCACTTGCTAAAATAACAGAGAGAGAGAAAGGGATAATGGCATTTGCCTTCAAAGGACTGTGCCTGCAAGTCATTGTGTAATTCCTCTGATGCAGGTGGCCTGCTAATTGTTAACTCAGCAATATCAGGGGGCTGTTTTGAGCTTAATCTAACTATTTTTGATGTTGTCCCCTTCCTTCTGTATTTACTTACACTCACTCTCCCTTAGTGGAATTTTAATAGTCATGTGAGCCATAAGGCAAATTTCCCTGGAACCAGGCCCAGGCATGTCCCTGATTACAGCACTGGACTGACTCCCCTTAGCAACCTCCACTGCCAGGCAGAAACGTATCACCTTCCTTAGTTCTGGCAGCAACAGAGTTGTTTTCTCAAGGCTGTAACTTACATCAATGCAGAGGTGGGCAAACTCTAATCTAAGTTGCACCAAAACATGAGCTTCTTCACATGAACAGCTGTACTGTCCTGGATATGATAAAGACTCAGACTGGGTCTTAGGATTTGGGGCTTCTATTTCTGGCTATGCCACAGATCTCATGGGTGACTAGTGATCTTCCATTTCACTTCCCAGTGCTTTATTTTCTTCATCTGTAAAAGGCAGATAACAGTGCTGGCTTCCTCTGTCAAGTATTCTGAAATTGCTAAGAAAGCTGTTGCAGTTGCTAGCTGTTGCTAGCAATTTCTTTGATACAGCGCTAGGCTAAGGAGAGAAAGCATGGTGAAGCAGCTGTACCAGCTCCTCACCAAGTGGTGTTCAAACCTGATGAAGGAACTGGACAACAGAGCCAAGAGAATGATTCGTGTTCCTCTGAGGATTGTTTTCTTTCTAGACTCAAAGAGCTGTATATAAGATGACAAGCTTGTTGTCAACCAAACAGGGCTCTGCAAGTCAAGTTAAGATCAAATTTAGATAAGTGGGAAAAGAGGAAATATTTTATATGTCAGACTTCTTCCTTGTCTCACTAGTAGAATTAAGGAAAGAGCTGTCTGAAGCTGGTTCCATGTACTGATGGGAATGGGTAGTATGGTTAAATGGTCACAGTTGAATTTTGACAGTCAGATGAATGATAAATCCACTTATTGTGTGATATTGCAAAGTGTGACAAAGTTGTATCTCCTTAATAGAGAAGTTCTCAAACAGGAAAAGATGGTTTGTTGAAAGTTTTTAATTAATCCCTGACAATCTTGAACCTTTCAGACAGCAACAAGCATGGTAAAGTTAAACTTAGCCCTAACATGCTTTCTTCTACAGTGGAAAAGTATTCATAAATTTTTATGTAGGCTAATTCAGATCTTTGGTTTTTTTGGTTTTTGTTTTTTGGGTTTTTTTTTTTTTTTTTTTTTTTTTACCTCTAGGAATATCCCCCAGTAGAATATTTTCCAGCCTGGTAGGGTGACTTTATAAACACATGTTTGAAAACCAGTATAAATTCCTAAGAGCCTATAAAATAAGGGACATAATGTCCCCGACTGAATTAAATTAAACACATTATTTGTATTAAGGGTTTACATGATTCATTATACTGTATTCATTTCTAATGGAAAAAAGCCTGAAAATACTTCCATTCATACACTTAATGGGAGTGACTGAGTTTCATAATGTTCTGTTCTAAATAATCAAACCTATAATTCTAAGAAATATTCTGAAATAAAAATATACAAAGAATATGTTCAGCCAGATCCAGTAATGTGTCACCAGCATATTTTGATCTAAACTGGGAACAGATTTTTAGTAAAAAGCATTGCAAACTCTAGCTGGGCATACTTTATTGCTGCTTGCAAATTATATTTTAAACCTGGCCCAATAGTAGTGATTTTTATTACTTTTCTCAGCACTGAGTGCCCATTAATGTATATGTGATTTATTTGTTATATTTTTCCATATGTGTTTATATGGGCATTAAGACACTGTACTCATGAGTCTGAGTCATTTTCTACAGGAATCGTGGAAAGATGGTAAGGAGGTGGTGCAATGCTCAAGCAGACAACCACATGGCCATCCCAAAGGAAGGAGGGCAATATGATTTAATCACCCCAAAGGAAATACATCTACAGATTTGCATTTGATTTATGGTTTTGCTGCTTTGTTGTTATGCAAACTGAATACATTTTGTAGGTCTGCTGATATCTTTCCCCTGGTGAACACAAAATAAATTTTAATAGTTTTTCCTGGGGATATTTTAGCATGATTCAATTAGGTAGATTTTGCGTAAGTATTTTGCAGTTTATAACAGCATATGTATATGAACATAAAACTGACACAAGATCATTGCATGTTGGCCAAGCATGGTCTTGCAGCTGCAAGATTTGCTCCCTGGAATTTTCTTCACTGGAGACTGAAAAAGGTTGTGTAGTGGCTTAGTAGCAGCCATCCTCAGGGTCCCCAGGTAGCTTTATTTTAGGATCATTCCTATTTTTTACCTGCAACCCCACCTACAAGAATGTACCATGCAATAGGAGCATGGGACTTACTAAGGATAGGAGAGCTCCTTCTGTTTGCTTTGAAAACATCAGGGACATGAGAAAAATGAGTTAGGCAATGGATTTTCTCAATGCCTTGTAATCTGTCCCACTGCTACTCACCAATTGCAGGAGGGAGGGGAGAGGGGCAGAGAAGTCAGCAGTAGATGTGGTAATTGTGAACATGGTTTAATGGTAAATATGACAGTGTTAGGTTAATGCTTGGACTCAGGCCTAGAGGTCTTTTCCAACCAAAATGATTATATAACTCCCAGCATTGCTTGCTCTAGGGGGTGATCTGTCTCACTCTGCAAAGGCACTGAGGTGAAAGATGGCCTTGTTTCATAAATAAGATGAATATCTTAGTATATATTTCATTTAAATTCCAATGCAAACAGAAAAGTATCTTCTTCACCAAGATTTGAATTTCAGTTTGTAGAATGTGTCTGTCACAAATTACTATAGAATCTGAAAATTCTGGAACTCATAATTTCAACAAAGCCTCACTGGTGGACTATCTGTCCAGTACAGACGTTTAAAACCAGCCTGAATAAGTGCTTTCAAATATGTTCATCAATTAAAAGAAAGGTCTATAAGCAGGATGCAAGTTGCTCCATTCCAATGCAAACAATTGGGTATTTACAACCTTTTTAAACTGAAAGGTCAAAACCCAACTGATTTTATGTAGATTAAAACAGTTTCTAGAATCCCAGCCTAAAAAAAAGCTGAATGGTGAAGAATGCAGAATGGATTGTGAGGTAATCCTAAGTCTTCTTGTATATGCCCAGGTAGCTCATGGATTCTTTGAAGGCTTGGTCTCAATTTCTGCTTGCTCTGTTGCTTAGATCCTCTTTTAAGAATCCCTTCTTTTTAAACCTACTAAAGCATGCTTCTGGCATTTTTGGATTTGACAGCTCTCTAACCTTTCCAAGTAATTTACTGTTATGAGATCCATCTCATCTCCACTGAACGTTTTCCAGTGAAATATTGTATACAATTCCCCTCCTGTTGCTGATTATACCGGCAGATGGTTTTGGTAGTCACAAGGCCTATTTAAAATGATGGAAATAATTTTATTTACCTAAGACAGGAACAAGCTTTGATTTGTTTAGTGTTTCAAAGTTTACTTCATTTGCTGTTTGGCAACATGATCCTCTCCCCTTTGCAGTTTTCAGCTGACACTTCATGTGTCTAAGCAGCAAGTGAAGCAATCTCATGTGGAGTCTGGTGGAAGATAGGTTAGCCTGAGCTTTAGCTCTGCTCAAATTCTTTCTGAGAGCACTCAGAAGGTGCTGTTGTCTTACTAACCCAAGAAAGGCAACAGAGGACATCATAGCCTACATCCCATCCAGCCCTGATGCTCCAAGAACTCTGACTTCTTTGATGCAGGCAGTGATAAAGATGACTCCTGTCCATCAAAGGGGTTGTTGGACTCAGGAACAGCACACAATAGGAGACAAAAGTCCTTTCTGTTTGTCTGCTTGTCTGCCTATCCTGCTGCTACCCTAATGCTGGATATACAGACATTTCTGACAGGTTTATCAAGTCACACAAATCTGATGACTGTATTTCTTATGAGTTACATATTTGGACTCAGTTGCTGAGGTGGCAGATTTTTCAGTCTAGAAAAGACATACAGAAAGCACACTATTTTCAGCTGAAGAAAAAAATTATGAAGTACATGGTAAGAGCTGATAAAAACTATTGCTTCCAACTTCTGATGGAGAAAAGCGTCTCCGTTCTGCTCTGTGCCTGTAATACAATCTTTAAACAGTACTAATTTCTATCATGCCAACATATTTTCCTATTTTGTGTTTTCCCATTTAGGCCAAAATTGGGTCTGGAAAGCTCATGGGCCCAAAAGGTGTTTCTGTGGATCGTAATGGACACATCATTGTAGTGGACAATAAAGCATGCTGTGTCTTCATCTTCCAGCCAAATGGGAAAATAGTCACCAGGTTTGGAAGTCGAGGAAATGGTGACAAGCAGTTTGCAGGTACACTTGATGGTAATATGTAAATCCCCTTTTCTTGCCTCTTCTGCTCACATTTGCATGATGTTTGAGCATGTTGAAGATGCGGTATCCTACCCCTTTATCCTCCAGGGGAGAGGTTCTGCTAGACATACATCTCCTATTTGCTTGATTGGTCAGGCAGACTGCAACATCTGTTCTGCAAATGTAATTGTAACCAGATGGTTTCATCTACCTCCCTATGCCTGGAAACATTTCAGACCAGTGACCCAAGAAAGACTGATCTTAACTAGCATTTTATAAGTGCTTTGTAATTGCCACACTAAGCTGTTCGGCACAATCAACTCAGATGCTGTCCTTTGTGTTTCCAGTCATCAGACACATAAACCCCAATGCCCTAAGTGGTATCTCTTAGAAAATGAGTGTAATGGGGTAGTGTTGAGATTGAGATCAGGAAGGCAGAGTTATGGAACAGCCAGTGTAAGTTTGGGGAAATTGCCATTTATACTCAACTGACTGCTTGCACATGCTGTCTTTCAAGTAGAACATGCATTTAAGTTTAAAAAACAGAACAACCCCATTGATATATTTTAAGTGAATAGCCGTTCTTTCAAAATTTGAAATGAAGGTGCCAGATTAGGTATGCAGGTCGTTTTACAGGTGTTGGGTCATTTTTAGTATGTAGTTTCATTGGTTCATTGGTCTGATGTTTTGACTGGTTCACAGTGAAAGGGAGGAATAGCATCAATGTGTTTTTATCCAAAGATCTCTTGCAATGTGTTATGGCATAATATATATAATTTATGAGAGCTTGGGCTCTAACACAGCTACATTTTCTGGGTATCTCAATTTCTTTTTATTCAAAAATTTGCAAAAACATGTCCTGAAAATAAGTCAGCAAATACTTTCTAACAGTGCATTTGAGAAACATATCACCTCTTCTTGCTGATAGGCTACAGAAAACAGGTAAATTGTCAATACTTGAATGTTTTCATTGCAAAATTTTTCATTTTTGTTATAGTTTACCCTGATATACAGTGAAAACTGAAACTGAGTTTTGTTCTGTTTAATAACTCAAAATAGCACCAAGTGTTTTAATTTGGGTACTTGCCTGTTTTCAAACTACCATTTGTTTTTTACTCAAATTTGCACGCATATTTCAATACACAATGTAAAGCAAAAAATGCCCTTTTTTCCCTGACAGTTGTCTTCTAAGTAACTTTTTTATTTATCCTAAAACTTGTTGGCTCAAATGCTTGTAAGATGTGAGCACACAGAGCATAAAATACTTCAATTAAGAATTTACAGGAACATTTCTGATAACAATTTGCAGTGTATACACAACTTTATGCTTAAGCACTTCATGTTTTGTCTTGTTAATAAGCCCATAAATCTCTGCATAGTCATATGTGTACAAAAGAGGGAGAAATCAACAATGCTTATTGGGAACAATAACAACTGACAACTGGTTGAAAAAGAAATTATTTGTGTTTACAAAAAGCATGCTGAGCTTTTAAAGAAACCATGAAGTAAAATTACTCTTAATTTGAAATTGGTATTCCCACTTGGACTGCTATTGCTCAGAAGCCAAACATAATATGCCGGCAGGCTGATTTTTTTTTTTCATTTAACCATACTTTTTATTTTAATGGTATTACTATTTTTTTCTTCTTCTTCTTTTTCTGCATTGCAGGTCCTCATTTTGCAGCTGTAAACAGCAACAATGAAATTATCATTACAGATTTTCATAACCATTCTGTCAAGGTACTGTCAATGGCAACTTGGAAAGTTGCCACTTTAATTTTATTATGATA
This sequence comes from Agelaius tricolor, assembly GCF_023055355.1. Lineage (NCBI taxonomy): Eukaryota > Metazoa > Chordata > Aves > Passeriformes > Icteridae > Agelaius > Agelaius tricolor. The sequence goes on from NW_027269268.1 coordinate 21,153,244, forward strand.
TTTTTGGGGGGAAAGAACGTATTGTTAAAACCAAAGAGATCACACTCCATATAGGGAGTGTGATATAGCTCTGCTATAGAGACAGCACTTTCAGAGAACTCTGCATGCAGTGCATCGCTTAGTGAAGATATAGTCCATTGCCTTTGGTGTCACTATAATGGTGTCTAATACAATTGCTTAAACATAGCTTGTATCTGAAATAAATAATTTCAACTTTACTTAATTTTAGTAGCCCTCTGCCAAACCTGTTAATGACCCTGTGTTCTGTCTTTTAAAAGTCTGGCTTTTGAATTTCCCAGTAAAAGCTTTCCACAGTTCTAGTTGTAAAATTATAGCAAAGTAAAGATACATTACAGTCTTTAAATTCCATACCTATAAGCTTTAAGATTACTGGACCCATTTTACAACCTGATTCTCTTAAAACCCATGTTCCTATTGGTTTTCATTCAGTGCCTCCTGCACTGGGCAAAACTGGCCACTAGTCCTTACACCCATGGAAATTCCTGACTCTCAGCCTGTTGAAGTCATGGTATGATAGGAAGTTTATTTGTTTGTCCCAGTAATAAACCAGACCAAGGAAACATGCTGAGATGTGTTGGCAAATGTCTATGAAGGAGACACAGGCCACTTCAGAAATGCCTCACGTGTGTGTGTTTGTTCTCAGGCATTCCCTTTCCTACACTTCCTGCGTGTGCTCTTGTGCCCTCCCTCTACAGGAGAGAGCAGCAGGAGGACAGAGGCAGGATACTGTTCTACCTGGGCTCTCCGGACATGTGTGTCAGTCCCACACACCAACAAAATAAAGTCCCTGGCATTTCATCTAATGCCTGTTTTGACTGAACCTCAGTCAAAAAAAGTTGAACCTCAGTCTAGTTCTTTACTATTTCTAATTGAAAAAATAAATTTTATGTATTCACCTGAAATTGGAGGTTGCTGCCTGAACATAGACACCTTTGTGTCCTGAGCAGTGCTGAATCACCGAGGTCTGGAATAGCAGCCTTGCTTGCGCATCCTTTTGGAATTGGTGAGGAAGTAGCAGCTTGTGGTTTGGATTACAACACAAAAGCCAAGACTGCTGCAGGAGCCCTAAAGCAGCAGGAGGCCTGTGACTCCATAAATTACCTCTCCACAAGCAAGGTTTGCCTGGTAACAAGAATGCCTGGAGAGGCTTAACAGCAAGGGGCAAACTGAAATGAAAAAAAGAAAGTGAAGAAATGTAAGAAGTGTGGCATCCTAGAGGATTTATAATTATTACATTTCTAATGAGAACAGAGTGTCCCATCTGTCTCTGGTGTGACTCAATGGGATACAAATGTTACTTGCTACAATTTGGTACTAACCAGAAAATATTCTTATTTCTGTAGTGTTCTCTAAATTGGTACATATAACTGTTGACTCTCTGGAGAGTTTATTCGCTGAGAGCAGAGAGTACATCTTCTTTTAAATAATAAATTATAAATAACTAAATAAATTAATTTCACTCTTATTAGTCCCAAAGCTGCTTCCTGCCACCAGTGTCTTGAATTAAACAAGCTCACTCAGCAACATTTTTCTCTTGTCCCCATTAACTTTCAAGGATGTTCCTTCCCTCAGGCATCTTTTATGGAAAATCCTGTGCAATGTAGGCTTCTCTGTCATTTGGTCACTTTAGCCCAGGGAGAGAGCAATATATCTTTGTCTATTTTTTCATTAGGTGGCTTTTTTTTATTATTATTTTCTTTAATCCTCTGAGGCACTAACTTGGTACTTCATTAATTTCCTCCCCCAAAATGTTTTTTTCTCTGTTCGCTGGGGGTGTTTGAGAACACAGTAATTCCCTGACATCTTCCACCTTGTCAGCACTTCAGTGTGCACTTGGCACTTGTCAGGTCTTTGCATTTTGTTGTGCAAGCCCCAGTCAGTCTCTAAGAACTCTGTTGGACCTTGTGCTGTAGCTGGCCCTGGATCCAAAATGGATGAAAATATTTTAGAGATGGCTGTGGACTGTGTAAATGACACATTTTGTATCTTGTTTGGTCCCATTGGTGCATCCAGGTCACTGACAGAATAGTCATTGATCGGCTCCATCTTTCTGCTGTCTAAACCTGTTACCATCACAGAGAATTCAGTTGCTGACCTGTCTGCAGAGAGCAGCATGCCATGATTTGCAATGTGTGTTAGATTATGGAAGCAGAGAAGAGAGCATCTGCTCCATTGTGTTTTAGTTCCAAAGAAACAAAGCACCCAGTGCTGCATCTGCATTCAGCTCTTCACAGTTCAAGATGCACAAGCTGCAGAAGAATTCTGGGGCCCTTTGCCTCCATGTCTGAGATGAATCAGATCTTAAAATTCTTGATACCACGCCATATTTAGGTTGTTGTTTTAACCCATACAGGTCTTTAACCAGGAGGGAGAGTTCATGCTGAAGTTTGGATCAAATGGAGAAGGAAATGGGCAATTTAATGCACCAACTGGAGTAGCAGTAGATTCTAATGGAAATATTATTGTAGCAGATTGGGGAAACAGCCGAATACAGGTAAAAATTTCTGTATTTCAAAGGTGCTTGATTAAAAAAAATAATGGGTTGCTAACTCTGGCCTTCAGACTGCCCAAAAAACACCATTAGAAGTGATGTGGTTTCTCACACCATCCTTTATATGCCTCATTGTCCACTTTCAGACCTGGTGGTGTTACATTGTGAGCTTTTCAGTGTGGCTGCTGGCAGCTCTGATGGCCATGGTGACCAAGGATTTTGGTGCCAAGTAGTTCCCCAAAAGTTTCTTGATGACTTATGGGACTTGCAAGCATTGCTGAGATTATAGTAATTTATAATCACCATAACAGAAGATCAGAGACATAGTGGAAAATATGAAAAAGCAAATTACCTGAGCTGAATGCAGCAGATCTTTATCATCTTTTTTAAATGTTGAGAAATTATTCTGCTTTCAAGTTATGAGAGTTGCAGTCTTTTTATCTTTTAAGTGCTAATCACAAGGTCTTCCCGTTTGCCAAAGAATACCTAATAAATAAGTGTATGTATTATTTCCACTGAATATAAAACTGAGGAAGCTGCTTATGAGTTGTTCTCAGGAAGCACTCTCAACAGGGTAAACAAATTGCTAGTTTTCTCTGTGTGGGGACCTAAGAATCAGGCTAGCCACAACAGTGATATTTGTTAGGAAAACAAGGTGTTGGTTGAGTTCCCAATTAAGTTTGATTTATTGTAGTTGACTATTTTTAGAACAGGAACAACTGAGTTTCTTATTTATTATTATTATTATTTTATTGTGTGTTAATTCTTGCCAAATATCCTGGTGGCTATAATTAGTTCTTTTAAATAAGAACATACATTTGTATATAAACTTGCATATTATGAGATAACAGAACAGATTTTGCCCTTGTTTATTCTTTTATTCTATTGTATGTCCACTGTTTCAGAAATTAGAAGTATAACAGTATAAGAGAGACTTGTAAGAGAGCAGACTACTTTGTATCCGCTACTTTCCTTTTTTATTCATAACATTCTGTGCTTTCTCACCCTCAAAGGTTTTTGATGGAAGTGGATCATTTTTATCCTACATTAACACCTCTGCTGACCCCCTTTATGGTCCCCAAGGTCTGGCTCTTACTTCAGATGGCCATGTTGTAGTCGCAGACTCTGGAAATCACTGCTTCAAGGTCTATCGATACTTACAGTAGCAATGAGCTCTGGAGCTGGATAATCACCCACCCTTAAGAAAAGACTCGTCCTAGAGATCCAGTGCCGGATATCTCCTACTTTGTGTTTATTTTTAATAACAAAGGAGTCTCTTATGGACTTCTTGCGATTATTTCCAAACTTACCTTGTTTACATAGGACTTGCACCTCTTATGTTTCTCACTGAACTTTTTGTTGTAAGTGTTAATAAAATAATCCTCTGTAACTGAATTCATAAAGACAATGTGAAATTAAACACCAACTGCATCCTATGAAACTGGAATTAACTAATAAGGCAAAAATGAGAAAAATTTGGGAAAAGTCCCCAAAGCTTTTTGATGACTGCGAAGGATAGCTCCTGCTCAGAGCTTCCAAATTTAAAGAAGTATCATTCTTACATGTTATTTAACCCAGGGGTGACTCTGGGAATCTTCTAGATCTCATTATCATGGTAGGTATTACACTTCTAACATTCTTCAGTCTTACTGTGTATAACAAGTAGGTCCTTTTAGTATAAGGTTAAGTCTCACAAAATCCATCTAGCTCTAACCGTCAACACAGCTCAGTGTTTAGCACTATGAGAATCAATGCAAATTCCCTACTCATGTGGAATTAATGAAGGATTGTTTCATGCGGCTGTTGTTCACTCTTCCTCTTGCTCAATGTGCAGGAAGGACTTTGCAGAGACCTGACATTTCTAAAGCTCTGGAAAACCTTAATTGTAGCGATACGTTAGTGGGAGAGGAATTTTCTGTATAACCACAGACCTTCTGACACCAAACTAGTTCATTAGGATCAGGGTTATTACAATGTCAAGTCAATTAACCTAATGTGTGCCACTCTTTCGTACGTGTTCATTGCCATGTTTCCTTACGGCAACTCATTGTATTAACCTCTAAAATAAGATGCAGCTTCACACAGGACAGAAAGCCAGAGAAGTACCCTATGGAGGACCTACGTTATACAACCAAAGGAACTGTGGTAAACAGAGGTTGTATAGGAAAGCCAAGGGTTACCAAAGCTATTTGTTTTTATGTGAGAAAAAATACGTTACAAATAAAAATGAATTTGAACCAATTCCTGAAGTCCTTCATCAAAGGGAATTTTGTTAGAGGACAAAACAAGGACTGTGAGATTTGTTCCAATTTGTTTGTATGTATGTATGTATGTATGACTGATTGACATAAAAATAAAAAAAAGTAAATGTGGGTTATTTCAGCAAACTGGAACGTATGTATGATATTTGACAATGGCAGTACTCCGAAAAATGACCTTTCTTCCTCTGCCAGATCTCTCTACTGTGTTCTTTGTTGAAGTATTAATTTAACTGGAAATGCTTACAGGCATGGTTCTGTTTTTAATGTTTGGTTTGTTGGGGGTTTTTAAAGTATGACCTTGTCCTTTCTAAAGTAGCATTGGCTTTATTCTTATTTCTATATCCAGTGGTCAAAGGTTGAATTGCTACTGTAGCCTGATATAGATAGAATGGTGGTCCCTTTTAAGTATTGCCTGAGGAGCTGTGAGCTTGCTGCCAATGCCTACAATAGCCTGGGAAGTGCTGTCTTTCCTTTCTCATTTTTAGCGCCTTGAAACAAAAGGGCATTGGGTCAGAAACAAGGGAGTATTTTAAGCATGTTTGCAAAATGGAAAGAAATCTTTGATAAAATTTCTTGTTATAAGTATTTGTCTTATTTCTACAACGTAAGGTGGTTGTTTCGATAAATTTGAGAAAAACGAATGGTTTTTTTCTAAAGTTGCATTTGACTTGTAAAATGCAGACCCCAAGGTTCTTAAATGGGGGGTTTGTCTGCTTTTTAATTACTGTTTCCTGAAGATATTTCCTCTTCTTTCCTTTGTTTATTTTTTGCACATAGAACCAATTTAAAATTTCTCGTGCAAATACAAGTTTCCTTATTTCATTGGAATAAATATTTTGTGCATGAAGCTTAAGGACTGTATAACGAAGCTAAGAAACTGGTGGTAACATTTATGAATATTAAAACTCACGTTTGTTATTACTAAGAGAACAAAATATCCTCTGCTTGAACTGAGTTTGTCCTAAAATTCTGAAGATGGTGTCTCGGTCATTACAAATAAACTGTCCTATCAAAATTTAACAAAGCTGTAGATCAAAATTTCATTCTAAGTGTCCTTATAACACTTTCTGACATTGGAAGACCCTTAAATAGCACATCAGTGAAGAAAAGGCATTTGAACTGTGTTTAGTAATAAAGAGAAGGGTTGCGATAAAGGGATTGAGATAAAAACTTTAAAATGTGCTGTGGCTGTCAGTTATCACATTTAGTTCTGAATATGGATTTTTAGAATACAATTTTACTAAGCTTACATGTTTACCCCTCAGAAAACATTGCCAAATCCTCTGTTGTCAGGTACTTCGAGAAGCATGAAAATCAGATCCTAACCCATAGAGCAAAATAGATACTTAAGACTGTGCTATACTTAAGACTTTTCTTCAAAAGCTTTTCAGTCCTTTGGTCCAGCATTGCTTAGCAGGATTTTAGATAACCCTTGTGAACCCAGTGCATCCTGATGAAATAAGTGAATTCTGCACATAACTCTCCTCACAACCCAGCTCAAAGCTATTAGGAGTTTTGTGGATTTTTTTCTTAAAATTAAGTAGTTTTTTGGATTTTCAGACATTATTGGCAGAGCAGCACCTAAAGAATGTCATGAATTTGAAGTTATTTCTGATAGCAAATGCTGTCAACTTCAAATTTAGTGGCATAGGACATTCCCTTCCAAGCTCTGACCTTATCTGCCTGGCACCGGGAAACTGAGAAACACATTGCTTTTACGGTGCTTCTAAGCCAATTTTGCTAAAATGCTTGGCTTACAAACCTTGCAAAGACCAACCAAAGCAGAAATTCTGCACTTAAAAGCTGGCAGACTTTTTTTTTCTCATCCAATTAAGGGAAGGTCAGAATTGCACTACGTGATTTGCTGAGTTGTTAGCATTTATTAAAGGCTTTACAGGCACGCTGCTGCCAGATTTCAGGTATAACCAAATGTCCCCTTGACTTCCCTGGAATGCTAATTGAGTAGCAGCACAGCATGAATGGTGAAAGTATGTGCTTCATTTAACTAATCTTCAACTCAATCTCAAAAGGTTATTAGCTCTTGTGTCATATGGAACATTTTAGGACAAACTAGCCAACTGTATTTTCATTGTTCAGTAAATAGAATAAAAAGATCTGTTCAGATAAATCCAACATAAACAATAGGAGAGTTTTGCATAGGATAAACCAGCACCAATGTACTGAAAAAGAAAAGGAAAATGGTTTAGGCAAGCAATTGCCTCATGAAGATGGAGTGCTATTTACTAGTAAATGCTCATCTGTTCTGTAAAAGCTAGAGGGCTTTTGATTTTATGTCAATATTTTTTATAATAAGGATCTAGTGTTGCCATAATGAGAACTATAAGTGCCCAATAAGTTGTGTTTGTTATAAAGAAATGACCTTCAGTTGGGGGAGACAGCTTGTTATGAAATCATGATGTAAAGTCAAACTTTTCTTCAAGAATTCAAGCAGTGATTGTCTGACCTGTTTGTAGAAAGTGTACAAAAGGTATGTGTACTATGGAGTGGCAAGGTTCCTAACAGGTCATTTTATTTCTGATGAATGTACAGCACTTCAGTCGATGTTTGTGAGCAACACAGCCTTAACCCTGACACTTTTTCTTTGGCTTTATGACACGGGAATGTTCCCTAAGTTGTGCAGTGTATGGCAGCAGCCCCTGATAGAAATCTCTACCAGCTGATATGCTGCAGCTTTCCAGTTCTAGGAGTGTTTCCAGTTCTTTTTTCCATGTTTTTTTAAAACGTTTTTGTACATTCCATCTTTGTAATATATGTTTTGTGTATATGTAAGCCTTGCACTCTCTTGACACTCATAATGAAATATTCTTCTCACATGTTTTTTTGTTGTCGATGATGATGTTTTTGTTTGTGTTTTTTTTTTAATCCCTATGATGCTAAATACAGACTTTTTCTCCTTAAGGTCAAGGATGAAAGATGCACATCAAAGTGTTTGTGTGTGCGTGCGTGCGTGTGTGTGTGTAGTTTTAGCTTCCTGTGTGCCATGGTATTCATAATGCTTTAGCTGACAAAAAAAATTACTCTGTCTTGGAAATGTAGGAAAACCGGAGTCAAATGTGTACCTTTACCACGCACAAAAATTTCAAATAATAAAAATAAAGCTTGTTTCCTCTGTTATTTTCATGGTTGAGGATTTATTTTTCATATGTCTCATACTCACTTGTCCCTAGAAGTGACCCCATAATGCAGGAAGATGGGTAATTTTTTCCAGTTTTCTTTCCTGACAGCACAGGTCACAAGCTAAGGAAACTGTGATTTTTTCATGGGTGTTAAATTTTTTATGTTGACACAGAGGAAAGACAGACTTGAGTTGTTCTTGGGAAGAAGGTGCAGAGTTGGAGCTTCCTTGTTCCTCTCTTCCTTCTTCAGTACAGGAATCAAAATTAAGATTTTCATTGGTGGCAGTAAGATTAAGAGCTGTAAGCTTTTCTGCTTGCATCACAGAAGTACACAGTACCTTGTAGCTGAGGTGTGATATAATCTTTCAACAGTCTGTTGCAGAAAACCAAATTAAATTATTGTGGAGAACAAAAAATTTACCTTAGGAGTTCAGTCTGACTCTGTTCCTGTAAGAACAAATTTCCAGCTTGTATTAACTTCAATTTCACATAGTACCGATGTCTTCTTGGTCACTGGTGAACTCTCCAAACTGGAATAATTTGAGAACTCAGTGTGACTGGGAACTTGCTCACGAAGTAAGACAGAATCTTCAGAGGCATCATTTGGCTTGGATACAGCCTCAATGAAGGGATCTAGCAGGGTCAGGGAAACCCCCAGTGATGAGTGTTTGCTCAGTGGCAGGACAGTCAGAAATGAGACAGCTGAAATACTGAGCAGCTGTCCATTTTTGTGGCTCTTTCCCCCAAACCCTCTAGAAGAATATGTGTTTTATTCTTTCTTGCAAGTCACAGGGAGTGTCAGCAGCTATGTTTCGAGGCCTCATTTTTCTCCTAAAGACAAACTTAGTACAATGTAATGGATCAGTTTTGGTTTTCTGTCAGTCTCCAGATGAATACACGCTCATAGACTCTTGGTGCTGAATGTACTTGTCTATCTGCCCTGAAATTCAGATGATTACAAAAGGCTTTATTTGTCTGCCAGCTAAAAGAACACCACATCTTGAAGCCGAGCAGTGTTGAATTGACATTTAGACTTGCAGAGCACTTGTTCCTTCCCATGTAAAAAAGATCATAAAGAAGAGAAGCAATAGCACAGGATTTCCTGAAACCACTGGGCTTAGTAGGTAAGATGCTTGTTACATTCCAAATCTTTTCTTATTGATAGGCTAGAAATGTTTTCTGTTCCCTGGATTACTACAGCAGAGGCTCTTCACCACTGAGCAAAATCAGACAGACAGGCTGAACACTAATACCAGAGAACACTTTTGTTTACCAGAAAATATCTGCAGTAAATGACCAACTTCCTCTTTGACCTTCTTGTGGTACTTATTAAAATACCTAAATGAGGCAGGAAAATCTTTTAGGAGTTCTGTAAATAGGACTAGAGAATCCAGTCTCACCAATGAGTAACAATGTCAGGGAGAATAGGGCCAAAGTAGCTAAAGGAGCAGGGACTTTGGGCAGCCACCCTTAGCCAGGCTTTCTCTCTTTAGAGTGGTACCCCTTAACATACCACTGCACATTCAAAAACGTTTCCTTGTTCCTTAGCCTGACATTCTCTCACATCAGCTGTGCTGCTCTGCAGTTAACTCTCCCCACAGTTTTACTGACAGTTCATGTGAATGCTCCCTAATTTGGACCAGAGTGAACTATCTCAGTGGAGTGGAACAGTCAATGTCATTTCTGTGGACAGATGTTCTCCCTAGGCAGACCCCAGCTGTGCTGGTAGAGGAGATACCCAGCACTTGCTGCTCATTGCTACATGCAGTTTAAGGCTTCTGCCCTCAGGTTTGTTCTGAGCTAGGCACACGAATGCCTTGTTCCTTCAGAGAAATGCCTTGTGACCAAAATCCTATTGTTTGAGCTACTCACCTCGAGGATAACCGTAATGCTTACTTCTGTCTAGCAAAGCTGTGGGAGCAGTAACTTTTGGGAGATCGCCAGCTAGCATTTCTCAGCAAGGGTTTTTCACTCAAGGGTTAAATGTTTGTAGGGAGAACATCTGCTTACAGTCCAAAAGCTCATTTAAGGATGAAATGAGGCAGCAGATGCTGCAGACTGGCCTGTATGGGATACTCATGGATCATATTGCTTCCTGATGTGTGGCCACGGCCCATGACAGACTGCTTGGACCCCAGAGAAGTTGGTATCACCCCCCAGGGGTGAGCATCTCCTTGTCCTCCATGCTCTACTGCTCTCAGTCATACAGGTGCTGTGGGAGGCAGCCACAGGACTCAAAAGGCTTGCTCTTACCCTTCTAGAAATACACGGATCTGCTGTTGGAAAGGAATGAGAAGAAGGTGTCTTGACAAACTGTGGGCCTGATACATAGATAAGGCCAGATACAACAAGGTGCAAGAACCAATGGGAGAAACCATAAATTCCATAGGAATTTCACTAATTGACACAGACTGTTACTCACTCAAGACTACGCTAAATCTCTGGATTTAGAGAAAAAAAAAAAACAGAGACAAAAAGAAAAAGAAAAATGGGAGGGGAGGTTATACATTAGAAGGGGTATTAGGTATTAGGTGTTTCAGGGAGTCTGTACCTCTCAAGTACCTCATCCAGAGGGGAAAGAGAGAGGGAAACATGTCTGGGAAATCAGGATAAAAAGAAGGCTGCATCCCCTAAAAATTTGAGAGAACCCATGAGAAATGCCCCATGGCCTCTCCCTTTATTTGAATTAAGTTGCAGGACTCCTCTGTCTCCTTTTTGGTCATAAACCTCTGGTGTTTGTGGATTAATTTTCCTGACATATTCAACTTGAGCTCTTCCCTTCTGAAAAAATAGCTCATGTAATTAAGACTGTGGTATGGCACATATGTATGAAAGGAACAAAATTAAACCAGGACAATTTTCATTCTCTACTGGCTAAGCTTTCTGCCATCGTTGCTTTATTGTCCTTTCAAAACAGAATTTCTGATTGTAATTCAGCTACAGTCAATTGTAAGAGCAAAATTAAGGAGAGTAGAAATTTCATCTCATCCAAGCATAATTACATTGACAAAGCACTGTATTTCTCTAACTCAGGAACAGGGGAAAACTGTTTTGACCAGTACTTAAAGATCTCAGACTCCTGGAATAGAAAATGTAGCCCAAATTGTTAAAGCTTAAGAAAATCACAGGAAAATGAGAACAATATTCTAACAGAAAGACACAGTTATAAGTCTCCATTACACTGTATTTCCATCCATTGCCTTGTTTCTAGAATCATAACATAAGACTAGCAGTTTTGTGAAATACCACCTTTAGACATTCTGAAGCCCATTAAAAATGCCAGGCCTTTATGTATTTTAGGAGTCATTCATTCCACTTCTTGCAGTAAAGGAAAACCACCCCTCAAATGACAAAGCATTGAGATACACCCTTTTGTTTGGGACCTCTTTCACCCAGTGGTCTTTCAACTAATTAGTTTTGACCAGGTGCTACAAAATGTGGGAGGTTTTAGGGAACCTCCTATTACAGAGCAAATTGAACCTCAATGTGGCCATTGAGAGGAAAGCTCATGTCTTTACAACAAATTTGCTGGGTGAAGGCATGGGGTTAACGTGTTTGAAATGGGTCTTAATGTCTGTACTAACTTTGGGCAGCAGGTTTGTTGCAGAGCCCAGACAGCTTGGCTCCTGAAACAAACAAGTGGGTGTGTGCAAGCCAGAGTTTCTGAGCTCTGGGGTAAAATAGTAGGTACCAGGGGGGATATGTGGTAGGCAGTTCAGGAAGGCTGTACCTTCCAAGTACCTCAGCCAATGGGGAAAGGAAGAGGCAACATGAGGCCAAGAGTTTAGGATAAAGGGAGGCTGTGCCCTCTGAAACCTCCAGAGAGGAAACCCTGCAGGTGTGTGCCCCAGTGGACTCTCTCCCTTTATTTGAATGAAGTTGCAGGATTTCCCTGTCTCCTTTTTGGACATAAACTTCTGGTGTTTGTGGATTTTCCTGACACTGTAAAAGGGCTTCAGGGCTGCCAGGGCCCTTGGGGCAGCTAAGCCTGGCTGTCCCCATGATGCCTAGAGAGGCTACCTAGAACAGAGGCTAGACAGTGTTAAAGGAATAAAGTAGGTATTTACTAAAAGGCCTTCAAAGGATACACCTTGGGCACTACAAGAGCCCGGCCATGGCTCCTCCCAAGATGGACACCAAGTCATGAGTTTTCACACTTTTATAATTTTTGGTCCATTCACATATTGGGGTTAATTGTCCAATTACAGCTTCAGGTTATGAAGTCCCATCCTCCCAGATTGCTCTCCTCAATTCGCTGCTGTTTATACCTTCTGGGCCTGAAGCTGCAGCAGTGTCCTTGGTTCTCAGGCTGGAAAAGGATTGTTTTGTCTAACTAACTTGTGAAGAGAACTTTCTAACACTTGATATGAAGTTCAGAATTATCTACTAATGCAGTACAGAATCTGGAAAATATGAAAGCTAAATCTTAAGGCATCACCCAGGGGCCATGGGCAGAGAAAACCTGCAGAGCCACTTGCCCCAATATCACTCAAGAGCATGTTTTGGAGCTGGATGGGCTCTCTGGGTCGCTGTGATCACATTCAACCTCTGAAACAAGGAATGCATTCCAGCTGTGGTTCCAGGTGTGTGCTCCAGCCATGTGCTGGCTTGGTCTGGGGGTGACACCTGAGTGTTTGCTGGCAGTCTACTTTCACAACTAATGGGGAGATGGGAGCACTGCTGCCTTATGAGTATTGAATAGAAGACACAAGGTACTTGCTCAAGGCCCACATCAAGAGTGAATGCCTGTTACTTCCAATAAATGCCCCTCTGAAAACCCTTCCTTCCTCTCCTCTTCCTCTACTGCAGGCAGTGTGTTCAGCTCTGACACCCACCCTGACACTCATATGTGTTGCTCAGAGAAAACCTACACTGCAATGGGGACTTTGCAAATGTTGCAGCAACCATTTCCTTGGCAGCAGCAGAAAAAACAGCGGAGCTCGGTTTTGTTTCAGGCTGTGAAGGAGCAGGAAGGGGCCCAGACCCTCGGACTGCAGTGGTGAGGGTGACAGGAGGAAAAGAACTGTCACAGGGAGCGTGGGGATATAGTCACTTTAAGGGCTGGCCATAGGAAATGAAAGGCAGGCAGACAGCATATGAGCCCTCAACAGCAGATGAGGGGGTGTACCAACAGATTTCATCCTGAGTTAGCAAGCTGAAAATGTGATGCACATAAGAAAGAACAAAAAGCTTTGTATTAAAAACGTCTTTTCTAATTTGCTTTTCATTTTTAGTAGTACACTGGTGCATACAATGAGGTATGGGATCATTGGAAAAGAATGTCAGGTTTCAGAGAAGGGGTCACCTTGCAAAAGGCACTGAAAATATTCACAGGAACTGCCTTAACATCTCAGCTTGCACATTTTCATTTGCTTGCATTTAAACTCTTGACTTAGTATGGCAGATATGAAGCAACTGCTGTTGCAAAGCAATTTCGCACAACTTGCTGCAGCTGAAGGAAAGTGATTTACAACACGAATAATAATTAAAGCAAGCCGTCAGTAATTAAAGTTGCTAAAACAGTCATCACAATGAACAACTGCTTCATGTGGCCGGGCCCTTCCTTTCCACAGGCAGCGAGGGCTTTATTTTTCCACATCCCGTGGCTCCTGTGACAGGCCTTTTGTACCGTACAATACGCGTGGCGCTAGACCACGGTTATCGTGTTCTTTTTGGGCCCTCAGTTTTATTCTACAATTAAAAAAACCCCAAAAAAAACAAACCACAAAAACCCAACAAATAAAAACCAAAACCAAACGAACAAATAATAATAAAAAAAAAATTTAAAAAAAAGCCACGCACACAGCGGCCGAAACCACGGTGCCGTGCACTGCCACCCCGTTCCCGCCGTGAGGGCGGTGAGGGCCGCGGGCCGGGCCGGGCCGGGCCGGGCGGGGCGGGCGGCAGGCGGCGCTGCGCACGCGGCCTCCCGGCCTCCCTCTCTCCCCTCCTTTCCTCCCGCCGGCCTCTTCCCGCCCGGTGGCGCCGGAATCAAACCGCGCCGCCCGCCCGCGACATGGTAAGCGGGGCCGCCCGCCCTCCGCCTCGCCCCGCTTTCCTTCCCGGGCGCCCGCAAAGGCTACGGGAGGAGCCGCGACCGCAGTGATGGCGGGTGACGGTGCCCGCGCCTCGCTGTCCCCCCGCCCCGGTGGCTCTGAGGGGAGCGGGGCTCCCGCTCCGGGGAGGCCCCACGGTGCCGGTTCTGGGGGTGCAGGTCAGCACAGCGTGGGCCGTGCCTTTGGGTTATTGGAGAGCGATGTAAACGAGCCGGCACCCGGAGTAGCGGCCATAGTGGCCGTGGCTCGGGGTGGGCACGGTGCCCGCTGCTTCCCCCCGGGACACGGGAGCCCAGGTGTGGCCAGGCTGAGCCTCTGGCTGCGGGGAGGTGGGAGCGGGCAGAGCGGATCGCAGGTGCGCTCACAGCACCGCATTCCTCCGTCTGCCTGCGGGAGCGGCAGCGAAAGGGATGCTTGTGGTATGGTTAATATTTGTGGTGGGGAACGCCTGCCAGTGAAGTAGGAATTAACGTGAAAGTCAATAACCTTCACGGAGAGTGCTCTTGGCTTCGTTGTTTTGCTCTGTTTGCCGGAGTGGCCGTGTGAAGCTTGACGCCCGAGGGGCGTAGCTACAAGCACATGGTTCCAGAGGCGCCGCTTCCATTCCACGTCGTGCACTTAACGCGTTTTGTTCCTGCTGCTGCTCCTGGCGTCTTCAGGACTCTTGGAGAAAGCGGGAGGTGGAAGTTAAATCCGTCTGCTTTCTGTTCATGCTCCTGCTTAAATGTTCACGGCAGCTCCAGGTTCTCATCCTGCAATATACTGACATCGCAGGAGGCAGCAGTGCTGACCTAGGGTATCGATGGCTGAAAGAGGAGAGAGGTGACCTAAAAAAATAATAATGGTGCTCTTTGTGACATATAATATTGAATTGCTTCTGCTCCTGTCTATGTATTACTGCAGCTGCATAAGCTAGCTTTTATGTTTATTTTTAAAAGTAAATCAATCTGGCCATTTTGCTTTTGGTGTATGTTTTTAAGTGTTATGTGCTGCCTGATCGTGTTCTTTTTAAAAAAGAAGCTGCTATTAAAAAGTAAAAATAGTGTTGACTCCTTTCTGTTGGAAACTCGGAAACATAACCATGTCTTTCTCACAGTATCTTGTTATTAGACTACTCACTTCCACTGATTTATAGGTGACAATATGCCTTTTGTTTGTTTGTTTGTTTTTTAAAATGAGACCTTTTGCTTCCAACATCCTATTTGGCCCTTTCCATCCTCCTTTCCCTTTTTTATAGCTGCACACGGTGTGTGAATCAGAGTGGGGCAAGGGGAAAATTCAGATTCCAATTGTGGCTGCTGCTTTTGGGTTGTTGAGGATTATGGTAAATGCTATTAATAAAACTCCCAATTCTCTGAGAAATATTTTATATCCTAATTTTATAAGAGGCATATCAAAATAGCACCTCTGAAAGTGACCAGAGGAGATTGTTTCTCAGTTTTGTGTTGTTGATAGCAGTTTGTGAATAGCCATTTCTGCCTTTTGCTTGTAGCTCAACCCTAGTTACTTAATGCTTGGTCACACAACCAGAGAGAAAAGAAATAAAAGCAGCATGGTTTTTAAAATGTGACCTTGAAGTTATGAAGTTGGTTTGGACTTTGAAGAAGGGCATACCTCAAAATGTTCTTTAGCACCTTAAAAAAAACCCGAATGGCCTACAGCTCACACTACTGTCTGCATATCACAAGATAGAAAGCAATTAAAAAAAACCCTAAACCAAACAGAAGGTACTCTTTATCTTTGTAAGAGTTATTAAAATTTGTGGGAGTTTGGTATAAATACATCTTTTGGGATTGGTATGTGTCAAGGAGCATTGAGGCTGGAGTGGGGTTGGGTTATGTGAATGGCTGGCTCCAAACTTAAAGGTAGGTCCCTCCATTTAATAGATGAGCTTAGTGTAGAGATTATTTGCAAAGGAGTTTATCTGAAAGTCTGGGTTTGGTGGCCAGGTATTTTAAAGGATGTCAAATATAACTTACAGGTAAATAGATTTGAATTCTGAGCACATACTAATTCTGATGACTGAATGTCTTGGTTAGTTTTTTTCTTTTTTTCCCCTGTTCTAGTCCAAGAAAAAAGGTCTGAGTTTTGAGGAGAAGAGGGCCCGTATGATGGAGATTTTTTTTGAAACAGTAAGTAACTTGCAATTGTCCTGCATTTACATTGGTGGGAAAACAGGTCCTAAAAGGAGCTTAACTGTGGATATAGCTGAACTCTTATCCTGGCAGGCATTTTACTGATGCCCTGTGACATCAGGGTGAAAATTACAGGGGCAAAACTTCATTTGTTTAACTTCTGATGAGGGGCCCATCCCCATGGGGAGACAAGGAATATAGATGCACAGGTGATGTTAAATTCTTCATGTGCTGCTTATGGACATCTTCTCATTTTGAGTCTGTTACCATAAGAAGGGACAGCAGGAAATTAGGAAGTATCTCACTGCATTTTACGGGAGGAGAAAGAAATCTGAACTTTAGAAAGACTGAGAGCAGAGTTGGAAAGGGTCCCTGGAGAGAGGAAACCTGGAGATCCAAAAGCTGAGCTACAATTGTATTGGTGGCACATGTAATGCACCATGTTTTACATTTTAGAAAAAATACTGTGACACTTGAGCAATGTGGTGTCTCTGTGCTGACAGTCTAATCTGGGATTTAAGGGCTTTATAGTCTAATTTGAAATGAAATATGATGGCTTCAGATCACCAAAGGAAAGAGAAGGGCTTGTTACAATGATAGGGTTTTTTTTATTACTTAATTCTCAGAATGTTCCAGTTCTATTGAGGGATATGCAGGCTATTTCCCAAGCAAAACCAAAACATACAATGTATTTCATACTTGCTTTTGTTGGCATTGAATTAGTGTAAAAAACACTCAGGCTTAGATGATGCTGTCATTTGGAACTGAAATGTCTTTTATATTTTGCACAGAAAGATGTCTTCCAGTTGAAGGATCTAGAGAAGATTGCTCCAAAAGAAAAAGGGATTAGTAAGTGTTTATAAAAGTTATTTCTCTTGAGCAAGAAATCATTTTTGAGACGGGTCCTGCAGTGTAAATTTTCCTGGCTACAGTCTTAGGTTTATGATTTTAATAATGGAAAATATAGCTAGAATGGGAGACTGGTCAGTGGCAGGGCTGTAGTCTTAAAAATGACATGGGATGGGGGCTTGCTTAGGCTCTGGGCTGTCTGACTTGCAGTGACTTTCAGTGTATGAAATCATTGTTTGCACTCAGGTATTAAATATATCTGCCTGTAATATCACAAATGTTTAAAATTCTAGTCCAAATGTACATGGGCAGTGTGCTCTTGAGCTTTTCTCCTCCAAAAATGGCTGGACAGCTATAGATGGAAGGGGCTTGTCTTTTCTAGAAAAGCCTTCCTGATGAGATCCATTGGTTTAGGATTAGGTCCAAGAGGATTTATCTATGCTCTTGGATTGTTTTGTATGTTCCTTATTAGTTTTCCTTCTATGCTCATTGACAAAAGGGAGGCAAAGCATAATGTTTGTGTAGTTACCACTGTCCTTCTCCAGCTTATCTTGGTGGCACTGCAAGAGTAAATGAACTTGCTGAGAGAACTGCAGATGTGAATATCGCAAAGCAGAGTTTTTCAGCTGTGTCAGCAGCTAACAGAGGCGTTCATGGGCTTCTGAAGAGATGTGGTGCTCTCTTGGTTGGTATGTCAATGCATGTGTTTAGTTGTAATTTACAGTAAAATTGAGTTTAGAGTTTCTAAAGCCATTAACACCTTTGAGTAGTCCAAATTCATCCTGTCTCTGCATATGAAGGCATTTAGCCACACAACCCAAGCCCCAGTTACTCTGAAAAGAAAAATTACTAACCTGCTCCCATCCTGACATCCAGCCTATAGCTTCCAAAAGATATGGGACCCCCTGTAATCTTGAAATTGAACATCAGGTACCAAAACCTGTAATTGAGCTCAAAAGTCTTTATATCTGCAACACCTGAGGAGAACATAACTACTTAGCTTTGTTGAACAGGTACCATTTTTTAAAAATGGTGAATTATACCACAGGTTTGAAAGGAAATGATCAGTTGTGTTCAGAAATGTTGATGCTTGTGAGTATAAATGATGTTTTATATTGGAAGTGACTATAATTAAAATCAGGATCTGTCCTTCGTGAGTCTGTAGACAGATAGCTTTAGTGCCTCTGCTGCTGTGAAGTGTATGCTGCTGAATACATTCCATTACAAAGTGAAACGTAATTACACTCCCAGTCAAGAAACTTAAGTTAATCCAAGTTAGAATTAAGATTGCAGGACAACTTCTCAGGTGCCTCTCATGGGTTTATTATGTTATTGTAGTGTAACATGCATGTATTTTGTGCAATACTTCTGAGCAGTGTTTTGCAAACATCTGGTAGCAGATGTGCAGAATAGCAGCATTTAGGAGCAAACTGCTGGTTTCAGAGAGATTCATTCCTTCAAGTGAAGCTTTGAGCATGTTGTCCTTGAGAAATCTTCCAGCTAGCTGACCCTGGAGGACAATACAGGTGATTGTAGATGTGGTATTCATAATTCTCCATAGTCCAGCTGCTATGCAGTTCTGATTTTACATTTTTGCTTTTATTAGCCTCGATGTCAGTGAAAGAGATTCTGCAGAGCCTTGTTGATGATGGCATGGTGGACACTGATAGAATTGGAACTTCCAATTATTTCTGGGCTTTCCCAAGTAAAGCTCTTCATGCCAGGAAGCGTAAATTGGAGGAGTTAGAGTCTCAGGTAAATATGTTTTATGAAAAATACTTGTTTATCTGAATAGGTTTGCTTTTTCTTATACCTCCTTGTCATTTTTGTTTATATCTCTCATGTGTACAAATGTACATGTCACACACACAGATTTTACTGTAGGAATTATCTGTCACTCATAGTAGGGCATTGTCATTATCTTACAGTTACCTCAGGAAAACTGGAGGTTTTTATTGGAGCTTGAGAAAACTTCTTGTCTACTTGCTGCTGAAAGCATGCTAGTCATGATGCAAAGCATCATTTAAGGACTCAAAGGTAGCATGCTTTTGTGTCTTTTATATAAGGTAGGCTATCATGAGGTAATAAAAGTGATGACAGCTGGAATGCATAACCTGAGTAGATGAGGCAATGGTTTCCACTTAGGCCATTGTGTTTTCATCTGCTTTTATTGGTGGCTTAATTTGTGAGCACTTCTGTAATCCCATACTGCACTTTTAGCAGGAGGAAAGAGCAAATTGGTGATGAATCACAGAATCAAGGAATGGTTGGGGTTAGAAGGGACCTCTGGAGATCTAGTCCAATTCCCTGCTAAAGCAGGTTCACCTGGAGCAGGTTGCACATGGTAATGTGCAGGTGGATCTGGAGTATCTCCAGAGAAGGAAAGTCAATGACCTCCCTGGGCACTGTTCCAGTGCTCTGTCACCCTCAAAGGAAAGAAGTTTTTTCTCTTACTTATATAAAACTTTGTGTTTGTGCCAGTTGCCCCTTGTCTTTTTGCTGGCCCTCACTGTAAAGAGTCTGGCTCCATCCTCTGGACACCTGCCCTTAAGGTATTTGTATTGATAAGGTCCCCTGTCTTCTGTGGAGTCATCTCTTCAGGCTGCACTGGTCCAGCTCCCTCAGCCTTCCTCATAAGAGAGATATTCCAGTCCCCTCCTTATCTCCACAGCCCTCTGCTGGACCCTCTCCAGTAGCTGCTTGTCTTTCTTCAGCTGAGGAGCCCAGAACAGGGCAGAGCACTCCTGAGGAGGCCTCGCCAGGGCAGAGGACAGGGGGAGGAGAGGCTCCTCTTCAGAAGAGCAGGGCATCTTTCATTGCAACACTGCTGTTCTGTGCATCTGGTTCCTTCCTGCTTTTTGGGAACTGTCTTTCTTTCTGCTTCTAATGGGAGTGGGAAAGCATCTATTTATCAGTTTATTTGCAATGGGAGTACATGGTAACAAGATGAACAAATGAGCTTTTTGAGATTATGTGGTGTGATTGTACTGCAGCACTGCCAACTCTTCCCGTGATTATTCAGCATTATGTTCTTTCTTCAAAGAATCATTTGAATTAATGCAGATTTACTGGTAGCATCTGAACATTTTTACAGCCATTATTTTCTTCAGGCATAGCTCTGAATGAATCTCAGGCATTGCTGTCTTATGTACAATGTTGTCAACTTCAGCTATTTCTTTGTATTTATACAGTTACATCAAAATAATCAAAAGAAAAATGCTTTTTTCCCCTGTCTTGAATTGAAAAGGGAGTTTGACTTAGCTGAATATGGTTTTACTGTTTTCAGGCATGAACTTAACCTGGCACAACTGGACTTAAATTAATTTTTATAGACTGGTAGTAACAATGCACTGGCTCTTATTCCAGTGGAGTTTCATTTGTCTGAAACAGATTAGTTTAACTCTGCACTGAGTTGGAACTGAACTTCCTTGTAAAATTACTCAACTTATTAGTACATTCACACAAGTTTTAGACAAGGCTGCTTACTCTGCCAGCACATAAATTGCCAACTGAAAAACTGAACAAATACATTCCAAAACTCCTGCTTTGTTCACCACACTCCCTGGTGCCACTGTTTTGTCGAATGCAAATGATTTGCTCTTGGATCCTTTTTGTTGTTGCTCATGCTCCATATTATAGCCAAGTAGCTGAAAGAAGGAATTGTATTTGTTGTCCTTGCCCTTGGGCCTAGTCCTATTGTGAATTTTGAACGTAATTGGTCAAGCAGGTCTCTGGCATACCCTGATGAATATCTTCTTGGAATGTCTTGCAGAATATGCTCCATGGTAAAATATCCAGGAATTGCCTACAATGGCTTAATGTGCTCCATGGTAAATATCCAGGAATTGCCTACAAAAATATGCTGAACTTCTTTAAATGTACTTTCACTTAAACAAACACATCTACACATCTGTTATTATGAAAGTGTAATAGGCACGTAGTTACTGATTTGTGATGCTATTTCTATGTAGAAATATACTATTCTGATATGAACAATTCTGCAATATAAAACTGTTCCAGAAACAGTTTTGTTACCAGAACCTTACTTGCAAACCAAGCCCTGCCCCTGTCATTTGGGCTTGTTGGTATGAGGGCTCTCTTTAGATGATGGTATGAGTCTACAAAAGTACTTCTCTTCATTACCTTGCTTTTCTGATGAGACTGGAAATGTTTCAGCATTTCAGGGAAAAGCATTTTCACTAGCTGAAAATAACTTCTCTGTTGACACAGTGGAAAGGTGGCATTTTCAATGAAAAGCTCTCTGAACGTATTTACAAGATGATAGCAGGTTCTGTCTGTGAGTTCAAATTAGCTCTATTGGTGTTTGTACTCTTCTTGATGTGCACACATACAGATTTTCTTAAGGACTTCTAAATCTAGTCACTGACTATCACAAAACTTCTTGTCAGAACATAAAAAGCAGAGGAAAAGAGTCAGCTATTGTACCATTTCCATTGCATGTTGCTTGTCTTTGATCATTCCCATGTAGAGCTCGTGGCATGCTGAGAGATGTGTTTTCTCTCTGTGTCTTGTCCACATTGATTGTTAACTACATGAGTGGGTCTCTGTGTAGCAGTTAAAAGCCAGAATCAGGCTGCCTTACTTAAAGCATGTTTAAAAATCCAGCAGTTCAGTTCATACTGCAATTAAGGCTTTTTCCCAGGAGGCATTATCTTTGTTTCCTGAGGGCATGGGTAAATAGTCAAGGGAAAGAGGGATCCCAAGTGCTAAATTGTCATTTGGAAATAATGTGGAGGGACAGAACAGGCTTCTTCATGATGTAAATTCCTCTACTAATTCACAGCACTGAGGCTTATGTTTGACAAGTTGGGCCTGCTACAGGACCTTTTGCCTGCATATGTTGGTACTTCAGAATGTTACAGCCAGGTTGCTCATAGCATTCTGCATTTTACAGAACTTGAGATTGTGGTAGGCTGTTTAAGGAGCTGTTCTTGAAACTTTTTTTTTTGTTTCAGATTTTTTAGTGATTATTAAGCCACATCCCATCTTGGAGATGCAGAAGCAAAGAAGTCTGGCTTGGTATTCATAATGAAGATCAAGCCAGTATTGTCTGGATGTTTTAAGCTGCACTTCACAGGGGTTCTGTATACACCAGACTTTTTCCAGGAAGGATTTATTACATGATCAGTGTGCAGAGATACCACAGTTAAAAACAATGCTAAAGTTTCTTTGGACAGCTTCCCTGCCTGACCCCATCTTTTGGCTTGCTTTTGTGGAGGCAGGTGTTTGGAGAGGGGCACTAATCCCTGAGGCAGATCTTGTGCAGATCTAATTAGTATCTTGGTGGTGCCCTCTAACCCCAAGTTAGAGGCCTGCTTGGGCCTCTTCCTGTTTTTCTGAAAAGCAAGGATAGCAAATGTCTTTAGTTTGTGTAGCATCTGCTAGAACTATTTCCTCTGATAGCTCCCACAGTGAGAATTGCTCAGTAGGTCCCTTTGGATTTTGTATTGATTTGTTTTGCAGTGGCATGGCTGCTCCTAAAGGTTTGTGCCTTCTGTCAGGTGCTTATTCTTCACCTCTTGGTTATGCTTATGCATCTGTGAAGAGAACCACTGGAAATATGTTGGAAGCTGCATTTTGAGGAGATGGGTTTATACACACATTTGTTTTGTTTGCATGTGGAAGTTGCATTTGCTTAAGTTGGGTACAGGTGTGAGATGGTGAAAGAAGAGCAAGGGTGTGGACTGAGAAATAATGTTTTAACAATGTTTGTAAATGGAGAAAATTTTAATGCAGCCTTGCTTGTAAAGAGAACTTTTGAAGCTTTACTGGGGGGTTTGTCTTCCTTCCCTAAGAAAAGGTGAAATGATGTGATCTTCTTCTAATATTTTTCTGTCTGTTGGATTTAGAAGCCTGGAGTTACTTAGGATCAGTTATAGTTTGACAAAACAAGATGTTTATTCTTGGTATAACAGTTGTGAGTGAGGAAAAGAGAAATCTTTCTGATGTAGCCTTAGTATAAACAGATTCAGCTTAGATTTTCTTTCATTTTTTTCATCTGTGTCTTGGGCAAAACACTTGAATCTGTGCTGAGAGGGACCTGAAATATCAAGCACTTCAAAGATGTTGTAGTTGTTAGTGTAACTATTGACAGTACTATTAGCACTGTAGTCCAGTAGCTTGGGAAAACAATTAGTTAGTTTCTTTCCTCAGTGTGGTGGTGTTCATTTCACTGTTCCATTTAAAACTGTTCATTTTACTGTGTTGTTATTTGTCTCATTTCTCATGGTGTTGCTCTCTTGCAGGTTAATCTTTTTGTGTTCTGAGGCTTTTACAAGGGAAAGTTTAACAGCCAAAATTGTTAGAGCTGCTCTTCCAGCTAAGGGCAAAATGGTGTCACCTTGAACTGCAATGGAGATGGAACAGAATCTTTTTACAGCAGGACACAGGATGGACATTTTGTGCTGTTCCCTGTGCTTGCTTCAACATACTCATGACCAAGAGACTTGAGAGTTGCTGGCAATGTTTTTCTCCCACTAAGCCTTGCATTGGGCCACTGTTAGTTAAGGTAGAAAAGATTAGTTGATGTTTCATTCCTTAAATCCCTGCCTTAGGGCTGGTAAAAGGAGGGATTTTCGCTTCCCATGACTCATATATTGAACCAAGCAGAGAATTTGCACTGGGTACATCCTGACTCACATTTGCCAGCTAGTTTGGAAAAAAAGAAAAAAAAAACAACAAACCCCACCCCCCAGGCAGGAATGAACTTGTTGAAATCAAGTGACTTCATATCTATTAAATTGTTTGTACTAATGAGCATTGAAATATGAAAAGTGAAAGAATTTATTTTAGTAAAAAAAAATTAAAGGAATGCTCTATTAGGAAATGCTTATGTTAGGAAAGCACATTGTTTGAAAATAGTTAATGGAAAAAAATATTCATATTGTGAGTAATCTGGCTTGAAGCCTCCTGAAGATATCTGACAACATAAGTAAAAGAACAGAACCTTGTTTATTTAGAATGCACACAAAAAAATTTTGAGTTTTAACCATCAGAAAGTTCTTTCAAGATGCAGCTTGGTCTATTTCTATCCTTTTAGATATATTTTTCCTCCTTAAATACTGTGACTGGAAAGTTGCTGAATAAGTCTGCTTGAGACCACTGACTGAAGCTCAGGAAACTTCTGCTGTCCTCATTGTTCCAGTGTGAGCAGCCTCCTCCTTCATCCCATTGACTCAAGTGTTGGGGTATTTCCACATGATTTGGAGGTTGATCCTGGACTGCAGTTAAGTACAAGGGCTCAGCAGTGGCTGGCTAAAAGCAACCAATCCTGAACTGAGGGTCAAATCCCTGGAGATGACAGATGTGCAGTGAGGAGTAGCAGACCTGATGGTGCTTGAAGTCGGGTGATGCTGCTGTAGATACTGGACAAGTTTTGTGTCCCAGATGGAGCTTTGCATCAGCAGGGAGAGCCTGTGGGACCTAGTTCTGTGGAGCAAGCTTTTGGCATTGCTTTGTAGAAATGTCCTCAGCAGATGGTACATGGCATCATCTCTTAGCAGAGCTCCTCACACACCTTGGGTCACTATTGCAGTTTTCAGCCTTTGATAGTTCTGAATGCAGGGTCTCACTGTTTTCGGTTTTTTTGCCTCTCAGCAGTGATGAGCTATTCCTAGAGGTACATGGGCAACACCTTTGGAATCCATGGCATAATGCTTTCAATAGAACAGTTTATTTTTGCATTGTAATATTTTTACATTATCCATTGAAAAGCTGTATTCAGTGTGTTTTTAAAAATTCTTTGTCTGTTTATTGAAAAACAAGGACTTGTGGGCATAAAATGTCTTAAGGTTTATCATGATCTGAAGCTTTGCTGTAATACATTTAGAAAGCTTAGCACTATCTTTTTCATATATATTTTATTAATTTTAAGTAGTAGATAGTATGGTTAAAGAATTGTCCTCTAAACCAGAGAAGTACATTTGCAGAACCAGAAGTCAGAACTAATGTGTGTGACTTATGCTAGGAATTACTTATTTAGACATTTTTCTCATTCAGTAATTTAGACATATGTGTGCTTACAATTTAATTTTATTAGGTGGCAGAAAATGCAATAAATTGTTCCTTTCCAGGAAAAGTAAAATTCTGATGGCTGAAGAGGTCTTTCTTTTAATGCCATTATAAGGCCTTGAGCAGTGTGGTCTAGCGGAATGTGTCCCTGCCCATGGCAGAGGTAGTTTGGACTGGATGGTCTTTAAGATCCCTTCCAACCCTTACCATTCTATTATTCTGTAATATGTAGTCAGGATCCCAGTGTGCTGACTAAGCTGTTAGAGTAGTCTTCCCATATGCATGCTAGGCCTCCTTTTTTCCCCTCTTATTTGAGGATGTGTCATTTAGCTTTCTACTTACATATTTAGTTAGTTAGTAAGTTATTCTTCCTTGGATTTTCCTGACCATTTTGATAGTCTGCAGTCCCAGTGAGCTGGGTGATTCCATTCTGTGCTGGCTCACTTTTTTTATTTCTCTTGCATAGTAATTACTCTCCCAACAGAGACAATTTGTGACCCTTCCCATGTTCAGCCTTCCGGCTTTCACTGACATGTACATTTTATTGGAACTGAAGGACTAGACTCATAAAGAAATGGCCTATTGCAGAGCTGGTATGGTGTGACTAACTCACTTCAAACCATCCAGGGGGAGCTGTAGCAATAAGGGCAAGAGGCTGAGAATTTGCAGAATTTAAACATTGTCAGTATGTTGATTACATTTATGCCCATTTGTTCATTGATCCTGTAAGGCTTATTCCCTCTATTAGTCCCCTGGAAAATGCTAAGAAAATTTTATTAGAATAGTCCACAATTTTTGTTACTTCTGCATCTTGCACTCGAAAAATGGTGATATCTTAAAATGATTGTGCATTTACTATGTCCTAAAATGTCCATCAGAGAACTCTTCTAATGCTGTAGCTTATTAGAGCCTTCTGGAATTATGTTTTATGGCATTCTACAAAGCCCTGGAGGGTATGCTTAGTTACTGCTGTCATGGCAGATTTCTAAAAATACAGTGCTCTGGAGGCTTCTGTTGGAATTAAGCAACTTCATAATTTGGTGTTCATTAGTTGAATTTCATGCTTTTCCTTTTACTGTTAATATATAACTAACTTGATGGCAACTGTGAAGTGTAGGTTTTTCTTTGCTTCCTTCTTGATGAGCATAAGATAAAATTGGCATGATTTAAGAGCAAATTTTTTTAAAACTGTCTTTGAAATAACTCTAAAAATTTTTACGTAGGTTTGAAGGAAGATTCCTACTACATTAAAAAGGATATATAGATGTTTATTCTGATGCAGGAAAACCACTAGGTTTTTCAAACAGGCTTGTGTGTGACACTGAATTTTTTAAGTAATATCATTACACAGTTTACCTTTTTGAAGAGGTTTGCACTGTGGCTGCTAGCTCCATTCCTGGCACTGCAGTGAAATTGTTAATCTGAAATGAAAAGAAACTGGAAGTAAAAACAGGGCTCTCACTGTAGAAGCCCAGTCAGGTCTGGCAGAGACACAGCCCTGCACATCTCCCTGTGCCCCATGGTCAGCATGGCAGGTGAGAATGACCATTCAGCAGATCGGCAGATAACCAGCATCCCAAGAAACTTTAAAGGCTTAAATGGTTTGTGCTGTCTGGAAATTTGCCTGTACTGTAAGGCCAGAAGCTTCCAGCCTAATGATAGGCAGCCAATACTACTTTCTGAGCTGGATTTGATGGAGACACTGAATTGTAGTCCTATTTAATGTAAACTTTGACTTTCACCTTAAAATCTTTTAATTCAATTAATATAGCATATTTTATTTTAGAAAATTAACATGCATGCAGAAATGAGCTACCAGCAAGCAATTATAGAAGTCTCACTTCATAGAATTTTCCTCTTCTGAAAGGAATAAAATGAAAGAAAAACTAAACAAAAAACCCAGAGTATAAGACCAAAATGTGTTATTTTGATGCAGGGAGGCTTTAGAGGAAAAGGTCTTTCTTGTCACAGCCAAACAGCTCATTATTTTTGAACACATGGAAAGACTCTTCTTTGTATCAAGAATTGGCGATGACTGGGTGATCTGTCTAAGCATTGTTTAAAAATGACAAAATTGGCATTAAGAGTTAGTTTGTAGAACTGCTGTCAAAACTCTGAAGTTTGATAGATGTGTTTTACTGAGGTTTATTATTTTACTGATAATATCTCAGTGTAGAATTTGGGCATTTCTAGAAGTTTGTGGAATAAAGTTTGATTTTGTTTCTAAAGTCTTTAAGCAGAATGAGAGCTCAGGGAATATTGCATGAATATGGTGTTTTAACTTGTGCCTGTCTCTACATAGTCCCTGAAGGCATTGTCAGTGTATGGTCCAGCTGCTTTGGATAGCAGTCTTTAAAAACCCTTCAGGGAAAAATTGAAACTTCTCTTCATCCTCTCCCTTTCTTTCCAAGGGAAAAGATCTTTCTATGTTCTTCCTGCCTTGAACAGGCCTATTAACTACCACCTTGGACTTTGTAGGCTTATTAAATACCCTAATGTTCAGTAACAAGCATATCCTTCATGTCCAGGTATGAAAATTTTCTGTAGTTCTGTCAGTCATGTGAATGTCTTTTGAAGTTCTTTCAGCTTTCCTTATTAGATTGCTTGCATTTGTGAAACAGTGTTGAATGAGGTGTTTCAGCTGTTTTTTGTTGGTTTGGGGTTTTTTTAGGTTGATTGGGGTGTACTTGATATTTGTATCTGAGTAGACAGCCATCTGTCCCTCAGGTCGTGCCAATTACGCCAACTCTGAAAGCAGCCACAGAAATTCAGTTCTTTCATTGAGGCTGCACAACTGTTTCTTTCACCTTCTGTCTTTTAAGGAGGTTGGCCTTGAGCAGTTACTTTTTGTTGCATAACCACTACTTATCAAATGGTGTTGCAAATGAATGAAGCAAAAACAAAAGCTCTTGGCAAGACATTTTCTCTAAATTAACTTAATTATTATGGCAAATCTAAAAAGATGGAAAATAATTGCATTAAAATATGTTTAATGTAGAGGGATTTGCTGTATGGTAATACTTTTAAAATAATTGCAGGTAACAATATCAGGTTTGTACATTTGAACCTTCATGTGGATGGGTGAAGGTTCCTATGGAGGGGGAATTTCTCATTTGTTTCTTCTGAATACCCCACATTTTATTTTATTTGCCAGAAAAAAACCAAATACTCATATTCAACATGGCCTGAGAACAGAGCCATGCCTAATTTACTGTATGATATTTCAGCTTACTCTCATCTGTTAGCATGTTAAGTAAATCAGGATTATAGGCCAAATTTTATCTTGAAATGTAAAATGAATTGTGTTTGTGGGAGGGGCAAGTAAATCAGTTTTTCCCACATGGATACTCTAGCAAAACATAGAAATATTTATGAGTGCAGAGATCTGACTTAAGAATTGCTAGTTTTTGAGAGTCTTTGTAGTGTTTTGTCAAACAGTTGTATGGAGAGTCAGGTATTTTTTCAGTTTAGTCCCCTGAAAAAAACCCTTCACTTACTTAGCATGACTGTCAGATACTTTTTTTTAATCACTGACATATTTATAGTGCTAAACTTAAAAATTCACACTTGTTATCTCTTCAGTCCCTCTTAAAAAAGATAGAATTTACACATTGGCAGGATTAATACTATGATGTTTTGGAGCAAGTGTTATTTACTTAAAATAATCACTGTACTATCCTTTAATTTAATAGCAAATATGATGTATTATGGGGGAAAGGGAATGTATTCAGCTCTGTCTTAATGAGCATGATGAGGGAGTCAAGAGCTTATGGGTCAGGATAAAAGAGCAGAGTGGAAAGAGTGACCCTGTTGTGGGTATGTGCTGCAGGCTGCCTGATCAAGAGGAGGAGGGGGATGAGGCCTTCTACAGGCAATTAGCAGCAAGTTTGAAAGTCACCGGCCTTGGTTCTTGTGGGGAACTTTTAAGCCGTCTGACATCTGCTGGAGAAGCTGTACAGCAATACTCAGTCAGTCCAGGAGGTTCCTGGAAAGCATTGACAATAACTTCCTGCCACAGATGGTGGAGGATCTCACAAGGAATGGTGTGCTGACTGACCTCATAGTAACCAACAAGGAAGTCTTGTTGGGATGTGAAGGTTGGGGGCAGCCTTGGCTGTAGCGACCACAAGATTGTTGTATCCATCAGTGTTGGATGAAGAGGTAGCAGGACAGCAGGCAAGATGATGACCATGGAGTTTAGGTGAACTCACTTGAGCCTCTTTAGGGATATTCTTGGAAGAATCCCATGGGAACCAGGCTCAGCAGGGAAGAGCGGGCCAGGAGAGTTGGTGGATGATCAAGGCTCACTTCCTCCAGGCTTGAAAATGATGCATCCTTATGAGAAAGAAGTCAGGCCAAGGGCACAAGAAACAAACCACCATGGATAAATAAAGAACTGCTGTCATTACTCAAGCAAAAGCAAAAAGTTACCAGGAAACAGAAGCAAGGCCAGGCCACTTGGAGTGAATATTGAGAGGTGGTCAGGAGAAGTAGAAATGAAACTTGAAAGGCCAAGTCCTATCTAAAATTACATCTGGCCACCTTCTGAAATTCAACAGGGACAAATGCAGGGTCCCACACTCAGGGAGGAAAAACAGCATGCATCAGGCTAGGGGCTGACCTGCTGGAAGGCAACTCAGCAGAGAAGGACTCAGAGAACTTGGTGGACAGCAAGCTGTCCCTGAGCCAGCTGTGTGCTGTGAGCCAGCCAGGGTGGCCAAGAAGGCCAGTGGTTTTCTGGGAGTGCATTGGAAAAAGCAAGTTAAGGGAAGTGATACTGTCCCTCTGCTCAGTCCTGGTGAGGCCACATTTGAAGTTCTGTGTCTAGTTCTGAGTTCCACAGTAGAAGAGAGACATGGAGCTCCTGGAGGGGTCCAGTGAAGAACTACTAAGTTGGTCGAGGGTCTGGAGAATTTCTCCTATGAGGAAAGGCTGCAGGAGCCAGGCTTGTTCAGCCTCAAGAAGAGGTGACTGACAGGGGACCTCCTTAATGTGTATAAATATCAAAAGGGTGGCCATCAAGAGGATGGATCGAGGCTCTTTTTGGTGGTGCAAAGCAACAGGATAAGAGGCAGTGGGCAGAAACTAATGCACAGGAAGTTCTACCTGAAATGAGGGATAAGGTCGCTCACTGTACAGGTGACCGAGCACCAGCACAGGTTGCCCAGAGGGGTTGTGGAGTCTCCGCCACTGAAGATATTCAAGAACAATCTGGACACAATCCTGTGCAGTGTGCCCTGCTTGAACAGGAACATTGAACCAGATGATCCACTGTGGTCCCTTCCAACCTGACCAATTATGTGATTATTTTTCTCCAGAAAATCAAGTTTATTCCTATTCTCTCCCAAGTTTTTTTATTGACTCTTTCAAAGATTGCATTAAAATTTTTCTTGTGGTAAAATTTATATCATGCATAAAGAGAAGAGAGTTCTTGAACATTTTTCCAATATACCTATATTTCAGTATTTAAAACCAAATTTTTTATGAATACAGAAATGTGGTGGGCCCTAACTCTTCCATTCTTTTTTTCGACAGTCTGTTTTCCTTCCATTTTATGATGTCCTCTTGCTGAAAAAATCTTTCTTCTTCAGTTTATGAGTTAAAAATTCTTACTTGATCTTGCTTTATCTCTACTCTTGTTCTTACTTCTATTTCCTGAACTGTTGCAGAGTCCTACTTGCTCTTTCTATGTTCCACCAAATACAGATCCCTACTTCATATTGCTGAAATGACTTGGAGTGGCTCAGGGTAAGACCTTGCATGTTGCTTTCTCTTCCTTTCACAAATGTTAAAAGATAAGAAAAAAAAATACATCTTAGTTGTATTTATGTAGCGAGTGTATGTTTGCAGTTTGTGCCTCACTGAGAGTTTAATGGGATATTTATCACATCCCTGACTGAGGCCCCAGTGGACCTGGTGGCTGCTCCTGCTGTAGTTCAGTTCAGTGGGTGGGTTATATGGAGAAATGGCATTTCATGAGTGATACGGGACATCCCGGCATCAGAGCAGAGGCCACAGTACTGCAGGTCACAGGAGGGCTCTCCATGCTGCTGTGACCATGATTAGCTGGCTGCAAAGTTTGCTTACATGTATTTGGAAACTCTGGGAAGCATGGATTTGTGACTGTGTGTGTAAAAGGAGTAGCTGTATGCTTGCTTAGTGTAGTACTTAAGAAAGCAGTTCTGCATTTCAGTGTGCTGCCCTTTGGGATTTTCCTTCCTCTAAGTTTTAGCCAACAGTAATTGTTAAGTGATTTCTTTTAGTAATGTTCTCTGCCTTTCTTTTAACACAAAGGTCTGTTTTCAATATTTTCAGATTGTTCTTTGGCTGTTGATCTTTGCATTTTTCCTCTCTATATATTATTAGTCTGTTTTTAGCTTCAATTTTTTCTTTCTTTAAAATCTAGAGGAATGCTTTGAAGTACTTTCTTTCCATACCTTCTGTCAATTCTACTTAAGTTTTTCAGTAGTGAGTTAGTTTTCCCATAGAAAAGAAATACCCTATCTACTGCTTAATGTTACCCTAAACCTCTTGAACTGCTTTCGTTTAACCAAAAGACAACTAGCCTTGCCTTTAGCCTGAAACAAGGCACAGTGAGCTTCAAACCCAAAGCAAATAACTTTACAAGTTAGAAATGATTAAAAAATTGATGTCTTTAATTCTTCTGTAGTGCCACAGTGAATGGAGCTCACAAGAGCAGTAGTTTTGAATACCATTTTTGGTTGAGTGTTTGGCGGAAAGAAAACCCAAACAGATGATATTTCTTTTTCAGACCATAATGATAGTGAGTTAACAGCTGTGAGCACTCTTGGTGGTTAGCATGTGAGACCTTGGCTTGATTCTTGGCCAGTGAACATACTCAGGGGCTGGGTTTGCATGGCTTATACTGGGTTTGTAGATATTTTAATATGCTGGTGAGACAAGCTACATGTTTGGTGGGATACTGGTGGTTAGAGTGGTTAAAAACAGGGAATCAGATGGCATAGGACCAACAAAAACTTTTGCTGAAGAAAAAAAAAGTAGTTTTTTATTCTAGAATATAAGTTTATCAGTCAGGTTTTGAGAAAGACTGGAACTGAAACCTACTGCCCTTGTTCATTGGGGTTAAACATTAGTCTTCCAAATGTACATCAGTGGCTTGCTGAAGTGGAGCCCTGGTATTAATGTGTTCCTACTAGATTATAAATGATGTGAGTATGTCTAATCTTTGTTCTTTGGTACAAACCAGACCCCAAGTTCCCTGATGGAACTGGTGGTTATCACCAGCACACAGCACTTTGCACACCCAAACTGCTGCACACACATGTCTAGCTAAACATTGTGATCCCTTTGGGGATTTTGGGGGGGACTTTGGATTGTATCAGTGTCTAAGGCTAGTGGCCATTTCATTGATCACACTGGTCAGTAAACCAAAGAAATTGTTCCCCAACTCTCCTGTTTTATAGATGCTAGTTACATTAAACTGTCTTCTTGCAGGCTCCCACTGTGTTTTGAAAACATGAAAATGCTCTTGTGGAGAACATTTTTAACTTCTTAATTTTGAATTATTTAGTCTCCTCTCCATTTTCGTTCCCCTAGATGATGTTTTTGCTGCTTTCTTGCATCTTGCTTAATCATGTGCTGATTCAGAGCAGTCAGATAGAAGAGACATGAAACTTTGTAGTGGAGTAGAGTCTCTCTGTACTTCTCCACAGCTGGTCTGTTACACTTGTGGCAGAAGGTTGTTCCTGTGTCAGCCCAGACATGTCTCTCAAGAAACATAGAGGGCACACAGTATCTTTATCTCTGGACTGGTCTCTCTGCTTTTGACAGGAGATAGATTTCTCAGAGTGGTTAATGTTCCTTGAGAAATTGTTTGCCAGTTCCCCTGAAAAGTTGCTCCAAGGATTGAAATATTCCATTTGCTACTGTGCTGCTTTGCAATCAGGTTTTTCTACAGCTGGTGAGTGGGAAAGTAAGTCACTGTATTTGTCCAGATGTGGTCGTCTGCTATCATACATACACAATGTTTGCATATTCTGCTTTTTTTTTTCTTTTTAATGTCCTATAAACTGTCATTTGCCATTTGCACTTGCCTTTCAATTAAGTATTGTATCATGTGTATCCTTCCTTCCTCTGACTCCTTTATCCTTGCTGTCTTTCCTTCTTTCATTATAGTTATTTTCAGCTGTTTTCCCACCTCTCTATCCAAGCCTTTCTGATTCTCTCATAGTCATAGATTCTTTGTACAAACCCTGGGCATCTGTTCCTCACCCTTTGAATCCTTGTCCTCTGTTAGGGTTTTTTCTATATCTTGTCTCCTTCTGCTCTTCCTTTCTGTATCCTCAGATTTATTTGTTATAGAGGATAACCACCATGACTTCAAAATAATGCATAAAGAGCTGAGGTGTCACTTTATTTCATAAATTTTTTTGTTATGTGTAATAATAATAAAAGAATAATTTAAAAATCAGAAAGTACCCAAGCAATTAAAATCTGTGAGTTAAGAAGGCAATATCTTAAATAAGATTTTGTAAAAATCATCTTTGCTTTTAGGCAAAGGAAGGTCTTCTAACCTCATGGCACAGTAAACTTGCATGTTGTGTACGACAGAATTTAAGAAATTCCTTTATCTCCCATAGTTTGTCATTAGTGTTTCTTGCATTAGTAAATGATGTGGCATACAGAGGATCAAGAAAATGATAAGATGCCTTACTGGGTGCTTCCATGCTGGAAACTGGCTTTTATGATTTGCACTCATTGAGAGCTCCTCCTCTACATCCATTTTAGAGAAAGCAGAAATATTCCTTAAGAACTTAATGAGTATGAAAAAAAAAACAGAGAAAGTGACACCTTTATGACCTCTCTTGCAGAGAGCATTGGCTTCTTTGCACTTGCAGTATAAGGGTCTAGGTAAGCTCCTTGGCTTCTCTATGTCCTCTGTGGGTTTTGCTCCAGAAAAATCCTGCATTCAGAGATGCCAAATGACTTGCTCTGGGGTTTGTGTTCCCTGGACTTAGTGAAGTGCAAACTGCATCTAAGTACTTAGCCCCTTCTGAACTGTATATCTCTGTTTGATAGGGCATGATGTGGGGACTAACACACCTACTCTTTTAAGAATTTTGTGGAAAGCCTGGAAGGAGTACTCTTTGACTATCCACCGAAATTAAGATGTTGGTGTACTTCAAGCCACACAGTGAAACCCATGCTGCCTCTGTGGTTTCTTGCATGAGAGCAGCAGGTAAACAGCTGGACATAGTTTTCCTCAAATTATGTCTTACCATTAGTATAATTCCTATATAAATTGAAGAAAACTAAAGCATTCTTTTAGAAAGGAGACTTTTTGTCTGTATGCATGCTCACACATGCATGAACACAGAGTAATTATTTTTTTAAATCAAGCTGTGAAAGGAACCACTAAACTCAGTGAGCTGCAGTTGGGCTGTATCGTAATCTTTATGGACCACCAGTATGGAGTTTGTTTTTACTGTTATGACTGATCTTCAGGACTTGGCAGTTAGCTCTGCCTGATATTATCATGCATTTACATTTAGTATTCTGAAAATACGGACCAAACATTAGTTTAAATTGAAATTGAGAAGTGATTGTACCTCCAAAGGAGTGCAGTTTGTATTGCATGAATGTATTTATATCAGCTGCACAATTTTAGTGATATGGTTAAATTATCAAGGCTGGAGATTGCAAGAAATATCTTGGAATGCTTTTGCACTCAGTGGGATCCTCAGTGAGAAAGGGAATGTAGAAGTGGAGGACTCCTGTGGGGGATCTTGGGGTAGAGCAGAGTAAAAGCTGAGCTCTGACAGCTGTTCTTTTCACAGTTAGTGTGATATATTGGTATACTGGTTAGTGCTTTAGTTTTAAAACTAAAACAAAGGGTACTCAAAAAGCATGCTGTTGTTTCGTTTTTTCCTCTTTTGTGTTGGTTTCAATGCAGTAACTGTGTTTTATTAGAATTTTTTTTTTTTCATTCTCGTTCATCTCATTTAATATTTCAAGGTGCTTTGTCTGATGCTGAGTATGGTGTCCCTGGGGGTCGAGTCATAGTCCTGCTCAGCTTAAGAGTTTCCAAAGTATCTCTGGAAAACTGCCAACTGAACTGGAAAGGCCTGGTTCAAGATGGGTGGGAGGTTAATGGAGAGAGCTCTCTCTTGGCAAATTATTTCTCCTGATGTTACAGAAAAATGGAAGGATTATTCACACCAGCCCTGTGAGATTCCTCTGCCTTGGGCTTGAAGGAAGGGATCTCTGTGAGGTCTGGCAGTGCAAGGGCCACACAGTAAAAGGGGGCCACAGCTTTGCATGCCTTTGAACAGAGGCTTCTGTTCATCAGCATGTAAAAGGGTTTGGGGCTGTGCCAGTGGCATACCAGACTTTGGGAACACCGGTATCCACAGCTGAGCAGGTGGAGCTGCTGCAGCTTTTGTCACTGCTTCCGATGAATAGGGACAGCTGGAAAAGGACCAAAGGAAATCATCAGATCCAAAGCCTCCATGTTAGGGGGTCCTTTACATAGAGATGCCAGATTATGGTATGAAATAGGATTTTAGTCCCATGCTGAACATGCAGTATATAACAAGATTATGTGCCACGGGAATAAATATTTCTTAGACTTGAGGTTGTTTCCTGTAATTCTTCTCTGTGGGTCAGAGCCTCAGATTTATATTTTGGCACTTTTGTATTTATTTTGTCTTTATTTTTATTACAAAAGTTACACATGTATTTTAAAATTTAATTATTTTTTAAACACATGTATTTTAAAAAGATATAGTCACTTGTTTATTTAAATACATTAATATTTATGCACTTTTTATAGCTGTGTCTAATGTTACTGGAAAAGTTTTATTTTGTACTTTGTTTTCTTTATTAGTTTGCTGAAAGCAGTCAGAAAAAAGAGGCTTTAGAAAAAAGCATCGGGAAGTCAAAAATTGGACGTGAAGATACTGTAAGTTGCTTTGGGGGGGACATAATCCTACAAGGAAATAGTGCTACAAGTATGTAGTGCTACAAGTATGTACTTCTTGTAAATACTAATGTAGTACTTCCAGGTGTTTTCAGATATAAAAGTATCTTAAAACTTGAACTACCCAGAGGCCTGTACCAGAGTTGCCAAAGGGTGCTGAACTGCCAGATCTGGTAACTACAAACTTAGATGTTGGTTTGGGTTTTTTTCAACTTCTTTGTAATATAGTTTCCTAAATTACTGTTCTGAGCAGTAATGTAAGCCCAGTGCTCTTTGCTGCTGAAGCTGTTAACACTGAAAAAAATATATCTAGGCTTCCTGTTTGTCATAACCAACATATTAGTTAGAAATACTTTGTGTGGTATTCTAAGTTGCTGACTTGCTCTGAGATGCTCAGTCTGAAGTGATTTAAACATCCAATAAACACGCACAGCCAGAAGCTTTCAGGAGGAATTGAATTTTGTAGGGAAGTGCCAAATCTTCAAATCCAAACTGTTTTGTAGAAATACTCTAGGTTTTCCCTATGTATGTTTCATTTATCTAGTAAGGAATAGAGCGAACCTTGCCATCAAACTCTGTTAATGTTGCAGTTCCACAAATTCAATTAAAACCTGCTTGTTGGCAGTGTCTTTAATGGGGATTCTTTATTCATTCATTCACAATGGACTGTAATCAGGAATCACAGGCAAGTTTCTCATAATTGTGCTTGTCATGTTTCCAAACAAACTGTTTCAGCCTTGGGATTCTCCAGCATGTGGCGTGCCCTACAGACAGCTATTGGTCTGGAAATCCTGTTCTGGCTGATGTTTCCAACATTTTCATTCCTGATTATACATCAAGAAGAAGTCCTAAAAAATCTAGATTGCAATGTAGGTCTCCAAGCATCTCACCTCCATACCTCAGCATCTGGAAACTTTTGATTTCCGTTCTGCATTTTCAGAACATGCTGAATCCAAACTGTTGGCAAAAGCACTGGGAATATGGAAGTTTGTGGGGGGAAAACCCAACAACTGTAAACAAAATCCCAAATCCACAAACACCTCAGACTGCTGGGTTACCATGGAGATTGCCATTGGTAAAATCTCGATGGCTTACAAACTCATGCAATCTGGCTCTTCTAGGCTACCCTAGCTTGAGTTATTTGAATATCAGCCAGTTCCAGTGTTTGTCTGTAGCTACAGACTGAATTAGAAGTATGTGCTGAGCTGGCTGTCGGAGAGCTCATGTTGAGTCAGTGTCTGCAGATTCTTATTGATCAATAGAATCTTTGAGGTCAATATTGCGTACAATCCTAGCAAAGACTACCATGTCATAAATGCATGAATTTATTTTTGAGACCATTGTTCTTAAATGGTGTGCAAAAGAAAAAAAGACAAATTCAGAGGGTGTTGATACACAGCATCTCAATTTGTGGAAGGGTGGATGGTAGGTTTTTCTGTAATGCCGTCTTTAATTACGAGACTAGCACTCCTAAATACTGCTTAACCTTTAAGCCAAATAATTAAGAGATCTCTTTGGAGTTTGTTAAACCATTGTTAAACCATGGTTTAAAGGTTGTAGAAAATTGTTCTTTTATTGATACATTTTGGCCTTTTTTCCTTCCAGCTGGTATTCAGTATCATTTAATATCTCTGAGAATTCTATGTAATAAAATAAAATGCTCAAGTAGTTCAGAGACAGAAAGCAGTAGTGAAAGCAGCTTTTAAATTTTAAGTGTATATTTTTATTTTTAAAAAAACTTTGGGTGATAATTACTGTTTTTAATATTTGGGGGTTTTTTGTATCTCCCAACATCCTTTGAATCCTCAGGCGGATCGTGCAGCTCTGCTGAAGGAACTTGCTGCCCTTCGGCAGAAAAAAGAGCAGCTAAAGACAGAAATAGACAAATACAGAGAATGTGATCCAGACGTGGTTGAAGAGATGCGTAAGTTGTGCATTGTTTCAAGTGATCCTTTGCCTGAAAAGTTCTGCACTTCTTTAGCCTAAAATCTGGTATTCAGAAGTTAGTCAAAGAATAACTGCTTTTCTTTTTAAAGCTGAGCAATACAAAACAGGTACACTGACCATTTCTTTTTTATGTTCTGTTCTGTTAAACATGAGGAAGTTTATTGATACTTACTCTGCCACCACCTGAGCAGTTGAGAAACAATCCTATAATTAAAATACTCTGATGCTTTAGAATTAACATCAGGATCATCCTTTCCAGAACCATGTTAATTCTATAAGTTGTGCTGTACCCTAGAATGTGTGTGGGAGGAGGAGTCTCTAGCTCCCATTTGCCTTCAGTTCCATGCTGTTAAGATTGGTATCTTTCTACTTTGTCTTGCCTGTTTGAAACATAAGCATTTCATTAGAGATGCTTAATTGTCACTTAGATGAAAGTAGGTTATCACAATCTTGACTGACTGTACTGTCTCTGACATGCTGGGTTTTGGTTGGAGTTTCTAACTCTAATGGAATACAGAGAATCATGAGTGACTTTAATATAGAATTTGGCACTGAAATGCACTTAATATTTTGATCCTTAGCATGAAAAATGAAAAGCATGCATGAAATTTTACTGAATTTTCTCTACTGCAGCTTTCATGTTTTATTTATTAGGCTCTTACATTGCTACCCAAGCACCACTGCATATTCAGGTTGCTGTAATGCCAAAAAGCTTTTACAAAGTGACGAGAAACAGGCACAAAACTTTTTCTGAAAAGAGATGTGGCTAAATCTTTCTCCTTTCTTATTTTACTAACAAAGTCCACAGCTTTAGAGCTGTTTTGAGAGAAAGCCAGGAACATAAACAGAGTTGGCAGCACTCTCCAAATTTGGACAGATACTATTTATTTTGAGGAGCTGTGACATTTTTTGTCAGCTGTGTTATCTTTCCCCAAGGATGTAATGGTATGCCAGGGAATAAGCAAACTTGAGACCTGAGGTTAGTTACTGTGCTGTAAATCCCTTGCTGCCTGCTCTCCTGAGGAGAAGAGACATTCCAGCTGATTCCAACTGTAAAAATGAATGAGGTTAGGCAGATACCAACAGCAGAGGGATGTGTAACATCAGGTATTTTAACTGCTGAGGTACCCTTACAGTCAGCATCCCACAGAATGGTTTGAGAGCCTCTTTTGAAACAGTCACAGTGAGCACGTTTCTAAATATGGCACAAGGGAGCAAATCACAGCTGCAATGCTAGGGCAAGCTGCATTAGCTGGTAACATGCAGACTGGTATCTTGGAAAGAAAGAAAAAAAGGGAAGGAAATGTAATACTTAGTGCTTCAGTCATGCCCTTGTCTTTTGTCTGTATGTTGTGCATTTGGGTTTTTTTGTCCAAATGTGTGGAAGCTCCGTGTGAATTTCTGTGATGGAGGGATGAGCATTTAAGGCACTTGTGAGGTT
The DNA here is from genome assembly GCF_023055355.1 of Agelaius tricolor. Taxonomy (NCBI): domain Eukaryota; kingdom Metazoa; phylum Chordata; class Aves; order Passeriformes; family Icteridae; genus Agelaius; species Agelaius tricolor. The sequence continues at coordinate 21,192,573 of NW_027269268.1, forward strand.
GGCACTGTTGAGCTACCTGTAGGCTTCCCAGGGGAATATGCAGTAGTGTTTCAAAATTAATTTGTCCTTGAACTTAAAATTAAGTTTCTGCTTCATTATATGTTTTGTCAGGCATTGCTACACTGGCAGTATGCATTGTTGCTGGCAATGTATGAATGAGTAAATGGTGGTGTCAGTTTTGGGGAGTTAATGCCCTTGTCAGAGCTGAATGGAAGTTGACAGGCTTTATAGAAGAGATGGAAAGAAAAAAAAAAAAAGGTTGAGGGGGATTTCTTTTGGTTCCAGAGTGCAGAAAAGTGCAAAGGCAAAAGTAAGAAAGCAATAAAGAATCTCAGGCAATGAAATGCATTCAGCTGGACATAAAAGTTATTGCTGCTGTTTCACAGAAAAAAGCCATATTATAAAAGCTACTCATTCACAGATTTTCAAACTGCACATGGGTGATACGATTTTCTACGTCTGTACAATTTAGATAACATAACCCTTGGCATTATTTTCAGTTAAATCACCTGAGCAGATTTCTAACTACCTTATTTTAGAGTTAGAGATGGCTGTTGTGTTATGTAATCACACTCTTTTTAACAGTTGAATAAATATATTCAGTAAAATATATTCAATAAAATATATTTAGTAACAGGCAGTTGTCACTTTCTACCTTTGGGTTTTCTCTCGTCCTCCTTAATGACTTCAACCTGTAAGGAAATCTTCCTGATGCCCAGTGTAAAATTTCATCCTCTTAATTTCTCATCCTGTATGACAGAGAGCTGCCTTGATTCTTCTTGGTGGTATTTTAGGGCTATATCAAGTTGTCATCTGTTTTCAGTGGCCTTCAAATTTGGTGAATGCTTTGCTGTGTCTTTTAAGTTGCCCCCTCCCTCAGCTGAGTTTTGCAGAAAGAAACCAGTTGCACAGCAGCAAGGCTCATTAAAACGTGCATGCATACACGCACACATACATACATAATTTTCAGGGTCAAAACAAAAGTTTGAATGATTCATAGCAAATATCTGAAGACTCAGCTAAAAACTGAACATCTGTCTTTACTTCCTGAGTCTCATGGTGGGAAAGTCAAACTTGACCATGTAACTAAATATATTATAATGCATATTCACAAGGGTGCAAATGGGAAAACTAATAACTCTGGTTTTTGCTGACTTCACTGTTTAGCTAGTTCACTGTTTTAGTGTCAACTAACAAATGTTTTGCTCTAAGTTTTGGCTTAGTTTCCTTGGCTTTTGTATTAGAGGTACATTGCAGTATAAATTTTAATGCCTTCTCAAATTTACAGCATTTGAACACAGATTTGTGTGTAACTACAGTAAATAGCAGAAGCAACAAGATTTAGGGACTGACCACTAGAGGAAGCTACGTAATAGTCTGGTCTTGTGGATATATTCTGATAATTCCATTTTACAGGAACAGTATTGTAGAAATATATCTAGAACAGCAGAATATGTGGATTTTTTTCTAAAAAAAAAGTCTGCAGTTCAGAAGTTTGTCTTTGCCACTTGATAATGTTGTTTAAGACACCTTCTGTGAGTTAGCATTGATTAATAAATTATTTCTCAAAGGCAGTAAAACTGACGAGAATAATTTGAAGTAAAAAAAGCCAAACAAATAGTGGGATTTTATACTTTTCTAGTCAACTTGTGACCCTGCTTCAGATGGAGATTGTTTCTCACCTTTGAGACAGGTCTTTGTAGGTGGGATATATTCTCATGGGAGAGCAGCCATTGTAGAGAGATTTGTCTCCTTTTGTGACATGGTATGCGTGTATGCAGAGTTGGAGAGATGATGCTGCTAGATTCTCTAAAGGTTATGGTAGACAGCAAAGCCATGGAGAGTGCAAGCTTACAATAGTTCATAGTTGATGCAGATTTTCATAAAGTCAACAGAAAAAGCTCCACCTAATATCAAGATTACCCTTCTGCATATGTTTAATTCTTTCTGCCTGCCAGAGAGAGGTGTTTAGGAGCTAATAAAATTTTTCTCATAATTAATTTTATAGAAAAGTTTGTCTGGCAACATAAGTGTATAAATGGTAGGGACTTTCCTCTGAGTTGCTGGTCAGCTTGTAATTGGAAACAGCTAAACACTTTCAGTGTTCACTGTAAAATAAACATTTCTAGAATTTCAAACTTTTGTTCTTTCACTGTAATAAGAGGAATTAAAATTATTAAAACATTGTTAGGCCTTTGCTTTTTTTTACACAATAGCCATGCTTTGTTACTGTGTGCCTTTGGATAGGGCAGCTCTCTCAGGAATAGTTACATACTGCCTGCAGTGACTTCTGTGTGGTATGATTGCTAATATTTATGGGGCCTGGGATCTTGCCTGTCAGCATTCCTTTTTGATTTAGCATGTTTTTAGAATGTCTGGTTACTGATAACTTTTATGTCTTAGGCTTTTACCTTTAAAACAGTGATCTGAACATGTCTAGGCAAACTTTTTTTCTCAAAAATTAGCAAACTACCAGATACAACACATGTAGCAATTTTGGTGTCAGCCTTTTTACTTTAGCTCTCTCTGTTTATTTTTATCCTGTAACAAGAGAGACAAGGGGTTCAAATGGACACAATTTTAAACTACAGATATCCACATAGTTACTCTTTTGACTCTCTGAATGTGTGGTCTCAGAGGCATCACTGCCAGTCCAGTTCAAGTTATTTTCTAAAATTAATATTTACATGATTCTGTGAAAATAAATTTTGATAAAACATCCAGACTTTACTGAATACCATGAAAATGTCATGTTATATGTATTTGAAAATGTCTTTTTTTTCCTTTTAGGTCCTTCAGAAATTTCTAATTCTGATGTTTCTAAACAAAGAAAATATTAGCTTGACAAACAGAGGAATTGTCAGGGTATATAGACAGTATGAGAAAATAGTTCTGTATTGTTCAGTTTTTTCATTCATCTTAATATCTGAAAGGTTAATGCTGAAAAGTTAATGTTTATTTAGATTTTTTGAGTGCATAGTTTGGGGGTTGGTTTTTTTGTTGATACACCCAGCTATTCTCTAATGTTCAAATCAATTTGAAAATATGTTGCATATGCAGATGTACTTCATGTTACAAAAACTTTAGCACTAAGAGTTAGATTCTTTGGGACATTCTTACTAATGCTAGGAATAGTTCCTGTTCTCAGAAGAGAAACAGTAGTGAAGAAATTAAATGAAGATTGGACTATCCTGGCTAATGGAGAGACTTTAAAATGAGTTGCATCAGTTTTACTCAAAATGTGTTAGAATGCTAATAACTTACGAATGGTTTAATGGATTATTGTTCAGAAATTGGATCAGAAAGGTGGTTTAAACTAAAAAGCCTTGTCAGCAATATCAGCTAATAAACAATTTAAAAAAATTGAGTGTTTCCACTTGGAAAAGTGGAAATCTACAAATAATTTTGTGCCTGGTCTAGGTGCCACCAAGATCAATAGTGTACAGATGAAGCCTTTAGAGAAAATGGTTTTTTAATCACTTTTAGATGCAGTATGTTCAGTTTGCAATTAGGAGGATATTTCCTAGCTACTGACCATGAAATATGCACCTGGCATCTGAGAGACAAGCTGTGCTTTTTACAGTTTGTGCAGCAATGCCATTAACAGAGGTCTGCAGTTGGAAATTAGTCATTCTGCTGAAGGTAGACTTGTGTCTTCACTCACATTTAAGTTTGTCTTAGTGGGTTAAACTAAGCTTTCTTTGGAGTGAATCAGACACTTGCTTAAAAGTACATAGAAAAATAATGGTTATAAAAGCAAGAACTCCTTTTTTAATGAGTCTCATCTTACAGAGTATTATATATTTAATATAGCCATCTCCAGAGCATCTGGGTGAGAATATGACAGGAAGTAGACAATGGATGTTCATATATGTAGCTTGCAGGCTATCTGCTACTAATCAAAACAAAACTACACAGCTCACACACCCACGCCTTTTTTCCTCCTTCATCATGGAGTACCAGAGTATATATAGATGTGCACCAGTAACAAAAGGACATGTTTACTCTACTGTTCTCAACAAACTAAGAATTTTGTTTCGTTTCCCCTGCTCCCTATTACTGTTCTTGGAATGGCTTGTCATTCATTTGGAAGGTTGACAAATTAAATTACTTGTTCAAAAACTACATTAAAATATAAATCAAACTTATGAAAACTAAACATAACTTAGTTTCTAGAAAGAATGAGGAATAATAAATGTACTTGAATGTGAACATAGTTTCATACAGTAATGCTAAAATTTTAGCTGTTAAGTAAAGTTGAGAAAAGGAACAGGGTACTTAATGAATGGAGGTACAAATGTGTACTTCGATTACTGATCCAAGCTCCTTTGGTAATCATAAGAAACTGGATGGAATTGCCAATTTGAGCAGAGTATCTGCTCCTTTATCTTCAGCCCTTCTATTTTTTTTATCTTGAAAATCAAAGGAGGCTTGCTTGCATTTCAGATATTGAAAAGGCTGATTCTTTGACTAAGGAAACACTTACTAAGCAGAATCTGGCTGTGATTACCAGAGGCTGTAATGTAATGGCTTAAGGACCTTCCCTGACAAAAGCAAGTTAAAGAGTTCTCACCTTGGCCCTTCCTTCATTCCAGTGCTGAAGTTCACCAGCTGATAAGTTATCAGCTCAAGTTAGGAACTAATGGTGTAGATGCCCGTATCTTGTGATGGACTCTCCTGAGGTCTTTGAAATCTCTCTTTCCATCCAGAAAATCTGAAGAAGTCTTTTATTGCCTTCTTCACAAGACTTTCATCCACGTGGTCATTTGTCCTGTACCTCACAGAATGTCTGTCGTGTGGTAATCTCTGAAGAGCACCCAGGGGTCTTCTGACCAACTAGGAACAGATGATGAATTTTCATAAGGGGATTTTCATGAACTCTGCAATGAATTGAACTGTTAGAAAATGGATTTGAAAAAACTTGAATGAGGGAGCAACAGGACTATGTAAATGAGTGATCAGCTTTTGGCACTTAGAAAAGAAGGAAAATATAACAGCCATGAAGAATAATGAGTGAAGGGCCACCAGGTCAAACTGGGCAAATTAGGAAGTATCTGTACATACATACCTAAGGCACAAAGCTTAAAGTGAAATGTGGGGCTTTTGGCTGAAGCTGGAGAGCTTAACTCCAGAAGGGTCATTTGGCTTTCAGCAAAAGGCCCTTATTCTCTGCGTTTCAGAGAATTTCTCTGTCTCTGTGTTTGATCTTTAGATAAGAGGTTACTCTGCAATGAGAAATTGTCCTAAATATTTAGACTTATGCATACTTGTGTTTTTATACCTCAAACACATTCTAGCCAGACTATTCTTAGGGAGTGTCAACTTAAGCCAACTTTCTTTAAAATGAAGCTGCATTTTAGCTAGTTAAGCAAAAAGCTGTTTTTTGTCAGTGGAGCTTTTCTTGGACACTCAGAAAGAAGGCAGTTGGAGGACCAAATCTTTAGATAATATATGTAGCAAACACCCTGCTTAAATGAATTTGCCACTCTGGAAGGTTGCTTTTTCTTTAAATCAAATGAGAACACTCACAAGATATATTTTTGTTATTTTTCTTTATTTTGTTTCTTATTTGTTTATATTGGAATGACAGAAAAATAGTTAAAGTGAGAGGCTCATAGGTGAAGTATATAGGAATAGCTTTATTGTCTCTGCCAGTAAATCCTTATGGCAAAAGCTGTTGAACTGCTTGGGAATGGTAGACACTTGATAAAATTTGTGATGTGGAAAATGGCTACTTATGGCTATGTTTATGACACTTTTATTTAGGAGTGAATTGGCTTATGGTTTCATTTATGACACTCTTCTATTTAGGAGTGCTCTGATGAAAGGATCTAATCTATAGATCCATTTATATATGAAACAAAAAGGCTTTTGTGGAGTAAGTATTTTGCTTCTGTCTTCCAGGGTTAGACCTGCTAAGTTTGTTGTGTATGGTAGCACTCATTCAGATAATTTTGATAAAGTTACAGAGATATTTGAAGGAATGTACAGGCCTTTATATTTTCATGACTTTGACATGCAAAATTAGATCAGGAAGGGTATTGTGGATTTTAGTTCATTGTCTTTACTGCTAACATGCAGGACTGTCAAATTGAGGTCTTCCCTGCCCTTGCTTAAAGAAATGTATTGCTAATCTTTTATGTTAAAATATTTCCTATATTTTATGGGATGGTATGTTATGTTTTCATTATGGGTTTTTCTGGATAATGACTGTATTTTCCTAATATAGATACCTTGTCCTGTGCCATTTAACAGAAGATTTTTCAGGGCAGGTTGTGTAAGTGCAAGACTAATGTTGGCACATTTGACAGTGTGGAAACAGTGTTTTTTCTTCCCTTCTCACTTTAATGTCATATGACTTAGTTTCACTGATAAGAGAAGGATATCGGAGAAAAATTCAGAAACAGAAAACCAATTTGGAAACAGCTAGAACAACACAGAAGTTTTCTCTCTGCCACTGTATGAGATCTTTGTAGATTGGGGGAAGTTTGTCTTTGGTGTTTTGAGTCAGTTTTGCATGACACTGTTTTAAGGAAGGTAGGGAAATATAATCCTGATGAAACAGCAGTAGTGTGAAATCTCAAACTACTTTATAATGTATCAGTATCAGAAAGGGTGGTGGAGTTGATGAAGCTCTGTAATGTTGTCTGTCATGTGTGTGCATCTGCTCAGTGTTTATATTAATGAGCTGAATAATACAATAGAAGATGTTCTTTTGTTATATTTGCAGATGATGACAATAGGAGAGACTGTACGGACAAAGGACAGAATGTGATTTCAAAATGATCATGATAAACTGCAAAGATGGTCTAATAAACAATGGATAGTAGTTGGTAGTGGCAAGTGCAAGGCTGTTACCTGTATTCAAGGATATTGTGCTACACAAATGATCTGAGGCAGTTGGTTAAGTGGGGAGGATTTGAAAAAAGATGTCAGAATTGAATATAAGAATTCTTGTTGTGCCAAGAAAAACCCCTACACTAAGATACAAAAGCAGTGATATAACCCATAATGAGATGTATAAAATAATCTTTCTGCTCAAGGCAGAAAGTGTGGCACTAAAGGCTTGAGCATGGCTTCAGCTGTAGCACAGTGTCAGTGTTGGATATCCTACCTGGATATAGCCTAATTTATTTCAAAGCATTCATATATTCATGTAACTAAGTGCTCAGAGTGGAGGAAAAGGATATTGAGCAATCACATTCTAAGAGACAAAAAAGCTTTACAAAAATAGGGCTCAAAAGAAGATGGTTCTTAGTGGGTTGTGCATATCTGTATCTCCTCGAGAAAAGAAAAGCGGCAGCCTGTTACTCAGGTTCATGGAGAAGAGGGCAAAAAGTAATAGCCCTAAATTGTAGGGCCAGAAAATTGGAAACCTTAAAAACAGGCAACAAATACCTCAGAAACGGTATAGGAAAAGTTGAACATACTTTGAGTTGTGGTGACAGAGACCAGAGAACCTCTTGCGATGCCTTCCAGACTCTTCTCTACAACGTCTGTGACACGTGAAGTCACAGCAGATTGCAATACACATCTGCCCAAAAACCATGGTGCCCTGGCATGGGCCTCCTTGTGAAATACAATTCAGCAGCTCAGAAGTGTGCAAGTTCCTTTAGCTGTGCTGAAGGTGTGGCATCTATTAGTGAATGAAGTGGGGAAGGAAGAGTTGTCCAGTGCAAGAAAAACAGAGTGGTGTCAGCGAGACCTGAATCAGCCCTGAATCAAGTTGGTGTGCTTGTTTCTGTTTTGCAAGCTCTTTGCTTCCCTCTGCTCTTTGGATGAAAATTTAGTTATGCAACTAAGATTTTAGTGTGGATTTTCAAGTACAACACTTGAAAGGTAAATGGTCTTTTTCTGTAGGTACATGAGTATAGTAAACTTAAGTGCCAGAGCATGTCTTGCATAGAGGAATTTTTTGGTAACAATTCTGATAAATTCTGTTGGACATTTTTCAAGGAGACCCTGTGTACATACTGATGAAATTTGACAGTGTGACCTTTTCATACAGGACAGAGGGAGTTTTTTGCTGATGAGACTTGACACTTTTTTCAAACACACTGACAGAGATCACAGACCCTTTAAAAGCATATTCTCAGCAATGTGAATCAGCTTCTTAGTAGCTTTACTGTGCACTGCTACATCTCACCAGGTAGACAAGACTGGCACTATGATATCTATTTGCTCAGGTTCATTTTCAAGCATATATACAGTGGTGTTGCAGCAGAAATGCTGATTTTGTTAATTTATATATCCACTATTCTTGAGTATTTTTCTGTCTTAAATAGCTTATATTGTGTTCTATGCTTTTCAGAATAGTTGTAGACCAGTAGCTAGCATTCATAACTGTCAGTGCTTTTTCTTGTAGTGCTGAAACTTTATTCAGAGTCTAAAATAAGTCAGTATAAAAAGTTGAGTTGAGTTTGTGATGCCATTTAAATGAGAAATCATATTTACACATTGACTTGAATTTAGTAATGAATTCTGAAGCATTATGACCTGTTGATTAACATTGTGAGGAAAAGTGTTGTGTAGGATACTGGAGTATGGGGGAGGAGTGATGTGTTATTTTGGATTCAAAGGAGTTGACAGAATTCTGATGTGCTATCACTTTTCTACACGGCAGCTCTTTATTCTGTTTATAAGAGGAAGCATGGGGGAGGATAAAGATTTCCAATAGTATGGACATATCTGCCTGGTACAGGGTTACAAAACATTCTTGTAAAGCTCTTCTTGCCACATTGCAATTCAGCCTGTTGACAGTGTTGTAGATTCCTTATTCTCAAGGATACTCAAATATGGACCTTAAGAAGCCACTTCATCACATCATTTCCATAAATAGTCTCCAATGGCAAGTCATGGGCTCTTGATCAGAGCCTGTGGTGTATGTCAGTTTGTGAATGGACAGGTGGGTAGGAATTACTAGGCAATAACCTTTTGTACTTTCTGTGGATGACAGGTATATAATTTCTCTGCTCACCTTCTACCCTGGCCTTTGGAGATGGGATCTTTATTTGCATGAGATGTTTTCAGTAGTGGAAAGAATTTTGGAAACTGTGTCACAGGATATTATAGTGATGCTGCCCCAGGAGAAGTAGGAAAACAAGTCTGTCACTGTCGTGATGGCAAGGTAATGTTTCTGGAAAGTAAGGGCAACCTATGTGCAGGAGAATGATTATCCACTGCCTTCTGCAGAGGGTTATCCAGAGTCATGAGAGGTTCAAGTTTACATGTTCCTACTGTAGTTGCCATTTTTCATCTTTGAATTCGGTCTAAGTGAATGCATATTTATTACAGGAATTCAAATCCACTTAATGCACGTAATTTACCCTGACCAGTTTCACGAGAGAGATTGGGAACCTTTGGGCTAATAATCCTCCCTGGTCCCTGAGAACAGTTGCAGCTGTTCCCTGTGTTTCATGCAGAGGAATTGTGATCCATGCTGTAAAATTACTCCCTTGCCCACATGCTGAAGATTGCAGTTGTATTTTGCATGTATCTGCTAACACCCTACAGGCTGATGGGTGACTCTCTCCTTGGGAAGGTGCTAATTCCCTCTGCAGTCACGTGCCTTTTAAGTGAGGAAGTCCATACCATTTTCTTGTGGCATTAGTTGTGGTAGGTCAGAACTGGCACTCAAGTGTGTAAGCTTTATAAATACAATTAGCTTTTGTTATTCTGGGGAAGTAGAGGTTCCTGGACCTAGAAGTCCTTAAAGTTATCCAGAAAATGCCAGAGTAGGATCTAGGAGATCAGAGAAAGCGACAGCTCTTTGTTCATTTCTGCCGGCTCAGGTGATTTTGAGCTGGTTCTGGCCATTGGTTTGTTTTGTTTTGTTTCTTTTACTATAGCTACCAGAACTGTAATACGGTGCCTTTACAATCTGAATTTGAGTACTGTTCCATGACTGTCCTTAGTGTTCCTGTAATGATATGTGTGAGACTTAAAAATGTTTTTAGGAAGAACCTAAAGTACATTTGGAAAATGTTTCTGAGGAGATGGTGGTTGTAACTATCACAATTGATTTTTGCCCTGTGGAAATATTTGAGACTTCTACAGCTTTTGGCCATTCAATTTTGGAATGCAAATAGGATTTTTAATTCAAACTATTTCCCCCTTCCAGTGAAAACAGTGAGAGAATCTGGGGGAAGAAGGAAAGAGGAGGCTGTAGTTCTGCAGTATGCTGAGAATGACTGTAGGGGCTTCCTGAGTCAGATCAGAAACATTGTGGCCTTACAATGATTTGAGTCAATATATAATGCCTGTTGAGATTTGTTAGAAACACTGCTGTGCTGATGTTCTGTGCTGCTGGCCTTGACTCTGACCAGGTGCTTTCCATTTGCTTTAGAAGCTTTTTGGTGCACCTCTGACATCTGTCCATGTACCCTTTTGTCACCTCTGTCTCCTGGCCTGCTCCAAAATACCTGCAGGTCACTGGTAGAATGCCACTTACCTGCATTGAAAAGCATGTTTCCAACCCACCCTTGTTTTCTTTTTAGACATTTACTGTGGCTGGACCTTCCTTTCCACACCTTTGCTTTCCTCTGGGGGGATAGAGTGGATTGTCCCTGTGAGAAGGACAATCACAATATGCTTGGGATAATGGTTCAGCTCCCAGAATCTGGGCTTTTTGAGTTCCCTGCAGTTCTCCAGAGATACTAGGAGTTGAGGGGAAAAAAAACTTTGATGAGGACTGGTCAAAATAACTCTGTCTTGTAGTCTTTCACTGTTTTGGGCATATTTCCAGGTGTGTTTTGCTGACGTAACAGACCAGCACTTCATGTCTTGCTGCTCCTGGGCCTTGCATTGCTGTACATACAGTGGTTGCCTTTGTTCAGTTTTGGAGACAAAAATGCAAGCTTCCATTTTCTTCCTTAGAAAATGCCAAATGTGCCTGAAATTAGTCAGCAGAGGATACAGGTATGTGTCTTAGTCAAATAAATTACTTGTATCCTGCAGACATGGGAGTGGGAAAGTCTGTTGATTCATTGTCACACAAATAGGTGAAATAAATATGTAATGTCCAGAACAAATGGATTGTTTTGCAGCTTCCAGACAGCAATATATTGTCAGCCTATATGCAGATGTATAGATACAGACTGTAACTAGAGCCTAATGATAATGAGAACATCTGGAAGCATCTGGAAAATGTTGTCTCCTCTGTTGCTCACCTCTACTGCATATTTGGCCTTTCATTGTCTTGTGCAGATCCAGTACTGGAGTACTATTTAGTAGTTGCCAAAAATCAAGTTCAGTTAGAGCAGCTCTGGTGAGCAGGAGGATCAGAAGGACTCCAGCCAAGTTTGGGGCTCCATGGTTTTGATGGTTTTGGCAATTAGCCAGCTGCCCTTAGTGCTGTGTTTGAGTTTCTCCTTTTTACAGCTTCACACAGTTGGTGTCCTGATTCTGTTTTGGAGTGTATATTTTTGAGTTCCCATGCTATTGGTCTCTTCAGATCTTGAGCTTGTTTTTCAGTGCCGTCTAAGAACCAGCCTGGCTGTGTGATCCCCTGGAGCTAGAGAACAAGCAGTCAGAGGTAGCATGACTTGGAGTTAGCTACACCCATACATAAAGTAGGTGTGTCAGGGGGTGTCTGCTTTACTACTCCTGCTTTCCCTCATCCTCCGTGCATGTGTACATACAGATGGTGCAACCAATGAAAGTCCCAACAAGCAACTATAAAAGAGTTCCTGAAAGCAGTGAAAGTGCAGAGTTCTTAATTTCTGACAGTTCTTGTGAGGTCTGGAAGATGCTGGCAATGATGCAGATGTGGCTGGTGTCTGTGCCTGGAGATGCAGGTCCATAACTATCAGCTATCTTGTTCCTCTTCCAGGCATGGTGTTGGTTGCAGCAGACACACAAGAGCATGCAGTGCAATCATAGGCAAGACTTAAGACTTATCCCAAGGGGCTTAAATCTTGTCTTCAGATAGCTAAATGTTCACCTGTAGCCATGAGACACTGGGGATTATATGTCTGTCTGTCTATCTATCTGTCTGTCTATCTATCTATCTATCTGTCTGTATTTCCTCATTATAGCTTCCTGCTGTCACTACCATGTTTTCATTTCTAGCCACAATTGGTTCTAGGCAGTGACTGCCATTCTCACTTGTTGTCCAGCCTATGTCTGCCATCACCTCAGCCTTTTCTTTGGCAGAGGTGTGAAGTCACATTTTCAGAACACATGATCACATGTGTATATTTTAGCACACATGAGCAGTGTTTGCAGGGTGAGGGCACCATGCTGCCACTGTTGTGCTGGTCAATTGCTTCCAGCAAAGCTGAGCTTTCTGCTGAGACCTCTCAAGTGCTGTGGAATAGGTTGGCTCACCCACCACCAGGATGCTGTCACCTCACAGCTCTGGATCCATGGAATTTAATGCCATCCCACTTTCCTCCACTTCATTTCAAACTTCATTACTTGGAGTCAAATACAGCTGTCAAGTTTTACAGTAGAATTTTAGAAAAATGCTGAGGTCACACGTTTAAAGTCTTGATGAGTGGAAGCTCTTACTCTGCAGACTTGCATTAAGTAGGGTTAGGTACTGTTCCAAATGCCATTAGCTGCAAGTTTGTTGTCAGTGCTGCCAGTTGTGGAACTGAACAAGTGGGGATGGCAGCAAGCACTCAGCAAAGGAAATAAATATACCTCTCTCAGGCTAAACTTGAATTTCTGATGCATGCAAGTAAGCAAAAATAACATTTTCTTTCCCACTCAGTTTTTTGCTCATCTTTTTTGCTTTTCTTCGTGCTGTGCTCAAACTTTCTAATTGTAGGCCAATTTTAGAAACTATATTGGTTTTGAAATAGTGTATTACTCCAATGTAAACATTTTTCATATCAGTTACTGTTAAGGTTGGAGTAATGAGTTCTTCCCTTCCTGTGTGCTAGCAGATGATTTTTCAACATAATTTGATTTTGCTTTAAGTTTAACGTGTATAACAGTGGGTACCTGATAATGTATTCATATCTCAGTACCCTGGAGACAAGTTTCATGCTGACCATTCAAATGAGTATTATGCAAGTACTGACAAGACTGACTGGGAATAACTTAAGTTACATGTAGGCGTGAGAACCAGAATGATTCTGATAAATTCCCACGTTACTGCCTAACCTGCTTAATTCGATTCAGTACTTACTTTAATGGGAGCAAGGTGATCCAAGAGGAATTCTTCTTGGTTGTTTTGTCTCATGGAAACTATACAAAACCTGCTTGTAGTAATGGTAATTTACTATTATGTGTTTAGCTCTGGAATGGTGTTAAGGGACATGAGCCAAGTTTAATTGCCAGAAACATTATTTTGTCTTAATTTCATTGAGGGGTTCTCAAAGCCGTGGAGACATTCCAGAGCTATATGATAAACTTTTGGATTGATATGATAGACTGCTGCCTTGTCACTCTCATTATCTGTGTAGACTCATGCATACCCATGTGATGGTTTACTTATGTATAGAGAGGATTATGAAATATTTTCCATCTCTGTTGCCTCTGATATCTTCAGGCCATGTATCTAGTTCAAATCTTGGTGAAGACAATTAAGCCCCTAGGCAAACCAAACTAGGGTTATTTTATTTTAAAATACGCTTTTAAAATTTATAGTAGTTCATATGTTATCTTCTATGCTCTTTATTCCTCTTTTTCTTTAACCTAGCTTTGTGCTTGCTGGAACCTTAGAAGTGTAAAACAAGTGTTTGGAAGCAGTAGAATAACTTCCTTACATTGTGTGGTTCCATAAAAATAACATCAATAAAAATTTAGTTTCTGTGCCTTGAAACTATGTGATGATTTTACTGTGATGTATGCTTTTATTGTTGTTGGTGTTTTTCTCTGTTTCAGGCCAAACAAACCAAGTGGCCAAGGAGGCAGCCAACAGATGGACTGGTGTGTATTGCAGTGACACAGCTTCACACTAGAGCAATTTCAGTAAAAGACCTTTAAATTTGATTAGAATTTGACATAGGATAGTCCTCACTTATGAAACATAGAGAAATTTATTTTACTTATAAAACTATTATGATTCAACAAAAAGAATACATCTTCTCAGTTTTGTTACTGAATATACTTCATATGCCATAACAGATTTGTTCTTCTGATGCTGTCTTTACACTGTGTTAAATCCTGCAACTTGTTTCCTTGGATAAGTTAAAATCTCTTAAGATGAGGAAATCAATAGAGACTGGAAATGGTGATGCCCAGGTATTCAGATAGTTTAATTCTATTCTGAATGTTCATTTCTTTCTAAAGAGTAGAATGTTTTGTGGAATCTTATTGCTGCCACCATGTGAAGGATGCTGATACAAAGTAGGTATTTCTCAAACTAATTGATCAGTTTTGACAGGTAAAATGATGCATAGTTTTAAGGAATGCTACTGTAATGACATTCATATGGAAGTTTAACTCAATTTTCTGTTGTTGCTTAGCTTTGCTGTATTCATTCCCAGTTTTCAAAGCAAACAATTTATATGTCCTTATGGTTTTTTAAAATTATTTAGAATATTTTTTATCATTTTTTGTCTAGAATAGATCTCCTACTGATGGACTGCTTGCTATCATTAGTTGTGCCAAGTGCAGCAGGATATCATTGTCTTAGTCTTTGGACTATTTTATACCTGGGTTGTTTACTGCATATGGGGAAATAAAATCATGTATTCTGAGAGTTGTCAGGGCTTTCTGCTGTTGGTGACAAGGCTGTTCTCAAGGCTTCGAATGAGGTAAAGGAACTGTGCCTCAGCCTGTAGAAGTACTTTGCTGTTTAATTAGACAATTTGGTTATATGCTGCAGCATATTTTTCTTTTGAAGAGACAGTTTTAAACCAAATGTGTGATGGTTAAAGAAAAAAAAAAATCTCTAAGCTGTGCAGAGACAGTGAACACTTCCTCTCTTCAGGAATGCTGCAATTTATGGGTGTTAAAAATGACGTAATAAGTTTCAGTAAATGCTGCAGTGAAAAATTATGTTAAATTGATGTATATGTTAAAGTAATGTGATGCTAAAAAGAGAAGTCCTGACTAAAATAAGGCTTCTTGAATGTCTTGTTTTTAACTTTGAAAAAATAGTGTCTGAACAAACACGCAGGACTAGAATGGACCTTACGGTAAATTTAAATCCAATTTTTATAGCTGTAGACAGTCACATAGTAGGTGTCTAGTTGAAGAAGGACCTATAAAATACTTACTATGCATACTCACACTTACCTCATCACTATAGCAGGCTTACACTGTAATCGTAGCTTTCAGTCTCCTTGTAAAAGAGGAGCAAGAAAAGATAAAGATAACATAATTTTATTCGGTGCTAAGTAAATGATTTCCTCTCTTTTGGAGGTTATTAACAAAAGCCTTATGTTTTCTGTTCTAAATCTACTTGATAATGATGTTCCCCACTATGTACCTTTATCATACAGACAAGAGATACTGCAAATGGAAGGATTTTGTTGTAGCCGAGACTAAAATTCATGCTTTCCTAAATACTCAAAATTAATGTTTTTCATTCTGTTTACAGATAACATCTTTTCAATAAAGTCCTGGGCCAAGCGTAAATTTGGATTTGAAGAGAGCAAAATAGATAAAGGTTTTGGAATCCCAGAAGATTTGGATTACATTGATTAGTGTTCAGTTGATGGCTGACGTAGTTGTACATAGCTTGTTATATATTCATAGCTGCCATTAAAATGTGAATCCTCTCCAAAAAAGGTGGCCACCCTTTAATTTGCTGGTTTTGTTAAGGTTAATAAAAGACTAAAAATATTCGTTGCCCTTTTTTTTCTTGTATTCTGTAGATAGTAAATCTCGTGGCATCTTCTGTGAGACAGGCTTAGCATGGACAGAGGTTATAGGGAATAATTACTACAGAGTCTTGAGACTGGATTTAACTCTTCCTTTGCTTAACTGGAAGTGATAAGTCCTAAGAGCTAGAAGCTCCAAGGATTTATGTTTAAACATGTTGAAGGCTTTGGAGTGGGAATAAGTGGGAGCAATATGGAGTAGAATGAATTTTTCCCTCGTCTCACCAATGAAATAGAAAAGAGGCATAATCCATTAAGGGAAAACAGTGGGACAGTAGGGAGGTGAGTAGAAAGGCTGAGGCCTGGTTTCTGGTAATTTTTTATTGTTTTGGTTGCTAGAACTGCTTGTAAGTTTAGTGACAACATTGTATTTGTTGTTGCAAAATACTAGTGCAACAGAGCTGAATCTGTTTGGATTTGACACTGAGAAAGCTGATCTGGTCAAGGGTGTATCTGCATAGAAGGGGGAGCAAAGAGCACCCATCCCTTCACACCACTGTGCACCAAGATATAGGATGTTTATCTGGGATGTGAGAGACTGAATTCAATTTACTGTTAACAACTGAGCATTTTTGGGTTTATGCACATTTTTCAATTTCAGGTTAAAAGCACAGCCAGCCAAAACAATAACAGATGACGAGCACCTCATTTTTTTTGGTGAAGTTTCTGAAGCACCTCACTTTGTATCAGCTTCTGGTTTCTAGTTCTGATCAGTGCATGGCTGCAGCAAGAGAGGTGGACAGTGCAGATCGGTGTTCCACAACTGTGGATTGCAAGATGGCATTTGTGCTGTACAGCTCTGGAGGATTTAAGCTTTACCTTCAGGAGGTAGGTGGGCCTGCTGCAAGCTATCACTGAAAAGTGTCTGTCCACCTTTTATGTAACATCTGATGAGAGAGCATTGCTGAAATGTGGCATTTATCTGGAAGTGTTCCCAGAAATCTGTCTCCTGTGACCTTTCCAATTAAAAAGTTTCCTAGCAGTTCAGCACATGTTAAAATGCAAGGATTTCAGGTATGCCCCTGGCTATTGTCATCTCACGTCTATGAGGACAGCAAAGTTACTGGGAAGATAACAGGTGGAAGATTTCCTCTCAGAGAGATAGCATAGCAAGCTGTGCATTGCCTAAGGAAAATGTATGGGATGCCTGGCACATAGGAACATTTCATTAAGCTTAAAATTTCAATGGTTTTATGAGTTTGGAAGGACTTTATTCCTAATATTCCTTTTATGTGTTTGGAAGGACTTTATTTTTAATATGACCAATACTGAACCTTGAGTACAGCTGCTGACTGGTAAAGGTGTAAGGGAAGTAGGTGGTTCAGAGCTGAGTGTTGGAGAGTTCCTGAGCAGGCCTGGCTTTTGCCCCAGGAAGGGAGTGCTGTGCAGCAGAGCTCCCTGCGGTGCCAAACTGAACTACTGATGCACCTGTAGCTTGGGTGGTTGGGTTGCTCTTGGATTTTGTGCTGTGAAACAGTAAAGAGGCAGGCTTTTTTGGTTCTTTGTAGGATATCTCTCTCAAGTAAATCTTTTTTTTTGGTTATGCTAAACATTTGGAGTGACTATTCTGTACCACCTAACAGAGAAGCTCCTTCCGGTTTGAGAAGCTCCTTGGCACATCTGTGTTCAAGAGCACATAACTGCCATACAGTAGAGATGATGATGTCTCAAAAGGCTTGTTTGTATGAAGGAGCATTGAGCACATTAACTTACTGATGGTTTTTGCCTGTTAGAATCACTTTCATGTGGCTGACCTTCTACTTGTCAGGGAGCCTCAGGTAATAATATATGGTCTGTAGCAGCTTGTGCACCAAAACTTCCTCTGGTACCTGTGGGGGATAAGGGTTTCTTACTGACTTCACCGTTTGGCTACTTTCCAAATTCAATACGGAAACGAAGATGACCAGCTATGTAAGTTTAGCTGCAATATTGTGGCTTCCTGTCTGCAGGGTAAGAGCATTGTGGATTGTAGGAAAACCTTTAAGTATAATAAATACCATCTCAATAACTATACTTGAGGTAGATTTGCCCGGAGATATTACAGTCAGCCGGAATGACCTGGCTTTAAAAATATCAAACACAGCCATTATGCTTTGAACACAAAACTTAGGTAGTTCAATTGCAGGGATTTGAACAGCAATGTAATTTTCTCTAGAGTTTTGGGGTTGTTATATAGGTACAGAACAGACGTAGACATACCATTGCACTTTATTTTTTGGTCTGTCTTCTGGTGTTGGTTAGCAAACCTGGAGGGAGAATTTGTCTGCTTCTGTAAGGACACAATTTTAGAACAGTCAGAACAGAAATTTCTCAGCTAAAGAGAAGAACGGAAGAGGTGATGCATTACAAGAAACTGATTCTTACTCCTCTAGTGGAATAGATTGATTTTGTGCTTCTGTTTTGTGATTCTGGATTTTTGGATTTTTTAGGATTTTAGAATAGGTGAATTTCAAGGGGAAAAGCAAAGACATATCCTTTCTGAGAGAAAGAGAGACAATTTTTGTATCTTGTATATTCCAAGATACTTTGAGCCTGCTGCATCTGCTCACTTTTGGAAGCTTTTCTTAAAAAAATATGCAGCAGACTACTAAATCCTGCAATATGAAACTATGTTGGATTGTGTGGTTTGAGGTGTGTGTTCACTTGTTTTTAGGAGAAGCTGGGACTTTGGTCTTCTGCTGAGTTAAAAGTCAGTAGCAGTTAAAGTTATTTTCTTTCTGAGAAATTTTTTGCTATTAGCCTGTAGCAAAAATTAAAATACTTAAGCTGATTTTTTGTCCCAATTTGTATTTTCAGTTTTCTTGGGATAGAACCTGAAATATTTCTAAAGAATCTAACAAGAAAACAGTGAAGTTTAAGTGCTTACTTCTACTGTTACTCTTGTGGTTATGTCACAGCTACTTTATGTATGTCTTCCTCTTTTCTCTTTATTTCTTGTGCCCTATAGGGTTTTTTGCCCATGTAAGGTAAATGTTTTCAACTGTTATAGCTAAGCCAGTAGGTGAGGCCCTTACTACAATTCAGGTTTATAATTAAAGCAGTTACTAGTGCAATGGGTGAAAATCAAACCTGTTTTTAGCAGAGTCTGTTGCTCTGAACACTACCAGGAACAGTATCAGGTCCAGCTTTTCAAAATCTCATGAGGAGATTATCTTTGCAGTACTAGGCTGAGGTGTTGGGTAGGCCTGCTCTTTGGGACTCATGTTGATTGGCCGCTGTGAAGTAAGAGAGATGCAGGAGAAAATATTTATGTCTGTCTGATCTACTGAGAAACCTTAATTATTTAAAGAAAGTTGCTGATTGTTTCTGCCCTGAAACATCCCGTTCTTCCTTGTCTTTTATCTTGCCATCCACATGCTCCGTACAACACCAGACATCAGCTCTAGGACTCCCTTTATGGCACTTGCAGAGTGTTAAATGTTAACAGTCACAAAGTTTTAGGTTTTGACACGAGTCAGTTGCTAAGCCTTTCATTAATGCATCATGTAAAATGTCATTGCTGTTTGGGGGTGTACGAAAAGGGAAAATCCGGGCTCTGACACAAATGGCACAGTGATGCTGTAGTCACGTGACAGAGGTGGAACCGAAACTTCTTGGGACAATGAGGGGAAGAGAAACCCAGTTTGTAGTTTGTGATGGCGACTAAGAACTTCAATGCAAGAGCTCATTAGAGAGTTCTTCTGTCACCCAGGCATATTTCCACCAGTCAGGTGATCTGGTTGGTGCTTATCTCCATGTTTCTTTTAGAGGTGAGGTTTGTATGATCATACTTTTCTGTCGTATATCTTCTCCTTTTCCCTCCTGTTGTTCTTAAATTACCCAGTGATTTCAGCTAAGTTTACTCTGAGGGGCCCTGGTACAAGCTCACAATTTATCTCTTCTGTTTGGCTGCCTGCCTGATAAATACAGGCTTTCCCTTTCCCACCTACCACTTTTGGAACCCTGAGAAGGGGTAGAGCATGCTGGGGGTGGGAGGAGGAAGGAAAGATGTCAAAGATGGTGATGGAATATTATGTGAGGGTCTGGCAGCATTGCTGGGGCTGAGATGGGATGGTGTGTGCATCCTTTCAGTGGGAATGAACAGGTGACTTAAACAAATTATGTCCTTGGCTAATCCTTGGTGTCACACATGTGACTGGGTTCTTCCATGATGGCAGCAGGTAACGCCAGCTAGACACAGTTCCTGTGTAAATATTCTTGTGCACAAGGAGTCTGCCTCCACAGCAAGGATAGCCTTTCTCTTCAGCTTCTTTTTCTCCTTGTCCCATTTGCATTTTCCACCCCTCCACTGTCATTTCCCTTTTAGATCTGCTTGTGGCAACCACGTAGGCTGAACAAGCGAAGCACTGCCGTCTGTACAGATGGCTGTCTGTCTTACTCCTCCTCCTGCTGACACTGCTGTCAGCACACACACCTTCCAGTGCACAGGCATAGGGGAAGGGAAGCATCTATCTCTGCATTAGACTTGTCTCTTTAAACTGTATGCACAGAAGGTTACGTGTCAAGGAGACCAGGGAGCAGAAAGATCTGTGAACACCACTACAAGCACCACTGAACTTCTCAGTGTCACTTCAGACTCTTCTATAGCACCTCACAAATGAATGAACAGTTTTTATGCTGTGTGATGGTCGTACCTAACCTAGTTAGAAAAATTTTCCTTACAAAAAAAAGTTCCTGCTGAAGTATTTATAAAGAACAGTTTTTTAAGCAAAACCTGCTGGGCAATTTTCCGTTTCAAATATTTGATGAAATCCCAAGTTATTCAGAGAAAGGATGAGCCTTTCCATATGAAAAACTTAATTTTAAAATATACTCCATCCTTTTGTTTCAAAAAAACTTTACTGGTCTGGCAACCAGTGCTGAAGTAAATCCTGTAACCCATGCAAAGGGCACCTTTTTTCAAGTGAGATGATGAACTTCTGCTGCACTGCTGCTGAAGCTCAAAAGGAGAAGCTGTTTAAAATTATGACTCCTAGAGAAAGCCAGTGATGGAAGAGGTTATGTTTGAATTGAAAAAGGCCTGAGAAGGCTGCATACTGAAGCCATGTCTTACAGGGATTCCCACTCTACCTGGACACCTTTGATCATGTCACCTTCCTTCAGACTGCACCTCAATGGCATTCTGGAGATGGGAATTTTATGTTGAGATGCAAAAAAAAAAAAAGTTGTCATTTTTTGCACTCTACAGTGAGAAAAATGGTCATGTATTCTCTCCCTCCCTGCTAAGAAAAAAAGGGGAGTAAAAAAGTCAATCACATGCTTTCTTGCATTATCATTACTAGCCATGCAAAACCATGCTTCTGGCTGATCCTGTCATTCTGGAGGATTTTTGAAGGAAGATAAAAAGTCAAATTTTCATACTTTGTTTTCACTTTCTCAGAAAAATTAATTATCTATGTAATCAGATTTTTTTTTCGTTGTTATGGTGTACTTGGTCAAAGACATACTCCAAGTGGCAGAAATGCTTTTTGATTAATTTTTTTGCATGGACACCAATTAATCATCATAATAAGCTATATTCTTCTGTGGGCTTTTTTTTCCTCCTGAAATATTACTAGGCAATATCCTCTTCCCTAGGTTTTAAAAAGTCAGTCAGCTCCTGAGATCAGTGATTAAAAAATCCAAGATCAAGGCTCTGCAGCAGACCTGTTTGTTACTTCTGTGGCCATTGATGCTGTACCTGTCTGAAAAGGAGATGTGTAAAAAATAACACTGAAGAAAGTTATACTCAGTGCTCCAGAACACCAGTCTCTGTATCATCTGGTGAAAGGCAAGAAGCCTGGATGATGGGTTCCATTTTTGGTGTAACTACCATCCAGAGGCTCAGCAAATGAGTAATTTTTTTTTCAAACAAAGCATTGAACAAAGCAGCTTCAAATCCATCTTTGTAATCCATCAGCTTTTTCTGGTATTTTCAAGCTGTTTATAGAAGTTACCTTTGATTGGGGCTAGTAAAAAGGAAAATAGATTCACAATCAAAACTTCAAAATTTCCAATGTTAGGTTTAAAATTGCATATCACATTGTTAAAGCTGTCTTTGTGTTCAACAAAAAAATAAAAAATCTATGAGCCCTTTCTTTGTCATAAACTGCTTAAATCATTACAAGATTGTACAAACCTAAGAGAACCATTCATGTCTGCGTAGGAAATATGTCTTCACTCTTTCAAGTAGGCATGATCTAAAATCTGCATTTTGGGGTTGTGTGTTTTCATGCTTATTCTTTCTTCAATGCTTATACTGGAACTAAGAGAATTTTCTGTTAAATAGCCTTTACTGCTATGCAAATTTGACTGATAACTGGATAGGAACATGAGGAAATGAAAAAAGGGAATTTAATGTCAAATTTTTTGGTTCTTTTTAGACTTTTCCCCCATCAGTCTTGAGCCAACAGCATGGGCATTGTCTGACCTCTGGTTTGAACCAACTTCCCAAATCAGAAAACCATAAATGAAAAGCATTGATTCCTGACTTGATTTTCTATACCAACTCCCCAGCTGCATCTTCCAGCTTTTGATAGGGAGCAGATAGAAAAAACAATAGCAATGAGTTTTTGCGAGGTTTTTTTTGCTTTTTATTGTTACTGTTATTGCCTAGTGTGTCCCCATGCTGAAGTAGGGCCAGAGGGAGGAGAGTTCACTGCTTAAAAAGCACAAGTAAGATCTATGCTTAGATCCACCTTTGATGGCAGTTCCCCTCTCTGCCCTTCTAGACAGCTTTATTTTTGACAAATTTGCCCTAACAAATGCTTATCTTGGCAAGTGAGTGGAGAATAGTCATACTCTAATATAAGTGCTTTTGCATCATAAACTAGTATGCAATAGTGCGAGCAATAATTTACAGTTTCGTTTAAAAAAATTCAGAGAACCAAGCTTGCAGGTGTATTATGGAGTTACTGAAAGAAATCCTTTGATGTCAAGCTGTCTGCTTTATCATGTAATTTTTTTTTCAAGGTAACATATTTCAGAGGCTTTAGTTTCATATACCATGCCAATACTAATTGCACAGTTCTGTCACCTCTTGTATGAACAACAGCAGTGACAGTGGGACACGTGGCCTTAGCTTTTACCAAAATTAAAGACGTTTTGCCAGGAAGGCAGCAGAGAATGATTCTGCTCCGAAGGTTCTGTGTTCTTGAAAAAGAAACATTTCTGCATTGAAGTCCTTTCAGCTTGCTTTCTGAGTACTTCAAAAAGCATCTAGATCTGATTAAGTGAATGTATTTTCTCATCAAGCCTGGGCTTTGCCTCTTGTCTTTGCTCCACCTGACAGGTGTCATCTTATCTTGGGCTTGAGCCGTTAGAGGCTGGCCCAGGAGCTGGGGCTGCGAGGTTGTTCTGCAGTGCTGTGGGTGGCTGTGAGCAGAGATACTGCTCCTTGGCTGCTTGGGTGCAGAGAACAGCCTCCTATCTGGGAAGCTGGAAAGCTCCTGATAGCCTTGCATGAAAAATATTTGTGGCAGTGCCAGTAGAACCTTATTCCCTTTATTTTAGAGCTCACGTTCATTTATTTATCTTTTCAAGTCTGTGGCCAGCCTCCTATCCCTCAGCCTTCATAGTGCAAGGAGAAGCAATAAAAGTAAAATATAAAGTAAATGCAAAGCAGACCAAAGACTGAAGATGAGTGGGAGGAAAAAGCCTCATGACTTTTACTCTGAAGTCAATTTTAACAAGAGAAAGAGCCTAGAGGTCCCTCCTCCCTCCCCTACCTTGGATAGCATGCATTTCTCAGTTTGCCCTGTCTGTGTGACAGCCACAGGAATAAGCAAAATCTGTGACTGTAAAGGCATCAGGAGTGCTGCCCTCCTAGATTCAATCAGTCCCATGTGCCCTTGAATTTGACAATTGAATTTTCAGCCTGTTTGTTCATAGTAGAACTGAATGACAGAAGAAAATGACAGCCTGCATGAACTACCTTGAACAGAGGTGCTCACCTGTCTCTGGTTTTTGCATGCTGAGAGATGCAGTGCCACTCAGCCTGGCTAAAGCTGTGTCCTGGGAGAAGCTTTTGAGCCCCATATTCATAGCTTTGAAGGTCATAGAAGCACAGCGGTAAGGAGTTGTGACTGTGTGACTGTTACATTTAGCATTGCCATTCCGTGCTACTTTAAAATGTGTTGTTTTAGTTCTGTGGGTCATCTGGTCAGGTTATCGGTTCAGTTAGGGGAATGGGATGCTGATGGTTCACCATCCTTTAAAATAAGCTCTGTACCATAAATGCTTTCTTGTTATTCTCAAAATTGGTTTCCATGGTAACTCTGTCGCTGGAACAATCTTTCTGTTGATGAAAAGGAGGAAAATCATTTCCTTTTTAGGCATCCTGTGCTCAGTAAAATTCCCTTTTTGCAGAACCCTGTTTCCC
Source organism: Agelaius tricolor (assembly GCF_023055355.1). Classification (NCBI taxonomy): domain Eukaryota; kingdom Metazoa; phylum Chordata; class Aves; order Passeriformes; family Icteridae; genus Agelaius; species Agelaius tricolor. Next base: position 21,216,711 of record NW_027269268.1, read on the forward strand.
TCTAGGGAATCAGGATTTTTATCTCTGTTCACCTCCACCAAGTGTGCTCATGGTTTCACCCCTACAATTTCCTTCTTCCACTCCTTTCTGCCTTTTGAGTTTAAACCATTACTTCTGCTTCAGAGATAAAAATCTGTGACGTTTGTGCTCCAGAATTCCTTGGCATGTGGCTTCTATCTTAACCTTCTGACCAAAGCTTCTCGAATTGCACCTGATTTTTATGAAAACAGAATAACTTTGCTGGAGTGCTCTCTGCAGCAGGTCTGAGAGGCTGTGTAATGCAGGATGCTGCTGGATATCGAGCTTCTCACCTTTCCCATTTTATTGCTGACTTGTTTTTTCAGCTCGGCCTCAGGATGCCTTTCAGCCAGAGCCCTGGATGCCAAGGCAGAGCCCAGTGATCTGTGCTACAGTGTGGAGCTTCTCTTGAGGAAAACTAGTGATTGCTCAGAGATCAGTCATGCAGAGACTGCAAACAAGTGTTGAACTCTGCATGTGCTGTAATGTCTTGCTGCAGAAACAGCTGTTGGTGTCAAAATGAGACACAAGAGGCAGCTTTAGCGTTAGCTTTAGCTTGATGTGGGGAAAGGTAGCCTCTGCAGCATCAGGTGGCTTTGAGACTGAATAGCTTTTGTGGAAAATGTGCTTCAAATGTCAAATGCCACCCAAAGTACAGTTGCATTGCAGCCTGGCCTATGGAAGGGACCAGCCTAAATATATCTTTCTATGATCGCCATAAACAAGTCTTGCTAATTTTTTTTTCTTGAAATTAATTACATTTTACTTATACCTCTGTCTTACCTGCAAACTTAGGGAAAGATCTTTACCCCACAGTGCACTTTCTCAACTGAAGCTTTAAGCCAGTTTTCTCAACTGGCATGCTTTAAGCACAACACAGCATCTTTTGTTCCTGGCCCCCAGGCAGGTTATTGAGCATTTTTCAACATCTGCCTGGACATCCCTCGGGGTTCAGAGTATAGCTGTGCTAAATGCCACAGGAGGCATTTGGGCATCTGTGTCTCTTCAGAGCTTTTCAGGAGTTCTACTGAAATCACTGGGCACCTAAAAATCTTTGTAAGTTAGTCTCAGGTCTCTTCCCTACCAGATGGATTAAAATAAATAAGGGAGATTTTGTGAGGGATTTTTTCCCATTTTTCTGTTGTTAAGGACAGCAGGATTGTAAATCATCCTTTTCTGCAGGAGCAGTTGAACCTGGTTCTGAATACAGCAGAAATATGCAAACTAGATGAATGTCATTTTGCTTACTACTGTTTCTAGGACCCAGAATACATTGGACAGGATTTGAGGTCTCAACAGCAGCAGATTTTTTTTTCAGAATAACTATTTTTGGAGTTGACAGTAGTGTTGTGTCCTTTTCCAGTTTGACAATCAGTCTCATCCACATTTAATGCTTTTGAAAGATGAATGCATAACCTTCAATTACTAAAAGCAGAAATCAAAATAAACCAGATTTCAAATTTAATCCATTATGCTTTTCCCCATGTTTTCTTGATTGGAATGAGAGTGTTTCCTAGGAGACTTAGAGGTGAGTTTGCATTCTTTTCCTTGAGCAAGTTGCATGAAGCATCCTCTGTTTTCACATGCTTGTCATGCTAAGTATAATAAAGAAAATATTGTGAGTTTTTCCCAGATGGGTAGAATTGGATGCTTAGATTTGGATAAAGCTAAGGAAGAGAGCCTAATTCACCAGCTGAAGACTGATGAGTTGGCATAAAAACTAGATGAGTCCTTTTGTGGGTTGAGCTAGAGTATGTCCATGCAAACTCCTAACCTCTGGTTCTCAGGACTATGAATTGTGGGGAATATAAGATTCTAGCTTTTTACTTCATGTTTTTCTGGTTAATTGCACAAAAATTTGTCCTTTTAGAAATATCAGCCTGTCCTCCTTGCTATTATATGTCATATTAGAATATAAATATGTAAATAATTTCAGAACATTTTCTTCTATGACTTTTTTTTTGTGGTTTTTTTTTTTCTGTTGCTAAGGTGATTACTTAGTGAATGCATTTGATTGATTTTGATCATCCATAATTGTATGGCCACAGACAAATCCAAGCAGCGAGGCACCAAATCAAAAGTCTGCATTGAGTAGTGATCTGTTTCTTGATATGCTTAATTAAGATCAAATAAAATATGGCTACAGACAGTGTAATTCCTAGCTTGAGTGGTAACATGCTTTTACATCTATATGATTTACTGTCCCACTCTGTCTCTGTAATCCTCTAGTTCATGCTCTTTACACATGGCAGTTACCAGACCACAAATGTATTTTCAGGCTGAACCTTTCACCCTTTTTTTGCTGTATGAAAAACAGTTGCATCCCTCCTTTTGGTGTTTCAGTGAATCATGATAATGATTAAATTGCCTCTTGAGATTCCTATGCTACCAGTTTCTAGCACATCTGTAAAAGAATATTCTTAGCATCAGTTCTACTTAATTATTCAAGGTATTTAACCTAATTGTGAATGAGGAAAAAAAGTCAGTTGGTAAGGTTTTGGGGTCTTCATCATGCTGCTGAGTGCACACTCATATGTGCTCCTGGACATTAAGAGCTTGGAGACCTGAGAACAAGGTACCAGGGTTACCCCATGTGTTTGCAGTACCTTGACCTGGGAATGGAGGTTTGATGACCACCCCTCCACAGCAGGAAGCACCAAAGGGAAAACATGGGCAGATGCTGGCACTGTGGTGTTTGGGCTTCTCCTCATGTCAGATAAGGGGCTCTGTGTGGTGGTGCAGGCTGCTGGAGCAGTGCTGGATAATGCCTCTGGGGAGTTAAACCATCCACAGGGATTCTCTCCTGGTTTCATTCTTCTGGCACTTAGATGAAGCTGCTAAACTGAGCAATGTTAGTGGTGGGCAAGGGAATTCCCTGTCCCACAGGCTCTAGCACACAGCTCTAACAAGCCTGCTCTGTATTTCTGGCTGTATTTATTTTGAATTTGCTGCTCAATTTTAATGACTGAATAGACCTCAAAGTTGGAACAAATCTGCAAGTGACAGGACCCTCAAGGTGCCCCAGAGCTTCAGCAGCAGTGTTCATCCATGGCCTCTCACTTGCCAGGTGGCTCCCAGGTGGCCCAGGGGCAGGGTAGGGGGGGACATGGCACCCACCAGCAGGGACTGGAGACCCTCTGGGACCTGCAGTGGGAGCGTGTGCTGTGCATTGGCAGGGCAGGAGTGCACACAGCTGCAGGAGGCTGGCCCTTCACCAGGCAGCCTCCATATGTACATCTTTCTCCCACTTCTCCAAAAATTAATACACTCAAACGTAGTTTAGCTGCAGGGATGCACTGTAGATTTCCTTAGTTTAAATGAACTGGATCAGGGACTATATCCCCAGATGGGGTTAAACAGGGCATGTATTGTTGCCTGCCTTTTTACACCTAGGAATAAGCTTGTTGCTTGTTAACAGTACCTAGCAAGTGACAGAAGAAAAGTGGCCTTAAACCTGACTCTGGCAAGGAGAAAAATCAAATGGAAATATGCATTTTTAATACACCACTGGGTGAGTATATAATAGCAGAACAACATTTGTTGTAACCTGATATCCCTCAGGAATGAGGGAAAAGCTGACTGCTTGCTCCACTGAGCCAAAAAAATAAGAAAACATGTAAGTGCAAGTGTGCAGTCAGCAGCATAAGGAATAATGCTTCAGAAAGCTGAGAACAAAGCTGGAGTTCTGAATGTTAAAGGCCTAACAGTTTTACATAGAAACACAACTTATCATTGGTAACCTCTTTGTAGGGATGTCTTCAGTGACCTGAAAAAAGTCCATATCCTTGTGCATTTATCCAGCCACCAGATAGCTCTTGTGGCAGAATCTAAGGAAGTACTTCATGTTAGCTGTCTTCTGATTTCTTGCTGGAAACTAAACAGATTTTGGATGTAAAAATATAATTCATTACAATAACCAAAATTTATTTCCTAGGGCAGATGTGGTGTTTTCAGAGGTCTGATGTTTTATCAAGGCCTGTAGAGGAGCAGCATAGTTGCATTTTATTTGAATATCACTCAGCATATACAACAGGCTTAGAAAAGCAACTCTGGCCTTCAGGCACCTGGCAGAGTACATTTTTGGCACAGCAGGCAGAGAATGAGGCATCCAGCTCCTGTGGCTGATGATGTGCATGGGTTCCCATCCAGAGTGTGCTGGAGCTGTACTGCTTCCTGTCCAGCTGTGAGTGCCATACCACTGGGAATAGCTGGTGAGCAAAGGGCCACAGCCCTTGGGATGTCAGTACAGCAGCTGAATGCTTGCACTTCCCTGGGGAAAGGGCAGAGCTGCTGTGAGGTGAAGACCTGTGCATTAAAAATATGCTCCCCTAATGAACAGAAAGTTCCTGCAATTATTTGGAAGGAGGCTGTACAAGTGTCATTTTTGAAAGACAATGATAGAAATTACAGTTGCAGGGAATTGCAGATGTTCTGTGAAAAGAAACGAACAAGCCTAAAATTGCTCCCTGGGAAATAAAGTAAGTCTTCAAAATTTTCAGATCTCCTGATTTTCTGCAGCACTTTTCTAGGCAGCATTCAAAAGTGGATTAGAAAGTTGTAAATATCTAGGCTGATTCCTGGCTATAGGAATTGAACAGAAATATTACTCTCTCAGCTCTTCCCAGGACAGCCTGGGCCTCTCTTCTCCCCAAGGTGCTCTGGGGTCTGCACGTGACTAAGGCTTCTGCAGAGACTCCTTCAGCAACCAGACCATGTCAGGTGAGGGGAGTCATGTGGCTCCTGTCCCAGCATTGCCTCCCTACCCTTGGCTGAGCTGTCTGTGGGTACCACTCAGGGTTCATGTCTCTTTTGTGCCTCGGAGGAAAGCTTGTCTCTAACTGGGCACCCATGCCTGCCACCCTTGAAGAAGCATCCCACATTTACACGTGATGTTTGACTTCAGTGGTGATGGAGCTGGGCCTCTGGAGAGCACTTCAGTACCCTGTATTGCAGAAGTGCCATGAGATGCTCCACTCCTGCCTAGATTTTACTGCTCTGCAGTGTAGGTATCCAGAAAGAACTGTTCATGCTGTGGGTTGAGTATGGGAACCATCAGCTTTGTTGTCCTCTTGTCATTTGAGTTGTACTGCTCTAAGTACCCCATCACCCACACCACTGCTGCCCATGCAGCCTGGGTGCAAGGCAGTGCTTCTCCTCATCCCACATTAAAACCACCCTTGACATGAATACTGTTAAATGCCAATGCTTTGGGGTGATCAGGAAGGCTTTGTAATAGCACCCCTTGTCCTCAGGGAGGGATTTATTTTCTCCTTTGTTATACTGTGGCTTTTTTTTTTTTCCCTAAATGAGGAAAGAGCTAGGTGCTGGAGGAGAGCACTTGGTGACAAGCTGGTGGCTGCAGCCACACATGTTTTCAGCAGATAGGTGAGCCGAGAAGTCAGGCCATGCCCAGAGGAGATCCCTCCTCATGGCAACTCTCACACAGCAGGCAGGGAACCTGGCTGCAGTTGGAGAGCCTGACCTGCATGTGCATCATGATGCCCTGGCACTGAGCTGGGCAGCAACCAGGTCCCTGGATTCTCTGGGCATGTTAAAAAAAAAGGTGGCCTTATGTCTGTGGCCTGAAAAATCCCTGGTACTTCACAGACTGTGCACATTACGTTGTTTTGGGTTACCTAAATTTCCCTCTCAGTTTTGGATGGAAATGAAACTCTTATGTGCTGTCAAAACTGGCAGGGGGGTGGTGGAGGGGGGAGGAGAATTTTGCACGGCAACATCTTTTTTTCAAACAGATTATTCAATCAAGTAACTGCAACTCACAGGTTTCCAATTGCTCCCCTAACTGCCCTCTGGCCGGTACCATGAAAGAAATAAACACATTCAACTTCTTTTTGTGAAAAGAGAACATCTGTGACCCATTACCATTGGATGTGGAGGCAGTCTTGGAAGCACAGCTCTGGCAAATTTGCCATTCACTTCTCCAGGAGTTTGGCATTGCTGTTCTCTTATATTTCATCAGCATGTTTATTTTTGTTATAGTAACACTTCAGGACTTAAAAAAATAGCTACAGCAATATTTTACCGTGTTTTAGTAAGCTTCTAACAGTACTGTTTCCAATTTGGGTGTATTTTTAAATGTGTTTTACTTTTGTGCTATGTTTTTTCAATGTCATCAGTGCATCTTCCTCCCTTAAGAGCATCTGCACACATGTGGAAGTGCTGCATTCTTGACAGCTGTGCTTTTTTCTGACATGCTGTGGTACTAAACTGATTCCGGTTGCTTTACACTTTGTCCAGGCTTCACCCCTTTGAGCTCAAATTTCCCATGCCCATTATCTGCCTCCAACTAGTTTATGTTCATTATTTTCAATTGCAGTGAAAAATGGCTCCACTGGGCTGAGGACTGAGGTTAAATAAGACTACATTTTACCCCCAGTAAAACCTTCTGCAGCTATCAAAATTGAAAATTAGGCACATGGTAACTCTGCTGTGGCTCACACCATGTCCTTTTCCAGCCCATCGAGCTTTGCCTGCAGCTGTGTCCCAATGAAGTACTGTGGTCTTAGGAATGAGATGCAGCCTGTGAGACATGACATGCCTCTGAGTGCTGCTGAGATGTGCCCAGCCATTACTGAACAGCATTTGTCATGCTGTGAAATCCTATTTTACTGTTTTATTTCTAAACCTGCTCAGGCACCATGGCTTTTTTACAAAGCTGGTATTTATTACACCTGTTTGCTACAGACTGTCCTTTCAACCTACTTACAGGCATCCTGTTTTCACATGGATCATTGCCATTTTTGTGGGGGTCTCCCTCTCCTCATCATTTTCCCTGGTGATCAAGAGCATTGGGGGTTTTGCCAGGGAAGCCTGACAAGGCAGGAATGGGGACTTCATGCCACTGCAGCCCAAGAATACCTGTAACCTTCACCACCTGAGTGAGGTGGCATGGGTAGGGTGGATGCTTATTTTTGGGATTCAATAGGATCTTTTCCTCTCACCTTGAGATGTTACCAATGCAGTTTCTCACTGTGGTTATACAAACTGCATGCTCTTGCCTAGAAATGGTGACAAGCAGGGTTGTACATTGAAAAATGAGTGCCTGTTTGGGAAACCACAGTTTTACTGATGCCTGTTTTACTGCTCTTTCCCTGAGCTTGTAGGTAGTGTAGTTCTGCATTAAATGCTGCCTTTTGAACAGTCCAGGGATGTGCAAACCACCTAGACCAAAAGCTGGACATCTTGTGGAAGCATGGCTGCTGCATCCTGCCTTGTTTTTATTGTGTGTGCTCTGGCTGTTGTTTTCTTTTATTCATAACAGCTTAGAAACACACATATCAATGGCTTAGAAATCATTCCAGAACGAGAGAATGAATATGCGAAGGTACAAATCTCAAAGGCAGAAAAAAATTTAGAATGCTTTTCTTCCCTTTAGTCCAGGCGTGACCTTCAGTGGTAGAAACTCAATGGGCACCCCAGATTTTCTGTTCCCCCTCCTCTTTTGTGCCTAGGTACTGCCAGGCTCTCAGAGCAGCGTGTCATGTTTTCTACATGATGCCATCACTTCAAACCGTGCAGTGAACTCATGGGTTTAGGGAGTCCAGCATCATTGTCTCTGAAGCTTTCAAAGCTTCGCTTTAGTTTTAAATGCCTCTTTAAGCACAGACAATGCTCCAGCAGGCTTGCTGAAACTAAATGAAGCTTATAAAGCTTTGAATGCTATTGTAACATGGTGGGTCCCGCAGGAGACTGCAAAATCCTGCTGTGTGCAAGGATCCACCACGCTTTCAAGTGGATGCAGTGTATGTGCTAAAAAATGTAGGCAGAGCAGGGCAAGGAAAGGACAGAGCACATCAGCATATTTTTTTAATTACCTAGCATTTGATTGATACCACAATGGTAACAGTGCTTTTAAAATAAAAATATTTACTATCCTTTCTTCTTCAGTACACAGAGGAGTTTGGGAGATATACATATATATATATATATGTATGTATGTATACTTAGGATTCCAGAGCAAGGGTTTTTTTTTTAATAGATCACTTAACCATTATGCTTTTCTTGTCAATATTTCAGAAGTTGCACCATTCAAATATCTTAATATTGTTCTATGTTCATCAAACCTTCTGTGTGATCATATAGATGCTTCCTTTACCATGCAGATTTTTTCTATCAAAAATGCATGAGAAGAGGGAAAATGAAAAAAAAGTAGGCCAGGTAAGCACGCTATTTTTCTGTCTGTTTAATAACAACCTAGAAAGTCAAAGCGAGCTGGCAAAAATTCTGCTTAGAAACAAGATGTTTGTTATCCGCAGTAATGAGTGCGGTGTCATTAACAGCTTATTGGGGCAGTGCCGCTGCCTGTTCACTCTCCCGTCCTCAAAGAGGCGATGGATGGGCTGCTGACCCAGATCGGACGCGTAAGACGAGAGCGATTCCTCCCTGACAAGCCTCAGCAGAAACAACTGGTCATTAATTGTAAAAATTCTGCCAGCGTGTGGTTTTAGAAACAATTTGTACTTCTTTAATTACGCTGCCAGGGCAGGCTTTGTCCCAGACACTCTTATCAGGCTGAATTAGTCTTTAAAAGAATTAGACTCAGCCCAGCTCGAGCTGCACTCATAATCTTCGCTAAGAATCTTTGCTAGGAATGGGGGAGCGTGCAGTGGTGGAGCGCATGACAGTAATTGTCACCAGAAGGAAGAGAGAAACTCTTGTTCCCGTACTGTTTTATTATTCTAATGATTCAGAGGGGCCCTGGCGGAGATCGCAGCCCCGCTCTGCTGGGAGTTACACAAACATTGAGCTGGAGGGAGAGTGCCTGCTCCCAGAACGCCGGCTGGCTAAGCAAGGCAGCGGGGAGAATGCCAGGGAGAAAAGGGAGGGCTGCTTATCTTCAGCTGTCCTGCGGGCAACCGAGCAGACTTTTATGGCTGTACCGTGCCAGATTCTCTCTCGCTAATTTTTTTTCCCCCCTTTCTTGTGCATTCAGCCATGAGCTGGTCTTTGGGGATCACATAGGTGTGTGCTCAGGTTTGAAGGACCTGGCTGTCCTTGTGTGGGACTGAGCCCTTGGTGGACGCTCTGGTCACCCAGCAGGGGTGTTTGGGTGTCCTTTGGGGAAGAATGAGCTAGCTGGGCAAGGAGATGACCCAAGGCAAGGCGTTATCACCTCTCGATCTCTCTTTGGGATTTGTAGCCTTATCAGGGGAACTGCCCAGTGCTGCACTTGCTGATAGGGCTGGCCCCGGGTGTGGGGATGTGTAGCCATGGGGCTGATAAGAGGAACTTGGCAAGGGAGGAAGGCCACTGAGGAGGAGGACAGGCCCTGAGCTCCACTGGAGCCTGATGCAGACCCCAGGGTGGGCATATCAGCTCATGCCAGCGGGGCTTGTCACTGCTGGTTTCCTTGCTGGGGATGGCAAGGTGAAGGTAACACTGCAGAGTGAGCTGACCGCTTTCTTGGGGCTTTTAAAAGAAAAATATACCACCTTCAGTGCATACTGCCTCTCCAACTGCACCTAATTGAAATACCTAAATATGCTCAACTTATGTGAAGCATTGACTGCATGTGGTGCAATACATGGCTGCAAATGATATGATTGCATACTATGAAGTCTTCTGCTGGGCTCAGTTCCCCCAGAAATTAATTCTGCCTAGAGTTTCTGTAAAGTCTCACATTTTTTGAAAGGTAAGTAACTATTCCCATGTTGCAAGTAATGGGGATTTGTAATGGCATTTAGGGCTGGATTAATTTTTGTGTGCTTTATGATTTGCAGAAGTTTACAGCACTATTTCCAGACTGCTGTAGGTAAAACTTAGCTCCTATTCCTTGTAGTTCAAGGGCAAGGCAAACAGTAAAAATAAATATTTCAGCAGCATATCCTACTTCTGAAAAAACAAGTCAAAGATTTTAAAGTATGACAGCACAGGGATTTGTTTTGCATGAATACTAAGTGTGTCTACAGCCTCAAGAAAATCTTCTCTAGCTGGAAAACAGCATCATCAATAGGTCTGTGAGCTTCGAAGAGCAGTGTCATGTTTGCAGAGAGCAGGAGGTGCTGCACCAGGTTCACAAGTTATGCCCCCCCAGTGCATCATCCAACAAGTTCTTCATCCAAATGTTTTAACAATTGTTTGCTTTGCCCGGTGAGTGGGGTGAATCCATTTGCTCCAGATTAGTCAGTATTTTCTGAGGAACAGAAAAGTACCATGGTAGCCTATCAAAGAGGGCCAGCAGGGACTTGCCAGGCAGCCTTTGTTTCCCCTTTCACGTCAAGCTCCTTTTCACCTGTGGATCTGCAGTCAGACTAGAGGAGCGAGGTTGCTCTAAAATGGAGCATTTCCACATACATGGCATCAGGTACATCTCATCTCATCTCATCTCATCTCATCTCATCTCATCTCATCTCATCTCATCTCATCTCATCTCATCTCACACCTGAGGAACAGTCTCAGGTATATTTTGCTGGTAAAGGGATGCACAGAGGCACAGGAGCAGCAATGTAATTCGGCTGCCTGCTCCCCTCTGATGCCTGTTACACAACAAGTATCCATGCTCCCCATGCAATCACATCGTGGCCCTGATTTTGTCCCAGTCGTGCCCATTGCATCTGAAAAAGCCTCCAGAAAGCAAAGTGTTCTGCTGTTCAGATTGGTAAAAGTGGCTCTACCATGACTGTAGAAAGCCTTGATTCCCCTGCTCCCCAGCCCTTTCCAAAGCTGCAAACATGTCCCTTGCTTTACACAGAGCAAGGGGGAAGCATTTCCAGGGTGAGTCTTGTCCCAACCTGGATTGTAGCTCAGGCCAACTCTCTCACTTAACATTTTTAAACCTGCTTAGTTAAACCAAGACTGTCTAGGAGTTTCCCTTTAAACCCCAAGCTGTGCCCTGCCAGACCCCTTCCTGCAGGCACTGAAAATGGAGTTGACTTTCAGACAGGCAAAAAATCATCAGCTCATGCTGGCACAACGTTTTAAAAACTCATCAAGAAAAGCTAGTAAGTTAAAATAATGTTACTCTACAGCTCTAACGACTACTCCAACTGGAACCAGTTGTTTGCAGAAGCAATGGGAACTGCTCCCTATTGAATGCACAGCACGTTCATGGTGCCATGCAGCCCCTGGGTGGGGTTGTCATATAGGAGGAGGTACTCTCTTTTTCTCTACAGCAGGTACTCAGGCACCTGTCCAAGCATAGACACGTTTGCCGACACAGAAACATCCAACCATTCCTATTTTGAAAGGCTGTGTTTCTCTGCAAGCCCTGGGGTGCTCTGGGGCACAGGTGGAGGGGTGCCAGTGTTCCTCTGTCCATATGTGGGAAAGCCCAGGCAATGAGGTTAAAGACACAGGGGGACAGCGTGGAAAACAAAAGACCTGTCTAACCATTAGGGAGCAGGAAAAAGAGGGAAGAGAAGACAGAAAGAGGAGGATATGGGCAGGAGACAAGGCTGTGCTGCCAGCTGTACTTTGGTGGTTGTGCAACATCAAATGCCAAAGTCCTCTCCTTTAAGAAGAGAGTGGGCACTTCTTTTGTGGAGACCCACCTGCATCTCCAGTCAAACCTGAATGGCCTCTGGGTGGGAAAAGCTTTTTCAAGCACCGAGCAGAAAGGGCACTGGGCAGGTGACCCACCACCGCTGGGGACCAAGGTCCCAAATGTCCTCATGTGTTGTCTCAGTTCAGGGCTAAAAATGGTTTTTGTCATTTCTTTAGCTTTATTTATGAGCCTCTGCTGACCGAGTCCCATGCTGCCAGTGTTTGTGTGAGTTACTATGTGTGATGGGTAAGGGGAGAACCAGATGCAATCTGGGGCCTGTGCAAACCTTGTTAGCAGAGTATTTGCTTTACTTTTCTCCTTGAGGTTTGCAGAACTAGTTTAACAACTGTTTTTTCCCATAATTAAGGCATCTGAGGGGGCTTTTTTTTTAGCAGAAAGGACTTTTTAAAAAGCACTTTAAAATGCAGTTAGAAGGGAATGTGAAATACATGTTAAAACCTTGTGACCCTCACAACTATCTCTGGGCTCTGCTCTACACTTCTGTTTTGCGAACACTGTATAATTCCTTGAGAGATCCAACAGGCACCTGAAGAGTTGCTTAAGACCAAAACACTGTTGTGTCAGAACAGCAGCAGCGACCCTCAACATAGAGTGCTGCCAAGCAGTGAAGGAATACTGAGGCAGATTAACCGGACTGGTGGCACTGGAAGAGGCTGCCCTCCCTAGAGACCTTCAAAACCCATCTGGAGGAGTTCCTGTGTCACCTGCTCCAGATGACCCTGCCTTGGCAGGGGGTCGACTCGATGATGTGCAGAGATTCCTTCTGGTCCTAACGATCCTGTGCAATAGGACCACCAGATCGGGAACTTTGATTGTCTTCCCCCTACTACACGCCCCCGCCTTCCTCGCTGCGCTCTCCCCTCCCCCTCCGCTCGGCATCCTGGTTTCTTCCCTTCGCACTTCTCGTGCTTTTTTGTTTCTAAAAATCACCGGGGAGCCCCGGACCCCGGCGCGGTGACATCTCACACGGGCCTAAGGGCGGGCGGGGTGTAGGGCAGCTCGCCGTCCGACCGCACGGCCGAGCTACACAAAACCGATCCGTCTTTCCCACAACGCCTCTCCCGCCTCCCTCTTGCTTTGCGGGGGACTTGGCTGGGGCGCCTCCAGGAGCGGCGGGCCGGCCGCGCTGCTGCCGGGCCATGTGCGCGGCTGGGGCGGGGCGGGGCGGGCGCAGCCGCGCTGCGGGCGGGGGCGGTGCCCGGTGCCGCGGAGCCGCCCCCGCCGCCGCCCGCCCCGCCCCAGCCGCAGCTCGGCGCGGCGCGGCTCGGCATGGCGGGGCTGCGCTTCCCGCAGCACGGCGGCTACTGCCGCGCGGCCGCGGCCATGAACCTCCTGCTCGGCGTCTTCCACGTCCTCCTGCCCTGCTTTCGGCCCGGGGAGGCGCAGGGACAAGGTGAGAGCACCGGCGGGGCAAAGCGGGGCGGGGATGCCGGCACTGCCCGCTCCGGGCTTGAGAGCGGAGCCGCCGTCGCCGTCCCTCGGGCGGCTGCCGCGGTGGCAGCCCGGGGACACAAAGGGGGCCGGGACGCGGCTCATCTCTGCCCCCGACTCCGGTTCCCTTCCTCCCGGCCCCGCGGCACCCGCCGGGCCACGCGTCTCTGCTGGCCCGCCCCGGCGCGGGGAGTCCCGGGCCGCCGCCTGCGGGCTCCGGCCGCCCGCCCGCCCCCTGCCCATCCGCGCTTTCTCTCTCTCTGCCCCCGCAGCCATCGAGCCCATCCCCGGCGTGGTGGAGCTGTGGCAAGCCGAGGAAGGGGAGCTCCTGCTGCCCGCCCAGGTGAGGGGGCGCGGGGGGTGGGGGCGGCGGAGGGGCCGGGGCCGTTGCGGGCTGTGCGGGGGTGTTGGGGCCCGGCGGGCGGGCGCGGGGCCGGCGGGGCGGGGGCGGCTTCGCCCGCTGCTGCTGTCACGGCGCAGCCCCGGCCCCGCGGCCCCCCAGCCTGCGCTAGCGGCGTGGTTGTTCGGCTTCATTTATTTTCTGTTTGGGGTTCCCCCCCCCCCCCACCATTTTAATTATTTATTTATTTTAAACTAGTGCATTTGTGGTCGGAACGCACCAGACGGGCCGGTCGTGAATATGCATATATTTATATCTCAGGCCTGCTCAGGTGAAGCCATTTTTCCCCCCTCAAATGACACATCATTTATGGTGCCGTTCCTCTCATTCTAGCGCATTTTTTTTGGTCTTGTTTAGCCGCTTTCGTTGGGCAGTAACAAGATGTGATAAATTCTGTGCTGGCGAGAGGAGCCAATATGGTACAATGCCCGGCGGGGCTGGTGAGCGAGGAGGGGCGCTGGAAGCGGGGTCTGGAGTTTATGGCATTTGAGGCAGTCATTTAACTCGCACTGACGGACTCTGCCATATGTTGATCTCGGCCTTCTAGACTTCCAGGCACCAGGCTCATAAACGGGAAGAAGCAGTCCTTAGGGACATCATCTTATATGAGGGGCAAAAACGGGTAATTTATTTGTCTTAAGCCCATATATCATTCTCTGTTTAGTGCTCAGCCACTGACACCCATTAATGTAAAGAAAAATAGCAGAAGTGCTGTTTCTTAGCTAGCTAATAATTGATGCTGCTTCCCAGGACCCAGCATTTTGTACTGTTATGAAGTGTTATCTATTGCATGTCCAAATGATTTTATAAGATACATTTGTTGTGCTGTTGAGATTTTGCCTGTTGCAGATGTGGTAGTAGCTAAGGGGAGGTGTAGAGTCGCTGTGCAGAGATGTTTGAGGAGCACAGCCTTTTGCATCTGCGTTCTTTACAGTGAAGATATTAAGATGCATTAGATGTAGAACTGTGTAATGTAGTCATTTATAGTTGCTTCTCATAGCGAAGCTGCAATTGAGTGATGATGACGTGATGTTTACTTCCTGAGGAGATTAGGTCCTCTTGGAAAACACGTTGTTCTTGAGCATCCTCATAAAAATATGCTTTAGCTTGGCTAAAGAAAAACCAGGCATAAATGACCCGTGAATGTGGCATAGTTGAGCATATGGTCTTGCTCAGTTCTTGCAGCAGTGAAGACAAAGCTGAGGCTGCTGTTCCTCCATCATTTCTCTTGAGGTTACAGGCAGGAAAGAAAGAAGTCTTCTGGCTTCAGTTGTGATGGAGTGAGAAGTAAATTACAATAGGCTTGCTGATTTAGGAGGTTTAAGTCAGATGAGCTGGTCTCTGAGTACTAGTGGTGCATTGACTGGTTTGCATGGGTTTTCCCCTCTGAGCTTGAGGAGTACAGCAGCATCTGATGCATGAGTGACTACTCAAGCTGAACAGAAGGACTGGTTTTTGTCTTAACCTTTTGTCAAACAGGTTTTAAGACAAAAATTTGGTTACAGGCCCTGATGCTTACTCTTTTGTTTCCATGTGGATTTGGGCTTTACCCAGCCCTTGTTGGGCTTTAGCCCCGTGACCACATTTGAAACCACCTTTTCCATTTGTTGTGGTGAGGAGGAAAAGAGGTTTCCCAAAGTCCCTGCAGATGTGGTGAGGGACCCTTTCAGCACCTCTTTTATGGAGTGGTGGCACTGGTGTGCAGTGGCTGGTGATGGCTTTTCCCTGGATGCCCAAAGAGTTGAGGACTGCCCATCCAGCCACGATCCTCTGGCTGGTGTTTGTGCAGTCCTAAAGACATATCAGCATCGTTGCCCTCCTGGGTGACTGCTGGGATGGTGAGGGGCATCAGTGGAGAAGCCAGCATCAGTTCCTGAGATATGGAAAGTCGCTACATCTGTTAACATCTGGCTGCCCTTTGTTAGAGAGATGCTTAAACTTGCAAGAGGTTTATTGCTTGTTGATCACGTTTCACTTTAAAAAATGGTCTGACCTACTACTGCTACAAGGAGGTTTTCCATGTTTTCTTTCTTGCAAGAACAGAATTTTTTGGTTAAACTCTTGATGAGGATTGTTGCCCAGTGTTCATGTATCACAGCAGTGGTGATGTGATAGTGAGGGTGTAGTGACAGGGAGAACCTCCTTGCTTTTGAGTGGTTAATAAATGTTGTTTGGTAGGGAATATCCAAGAGTTGCTTCATTCCCATGTTTGAAAATGGGTCTTGATGAAGACTTTGGGAAGAGGATTGTTCTGGCCCTTTGATTATGTTGTTTTTCCTGCTTCTTTTTGGAGGGAGTGTGGCACCAATGAGGATTTCACCTGCAGAAGTGAAAAATCCAGCGAAGGAGCTGTGCATATTCCTCTGCCAAAGCACCTCCCTCCAACTGCTCTCAGCAGGAAAATGGATTAGGTTGCCCTGTCTGCCAGCCCTTTAGCCTGTTTCTGGCGGGTTACCAATGCTGTCTGATGGATGTTTTTCTCTTTCTGTCATGGCTTTACACTATTATCTTATTTTCCATGCATCATCAACTGCATGCCTGTGACAGAGCAGTTTTGAGCATTCCTTGCTGCCTGCAGAATTTGAGGATGAAAGTTGGGTGGATTGGTAACCCATTCAGCCATCCGGTTGCCTGCGCATGCTTTTGTTCCAGGAGCATGTAGCGAATAAAGACATCACGTTAAGGGGTGAGGGAGGGGATACAAAGCGTTTTAATATTTGTAGTTGCTTTCTAGGCCTTTCACAGCATCGCTTTGTCTACGTGAACTGCATGAATTTGCATGCTGGAGCGCAGCCGCCCAGGGCCCCCGTGCCTCCACCCCGCTTGGTTGTTCTACCTTCTGTTTCCTCTTGCTTCCCTTTCATTGTTTGTGCTTCTCGTGTGCCCCCTCCCAGCTTCCCTCTTATACATATTTGTGCTTTTCCTTTTTTCTCCTCCCCTCGAGCTTGTGGGCTTTTGATTCTGGCTTCCTCTGAAGGCTGCAGAGCTGTTTGGGGATGGCTCACCTACTGCTCTTGCTCTGCAGCCGAGCCCGAGGGGTGCCCGGAGCGCTGCAGTTGGTGACGGTGTGCATGGGGCGTGGGCTCGTGTGCTGGGGCTGAGGGGGAGCTGGCTGTATCTAGCCTGCTGACTGTCTTCCACTGGTCTGCTGCTTCCTCCAGCATTTCAGTGTTTCTTCCTGGATTCCCTTTTTAGCTCTGAGACCAGCTGGTTTTTCCCAGTCGGATGCGGTGGCTGTATTCCCTTGTGCCCATTTCTTCTTTCTTGTTGAAGGTGGTGTGAAGCGTGGAGTAACCATGGAGCACCCACTGCCCTTGCTCTCCTTCTCCTTGCTCTTAACCTCCCTGTCATAGCAAATGTCCCTGGGAGGGCAGCTGGATTTTTCTTTGAAAACCAGTGGGATTTTGACATGGAAAATCTTGAGTGTGAGAGACTTGATTAGAGCAGTTGTGGTTTTTATAGGTCCCTTATAATTTTGTGGTTTTGCATGTTTGTTTGCAACTTGTTAATACATACTCAAGTAAAATACTTGAGAGAAAAGCTCCTTTATGTGAGACTTGACACCCAAGCCATTCACCACTAAAGGCTGAAAAAGGTCCAGATATTTCCAGCCAGGTTGTAGCACTTCAGTGCAAAGCTGAAGGGCAGTTAGTTATGTTTTAAACATACACATACGAGTGTAGGAAAGAAACACGAATGGCAATTGTTGTTCATGGCCTCCACCACTTAAAAGAGGTATCAGAGAGTCATAGTTGTGTGTTTCTGTCTGTCAGAAACCATGTAGGTGGTTATTGGGAGCATCTGAAGACAGGGGCAGGCGGGTTGGGTACCTGCAGAGCACTTCCCTTTGGCCCCTTCAGTTTGGAGGGAGGGACTACCTTAAAATGACGTAATGAAGGTTAGGTTTTAGTTCTTGTTATGACAGCTGAAAGTGACAGCAAGTCATCAAAGTCAGTGTGTACCAAACTGTATTTTGGTGTCAGTGCAGTGCTTGATGTGATGGGTTTTCTGCTGTTGCTGTGTGTCACATGTAGGAGATGAGCAAGATGTTTCCTTAGAGGAACACCTTGTGAATGTTTCAGTTTGGTTGCATATTCTAAGGAGATTACAATAACTTCTTGTTTCACTTTACTGTGACATTGTTTCAGGTGCTTGAAGTTTAGAGAAAGATACAACAGTGTTTACTGTATCACAGTTGTTATAGGCACTGGACAAATACAGAACTGCTGGCTGAGTTTTCATTAAAAGGCTCTGCTCAGGTCTGTAAGATGTTACTTTTTTCTTTTCCCAAGTAGTAGGGGCTTGTCTTCAGTTTCTGTTCTTCAGTGCAGCTCAGGGGCTAATAAGGTTAATTGTTCTGCTGTTTTTGAAAGCTGATGAAGACCTTGATCTTACATATATTCATCAGAGATAGGCGGCACTGCAGTGTGTCATTAATGAGCCCATGGGCTGTGCGCAAATTAGATGTACAGAGTCACCTACTTCAAAGCAGGGTTTGTCTGAAGACACACACTTTGTGTGAAAGTCTGAGACAGGCTTGGAGTGGGAATTGTGTTCCTCTTTGGGCTTTTAAAAGGCTTCTCCAGACTGCCAGCTGAGCTTCTGGATGGTGCTGATAGCACTTGGGGCTGGATGGCCATGCAGATTATGCAGTAGCTGTCAGCTCAGGCTCTTGAGACTTGTGTGACACAAGAGAGGGGCTTTCCAACAAAGATAAGCACCTGCCCCATATTCAGGATAGCGTTAGGAGGAAGGGAATTTTTATCTTCTCATAGGTAGACTGTTGGGAACTGCATTTCTGCATTTTAACTTCCAGGAGGTCTTGCTGCCTTCCTTCCCTGTAGTCCTGTAGTTTGAGAATACTAGTTTTTCCTTTTTTTTTTTTTTTTTTTTTTTTTTTTTTTTTTTTTTTTTTTTGTAAATCCTCAGTGTAAACCTTCATGCGCATATAGCCTGGATCACACAGATGAGTGATGAGTGAAGACAGGAGAAAGCTGGACACTGAGGTCTGTGTGTGATCAGAGTTGAAGGTGGTTTTTAATTTTTTTTTCTTGCACAGTTGAGATGTGCTATGGCTGCACTGTAGACTGGGAAGTTTGCTTCATTGTTGCTTGGTGAAAAGTGAAGAGGAGAAATAGTAAGGTGGCTAGTGTTAAGGGTGAGCACAGTGTAATGACACAGACGCAGGTTTCTGATGCCTGGCAGATGCTAAGCCATTTAAAGGAGGAACTAAGCCATTTAAAATGAGGATAGCTTGCTATCTGGCCGTGTCAGAGGAGCTGTTTCTGGAGGAGGTGGATAAGGAGTCCTCTAGTTCTGCTTGGTATTGTACTGAGGTCCTAGAAATACAAAAGGAGCTTGGAGAAGCTGGAAAATGTGATGGGTTTGTATCATGCCATCCTGGTGAAGTCTAGCAGACAGGCTTTGCAAGGTCTCTAGAGGAGTGGCTGGGTCTTCATGGGGGCCAGGTGCTGGGACCTTTAGGTAGATCTGAGCTGAAGTGCTTTGTTGTGTCCTGCAGATCCTGGAAAATTAGCATGGTGTCTCCAACCTCTGGGCAGGCATACAGAAAGATTGTGAAGTCCTCAAATTAACTTGTACTTCCCTGTCAATCTTGTTCCAGATTTGGTTATGTTATGGTGGAGGCTGGGCTGCTTCTCTTGTATGAGCTGCTTGTGACAAAAGATGGAAGTTCAGATGTGTCTGGTAGCTTTTGGCAAGATCTGTATTAGTATTATCCATAAGGTCATTATTTTAGACACAATAATTATTAGCATTAATGTTAGCATTCAGCATATTTGCTGCCATAGTGTGGTTGTTGTTTTTCCTCACTTCATGAAGCTCAGGTCTTCAGAAATCCTGCTGCCTGTCCCATTCAGTAGGCAGGTAGACTGCGTGATGTGCTTAAGCATTTGAAGCCTGTAGAAAGATGTTTTGTGTTTACAGGTGGTTTTTTTTTTTTTTTCCAGTATGTAGTGAAAATAGGTAAAGTCAAAGCTGGTGGCTTGGGGCCTGTTCCGTGATATGCTTACGTGGGAAACATGTAGGAGGGGTGGTGGAAAGTACAGCCTTTTAATTTTAAAAGATTTTTTCCCCTTACCTTTTCATTGCTAAGGTCTCTAGTTCGTGTCTTGTAGAGCCATCACCTGCAGAAGCAGAAGCTGGGAAAACTCACCAGCTGTTCCTGGCAGGATGACTGTGACCTCCTCCTGAAAAATGTTAATTGCCCTAAAGTTGTCCCTGGTTTCATCAGCAGGGGTTGAGTGGCTGTAACACACTTCATTTTGAGTTGTACCTAAAGCTTTACTGGAGGTCTTGGCCAGTTCAGAGTAGCTACCTCCTTGTTTTAAATGGATTTCCTGCAGGGAGCTCATTGAACCAACACTTGAGTTCATTTCTGTAGACAGCTCAAAGTGGTTTGTGGTGAACTGCAAGCTGACACAATTCAGCTGCATGTCTTGAAAATTACCTGAGTGCAGAAACTGAGCTAAGAGGATCTGTTCAGAGCTTCTGCTCTTTCTGCTTTCTGTACATTCTGCTAATCAGTGATAAGATCTGGATTTGGGACCTCACTGTGCCAGTTGGAATGTGGTACTTTGCCTTTGCTTTTGGCATTGACAGGTGATCTGCATTTCAAGGCATTCTGCATCCTATTTCCCCAGGTACTGGCTATTGAAATTTACTGATGGGGCAGAAAATTTGAAAGTAGAGGAAATAGTCTTTCTGTAGTTTCAGGGTAATTGTTGGCTTTAGATTGGAATTCTGTCTGTGAGAGGATTTAGTACAGATGCATAAATGAGTCTGTTCAGTCAGCATTTGGGAAGAAACAGCAGAGTACCTAGGTTAAGTCACCATTTATCTTTTGCAAGATGACCTGAAACCTGAAATGGGATGTCCATCAACCACCTTACCTGACTTGTAAAGGAGTTAAAGGAATTTTAAGTTTCTGAATTTGTTTTGCTAACAAGTTACATGAAAATCCATCTGTGGTGGAGTTAAAGTGGTATATATGTCCAGTGTAGCATGTTGCAGTTCTGAGATTCTTACACAGTATTTTCTCTGTTTGTCAGGGTGATTCGGAGGAGGATGTGGAAGAGCATCCACAAGAGCAAAGGTAAGCTAAACTCAAGTGGAAGCAAGAGCATTGAAGTTAATTTTGGTTTTTGCTTTAGGAAATACCAAAGTGTAATTAGGGCAGACTACTAAAACATTACTTTTTTCTCCTGCATGTGAAATAGTTCTTTATTACTTGTGTCTTACAATTTTCTCAATTTAATGTTAATATTGATTTATTAGGAAAACCAAAAAACCTGTGCTCAGCATATGCAAGTACAAAATACCTTCTTGCATCTCTTTCTCCTAATCCTGTCTCTAAGATGAATTTACTTCTCATTGCTTTCACACAAAAAATTAAATGTTTATTAATTGTTTTGTTGTATATTTTGTAATTAATTTTTTAAGGCAAGGGACAGTGGTCCATTACAAAATTTGTAAATGTAAGCAGTCTTGGAGTGCTAATTTGCACCAAGGCAAGGAAAGAGGTGAGGGAGATTTAAAGCCAAAGGTTTGTTAATGTGTTGCTATGGAACAATAAATATTCTACCCTTATGTCTTGAAATCAGATAAATAATGAAGCTCTTCAAAACTATAGCCACAGCTCTGCGGTTTCTGTTAATATCAGGCCTTCTGTTTTGAAGGGTTGGGTAAATACCATCACAGATTATTTTTTAAATATGCATTTTGTTTCCTCTGATCGTCTAAGTTAAAATGCTTGGACATCTACCAGTGAAACACTTCCTTCCTTTGGTATGTGTTAATGTGGTTACAGCTTTCAGTACCATGCCAGCCAGAAAGATCACAAGACTTTATATAAACATGTGGAACAGCACCGTTTTCTGATGGCAGCAGTCAGCCACAAATGCTTTTCTCATTTATCTCCAGTCTTTGCCCTTAGCTTAGTTGTGAGAGCAAACAGATCTGATAACACACAAGCCTTGAGCTGGGCAGAAGGAGTAAGCCTGGGGAGCGGGAACGGGATGGTTATGATGGGTCTGTCCTGCACTGCAATGCTTCTTCACATGGCTTTTCCCCTTGCTGCCCCATTGGGAGCCTTCTCATCTGAGCCCAGCATCACATTAAGCCTCCTGTGCCTCATCTCCGTGGGAATTACAAAGATGGTTTGGAAACAGGATGTGAGAATTACTGTGGCTGCTGACAGCTGGTGCTGATTACTTGTGCTTGCCTAAGTGCCCCAATTCCTACCTGCAGAGGGAATTTTTTTTTCTTACCTCCTCTTGTGAAAAGAAGGGTAAACTACTGAAAGCTGCATTTCCCTGCACAAATACAGAAGTTTCTGATTTTTTTTTCATCTGGGAGCTATTATGTTTTGGATGCAGAATTTTTACTGTGTAACTTTATTACCTGCATGCTTTCTTTATTGAGAGGTAGTCAGAAGGAAGCAGTCTCTAGTGCTGTGCTTAAGTTTGTTTCTGATTGTTTCCTTAGTAGTCAGAGAGAGGTAATTTAGGTAGAAAAAATTTCTCTACTTGCCTGTTTTTCTCTGGAGGTGGATGGGGTAATTGGCTACTATGGCAATAATAAAAATATTGAAAATAATTAGTTCTTGAGACTCAGAGAGGAAAAAGTGATTTGACTGGAGTTTTTTTTTACATTATTCAGGTGCTTAAATTTTTTTCTATTAATTATTCATTTTCAAAACTGCATTTGTTTTTTGGGAGTGAAGTTTGTAGAGGTTCACTTGCATGGTGGAAACATCCTTCTATTGTCATACTGAAATGCTTCAGGAAACTTGCCTGAACAGATCCTGGCTTGTGTGCATCTTCTAAACTATTTTGGTTTGCTGCTGTATGTAAACACATACATAGACCTGTGTGTGCTTTACAAACTGAAGGAATGTTATAGTGTGGACTTCATGAAGAAGAGGCAGCAAAGGTACATTGGAAAGGTTAGAATTTCTTAGTTTATTTCTGGATTAATTTTCATTCCTGTAGCTTACATTGCTATATGGTGAAATCATGGGGATTTCCTTTTCCTGTAGCAGCAAAACCTGAAGCTTGCAGCATCTTCATCTCATTGTCTGACTGCATGCCCTGGGGAAATCAGCTGAAGCTACTGTAATTTGCTGTGAAGCCCCAAGAAGCAAAGCACCTTAATGTACGGGATAAGCAGAAGTTAAAGGAGATAGAGAAATCAGAAATTTCCCCAGAGATGAGGGAAGTATAGGGAGTTCATAATCTTGGTGCATAAAGGAGAAAGTCTCTTTCCAAAACATTGTTTTATTCAGTTTTTAATCTAGGTTAGTGGGTTCCTTGGGAGCTTGTTAACCTACTTTGAAAAAACCAAACACAACAAGAGCAGTAAAGTATTAACAGTCTGTTAACGGACTTCCTGTGCATGTGCATCGTAAGATCTTCCTTTTGGGGTGGTCTTCTTGGTTTGCTGCTCTTGTGGCAAGTGCACAAGGGAGATGAATGTGGTCTTACAGTTTCTGCCTTAGGTTTAGCTTTAACAAATAGAGAAATTTGCATGGAGGTAAAAGACATTGTAAAAATAGTAATTTTTGTGAAGAGCTATTTCAGAGGTGAATGAGAAATGCTTGATTAGGTCCATAGGTTTGCAGCTGCCCTGAGTGAGGAGAAGATCATTGTCAACTCCTTAATTTCCACCCTACGATTCCTGCTATTCTGATTGCTTGGATGCTTCCACAGGTTGCTTCATGCTGTTTTGTGTGTCTCTGGATCAGATTCTGAAATAAGAAATGCAGCATAGTAGACACTTGAGTACTGCTTCAGGACACAGACTTTAACAGAATTAAAGTCATGTGTATTTGTACTAGCCTGTCAAAAAGCTTCGAGTTTCCTTAAAAACCTTTTCTTACACTTGAAAGCTAGGAGTAAAAAGATGCCTTTCATAACAGTCAATGACAGGTGTTGACAAGAAAAGGTTTTGTTGTTGTGTTTGGAGGTTAGGTTTTTTTTGTTTGTTTTTGGATTTTTGTTTGTTTGTTTTTGTTTTGCATTTTTTTTGTACTGCTGCCCCTTAATCCAGGTGATTTTGGTTGCCACAACTGGCAGTTACAAATTTTGAAGTTTAGGTTCTTGCTAAAGCAGCATAATGAGTCAGGACCCAAGGGAATGGCCTGAAGTTGTGTAGGGAGGTTTAGGTTGGATATTAGACAAAAAGTTTTTCAGCTTTTCTTGTTGGCCACTGGAACAGGCTCCCCTGGGAAGTGGTCAGAGCTTCAAGCCTGACAGAGTTCAACAAGTGTTTGGACAGTGCCCTCAGGCACCTGGTGTGGCTCTTGGGGATGGTTCTGTGCAGGGCCAGGAGTTGAACTTGATGATCCTTGTGGGCCCCTTCCAACTCAGGATATTCTGTGAAATGCAGAAGTCTTGCACAAATAAAGAGACAGTACTGTCAGGTGATGTGCACAAATGATGCTATCAAAATTTTTAGCTTTCTCCTTCAAGGAAGTAGACTTGGACTACAAAAAAAAAGTAATTTCATGTGTATTTCATTATTAGTACTTGGGTTTTTAGGACTTCTGGAGAAAGGTCTTTGAGGATACAGTTTTGCAGCTGGCACATTAAGGAACATTTGCACCAGAATAAACTGCTGTACTCAAGTGGAGCACACATTCTTAATATGTGATGCCCAGTGATTGTCTACGAGAAGGGAAATCCATAAAATACTAGTATGGAATGAAATTAGCCAGGAAGAGGACATTTTCCAGCCTTTTCCTATGGCAGGGCATACTTTGCTTAGAGTTGATGGGTATCAACTGCTAGGAAAATTCCAAGTGTGATGCATTTGGCTCAGTCAGGCATTTCTGTTGAACCTTTGCCTTTGACCTCTGGAGAGCATTTGACCCTGTGGGCTGGAGCTGCTTGGAGCAGTAGGTGGTATTGGCTCCCAGTGGGCTCCTGCTAGGGTGTCAGTGCAGCCTGGGAGTGACAGCTGATGCCCAGCACTTTGACCTCTCCTGATTGCTTGGTGGAATTACTCCTAATCCTGTTGTTTTTGCTGTGCCTGTGAAATAGTGCTCCAGATGTGGAGGAGAAATTGAAGGTAGAGGTAGCAAGGGAGCAGCTTAGTAGCTGCCTGAGAGAGAGCAAAGCAGCGGAGGTGCACAGACTGCAGAATTGCTAGGGGGTTTAGGGAATACTGTGGAGATGGAGTTACAACGTTCGTTTCAGGAAGAATCCAGAGTGGCAGTGGGAGAATGAGCCTCCTGTGCATTTTGAGACTGTACATTGCAATTCCTCCCTGGCCACAGCTTCGTCTCTAGCCAAGAGGCACAAATGAGCTCTGGAGCTGTGGATGGAGTATTTAGACACTTCAGAGGTGACTCATCCTTCCAAAAAGCCTGTGGTCTTAGTGCCATCATTTTTGACAGTCCCAATTAGAAAGTAGCGGGATGGGACTAGTGGTATGCCTGTGTGCCAGATAACTAGCTTGGGTGGTGGCTATGGCAGGAAAAAAAAAAAGATTGAAAAATAGGTCAGGATCAACCAGATTTTCTTTTTCCTTCTGCTTTTTTTTACTGAAATGGCTAAAAATTGATTTTGTGCCTGCAGAAATGTCTGAGTATTAAAAAAAAGGTTTATGTTGTATTTATTTTTAAATATCTTCTATTAAAATCAAAATCAAAGTGAGTATGCATTGGGAAAGTATTTCAAAATGAAAAGTTGAAAAGTAGTTCTGAGAGTGTCAGTGAGTGCTTAAGCTGTCTGAGAGGAACCATCTTAATATTTTTAACCTAAGCTTGTATGGAGTACCACTGATCATTTAGATTGTCATTAAACTTACCCGAAAAGTAAATCTAACTACATGAAAGACTTTTCCTAGAATACATGCTTGGTCTTAACTTGTAATAGTTTATATATATATATAAAAAATAAGCTGCTTTTATGAAGAGTTTAGTGTTTTTAAAAAAATCTCTTTTGCAAAACAAGCAAAAATCCGTGTGTGTATTAAAAAAGAAAAGAAAAAGTGGAGTTTCTTGGGAAAAAGCTTTTTAGTCCCATTAGTGTACTTGCATAATGTACAATTTCTGCAGTATGCACAGAATGTATGTTTCTAGTGGTTAGCACTAAAACCTTCTTCAATATTGGCAAACTTTTGTTTTTAATTGATAATCATGGCTGTTGTGCCCCACTTCCACTTTGTCTAGATCATCAAGGGACTATGAATTTTAAGTTTTACTGGATGCCTAAAGAAATGAAATTTACCTAATCCTTAGAAGTAAGGGAGGAGAATTAAGATGGACACACCCACCTATAACACTTGGGTAAAAATCCCTAAGGAAGCACCTCTAGGGAACACAGGGTATTGTGAAACTGGACTAAAAGCAACTTACTGAAAAGAATTGCAAGAAGTCAGTGAAATTGGAGGTTCTCTTGTAGATGAAGAAACAGATAGTTCCTTCCATAATAATCAGTGTTACTCTTTCTCTCCTTCCTTATGCCTCTGCCAGGTACAGCTAGGGTGGCAGGCTGAACTCCTGCTGCTTTAATTGTTTATCTCTGTTTTATGTGGCAGTTGATTCAGTGATGAACTTTGCCTTGCTGAACTTTGTATTAGTTGCTGTTAGGAACAGCTCTTCATGTGTGCATTGCTTCTTCCAAAATACCTGTCCTTTTACAAAATTATGTTGCTTGCCTGATGGTACAAGGGGTTAAAAAGGTGTTTTGTTTTTTTCCCTGGGACATTGCATGGCAGTGCTGCGTGCTAACAAATGTTTCAGCTATTGTTTGTTTCTTTATTTCTAAATTGTTTTCAGACATTTCATAAATGAGACAAATTAGCCAGGCCAGCTGTACAGTGTTTCATACCAAACTGAGGAGGTGACCCTGTGGCTTTCTATGATCATGAGATAATGGCAAATGACAGTCTTGCACTTGTTTGCCAAGGCCTGTCAAACTTCTGTCCTCAGTGTAGGTCCTACTTGACCTTGTTGGAAATACTTTAAAGGTGATGTGTGGCCATATTTAATTGCTCTGAGACTTGCTGCTGCAGTCCCACTCATCATCAAAATCTTGTCTGTTTGCATTGACCAAACTGCTGGAATGTGTATATTTCTCTCACTTATGTGCACTCTCTTGGGCTGGAGGATGTTCATGGCTGGACCAGAGACTCTTTCATCTATGTTAGCTTGTATGCCATCTAAAATAGACTTTCTCATCTGTGGGTGACAACTTGGCTTTGAGAAACGAAGGCAATCTTGGTATGGCAGTTGCCAGTTGGCACTTCTGTGTTTGTTTGGGTCATGATGCCTTGAAAAGCCACACAGGCTTCTATGGAAACACCAGTTTCTATACTGGTAAAAATAGCAGGCTGGGCCTGTGAGGTCATTGTTTGCACAGGGATTAGTGTGTATGGAGAAATTGTGTTTGTATGGAGAAATTGTGTGGATGTGTGCTACTGGAGGAAACTTTCTCACGTGTAATGATCTGTTTTAAAAGGACAAACTATACTTTACATTTTGGTGCCCTATATAGTTATTTTTTTGTCTTCCTCTGTTAATAATGTCTTCACTTTCTGTTCTCTGTATCTTCTGCAGATCTCTTGCATACTGTCTTATGGCATCTCTACTTTTTTTTTTTAACTCCTGTCTCAGCCATGCCTGAAATGGTTGTAGTGTAGTGTCTGTACTGCCAGAGGAAGAGGATGTCTTGCACTCTGTGGCCTGGTTCTCTCCCTTGCCTTGTGCAGCCCTACAAGTTCTCTGGATTAGAAGAACTTGTTTTATTGCCAGGTTAACATTTACTTGTGATCATTCTCTGGTTGGTTTCCCTGTTGCTCTCTGGCAGCATCAGCTGAAAACGTGCATGGAAGTTCTCCCTCAGTGTCTACAGCCTGTTGTGTGGGATGGGTGCCCTGTGTCACCTGCAGGATATCATCTCCGTTCTGTTTGTCTCACACTGGTGTGGCACTGGTCCAGACCTTGTGGCATCTTTTTGCTCTTTCCTCAGTCCTTCAGACCTGCCTCTTCCTGCCCCTGCCTTTTGGGCAGACTGGGAGTGGGTGGTTGTGTGGTGGTACCTGTGCCAGGGCTGACCCTGCTCCCTTACCTGCAGTGCAGGAGGAGCTGGGGAGGAGCCCAGCCAGATCTGCACTTCTGCTCACTGTTGGTGAGATGGATGAGCAGGCCAGTCCTCAGAAGTGTGGGGCTGAGATGGACAGCCTCTTGTGTGTTAGGAGTAACACCTTTGAGTCAGTGGCTGTGGGGTAGGAGTGGGGTAAAGCACTTGCACTGGGATGATGGATAGCCTGGGGGACAGCTCCTGGGTTTTGGGTGGATGGTGTGGAGATCACACAGTGGCAGCACTGTGTGAACAGTTGCTAGCTGGTGCACACACGTGTACGTAATTTGTTATGCATGTTTTTTTGGGGTTGGGTTTTTTTTTGGCACTTGGTAAGCTCCCCACAGCCTATGTTTTGGGATAGAGCCCACCCAGAATGCATGCCCTTTAGAGTTAGGACAAGCCTAGTCTGAGCAGGTGGGACAAGGGCATATGGTGTCTTATTTCCCATTGTGCTTGGTTCAGTACTGGCTGCAGAGCTGTGTGAGAGCACAGGCAGATCTCGTGGCACAGCCTGTTGGTGCAGTCATTCAGCAAACACATGGGGAAGGTGAGCTTTTAATGCCAGGCCGGTCGCATGCTGCTACGGCTCTGCAAGTCTGCTTGGGAACATGGCATTTTTCTTGTTAAACTTAACTTGATTTGTTTTGAAAAAGGGGATGTTGGGACACATTTTGTGTGTTTAGAGAAGAGGGAAAGAAAAGCAAAAGTAAACAGCTGCTGTGGCGTGTTTGTTCATGTTCGTTTGTAAACTTTGTGTCCCCGTAGCCTGTACTTGCTGCTTCTGTAATATAAGTAGTTCAGAATAGGAACTTTCTTATTATGCTTCTACTTCTACATTTTAATACACTGGTAATGGATTTCAGATGTCTGTTAATCTCAGGCTAATCCTTCTGATTTGTGGACAGTGGGCCACAAAGGATTTAGCTTTTGATCTGTGCGTTTATTATAAATAAATTATTTTCACCTCCATAATAGCTGTTTCTTAGTTGCCTATAAGAGGACTTAATTTGCAGTAATTTTACCATTTTGCAGTTAAGCAACAGACATCTGGAATTGTAGACCAGTGTCAGCAGTCTGAAAATTGACACAATGTAAGAATTTAGCTTCACCATTTTTCTACTCTTGCAGATTGGCAAATTGTGACAAAATAGAAGAAAACCTAAACAACAGTTTGCTCACTTGTAGGAATTTGTGTGCAGTGTGCTTCTGAATGACCAACCCCATTACTCTCATTTGATTATTATAAGCAGAGCATGAAGGGTCTTGAAATCTATCCAATGTAGTAATAAAGAGCTATAGGCACACCTGTTACCTGGCTTTCATCTTTGTGGATACTCAAAGGTGACACAAGCCTAGCTTTTAATGACTCACATATTTTTATTTGACAAGGAAAGGTCCTCTAGGAAAGCTGTGCTCATGCCCTAGCAGTGGCTCTGACTGCTGCATGACTTGTGGGCAAGTGGATGAAGGAGCCTTTTCAGTAGTTTAGGTGTTTGCCATAGTGTAGTGGTAGTTATAAATAGTTGTAAGTTCAAACCATATGTTGTCTTAGACATCATTCTTTATCCACTTTCTTCAGTATGTGCTTTGGGAAGAGACTTTTTCTTTTTGGTGGTTATTGCAAAATGCCCAGCTCCCTTCTTCATCAGGACAGAAAGGGCCCATCCACTTCAGGGAGGGGAACAGTATATATCAAATATTATACTTGCATGTGACGATGGTGTGTATTAACTCTTTTGCAGAGTTCTGAGTACTCACTGCAAATATTTGCTTTGTATTTGTAGAAGTTTGCTTCCATCAAATAAGCTAGTCACCTGGGAGAAACATGTGATCATTGTGAATAATTTAGGTGTCTGCTTGTTGTCTCAGGGGTCCACCATTCTATGTTGTGTCCAGGCTGCCAACTGAGATAAGGAGGATAGAGGGCAAAGCTGGTGGTGTTAATTGTCACCTTATTTTCTTCTCCATCTCCTGGCCCCAAAGTGGTGTACAAATAAAGCTGAGGGGTTTTTGTGTTTTTTCATTTGTTTGTTTGTTTGGTTTTTTTTGTTGTTGTTTGTTTGGGGTTTTTTTGTCTGTTGTCTTGTAACTTTTAGAAATAGCAATGGAAATATAATTAGGCAAGGATAACTCAGGATATTTTGTGTGTGTGTACAAAATAGCAAAATAGACCTTACTTTCTGTAGAACAATTTGACTTTATATAAACATGGGAATTTCTCACACACAGAAGCAGCTTTTTTTGCTCAGAATTATGAGGAAAAGAAGAAGGAAAAATAATTTCTTAGAGGAAGGTGAGAAGTAGGCCTCTGTTCTTATTTTACTGAAGTTCTTATCTTCCATGTTTGCTTCAAGATACTGTTGCAGAGCTCTAACTAGTTGTTTACCATCTGACCCACCTGCATACCAGAACTCTGCATATGGCAAAATCAAGAAATTTAAAGTGCAAAATAATGCTTCTAATTACTGCCTGATAAAAACCAACTTCTGCTTTAAAACTTTGTGAGGACACATGAGGAAGCTGTAAAGACTTGGAAATAATAATAAGAAAGATGGTGTGTCCTGTTCAGTGCTATCAAAAGTATGGGCTGTGTTGTTGTTTGTTGTTTTGGAGTTGGATTTTATGAGAAAGAAAAAGTTCTGTTTAAAATGTTTGTTTGTAACAGCATGTTCCACGAGGAAATATGAGAAATGCAGAAAACAACTCAATATTTATTAAGACTAAAACTTTTTTTGGCCAATGCGATGGTGCCAAAAAAAGTAACATAGTTGCACTTGCATAATGAAAGAGCTCGCTCCCTTTGCAGTACTAAGATTTGAAGCTGGTCTGGCCTTTGGAGACACTTGCACATCAATAGCATGATAATTTGACACACATGAAAATGCTTGGGAATACTTTCAGAAGCCTGAGTTTTAAAAATATGTGTGTGTGTGTATGTGTGTGTGTATGAAAAACTAGTGACCTTAAGCCCAAATTGTTCTGGTATAGATTTTTGCTAACTCTTTTGAATGTATAAATCATTACATATTGCTTTTGAGTTTTTAAAATTGCTATTCATTATTTTAATGTTTCTCTCTGGATCCTGTTTATTTTCTTTGAGACAGTGAAGCATAATTCTGTTGTTGCATATGCACCTCTCAAAACGAAAAGTTAACTTTGAATTGAATAGGGAGTCTCAGCTTTACAAAGTAGATAGAAATAAATGATGACTATCTGCCCTGTTGGTAGCACATTTACATTTTATCTCATGAGGAGAATTTCCCAGCTTTTTTAAATCATGTGAATGTTGATATCTGATCTAGTAGAAATTTAATAATCTCTCTTTTTTTACTCTTCTTTGTTGTACTCTGAGACCCCTGAATTCTGCCATGTTCCAACAGTTTCCCCTCCTGAATTAATGGGAGGCTTGATTGAAAAGCTTTTGAGAGTTCCAGGAGAGGATCCAAAAGGGAATTGTTGTAGAGACTCAGATTTCTCTCTAGCCAGTCCCTAGAACTGGCTTTGAGTCACTGTGAGTGCTCCTGTTGACTCCTGCACACCTCTTTCAGAGCTGACAGTGGCTGTCAAGGAGTAAATCCAAACGTTAATACTTAACACTTTTTAAAGTTTGTTAGTGCACTGAGGTCTGACCTTTCTTGTGAAGCTGCTTAAATTATTTCTGTGATTTCTGGTTATTATCAAAAGCAAATTGAAAAGATAATCTGGTATCCTGCTTCCTGCTGGTATTCATTTTCTGGCGAGTGTTTCCAAAAAGTTCCTCCGTGGGCAGCATGTGGGGTTGGTGGCATGAGGCAACTCTTTGCAGTCCTTCAGCTGCAGGTATTTGTTTCTTATCAGTGAGGACAGGAACAGGTTCAGCAGCCATGCGTGAGACAAAATTCGGTTCATACATGTTTGTGCACTTTAATGCCATCTCCTGGCATTTGTTGGAGCAATGTGTTGTGCTGCCAGTTGGGAATGCACTTGGAACAAAGTGGGACTTTGGAGACTTGTTTGACTCTGAGCCAGCAGTCTCAGTATGATGTGTTTAGCACTGGAGAGAGAAAAAACAGATGCATGCTTGTTTTTTTATTATTTGTGAGGAGGATCCTTTGAATGGCTTCCAAGGTCTTGAGGTTCCTGCATGTTGTGTTGCCTTTTAACTCCACGGCTGTAGTGCGCTTGGACGAGAGGTGCAGTTTACACAAGCAATTGAAATCGCACGTGCACTGGATTTTTTTAGGCTCTCAGACTCCTCCTGGCCTGTGTCGGCATGCCCAAGTGCACCGTGTTCTCAAGGCTTTTCTGGGTGGGAATATGTGGAAGCTGTCAATTACTCCTCTGTTCCAGGCTGGCAGCTTCATAAACAGGTGTGGTCTGTGGGGACATTTCCCTCATTTAAAACCCATCATTTTCACTTACCCTTCAGTGTTAGCTGTTGTCATTGCACAACGCAGCTGAATCCTGAGAGAGTTGAATGATAAAAAGCTGAACTAGTTGAATTCTACTGAATTATCTGACAATACAGTTGATAAATTTTCTTGGAGGATAAATCACAGTGCTTAATTAATAAAACAGTTGGTTGTGTTTGGTAGAAAATAAAAAGTGTAATTTTAAAGTTTAAAGTAATTACTTGACTACTTCTTGGAGTATGAAGATGTGCATTGCGTGAAATGTCACAGTTGTAGGTACGAGGTGTCATCCTGAAAGATTTGGTTGCCTTTGCAGTAGTTAATAATGCAGAAATTATTGTGTGAAGCTGTTTGCTCTCTGCTTGAAGAGTAGGGACAATCCAACAAGGATTATTAAAAGGGTTCAAAATTGAAATATAAAAGGTTTGCTTTTTTTACCTTAGAACTCTACCAAAGTTATTGACAAGTGACTGTCATCATGCACAGAGCTGGACACTCATGGTTTTGGTGCAGTCTGGGCATCAAGCACTAGGTCCTGGCTGAAGCAATGCCATACAGGTCAGCTCCTGCACCACACAGTAGCCTCAAATGCTGAGGATTTTGGAGTAGTGATGCTGTCACTGTACCTGAGTGCTGCCCAGTGCGATGGTTACACTGGTGTCCTGATATTAAATCTCTGGATGGAGGGGCAGTGGGGTTTTGCTGTGGGATGTGGCAGGAGGAGAGGGGTGGTTTTGTTTCCCCTCATTAAGTTCCCACTGTCTGGCTAGGTGCCTGTCAGTGTTTGTCTTGCAGCAAACTACACTGTGAGGTTGCACTGAGTGCAGTTTGTTCCCCTTTTCGTCCCCTCTGGGCTCATCAGTTTGTGTTCTTTGGGGGCAGAGGCTTTGGCTGCACCTTGGGTCCTACTGGACTTCCTGCTGCAGAAACAAAAGGCACTCTGCAACCACCAGACCTTTCTCTGGGAGTGCTGCTTACAGATCACGTCTGCTTTGGTGCACAGGGCTCTCCTCTTTAGGCTGATTCCTCTTACCAAAGCTCAGAGCAGTGTGTTGGGTAAGACAAAACTCAGCTGAAACAGGATGCCACCATCCATGCATGGTTGCCTGGCTGTAGGGAGAGAGGCTGGGCAGCCAACAAGTTGCACATGGCACTGGAAACTGCTTGGATGTGATGCTGAACATGACTGGGCCAGAATTTGGCAGCAGGGGAAGGACGGGGTGTAATTGCTGGAAAGGCAAAGGCAGGGGCAAAGCATGGTAACAAGTGAAAAAATGCTAGAGACTGTGAACAGAACAAAGCAAGGCAAAAAGCCATGCCCCGGTAAAAACACTAAGTGAACAAAGATACTGGCAGGTAGGGAGCAAATGAGAGCTTGCTCATTTCAAGTGATTGGCAAAACTGATAAGGGACAACAGCAGATTTCAATCTTTACAATGAAGGGAAAGATACACAATAACAAAAGGGAAGTGAAATGAGAGAAAGGAGGGAGTGACTGATTCATAACTGCGTGCACCTTGGGTAACCACCACCTCCGTTCACGTCAAATGATTTTAAGGGTCTCTGCAAAACAGAAACAAGTCTCTTGACTGTGGCTGGCAGATGTGTGCAACAGTCCTGCTGCACTCTGACTTGGTGTCAGCTATTATGCAGTCAGTCAGGCCTCACTAGTGACATTGTAGGTTACCTCTCAGATTTTGCCTTCATAAATATAAGTTGCGTAGTCCTATCGATTGCAGTTGTGGTTACCATTTTAAAGTTAAGCTGTCTGCACGTCAATAAATGTACAACAGTAAAGACCTGAACACAGAGATGATAAGTACACTACCATGTATAAGAAAAAATTGTGTAATTCCTGGTTTGTTTTGTTGTTGTTGTTTTTTTTTTTAATGAAACTAGAAGAACAAGAAGCAATGTGCTGTCTTTGGCAAGCGAGCAGCCCTGTAATATATTGTAGAATAAGTTTTGCAGTTCCTTACTGTGTTGTGGGTTTAACATGGCTGCTCAGTTTTTGTGCCTGCCTGCTGGTGCTGTGGGCCATGTACATCTCTGGTTTGTGTCTAAATCTTGATTCCTGGCAACTGAAGAAGGGCAGAGAGCTGAAGGGCCTGTACTTGACCGACTCCTTGACCCGTGCTTTACATGCTTTGTTGCTATTAACTGCCTTTCTTCAATAGCTATTGTCTGATTTCTGTCCTGGTGTGTTCTGTCTTTCATTGGAGGCCTTTGCTGCAAGCCTGCTGCCTGCAGCTCGTGAGGTGCCTGCTGCCTGCTTAGGTATTTCTGTGGCCCATGGCTGACCCAGTTTCTGCAGCGTTTAAACTGCCCTTTTCAAAAGGGGACATTTCTGGCCTTTGTGAGCATTCTCAGTGTTGCTGGGATAATGTGGCTGATCCCGCAGATGCGGGTAGTCGCTTTAAAACAAACACACACCCCTGCCCTGGTCCCCATGCTTTCAGTCTTGCTTGGATTTTTTTTCTCTCCTTGTAAATAAAAACAATTATTCATGCTTTCTGGTCATTGAAGCGATGGGCTGTGTTTTGTTGTTTCTGAAGCAATCACTGAAACGTTTGCTGTGCAGGGAGGGCAGGGCAGTGCCCAGCCATACAGAGTGTATGCTTCCAGATTTTAAGATGAGGACCTTTGCCTTTGTACCCAAGCTGAAGAAGCTTGTTTGGGACTTGGAAAACTTCTGGTTGTCCCATATCATCCGTGACTTTCCCATGCTGCCTGACTTGGAGGTTAAGCCGTTCTGGGTGCGCATACTGGTTTGGGGACAATGACACTTGGCTTGAACAAGCAGATCTTCTTTATTTTCCCTTTACCCACTGAAAGCTTGCAAGCTGTGAAAGGGTTAGATCAAATGTTGAAAACGTGACTTTGTGGTAACTGCAAATCCACATTACCTACTGCTGGCCATGGTTTGGGGCAGCACCTTAAGTTTCTTTATTTCCTCTGTATTTTTGCCATATTTGTGCCAAAAGCCACATCTTCCATTTTGACATGATTGACGATCTGCCTTACATAGCCATGTTGCTCCTTTTTTAGTGTAAATTATTGCCATTGAGTGACAGAAGAAGCCTCTTCAGAGGCTGGATGCACTTTGTTGATCTTTGTCTTGCTCTTGTGTGTCCATCCACGTATCCAAATGCTCCAATAAGAAGGGGCACAGTGCTGTGTGTGAGTCCTGATCCTCAGTCCACCTCAGCTGCTCCTCTGCTGATGAGAAGCCTCTCTGGCTTCAGTGGGACCTTCGTGTGGGTTCCCATGCGGGACCATGGCATTAATTTGCTTATCTTGAAGAGCAAGAAGTGTTGAGAGATGAATGGCCAAGACCAGTTAAATACACCTTTGCGTTGCAGACGGATCTTTTTCGTGTCTGGAGGAGCTTTTCCTCTTGTGGGCAGCTTGAGAAACCCCATGTTTCTTCTGCATGCAGAAGCAAAGTGCATCCTTTTCCTGCAGTAGAGGCAGATGTCTGGTTAGAGGCTTGTCAAGAAACTAAAAATAGCTTTAGTAATGCTTTGCCTTTGGTTTCACAGGTGAACATTTCCAGTTGGTGAACTCTGATTAGCCTCCTAGCTTTGAAATAAAGGACGAAATGCAAGAGTCTAGGGGAGGTAGAGTTTTAATATTGTACTTGATTGCAAGTACATTTTTTAGAGGGTATAAAATAATCAAAAGCTGACTTCCTGCTGTTTTTTTCTGCTAATTTTCCTCTTTTTCCTTTCCTCAGAGCTATCCTGCTGAAGGAAACAAATGTTAACTTGTGGACTTTAGGTGCCCCTTGCTGGAATTCAGAGCCATAACATACCTGAGGTTTCTTTGGTGGTAGACATTTTGTTAATAAACCTGTGAAGCAGGCTGTGTTTCATATGGTTCTGTGTTGTATAATAGCAGAATGCTGCAGCATTTTGTACATCAGAAGAAATTGGCTGAGAGCATGTGCTGTGCATTGGCTTCAACAGATCCCAGATGTTTTGTAAGGACCCAGTGGTTTCTGTGATAAGTGTTGCAACTACTAATCCTGGTAATGCCAATTTTTTTGTTGTTGTTTTTTTGCCAGTTTGAATTTTCTGGTATAAATTTTTTCATATCTGAGTGTTTCCTTTAACAGCGTAATCTAGTGAACCATAAATAGACAGTAGTACTTAGGAGTAGGTCAAAAACATACTGTGAGCATGCTTGTTTTTATTAATAGCACTAAGTCATGGAGCTGTCTTTCCATTTTGCACACCCCAAACCAGAGTGATGAGTGACACAAGACAGGAGAGCTCAGCAAGCTGCACTTTTCAAAAGGGGCAACCTGGGAAATTTTGCAGGCTGTCTGCAGTGGTGTCCTGTCACCTTGGGGGTTTACAGGCTTTAGGTGAAAAAGTAGCAATGATCTGACACTGTGCAGGATTCCCCTTTCTTTGTCTGATTGCAGGAGGGGATGTAGTTTGAAGTATAACCAGAGTTTTGTATGGGAGGCTGGAAGAGAAAAGCTCTTTGTTTGGGAGTAGGTTTATATGACTGTGCTATTGAAGCATAGAGATGATGAAAATGCACAGTGCTATCAGTTAATAAATGCCAGTGAGCAATAAAAAGTCTGCATTTTTTATTGCTATTTTTAAGAGGTTCTTCATAAGGTTCTGTATTTTGTGTCCTATCTAAAAAAAATTCCACACATCACATATGGCATAGATTCAATGAATTAGTGCCCCAGAACAGAAAGCTTTACCAAAGGATGCTGAAACATTTGGAGGGGGCCTAAAGAGGATGTAGCACATCCTGACTGGGAGGGGCGGAAAACAAGAACAAGAGAGTGATGCTCTTGTGAGAGTGTTGGTGGTTTGGGGTTGAAGCTACTTTTTCACTGTTGATATTTGGCTAGTGACTTTAACTTTTCATCCTGAAGATTGGTAGTGGCCCCTGGAGTGTGAGGGAGCAGCTTAGTTTCCTTGGCGTGCATAGGATGTCTGTGTGACCACAGCTTCCCCCTGCAGCACCACACTTACAGTACCTTACAGAAAAGTGTAGCCTTGCTTCTTCTCCATATATTTTTATTTGCATCATATTTTCACATTCATATAGTACAGCTTGTGAAAATGCTTTTCAATTACATGAGAAACTGTGTATTTTTTAGGAAACTTATGTAGTTTAAATTTGTGGCAACAAGTTTGAAGCATTTGGAGATGCTTCAGAAAGTCTTGTATGAAGTTCCATCTGCTAGAGGAGATAATTAAGTTTTTAATAAATTTGGCAATCAATAGTGGCAATAACTTCTGTCCTTATGAAACTGAAACATAGCCCTGAGAAAGCTCGTCTTGGTCTATTACTCAAGCAAGTGGTTTGGTAAAAGGATTTTGCAAGTGGTGCATGGTTTTAAGGTTTTGAGGGACTTCCCCAGCATGTTATCAGTTTGTAAAATAAATTACTGCCAGTAGAGTGAAACTGTATATTGGAGTGTTTGCTTTTTTTACATTTGTAGCATTTAAGGCTGCCTTTTAAAGTGCTTGGAGATAAGTTGTACAGTTTTCCATACTGAGCTCATTTTGGTTGTCTGTCTTCATATGCTGGCTTAAACAAGGCATGGTATTGAATGCTCATGGGTAAATTGCTATTCTTAAAGGTTGATGCTCAAAGATTATACTTTGTTTTTAAAAATTTGGGCTGAAATTCACAAAAGAGGAAAAAATGCAAAGTCCAGATTGATGCTTTCCACTATTGGGGTACTTTTGTAGCTTTGAGATGTGATCTTAGTGACTTTTCTGTAACTTCTTTTGAGGGAAAAGATGTGCACTGTCCAGATCAATGGGAATAAATTAAAAGCAGAAGTTGCTACTTTTTAAAGTCCTAAGTCTGAATTTTCTTGTGTTTGCTTAGTTTCCTTTTTAGGTAGCATTCTTTTTTACTTTTCCCAGGGAGGAGCAAGGCACAGGGAAGGATCGTGGGATTTTCAGCACTTAATGGGTTCAGTGTAAAGGTTTCCTATGGGCTGTTGAGATCCAGCAGGCAAACACATGCTGTCCTACAGGCCTTTCCTTATAAAAAAGAAACTAAAAGGCTTGGATTAATGTAGAAACAGCAAAAGGCAGCTCCCGTAGGAAGATTATCACTCTTAATTACTGTAGGAAGATTATCACTTCTTAATTATTAAGCAGGTCAAGCTTATCAGTGACCACAGAGCTCTTTCATGCATTTTGCTGAACTGCTGTAACTTAAAATGGTTTCTGTAAAGATAGAAATTTTTGGCTGTGCTTGATGTAGAAAAAGGAAATGGTTGGGTGCAGTGAAATTTGACAAGAATGTGACTTCCTATTGCTGTGAGCTTTGCAGCCCCACAGTGCTTCCTGTCGATGCATCCTTCTTTTCTCAAGGCAAGAGCCAGATTCTCAGAGCTGGAGGAAAACTAGTTTCCCTGGCATGTGGAAATGAAACACTTGAAGGAAGAAGGGTTGCTACTTACTTGACAGAAGCTGGCCCTTTGCTCTTCAGCATGGGGAGAGTTTTTGAGTAAAACTGGGAGTGCTTGATGAAATGAATTTTTATTTTTACTGTTAAAAACAGAATTGCAGTTGGTATGTTTAAAAAGGTGAGGTCACTTGGATCCCTTCCTTCTCTACTGGTAATTGTTCTGTAGGCATGCTGCAGGAAAAGCAAATAGGTTCATTGTTACTTTTGTGGGAATTAATTTAATTGAGTGAGGCAGGTGTGATAGAAATTGTTTCTTCTGAAATACCTGCCTCTTGTTTTGTTCAGTTTGTAGTTATGTTAATACCAGCCTGTGCTTGAAAACTGCCCTTCCCACTAAAATTTTCTGCTGTCATTTTGCCATTGCAATGACAGAAATAAAGGCTTTGCTACCTAGTAAGTAAAAATAATTGTGTTCTTCTTAGGTAAAAGGCAGGTGGGTTTGTGGCATATCTCCTGACTTTTTAAAAGTTCTTTTATCCTGCCTCTTTCATGGGGCTGTGCTGTGAATTTTGACTGCTTTCAATAAAAGGCTTTGAAAACTGTGGGTAGGGAACAGTCATTTAAATTTCATGGTATTTCAGCTCAAGGCTTGCATTAGTGCTTTGGTTTTAGCGAGAAGGCAGCATGGTGACACTGTGGAAGCCTTTTCTCTAGGTACTTCCCCATGCACCCTTTCTCTGGGGTTCGTGGTTTCAAAGTGTCTGAAAAAGGCTCTGAGCAGCACATCTCACTTGAAAATGTTTTATTTTCAGTTCAGAGATGCTGGGCAGGAGTGTGGCTGGAGGACCTGATCTTTCAGAGATGTGGAGACTGATAGCTTCTCTTGTAGGGGTTTTGAGTTTTGTGAGAGTTCGGCAGTATTCTGCAAAAAGCAGCCATTTCTGTACATGATTTAATAGGCCAGGGTGCTTGGCAGCTTTGGCAGCTTTGGCTGCCCTTATTCATTGTAGTTAATCGAGTAAGGTGGGCAAAAATTAACATCTCAGCAATTATTTGTGATCTTAGTGGCAGTTTTTGAAGAACAAACCTGTGTTATGTAGGCAGTCTAAATGTTCTGAGGAATTTTTTTTGAGGGTTTGGCAACTAGAGGGTAAGCAAATTATGCAAAGAAGTGAATTTGGCTAAAAAAATTTTGATGTTTAAAAAGGAAAAAAAATTAGCATGAGCTGCTTTTGTGATTTTTGGTTTTATTTTGCAAACTCATGGGCTAGAAGCAGTCTTCAAAGAGACATGAAAATGCAATAATTTCATAAAACCTCCTAAGTCCAGGACCTGGTAAATACAAAACATCAAGAATACCAAGGCTCCTGATGGAGCAAAACTGTGTGTTTGTGTTGGGCAAGTGGCTCTTTTAATTTGTTCTTGGGAAGAACTTAAAAAAAGAAAAGAGTAAATTGTATAGTTTCTGCAGTTTTAATTTTAATGGAAGATTGATGATTTCTTTGAAAAAGATAAATTGTAGCGAAGCTTATAAAAGAGAAAAGGAAGCTAAAGATTTTATTTGAGAGCAGTTATCAGAGTTTACCTCGTGAAATATTGCAGAATGTAAATGCAGTTGTTGAATTATAAGAAGCCAAAAATAAAATGAAGGTGGATGTTCTGCCTGGCAGGATATTTGGGATTTGCTGGCAGCAGTAGAGGTGCTTCAGAGGAAAATGTGTTTGGTGTGCATTTTGAACTAGTGGGCCCTGGACAGTCATCCAAAACAAGTAGCTTAGTTGCTGTCTGTCCAAGATGCCTAAAATGTACGTGGTCCCCCTGGAACATCGCTAGTGAGTTGCTTGAAATTTGGGTGAGTAAAGGATTTCAAAGAAGCGGTTTCAGAAAATAATTTCAAATGAATTCAAGTAATTGTGAATTAAGGTCTTAATTTACTACAGATTTCAGTTATTTCAGAAGTTGGAGATTGATTTATGGTAGGGAGTAATTCCGTTTTGTTAAACACTCTTTATTGTGCTGCTCCTGCTCCTAAAATGCCAACCACAGGTGCAGCTGGGGAAGAAAGCCTTTTCTTTTCACCAAGATGTTCTCTGTAGCACTTTGTCCCTCACTGATCATCATCTCCCCTCGATTTCTTTACCAGTCTTAATCTCAGTTTTATTGTGGTCTGCATTTAAATTCTTTGGAGCTGGTTGTGAGGGTAGAGAGAAAAGCCAAGGTTTTTTAATCTGTGTCCTTCCATTTACACCCCATTGAGAAATGTGGCTTTAAGGCCTATCAGACCCAGTCAGCATGGGTTTAGGAGGGGTAGGTCATGTTTGACCAACCTGGTCACCTTTTATGACCAGGTAACCCGCCTAGTGGATGCAGGGAAGGCTGTAGATGTTGTTTATTTGGATTTCAGCAAGGCCTTTGACACTGTCTCCCACAGCACACTCCAGACAAGCTGGCAGCCCATGGCTTGGACAGGAGCACTCTGTGCTGGGTTAGGAACTGCCTGGATGGCCAGGCCCAGAGAGTGGTGGTGAACAGTGCTGCATCCAGCTGGTGGCCAGTCACCAGTGGTGTCCCTCAGGGGTCTGTGCTGGGGCCAGTTCTGTTCAATATTTTTATTG
The DNA here is from genome assembly GCF_023055355.1 of Agelaius tricolor. Lineage (NCBI taxonomy): Eukaryota > Metazoa > Chordata > Aves > Passeriformes > Icteridae > Agelaius > Agelaius tricolor. Next base: position 21,257,597 of record NW_027269268.1, read on the forward strand.
ATGACATGGATGAGGGTTTAGAGTCTTTCATTAGCAAATTTGCAGATGACACTAAGCTGGGAGCATGCGTCAATCCGTTAGAGGGACGGAGGGCTTTGCAGAGGGACTTGGAATGGTTGGATGGATGGGCAGAATCTAATGGGATGAAGTTCAGTAAGTCCAAGTGCCGAGTGCTGCACTTTGGCCACAATAACCCCCTGCAATGTCACAGGCTGGGGACGGTGTGGCTGGACAGTGCTCAGGAGGAAAGGGACCTGGGCGTGCTGGTTGGCAGCCAGCTGAACATGAGCCAGCAGTGCGCCCAGGTGGCCAAGAAGGCCAATGGCATCCTGGCTAGTATCAGGAATAGTGTGGCCAGCAGGAGCAGGGAGGTCACTCTTCCCCTGTACTGGGCACTGGTGAGGCCACACCTTGAATATTGCATCCAGTTCTGGCCCCTCAGTTTGGGAGGGACGTTGAGATGCTTGAGCGTGTCCAAAGGAGAGCAACAAGGCTGGTGAGGGGCTTGGAACACAACCCGTATGAAGAACAACTGAGGGAGCTGGGCTTGTTCAGCCTGGAGAAAAGGAGACTCAGAGGTGACCTTATCACTCTCTTCAGCTTCCTGAAGGGTGACTGGGGGTCAGTCTCTTTCTCTGGGCAAGAACAGACAGAACAAGAGGACACAGTCTCAAGCTGCGCCAAGGGAGATACAGGGTAGAATTAAGGAGGAAGTTTTTCACAGAAAGAGTGGTCAAATACTGGAATCATCTACCCAGGGAGGTGGTGGAGTCACCATCCCTCGATGTGTTTAAAAAAATACTGGATGTGGCACTTGGTGCCATGATCTAGTTGAGGTGTTAGAACATGGGTTGGACTTGATGATCTTAAAGGTCTCTTCCAACCTAGAAATTCTGTGATTCTGTGGGTGAGATACTCTTTGAGTTTGATCATTGCAGTTTTTGTTGTTTTGTACTGAATGAAACTGAAGCACTGCTGGCATAGGTAAATGCTGTGCAAATGGTTTGTGTAAATGCTATTGCAGAACTTGGTAGAAAAGGGGAGGACCACAGGCAGTGAGAGGAGAGAAGGTTGCCCAGGAAGGTGACCCATGGCTGTGGAAACACGAGGGCCAGAGTATGGAGCAGAGCAGGTGGCTGGAGCAGAGCAATGCATGAGGGACCAGGGGGAAGTATAGAAGTAGTAACAAAATGGTTTCTGCTTTACACAGGCTAGGTTTACCTGCCGCTTTACTTCACTGCCTTTGTAAATAAGTTATCAGCTCATTGAAACTTTTGTGGGCAGGTCTTAGCTATATGTTGCTTTTCCAACTTCAGTAGTTTAAGAAATAAGAAAGAAAATGTTTATAGACTTGCCTTCCTCCTTAAATTATGCCATAAATTATGGGATTTGTTTTTAGAGAGCTTGTCTCATCCATTTCACTGGTTTCTTCTGGTTTAGCTGTCCTTGCCTATTTTCCTGTAGCACAAACATGCAAAGCAGCAGGTATGCATGCACATGTTAGTTGCCAGGTAACACTGTTTTGGCCTTTCCTGCTTTCCACAGTCTGGGATTCAGTCCTTGATGTACGTAGTGTGCTTCAGAGGAAATAAAGGCAACCATCCTTCTTACAGAATTATAGAATGGACCAGAAGGGACCTCAGTCTAGTTCAAATACCCCTGCTGTGGCAGGGACACTTCCACTAGACTGGATTGCTCAGAGCCCCTGTCCAGCCTGGCTTTGAACACTTCCAGGGACTGGGCACCCACAACTTCCCCTGGGCAATGTGTTGCAGTGCCTCATTACCCTCGCAGTAAAAAAAAAATTTCTTCCAGAAGAAGCACAGCTCTCTGGTAAAGCATGTAAGTGAATTCCTAATGATGGGTTACAAATCCCAAGCATTCAGAAGCAGTGAGTCAGGCCTCCCTCTCTTCCTAAAAAAATGCGGTGCTAAAAATAAGGGAGCCTTTGGAACCTCTAGGTCTCCAGGGTTCAAAATTCTCATTTGTGTTCTTTTACGTTTTGGTCATTCTTTTTCTTTAAAAAGTAAAAAAAAAATAATCTAGAAAGACTGAATGATTCATGTATTGTCACAGGTTGGTACAGGGCTTCAGGAGAAGTCCCATAAGTCTCTGGAGGTGAGGGTGGCAAGTGTCACTGCTCTTCTCCAGGTGCCAAAGCCCCACAGGGACACACCATGTATAGCTTGCACATGAGCAGTGCAGGGTTATTGCAAGCTGGACAATTTCCTGGTTTCTGAGGACTCTTTCTGTCTCTTGGAAGGAAGGTAAGGTTACAAAAAAGTCATAATTTAAAAACTGTTCCTGTTTCTGGTTTTGGCAGAGTTGCCTTGATAGTAAACTCAAACTTTAATTTTGTATTTCCAAACAATTTCATGATCTCTTTCAAAGGCACTGTGTATCTTTCAGGAGCTGCACTTTAATGTTCCTAATACTAGTTGCTGCTTTTATTGCCTTTGGTAAAGGAGAAGTTGAGAGAAGAGAGGGACTAGGGATATGATGAACCAAAGCTTTGTATTAGCTCTGCATAAGACTTTGATTCAGCTGCTTTTTCTATTTCTATATCTATTACCCCTTAATTACCTCTTTTCATTTGTCAGAATAATTTCTTTGCATCAGCTGCAATCAGCATGATTAAAAGTATCTGTGTTTGATTGTTTCCCTATGTGTTCCATTCTGTGTTTTCTTTATCAGGTGTAGTTTAGAGGAATGAATCTAAAATTAGTCAGTAAAGAGAGGTTTTATTTCATTTTCTCTATTTCAGCTTGCATAAAAAAAGTACTTTCCTGTACAATACATACACGCTTTCACATCTCAAAACCTCATCTTGTGGGTTCATTAACGTGACTGCACTGGTCATGTAAAGTGCTAAAATGCTCAACATAAGTAAAATTTTACTTTTATCAATATACTGAGAAATGAAACAGTACTGCCTAAACAAATACACTCAAAAAGGACCTGTTGTATGTTCAAGAATCCAGTCCTTTTTGCCTGCTGCTTCCAAGAAACCCCTGCAGCCATAAAGCAAAAGACCTGACAATAAAATGCCTTTCCCTGACTTGCTTTTTTAAGCATGTGCTGTGAAGAAAGCATACAAAAAGGAAGGAAGAAGAAGAAAGGGAACCAAGTAGCATTTGTGATTATTTTCAACTACAGAGGCTATCTGAATCATCAGTTATTATGCATGCTAAGATAGTATGAAGTAATCAATTCAAGCGAAGAATTAAAGATACAAGGAAGACATAAAAGAGCTAATAGAAGAAAAAGCAACATTGGGATAAATGTCCTTCCAGGAAATGTCCTTCACTTCTGGTCAAATGCAGCTTATTCTGCAGATTGAGTGTTTTATGTGTATAATCAGATGAATTAACTCAGTTTTAAAATTTCATTAAAAAAAAGGCAAAACAAACAAAAACCCCCAATGCAATCTCCAGCAATTTATTCAGGATGGATATGCTCTTTGTTTGGATTTTTAGGGGAAATATTTCTCTTGTGATTTTGATCAGTGAAGTAGGAACAAATCTCCTGTGAAAAAAGATCTGTTTCTGTTGGAAAGCATAAGGCTTTTGCTTATTTCAAACAAATGTTTGCAATATACATTGCATAAAAATATTAGGGTTTGGTACTGTAAATACTGATCTGGTTGTTTACCTATATTTACTTTATACATCACAGCCTAACTGAAAGAACTGAAAGAAGCAAGGGCAAAACAATATCAATGCTGTATTTAACAGTGCTCTCAGCATCCCTGTATTAGCATCTCTTTTTGTTAGTCCAACACCAACAGGACACCAAAATGTTCTTTGCTGAAGCAGGAAACATTGTGAAAGGCTGGACCTTCTCCATATTCAATCACCTCTGGGGCTTCTTAGTGGAGGGAATATGGTAGCTTAACATTTTACAGCTCATGCACCTTTTTAAAAACAACAAAAAAATTCCCCCAAAAGTGCTGCCCTAGAGTTACATGTTCCTCTGCTTGCACAAGCAATTAATGGTGCTTGCATTCCTCCATCCTGCTCTTCTCCCCTGGTCTCACCCCTCTTCCTTACCCTACCTCCCCTCCAGCCCACTTTTTTCAGCTCCACATCCACCTTTCTCCCCAATTCCTAATGGTTCTGTGCATGTTTGGGATTTGTTTCTCTCTCCTGGGTGTTTTCTGCAAGCAAGGGTGATGAGCTGAAGTTTTCATGGGCTCACCCTCAACTTTCCTGCCAGAACCTGTCTCCAGATCCTCCTGTTGCTCTGGGTGACCATGTGGTGCCCTCCCCAATTTTTCTTATTCTTTCTTCCTGGCAATGGATGGTTCAGGGTGTCAGGGTTTTAAATATATCGTGTGGATGGGAGAGGAGGAAGGGCATTGAATTGTTGGGCTGGGAATTGATAACAGCACCATTTAAACTAGGATTTTGATGCATACTGAGTGTTCAAAGTAATTGCCAAGAATTTCCTTCCCCTCTTCTCTTTCTTTCTCCTCCAGTTCACTTGTGCTTAAAAGTATCCTCTGAAATTGAACTGCTCTATCAAAATCTGCCATTCAGAAGATGCTGTTCAACTGGTCTGCCAAAAAAAGAGATGCCATGGAGCATGGGGACCAGCTTTGTTAGATGGCATCCTGAATGAGATGCTAGCACACATTAAAAGCACCGAAAGAGTAAAACCTGGAAACCAGGCCTTTTCTGTTGTGAAGAGGCCTGTTTCTCCACACTTCTTGTTGTTTCAAGATTTCCATTCTTAGGCAGATATTTCTGTCTTTCCCAAGCCTGTGACATTCTCATGAAAGGATCCATGTACTTTTTTTGGACATGTCATCTGTAGCTAAAAGAGCAATTTAGGGCATAATTTGAGGTGAATCTATTGCTGAGATGATGTTCTTAGAGAAAAAAGTAGGTTTTTTTTGTTAGAAGTGACTTCAAATTTTAAATGTCTAAGTAAATTGCCTTGGTGTTTATTTCAGTGTCAGATTCCCCACAGAGCTCTGAATTGTATTTTGAGCATGGGGATGCAGAATGGTGTTCTGCCAGCTTCCAGCTGCCTTTTAGAGACAGAAACTGGAGAAGTGCACTTCTAATGTAGATGGGCCTGTCTCTTTCTCTGTACGGTGGTGCACTTCAAAGCATGTCCTAGTTGTTTGATTGTCATGAGCAGAATGTTCTCCTGCCTGTTCCCATTATTCCAGCCTGTCATCTTTTCCCTTGAGGGGAAAAAACCCAACCCAAAGCAGTGATAGTTCTCTTTCCACCAGTTCTGTTGTCTTTCTGTTGAAGAAACTCAGCTCTCAGGTTATGTTTTGGCACTGCTTTGGGGCCACTGATAAGTGGTGCAGCTGCCCTGGAGCTGGACGGTGGGCTGGGTGATGGGCATGGTGCCACAGGAATGTGGCTGTTCTGCTTTCTGGGCCAGGCTGGAGCTTGAAGTGACTTGGCAGCTTTTGTAGGGTGCAAAGCAGAAGCTGGATGTCTTGTAATCACAGGACCATTCCTGGTCAAGCGGTGTGCAGGGATGCTCCAGAGTTATCTCCGTGCTCAGGAGCCTGCTCAGAACCTGCACAGGTCATTAACTGAGTCTTGGCTTCAGCCATGCAAGGTCCAGGCTGCCATCTCCAGAAGGAATAAATGGCACCCCTGGGATCCTCCTGCTGCTACTCTTATAGGGCTTTTCCCATTTTTTGACTAGTAGAGGGTTGGCTGAACAGCAATACAGTACATTTTTAAGAGCCAGTGCTACAGCATGGCCATGTTCACCTAGACCAAATTAAGTGCAGTCTCCTACATCCACTGCTGCATTTGCACCCAGCTGGTGCATTTGGTACTTATTGCAAAGAGCAAGAATTGAGAGGAAAAGAGCTGATGCTGCTAGAATTTCTCAGAAGGAGGACAAGTCTTGGAGAGCTATTGCCAATTACATGAATAGGCAGAGAGAAGCACTCAACTTCTTGCTGTTGTCAGGAAAGATTTTTCTGGTGAGAAGAGGTATTTCAGCAGTACCTGTAAGATGTTGTGGTGAGGTTCAAGGTCATATTGTAGTACATTAACCAGTGGCTTAAATTTTATTCTGCTGTTCATGTGTATGCATACAATAAAAGGATTTGAGGGCCTTTAAGAAACATGTCTTCCTCAAATATCTGTGGCTTTTACTACAGTAGTAATTTTAATTTGTATGTGTTACAACAGTACTCAGACTTAACTTCTGGGTATGTACCTGAGGCTGAATTTTGGAAGGGGAAGAAGGTGCTGGTTGTTGCAGTGTTTCTAGGAATGGAGCAAGAGTGGGATGCTGCAGAGACAAGGTGGTTGGAAGGAGGCTGTCACTAGCAGCTCCTCAGGAATGCTACTTGGATATATTGCATTCTGCCCGCTACAGTAGTGAGAGAATTCTCTCCATCCTATGATTCTATGTTTTTATAAAAGTTGTGGGTTTTCATAATAATAAGTATTATTTTTCCTGACTAGTAATAAATTATGACGTCTGTTGCTTTGGAATATCAAAGCAGGATTTTGTACACAGTAAGAGATATTAAAGGTGTAATGTCACAGAACTACATTTTATAATTGGGAACCAATTGACTGTACTACCACAGCTGGATACCTAATGAGACCACAGTCCATCTCTCCCTTTGACTCATCCTTGCTAGGATGCTTATTAGCATCATCCAGTAAAGATTAAACTGGTTCTGGCTATTCAACATGCAGACTACTTCTGGGGAAGCTTTTAACAGGGTGGCACTGGGTATGCAGATAAAATAAACAAAAAACAAGCCTAGCATTTATCACTGTGGTTTTTGGGACTTGTGGAAGACAAATTGTAATTGAGAAAATGGTGAAGATATCATGGAATTTCTATGTTACAGGATATTGAGTAATGTAGAAATAAGCTAAAAATGTCCTAGAACTGATAGGAACTTTACTGTGAGTTTTTGTAGGGCAAAGGAAAGATGATGATATATGTGCTTCACAGTATTTTTTATTCTGTTCTGCATAGAAGAAGCAAGCTGCCTTTTACATTACAGTCACAGCTATATAAGCACTTCTTTTATCTCTGCTTTTGCCCAAGCTTCTATTTACTTCTCTACCTCTACATCTCTCAGGTGTGCTTGTGCCAGTGCTTCCATAGATATTTAATTGGCGAGTAATCTGCTCCATGCTGACGTAATTTTCATTCCTCAGGACTCTTCCCAGTTGTTTTCCCTCTGCAGTCCACTGCACAGCCCCATAAACAGGTGTGCCAGCATGACTGTGGAGACCTGTGCAAGGAAGGAAGCTTCAGAATAGAAGGAGTTAAGAGCCTGCAATGTATCTTCCTTCCCTGCAGATTGTAGCTTCATGCCCACTAAATATTAATTGTGGCTTCTTTTCCCTTTTTTTCAGCTTCTCAGCAAAAATGCCTCCAAATGGGAAGGCCTTACATTTTCACCCATCAGTTCTGCATTTTGGAATGCAGTGAGTATCTTACATGACTGTTATTTTGGTTAATAATGAAGTGTGGAGGAACAGCTACACTGGGCTCCATTTGGGTAAAAAGCATTAGCTGGGATCATGCCACTATCTGAAAAACAGAGAAGTAGTAAGTAATTGCCACAGAGCTGGAAGTGCATTTCTTGCCTTGCAGTGTTTTGTGAGTTAAAATCAACATAGTTCTGAGAAGGAGGAAAAGATAATTGGGAATATAATACATTCTGGGTGTACATTTCAGGTGATTCTGCATGGATGTCAAATAATTGCTTCATGCTGGTTGTTCATTTTTGAAAGATTGCCTTTCTAGTGGAGGAAGCGCTTGTTGTTTCCCTCTTAATTCTGATAACAAAATCCAGAGTCCCAAGCAAAACATACTGGTAGAATAAATGAGGTTTTTCTTAGTTCTTTTTTAAGAAAACTTTAAAAATTGTTCTTAAGTGGTAATGAAACTTTGATCTCTCAGTAACTAAAAAGAAACACATTCTCCTTGTGAGTTAAAGGAATATTTCAGAGGATGCACTGGAGGAATGTCTAAGATGTTGGGGTTAAGGGTGTACTAGCTAAAGCAAAAGCCTCAAGAGAATCATTGCTTTAGCTGACAAAACAAGACTTCAGTTATTTAAATCTTTTTATCCAAAACTTTGTGCTTTTTAAGGTTTTTTTAGTTTTTTTTTTAAACTCCTAGTTACTCCAGTGAGTTTTGGCCAAGTGTACCGCACATCCCAGTGTTACATATTTGCCTTTGTATACTAAAGGCAAAATTTGTTTGGTGTGTTTCCAAAGATAAATTACAAGTAGGTAACTGTTGCAGATGAACATGTTTTAGGGTAATTTGTGTTGTTTTTTTCATTGCTTATAAAGTGAATAATTTATTTGTCTTTTTTTTTTCTCCTGCTTTAGGTTACTGGGGTTACCCAGAGCTAAAATGCTGCATGCCTACAACCCTAGTAGAGATAGAGATGTTGTAGTCAATTCAGTGTTTACAGCTACTAGACAGTTTCATGTGTCTCCCGCTCATAGTCGGGTGAGTGTTGATGTACTTTTGGAAAGTATGTAATGGCCAAGTGCCAAGCCTTCCTGCTTCCTCTGGCATGAGTTCTTCATTCTGTGTTTTTGTGCTTTTTTGTAGGACCTCCAACTCTTTTTCTGTTTTGTTAGTGGTTTTTTTGTTCACTTCTACTTAGACTTGTTTGGGAGAAGCCATCCAAAACCTACAGTAGGAAATGTGTTTGATGGTAACAGAGGAGGAGAAGAATTTTTCAGTGTTAGAGAGGCTGTTTAAATCACATTCTGCTTTAAGCAGCATTATGCAGTAATCCACAGGCATGTGGGTGTTCTACAGCCCTGAATTTTCAGTCTTTTCAATGGTCTTGCATATTCGTCAGAAAAACCTGCAGTGAAATGTTTTATGTATTTTGTATTGCAGTTATGGGCATAATTGCCTTTATGATCTAAGACCATTATTTTTATGATCTAAGACTCTGATTTTTTTAACAATGTAATGCATGTTACGAATGAATTGCTGTGATCTCAGTTGGACGAAGCCCAGTTTTTATCCTCTGCTAATGTGCAAAGGGGTTTTATTATGTTTTCATCTGATTTTTGCTTTTACTATAGCTGAATGGGTATTAGTGTGCAGACATAAATGTCATTATTATTCCACAGTTACTGAGAGTGTTGCCTAAGTTCATCTTGGCTGATTTGCTTGTGTATCACAGGGGCACTGATTCACTTTGCAATAGCCATCTCTCTCTGTGTGGGGAGGGTCTCTGTGCACTCACAGGCTGTCCATGCTGCAGGATTAGTATCTTATCCAAAAAGAAGCCTTGGCTGGTGAGGCCCCATGCTAGCTGAGAAACTCCAGCCATAACTTGGCAAGCTGCTGTGTGATCTCAGCTCTTTGTAGTGAGAGTTGAGAGTTGTGCACAGATGAAACTTCTCAGTGCTGAGGTTCTGCTTAGAACCTTAGTGGGATTGACAGATGGGGATGTACATGTGGAAGTGTCCTCTGGCCCTGTGACTGAGTGGGGAGTTGTGTGATCACTGGCACCAAGCAAGCAAGCAAGCAAGCTTCTTTGTGCTCTCTGCAGGTGATTCCAGCCATGGGAAAGATGTCTTTCAGAGTACTCTTCCTGCCCACAGAAGAAGGCAGTATTGAAAGCTCATTATTTATAAATACCTCATCTCATGGAGTTCTTTCATATCAGGTAACTGCTCTTATTCTTCATATCAGGGAACTGCTCTTATTTTTAGCTTGGGCTTTGGATTTTCTTGTGTTTTAAAAATTGGTTTTCATAATTTTAGGGACTTTGAAAGTTAATTGAATTCCTGATACAGATCAGGTGGGGTAATGTTCCCAATTCATCCCTTTTACCAGATTGTGGTAGTGTCATGATCACATACATGTATGTGGTTAAACTTACTGCTGTTAGTGGGGCTAGTTGTGGTGGTAAAACCAAGTGTATTTGTATGTGTGTACTTCAAAGATCATGGTCTAATGAGTTTCATATATTAGTGTAGTCTAGACTGCGCTGTGCTGGAATGCATTTGTTGGGAAAAACCCACTAGGAATTATTTAAGGTGGTTTTCAGCTACTCTGCAGGATTTTATGTAAACACATTGGGGATGTAGCACAGGGTTAGAGGTTTAGGCCCATAAAACTTGAAAGTTGAAGTAATGTTTGTGCCTTAAAGCTGTCTGTTTTCTGAATAACTGGTGAATTTAAGCAGGCCTTTAGCTTTTAAAATTTTTTCTAAGGGACACTATATACTCCAAATTCGTGGATTTTAATATTTTGACAAGAAAAATCTTAACTCTGAATTTAGTGATTTAAAAAGAATGACAGTTTTAATCAATCATCAAACTATTTCATTCCTATAATTTGATCTTGTGCTGGAAAACAAAGCTTCTTAAATAAAAGCTTAGGTAAGTTCAGTTGAAATACTTGGGATTTTAATACAAATGTTGCAGTTATCTAGTATTTATTAGAGGTAATGCCACATTTTGCAGGAACATATCAAGGATGCGGAAAAAGTGCATTGTAGACCGACTGACCTTTTCTTTTTGACATCTCACCCTTCCCTGTGCCCTTAATTTACTGCCCAGTCAGCTCAGCCTTTTATCAAGAAGTTGCAGGGAAGCAGTTGTCAGTGCCGCCTCAAAATCAGTTTGTTTCCTGTTGGACTGCCGCAAAAATCAGTAGCAGGCTGGTTTTCCTGGACATTTTCACCAGCCACCTGAGACACAGGAAGTAGCTGTCCATGTCTTCAGCTCACATTAGGTTTAAGAGTTTCAAAAGGAGGCATGACTTGAGTGTTTTGATGCACAGTTACAGTGCTCTTGAGAGCCCCAAAGCCTTGAAATACCTGATGTTTCTAATGCATTTGTTCAAGAGTATGTTCAGAAGAATCACCCAAATGGAGACAAGGCACCACTGTATTATAAATACCTCAATTAAAAAGAAAAAAAGGCATATTCCCTTTGTTTTGGTATTTTCTATCTGTAGTTAGAGATCTTCAGTGAGCATAGAATGCATTTTGTTATCCTCTTAATTAAAAATACGTGGATTTTTCCTCTTAAAAAACATCAAATATATGCATACAAGTGAAAAGCCCAAAGTAATTTTAGTTAGCCTCTGATGATCCCCTGCCTCCTTGATTTCTCTTGGCTCCACACCCCTCAGTTATCATGCATCTCCTTGTCAATAAACTAATCTTGGTGGAGCAAAATATAAATGCAGTAGAGCCATCCAAATTACCAAATTACAACTCTTACAATGTTCTGAAAATGGTAGTCTTTAAAAACCAAAATTATGAGAAAATATTTTACTCAATTTTTAAGGCAGAGCCATTGAATTCAATATTCAGTGGGACTAGTAACAAAGTTTTCTCAGAAATTGCCTCTTTCCTAAATGGTGATAGGTGTATTGTAATTGCCTGGAGAATGGTAGGAGAATGTAGATACTTTGTTTTTGAGATAACCTGATGCTCTGCTGGTGAATACTTTCTTTGTCTTTGTAATAGTGCCTGAATGAGTGATGATTCTTAAGTGCAATTTATGTCTATGGTAATTTTTTACATTGGAACTTTATGTTTATTGTCCTTTAAAAGAATTTAATGTGAAAAACTGATCTGTTTTTGGGAAGATTGTTGTTATTAGCAATGTAGTTTTGGAAGCTGCTGTTAAAACTGAAATTCTAGATATTGATGTAATGACCTTTTTTTTTAATACCAGCTTTTTGGAACAGGAAGTCTGATGTCTCCTCCAGAAGAACCTAAAGTGCAGCTAGCAAATGCCTACTTACTGCTTCCACAGATTCAGAGCATCCAGGCATCACACACACTGGTACAGTATACATTTTGAGGGGAGAAACCTAAGTCTGTTTAACCACAAAACATTTTTGACCTCAGGTTGTGAGGATGCAAGGAACATTAGCAAAAAATCCAAGTACCAGTGACTGCAGGAGAGAAATTGCAAGATGCAGGGTTATGTGATCAGCTGCTCTTATGAGACAGTCTCTGGCATTTAAACTATTCACACTTGTTCTTCTTCATGCCCCTGTGGTGGGGTACCCTCTAAACTGTGCTGGCAAAACTATTTGTGAGGCTCTGCTCTGACTGAACTGGAGAATTGGTCTGCCCTAAGCAAAAAAAATAAACTTTATACCATAAAATTGAGAAGGGTGGGAAGCTGTATTGGTTTGTTCTGTTTTTTACTTCGGGCCAGTTCCCCATGTGAGTTTCCAGCAGGGTTGCACCAACAATTAGCCACAGTTAAAAAGCATGGTGTGCTGCAAGGATGAGGCTGGGAGCTGGGAGTCAGGCTGCAGCATCCCCTCCTGCCCCTGTCAGTGCTGAAGATACCAGCTTTGCTTACTGGGAGCAAAGCAGCTCTGGAGAACACAGCCAGCTGAATTTATGAGATGTAAATACTGGAGCTGAAAGAAATTTAATGATTTCTGTCATTTGCTTGCAGTTGCAGATATTTTCATAGTCTTCCAGTCCACACAGAACCTCTCAAGTGAATAACTAATCTGAAAAACTGATCTTTCAGATTTCCTGTTGTATTATACACAGACATTGTTTTTCCAAAAACATACTTAGAATACCTTAGCATGTAACAAAATGTAATATTTTATCTACATGTAAGCTGCGTTAATTGCCTTTGTGATGCCTTCTGTTCTGAGAAAAATTACCAGCATAGATTGTATTTTTCAATCTGCTGTGTATATCTTAGGTCAATCTTACCTCTATCCAATGTTAGTGCACAGTTTCCTTCTCTCCCTTTTTTTTTCCTCCATACCAGTCTCTTCCCTGTAATCACACAGTTGCACTTGCTTGTGGACAAACAAAGACAGACTCTTGGAAAGGAAGCAAAAATCTTCAGGTTTTATAATTTGGGGTGCTAGAGGTAGAACTGAGAAGGGGTTTTTTTGATGCTGTTAATGTCTGCATCTTCATATCTAGCTCAATGGGTTGTTTTCAGGTAGAATCTGAAAGTTGCATACATGCTTTTTTACAGTTCATTCTGAATTTCTGAGTGGAGGAGCATTGGGTTACATTTGACATTTTCTTCACTGTAGAATGACAAACATTATCCTATGTTTTATTTGTATGGAGTACAAGTTTGAGGTCATGTTTAGCAGTGCAGCATGGTATCACCTGGCACTAATCTTGTAGGACATGTTGTGGGAGAGAACATTGACTCAATTCTCCAAGCTCTGGGTGTAGTTTTTCTGTGCTGTGTTGTAATTAAGGTAACACTCTTCACTGCATGTTATCAATTTGAGCAGCAGTGGGATGGGCTCCTCAGCTGTTGAAGAGTATAGATCTAAATATTGGATAGGAGTTTATGGTTTGAGTTTGGGTTCCTCTCAGAAGAATGTTTCTCTACAGCTAGCTGTCCTCTCCAGGAGTGCCTTCTTCAATTCATCTCCCTTACATTCTGATCCAGATCTCATTTAAAAAATGGTATCATTATGTTTTGTCCAGTTTATATTTTAAGCTCAGAAGATATAAAAGGGAAGAGAGGTTGATGAGGTTTGAGTGAGTGACTACACAAGGGCAAGCTGAAGGATACATAACTATTACACATAGAATGGAGTCTTGTAGTGAAAAAGCATTTAAAACAAACCAGTCATACTCAGTCATATGCACATTTCTTTTCCCCTGTTTATTTTTAGCTGACATAAAATATCTATTTTAATAAATTCAGGATAGCATTAGCCTCATTTGCACATCCCTTTTCACCTTGGGATGATTGAGTTCTAACCTTGTGTGAGAGCTTTTAGTTTGAAACATGGAAGGTGTCCTTACCTCTGAAGTCCACCTATACTGCTTGGAAACCTCAGACAGAGAGCTCCATGCTGTGTGTCTATTTTTTGCCTTCTATTTTAAGGTGATTGTGTTTAAATTGTTCAGTAATAATGACATCCTTGGTCATCAAGGCCAAAAAATCTTTGACATCATTTAATCCCATTATGTGCTAGGTAAAGTGACTTACCAGTATTGCTGGAGGCCTTGTTACCCCAAATACTTACTTTGATGGTTGGAAACCTACACCTGACTTCCAATTTAAATTGCTTTGTGGCCATTTTATATATTGAGATGCACATTTAATTTATGTAACTTATCCTGCTTCTGACACTTAGAATTGTTTGTAGGTGGCATCGGAACTTTCACTTTGTCAAGCTGAAGTGTCCATGCTCTGTAGTACCTTTGGTAATGGGCTGTCCATTTCTTCACCAAATTGACCACCCCTTTTGTAGCTTCTTCAATTTGAAACAATTTATTTTGAAGGTCAAGGCCAGAATTGTAAATAGGGGGTATGGGTAAAATTCTGCCACTGTAGGCTATTTGTGTTGGAAATATAACATATACCTGGGAATTATAGATGGAAGTTTACGGTAATGTTTCCATGCGACAGGTTTGTGTTTGAATTTTTTGTTGAAAATGAACTCCCATGGATTTTGTGTGTTGTCTTTATCTTTTAATGGGCAAAGCACAAAGGCCTTTCTTTTTTCTTCTTCGTCCCCACGTGTTTTTTAGCAGAAACTTTTGTGCTTGATAAGAAAAGAAAAAAGCAAACTTGCCTTTCTTACTGTTGAATGTCTTCATCTTTCTGTTACCCTTTTCAACATTTCAGCTTTTGAAGGGTTGGGATTGGCATGCTCTGCCTGTCCTCCTGGATCCCAGGATTTCTGGGTTTGTGGCTCACTTGTTGGGAGGAAGAAGAGCAGTGTCCCACACTGTGAATCTGTTATACATCCACGTGGCCACTCAGCAGTGGCTAGTTACCGCTAAGCCGTAACAGATGGTGCAGCCCATATAGGTCATCTTTGTTTACCCAGCTTCTGGGTGTAGTCTTTGCTATAGTTGCCTGGGTTTTGGCATTGTTTAGTATTTGGACAGCACTAAGAGGGCAGCTACATCACTGCCTGGCTGTGTTCAGGATGGTGGAAATGTCAGAGGAGGAGAGGCGTGCAGGGTGGAAAGTCTTATCGTAGGAGACACACGGATACCGCTTTGCTGACTGCCCAGAGGAGTTCAAAGTTTATGAACTGACAGCTTGGGAAATACTGCAAGTACTGGCAGAAATGTAACACTCCTTAAGCTATGTTTTGCTCTGGTGGGCAGAGGATCATAGAAGCAAACGTGTCCAAGTGTGGTGCTTGGGTGTGGAGAGGGAAGGAAGGAAGACAGTAGGGCTTTCTTGGTGTGCTATCCTGATAACTGCCTGCAAAAAACTGATGAAACTCTGCTGAATCATTATTGCAGGGACAGCTTATTAACACCATTCAGAGTAGAAATACCACTTTAGGGCCAGGGATTGTCCAGGACAGGAACTTTAAGGGATCAGCCTACCGGAAGAAGAGGAGGCTTGTTCAGTGAGTGTTGTTCTTTTTCAATGATACTGTAGGCAAACTCCAGGAAGTGATTTGAACTCTACAGTCCTGGTAATGATGCAAGAATATATCCAAAAATCTTTGAGACCATTTGTGTGGTTTCTATCAGTTGTCTTTGTTCATATAGGATTTGTGGGTGCTGAGTGTGTGTGTACATTCAAGTACACATGCCCGAGTACCTAATACAAAATAGAGGCACCAGGTAATTAAGTGGCAATGCTTTGCAGAGCTCTCTCTGAGATTTCCCTGCTGTGCCTCTCCTTTTTAATTTGCCTCTGGTACAAACACTGGCTGTGTAACTCAGCTCTCTGCTCTGATTCATTAGCAGTGATGTTTACAGTATAAATGGAGTGATTGCACTGCTGGGAGATGGTCCTGGATTTGTCTGTTTGGAAACTCTGCCTCTGACAGTGTCTCCTTCTCAGATGCATTATCTTCTCTTTAGGGTTAACTCAGAGCCATCCTGCTGGCGTTTGGCTGTAAGATATTGGGCATATCAGTTATGCATTATTGTTTGCCTTAGAGAAATGCAAATCCATTTCCTGTTCTGAAGATAGCCTCACAAAGAAATAAAAAATTCCCCTAGAAAACAGATCAACAGCAAATACACCCCAGTAGCATTTTTTTCCCCCTCTGTACATTTGAAGCTTCAATTTTAAGGACAGCAGTTCCCATGTTAGATCTATGTCAGGTCAAGAAAAACAAAGACTGGAAAAATACGATGTAGCTGATTTTTTTAATATAGATATAGGGTCTTAAGTTACTTTAAATGACAGTGGCATTGATTATGTGCTAACAAATCCTTATTTTAGGACCATGAAAGCAGTAGTGTTTTTCAAAGAAGCACTGAAAAGGGAACTCTAAGCATCAGGTTTTATCTGATCAGAAAATGACCTCCAAAGTTGTAATCTTACTGCCTTGTTAAAACTCCACTAGCAGCCATGTGCTTGTGGCTTTTTTTTTCCTGCTCTCACAATTTGATACAGACAAAAACACCTGTAAAAAAAGAAAAGACTTTGCAGGGGTTTGAGTCCCCCAGAAAGCTGTGCTGGGGACAGTGTTTGAGTTGCCACTAACCACCTTTACAGGGGCTACGTCGCCCTCTTGTGTGAAGCCTCAGTCATTTTGGTATGAAATCCTGTTGAATTGGGAATGCAAATATTGGCTTCCTTTTGGCAGTGCTTTTATAAAACTGGACCCCATGAAATGCCACACATGTGCTAAATCTCTCTACTCATCTGCCCCTGCCTGTCCTATTTTTCCTGTACTAAAAAGGTATGAAATAGGGCACTAGATACCTTCAAAAGTTTCTTCGGTTTTGCTTTTCAGCATCAAATTATTGAAATTGTTTAAAGTCAATTTCATCAACACCTTCAAAAACCTGAACCTGCAGATACCCTACTCAGATATATCAGTATCACAAGAGAAACAGAGGGTGGGGGTTCCACATTAACCTCAAAATTAGCATGACGTTTGGCTGTAAGACAGGCACTGACAGAGTGACAGGTCTGCCATTCTGATTCTGGCTTTCTTTGTTGTTTTGTTTTTTGAAAAATTTAATTCAGAATCGAGATATACTGGCTGTGCAGCTTGTGCCAGTAATTTGGCAGTGCAGATTTCCAGATAGCTTTCATGAACTATACTTGGCTTTGTTAGTGCTGTCACCCCATTAGATTTATGAGTGCTTTACAAACTGCCTCAGTCAATGTCATCTTTTATTTTCTTTTCTTTTCCTATTCTAGTGAATAAAAAGGCAAAACAAGTATTTTCTGTCTGTCCATTTTGGCATGAAGCCTATGTATCAGACCATGTCCAAGAAGCATTATGTCCTTGGCCTAGATACTGTATTTCAGTACCCAATCAGCAAAGAAAATACACAGAAAACAAGGAAACAAGCTTTTATATTGCACACAAAGGCCCTGTTGAATGCAGTTTTTTTGGCATAAGAAAATTTGTAAGAGTTCTCATGCAGATGCTGTATAAATATTTAATAATCATGTGTAATAATAGTTTGATAAGTAGGTAGATATTGGTGGAGTCCTGAGATTCAGAGACTGATTACTGAACTACTGTACAGAGTAATTGTATTCATTAAAAAAATTCCTTACATTGCTATGTTACATATGTGAGGAAGCAGTCCTATTATCTTTATAAATTATGGTATGTGAATTGGATTTGTATAACATTTGAAGCAATGTGTTTGATGTTTTCTTCACTTCTCTTTCTTACAGACAGAAACTATGAATGCTAGTCTATTACAGGTTCACCTTGAATGCAGTTTACCTAATGACACATATCAGCAAGTTAAGGTATGTTTTATTATTGTTGTATATCTATGTAAGTCTTCTTATTTTAAGCCTAGCTTAGAGGGACACTTTCCACAGCTGTAGAAGTTTTAGCAAAAATGCAGTTTTCAGTGTCTCAGTTTAAACGGGAATTGTGCTTTTATAAAATTGTGTCCTCTGATACAAATTAAGTGTCACACATTTCACACTAAAATTCTTAAAAGAGAAGGAGATGAAAAATGATACCCACCACCCCATAAACCTCACATGAAAACAAACCAAAACTACTCCAGCAGGCTAAGCATTCTGATGTGTAGGTGTTGTACTGCTGACATGGGGCACAAAAATTATTAGATTTCTGTAATTTCTTTTCTCCAGAAACTTTTCACGAGTGTCTGGTTCACAGGGAGAAGTGATCAGTGAGCTGAGAGGCTGAAGCCTGGGCTGTTTCTCAGGGGGGCATGAGGGCAGCTGGGCAGAGCTGAGGAGGGGCTAGTGTGTTAGCAGAGTGTGTTAGCCTCTCCAAAAGCACTGAGCCCTCAGGAGAGGAGGTTATGTCCTTGTCCTGGGCGGTGCCACCCGGGTTCTCCTCCCATCTCTGGGTGTCCTTACAGGATGGGTGGGTACTGCTCAGTGCCCATGCCGTGGGTGAGGAGCTGGCCCGCACTGTGGCCAGTGGCACCTCGTTCCCCAGGAGCAATGAGGAAATTTGTAAGAGTTTGAGCAATGAGGCCCAGGCTCCATGTCTGTATTCCTGTGTGGATCACGTGTTGCACATGGCGGCCTTCCTGAGCCGCTTCGCTTCCCCGTTTGGTTCTTGCGGAGCGCAGTGCATTGAGGGGCTTGAGGTGCACCTGAGCATTGGAGGCTCTGGAGTGCAGCTTCCTGCCCTCTGGTCTGAGCTTCCCTAGGGCACACCACGCCTGTGCTCCAGTCTCCATGGCAGCCCTTCTTCTGCTCCTGGCAGCCATTTCAAGTGCTGGGGGTCTCTGATGCTGTGTGAGCTGTGATCCCATCCTCAGGCACTTCCCCACCTCTGCTGTACTTGCTTGTGCCACTTGAAATCTCAAGAGCTGGAAGTGTTCTGCTGCACTTCTGAGAGCACTTCCCGTGCCAGTTTTCTCCTCCTAATCCTCCATCCTGAGCAAATTAGTCCTCCTTTAGTGACATTTGTCATTTGAGTTTAGTGATCTTTGTGGTTTGATGCAGGACTAATTAATGTTGTTCACTGTTGGTTGTCTAGTTCTATTTTGCTTTGTTTGCTTTAATTATTTTTGCAAAATGGTGTCTGTGTCTTTGTAGTTGCTATGACTTAGCTGTGTTAACAGCAGCCACTACTTACAGACAGAAATAAAATCCTATTTGTATTTTTCTGAAGTATTCTAGCCAGACAACAGTGTTTTCTATTAAGGATTGTACATGTATGTTTGTTTTTTTAAAATTACTTCAGTGAGAAATGGAGACAAAAGCACAGGATTTGGAAAAATTAACTATAAACAGACCAGTGAACATGAACTGTCTTCCTACCATTAAGACACATGCATCAGTCTGTTTATGGCACATTTTATTGAAGGCAGAGGATTTAACAAAGGAAACTGTTTTACAGTCCCTGAGGTGAGACTGACTAAGACAGTTTATAAATTTGCATTCTCTCAAGGTTCAGTGTCTTTTTTAGTTGTTTTTGTCTTTGTTTTTGCTGTGCTCTCTGTACCTGGACTGTGTTTGGTTTCTGCTGAGATTTTAGCCAAGGTCCTAATTACTTTTGTTTTGCTAGCACTTTGGTGCTGGAAACCTTGTCTCTTAGATAATAGCTCTGATTGATTTCTCAAAGTTCATTAGTGTAATGAATTTTTTCTATTCTGTCCCCCATCACACACACACCATATCCCTTTGTCTCACTCCAGAGTTGCTGTTTTATGTCTGATGACCCAATGCTGCTAGAAATGAGCTTAACAGTAAGAGTGGAAAATGCCCAGCAAGATTTTGTGGAGCACAGACGATACTTACTGGAGAATCTTTTGATAGTTTATGTAGCAATGGAAAGAACAAAGACCTCAGGTAAGTCCTAAATCTACCTGTTAAGTGTAATTCAACTTGGTTTTATACATCATTTGTAATTTGACATCCTAAATTGAATCAAATTCAGTGACAGCTTAATTTCACAAGTAAGGGAAACCAAGTAAGTTCAGTTAAACACAGCTAGCAGAGAATTTGTGTCAGGCAGAGTTATCATAAACAGTTTTCTTCATGAAGGTAACAATTGTAAAGTTGTAAACTAGATCTCTTTCATTCTTCAGTCCCCCATGCCTAAATAGTGTGGAAAGATAACATGGTCCTTTTAATTCTATAACTGCATTTCTGGTTTCCTATTAATTAAATTGACCATAATGGGATTGTGAAGGCAGAGTGGTTTATATGGTACTGGGGATAGTGGCCATTATGGAAAGTAGGGTAATGAGGTAATACAGATGTGCATCATTTGTTCTTGTAAGCTAGAATTCCACAGGCAAAACAATCAACTCCTTGCGGTTTCTTTATGCTGCGAATCCTCTAAATCCAGGGGATTTTAAATTATTTATAGAGCCTTGCAGTCTAGTAGAATAGCTTTTTTTAGACATTTCTGCCAGTTTTCCTTTCTGATTGGAGAAGACGAAACTGCTTAAGAATCCAGATTAAAATTATATTTTTAACATACTTGTTGAAGTGGAACATGATCTTTTTGTCTTTTGAGAAATGCATTTCAAAATCTAGTCACAAAACAATAGATACAATATACACAAAACAATATCTATGAAATGTTCTGTTTCCCTCATGCCTGTTCTGTGATGTGGTATTTCAAGAGCTGAAACTGAAATACCCACTGTAAACCTAGTTTCCCTGCCAGTGAGATGCCAGGGCTTTGTTATGTTGAGTTGTGGATGTACATTTATTCTGATGCTGGTAGAAAATTGTTCCCATCTGTTCTGTCAAGGGTGCTCACTGTTAACACTTTCAATAGTTAAAGTACTAGAAGTTATCTTTTAGGGCTGTTTTCTGTTAAATATAGTGCAATTATAAGTCCTGTCTGTGCTAGAGGTTGGTCCTATAAGCCTTTTGGATTAGCTCTTGGTGGGACAGCAGGTAGGCAGGGTCTGCACAGGGGAACTAACCAGCTGGGAAGGCTGCAGAGGAGAAGCTGTGGGGTATGTGGAGCTCATAATCAATACCTTGAACCCTCTTTTGGAAGCTGACACTTGCAGTCTTGCTTTCAAGCAGCTGAGCAAAGCACACACATTATTAGAAATCGTGGTTGGTCAGGTAGGAGAACGTCCTTTCATGTCAGCCTGCATACACTGATTTAATGCAAGTATAAGCAAGGGCAAAAACTTAAAATTACCTTCCTTGTGGAAGGACTGTAGTAAGATGGTCACCTCTTACTCTGTCTTGCTGCCCTTCTTTTGGTCCTCTACGTCTTCCTACTGTCCTGTGGATGGGACCATAGCTTTGCCAGTGACCAAAGGTGGTTCCCCAACATAGCTGTACCACCTTACCAGCAGGTGAAAGCTGTGTTACCCCTGTCTCCTGTTGCTTTAGGCAGTAGTTTGCTGCCTACTGGGTGATAGGACCATTCCTGATTTGAGCCCAAAGTGCTGAATCCGACTTGCATTATTTCCTGGAAATGCTTGCATTTTAAAGCTTACATTTTAAAGTGTTTTTATTTCTCTCTTGAACGTTTGCCAGCTCAGGATGTGAACAGTTCATCCTTTTTACAAAGGTATCTGTCACACAAAGATTTTAAAATTTAAATTGGGATTGCTTCTCCTGTGAGTGTCTGACAAAACAAGTGTTTCTGTCCTTGGTGATCTTACCATGGTGTTTATTCCTTTGGACAGGTCATTCATCAGTAGATGTGTATATCATGCATTCTGGAAACAGCCTGGTGCATATACAGGTAATCGTGGGCTTCAGGAAGTCATAATTTAGGGTGGTGAATTTGATTAGGGAATTAGCTTTCTCTAATAGCAGATTGATTTTGCTGGTGGCAAATGTCACACTTCTAAGTTTTAAAGTGTGCCCAAATGTCTAGTAGATCCTTGAGATGACATCTTGTAGTTCAGTGATGGATTTATTTTTTTTTAATATGTAAGAGCTGTTAACTTGAATAAAAATTCATGTGTTGATTTAGAAGATAAGAGAAAATGGCAGATGGTGGCATGCAAATTTGACAAGAAGATAGACTAATACAGGAGCTGCAGCACTAATAAGGGTAGTACTGCTATAAAAATAACTTGTCTTGTCTTTCTGCAGGAAATACGGCAGTTGTCACAAAAATACACATCAGCTGTGGAGTTTGAGCCAGTACTGCTATCCTCATCATCTACTAACTTCACAAAAGTTGCTTCTATTTCTTGTAAAGGTACAGGTTACCCATATTTGGAGATAATATGATTAAATAGGATTTAATTGCTGAAAAAGGGTAGTTTTTTTCAGAAGAGACCCTGAAAGATCTCAAAATCATCTTGTCTAGACTTTATTGAGAAAGAGGATGAATTCTTTTTCCTAATAGTTTCCACCCTTTTTGTGTATATGTGGTTCTTCTTATGCTGGTTGAAGGCTCTAAGCTATACATACTTGAAAACGGGGCAAAAACAGTTGCTGAAATGTTAGCTGACTTTACAATAAGCATGATTATTGAATATGCTTTTTCAACATCCTTTTATGGTTTATGTGGGTTTTTTTCTGTTTAAAATATGTTTTCTAAAAGGCTATTGTGCTTGGGTGGTCATTTTCTATGACATTGCTTGGCAGGACCATTGAAGAGGCTTGCCTGAAACCAGAAATGTTTGTGGAAGAGCAGAGATTGGCATTTAAGCATTCCTGACTCCAGCCTGCTTCCTGTTCTGGCCACTAGACTGCAGTGTACAGACTTTAAACATTAATGAAACAAGCTGCTTTCATAATGACATTGAGACATGTTTTTCCTAGGGAAAACATAGATGAATAAGAAGAAAGAAGGGACTGTTATGTTAAGTGATTCTCTTTTTCAGAGGAATTTTTCATTTGTTGAAAGAAGACAGTGTGCTCTGATTAGTAAGAATGCTATGCCAATGACAGGTGGTTAAAATTGCTCTTCACAGCTTTATTGTGTGTGTATTTTTGAAGGTGTTTGTCATTCATGAATACTTCTTAAGGCAAGGTTTGAAATCTCTGAAAAAATTGAGTCTTAGGACTCAAACAATTAGATACTTTACTCACCTGTGTGAGGATTGCACCAGCAAAGGTTCCCCTTTTTAGTGTTCTTGTAAATCTTCCCATGAAAATAATTTTGGATATGCTTGTGGCTGATGTATTCCATGTGTCTGCTCTTTCCCAGCTGCATCCTGTGACAGTGAAAGTCTTTATTCTGACAACAGCAAGAACTATCTTTTGAAAGGCACTACAACACTCAAAGCCTGTCTTTTCTGTCCTGTGATGGAAGGGTAGGTTGGCAGTGGATTTTTGTTTGTTTGTTAATGTGCACTGATACTATAATGAAAATATTGTGCCTTACTTTTAAGAGATGAAGTTAACTTTCTTTGTCACTCTGATTCCAAGGTCAGTGAAGAGGCTTCTTCCTATTGTTGCTGTGTCATTTGCCAAATGTCACATTTAAAGCAATAATTCTGTATTTCATCCCAAGAAGAATTTTAGGAGCCCGTAAAAAGATGTGCTTTAGGAGCTTATATCACGTAAACGTTGCTTAGTCTATGATAAAATTTCCAGTACCCTTTTTAGTGCAATGCAGAAGCTGGATAGTCTTAGAAAAAATGTGAAGTCTTTTCCTGCTTCAGTCATCTTTTGCCAATTTCATCCAGCCTGCTGTATCATAAAGCAATGGGCAATGTTGTACTATAGCATGACAAGAGGGGTAGATACTTTGCCTCTCTCTTTTACATGGTTCCTGTGAATTTTTACTCTCACATGTCATTATTCCCAAATAAATAATTTTGTTCTTCTCTGGGAAAACTTAGAAGAGCCCCATTATACAAGAATGCTATGTTATCTTCTCTTGTATAGACCACTTGTTGTGTACTCAAGGACAATAGCAGATGTATTTATATTTTTGATGTATTTACTTATAGGTATTTTGATGTAGATCCTTCTGCAGCACTGTTTCATATAGAACCACATCATAATACTTCAGGATATTGGTCCATATGGTTTACAAACAATTTTTACTTCAGCATTGAATTGAATGAGGTCTTCATAGCCAGAGAAACAAAGAACCTAGTTAAGGTAAGCTTTATTTCTTCTTTGTACAAAGTTTTGTATTTGATTTAAAGATATGGACCTTTGACATACAAAATGGATTCTTTGAAGAACTCTGTGTTCTTAGAACTGGTTGGAATCCATTAAAAATAAAGGTTTGTGTACATCTGTAACTATTAGGTTACTGTCTCAGGAGGCATTATTCACTGTCCAGCTTACTTTTGTATTGTTTTATTGACAACTGTTCCTTCATTTGAGTTGCAGCTACAGATGCATCAAATTACAGACCATTGCTCTGTTCTCAGAATTGTTGAATGTGTGTGTTTGTGCTCTCTAGGATTCAGCATTTCTTCATAGTGGAAGCCTTTAGTGCATAGATGACCTTTAAAGCCAATGATTTACTGGCACAACTGCAGGCAAATCTGGTTTAGGAATAAGCACATGATGTAGGCATCTAAATGGCTCTTCTTATGTTTTGATATTGGGATTTGTATAAGTGCACGGTTTGGATCAGGTATGAGCTCATATGGCCATGTAGTAACAGCAAAAACACAAAAGACAAGAAAGTTTGCATTTTTCAAGGTACCACCTGTGTCAGAAAGTGCTGTACCAATTTTAATTCATCTGTTGTTTGATTCTTTTCAGATTCTGAACTTTGCTGAACCTCTGACTCTACCTCCAGGCTGCTGGAATGTTTTTTCTTTGAAGCTCAATGTGAAAGACACTGTAACAAATGTGCTCTCTAGTATTTGTTTGTCCACAAACGTGGGAGTGATGTTCGAAATACCTCTGCAGATATATTCGACTGTGTCCAAGGTATGGTGTTCAGCTGTGTGTGTTGAATTATTATTATGCACTGCAAACCCAGCTGCAGCGGTGTCTCTCTCAGGCCAGAAATCTGTTCTTAGTCCTGAAACAAAAGCTCAGTACCAGACCACTCTGTTAGACCATTCTGAAGATTGAGAGGTTAAGTCCCCAGAGTTGAACAGCAATGGAATTATAGTTCTCTTGGCACTTAATTCTCTTAATTCAAAATTCTCTTATTTGAGTCTATGAAATTATGCACTGAGAAAGTGAAATTTGTTCTCTTGTTTTGTCATGTTTTTGTTTTGTTTTTCCAGCAGGGAGATCTAAATTTTGAAGCAATTGCCCACTGTGATATTCAGTGCTACTTGGGAAAGTCTGATTCAGGTAGGCTCATCTAAGGCTTTTTTTGGCATCTGACTAGTTTTATTGTAGAAAATTCATTTTATATAGCAGGACTTGTAATGAGAATATTGTGATTGTTCATGCAAGTACTTAGTTTTACATTTGTTTAAAAACAGATGTTCTGGGAGTATATAAATGGCTGAGGGAACTGAGTACACAGCACAGTATTTCAGACATCTAGTTCCATAGCATGTGCTGAGCTATTGTTCTGTCTTGAAACATTTTTTTTTTAATTTTAGTATTTAAGACTCTCCTATGAATTCTCATTGATGATGTATTGCCCTTTTCTTTCTTCATTCATGTTTTCTTGAGAGATGTTGAAGTAGAATGGTAAAACTGTCCACTAACTCAAAGTTATTAGAAAATGTGCATAACCTGGGCCCAGATCCTGGGAATTCTTTTATGAAAAACAAACAAAAAAAATTGACCAATATCTGCCTATATCTAGAGTTAAATTTGAAGGCCTCCTCTTTATCTCTTTTCCACAGCAATAATTCCATAGATTTCAGCAAATATGGTTTATCAGGCTTATAAAACAGCATCCTTAACACTGTATCATATGAAACAGAAGGAAGGGGTCTCTTTTTTTCTGGGACTGAAGAATCTATCTCCAGATACTGCAATGCTGGGAGCTGTTTCAAGTACCTGTCTAGCATTTACCAAAATACAGCAATAGATTTAACATGGCATGATACTGCCTAAAGAATGTTAGACCTGTTGAAAGCTGGTTCAGAATAGTGGTTTTTACTCTCTGTGCAGTAAGGAGTTTCAGAAGGCAGCTGATAGCATAGACTTTAAATATTTGAGCACTCTCCTGGAAATGTTTTCAAGATGACATTTCCTAAAATGTGACTTTGTGTGAGGATATGAGGAAGGCAGTAGTAGTCAGTCAGATGTGAAAAGGAGAATTGAGGTGACATATAGAAACATGTGACTTGAACACTTACTGAGACACTTGCATGCTAAGGTCCATATCTTAGAAGAAAATGTTTGCTTTTTTGGTTATTTTTTAATCTCAATGAAGGAATATGGCTAATACAACTGAATACTTGTTGCTTACTTTATTTTCATTCTAATAATACACATAATGAGATCTGTACTTACAGGTATTCTGCCTTCTGCTTTAGGATACTACTATTTGTTAAACAGAAATGTGTAATGCATTAGCCTGAAAATACTGACCTAAAGAAATTGTAGTTGGATTATTCCAATAATCACCAATCTCAATTCATTACTTTAAACATTAAGGATTGTAAAATAAAGTACATGCACTTTCAAAATAAGTATTTTTTGTTTTCTTTCTAAAGAAGCTTGCTTTTTTAACTACTTTCTGCTGTGTGAAAATACTTGAACCAATATGAGTGTAACTTTCTAAAATACACTAATCTTTAGACTGATGTAAAGCTTTGCAATTCATCTTAAGAAGAAGTTGAGAAAATTATCAGCATCTAGAAAAAAAGCTAAAATGAAAAGACTGTTTTTGCCAGACTGGGAATTGTTATGTTCCCTGCTGTATCATGCTACTGTATTTTTGTACTACTGTGTAGCATATTATCTTGGTACTTTACTGCCATCAGTAGAGAGTACTGTGTAGACTACTGATGACATGGTTACTCTTCAGTGGCATCTATTAGGAATAGCAGCAATAAAAAGGTCTCACTAAAGCATACACAGCCTGTGCAATGCCCATTCTCTTTTTGCATGTACAGTTACTTTGGTTTTGCAGATGTATTTCTTTAAACAAATCTGATACGGAAGATAATATATATACCCTTGCATATTCTCACTTTGAAGGGGAAAAGTGGGTTGGCTTTTTTGTTTTGGGTCTGGATGCTTTGCAGATACTGATTACTCATGTTCTCAAGTAGATTGACGGAAGGAGCAAATATTATCTCTGTAAAATCTGAAAAATCTATTATCCTTTCAGCAAATCTGCTTTGGCAGAAGAGTCTCTCTCTGGACCGTTCTGCCTGGGACGTGGATTCCGAGCTTGCAAGTGACCTTTATGAAAGATGGCAAAAAATAAGACGTGGAGAAGCATGCAGGTCTGTACAGAATCTGTTGAGGTTCTTAATTCAAGCCAGTACAGTGTTGTAAGAAAGAATATTTCTGTTCTGAAGTATTCTTAATTAGAACAAAACATTCTGGACCATTTTCTACACTTAAGTTAGTTCTCTTGAAGCACATGGAGTTTCAGAGCACCCCAGACTCCTCCAGCTTTCATTTCAAGGCACTGCCAGCCACAAGTAAGCTTTTCAGCCTAAAATGTAAATAATATTCTGACTCTAGTTATCTCACCAAGGCTACCTGGCATGAAGGCAGTCTAAGCATGTTTTACCAGCTCATTTATGGAGTTGCATGAGTCCTTCATCATCAGGTTGTATAGCAGTCTTAGCAGTCTTCTCAGGCTCTTTGAATGGCTTTCATGGTTTTTAGTCCCTGGCCTACATACACAAAAGTTAGCTGTTAAGCTACAGCTTTATGGACTTTATTTTGTAGAGACCATTTCCAAGGATAGATAAATTCATGCAATTACGGGTCCTGGTAAATCATCTTGTGGTAGTTCTTTGTTTGAAAGAAAAAAAAAAAAAAAGCTAATTAATTTTTCTGCTTTTGCCAATAAAGCAGGAGAAGTATTTTAGGATCAGCTCGCTTTACACAGCAGAAGAACTCTGAAGAGGAATCCTTTGCCTTTTTCTTGCCGCGGTTGACTACAGAGCCTGGCCTTACACTCAACTTTAATGCCACAGCTGTTAAAAGTAGTATGGTGAGGATGGTTGTTACTACACTTTTTTCTGAGTTGTGTGTTTAGCTTTTTTAAATAACAAAGTCTGTGATTAATATTTGGTGCTGCTTACATTTTCATACTGCTTATGAACTGGTGTTTTGATCTCAGTTAAGACACTAAATTTGTATCCCTTTGGTTCTTTGGTAAGTTTCCTAGCTTGCTAGTTGTAATACTTTAGTACAAGGAGAAGAGTAAAGCAGTGTAGGTTTTAACCAACAATTTTTTGTTGTTGTTAAACTTTCCTTGTGTTCATTGTATAAGTTACATGCTTGTGGTAAAATAATTGAACATGGGACTAGGGATAGGGTGTGTTGTCATTAGTGATGCATGCAAGGCTGTACAGGATGGCTTTCTTCGTGCCACTGTCTTGTCTAACAGAAGTGTGTAAAACATTTACGAGAGATACAACACTTGCAGAGCAATGTATCTTCCAGCCACACTGACAGTTATTTCTTTCTTGTTTGTCAGATTTAGGTTTCTACTAACCTAGCCTAGGCCAGAACCAGTCATATGGAAATAGTTTTCATATGCACATATTGTGAATTACCTTAATATTCCATTTGTCCAATTTAATTGTTAGTCATTACAGAAATTTTTATAACCTGCTTGCATTCAGACTTCTCTAAGAAGGGGTGGCACCTCACTAACTTTACTTTCTTCTGTGCTAGAGCTTTGTTCACATCTGTCTGCATAAATCAAAATCCAAATGAAAGTGTTGTTTGGGGAGTGGGGGTGGTCTGTATTTTTGTATATGTGGTTCAAAATGCACTCTTAGCTGATTTTGCAAATTCTGACATTGTGGTGACATGTCCTGCTGTTACATGCAGTCATGTACATGTATGATTATACTGCATTGACACAAGAGCCAGATTGAAGTCCCTTGAAAATGCAGATTGTATTGCTAGTGTTGAATTATTTTACCAACCAGTTCTCAAATATGTAGTTTTTAACTCTTTCTTTTCCCCTCCAAACAATTTAGGTAAAATATTTCGTACTAAGAAACCCTTCATCCTTCCCAGTTACGTTGCAGCTTCTGCCTCTTTCTTACTACCCTGATCCCCAAGCTTCACTGAGTCTGCTGAACAAATGGTAATAACTATCTCAGGATACTGTTTTCCCTTTTAAAAGATCTTATTTGCTATGCCTTATGATTGTGACTCATTGGGTTTTATTTAGTTTTTCAAAGTGTTACTTAGATGGGGATTATGTTCTCACCCATTTTGGAAGACAGAGCCTTGTTTAGGGCAGCTCCCTGTATGGTGCATGCCTTTGTGATGTACCTCATCATTGATAAAACACATATTTAACATGTTTTAAGCAAGATTGTGTCTGCCAGATATATATTATAGTTGTTCATCTTCTAGTATCTGAGGCTTAGTGCAAGCTGCCTAGGTGAGGTGAACAGCTTACAGAGTGGGGCTTGTGCATCTCCTCACAGTGCTGGTTGGTATCTATAGAGTCTGTAGACAGATCAGTGAAAAGAAGGTATCTGAACCATCCCAGAGAAGAGTTTTCTTCTTAGCCTTTTCTTAGGTAATAACCCTGGTCAAAGAGGAAACAGGAACTGGGAAGCAAAATGCAGATTCAGAGGGAGCAACCTCAGCATAAATATTTAGGGTCAGCTAAGTAAATGTTTCTGCATTGTTTTAGCCTTTCTGTTTTAGATTTGAGATGATGATCTAATGAGAAATCTAGAGGAGAGTTAGATTAATAATAAAGGGACCTGGTGAGTGAGCTGAAGCTCACCAAAATAAGCCCTGTCACACTTATCTTTGAAAAAATGTTATAGTTGGTAGGTGTGTGTGGTTAGAGACAGTGGGATTACTCCTGTGCTTAGGTGTAACTTGCTTATTTGGGATCCCCAATCCCTGTGTAATTGCTTCCTTAACCTCATTCCTTTACATAGGTACATGCATGTGCATATATATGTCTGTGTATATATATGCACATTAATAACTCCATCTGTTTGCATACTAAATATGATTTCCACATAGACCCTTTCTAGTGGTTTGCAATTACATTTTCTCTGTATTTGCACACTTTTGTTTCTGCAGATCTTCTAAGTTCACCAGAAATCACATCCATTTACTGGTTCTTTTTATGCTAATGTCATAGACAGTTATGACAAGTGAGTTTTCATTCAGTGGCTGGAGGTCCATTCGTCTATAATCTACATTTTATGTGTTGGTTTTTTTATGTCAGTTTTTAATACTTTATGTCAAATGCTTATAATTTGCATTTGGACAAACAAATCAATTGTTTTAAGTGAATTTGATTTGCACATTATGTGATGGAAAATAGGAATTTGTCCCAAACAAATCATGAGCAGAAAGAGAGATATTTGAATGAATTATAAGAGATTTAATAATGATTATTTCTTAACAGTTATGTGAGCAGAAAGAGCTTCAGGGAATTTGTTTGTGTGGCTTAGAAATTCTGTTTCTTGACTGTTATCTTTTACAATATTCTACACTGACAGACCTAAAATGCCCAGCCATTTGTCTGTTTTCCAAATGTGTGTAGTCCACATAAAACTGATTTGCAGCATATTCTTTTGAAATGCAGACCCACATTTCCACCATATTTCACACTGCCAAAAAGCAATTGTAAAAGTAGTCTCTATTTAAGAATAGATGCCAGCATGTAAAAATAAGTCAAAGCAGTTCTGACAGGTTGGGTTTCAAATGCTTAACTTTTTGTTTTGGTTTATTTAGGTTCGGCATAAATGTGCAAGCTATTAACTTCACAACCACCGAATTCAGGCTAATGGATGAATGTTCTCACAGGGTAAGATGGCTAATTTTGGTAGAAGTGGTCTGACACACTAGAGAAGGATTTTTCTAGCTATGCTATTTCTGCGTTCTTCCCAAGTGCAATTTAAAGTAGTTTCACAGTGTTTTCTTGATTCTTCATCAGGTTTGTATCTTTGTAGTTAATTATTTTCATGATTTGGGTCAGTTTTGAATACAGCTGTAGGGAGGAAGTGCATGCATGCCTGCAAGTGTGTCGATGTGCTGTTGGGGCTTCACCCTTGGCTCCAGGCTGACCATGAAGTGTCAGGCTGTGGAGTCAGTGATGTCAGGAGCGGGCTGGTTCTCTTCTCAGAACAGGGAAGTAGTGTCAGGTAGTTCATGGGAGGAGGAGCTGGGATTTCTACATATCAGCTTCATGCCATTGCAATTTCTGGATTCAGGTTTGGAGTGTCATGGTTCTCTCTGGTTCCCATTGCCTCATTTTTGAATGAGTGTAGTAACACTTGACCATGGCACACCAGTGCTGAGCTATGCTTAAACCTTGAGATGTTGTGTCATGGATGACAGAGAAAATGCTGTATCAGGGATGCTGGCATATTCTGGTGACCAGAGTACTATCCAGACTACCCAGAGGATCTCTTCTTAAGATTTCTGGTTTGTACAAAATTAATGTATTTTCCTTGCTGTTTGGGCATACTGCAGCTTCATCTTTAATGTCCTGTGTAGATACATGTTTCTGCACATATGCTTTAAGATCTTAATGAAATATTTGTACCTTGTAAAAAGAAAAGAGTATGTTTGCTGCACTAATCAAAGCTGACCTTTCCTTTCTGGCAACAGTTGTAAGAGTTGTTGTAAAAGAGAGGAGACAGCAGTTCATAAATCCTAGCCTGTAGGCACACTCTGAAAAAGGGAAGGTAGCGTAGGGGTAGGAGTGAACTTCCACAGTCCCACACACTGTACTCTTGGCCAAATGGAAAAATAGCTGTGGATCTTCACATCAGTGTGTGCAATACATGGTTTTCATTAGGTTTGAAGAGCTAGGGGGAACATGCATGTTTAGGTAGATTTTCAGCACATATGAGACAGATCTTGCCTTGTTAACCAAATAAATAGTTGCTAGTATTTAAATTTTTGCATTTGACATAGTTTTCCTAGTCAGTTTATGTGCAGTGAATTGTTAGGCTCATCTTTGTAGGGAGTGACATGGGGAAGTTTGCAAATACCATACATGGCTTGCTTTTAATAAATACTGATTATTAAATGCAGGTTCTGATAGTTTTTGTGCATTATTTTTCATAAAATAGATTAAGAATAAAAACATTTTGAACTGAAAAAGATCAGAAAAGCTCTTAGTACAACATCCATAAATGAGAAACAACCAAGTGAGAACCCATTTTGGAATCTTTATGGTTTTTTTGACTGCTATAGGTATCTGATCACCCCTTTCTAAGAGGGGACCCCAGTTCTGGAAGAGCAAGTTATAGGGCTATTTTCATTTTTCAAAGGCAGAAAGAATAAACAACAGTATTTAAAAAAATATTTACATTATTTCCAGACTAAGTGAACTTCTGGTATTTCTGGTTTTCAATTAATATAGTTGAGAATTCTCTTTGGCTTCCTTCCAGTGACTCAAATGGTCAGCATATTTACCAGCAGTCCCTTTCTCACTTCAATCAAGTTGTAAGTCATGCACTGAGGGTATAATGGTTGCCACATTTCCCTGTGCAATCAATACACTTCAGTTCTTGTGTTGTGAAGTGTTTCAGGATTTCTTGAATATGAAAGACACTATATAATTTCTTTTCCATCTGAGGAAATAAAAGCTGTTTTAAATAATGAAGTAATACATTCCTCATAATAAGTGCAGTAATATGAACTTTTGCTCAAATAAACAATCTTATCTGATGTTTTATGTTGTCAAAAGGAAAGACTTTGTTATAACGAGTTAGTTAGCAGTTTCTGCACCTTGCCAAAAATATTCTGTGTGGTGCTAAGTGGTGATACAGTGCTTTCTTTATTGACATCTATAAACACACATGTTTTCTGTGAGTAAGAAGTGCATTTTTTGTTTAACAGAATGCACATCAAGAGGACCTCATCAGCAAGAAATGCAGTTCTGAGATGCTTTGTTTAACTTTACAGCCACTGGAAACCAGAAAAGTTGGTGTAATTTTTACACCTCTTGACTACAAAAGAGTAGCTTCCCTTATTTTAATCAGGTAAGCCAAATTTTAGTTGTAAGTGAGAATCAAGCAGCTCAATGTAAAAATGAATTTGCAAAGTCCTGGCACATAGACAAATGCTCAAAATTTGAAAGTCAGAATACCTCTGGTTTAATAAAAATTGCTTAGAGTGTGTTTGTGCCTTATGTCTCAGTCATTAATTTTCTTGATATGTTGTCAGAGGGTTATAAAATGCATGTGACTGTTCTGAGGCAGTTTTGAGTTAAAAGAGAAACACATTGTATGGCTTTGCTGTTTTCAACCTGACTTAATAATGATAGGAGTTATGGATCCAGTGAGTCTTTTATGCAGCCAAACTTTGGTTACCTTTGTAGGAAAAGGGAGTTTATTGATTGAGGAAGCAACCATTTTCACTAGGTGACACAGTTGTTATCTAGGGGCACTGGTCACTAAACTTGCTCCTTCACTGTCTGAAATTCACTAGTGGCTGGTTCTGGAGTGATCCTGTCTCTGTTTAGGGGAAACCTGTCCAGGTTTTGCCCCCAGTTCTGTTCCAACACACTGTTATCTTGGTTTGGCACCTAGAGAGCAAAGCCACGACTTCGCAAACTTAATTTGTGCTTTAGTGGCTGACTGCTTGGTTTTTATTTTATGGCAGAAACAACTTAACTGTTCTGGATGTGGTCAATGTAGAAGGCTTTGGAGCCAAAGAATTGCTTAAAGTAGGAGGAAGACTCCCAGGTGCAGGAGGATCCCTTCGATTTAAGGTGCCAGAAGCGACACTAATGGACTGCAGACGACGTGAGTAAGGAGACACAGGTCTCTGGTTGTGCAGCTGCCTGCTTTGCTCTGCACTGGAACTCATACAGAACATTAATGTTAGGGAAACAGAATGGTCAAAGCTGAAGAGTTTGGCCATGAGAAGTGTAGATTCTGTTTTGTCAAAATTCTGACTAATAATAGCTAAAAGTTTTAGAAATACACTACTGCAGAATAGTCTGTATTAGATCTTGGTCACTTATGGATTTTTTTTATTCAATTGTAAGTAAAAATAGCAATTTATTTATGAATGTAAGAAAATCATTTCATTCACTGTAAACTAATTGCTCTCTTTTTTTTCCTTTAAGAACTGAAGGACAGCAAGCAAATTCTATCCATTACGAAGAACTTCAAAGTAGAGAATATTGGGCCTCTTCCTATAACAATTTCATCAATGAAAATCAATGGTTACAGTTGCCAAGGATATGGATTTGAAGTGTTGGACTGTCGGGAATTTTTCCTAGCTCAAAACTCATCACGAGAAATCAGCATTGTGTAAGCACTGACAAATTTGTTGACAAAATAACTGAAGTGGAAATTCGAAATAATTAATTTCAGAAACAGACACTCCAATGGCATACCACACACAAAATTTTGAATAGAAATTTAGTAAGAATTTCCCTCAGGATAACACTAATGAATGGATTATATAATACTGGTTCTTTATATGACCTGTTATTTTTAAAAAGCAGCATACATGCTTTTATCAGTGCATTTTGAAGTAATAAATTAAAACAAAACAGTTGCCACAATTTTTTATTTGCTTGTTATTCTCTAAGCTTGTTCCAAGTAGCCTGACCACAATCTAGTCATGTTTTCCCAACGTTGCACTTAGTCTAAAAATGATTCTTTTTAAACTATCCTTGAGTGAAAGATACTACTGTGACTTAAGCAAAAGTAAAGTTAATGTTACTGTAGTAAAGTAATTGTGGTTTCCCATACAACAGATTTCACCTCTACTGATTAGAAAGGCAAGTTATACCTTCTAGCAATCAAGTAGAATACTGAAATGGGTCAGGGAAGTAGAAGAAGAGACAAATCTGGTATTTCTTCTGCTTTCTGTATCTTTCCAGCTTTGCACCCTAGTACCCGGCCCTTTCTGAAATCATGCTGGCTGTATGCTGGGCAGCTGTGCTTTTGTTGATTAACCTGAATTGATTATGTGTATGCCTTGATAAAAGGAAAACATGTCACAGTAACAAGAGTACTGTGAAGAGTCACAATAAACCCACATAATTTGCCAATTTAAGATGACCTAATGCCAACTGCACAGTTTAAGCAGATAGTGGACACTTTATTTAAGTATGCTTTAAAAAATATTATTAAATAATATTATTTCATATAACTAAACTGTTATTACTGGATTAATAAATTGATAATTCATAGTAATAATGAGGCAATATTTTAGCAATTTTAAGAATGCTATTAAATTATTGGTAAATTTTATTAAATTAGTTTTCTTATTATTATTGTTGTTCCTGTTTTCATCGTATTGTTTGTATTTTTGTTATCAGTGTGACTTCAGAAAGTAAAATTCAGCCAAACAACGAAAAAGTAACACCACCTCTGTTTTTCCTGACAGATTCACTCCTGACTTTACATCTTCATGGGTAATTCGTGAGCTCACACTGGTGACTGCTGCTGATCTGGAGTTCCACTTCACACTCAACGTGACTCTCCCTCACCATCTGCTACCGCTGTGTGCGGATGTGGTGCCAGGACCCAGCTGGGAAGAGTCTTTCTGGAGGCTCACTGTCCTCTTTGTAAGGTAAGGCTTTCCTCACAGTACCCCAGAGCTCCTACAAGATGCAGTGCATGTGAATGCCGTGGTGATAACACACATGGGCTGATGCATCCCTGACTGAGATCGCCCTGCACACTGTGCTGCTGCTTGTGTGGTTTGGACACTGGAAACAGTCAGAACACAAATGAAGTAACAGCAGTGACCACTTTGCCTGCTTCTAGGTGCAACAGAAGATTACAGGGATCTGAAAAAGCAGGAATTTTTCGTTCTGTTTTCCTGCTAACAAAATTTACACTGCATGATTGAGAAGGTGGTTTGATGAATTAGAAAGATTTTTGTTTTGATCCATATATGTTTGATGCAATTCGTACATCGTGGAGAGAGAGGATATTTTGCATCTAAATTTTTAGTTCAGAAGTATGATGGCATTTGTAGCTCATTTTATGCCAGCATTTTCTCTAGGAAAAGAAAGAAACGGTATTGAATAAATACCTAAATAATGATGATGACTATCATAAATGAACAGTGGGCTGATAGGTCATATTATTATATGACATCCTGGGTCATAATATGATATGATGTAAGACTACAACACAGTTAATTCTAAATTACTTTCAAGGATTATCTCTTTTAGAATGAGCTTTTTCTTTGTTCTATTTTTTTTCTTTTAAAGTTCATGACTGAGTTATTTTATCAAGCTAATGACTAGTAAGGCCTATAAGGAAAAAAAGGAAAAAAAGGAAAAGAAAATACTATTACTATTACAACTATCATTTTTAAGGCTGTATTTTGAGTTTGTCTGTCTTTTTATGTAGAATTTTGTAGAAAAAATACTTGAGAAGTGTATCTTGTTAGAAGTTTTTTAACTCTTTCACTGAATATTCCTGAAAGTTATAGACACCAGTATCTATTGTTTTCTTTGGCAGTTTGTCCCTGCTTGGAGTGATTCTGATAGCCTTCCAGCAAGCCCAGTATATTCTAGCAGAGTTCATGAAATCAAGACAGAGGCCAAATCCTAGTGCTTCACCACAGCAGAACAGCAACTCTGTTGACGTAATCAGCTCTGATTCCTACAAGTAAAAATACTTTTTTTTTATTCTTTTATACCCTGTTTATTGTGGAGTGGTGCTTTCTGTCTGACTCTCACTGATATTGCTGTGTGCTGGTTTAAAGTGCTCCAAGCAGCCTTTTTTAGAGAACTTCCACCTCAAACCAGGAGGAATGGAGGAACTCAGGGGTTTATTTATCTTGAATATTGCCAGTAATACATAAGGTAAAAATTGTATGATGAAAGTAAAGGATA
Source organism: Agelaius tricolor (assembly GCF_023055355.1). Classification (NCBI taxonomy): domain Eukaryota; kingdom Metazoa; phylum Chordata; class Aves; order Passeriformes; family Icteridae; genus Agelaius; species Agelaius tricolor. Next base: position 21,294,266 of record NW_027269268.1, read on the forward strand.
CACCAGGTGTGACAGCCATGGAGAGAATGGAAAATGCATTGATGGTTCTCAATCTGACCCTCTTGGGTGGTGAGTCAGGCACTTATTCATTGAAGCATGTAAGTGTGTTGGAAGTCTGAGCAAATACTTAGAGTGTTGCTCAATTCTCGCTGAAATCAGAATGTGCTTAGCTGGTATGGTAAATTAAAGACCTAAAGCAATTTCATGGCTTGTGAATATGCCCCCCTTTCTTTTCTTACAACAATATCTCATAAAACAATTCACGATGTCTTTGTAAAGAAAAACAAATCCACTTTTTTTTTTTTTTTTTTGCCTCCAGGGGAAGCTGCAAGACATTTATGGATTCCTATAGTTCCTCAGATAAAGGTAAAGGGAAGGGCTTCCTGTCTGTAGGCACTTCTTCCAGCCGAAGTCAGAGTGCGGCAAAGAGAAGTCCTGCGACCTACAGCCACTCTCAGAAGAAACACAAATGTTCAGTTTACTACAGTAAGCAGAAACCAAACACAGCTGCTGGCAGTGCCATTGCAGCTGCTGATGAGAAACAGAATCAGATTGCAGAGAACCAAACCTCAGCACCAAAAGAGGACATTTGCACTGATGTTGTCAGTGAGAACTGGGTAACTCTGAAATATGCAAATGGCATAAACGTTAACAAGAATTTAACTCTTCCAGAAGACTTTCTGGGTAAAGAAGAAAGTACACTGAAAAATACAGTTCTCGTTAAAAATACTTCTTCAGAGTGTGATCTGAAGGAAGATCTTCAAACATGTATGTTTCCTAAGGAAACTAACCTTAAAACTTCAGAAAATCTAGCTGAGCTCAAAGAACAGGAGTTCTGTTCTGTGAAGATGTCAAAGAAGCTACCTGAAAGTCACTTGTCCAGAAATTCACCTCAACAACAGCCAGAACTGCAAGAAATAAGGAAAATTAGTGGTAATTTTTTCTCAAATTCTATCAGTCTAAATTAGTAAATGAAATCTTCTGATGAGTTCACTGTGGTCAGGATTTTGTCTTTTGCGTAGGACAAGGGAATTGTGGTGTTTCTTATGTGTTCACTGTGATTTGTCTGTTTACATTCCTGAGGAAGCAGCTTACATTTTAAGTTGTTTCATAAATCATAAATTTGCTTGGTTTACAAATTTCAAGTTTGTTGCCATAGCATTTTAACTGCTAAAATAATTGATGTCATAGATCTGCTTATAAGACACAAATTGCCCTTGTCAGATATTCAGAGGGATCCCAGTTTGCTATTTTCAGGTCCACTGAAAATATGGTGGCTGAATCACCAAGCAAGCACATTCAGAAGCAGATATTCAGAACTCCTCAGATAAAACCACCCAAAATAAGAAAAACCTGACATCAGGATAATGTGAACTTTTATTGTGTAGGAATCTGCAAATCAGTGTTTTCCATAGTAATTGCATAGCTGTATTTTTTATCTTGTTTTTCTTTTTTTGAAATTGTGGGGCTAGGCTGCCTGGGAAGTCTTACCTCTTAGCTTCACAATTCAAAATTCTAAGAACAGCAGAAGAACACCTGGGAGAAGTCAAAAGCAGGATAAGAGAATGTATCCTCTGGAAGCTTGGCTTTACTGAGGCACTTGGCAAAGTAATTGAATTGTGAAAACTGGCATTTGCTGTAGCTGTGGCAGTTTATTTAGGGAGTAAGCCATCAGAGAGGGATTTCAGGCCCTGCTGTCTTGTGTAGTTGCTACCATGGGCTCGTTGCTTCTTGTGTTGTTCCCTGTGAGCTATAACAGATAAAAGCATGCAAGCTCAGGTGAAGGCAAGATATTTTCACTCATTCTTACAAGGTATTTTGAGATATGTTTTGAATATTAATATTTTGAGGTATTCTTCATATGCTCCTAAAATGCATTGTTGCTTATTCTTTGCTTTGAATTAGGAGATCATTCAGTATATTCAGTAGTAAAGCACTAAAGGTAATCTCTCTTGTCTATTAGCAGTTGTGGCTTCCTGCACTATCAGGCATGTGATATTTCTGTGTTTCAAGACATTTAGTAGGATATGTTAAGTCTAAAAAGTACCATGTTGCAGTGTTTGTACCTTTATTATCATTACAGACCTGGTTTTGTGCAAGGAGGGAGTTCAGGACCTCGGGTACTCACATCTTTGTATGCTGGAGAGCAGCAGAGCATTCTTTAGAGCTCTGGCACTCTCCCTCGCCTGGTGTTTCATTCACATGTGCTCCTTTTGCAGTCCTCATGGCTGCCTGCTCCCCTCCAGAGGGGATCTGGTATCTGACTCAGAGCTGGGATGTTGTAGTTGGTTGGCAGGAAACTGTAAAAACATTTGGGTGTGCTTTTCCCAGTTGAGAAGGCCAGTTCAGTTCAGTAAGTGATGACATTTCTCACACAGAGCAGCTGAGAGCCTTGGTAGCAGATCACTGTGGATGTAGTGCAGGTCTCTGAGATACCTGGAACCAGAGGCAAAGTGAATTCTGTCCTGTCCTGGCCCAGGCAGAGCAATGTGACTCAGCTGACCTAGTTGTTGAAGCAGGCTTCCTCTTGAATCTTTCATCTTTTGGACTCTTAGATCAAAATAATTCTTCATAAGCCTCTCAAGTAAAAGAACTTTTAGTGTGGAACCCATGCTAAAGAAAGGATGACTTCCCTTTGTCTTCACAGTGAATGCAGAGGACACTTCAGAGGTGTCAAGCACCAAGTAAAGGCTGTCCTTTCTCCCCACTCAGCTTGCAGGGGTTTTTTCCTCTTTGTTTTTTAACCCAGTGTTCTCTAGCTTCAAATTCTACCAGGTAGCTCAAATTCAGATGAGATGAGCAGGACTTGCATAATCTCTGTATGCGCTGGGAGTGGTGTGCTCATGACCATGAACCAGCACAAAGCTACTTTTTGCAACTGCTGTAAGAATTTTTAAATTGTATTAGCTTTTGGTTTTAAAATTTTCCATTATCATCAGCCTAGACATTAGTCTCCTGTGTTTTGGAAAGCAACATAAGGCTGTTTTTAAAGAAAGGTATGTGGTTATGACTGAGAGCCCTTCTCTTCCCATGCAAACAGTTGTTATTGTTTAATTGTAGGGAATAGCCAGCAAGTGCCTCTCAGGAATGAAACAGAAAACTGCGAGACTTCAAAAAAGCAGATCAACCTAAAGCCTTCCATGGAGAAAAAGATTAGTAAGGGACCCAAGGAAGAGACTCCATGCTGTGCAAAAGAGGAGATTACTTCTTCTGAGGTTGGTATTGTGATCTTTCTCCTTTTCAAATTTGAAATTCTCTTTTTATAGTTTATGTACATATATATATATATCTATAGGTATGTATGTGTATGTAGGGACTATTTTGTAGAGTCACAGACCTGAAATGCTGTAAATCAAATAAATGAGGAAGAGTGCAATGTGCTGTCCCACGTCCATTGTATATTAATGCTGCTTTATGGAATGGTGAACAGTTTGGGTAAAAATCAAAACAGCCATATCACAGCCAGAGATTGTTACTGTTAGAGCAGGCACAAGCATACTGGAATCTAATGCCAGCTGTCAGCCACACTAATGATGTGGGAACATTCTCTGCAGGGGAAGTGGGCATATTGGCCTTCACTTGCAGACCTGATCTCCAAACCCAAGGCTTTGCATCAGAAACTTGCATTTGGGAGTACAGCAGGCAGAAGCCCTTTAGCAGATTATGCAGTTGCTGAGAAGGATCGTTCTTCACCCCTGGTTTCTGAGTATGATAAACACAACAGACTGTACCTTTGTTGCAGGCAGCATAAAACACTAAAAGAACTTCATCAGGCAATTAGTGAACCTGAGAATCTGGATTATGTTTATATTCTGTGTACTGGATATAAATCCCATGGCAAAATGGTTTAAGGAAGAATTGCTTACATTGCTTGGGGAACGTGTGAGAAAAGACACGGTCTTGTCTTGCTTTGGGAATTGTTGTTACAAACTTTGCCTGTGTGGCTGATGGTGCTCAGTTTGTTTCTTACATTTCTTGAAATTACTAGTATTTGCTGGTAACTTACTCCATAATTTCCTCAGCTGTAATTCAAATAAATGCCTTCCCCCACTGCCCCCAGTTGCTGAGGAAAGGGAGGATTTATTGCTGCTGAACTTGCACACCAGCTGATCATAAATCTGGCAGATGTTTTTTGTTTTTAGCACATTGGGAATTTTATTGACTGCTTTACTTTTTCTCCCTCCATTTTTTTATTTCCCTGAAAGTCAGAGCTAGATGCTGTGAAAGGGAAAATGCTAAGTTTGGGAATTCAGAAATTCCTCTCTCATCATCTCTTGGTGTCTTGATGGACAGAGTCTTGGAAAGGCTAGTTAAATTGATGGTGCTGGAAAGAGGATGTGCTGTGGAAAGCCACTAAATCATGAAGTAACTATGCATTTGGGTCAGGCCATTTTGTCCAGAGAAATTTAGCTAGAAAAATCCAGTGGAGTTCATTGACTAAGTTAAGTTCATTTTATAATGTCTCAGCTTGTATTTTTGCCTTTAGCAAGAAGATGCATATAGAAAGAAGAAGCCTCAGGATAAAAAGGAAGGAAATGTACCAAATATGAATTGGAATAGAAATAGAACATCTAGGAAAAATAAGAAGAAGAATGTAAATATATCCACAAGGTATGTATTGCCTCACCAAATCATGAAGAAACCCAGAATTGCTGTAATGTTTCTGCAGGTTTTGCATAATGCATTAGGCAGGATTACTTTATCTATTTAAGTAAACACACATTAATCCTGTCCTGAGCATTTACTTTTAGGAATGTGCACTACTAAATATCACCAGCAAAACAAAAAATTTTAAAATATTCCATGTGTAAATCTACATGCAGATAGATGCAGCCCATTCTGCATAGCAGTGGTAGCTCTCTGTTAGAGTCTGGAATGTGCTGTCTCTGAAGTTTGGATGGTTAGCTTCCTTCCCCTTGTGTAGTGCTTGGAGAAGTTCTAGTCATGTGTTCTCTTCACTGAAAAAAGGAAAATAAAATTGTTGAAATGATTCCACCTTCAGGAGAGTCATCTGCTATATTGAGTAACTGGGGGGATGTTGTCCTCTACCAACTTTGGGAGAGAAATGTGTAGAAATGAGAGAGTGGCTTTCATTTTTGCTATTATGATTTAAACAACTAGAGCAGCACTAGATTGTAAAGAATGTTGAGTGAGCACTGTGGAAAGTTACTTTTTTTTTCCCCTGAGAATTGTGTTAATGCATTTTAAAGTCAGTTGTAAATTACTTTTAATTATTTTTTTAATATATTTTAAATTTAAGTTGTATGGATTATTAAAAAATACTAGTTACAAACTCCTCTTAGAATAGAAACACTACTGAGGAGAAAATCCTATTCCCTCCCCTCCCCCAGCCCTTTGAATTAAAGTCACAATCCCACAAAGCCTTCACAGACTTAATTTTTATTGCGAGTGCTTCTATTGAGGTCAGTGGACTCTAAAAGGAGATTGTAAATCTGAAAGGGCTGTTATACACACATTTCTGTTCATTTTGTGGGAAGTCAGTACACGTGTAAATCTTTGCTGGATGCACACCTTTGTAGATGGGAAAGATAAAAAATGAGCAGTAAAATACTGTATTTAGTGTCTGTTCCCTGAACCAATTCAGCAGGTGCTGCTTTCTGAGTTAAGATGGAACTGTTCCATTTCTGCAGAAATTTGACAGCTGACTTTTAATCATTTTTCCTCAATACTCTCTGATTATGGTATTGGATGTAGACATTTCATTCCATCTTTACTAGCAAAGTTAAGATTGCTCCAGATTGGGATTTTACTCTAGTTATAGTTGTGCCAGTGAAATGAGCACAGGGCACATTTTTCTTTGCATCTAGATCTTTGTACACTGCTGAACTGTGCTTATCACTGCAACATCTGATTGCCTTCTGCCAGGTGCATTAGAGAATGGAATTAAATATGCACATGTCATTTTGCCTCTCCCCCTGAGAAGTAGTAGTCTGTGTGGTTGGATATTGCATTTTGTGAAAGGTTTTTTAGGTTTCTCCAAAGTTGGGGAATAAGACTCTCAAACCTACTGCTTCCTTGCCCTTTGCCTTGATAGGTGTGTGAGTTGAAGTGTTTAATGCCTGGAAAGGAAAACTGCAGATGAAATGTAAAATGAAAACATGTTTGGGTTTTTTTGGGTGTGGTTCTATTAGGGTCCCTGAGCAGAGTGAGTTGAAGCATATGTGCAGTGAATTTGAAAGGCCGGATCTGAGAACAAATATTGGAATAAGAGCCTGGTGTCCTCAGAACAACGGGGAAAATTGTAAAGCAGACCAAAAAGCTGGGAGCTTGTCCATACAGGGAGAAACAGGTATGCAGTCTTAATTGTCTTAAAATGGGGAAAGAAACCCAATGTGAATTTTGTGGCAGTAGAGCATGCCTTACTTGAGAGACCTGTGCTTTTCTCCCTTTGAACCCTGACGTGAAGATGACAGGACTGGTATGACACAGTGCCCAAAATGATAGCTGCTCACTTCTGAAGGGCTCTGCATGCTTCTCCATGGGGTTGGTTCATGGTGCAAACCAGAAAATTAATCAGTCTGAAGCAATCATCCATCAGTTCTTGGTGAAGGACAGACAGACTGGTAGTCTGGTTTTGTGTTCCAATAAAGCTTGGATACCTGCTTCCTGCCTTTCCATCAGGATTTTAATCATCTGTTTTCCCTGACTTTAGGGAAGAGGAGATCTTCCCTAAAGAGAAGATCTCTTTAAGGGAGAAGAAAGGAAGAGAAGAAAGTTATCAATTTCTGTAGGATTGTCCTTTGCATCTCTGATGAGATAATAAGAGAATCTATCACTTATGAATTCATTACTTGCACCATTTTATCATATGCATGTTCCTACAGCCAGGATATGTTTCATATTTGAAGTATTAAGTATTTATTTCAGAGGACAGTATGCATTTCCTCTTTGAACCTATAGCCTACAGCAGCACTGTGTCATCACTGCATTCATGTTACTGGGATATCATGTACATCAGAAGCTCCTTATGTTAGAGGCTGGTTTAGTTACTGAAGCTACCAGCAAATATTTCTTCTCTCATCAGTAAATTCAGAGAATCCATGTAAATTCATTATTCAGATTACTTCTCCCTGACAAGACTTTCTTAAATGTTGTGTTGTTTTTTTTGATTGTTTTTTTGTTTTGTTTTTCCCAACTTCTTTAGAAAACTTTTATCAGCGGTCCAAAAAGAAGTGTTTGGAGAAGTTTTGTTCTGATTCAAGCTCAGATTGTGGAAGTTCGTCAGGAAGCGTTCGTGCAAGTCGTGGGAGCTGGGGTAGCTGGAGCAGTACCAGCAGTTCAGATGGAGATAAAAAGCCAATGATGACTACCAGGCATTTTCTTCCATCCAGTAAGTTTTGCAAACAGCTCTCTTCACGGTACAGCACAGAGTTTTAGCCTTCCTGCTGATTGGAAAGGCCTACCACAGCATGGGGCACATGAACTTGTCTTTTGTAGAGCACCCCTTAGACACACAAGGAGGGATGTAAAGAACTTTGTACTTGACAAGAAGTACCACACATTTCATGGAGATGAAGATTACTGTCAGGCTCCTCAATAAGCAATATGCACAGTTAGTTGTCATGGAAGGATGGGAGAACTGAGAGTCACTCAGAATAGGCAAAGCAATTTCTGCCTTCGAATTTGATTCATCACATTATTTGGGGTTTTTTTAACATTAAAACTATTTAAGTAATGCACAAATGAGGAATGTGTGAAAGCAGTTCAGATTTGAGGAGCTGGGTTCGGATAGGTGTATTTGAGGTGTAAATAGCCAGAACATCTGAGCCACTTGACTAGTATGAGAAATGGGAGCTGTGCTTCATTACTGCAATTCTTGAATACCTGAATATCACTAAAGTAGTTGAAAGTCATTGCCAAAATTATTATAGAGTGATGTGGCACTAGAAGTAAATTTTAGAGTGCTAAGTGACACCAGCAAACCCAGCTTTGGATACCTGCAAAAAGATGGTTTGAATTATTTAAAAATATCCAGAAACTTCATGTGTATTTGTGTATGTATAAAACTTTATGTTTCTTAATGATAGTGTGTGATCTGTCTGAACCTGTGATTTAATAGATAACAAATCTATTTGACTTTCCTGTTTGTTCAAATTATAATGCCTCTTAAGAAAAAAGAAAATAAGTAATTCTAAATTCAGACTTAATTTGATAGTAACAAGGAACCTCTCTTTCAAGACTGTGGTAATCACTTCTAATCATAAAATACATTTTAAGACTATGGACCTAGGTAGCATGCCTTGAAATTGATGCAGTTAGTGATAATCCAGTGTGAGAGAAAACTTGATTAACACCATTGATAATTCTGTTTGTGTGGATGTATATTCTGTGCATACTTCTTTTTTAAGGATCTTTGATTTTCACAGTCATTCTTTTCTTTAGGAGAGAATATTTCACAAAATGATTTTCCATCTGAAACTCCTATCACTCTAAATCTGTCTCATAACATCTGCAATACCAGGTAAAAAAATTGAATATACACCTGTAAGGCATTAAAGAAACAACACCAACTTGAAGTCTTGTCTCAGTTTGATAAATAATACCTGTTGGCACCTGTTATCTTGTAATTTTTTATGGTCATCTGATTGTAGTTACTAGTTGGAAAAAGAATCTTCTTCAGTACATGAGAAGATGTAAGCAAAATTTATTATGCTGCATAAGTACAATAAAAGCTTCCAAATGGAAAAAAATGGAATTCGATTTTCCACTTTGACTTCTTCCAGATCCTAGCAACTTATATTTCCATTACTGCTTAGTTGTGTTTTTTTAAAAAAGGTGGGAATAAGACTTTCAAGTTGATGCTATTTTTTTAATGGGAATAATGTTCTTCTAGGATATACAGCATGAAAATCGATTCCTCCCTCCCCCACATTCTATTCTCCCTCTTTACTGCAGTAGAGATAGCATCTACAAGTTTTATTGCTGTGAATCCTCATTTCACTTCTCATTGACCACTCTCTGTTTTCACGAGGAGAAATACTCCAATCCTTTTCCTTTGGGATTCTGGTGCTTGAAAATGTTTTCTTTTATTCGTTTTGACTTGTTCCTTTGATGGGTTGGGTTTGATAAATACCAAATTCACGCTTATGTGTCTCTGTGTGTCTTCATGGACATAAAAGTAAACTTACCTGAAAGTTGTTCAAAAATTATAAGAGGTCCTACTGATTTTCATGAACTGCAGCTTGTTTTCCAGTTTTAGAGAACAGCTGTTGAATTAATTTGCAATAGGTTGATACCTGGATAATAAAAATAGGGTGATTAAGGTGTATTAATTTCATTCATTTTGCATGTGTGATAAGTAGCTGGCTTTTAATTGGTAAAAAACTTTTAAAAATTGCACCGTGGTAATTCTGAAATAGGAAGAATCAGGACAGTGGAAAAGCAATAGCAGTTATGATGGTCATTAGAATGTTTTCTACATCTCTGTATATTTCCTTTGAAATAGTTTGGATTATGAGACTTAAGAAATGAAATTTTCTTTTCATTCAGCAGAGACATGAACAGCATCCCCCAATATCCTGAGACCTTATGTCCCAATTTCACTGACATAGCTGCAGATCCTGACAAAAATAAAGGTCAGTATTAACAACTGAAGCTGTTTTTCTCACACTTTGCCAAGCAGTTTTAGTGATGTTGCTAATTACACATGCACCAACTTGATAGACACATTGTTACTAGAACTTACTTGCTTCTAAGCAAGTTGGGTGCAAAGTTAGCAAATGAAGGCTTAAAACCTCGACAGTTTTTGTTTATAACCTTGATATTTTTTGTTACATCTTCTCTGCATCGAGACAGCATTTAGCTTTCAACTCATGGTCTAGGTTTCTTTCTTTTTTTCATCTTCTTGCTGTGCACAAATTAATGTCCAGAAGCAATGCAGCTGGGAGATAAGAGCACTGCTTGCTGTGTTAAAGTGAAGCTTGGCACCAAATCAAACATGACCATTTTTCTCTCTAAATATCCCCATTTGGGACTTGCTCTCTTTGACAGTAGTAATGAGTGGGGTTGTTTAGCACTGTTAAAATTCTTGAGTTTTCATTGTTTGTATCTCAGAGGGAAGTAATATTAGCTTTTTGAGTGGAATTCATAAAAGCATCATGCTACATGGTGAGGTGGAGTTTGAAAGCTGGTGAGGACATGTGGTTCTTTGGGCAGCAGCACTCCCTGCCCTTCTGCTGTAGGTTTAACCTGTCTGATAGGATACAATTACCGATTAACCTTCTTCCGTGGTAGCAATATTGATATGTATCATGTGAAATAATGAAATAGAGCCAACTTTGCAAGCATTGTCTCATGGAAATTGCTAATTTGGATTTTTTCTTTTCTCCAGCTGCCAGTTCTCATAGAGTTGATAGGAACCAAATATCTGTGGGCAGTCAGGGCATGCAGTCCATGAAGAGCAGCACAATGAATATCTGTGCTAGAGGCTAAATGAAACATTTAATGAGTTCACAAATTGTCTGGTCAGGAATGGCTCCAGTCTGTTAGAAACCTGACCCTGTTCCTGCTGCATTTGTGTAGTTGGACTACAGAGGTGATTAGTGACTAGTGCCTAAGGGGTGGGCACAAGGAGGCCAGTGGGGATTGCATCCCTGATGTTTCTCCTGCTCTGTGGAAGTGTGCCATCTAGGCACTGGCAGCTGAACACTTAAGGACCCTCAGCAGGAACTTCTTGCCTTGTTTTGTTGAATTCTGGTTTCTCAGTTCAGGTCTTACATATATCTTTTTTAAAATACAGAAATGTTGAGATGTGTTTAAAGATGGGCCTTCATCACAAAAAAATTGCTTAGTAACTCTGGATTTTTTTCTCTAGCAGACAGTCCTTACTGGGGATCTGAGAGTAAGGTGTCAGTGTGACAGAATCTGTGGAGTCTCCTTCCTGTTACTCTGTATTTCATTCCCCTTTCCTTTTTTAGGTCTTTACCCAACAGGAGACTTGTGGCCTGCCCAGCCAGTCTGCATGACAAACAGTTTGAACTACAACCTTGAGAATAATATACCATGCGTGATCCAAGAAACCCCCTCTGTCCACAACAGGCAAGTTATGTTTTGTGTAGAAAGTACAGATAATGCTTTGTTCAGGCTTCTGTAATGCAGAGGACTGTACTTTACTCGTCATTTTTGTAAAGGCAGATGATAGTTAAAGTCGTTCTGCCACTTCAGTCTTAGTTCTAGTTGTTAATGCTCTTCCATGGGTACGTTGTGATTAATTTTACTAATACAAATTCACTGCTGTCCCTGTTCATGTATAGATATTCTAGAACTTTTTTCAAGTTTAATTAAATACTTTTGGAAAGCTGTTAAATGATTTCACTCATTTTGCAGGCAGAGGGCCTGACTTTGAAATCTGTTGCACTCTTGCTAAATGCATAGCTTGTGTATGCCACATGGTGTGTTATGCAGTGTGTACTTGTGTTAAATGGCAGTAACAGACATTGTTATAAAGACAAATATTCCACTATAAAAGTAGTTTAGGGATACAAGTTGGTATGTTTCAGGCTCTGTCTATATTTGGGTTGATCTTCCTGTAGTAATGAACTTGATTAGCTCTTATATTTTACACTGCTCACACAGCAAATTTTAGTAATGAAAGATGTGTCACAAACTAGAGAGCAGAAATACTCTGCTCTACACATAGCAGTGAAATATGGCCAGTTCTTCAAGTTGTATCCTGTCATCCAAAATGACAGGAGAAGTACCTGGGGGTCCTGGTGCACAACAAGCTGTCCCTGAGCAAGCAGTGTCCTCGTGGCCAGGAAAGTCAGTGGTACCCTGGGGTGCATCAGGAAGAGCATTGCCAACAGGGCAAGGGAGGTGAACCTGCCCCTCTGCTCAGCCCTGGTGAGGCCACATCTGGAGTGGTGTCCAGTTCTGGACTCCACAGTCAGTGCAACAGAGATCGGGAGCTCCTGGAGCGCATCCAGGAAAAAACTACAAAGTTGTTTAAGGGTCTGGAGTATCTCTCTTACAAGGAAAGGCTGAGGGAGCTGGGCCTGTACATCATTGAGAAGAGAGGACTGAGAGGGGACCTCATCAATGTCTGCCAGTATCTGCAGGGAGGGTGCCAAGAGGATGGAGCCAGGCTCTGCTCAGTGGTGCCAAGCAATAGAACAAGAAGCACTGGGCAGAACCTGATGCACAGGAAGTTCCACCAGAACATGAGGTAGAACTTCTTTACTGTGCAGTGACCACACACTAGAATGGATGGTCCAGAGAGGTTGTGGAATCTCTCTCACTGGAGATATTCAACCCTCTGGACACAATCCTGTGCCATGTGCTCTGGGACGGCCCTGCTTGAGCAGGGAGGCTGGACCATATGACCCACTGTGGTCCCTTCCAGCCTTGCCCATTCTGTGACTGCTTTCATACACCTATCTCAATTTGGACTTCATAAGCAAAGATTGCATGCACACCCATGCAATTATGTATTGATATTTAGTACTGATAACTTCAGATAGCTGCTTGGCTGAATAGTAAAATTGAAGTAGAGCAGCTTCTTATGAAATCCTTTTGCAGACTTGGATCCAGAGTTGGACTACTTCAGACTTGCTGCGTAGCAGGGCCTATTTTATTACTGACATGTCCTTAGGAATTGCTTTCGAAAAAATCTTCTTGAAATTCTGAAATTATTTTAATTAAAGAAGTATAACCCCTAGAAATCTATGTGTATCTTGGAAAATGCACTGTTTAACAGGACTTTACCACATTTGGTTGGGAAAATAGAAATCCCCATTTTAATTGTTATTCTTAAGCATTCAAATGTATTATGTCTTCTTCTGCCACCTCAAATCACATAATCCTTGATTGTAGGGAAGAAGTACAGTTATTTTCTTTTTACAGGGAAGAAAAGTTGAACCCAGCTATGCATTGCAGGATTCTGGTAGCGTCATTACAAGTTGTTCATTTTCCCAGGGGAAAAAGAGCTCTGTGAGAGAGATTGCTGTGATTGTGTAGTGGCACAGAGTAGATACTGGCAAAATTGACAAGTGGAATGTGAAAAGCCTCATAATCGGTTACAGGCATTTTGCATCCAAGAGCTTTACAATAAATAAGTATTTCTAAGTAATTTTCAGAAGTTTTGCAAATTGTTTCTGACTGCAGATTTTTTTTGTTTTTCTTGAGATAGCTTCATTGACTGGAATGCAGCTTGTGACAGCCAATTTTCCAACGTGTATTGTCCACTAGAGATGAATGAATATGGTGCTTTCCCAGAAGGTAGGATGAAATAAAGCTTATTAATTATCACAGAGCATGGTTGTTTTCCTCTCACCTTTTATGAAACAAAAGGTTGAGCTGATCTATACACGGGTGTTCATTGCTTTCAACTTTACATTTTCCAGCAGAGTGTTCTGTAGTAATAAACAATGACTGCATGTGGTGGATGAGAATATTGGCCTTTGTATAGAGCCTGAAAAGGCAGTATGCAGGACTTCCAGAGGGAATTGAGAGAAATGCTTGTGCTTACAGTATTACACATATCTTTTTGTACAATCTTCTTTGTTTCCCCTCTGGCAGGCTTCAGCCTTCCAGTGTGTGAAATACAAGGCCTCTTGTGACCAATTATCTTTCCAGGCTAGAGTTTCTTGGCTTGGGAAGCACACTGGCAGCAATCTAGAATTCTTTAGCATTACCTACCTAAGTACTAATGAAAGGTCAGACTGCAGAATCCCAGGCAGCACGCTGATCCCTTGGGTGCTTAGAGCTGAGACATGTTGGCGGTGAGGCCTGGGGGGGTTCTGCCATGCACGTTCTGTCTAATAAAGACTCTGTTCTCCAGTAGAGGGACTGCCAAGTCTTTATCCTGTCCTCCTGATAACAATTTGTTAGTGGGTCTCTAATAAAGAGTGGTAGTCCTGTTGACAGAAATTGATACACTTCGCTGCTGTGCTACCCTGACGCTGCATGGAGTCACTAAAGGATTAGGTCAGTCCCAGCCTGGCTTACTCTCAAGAAGATTCAGCATTCCTCCACAGAAATGTTAGTAGTGTTTTATATTGCAAAAGTCTTACTTTGTCTTCTTGATTTTATAAATTGCAGAGAACATGAACTACCCCAGTGGCTTCCCAGGTACTGCAGCAATGCAGAACACAGCCTTCATTGACCAGAACTGTCCCTCCACCTGGAATGCTCCTCCCAACATGCCACCTGCCTGGGAGCCTGCCAGTTATGTCAACTCCACAGTGAGTATTGTCACTGTGAGGCGCTGCTTTTGCATGCTCCTTCACAGCCTTCCTCGTGTATTCCTGTCTTTCCCCTACCTGTTGCTTGTATGTTCTTCATGAATCTTCTAAGTATTCTGATGTTTGTGTTTAATGCTGGCATTGGTAGCCCAGGTTTTTCCCAGCTGTTTGTCAAGGATGTTACTGACCTTGTCTGCAAAATTTTGAGATGATCCTTTTGCCTGAAAATTGACTAAAATCAGCTTACACATGGAAAAATATTTTGGGCTTATGTAGTCTACTGAGACTTTTTTCTGTGAAAATCAATGTGTCCACTTGAGGCTAAAACCCAGAAAGTGCAGACAGAAAAACCCAGAGAGATTTGAAAATTGAAGAGCTGAATGGACAGCTGCTCTCAGGTACTTTACAGCGTTTTTGTTTTGGTAGGAAATTCAAGCAATTTAAGCTGGATTTATTCAGATTTCAGAATCCTGACTTTAACCTGTTATACTCCAGACTAGCCATGTTTGTCATCCCACAGTGCAGTGTAGTAACTTCAGTTCAAGGTGGTCTTTAATTGTAACTATCTTCTCTTCTGCTTATATTTCAAAATCCTGTATTTTAGATTTTTTTTTAAATTTACTATAGGTCTATTTTGAATGAAACTAACTAAAGCAAGAAATATTTTCAACTGTAAAAATGAAAATTTGTCTCTGTTAAAAAGTGGCAAAACTGGTAGAAGACTTTTTCCTAAAATAAACATATATTTTATTTCATATTTTATTCAGGAATGCCAGGAAACACAGAAGGTAGAGATTGGAAAATGCATTAGATAATTCAGTTCATTTCCCTGGCGAGCTTTTCTCCACAATACATTTCAATGTTTCATTCAGTTTTAAAAGTCCCAAGACTTCCATGACCTTCGCTGAGAGACTTCCTTGCAGACTAATACATCTTGCCCTCCAGGAGGTTCTTTATAAGCTTTCAAAATTTTCTAACTAAAATTCCCTAGCTCCCAATTACAGTCTCATTTTTCACACTGAATATCCCTTTCTGCTCCCAGCATGCACAGTCTTTCTGGACTGACGCATACTTCAACCCTTTTCTTGTCATTTCTAGGCGTCCTTCTCTTTTCATTTTAACTCTCCAAGTATGCATGGGGATCTTTGTGTCTTCCATTTCTCCTCTATTTTCCCCAACAGTCTGACCAGAACTGAGTAGTATATTGTTGTTAGAGTAATATCTGTGCTGTGCAGGGAGGAGCTCATGTGACTTCATTCAGTGGAGGGCTTTTAAACACAAACACACAGACACACACACACACATACACAGACTTACATTAATGCTGCTGTAATATTTTTGGCAGCCATATTTCTTTGTAAACTCCTCTGCAATTTTCTACTTGTGGATTTCTTAAATTTCTGCATAAATGCTGCTTCCTCTCTCCCATTTAGTACTTAGCATTTCCAGATTTTCTTTGGCAAATGGTCCGTGGTGCAGTTTCCCATGCTGGTTTTGTCTTGCTCTGCAGCCCTACCTCTCAAGCACCCGAAGCTTGTCTCCAATGTCTGGACTTTTTGGTTCCATCTGGGCACCCCAGAGTGATGTTTATGAAAGCTGCTGCCCCGTCAGTGCCACGACTCAACATTCAACCCACGTGGAGAACCAGGCAGTTATGTGTAAGCAGGAATACTATCCAAGGTTTAACCCTTTCCGTGCCTACATGAACTTGGACATATGGACTACAGCAGCCAATCGAAATGCAAATTTCCCACTTTCGAGGGACTCGGGTTATTGTGGAAACTTGTGAAAGGAATTTGATTTAAAAATGTGAATAAAGATGCTTGCAATTTTGATTACTAGAGTAAGCTGGTTGCTGAATAGATTACAATGTTGGTGAATATTTTGGCACTTTTATATTGAAAATAAATTTTTTTTACTGAAGTCTGAGCATTCAGTGCATTTTAAAAAGCACAGCATATTCAGGATGCTGTTATTGTCAGGTGAAGGCTATAAATTTGAAATTCAAATTTTTTATCATCATTAAGGACAGTATTAGTTCTTAAGTGCGTCCATGAATCTGTACTGCACATGTTTCTTCTGAAGTCTACATTCTGTGGTATAAACTAGGAGTGGTTTAGCAGTTGTAGGTACAAACTTACACTCATAAGTAATTGCATCTGTACCAAATAGTAGCTGGGGACCTACCTGTTGATGCAGATCAGAGAGTTTCCAAATGGTGTCAATTCTAGAGCTGATACAGTTGTTAGTGAGTGCAGACTTCTGGCAATAGGGAAAAGGCTGAATTGTGGCTTGTTTATCTGGCTTCAAATTGCAAGCTGTCACTTGGACAATGTTAAGCTTGTGCAGTGTGGGTGAGTGGGCATTTCTTCCAGGAACTTTTCTTGTGAGTGACTCCTGGCATTTTGTGTTGTTATTTTTAACCTTCATGTTGCAGTAGCATTTTCAGTGCATTTAATTGCACTTGTTTAAAATGCCAAAGCTTGAGCTGAAAGAAATGTTTCTTTGAGAGCAGAGTTCACACCACTCTCCCAAACAGAATGATACTGTGCTGGCTTATGTTAGGAGACTAAAACTGAGTAGCTGAGCGAGTGCTGCCACCCATGCCAGGACTCAGTCCACCATGCAAGATGTCTCTGCTTACCCCTCCTTGTAGAGCCTTTTCTCTGCATGGCAGAGTGTGTCTGGACATCAAAAGGAGGCGGAGGCATCCCTTGGGTTCAGAGATGTCCTTGGCACAAGGGCACTTGTCAGGCCCGAAGAGGCAGTGAAAGTGGATCCAGTAGCAGTTTTGTACAACTGCATAAAGAAAAGCCATAGAGATGGCAGAACCAAATTCATGTTGTGGTGGCCACAGGCATTATGGCAAGTGGCCGTGGTCATGGATTGCTGCATGGGAGGTTGAACATGAGGAAGAATAATGTCCCTTGGAGGGTGATGCTGCAGAACAGGTACCTCAACAGGTGAAGAGATCTCTTCTTCATGTTCATGGCCTGGCTGAATGAAGCCACATGTGACCTGCTGTACTGGAGGTGGCAGTCCTTTTCCTCATGCAAGGTCACACTGGAGACCATCAGGGTCCAGACACTATTTTGAGGATTCTGCGAGCTTGAGCAAGTTCCTTACTTTTTGCTACCTAATTTCATCTTGCCTTTTATTCACAGAGTGACTGGAAGACAAGAGCTCTGTTTGACAGTAAGAAATCAAGGCTGTTTTATTTGTTTTTATTCAAAGACTGAGCAGAAAAGGCACTGCAAAATAGTTCACAGCCTGCATGCAAGGCTACTCAGTAATCTGAGCTCTCAGACCTAAATTCTGGCCCTGCTATTCTCTTTCATTGCTGAGCTATCAGACCAGCTCCTTTATCTTGATGGTTTCATCCAGAAATGCCATCCCAGGGCTTGAAATATTTTAGCCAAGACAGCACATTTCCACAAAAGGTTTGTTTCAGTAAATCGGTAGTTCCTGCAAAGTAAGCTTTGTTGAAAGTTACTCTGCCAACTGTGCTTTCACGAGAGTTTGGGTTAGCTCAGAAAGGTGGTCAGGCAGTGGTTGGGAAACTCAAAAGCTCCTACATTTACCTGCTCTAATTGCTTGTGTGGAAGGTGCTCCAAAGCCTTCCTTTGGTTTCAATGTCAGAAAAATGGGATCGTCACTGAATGCTTCTCTGAACTGTGATGTTTTAATTGCTTGGTCAGGAATTAGCACCTGGGTCTATGGCTGCTTTCCATGATGTGTTGTGCTGGGCAGGAATCTGTTTGACTCAAGTTTAATCGTAACTGCTTGTGATTCTGAAGGGAAGTTCATGTGTTCCTATGAACTTTGATGCTCCTGAAAATGGTACTAAGCCATAAGAAGTAGTCATAACCACTGACATGCTTTCTGTGCACCTCTTGCCTATGGTAAGAGACTTCAGGAGGAATAGAGTGGGAGTATAAACCCAATAAATACAGATTTAAAAAAAAAAAAAAGTGATCCTTTGGTTTGAAATGGAATGAACTTCTTTATTCCCTGGATAATATTACTTGTTGTATAGCATGCATGGATTTTGGACAAAAAGACACAGGAGAGAGGAGATGATGTGAAAAGATGTGCTTAGCTGCCTTAGTTTATTCTGTTAATTCCATTCAATGTTTCAAGGATATCCTTATTTTCTGTGCACTGAAGGGAGGCTTTTCCTCAAGTTCCAGCGTAAGGACATGGATTTCTTTTATCTGCAACAAACTAACAACAACCTCAAACCCTGTGGAGTTCTGATAGGCACTGAGTCCCTGTTGTAAGTAAAGTGTATGTTCTAAACAGAGTCAATCACTGGAAAAGAGAGGAAAAATTATGCAATAAACCAAGCAGAGGCACTGGAGAATTCAGGGAGAGCAAAACTGGGTAGAAATGTTTGGAAAAGAAGACCTGTGTGAAAAATTCAATCAGACTTGTTAAAAGTGCCAACAAAAGACAAGGGGAATGAGCCACAAAGAGCTTGAGAAATATTGCTAAGAAAGGAAAGAATCATTCCCTTTAATCAAACCAGATCAGATCAAGAAGTTATTCCCCCAGGAGCTGTGTAGTATTAGGCATAGTTTTTTATATAACTTTTCATAACAATAACTAAGGAATGTAACAATCTCATTAAGGTTACTAGAAATAATTGCTGCCATCAGGAGACATCTGTAGCTTAATTAGCAATCCACTTGAATGCAGGTGGGATTGGGCTCAGTTAAAAATCTTTCCTCCTACAGTACGGGGAAAGATGAAATAAATAAGTGCTTGGTACCAAAGTGATTATAGTTCTGCTGGAGTGAACTGGAGAGGCTGCTCTAAGGACATCTCATTGTCGTGAGCAAAGTAATTTCTAACTTCTTGCCTTGTGCCTATAGCGGCACTGGGAGCCTCATTGATCTCTCTGAAACTGGTACTGTTTTAAGAGACTTCAGCAAAAGTTGTTCTTAGTTAACCAAAGAAATGCTTAAAATTGGAACGGGAATACCAAAAATACCAGTAAAAAAGAGCAGTAGCTCACACAGTTCACTAGTAGGGCTGATGATGGAGTGGGGGGAAATGCCCCTGGGTGCAGTTCCAGGCATTCAGTATTGGCTTCTGTCACCATGTGAGCACTACATAGTCTCGGGGCATTCACTGGTTTCCCAAGAAAACTGAGAAGAAGTGACAGCCACCCCTGCTTTCTGCCCCCAGCAGGTTTCTGGCTTCTTATATGTATATTGAGAACGAGGGATACCACATTACCACTGTCCTTGATTTTCACAGGCCATATTGGCCAAGCCTGCCTGGTTGGGCCAGTATTTCCATTATGGCACCAGAGAATATTTCTGGCACATTTCCTGGTGGTCTGTTGGTACTGAGAGGCAGCACCTGGACAAAGCCAGAATCTGTGGCAGGGTGTTTTCCTGGCCCAGCCTTGCTGGGCTGCAGCAGGCCCCTCACATCATTGTGCTGTAGAACTGCGGGAAGGGGAGCATCCGGTGTAGCTTCCCTGCAGGAGAGGGGAGTGCTCTGCTGGGACCCTGCCAGGTGGGGCTGGTACAGGGCTGAGCTTGCTCCTGCAGGGAGGCATTTGGAGAGCCCAGCAGCACAGCTGCCAGCACTCCAGCATGGGAGCCTGCTTTGAGCTCCATGGGAGCAGCAGATGGGCAAAGCCGAGCTGCAAGTGCTGCCCGCGGGGCTCTGAGCTGCAGGGACTGGGCTGTCCCCAAGGCAGGCCCACATGGGGAGCACTGTCGTTGTTTGCTCATCTGAGTTTGTCACAGGTACGGTGGTGATTGGCAGATCTGTCCTACAGCTCCTGCAGCTGGGCCTGGGCATGCAGGACTGTTCCAGCTGCTTGGACGAGCCGTGACCAGCGCTGGCAGAATGAGCCTGAGGGCTCTGAGGGCAGGTGAGAGATCTGACTGCTGGGAGGCAGATGAGCTCATTGGAGAGCTGTTAACTTAATCTTCTGGAAGGGGTGGAAGCAAGGGAGGTTTCCACCACCTACACTAGAGCTGGCTGTGCCTGCAGCTCCACCACCCAACTTTCTGCCTCTGGAGAAGCCTTTGTGACTCCTGGGAAGTCATGGCCTTCACAGCACCACGGGTTCCTGCAGAGCCGTCTTACCAGGTGAGCTCCTGGCTGGTATTTATAGTGGTAGGTTGGGTGTTGCTTTATAGCATTTGTTTTCTTCCCTTTCATTCTTGTGAAACACCCATTGTTTATTTTTCTTAGTCACTGAGTCACCTCCTTCTGTTTTTGCCCTTTTCACATACTTGCTTTGCTTTCAGCGGTTACTGGAAAATGTGCACAGTGGCACTTCCCTGTCACCATGGGTGTGTTTAGCTTCTGCCTTTGATTGCCCCGTCCTGTTGTTCAGTCTCTCTGACCGCTTCTATGGAGAAAAAGGCTCAGGGCAGGGTTTATCACATCCTCTTCTGCAACACACTTGAGTGGAGTGAAGGCTCACTGTCTCCCCAAGACTGCTGTGCTGCCTGGCCCTACTCTGTCCCTATGCAATGCAACACTCACCCTGCCTTTCTGGCAGAGGTTGGTGTCCCAGCAGGAGAAGGAGGTCCCTGGTACTGCTTGGGGCAGTTGCCCAGTCCTGCACGGGAAGAGGCTTTGCTGGGCAAGTCCCATCAGTGCTTCCTTTGCAAGCTGAGGGTGTGGAGGAGTGGAAGACAGTGGGTGAACACTGTGGAAGAACAGAGCATGGGAGAGGATTTGTTGTCCCAGCCCTACAAGGTGGTCTTGCAACTGAGGTCCTGAGGGCTTGCACGTACCTCTGCAGCTCATTACTAATGTGTGGACACAGGCACTCCTGGCCTGCTGCTAACTGAATCTTGCTGTTCCTCCCTTCATCTCCCGAGTGGGTTTCTCTGCAAAATCTGTCTGCGCCAGCTTGACTAAAACACCTCCTTTGGAACTGTGGGCCACACACTGTACAGCTCACTTTTACTGCTCTGCTTCATTTCCTACTGAGTTCTTCAGCAACAACAGCAGCACAATCCCTCAGACCTCTTCTACCCCTGGGGTTGCTCTGAAGGTTTTTTCCCCTGGTTGTATGTGGACGTTACTCCCTGGGCTATTGGAGTTTTTAGCAGCCTTGTTTCGAGGTGGTGGAGGTCTGGGTGATTTCACATGGGCCCCTGCACCTCTCTGCAGATTTTATTGCTTGGAGGCTGCCAGCAACCTGCACACACAGGGACCATGCTGGCTTGGAATGCAGGACCTGCCCAGTGTACAAACTAGTGCCAAATGAGTTGTGGATTAGCTTCTCATCTAGCATGATTAGTCACTGTCAGCTAAATTGCCAGCAGCCAGGCTTGGCTTGCAACAGAGTGCAAGTGTTCGTGTCTCTTGGAAGGACAACGTCACCCTCATGAGTGACCAAAAAGGCCCCATCCTCTTCAGTAAATTCAGCTCTTGTGCAGGGATTTTGAGAAGGCAACAGATTTTACACATGACTGTCCCTGCCATGCTCTGGGTTATGACTGCTGTATCCATGGGCTGACAGGCTGTGCTAGACCTCTTCTCCAACCACTCTGGAAAAATGCTCCGTTTGCTAGGAGCCATTTGGTTTTGATTTTGACTGCATGTACAGTTTGTGAAGGAAGCTAATGCTTTCACATGTCTTTGTTAGCACAGATGTGTAGGGAGCCTATGCGTGGACCCTGCTCCAGCTCTCAGAGACAACAACATGGAGGGTGGGCTGCCTTCCCTGGGATGGGCATGAGCAGGTGCTATTTCAGTATTAGAAATAATATTCGGTAACAGTGCAGGGCTATTTCAAAATTGGAAATAACCTCCTTCTCATGCAATGCTGGGGTGCTGCGGCAGTGCACAGTGCCTTACTAGAACCTGCTACCCTGGCTGGTTCTGATTTAGTGAGAAAAATATTTCACTCCATTCACTGAACACAGCCTTGTTAGATGAAAGGTGATTTGCAGTGTGGTGTAGGAAATGCTGAACAGTGCAATGCAGATGTTGAAGATGATAAGGAAAGCTTGCAGAAATGTCAGGAAATGCTGTACCATTCCCACCACTCTCCTCAGATCTGTGAGACAGTGGAGCTTATTGCTCTCTTATCAGCTGCATTCATATGAGAAAGGCATATGAAAGGCATCCAGCACTGTTCCTCCAGCTGCTTGCAGGCAGGCTGGCTCATTCTGCCTCCAGCCCCTCTCACAATGGCACAGGTACGTCCTGGACGGGGCGCTTGGCACTTGTGAGGGAACGGAAAATGACTTCATTGCTGCCCTGTTTCCAAAGCAGAGTGGGAAGCCCTTGCTCCTCCTCAACTTCCCCCACACTTCTCAGCCACACAAGCCACAGTCTGTGGTGTGAATGGCTTCTGGAGCTCAGTGGCAGTTTCGTATTGAACAGCTCTTTCCAGAGCTGCCTGCAGGTCGATCAGTCCCTCTGCAGACAAGCAAGCAGCTGTTAACCAGAGGAGATGCCAGCCCTACTTCTGTTGGTAAAAGCCTCTGCTTAATCCCAGATTGTCTTCCTCCTTTGGTTATTAGCCTTCAGTTAGGCACCTTCCAGTTCCTCCTGTTGGCTAAGGACATGGGGCATTCACTGTGTTTGATTTCAGGCTCTCCCTTGTCGCACTGTGTACAGTTCATGCATTTGCCAAATGACTTAGCATACCAAGTTTCAGTTTTTCCCATCTGTATGTCCTTGGCATGCACTGCACTCTCCAGGGCTGCTAGAAATCAGACCATAGGTGTCTTTTGCTTAATCAAAGTTCAGTTATCTAATTTTTGCTAATCAAGGTTCAGCTGTCTAATTTTCCCACACCAGCCCTCTGGTGAGCACAGATGTTACTGAGCAATTTTCTCCTGACACTTTGCTATCACTTTCACCTCTCACACATCACACCAAGTGCAGCTGGTCCACCTCTCCCAGCTTGCAGAGTTTACTTTTGCTTTTGATTGCAGTCTGGAACATCACAGCTTGGCTTGGCCTGGCCTGAGACATCTGTGGCTTGCAGGGTGGGATACTCCTGATGGTAAGCAGAAACCTGGGACACAAAGACCTGATGGAAATGCCCAGGGGTGGACAGCCTGCTAAGCTCACAGTGACACACCTTCCAGTCTGTAAGTACTTCTGCCTTCTGAGTGAAATTTGCAGGCAAGATTATGAGTTTCTCTTGTAGTAGCTGAACTTCATGACCCAGTTTGATATCCTACAGCAATGTGCAACTGGTGATTGCCCTCAATTCACAATAGCATTAAGGACAGATAGCTTTGTGCCTTTTATAGATGAACTGCATATGTGTGGTGTAGGATTTATTTGGATTTGTTTTAAGAAAGTAATCTTTCTGTTTACTTGAAAGGTTTTTAATAACAATTCTGTTTAAGTACTGCTAAATTACAGTTAGTTGAGGACCAAGTAATGACTTATACAAATGCTTCACGATCCTTAAGTGAGTATGAATTTTTTTTTTAATTCGTTTCCTTAGTAAAATGTAAGCCTGGCTGCATCTTCCAGAATGGCTGACATGACTGATGCTCAGTAAGCTGCAGGTTTGATTTTTCGTTGCAAGAACTTCATGGGCCATTTCATATAATAGAGAAACCTGAAATCTAACCAAGTGTTTTTCTTTCTGATGATCTGATCTGAGGGATGAGTGAAAAGACATGGCCTTTGTTCTGTCCTTCTCCTTGCTTCCTCTTGTCTGAATAGTCATATATCAATTGAACAGCCCCATCAGTGAACCTGTCAAGCAGAATTTCAGCTGTCTTGGGCAGGCCATCACTCATATTTGATATAGAGAGTTTGTAAGAGAAGTCCTCAAAAAACTAAGTATTGATTTCTATGAATAAAAATAGGAAACAGATGACATCAATTCCAAGTGGTAAAGTGGTTTTTAACTAGTCCAATAACTAACGTTCTCAAATGCCTACAAAATATTACAGTTTTATCTTAGCAAAGATCAAAACAACAACTTTAAAGCACTTGCCAGGCATACACACCCATGTGTTCCAATGGATGACAGACTGAATGTATCCTTACAGTAATGGGACTGAACTTGCCAATTTCAAATTCCCCCCTGTACTCCTGCAGTGAAAAATGCCTAATGACTGCTCTGGTTGGGAGTTTTTTATTATTATTTTTATTACTATTACTGTGGATCCAGTGTTGCCTCAAACATGCTGCAGGTATTAAGAGAAGTCTGCAAGTCTGGGATCTGAGAGAGAGCCTGGTAAGGAAGCATTTCCTGAGAGGAAGGAGTAGGAAGTTTCTGGAGCCTCCCAGGTCTCCTTAAGTGTCTGAGTATGTCAGCATCTACTGCTGTTTAGATCAGTCTGCTTATTCACGAGTATCTGTATTAATTCCTAGAAAAATACAGGCAGAAGACAGACATGGCATGCCCAACACAGATTTGCACAAGCAGGCACAGTCTCTCAGACAGGTTGTGTGTATGATGAGTAAGATGACTGAACCCATGGGAACTGCAGCACTGCCTAGCAGCAGGTGGAAATGCTGTGTGCCAGCTGCTGCAAGCTCCAAAAACTAGCCTCAGCTGTACAGTTTATTCTGCAAACTGTTTTCCAGTTGTACAATTTATTCTGATGGCA
Source organism: Agelaius tricolor (assembly GCF_023055355.1). Taxonomy (NCBI): domain Eukaryota; kingdom Metazoa; phylum Chordata; class Aves; order Passeriformes; family Icteridae; genus Agelaius; species Agelaius tricolor. The sequence goes on from NW_027269268.1 coordinate 21,319,038, forward strand.
GAGGAGGCCATTTGTCACAAGCTGGAATAAACCTTTTGGACTCCACCCTGTGTGGAGTTACAGTTGAGCTAATGCCTGCCCTTGTGCAAGATGCTGCCTTTGATTAGTTGGTCTGCACAACAGCTGCTTCTGCTTTCTACAAACACTGCACACTGCTTTACAGTCTGTCTCTCTCTGGTGCCTTGCTGCTCTGCTCTGAGAGCCAAACCCTGTGCCAGAGAAGGAGAATGTTGCTGTGTGTGCCAGGACTCTTGGCCCCTTTTACCTTACTGAAACTTGCCTTCCCAGGACATAGGCTTCTCTTTTGTTTCCCTGGTTTGTGTGTTACATGAATGGTTGTTTTTAAAAAGTCTAACCTTTTACTTAGCTTGATTGAAAAGTGTAATTTTGGCAGTGGAGATGGAAATATAAGCACACTTGAGAAATCTCTGGATCTGGTAATGGTACCCTTCCCCTGCATTCCCCATCAAAACAGCCTGGAGTTGAGTTTCTAGAAGCTCTATATATGAAGCTGAATGTCAATGTCACCTCAAAAAATTATGCAAAAACCCTGTAGCAGGGATTTTTTTTCCTTGATTTTCATCTTTCCCATTAGACTTTATGTATCTCCTGAAACAAAAAGAGAAGGAAAGAATGTCAGCTCTCTTTTGGTGGGTAGGCTTAGGTTGTAGAAGAATCAGCAAGTCACAGTTAGTGACATTTGTGTAGAGCTTTAATAATTAGAAAACAGTCCTACCACAAGCAAGAGAGAGACTTGGTGAAAATTTGAGATCCGGCTGCCTCTTTAGACACAAAAGCATTTAGCATTTAGTTCTTGGATGTCCCATATTCAGCTGACAGTGCTACAGTGCTATCTGGACACCCTGGAGTTTGGATACCATAATTCCTGTTGGATTTCTGTGTCTGCTTCTGAGTATGCTCAGGATGTCTCAGCACAGCTGGTGCTCTGACAATGTTTGTCTCTGAAAGTATCCTGTGGTTAAGTGCTCACTCATATCTTCTTTGCCCACATTTTTTGCAAGGCTTAATCCAGTTCCTAATCAGTTGGCTCCTTCACAAAGTTTGTCCAGAAGAAGCACCTCCTTTTGTTCTGTGTCCCAGCTATAGTAGCATTTACAGAGGTTTATGCAGCACATTAAAAAAATTCTCTCTCTCTGCTATGGAACTGGAGCAGTCATGGTTTATCTTCCCTGAATTTTCTTATTGTCCTGCTTTTTTTTTGCAGGAAAAGGAGCAGTGGTGACAACTTGTCTTGGTGATTTCCTCCTGCCATAGGCCTCTTGAACAGAAGGTTACAGCTTCCCAGAGTCAGGCAAAGCCAGTCCTTCTGTTGCAGGAGCAGTCTTGTCCTGCTACCTGCAAAATGTATAGGGTAGATTGGATGTATGCTGTTGTAGGGACCCAACTCTCAGCTGCTTCTCCACTGGCGGGGACAGGGAAGTAGAGGATCTTGTTGCCCTTTTGACTTTCCACCCTGGAAGAGAGGGAACAAGCATGCCCTGCTCCCGGACAGGCAGCACTGCAGTGCCTCAGTATATTCAGTCTGATTTCCCTTTAAAATGCATTAAGAGTTCATCTGATTGCAGAGTACCTGCACTGCTAAAGGTGTGGCTTTATCTACAAAGTTGTTTTCTTGCACACCAGAAGTCATAGGAAAAGCAAAGGTTGGAGGGGAAGGAAAACCCCTGGCTGAACTGTGGAATGGGAAGTGCAAGCTTTTTAGGACAAACCAGTTCTGAGGCACCACGGTGAGCTTCCCACTGCCCCATGCCTCCAAGGCAACTGGGTGAGGCTCTTGTTCTGCATGTGATTTGCAAGGCTTGCTGAGCCAGCCCTAGTGTGGCTGCACAAGAGCAGCAACTTCCCCATCCCTTCCTTCCCTGCTAGAGGTGTCCTTCACTCCTTATAGGCTCCCAGGGCAGTTTTACTCCTCTTTGGATGGCAAGAATTTGGCCTGAGCAAGGCAGATCCTTGGAAAGACAAAGCAAGGTCTATTAATCATCGTCCATTTCTTTATTTATTTTGGGTATTTCCTGGTTTCAGTGTTGTACAATGTTTACCAAAGACGAGCAGCCAAAGTAAACCACACAAATGAAAAATTGCAAATGAAAGAGCCAGCCACACGGCACAGCTGGTCCCATGCCTCCAAGGGCTTCAGTCGTTTCAGATTAGGTGCACACTTGGCATTCTCCTGCAAATATGCCTGCAAGGAATCATCCTGGAACAAACCTGCCTCCGTGCACAGCAACTGACAGAAAGCTGAGGCAGGTCTGGAAAGACTCTCTAGCAAGAGGGGGGATTAATGTGCCTGCTTGTTAACTCTGGCAGAGTGTGCAGTCGTCATTGTGCCAGCAGAGCTAGGGAGAGCAATTGGAGAGGGATTATTTTATGATTGGTGGCATTCCTGGGGGATGGGGCATTTATTTGGGGCCTTCCTGCAAGGAGTAAAAAGCAGAGGGGAGCACAAAGCAGCTCCTTTCACAGATGGCAGACTGTTTCGACATTAGGAGCCAAAACGGATGGAAACGTTCCCTTCTCCCTTAATCCAGTTGCAGACCTGACTCACCCTGACTGAGTTTCTGGTATCAATGTTGTCCTGTTACTCTGTGAGAAGTTATGAGCTCACAGATTTCTTGTCCAGCAAACCAGCTTGCCAGCTCCTTGCTGAGTTCCCCCTGAAAAGGAAAGGCTGCCCAGCCAGGAGGCAGGATTTTTCCACCTGCAGAAACAGGGAACAAGCCAAACTCATTCACAGGCTGTGCTTCATCATGAGAAGTATGAGAAATACTTTTTTTACAGAAAAATTTAGACCACTGAACAGCAGGGGAGAAGAGTCCAGCCAACCTTTACTTTATCCATCCCTTTTCCCATTACTTATTGCATTTTTGTTAGTGACTCTTGAAAAATTCTGTTCAGCTGGAAGGCCTTGCAAATATCAGGGAGGACACTGTCAGAGGCAAACATGGAGGCACCAGAGAGATCACCAAGAAAGATGCCTCTCAACAGAGGGTTGTACATCTCAGTTATATTCTGCCTGGCCTTTCAGTCCCAGATGTGAGCTGGGAACAAAGAGTTCAAGGAATGAACCCCAGAAAAATAAAGTACTCCAAAGAACAGAATTTAGAGAAATTTGTTGACACTATTAATCATGGAACATTCAGGAAATTAATTTTAAATGATGTCATAAATATAGCACATGAAAGAAGTGTAAATGTAACATAATTTCTATAAATAGAAAAGAATATTTATGCTGACACTAGTGTAAGTTGCAAGCTGAAAACAAACCAGGTGGCCAGTCTGTTGGGCAGACATTGGATAATAAGACCCAAAGAAACAAAGATCTTCTTGTGCCCACAGGTGCAAACTTCACGGTGAGTTAAGTGTTGAAGGACTGTAATCAGAATTGATACAAGGTAGGAGAGTGCATCTAATTTGACGTTCTTTCCTATGGTAAAGCAGATGTAAGGTAGAAAAATTCTATTACCTTATGGCTATCTCTCAACCAGCTTATTCTGGTCCTGCAGTTCAGAGCTATGGAGATCTAGCTGTGGAGCTATGCAGTTTCAGCTATGGAGATGGAATTTGGTTGTTATTTCCTGATTTTTTACCTATATTTTCTCTGATTCTTCTTCCTTTGACAGCCCTTCTGTCCAAAAGCTGTGAAATGCAGAGAAATTTACTTGAAAGCATGAGTTACCATGCTTTCCATACTTACTGAGAAATACACAAGTCTTTTTGGCATTGCTACAGCCCTCATTTTCATTGCTACAGCACTGCCATGCTCCTCCTGGCACATCCATGTAACTTACTCGGGATGTTAGAGAGACATTCAGCTCAAAGTTTGTAAATATAGGTATTTCAGAGCAGTAGAAAATGCCTTGGTTTTGAGGTTGATCATCTGGTATGGCGTGTGTTTCTTTCTGTAGATACTGTAATAGAGACAAAAAGGCATCTGGCAGCACAGGCACAAGTTACATGGTTTTTTCTGAATCTGTCATTACTAAGCTGGTACTGTTACAGTCAAGAAAACTTACAGAAGAGCAAGAAAAGCAATCTGAGGATAATTTAGAAGGAATGATTAAAATAGCTAAGTGTGTGCTTGAAAATCAGCTTGGACAGTCTGTTTTCAATCATGTTAAAATTCAGAAAGTCAGAGAATGGTCCAATATTGGAGCTAGCTTATTATTTGAAGATGGTCTGGTGGCCCTATCAGAAACCACACACACATTTAAAATACTTACTGACATCTTTTTATGATCATGCCTTTCATTTTCAGTAAAAATTATGTTTTCATGCATGTTTACAACTCGGTTGAAGTCAAGCTTCTAAAAAGTTTGTGTAAAAATTATACAATTGCAAAAGAAGGCAATAGAAACAATCCCTGCAAGAGACTCACAAAACATGTTTTTCCAGTGAGTGAAAAAACCCCTAGGAAGTAGTACCTTAGATATTTTTGTATTTTTAAGAAATGTGGCATACTGATAGGCTATAAGTCCAGAAAAGTAGATGCACTGAAGAAAGAACTTCTGAAGTCTTGAATAGCTGAGAAAAAAAGATTTGGAATTGCCTAGTTTTCTCTCTCTGAAACCCACTGTCATGTCTAAAATATTTCATGGCATCAGATACAGGGGGAGTCAGCAGCTGAATGCAAAGCCTGAACTACCTGTGCAAAATACATCCTGGCATTATCTTTTTTGGAACAAATACAAAAATCTTGATATTTTTATAGTACATGATAATGATCTGCTTCATTTCCTGCTCAGATTCTTGCCCAACTGTTAAACACATTTTTTTTTCTATTGTATAACAAGCAGTTAAATATGTATCTCTGCATCCCAGCAAAGTGCTTTCCACCTCCATACAGGAAACAAACTCTAACTGGTTCTGCAATGACTTGGTCCCATTCCCAGGAATGTTTCCTTTCCATTAAAAAAAAAACATGAAAGAAACAAAATCCCCAAAACAAAACAGGAAAAAGAAAACACTTTTTTCAGCCCATTAGCACTAGTTAGGCATAAGCACAAAATATGTCCATGCATTCCTCTGAATGAGGCAAGACTAGGTTTGCTGGACCTTCCCACACTGGAATGCACCAACGTGCATGTCCCTTTGCCCAGCCTCTCTTGAAGGAGCTTTTGCTTGGAGCTGAGCAAAGCTTTTTTCCTCCTTATGGGAAATTCCAGTGCCAGGATGTTAAACCCCAACTTCCTCACAACAGCCTGCCAGTGATGACTTGCACCTGCTGGGCTGTGACAGGGTATTTTCTCTCCTGGTGAGATGAAATGAAGCAGAAGCTGTCCAAACAGTGAGCATAAGAGATCCCATTCCTCTCTGGTCCCAACCCTGCCCCCCTGGTATTGCAGCTTGTGCTGGGAGCCCATAGCCATAAGTGGCTCTGTCCAAAATCCTGCAAAATCTTTGTTTGGAAACAGGAATGGCGCCTCTTCTTTTAAAAACTGGAAATATGGGCTTAGGTGTCCAAACATCATTCTGGACAGCCCATATTAGATGACCTCTAGGTCAAACAGCCTAGGATACAGCAAAGCAAACTGAACAACACAAAACAGTGAGATAGATGTAGAGCAAAGAAAAAAGTTAGTTCAAAACACTGTGTGAGTGGTACTTGAGAAAGCTACACAGAAGTATTTCCTGAAGACCTCTAAAAAAAATTTAAGAACCAGCTTTGTACGTTGATAATGTTGTACCAATCAACATTATGAAAATTGCAGAAAATATGATTTCCAGATTATGTCTGTTTTTAGGGGATGGATCCCCAGCAGCAGCAAGCTGGGAGCCTACCTGCCCAAGCACATTTGGGTTGAACTCTGAGCTCCCAGTACCATGTGAGTTGTCTCAGAGTTCTCATCTCGGAGTAACAAATCTGTGTGCTGATAACAGGATTTTGTGTGTTTGTCACAGTGGTCTTCAGAATAGGGTGTCAAAACTTGCATTTTTTCCCACTGTATTACTGGAAAAGATACATTTACTGTATATCCTAATATTCTTGTAAGAAACAAGTTTTTTCACTGTACCTAAAGGGCAAGGTAAGAAAGGAACTGTGTTGTCCAGCTTTGCCTTGCATGTGGGCTGTTTCCTGTTGAAGCAGTTTCCTTGGGAGTCAAGAACTCACCAGAAATATTTTGGCAGAGATTACATGTTTTCTCTTGTCGAGTCACGCTCTTACAACTACTCTAGAAAAATGAAACTTTCCATATCATTAAGATAAGTTTTAAGTGTCTTAGCATGCAAACTTCCCTGCAAGATGCTCCTCAGTTAAGGTAGAAAATCAATGTTGTGTTTTTCTGACTGAAAGCTTTCAGGAAGGATATGACAAAAATAAATCCACAACTCTGCTTCCTTGGCAGAGGCAGTGCTGTAGGCTGGCTGCTGAATGACAAACCAGTTATATCATTAACATGCTCTGCTACAACTGCAGGATTGCCCAGAAGAAAAACAAAAGTAATTGGGTCCTTTGCATTTAAACTTCCGGTCCGAAGATCTAACCAGAGGATTGAGCAGCTGGCAGGGTGGGCCTGATACAGAACACAGCAAAATTAAAATGGTTTACTTTTTGTTATCGTGGACCTTTTTGTTGTAGTTTGAAGATGAATATCTGAAGTTCTGCAAGACAGATTAAAGCACAGGCACCAGCAGTGCACGCAAAGAATCTATTCCCAGGACCATGAAAGGATGCCAAGCCATTCTGCTTTCAATTACGTGAGTATTATGCCTCCTGCTCCAAAGACTGCAAGGACAGATTTGACTTTTGGCTTTTCCTTGCCATCGTTTTCTGGGGACACTTAGGGTAAGAGCATCCCAGGTTCAGCCTGCCTGACACTGCTGCAGCCAAGCTGACATCCTGACACATCCTGGTTTCCAGTGGTAAGTATGAGGAAGCAGTTTTGTGCTGTTTACAAAGATTTGGAAAGTGTGCTTTCATCTTGCATCACAGGCTGGTCAATAGTTTCATTCCTCTCTCCCTTTTCTACTGCTTCTGCTTTTTCTTTGAGGCAGGGATCTGGGACCTGGGTTATGTCCCTTCTGCACTGCTCACTTGTCCTTTCTCAGCAGAAAAGCAACGGGCAGCTCTCAGTGCGGACACTGACATAGAGGAGGAAAGAGAGGAAGAGGGCGGGGCGGGAGAATGCAGGATCCTTCCGTGTGAGACTGGGAACGGGAAGTGCTTAAAGAGTGCATCATGCCCAGTTTGGGAACTGCTTGTGCTGCTGTTGGGTAAATGGGAACATTTAAAGCAAGAAAGCTTCAAACATAATTACCACTTCTCTATCTTATCCCCATCTACTGCTGGTAAAGGCTCATGCAGTGTCTCTGCTTGGAACATCTGCAGTTACAAAGGCACAGCTTTGTTGCAGAACCATGTGCTTCTCTTAGGAAAACGTAGCGTAGATGGAGGCACGTGACTTGTTTTAAACAGTATTAAAGAGGAAGGTTAATTATAGCTTAAACTTGGAAGGGGAGAGAAAGCACCTAAAAGGTGCATCTTTGTTCAATGCTAAACATGCAGTTACTCTGGAGGAAAAGCAGTTGAAGAGTATTCTCATCTTAAAAGACAGCAGCTTTCTCCTTCTTTAGAGTCTTTGATTTCAAAAGAAGTTTTGAGCCATGCTGCACCTCAATTTGAAAGCTAATGATCTGGGAGGCAGGTGGCTGGTACCTTGTCTGTGTGTGTGGAGCAGCTTGTGGAGAGCATTTTTGCACATCCTCAAACCTTCCTGAGTCTGGATAATGTGATAAATCGCCTGACAATCGCCCTGATGTTTCTTGGCATTTTAAGCAGCTTGCTGAAATGGACTGCTTGGTTTGTGACCTGTGGCATAGTCACACCAGTGACTTCTTTTTCTGAGAGAAACCAGAAGCCTGGCCCAGTGTAGATCCATCTGTGATGAGAGGTGGCTGAGCCTGGATGTGAGGAAAAAGTGGCTTCTTCTGAAAAAACAGCTGGTATGTACCTCAATTCTCCACAAATGCGTGGTGATGAAGCTGTAACAGGTAGAAGAGAGTGCCCATTTCACACTGAATCATGTACATGCTCTTCTTCTCCAAAACTCTCTCAAATTAACTAATTTTTTTTACTGTATAAGAGAGATGCAGTTTTGAAGACAAAAATACACACTAACATGTCTCATTGAACCCAGAGTTAATATTTTGAAAACTGAAGTCTTCTCTATTGAAGAGCAAGAACCATTTCAGCTGCTAAAGGGAAGAGGTGGCTTTGGGGAAGTTGATGACATCCTTTCACTAAAAGACTATTTCCCTTCTCCTCTCTGCCCCACAGCTTTGCCTCTATTTTACAATGTTATGCTTATCGGCTATCCTCTGTAGTAGTCAGAAAATACAAGGGTATCTCAATCTTCCAATTTCTTTTTCTCTTAACCTAATGAGCAATGCTTATGTCAGTGCAGTGGGACTGAAGGTTGCTATGAGGTGCATTTGGGCTCTCTGTGGGCTTTGCCACCCTTGATCACACAGACGCTGCTGTGGGCCCTCTGACAAGTGGCAGGAATCAGTCCATCTGTCTGCTCTCAGGCAGGTACTTCTGGTATTTCTTGGTGCAAGAGGGCAGCAAAAGGTGACAATTTCTGAACACAGAAAAGAAATGGTAACTGCAATAGGAATGTTAGTGTTTGAATTTAAAGGACTTGCCTTTCAGAGCTGGTAGGATGACTCCCTGCCCCTTTATGCAAACAGCATGCTTGTCTATTTGACCAACCATGTATTACTTCAGTCAGGTTAAAATGAATGCCATCAAACCTCCTCTCTCAAAATTGCCTTTGATGTTTACAGAGAGATACTTTGCTTCAGACTGTGTGTTGTGCTTCAGAGAGAATATCATTCCTGTTATTCATTTTCTGTTGACAACATATGACTGTAGTGTCCTAGGAAATTAAAGGATGCTGAGTGTTTCTACAGTACTGTCCTTAACTAAACAATTTGACTCCAACACTTAATATAATACATGCATCACTCTATATATTGATAATATTTTACAGACTTCCATAAGTTGGTTGAGCTGAGATGTTCTGTTTCTCAGCACAGTGAACAACCCCCAGAGCCTACCAGACAAAAAGTATCGAAAGTAGAGATACAGGGAGATGAATGCAGTCTGCCTGGGAAACTACTTCTGCACTTAATAGTGGAGGAAGTGATTGTGAAAGAGTGACTTGCGCAAAATGGTTGCATCAGCCTTTCCAGCAATGGGAGTTGACTGACAAAAAGAAGAGACTGACACTAAATTTTATCTTTACAATCTCTTCTCATTTTTTGTGTCCCCAATCAGCAGCAATGGTAGAATTGGTTGAAAGTGAGTTTGAAGGGTGAGCCATATGTGCTGGACAATCCTGGACTCTTCAGAAGCCATGGTTTCCTCAGGGGAGCCACCACTAGAGAGAAGAGACGCAAACTGTTATGATTCACTGGCTGCCTAGTTAAAGGACACTGGGAAACTGGGAACATCAAGTTTTGTTTGAAGAGAACAATATTTTGAGGCTGAAATATTTTCTCGCTTCGGGACTATCACCTCATCAGACCTGCCAAAAATTTCCAGCTTTTGTTGTGCTTGCAGGTATGAAGTGACCATTCAGATGCCTTGACCAGCACACAAGGAGACTGAAACACAGCATGCAGTACACAAGGTAAGTACTTAACTTATTCAGTGTTTATGAGTAGTGTTCATCTGCAGTACTGGAACTGTTTGCGGTTCAAACTTGGTGTTCTTTGGAGCCTGTGGCAGGAAACACAGCCCTTCTTTACATTAAAATCAGTATTGTTCTAATTACATCCACTGTTTATAGGGTGACAGTAACATCTATATCACATCTATTACGGGTGTTGTTTTACAGAAAAGTCTGATAGCCTTCATTTCATATCAGGTTGTTCTGCCTTTCCAGTAAAGAATGTGAATTGCTTACACAGTGTGCAAAAGGGTGTGGCAAGAGCTCTGCTTTTAGAAGCCCTGAGGCTGGTGAGACTCCATGCAGGGGACCCCCAGATCCCTTCCAGGAAAGTTTGTGCTCTTGGAAACCTCAGCCCACTGGAAGGGCTGAGAGGGAGAGCAGGCTCTGTTTGGGCTTCTGCCTGCCATGTAACCATACAGAATGGGCAGGCTGATGCTGCACGGGCTGTGAGCATTTGTAATCATGGAATCACAGAATCATTTTGGTTTAAAAAGGCCCTTAAGACCATTGAGTCAAACCATTAACCAAATACTGCCAAGCCTACCACTAAACTATGTCCCTAAGCACCATGTCTTCATGTCTTTTAATTACCTCCAGGGATGGTGACTCCACCACTTCCCTGGGCAGTCTGCACTAGTCCTTGACTGGCCTTTTTGTGATTTTTTTTCCCTAATATCCAGTCTAAACTTCCCGTGGTGCAACTTGAAGCTGTTTCCTCTTTTCCTATTGCTTGTTACCTGGGAGGAGAGACTGACCCCACTCACTACACTGACTCCCACTGACTACAGACTCATTTCAGGCAGTTGTAGAGAATGATAAAGTCCCCTCTGAGCCTCCATTTTCTCCAGGCTAAACAACTATAGCTCCCACAGCTGGTTCTCTTAAGACTTACAGTCTAGACTCTTCCCCAGCTCCATTGCTCTGCTCTGCACAGGCTCCAGTACCTCAATGTCCTTCTTGAAGTGAGAGGACCAGAACTGAACACAGGATTTGAGGTGTTACTTCACCAGTGCCGAGTACATGGAGACAATCACTGCCCTGGTCCAGTTAGTCACACTTTTTCTGATTCAGGCCAGGATGCCATTGGCCTTCTTGGCCACCTGGACATATACTGGATATTCAGCTGCCTGTTGACCAGTGCCTCCAGATCCTTTTCTGCTGGGCAGCTTTCTAGCCACTCTGACCACAGCATTTAGTACTGCTGGAGTTGTTGTGACCTAAGTGCAGCACATGGTACTTCATTCTGTTGAGTCTCATCCAACTGGCCTCAGGCCATGGATCCATCCAATCCAGATCCCTCTGCAGAGCCTCCTTACCCTACAGCAGATCAACACTCCCACCCAACTTGGTGTTGTCTGCAAACTGACTGTGCACTTGATCCCCTCATTCAGATCATTGATGATCTAACCATCTTCCCCTATTTGGAACTGAAACATCCAGCTGTAGCTTCTTTGCTGAGAGGAAGCATAATGTGAGAGATGAAAGAGGTGAGAGCCATAGCCAATGTGCCTATAGAAAAGCAGGATACTAAGAATGGTCCTTTATAGCTCTTGACAGGTGATATGGCTGTACTCCAGGGATAAGAAACACACCGTGGTTGCAGGGCTGAGAAGGTCAAGTAGGAGAGGAAGATTCACATCACAGGATAACATTTAAAAAAAAATTAATCTGAGATTACTAAAAAAGTGGTGCAGGATTTCAAGAGTTTTCAGCTGCTGTTTGAAATTAAAATTTGACCCTACCATCTATTTTTTCTGTTTCCTAAAGCAAAATGTCCATCCAAGCAAAACACAAATCAAGAACTACAAACACCTGGCAAGTGTTGGCCATGTACATGGTCCTGGCTGCAAGCCTCTCCGAGCAACAAGCACTGAAGCAGGCCTGTCCTTCATGCGATGCCAGTCAGCTTTGCAATTGCTCCTCCATGGGCTTGGAATTCATTCCCCCTGGGGTCACGGCCAAAATCACAGGGTTAAACCTGGCTCACAACAGGATAAAGCACATCCAATCCCAGGACCTGCAGCAGGCTGTGAACCTGAAAACCCTGCTGCTGCAGTCCAATGAAATCAGCTCCATAGATGAGGACTCCTTTCAGTCCCTGGAAAAACTGGAGCTCTTGGACTTATCAAATAACAGCTTGGCTCACTTGTCCCCTGTGTGGTTTGGGCACCTTTTTTCACTCCAGCGCCTCTATCTTCAAGGCAATTCCTACAGAGACCTGGGGCAGAGCTCCCCCTTTTCCAGGCTGAGGAACCTGAGCTCTCTCCACCTGGGCAACCCACAGTTCAGCGTGATAAGGCAAGGGAACTTTGAGGGCATTGAGTTTCTGCACAGGCTGTGGATTGATGGTAGCAATCTCAGTCAGTATGAGCAGGGAAGTTTGAAATCAATTAAGGAGATAAATCACATGATCATAAACCTAAGAAATAGTAATATATTCTCAGAAATTATTAGGGACCTTGTGCACTCTGTCGCTTGGCTGGAAGTGGCAGAAATCAAATTACCGGTTGATAGAAAAAGCTTGGTGCAGAATTCTACACGTCCTTTTAGGATACAAAAACTTACATTCAAAGAAGCTTTATTCACAGATCAAAGTATCAGCCCAAAAATAGTGTCACTGAAGGAAATCACCTCTTTAAAAGAGTTTCAGGCAATCAATTGCGTGCTTGAGGGGACGGGAATATGGAACACTAAAGAAATTGAAAAGAGTGGGCAAAGTTTTATTGAAACCATAACGATAACAAAGTTAGTAATTCAGAAATTTCATTTGTTTATTGACCTGGGAGGCATGGAGTCACAAATAAACAAACTAAAAAGACTCACCATCACAAGCTCTAATGTTTTCATGGTACCATGCAACCTTGCAAGAAATTTTTCATCACTTCTGTATCTGGACTTTCATGATAATTTGCTGGTAAATAAGCGTTTAGAGGAGACAATCTGTGAACGTTCTTGGCCTTCATTGCAAACTTTAAATTTAAGTCAGAACTCTCTAAAATCTCTGGAACTGACTGTAAAGTCTATATCTCATCTACCCAAATTGAATAATCTTGACATTAGCCTAAACAATTTTGGTGAGATTCCAGATGAGTGTAAATGGCCAGAACACCTGAAATATTTAAACTTGTCCAGCACTCAGATTCCTGAAGTAACAAGCTGCATTCCTCGAACGCTAGAAGTGTTGGATGTCAGTGGAAACAACCTGAAGGAGTTTGGACTGCAGCTCCCATTGCTGAAGGAGCTGTACCTCACAAGAAACCAGCTGAAGACGCTGCCAGGTGCCGCACCCATTCCAAACTTAGTGTCCTTGTCCGTCAGAAGAAACAAGCTGAACAGTTTCTCCAAGGAGGAGTTTGAGTCCTTCAGGAGAATGGAGCTGCTGGATGCCAGTGACAACAACTTCATCTGCTCCTGTGAGTTCCTCTCCTTCGTCCACCACGAGGCCAGGCTAGCCCAGGTGCTGGTGGGGTGGCCGGACAGGTACGTGTGTGACTCTCCGCTGGCGGTGAGAGGGGCTCAGGTTGGTGCTGTGCACCTCTCCCTATTGGAGTGCCACAGGTCCCTGGTGGTGTCGTTGATCTGCGTCCTGGTGTTCCTGGTCATCCTGCTGCTGGTGGCCGTCGGCTACAAGTACCACGTGGTGTGGTACCTGCGGATGACGTGGGCGTGGCTGCAAGCCAAGCGGAAGCCCAAGCGCGCCCCGCCAAAGGACGTCTGCTACGACGCTTTTGTCTCCTACAGCGAGAACGACTCCGAGTGGGTGGAGAACACCATGGTGCAGGAGCTGGAGCAGGCCTGCCCTCCCTTCCGGCTCTGCCTGCACAAGAGGGACTTTGTGCCGGGCAAGTGGATCGTGGACAACATCATCGACTCCATTGAGAAGAGTCGCAAAACGCTCTTTGTGCTGTCCGAGCACTTTGTGCAGAGCGAGTGGTGCAAGTACGAGCTGGACTTCTCGCATTTCCGCCTCTTTGATGAGAACAACGACGCGGCGATTCTCATCCTCCTGGAGCCCATTCAGAGCAAAGCCATTCCCAAGAGGTTCTGCAAGCTGCGGAAGATCATGAACACAAAGACATACCTTGAGTGGCCTGCCGGTGAACAGCAGCAGCAGGTGTTTTGGGAAAACTTGAAAGGAGCCTTGAAGTCATAAAAGTCAGCAGTGCCCATTTCAACATATTTCCACAAAAGGCAGTATATTGCTATTTCTTGCTGCTAAAATTCCTTTCTTTCTTATTTTTCTTTCTAACTGCAATTGGCTTTGTTTTATATAGAGATAATTGTCATTTTACCAACTGGCAAAGGCCCTTTTCAGGCTTTCCAGTGATGTGATGCTCTGGTCTTTAAAAGTCCCAGCCAATATTCCAAAAGTCCATGATATTTGGAAACCATGTTGGACTCCATATACTTTTCTAAGTCCATTTTGCAGAGTGCGGGGTATTTCTGTATGTTTTACTCCTGTTACCACTCTCCCCAACTGGTTTCTATCAATGCCATTGTAATTTTCAAATGAAATTAAACACCATGGGCTTCAATCAATATTTCCCTGTGTCCATTTCTTCCTGGGAATGCTTGTTTTTCTCTTCATGATCATCACCACTTTCCTTTCTACCTACTCGCGGAAATAGCCGAAGCCTTCTATTTTTGGATGTCAGACTGTGTTTCTAATGTGTGGGCTAGATGGTGTTGCAGACTGGCTCAGTTTTAAATTTTGCTCTTCTACTTTGCAGAGCATATTTATGTAATCACTGGGCCATGCAAGTCTGACAGTTGTACTTAGCTTTCTTTGTAGTCAGTGAAGAAAATCACAGGGATAAGAGGCAGTTCACCTCTCTACTTCAGTGTGAGGTATCTCCTAGAATTACCATATTGCTCTCCACTGATTACAAAGGGAGTCTAGACAAGCAGGTGGATACAGATGTTTACATTAAGGTAGTCAGTCCCACACTGAGTGCTTGGATTTCCTGTGTTTTAGAATTTCTTATGGGAACATGAAATTGTCTCTGAGGGGATTAAGTTAGGTGTGGTTTCTCTAACTCAATTCATTTTCATGTTCCCCATTGCTTGTTTTGCTGGAGTTTAAGTACAGGAAATCTAGATATTGATTAAATTTTAGACATGCAATTGTTTTGTGGTGAAATACACCAATAAAGCCTTGGTGTATGGGCTGACTAAGTATTAAAAAAAATAGCAAAATTTGTGTATATTTTCTGTTGCTATATTTATACATCTTCACGTATATATGTGTGTGTATGTGCTTTTATAAATGTGTATCTATTCACACTCCTGTGTGTACGTGTGCCTACACGAGATAATTTCTGTAGGTGCAGCCTGCAAACACCACTTTCAGTTCTGTTTTCCTGTTCAATGTTATCTCCAGGGCTACCAAGTCTGCTAGGAAGCAATCTTTCTGTTAACTCTCTTGGAGAAATATAGCTCATGGCTTAATCAAGGCTGAACTCCAGGTAGTTGATGAGTGAATCATCCAAGAGCAAATACTGAGCCCTGATAATATAAATTAGGAGAAATGTGTGCCTAGAGGTAAGAAGGGAAATAAATCTTGCCAGTCATTACAAAGAGAGGGTCAAAGAGAGATGTGGAAGAAGCCTTAGTTTTCATACAGTGCACTCTTACCATAGACCCAGACTTTTGTGTGTTGGCACATTTAAAAGGACTGATAATGTAACTGCTGTTATGCCAATCAGATCACCCAGGTGGGAATTCCCCTGCTTATATTGTCAAGGTTGAGAGGTGAAGTGGAAACGGAACAGCAGCGTGAGAGGAAGCTGGGCAAAGAATGATCAGCAAGAGAGAGACAAAACACAACACAGGTTAACTGGCTTGCAGGCACTGGAGCTGCAGGTGGCATCTCTGGGAATCTTTTCAGCACACAGGTGAGTTTTCAGGTAGGTGAAGGCTGGACATGCAGGGAAAGATGGTAGAGCTGCAATGCCAGAGCAAGAAGCAAACAGCAAGAAGCAAACAGGGAGCCCTGGAAGAGGCAACCTAATCTCTGCCACCAATCCTCCTCTGCAAGGGGGATGCAGGGTGCTCAGGGCTGCTGAGCAGAAGTGTGGGGTGGGAAGGGATTTCTGGCTGCCAGCAAAAGTAGAGCAGGAAGGTGCAATCCCAGGCATCTGGCAGGGATGGTTCTCCTGAGAGGTGTGACATGCTGATGAGACCAGTGTCCTCTGGGAAATGGGAGAGAGGAAAGCAGCAAATGAGGAAGAGACAAATTGGGTCAGACTGTGCCATTTCTGCACAGTTTCCTCGTGGGAGGTTGCCTCGTCCTATTTGTCCTATTTGTGTGCTGTCTCCCCTGGGTGTGGATACCAACTGCCCAGGGAAGGCTGGGAGTGTAGGTGGGGTGCCTTGGTTTCAGGAATTTGACCAGGAAAGAGCTCACTGAACAATGGCCTCGGGACATCAGGTGCCTCCTCACCTAACTGTGACCTGCTGCGCACCTTCTGTGTTGGAAGCAAGCAGAGGCATGGCCGTGTGTGTGTGGATGTGTGGCTGTGCTTACGTGCTGTGAGGGCAGTGCTGGGGGCTGGGAACTGGGACATGCATAACCCACACACTGCCAGGTGGAGAGCAGCAGCCTTCCCCAGTCTGCTTGTGGTTTGGCCTCTTCACCAACCAGCGGCTTTCCCTCTGCAGGCTCCATAGCACTGCTCAAATTTACCTGCCCCCATGTAGCTGGGTAGTGCTCCCCAAGCTAGAATCAATTTGCACGCCATTGGTGCTTTATTTTAGGTCTTATATTAACCTTCCCCATTTGTGAGTGTTTATAGAACCTCATTTTGTTATCAGTCATGGTTTTGTTTAAGAATACGTGTGTATTTCCTCAAATACTTCTACTCATGTGGGCCAGGGAAAATAAGCTTGAGCATGTCTGATGGCTTGGACCCTTTTTCCATAACTCAGAAACTCAGAAAGAAATTTTGAATGCCTGGTTTATCACAACACCTTATGGTATAAGGGCATCTGTGTAAGTTTATGTATTTTTAGTTGCATTTCATTTTGGCTTTTTAATTCCCAGCACAGCAGGGAGAAGTGATTTCTTCATAGGGCAATGATATCATGGACTGGGGCTGTATGGGGCTGTGCAGAGGCCTGAAATGACCTCGTAAATCAGGGTCTCAAGCAGAATCATTAGGCAGGAATCAGAAGGGGATGAGAATGGTTGAAAGTGAATGAGGGTGGGAGTGGGATTCCTCTGGGTGTGTGTTCAGATTACAGATAAGCAAAAAACTTGGGAAGTCAGCATCCTGAGTCACCAAATGCAGTTAAGTCCTGCAGTACCTGGATGGTTTCAGGCTGGTAAGGTGGAGAGCCATTAGGCTCTGCTGGTATTTCCTGTGGGGTACCTGCCCGGTTCCCTTGTGTGCTGCCAATTTTCCACCTATAAATAACCTGCCTATAGACAGCTTTGGACTGATCAGGTTGCCTGGTTGCTTCATTTTCTAAAAGTAAGTATTTGATGACAACTGTAAAAATACCACCTAAATCTGTTGCTAGTAAAACTCACGCTACTCCTAGATGTACTCCTTTAGCCTACACCCTGCATTATTCCAGTTACTCTTGGGAGACCAAAAAGCCCTGCAAAAGAGCCTCATCTGGACAGCAGATGAGTCTAATTACAGACAACAATTTTTTGTTTGGCATTGGCATGGGACCAAATATCTAGGTATCTAAACTGTGATACCCCATTTTAAGGCAATTAGATAATTTCTCTTGGAGTCATCACATCTTAATCTGAGTATCCAGGACACACTATATTATCCTCCACCACTTTGGAGGACATGGTGGATGACCAGTTCAGCTGTGGGCATCTAAAGACAGGGAAGAGAACTTTGTCCTTCAAGATCCAAAGCTCTACATCAGAGCCAGACAGAGATAAAAGGAAAGTAACACAAGGGGTCAAAATGTTTATAGTCCTGCAGGTGGGAAGAGATGGAATGAATGAAAAAATTATCCATAACTTTTCTTCCCCTCCCTATATGCCCAAGCCATCTCAGTCAATTTTACTGCTTTTGGATAATCTTAAGCAGTTACAGCTAAAAATAATGCAGCTGGAAGGGTGGGACTTCTCTGTATTGACTTGTATATGTGGGTCAGCTACTGTAAAACAAATCAGATTATTAATTCAGAGTAGATCTTCTGCACAGAATCTCAGTGGGATGACTGAGGGAGAAAGCAGTTCTTAAGGAGCCAATCTAACCTGATTAACTTGATAGAGAGCCCACAATGATTTTGTGAACTCATTTAATGGCCTCTTTGGGGATTGTTCACTCTTTCCACCCTCAACCCTACCTACTGAGGTAGTTGGGTTTTGTGGCAGGCTGGGGAAAAAGACATTTTAAAAATGCTCTTTGATCCTTGTCACGGAAGGTTATATTTCAGTATGCAGTAAAGGTTTTAAAGGGAAAAGACCTCTATTAGGCTTCAAAAATTATTTTTTCAGCTCCTCAGGAGGATAGAGGAGCTAAAGGCATCCCGTTGGGAGTAAAGACAAGCTGTATAGTGCAGGAAGTTCTGTAAAGAAAAAAAAACAGCTATGCCAAATCATCATTATGAAAACTGTGAGAGGAAGGTAGAGTCACACAGGATCCTCATCTGTGTGGCTTCCCTTGAATCATTTCAGTCCAGAAGACCAGAAACAGGCAGTGGGGCTGGAAGAAGCTGTCTAGTCCAGTCAGCTGATGGGATCTGGGCCCCTGGTTCTTCCTTTTGGCTTGGCCTGATCTTCTCTCTGCCACAGGTTCCCAAAACAGCAAAAGGCATTGGCAGAGGAGAAGGATGTGGCAGTAAAAAGGAAGAGCTGAGACAGTAGGCAGCAATGGTCAGTTTTACAAGCTTAAATTTCATTAGCAAGTATCAGACTGATGGTCACATAAGAGTCATACAGGCAAGTGTTTATTTCCCTGCTCACTGGACATTTACAATCAGAGTAGGAAAAGGCATATAAGATGAAAATTGGACTGAAACAAGTGCATTTCTTTTCTTCCTATTGTCAGAATAGAGATTAGACATATGCTTGAAGTAAGTATCAAACCTGAATGCTACTATCTACTGTAAGATGCTGACTCTTCATGATGTAACCAGGATTTAAAACACATACAGGAGACTCCCTGTGGTAAAAAAATGGATAAACAAAATAATATTCACAGATTCAGAAGAAAAAGACATGAGGTGAGATTGAAGTATGAAGGCTACTTACTAAACAGGAGGAGGATCAGAGTAGTAAACAAATCTGTTTCAACTCTGAACTGTGTTAAAACCAAATATTTTAACAGTGCCTTCAACAAGACAGAACAGTAAAACTTATATTTTAGATTTATCCAAAATGCAGCTTCTCCAAGACAAGCTATGCATCTTATATTTGCTCTGACTGTGTTTCATATTTTAGGCAATATAATGACTGCACACACCTGGCAAGTGTTGGCCATGTACATGGTCCTGGCTGCAAGCCTCTCCGAGCAACAAGCACTGAAGCAGGCCTGTCCTTCATGCGATGCCAGTCAGCTTTGCAATTGCTCCTCCATGGGCTTGGAATTCATTCCCCCTGGGCTCACGGCCAAAATCACAGGGTTAAACCTGGCTCACAACAGGATAAAGCACATCCAATCCCAGGACCTGCAGCAGGCTGTGAACCTGAAAACCCTGCTGCTGCAGTCCAATGAAATCAGCTCCATAGATGAGGACTCCTTTCAGTCCCTGGAAAAACTGGAGCTCTTGGACTTATCAAATAACAGCTTGGCTCACTTGTCCCCTGTGTGGTTTGGGCACCTTTTTTCACTCCAGCGCCTCTATCTTCAAGGCAATTCCTACAGAGACCTGGGGCAGAGCTCCCCCTTTTCCAGGCTGAGGAACCTGAGCTCTCTCCACCTGGGCAACCCACAGTTCAGCGTGATAAGGCAAGGGAACTTTGAGGGCATTGAGTTTCTGCACAAGCTGTGGATTGATGGTAGCAATCTCAGTCAGTATGAGCAGGGAAGTTTGAAATCAATTAAGGAGATAAATCACATGATCATAAATATAAGAAGTATTAATACATTCTCAGAAATTGTTAGGGACCTTGTGCACTCTGTCGCTTGGCTGGAAGTGAGAAGAATAGCATTCAGTAGTGTTGCAGAAATGCAAGTATTGAGAGTCATGTCTTCATCTTTTGCAAAGAAAATTTCTTTTAGACAGACTTTACTAACAGATGCTACTGTGCCTGAGATTGTCAGCATTTTAGAAGACATGCCAAAATTAGTGGAGCTGGAGCTGGTAGACTGTAGACTCTTGGGAACTGGACAGTGGAAAATGGAATTTCAAGCAAAGAAATCACAGACACTTAGAGTTTTCACAATAAAGAATTTAGCTATAGAAGAATTTTATTTGTTTACAGATCTTCAGTCTGTGGAAGATCTACTATCTCTTTTTACGAGAGTCACAGTTCAAAACACCAAGGTTTTTTTGGTACCATGTAAAATTTCCCAACACCTTCAGTCATTAATATATCTTGACCTTAGTGAAAATTTGCTTGGAGACCTAAGTTTAAAACATTCAGCCTGTCAGGGTGCTTGGCCATCACTTCAAACTCTAAATTTAAGTCAGAATTCACTGAGTGACTTAGAAATGACAAGTAAAAGTTTATCTCACCTAGGAAACCTAATTGTTTTAGACATTAGCCTAAATAACTTTGGTGAGATTCCAGATGAGTGTAAATGGCCAAAACACCTGAAATACTTAAACCTATCCAGCACTCAAATTCCTGAAGTAACAAGCTGCATTCCTCGAACGCTAGAAGTGTTGGATGTCAGTGGAAACAACCTGAAGGAGTTTGGACTGCAGCTCCCATTGCTGAAGGAGCTGTACCTCACAAGAAACCAGCTGAAGACGCTGCCAGGTGCCGCACCCATTCCAAACTTAGTGTCCTTGTCCGTCAGAAGAAACAAGCTGAACAGTTTCTCCAAGGAGGAGTTTGAGTCCTTCAGGAGAATGGAGCTGCTGGATGCCAGTGACAACAACTTCATCTGCTCCTGTGAGTTCCTCTCCTTTGTCCACCACGAGGCCAGGCTAGCCCAGGTGCTGGTGGGGTGGCCGGACAGGTACGTGTGTGACTCTCCGCTGGCGGTGAGAGGGGCTCAGGTTGGTTCTGTGCACCTCTCCCTGATGGAGTGCCACAGGTCCCTGGTGGTGTCGTTGATCTGCGTCCTGGTGTTCCTGGTCATCCTGCTGCTGGTGGCCGTCGGCTACAAGTACCACGTGGTGTGGTACCTGCGGATGACGTGGGCGTGGCTGCAAGCCAAGCGGAAGCCCAAGCGCGCCCCGCCAAAGGACGTCTGCTACGACGCTTTTGTCTCCTACAGCGAGAACGACTCCGAGTGGGTGGAGAACACCATGGTGCAGGAGCTGGAGCAGGCCTGCCCTCCCTTCCGGCTCTGCCTGCACAAGAGGGACTTTGTGCCGGGCAAGTGGATCGTGGACAACATCATCGACTCCATTGAGAAGAGTCGCAAAACGCTCTTTGTGCTGTCCGAGCACTTTGTGCAGAGCGAGTGGTGCAAGTACGAGCTGGACTTCTCGCATTTCCGCCTGTTTGATGAGAACAACGACGCGGCGATTCTCATCCTCCTGGAGCCCATTCAGAGCAAAGCCATTCCCAAGAGGTTCTGCAAGCTGCGGAAGATCATGAACACAAAGACATACCTTGAGTGGCCTCTCGAAGAAGAGCAGCAGCAGGTGTTTTGGTATAATTTGAAAATAGCTCTAAGGTCCTAGACAGGGACACTAAGAAATAAATATGTAGTGAATTCACTCTGGATTTGTTTCACTTGCCTGTTTGTTCCATCACTTATCTGCATCTCAACAACAGAAAGCTGGGCCACTGCAAATTCTAACACTTGCTGTGTGATAAATACTTTTTGAAGATATTGTTCTGAATAGTTGTTCAGGTTTGGGCTGGGAGAGAGTTAATGTTCTTCATAGCTCCTTCTGTGGTGCTGTGGTTTGTATTTGTGCCCAAAACAGTCTCCATAACACAGTGGCTTTTTAGTTATTGCTCAACAGTGCTTGCACAGCATCAAGGTATTTTCTGTTTCTCACGTTGTCCTGCCACTAAGCAGGTAGGTGGTGCATCATAATTTGTGGGGGGGGGGACACAGCGAGGACAGCTGATCCCAGCTGACCAAAAGGATGTCCCATACATAATGTCATGACCCATGACCACATAATCAGCACTAAAAGTTGTGGGAAAGAAAGAGTAAGGGAGGATGTTTGGGGCTACCATATTTGCCTTCCAAAGTAAAAGTCCTGCTTTCATGGCAATGGCTAAACCTTTGCCTGTTGATGGAAAGTAATAAATTAATTCTTTCTTCTGCTTTGCTTGTGAGCACAGCTTTTACTTTACCTGTTGAACTGCCTTAATCTGAACTCCCAAGTTTTCTCACTTTTACCCTTCAGATTTTCTCCCCTGTTCCACTGCGGGGAGAGTGAGAGAGTGGATGTGTGGTGCTGAGCTGCCTTCTGTGGTTAAATAAGAGTAGTTATCTACACACGTTAAGCAGCATTATGATCAAAAGCTGTTTCATTTAAATATTTAATGATGAAAAGTTGTTTAGATATACAGCTATGTAGTTTACATGTCTTCATCTTTGCAAAAGTTTCAGGAGAGGACCTGCCTAGCCAAGGGTTTTTCTGCATTCTTTGTACAAACTACTTCTCATCAAATGCTATAAAAG
Source organism: Agelaius tricolor (assembly GCF_023055355.1). Classification (NCBI taxonomy): domain Eukaryota; kingdom Metazoa; phylum Chordata; class Aves; order Passeriformes; family Icteridae; genus Agelaius; species Agelaius tricolor. Next base: position 21,341,464 of record NW_027269268.1, read on the forward strand.
TCAGTTTTTGCAGCAAATAATTTTATCCTAGCTCTCCTAGTCAGTGAATCTAAGGACTGATTCTCTGTATTTCATTGTCACAGAAAATTAAATGCCCAGATCTCCTGAAAATCGTGGCTGCAAGGCATAATGTAGAAATGTGCTTTCTCACTGCAGTTCTGTCTGTTGTAGCTTTTAGTTTCTATAATTTCCTTTATGAAAGACATTTATGGAGGATGATTTCTGTCTAATTTCATTGTACTATATGTTGCAATAGATGCTTTGGAGTAGGGTTCAAATACTCTTCTGACTTGTACAAGTGGAGTTTAAGCTGCTCTCAGCTTAAACAGTGTGGGAAACACAAATATCGTCCTTGAATCCAACACCACGTTCCTCTCTATGTTCAGGAACCTTAACATAGGCATGAAAAGAGTGTTTCCTACCTTTTGCTCTCTCTGTAGATGTAGTCCACAAAACTAGAGTGGGTGGAGAACATCCCACATAGGATATTGTGTTTGCTGTCAAGGTGGGGTTGTGTTTTCTTGAGAGGGTTACTGGGACAAGGCTCCTAATTGAAAAATTGAACTGGCACCAGACCCATCCTTCAGAGCTGATGTAAAAATAAAGTAATTTTTTTGGGTATTTTTCTTGCAGCCATAGAAAATTCTGAGTGAACCCTAATATCTTGATTCTGATAGGCCAGAAGGACTATGAATTTCTGGATCAGATTAGGACTTGGGCACAGCTTAGGACATTTCCAGGCACATATAGAAGCAGGTCTTAAAAGTTTTCAAATGGAAACACCTACAACATTTGGCTGTAACTGTAATAAGACCATGTCCAAGTTAGTGTTTTTAGTGCTGTTTTAATCTTGGGCATCTAATGTGGTACAGAAACCCTGTTCAAACACTTCACTGTAACTGAGTTGATCGCATTGGAAGTTTCCTCTCACGGCTGGTTACTTGTTGTGTTACTGCTTTTGGCAAGTCCTCTGCACAACCAAAGTGGCAGTGAGAGCAAGGTATCCCTGTTCTTTGCTAGCCATTGAGAAGGCTGAGTACACACCAGCTTCCACTACACCCAAAAGCAGGCAACTTTGACAGCACAATGAAAATTAACCACTTATTTACATGCATTTTTGCATTTATTAATGCAGGCATAACACAAAATAAGAATTACTGACTTGTTTCTATGTATTCAAGATTTGCTCTTTCTTTAATTTACTTTAGTTTTTTTAAGCTCATAATTTCCTATTTTTAGCATCTAAACCTTTGTTCACCTAAGGATGACTTCATACAATATCTGCTTTATTCTTATATATATATGAAAGTGTAAGTTCAGTAAGTGTATCTCTGATTTCTACTAACAATGTAGAGGTTCTTAAAATACTAATGTTTAATCTGAATTCAGAAGCTACTTCTGCTATCTATTTCTTCATTCTGGGAAGTCTATTTTTTTTTCCTAGCACGAGCTTCCAAAACATGCTGTTTTCATAGCATGCTGCAGAGCCTCACTATAATGCAAAAAGAGGCAAAAGTGTTTCTAGCACACCAGAATTCCACCAATTGCTATTTTCTCTAGTCTTTTAGGATTAAGTACAGAATATGCATATTATCATAGGCAGGTAAATGTCCAACACTTTTAATTCTCACCAAAAATCTGCATCCTATTCCAGAACCGGTGAGTAAGCAATGCCTTGGATGATGCCTGTAACAATCGACTGCCAAACCACCAGATAGCAGAGACAGTCCAGAGGCGTCCATAAAATATTTGGGTGTTCCCACACAATCTGTTCATAAAGAAACTGTAAGAAAATGCAACAATAGGTAAATCTTGGTGTTTTTCTTAGTAAGAATCAAAGATATAGTATTGGGTTAAATTTTTGAAATAACTTTTTTTAGTGTTCATAATTTACTTCCTTAACCCCCCGTAATTTACTCTTTTTTTTTTTTTTTTTAAGAGGTAATGTTAAAATTAAGTATCCTATGGTTAAAATAGGCTCCAAGAAAATAAGCTAAACATTGATTTCACTCAAGCAGTTTTCTACAGAAAACTACAGCAGCAGAGCTTCAACTATTTTTTTAATTGCTTAAGGGAAAATCTTGTTTGCTTACTACTAAAAGGGAAAAGTGTATTACATAATTTAAAAGTTCTGAAAGTGCATTACATAATTTTTTTAATGTTATTAAAGAACAAAATCCACTGCATGATCTTTATAAAATTATGATTTATATTCTTTAAAGTGTTCTTCTCATTATAAAAATTAATTCTGGATGTCTTGAAATCAAGAAGGAAAATATAATGTACTTTTCTGTTCCTAGCTTACTTGGGGTCTTAGATAAGGTAAAGCCAAACAGACCTATCATATTCCCTAAATATAATTTTTCCTTAATAATAACAACAGATTTTCCATTCATTTAATGTGGCCATCTCATCCCTCCACTGCAGATCAAAACAAGAATTAGTAAGTAATCAGGCTGTGGTTTAGAAAATCCAAATGAAAAGCACACATGTTACAGACAGGGTATGGGTTGCTAAACAACCCCTTCAAATCAGCTTTCTCAGGGCAGTCTGGGCGAGTTTGGTTCTTACCAACAATAAACCAGCTGTGGATGCAGGATTCATGAAACCCAGTATCAGGTGTATTGTTAAAGAATCTTTCAAATGCAAAAAAGAATCACTGCTTACATTTGCAAATCTGGTCAAACCATCAGCAGATAATTTTAATGACTGAGTGTGGACATTGCCTGGTTTTATAACCAAACAGTTTCAAATTACTTAAACTATTTGGACTATTTGGAGTTATTGTAAAGCTGAATCCAACATCCTGAACATCCAGACTGGTATTCATATTTTCCAGCTCACAAGAAGCCAGGATACTTTTATGAAGTGCAGAAGTGAGTGATTAGTAACATTGTTCCAGCACATATTCAATAGTTTTCATGTTGAGTTTCTGGAATGCAAGACGTGGAGTTGTTTGGTATCCCTGGGTCACCAGCTCTTCTGTCAGGCTCCAGGCTACAGGACGTTGGTTAGAAGGGCTCCACATCTGCCTTAAAACCACCTGGCAGTCAGCCCCAGGCACAGCTGGAGGAAATCTTCTGCAATACACAGGAGTGGAGGCTGAATTAGCAGACCTGGCTGGTGGGTCAGCACGCCTGGTCTAATGTCCTGCCAGGCACACCCACAAAGGCTGTGCACCAAGGACCTGGAAGGTGGATTTAAGCCTGGAACTATAGGATTATCACCACTCTTGTATCAGTTTGTCAGCCAGAAATCTGCATGGCCTCAACTTGTGTTACAGGACTGAAAAATAGTTTGTGTTCCTTTTTTTTTTGCCTCTGCACAATGTTGTTTCTGAATATGGTTTTAGTTCCTTTTTTTCTTGGTATTTATTGTCATCATTATTTTTTAATGCAGCATAAAAGAGGAGAAAACAATAGTTTCATAATTAAATAGAAAGGCTATCCATGATTACAGGACAGCTATTAGGTATTTTAAATGATCCCTTATTTTTTTATATCCCCGAAGATTTTCTGTCCACAGACTGCACAGATGTCATTGGACAAATTTCTTGTTGGTATGCCACTGATGTTGTAAAACTGTCAAGATCAAACTTACAGGAAATAAAGAAGCCAAAGAACAACAAAATATTTGCTTAGTGTCAAGGATGCATAAGCACATTTCAGCTGCTATCAAAGATAAGGACAGCATGAAAATGGCTAAGTTGCCAGGGTTTACTACTGCCAGGATGTACAGTTACCAAAGAATAATTAAAATCTTACTGCTGGTGCAAGAATTTTAGCAACCATCTGCTGGATGTTAAGTAACTGGACATAAGGTGATTATGTCAGCATAATTCTCCTTTTTGAAAGGGGAAGATAGGAGCTATAAAAAGGGAAGGACAAGAAGAGTCTTTCACGGACTTTGGAGAAGGAAGAAACTGTGTCGTTTCTCGCACGTAGGGATTTGCCTGTTGGAAACCCCAAATCCCCAAAAGCCTGGCATATGTCAGTGGCTACTGCATTAAGAGTGTTCTCCTAATCATAAGACTGATGAGGGACTTCAATCATTTGTCTGTGGCACAAGAACAGTTCTTCTCAAGGAAAAGAGAGGTTATTTTACTGCAGGAGTATCCACTAGACCTTATTCTCATGAACCTAGGGCAAAAGAGATTCAAGAGCTCACTTCTGGTCCTTGCCAGTGGCATTGGGGGTGATGTAGCTGGCAGGTACAGCAGTGGTAGAAGACATGTAGGCAGGACAAATCCCCACAAAGTCTCTTCCCATCACTCCCATAGTACACTACGTAAAAAAGCAGTGTCATGGCAAAATCCAGAGAGTCATCAGACTTTTCTGTCATAAGACCATGAAAGATTACTCATATTCTTCACCAAAATGCCAGAACTTCTTAATGCACCTAGAAATTTTACCTGGATAGAACTTGAATTTTCTTTATGTTTGTCCAGGATTTCTGCATCCCACTCAGAGCTACTGTGCTAGACTCAGTTTGAGCTGCAGTCTGACCAGGAATTCCACGGATTCCTCAAGAACAAGTAGATCAGCCTCATAATGCATCTGATGTAAGTCCAACACCTCTTGAAGGGGTTGCAGATATTGCAGGCCCCCTGTTCCTTTAATCAGCTGCTCCTTTAAGTCTCAGAACTATTGCCCATAAATTGTATAGTTGATTAATCTAAAAGTATGTAGCTGTGGTGAAAAATTCTTGGCAGAAACTTAGCAGTCTTGTGTTACCAATACTGTTCCTCTTTATTCTGTTGAAGTATTTTCTTTAACTTTATCTAAATTCCCCCACCAGGGTATTTTTAAGATGCAGGTACAAAATTTGTCAGCTCTTATTTAAAGGCTTTTACACTGTGTCCTGTAGCAGCAGAAATGACAATCCTTTTTAATGTTGAGAAGCTCCAGTTTAATGATATTTTGTAGCCAGGCTTCAGTCTCCCAAGACCTGTTACACATAACACAGTCTCAGAGAGTTGACAGGAGACATTAACATTTTTGCAGGCTCTGTTGGGTTGGGATGTTTGGGAGTAGGGGATTAAATACCACTTGCTCTATTTTAGCAAAAATTTTGCTCTGGGGAATATACATTCAGTGGGCTCTTTCAGCTGCTTAACATTGCTTTGACTGGCATGTTTCACCTTATTGGGATTTGGCTGCTCTTGTTGCTTCTGCAAAACAATGAAATGAATCTAATTGTTCTGTATAATAAGACTTTAACTAAAGTCTTTCTATAAGAAAATGTGTCAGCTTGGCCTACCTGTAGCAAAGCTGAGTAGCTGTAACTCCAAAAGTAGTTTATAACCTGCTCTCAACATTGCTGGCTGTCAAGCATATTCATATTTTAAGTGTTAGGGTGCTGGCTGCTGCAAAACAAAATGAAAATTAGCCCGCAGTTTGGAGGAAGCAATAACTCACTGGAGTAAAAATCTTTGGCAATAGTCAAAATGGAGAGGATCTCCAAGCAACATTTAAGTGTGGTAGAGTAGGAAATCATGATCATCAGAAAGAATTGTAATGTGGTTTTGATATGAATGCACATATTTATCCATTATGTCAAGGCTTTTGATGTCTCGTCACCTTCAGGTGCATAAATGGAGAACTGAGGATTAACTCAGAAGTTAGGGCATTAAATGAGTGAACACAGTAGCTGTACAAAGCTGAAGGGTTTTCCCCTTCTCTCTTCACACCACAAACATGAGGTGTAAAATGACTTAATATCAAACTCCAGGTCAGCTATGCAATAAAAAACCTCCAAGAAGTAAGAGGAGCTACAGATCCACTCTGCAAAAGGGTGGGTGGTGAAGAGAGCAGCCTAGAGCAATTTCACTGCATACAAAGCAAAATCTATCAAATAGAAAATCCTAATAGTTGCCAATCCCAATTTTATCTAAAGTTACCTAAAGAACAAATTAAATCCAAACATGGTAAACATTATACCTAGATAACCCAAAATTCAGTTGCATTTATAGATCACGAGGAACAATTTGTACACTAACGTATAGATAGAAAAAAAGAAAGAGTGCTCAAGATCTTGTGTATTTTGCAGAGTGGCACAGAATGCTGGATGTGTAGCTTCTACTGAGGTACTAATATAAATTCAACAAGTTTCATATTTCTGTATTTAGCTCTTAAAGGTGAATAAAAATATATAATACAGGAAAAAATAAAGGAATGGAATGAACCCTCATCAAACCAAATTTGTTTTGCTTCAGTCTTCACAAAAAATGGTAATTGTGAAAATATTGCTAATATAATTAAAACTAGCAGTTTGGAATTGTGATGGAGGGAGACAAAGAACAGAACAGGACCAGAAGAAGTCAAAAAGAACTGAGGTTATTTTTAGTTAGATATAGCCAAGTCACCATACTATCTATGAAATTTATCTAAACAACTCGAAAAACAACAAAAATGGGACATCCTGTGATGTTCTTCCCAAGAGAGGTTGGTCTGAAAGTGATGTAAGGGTAATAACTGTGAGCATTCCTCACATGGACAGGGTTTTCCACCAGCAAAGGTTGAAACAAAGTGAAACAAAGAGAAACAAGCCACATAAGCAGCAGTGGGACTGTTAGCAAAACTGAGACAGTCATTTCAAAGTAATGACATCCCTGTTTCCACTGTGTGTGGTCAGGTTTGATTGACAGACTGTCAAACTGCAAAACTTAGACATAAAATGTTACTTGTACAGCATCTGATCCAGGAGTGCCTTTGACTCTAGAATGTTAATCTGCCTGGCACCTCTAAATAATTGGTAAATCAAATGTAGTAATTGGTTATAACAATGAGATACAACTCATCAGACCCCTCACATCATATGCTTGGAATCTAAATTGTCTATTGATAGAATTATTTTTTACTGCAAGAAACACTAAAGTTTGGTTTAGAACACAAATTAAGTATGGTGACATCAAGGCTAAGGCTTTGGAAGCCTTTGGACCACAAGGCTAAGGCTTTCTGAAATCAGTGGAGTCACTTTGCCCTTTAAGCCTTAGAGCTGCTCTTAGGAACTTTCAGAGAGGCACATTTGGCTGCACTGCTCTGGGTGATGCTTGGGTACATAACCAGACTAATTTAGGACTTTCTTAAAACATCTTTCTTCAGCACAAAATGCTGTGGCTTAAAGTTTTAAACACCTTTTCCTAAATGAAATTTCATCAAACTCAATACATATATTTAGCTTGCGCTGCCCATAGTGATGAAATATTCTATTTCTTTTCCAATAAGCACATATTTGATACCACCGAAGAGTTAAAAGCCCTGTAATGTATGTTCTCTCTGTAGTCATGTTAATAAACCATGGATTTGGGACTGTGGAAGCCTGATGATGGCAAAAACAAAGTAAGACTGAGTTTAGTATACATGTTTGTAGAGTTAACTCCTAGATCATTAGAGAAATGTTGCGAAAAATAAAATTTAAAAAAACTCTGAGGGGAGATGGGAGACAGTTTTAAAATTTATGTTTGGTTTGGTGCAGGGGGATTCTTTAAAAGCAAACAAAAAAGCACAATTCACCTAGAGTAAAAGGATACTTCTATGGAAAACGAATCTCTTTCCTTAATCCAAAAAGTAGAATTCTGAAGGAAGGTGTGTTGTGCCTTGTGAAACTTAAAACAACTTTGCCACAGATTTCAGCTGTAGGAGGACTCAATTCTTCTTCTCTAAGGAAAAGGAGAAACCCTTAAAAATAATCCCCCCAAGCCCCAGGAAGCATGGAACCCTTGAACAAACTGGTATTTTACAATATAAGTTTAAATTAAGAGATAGAAATGCCTGTAGAAGATAACAACACATCATCACAAGATCACATCAGTTTTAGTTGTTTTTTTTTTCTGTACCCTGCATCCCTGACTTTAGGAGAGCTCAGTCTGCTGTCTGTGACTGTAAAAGTGGCTCAGCTACTTCCATGCCCTGCTGCCCTTTTGACATGTCACAGGTCAGTGGCCTCTGCCCATCCCTGACTGCAGATCCTGAAGTTTCCCAGCCCTCACCAGAGGCCACTGAAGGTTTCTGCTGCCTGCCAGCCTGGCTGCTCTCCAATATGAACTTTCTCTGCTGTGCTTATGTACTGTGCGTTGCTCTTTTTGTTTTCCAGTAAAGTTAAGTTTGAATTTAAGTGGTAAAGCCAAAACTGCTTGAGTGCACATATTCAGTAAATTGGCTACTTTCTAATACAAAATTGTAACAGAATTTTGTTATCGTGTTAGCTGCAAAATTAAATGCAAATGAATTAAAAAATGGTAGCATAACCTTCTTTTGGGTGACACTGTTATCAGATCAATTGGTATATATTACTTGCAGTAATTGTTTCAATTTTCCTTACTGATTTTTATGTCTTCCAGATTGTTAATTTTAATACTATTAGCCTCTACATGAGATGCATGAGTATTTCATCGTGTCAATGATGGCAAAGATAGGAATGGAGTCATACAGATGCAAACCTCAGTATTGATTTATTATTAATACTGGAAGGTAAACATCTGGACAATTCCATAAAATAATACATCTGCATTGCTGCTAAATAGGAGCTTTAACATCTGGATCATATTATTCCAAATTTTCCTCATCCACTCATCATAGCAAGAGGAATTTCCTGACAAATTAGATTGCTGCCCAAAGGTAAAATGTTTTTTTCATTACCATACTTTAAATGAGCTCAAAAAGACCTAGAAGTGAAGTCAGCATCAGCGTCATAGATAACTTTCCCATTTTCTAATTATGCAGATTAAATACAAGCACCAACTGAAAAACACCCATCTGTCCTCTGCTTCCCTCACAATGCTCTCCCCCACTCTGAGGAATAATGACTATCACCAAGAAATTCAACCTAAGAGCATTATCCCCATATCCTTTCCCTCTTATGGCATAAGATAAAAGCTGTGTACATAAAGAAATTAACTTGTAATAATTAGATTTGTTGTAAGAGATTGACCTTACCAGAACTTTTAACTTGGCAAAGCAAGCTAACTGGCTCCCTAAAAATCTAGTTTCTTTTGATGAAGGCGTATTCAAATACCCAAAAACATATGCATTGAAGAAATAATAAATCAGGCTATTTGGGGTTTTTAAGGTTTAGTTAATATGATTATATTTGACAGCACATTGAAAATTGGCAGGAATTTCTATGTTAAGTAAATCAACCAACCTTACTTTTTCAAGATTTGCCTCATTACTTAGGTATAGAAATCAATGCTGTCATGACTATGCTGTTTCATTTTTCAACTATATTCCCAAGTAAGTCCTTATTCCATGACTGCCACATGATACAAGTCATATAATCAGTAAAATGGGCAACCACCTTTGGTACCAGGCACCAGGCTTTTGTGTTTCATCTGCCTTTCTATTTGAGATGTTTTTATATCAGGGAAGAACAACTTTGTTCCTATGTATCATATTTACTTAATTTTCACCAATGGACAGCTTCCAACAGCAAGCAAATTTCGTTATAAGAGTCAGTTGAGTACCTGATAGTCAGAATTTCCTTTGGGAAAATACAGATTCAGAATACTAATAAGCTTTTCCCTTTCTTCTCTATTTGCTATATTAGACTTCTGCCTTTAGGCTGAGAAAAACAGATAGGCTAGGCTAGGACAGGATAGCATGTTTTTTCAAGGATGGTCATTCTTTGTCACCACCCCACTTTCCAGAATACATAATACAGTTCAAGCAGTTGCCTGCACCTCGTTAAGTGCAAAACTTGTGAGTAAAATGGAGAAATGAGTGTTATTTGAACACATATGCAAACCCACTGGAAATCAGGTTTTCGCAAGGTGAATTAGCAGAACACAGGCTCCATGTTTATTTTTCAAAATCTGAAATAATAAAATTCCCAAAAGTAGCTGAGAAACAATAGTTTTCTCTAATTTGCTTCCTTTTCATGTGGAAGTTAACCCCAAACTGTCAGCTACTATCTGGAGGAAAAAAACACAGGTACCAGAATAGCCTACATTTTATTTCAAATCAAGACTTAATAGAAAAAAAAACCCTAAAACTAAAACTAAATCCAAATCCTCGTCCTCCTCCTTCTCTTCTTCTTCTTCTTCTTCTTTTTTTTTTTTTTTTTTTTTTCCCTTTTCCTACCCCCTTCCTTTGTACAACTTTATATGTGGCCATCTGGTGAAGGGCAATCTCTTTCCTCTTGCCCAAAATTATCTACAGCTGAACCTTGGTTGCTTTGCTGCAACTTTTTTTGCTCTGGCCTCTTTGAAATAGGAGCCTTCCCCAGCATGCCTTTTTTTTCAGGAGACGTTTTACATTCTCGATAAGCCTGGATAAGGCTCTTTTGGAAGGTACAGGCTGTTGCTGTTTCTCTTGCATCTAGTAAGTAGTTGCTGCTTTTTTATTTTTTGTTCTTTTTGAGAAAGCTAATGAATGCCCTTTCCATTTAGGGCTGATTTTATGCTCCCTTTGACCTTCATTTCCTTTTTCTTTCAAAAAGAAACCAAGCTTTTCTTTTTTCACATGTTTGCAAAGCACTTTGAAGGGAAGGGTGGGAGTCAATCATTGCAATCCTTTGCTTTATTTCTACTAACAAGGCTGTGAAATTCTCTCTGGGCTCTTCCTATGGCTGAGAAGAGCATGACTGTCCAGAGCAGGGATGTGTATATGTGCAAAGACCCACCACGACCTCAGATTCAGACAGAAAGTTTGCCAGCTGATGCTGTCTACCAAGCCATGATATGCAATGGAGGGCTGGCTACTTGCATCGCTTGGGCTCTTGGAACAGAAAATAGAAAAGAAAGCAGATTTTGATCAGATAAAGGGAACCCTAGGTTTACCCCTCCCACTGGAAATAGCATGTTCTACCTCTTCATCTGATTTGCCTTTTGTTTTGCTCCTAAAGATGCAAATGTTGGTTTGGGCAGAGGAAGGTGTTTGGTGTCTTCTCTTCCAGTATTAGACACTCTGCTGTGTAACCTGTATGGGAACCATATAGGCATAATCCAAGTAGGCAGAGGCTGGGTGGCAAGTAAAAAAAACCTGTAAGCAAGCAGAAGCAGAGGGCTGTTTCTAATGAGTATGTGGTTGTTTTTCAAATTTCAACTTATTTCAATGTTTCTCACCAAATCAAACTAAAACTATATGCACGTGAATGCAAGAATAATAATTGCCACCTGCAAGAACAGCAATGCAGAAGTCTAGACCTGCCTGTACTTAGGGGAGATTTTTTTTCTGTTTGTGTTCATCTCAAATGGACAATTTCCTGTATGCATTAACCAAGCTGTTTAAATCTGAAATACAACCATCATTACATTTTCTGCTCCTGAATCAGAAGGCTTTCTTATCTGATACAAAACTGTATGCTAGTTATTTTTAATTTATCTCATTAATCATCCAACTTTGTTTCTTACTGTTTGTTCTATTTGCTCGTCTTTGAAATATAGGGACCAGATTTTGGCAGTCACTTTACAGATAGAAATTTTTCACTTTAACATTGCTTTGTGACATGCTTTGAAAGAATGTAAGCTCATGCAAGGAGGTCAACAGTGTGTTAGAAAATGATACAAAAGTGTCTGGAGATGAAACATTAGGGCAGTTACTACTTAACACACAAACTTGGAAGTTGTTTTGATGAGTCCTAAATTATCTGACATGGAATAAATGCAATAAACCCTCTACTGGCAGAGACCCATGGTGACCAGTGTTCACTATTATAAAGTAACCTGATACACAGATAGATGGTAGGTGTGAGAAGACATTATTCTCCCAGCTAAACAGACCATGAAGCAGAACTGCAAAAACTCAGTGTAAAGTCAACTTCAGCTTCTAGTGGTGCTATTTTTACTAAAAGAGGCTCTGCTTCAGTTCCTCTTTTACTGAAGAAGGAGCCTTTGATGCTGTCATGCAGCTATGCACTGGATATTGACACCCCAAAATTTTCCTGATGCAGATATTTTGTTTATTTTTAAATGCAATACAAAAACCATCACAAAATCTTATTAAAGTGTTATATGTTTATGGTCATATGAGATCCTCCCTAAATTAGATGAAACATATTTAAAAATGTATTTTTTCCTGTATGGCTTATGTCACCTTCTTGGTGTGACTGGCTCCTGTAAACAAAAGGGGGGGGAATGGAGCTTCATTTGCTGAAGACTGAATTACACAAGTAATAGAACTGTAAGAATTGTAGGCTTTAGGCATTTGTTTTTGACAGTAGTTGGTTCTCTGTAGTTCACACACTTAACTTTAAGTACTGCTGAGGAGGATAATGCCAAGGGAACAACAAGTGCATACTTTTTAGAACCCCCCGGGCTTTCCCAGGCAATTCATTTTTTTCTTCCTATATAAAAGCTATTCTCCACCTGACTGAAAGCCATGGCTTGCTGCTTTCCACAGAGGCTTGGTTGTCTTGCTAGATGTAACCTGAGGACTGTTTTGTTACTCCCACCTGTAACCTGAGAAGGATGTTGTCTTAAGCAAGACAGCTCCAAATCGGCTCTTTCTGACAAGCCTTTCACATTGTAGGACCAACAGTGGCTTTGTTTCCACTGAACAAGCACAATCTGGGCAACAGGCAAGGCTGCAATATCCAAAGTAAATGGAAACTCAGAAGAGGGCTTAAAGCCCTGTTTCTGCTTCCTTCTACATAAAGTGAAAACTGTAAGGGGTATTTCTCTTCCTTTTAGAGTTAATAAAATTTCCTTGCGCCCCTAAGGAAGAAGGGGATTGTCTTAGAGCTATAATTCAGTCTATTTTCATATCTAAGTCTGACTAAGCTTCTGTGTTAGATCAGAGTCTCATATTCTTGTAGTTAAGAATCTTGTTCTTCATCTGAGCTTGACTCAACCTGGATGTTAATTTCCCTCTGACCTGGTGTCTTCTGAGACTACATTTCAGAAGTCAGCAGCACCTCCTGGCTCACAGATCTGTGTGTGCATTGACTGCACCTCAACAGCAACCTGAACTCAGGCTGAAGAGGCTGACATGCACTGTCTCCATTCCTGGAAGGAATTCTGTGTGATGCTTATCTTGGATGAGTTGCAGATCCAGACCTTGTGTCATGGTTGCTGATGGGCAGCAGCTTCTTTGTTCAGACACAGCCAATGTTAAACCAGTTGGGATCCAGACTTGAGCAAGCAACCAGGCAAAAGCCAGAAACCATTCTTTGTTGCTATTTGTTACTATCTCATGTTAGCCAAAGCTTGCATCCAATTAAAAGTTTTGACTTTGCAGAAATCTGGATATGGGTTTTAAGCACGTGGCTCTTTCCCATCCCTTTTTCAGAGGAAAAAGTGCAAGAGTAGCCACACTTTTTTCCATTTGGAAGGAAGTGGTGAGATGATGATGGGTGCTGAGCCTAGATGTTGCAGCGCTGCAGTGGGTACCTATTCACCAGCGCTGAACGTGTCCTTTCCTTTCCCAGCCTCCTGCGGGCACCGCACCAGCCCTGCCCAGCCCTGCCCTGCCCTGCCCTGCCGGCAGCGCGCTGCCGCTCCGCAGCATCTCCGAGCAGCCCTGGCGTCCCTCAGGACACAACCAAGGGTGCCCCCTTATGGGGAGCGCACCGGCAAGCCCGGCGCCGGAGATGGGGATGAGGGTAATATGTAATTAAGGAACTAGGGAAAGGTGAGCTGGAAACAGGGCGGTAGCAAGCTTTCCTCTCCACCCTCTTCCACCTGTCCCCCGGAGAAGCAGGTCTTAAGGTTATGGCTAAAGGATCATTGCTTTATGTTGCACTTGCAAGGACAGGAAGCATTACATCCATTGCACCTTAAGGAAAACATTGTACTGCAGCAGCAATCTCCATAATGATCACTGTAAAGCCACTTCCTATTCTGTTTTTCTGAGGAACTGATTAAACTAGACTAAACTAAACATAATAGAAATTCCAGTACAGTTTTTCAAGAAAAGGAAATTCCTTATTAAACATACTTCTGTAAACAAAATGTTAAATGTTTCTGGTATTGCCATAAACATATCATTTGATTATGAAAATATTTGCAAGCAATATGTAAATTACCTTGCTTCCATTGTTCCTCTGCTGATAACAAATCACTTTCCTGAAATGCACTCAAAACAAATACTGTAATTTCACATTGAACTACATCCAGATGAGGGGTTTCTTCCCTTCACCCTTACCACCCCTTTTGTCCCTTGAGTTACTGGACATGTTGCTAAGTTCCCTCTGCCCCTCTTGCATGGAAAGTGCTTAGGAACTTGCAGTACGTCAGGAGTAGTGGTCATGCAATTCCTTCAGAATGACTGACCAGCTGGGATTCTAGAGACCTACACCAAAAGGCTAGAGACTTCCACCAAAAGGAACCTTGGCAGTTATCTGGACCAGCATAGAACAAAGGACATGAGATTGCTCAGGACTGAGTCCAGCTGAATCATTAAAATCTTCCTGGATAGGTATTTCACTGCTCCTCCAGCCCTTCTTTTACTCCTTCAATAATTCAGTGGGGGCAAAATCACTTGCAATAAAATTAGCAAACTGAGGTTTAAACAAAGTGTCTTCTAGGCTTGATCAAAAAGGTCTGGGTTTGATCCTTCAGATGCTTTAATCCAGCAACTGTACAGGTACACTATAAAGCCCATGGTATAGTTCACACAGAAAGAGGCTGAAAAGCTGAGTTTGAGTACTCAGTGAAGTCTAAAGTCTACTTGTGGTTGCAAACTGAGTTCTCTTAGAGAAGGTAATTATCAAAGATGGCATTTGTTTCTTGTTTTTCCTCCCAGATCTTCCAAATCTGTAAATGCCTTAAAATTTTCTATGGAAATTATAAAACTGAAGGGCATATATTTTTTTTTTATTTTTTACAAATATTTATTGGTTTTTGGGTTGGTTTTTTGTTTGGTTTGGTTTGGTTTTTTTTCAGTTTAAATGTCTGTATGTGGTGGTGGCTGCTATGGTTAATAGGGATTGAAGTGTGCCCCTTTATGTTGTTTTTTACCATATACACCTTAGCCATCTGCCATATACACCAGCCCTCTGGGTGATGTGCCCTTGAGTTTTGCTCCTGAGTACTGAGGGGTTTGCTGCACTTTTACCATCTACCTTAAAGGACTACATGGCACTTTCTACTCATCTAAGGGAGAAACAGGGAATCCAAGTCACCACTCACTCGGGGAGAGATGTACTCATAAGGATTTAAGTATTGAAAGACAAAACTTCACCTAGCAGGAACTCCAAAGCCATGCAGGTGCCCCACTGCCATTCTGCTTTCTCAGCTCTTTTTGCTGTTTCTGTCAGAAAAAGTGTAAGGCAAGAAGCTCCTGATCTCATGTCCTTTGAAGGTCATGAGGATCAAATTGAGGGAACAAGGGTAAAGAAAACAAACACTTACTAAACTTTTGCAGAGTCGAGTAAAGGTGTTGACAAGTCAGCAAATATGATAAAGCAGCCTTGCTTTTGTAGTTCAAATGTATGGTAATGTATCTTTACAAAAATACTGGATTACACATCCACAAACTTTAATCTCATTAGAGCTGAATTAAATTACAACAATTACATTATATAGCTCCAAGTAGAGATGTGTTTCAATTCACACTGCATAATTTATTTGTTTACCAGCTAGCAAGTGATAAAAAACTTGCAGATGCTGAAAATGCATTCATGTCTTGCTAATTGAATCTGATGTCTGTTGTCACTGTGCAGTGAAACTGGAAATTGCTTGGGATAGTTTAGATCCCACTTTACTCAACATTGCACACCATAATTTGACTCTGTAGCAAGCTAGGAGTTAACCCAGTAGAGCGTTAACTTAACCCATTTAACTGGGTCTTAATAAAATTAGTTGCATGTCAAAGACAGCAGATCATTTACTAGTATTTCATGGCATTGTATACTCCTTTCCAGCTTATAAAAGTGAGGAAGTTATAGAAAATACTGGGGTTTTTTTTGTTTTTTATGTAGTTTGTTGCTTTGTTGGGGGTTTTTTTTTTGTTTGTGAGGTTTGCTTTTTTTTAACCCTACACATTCTGATAATGACATCTTCTATCTATGCCAGAATTTAGATGTGACAGTGAAAATTTTATTTGGCTTCCAGGAAAAGAATGGATCCCTGGATGCAGCAGGGATCTGTAACATCAGTGTGCAGCGGATGATCAGTCAATGTATGGCCATGTGCATGACTTGCCCTCCCCAGTGTCCACTCAGTAGTGGCAAACTGACCTGGCAAAAAAGTATTTGCTGTAAATGCTAAACCTGTGTCCTGTAAACACAGTGTCTGTGAGCAGCAGACTCAGATAACGACTGATACCATTTGTGCCGGCAGGGCCTCTCTTCTGGTGGCTGGGTAAAAAGTACTCGCTAACGAGGTGCGAGTTAACGTTACCCAAAAATTGTGCCTGGGCTTTTTGGTACTACCACAGTTTTAATGATGCATGATAATGATTCATGCAAAGAGTTGCACAGAGAGTTACCAGCTCACCCTTGCCTGCTGCTGTAAAACTCTGTGAAAGCTGCATTAGTCAGGAAATAGTTGAAAGTCTCTTGATGGCTCCATTCTCCAAGAGCAAAGGAAAAATGCACAGAGGCAGAGGAAGGCCTGACAGGCTTGGTTCCCAGGACTGAGCTGGTAAGAGAGTGTCCAGTCCTGCTGGGCTGGCTAGGAAGGATGGGTGATGGCACGTGGGCTGAGAAGCTTGAGTGCCTCTTTAGGAGCAGGACACTGGGTTTTCCTTTAGAGGTGCAGGCTTGTCTCTGCCTCTTCTTGCAGATGCCTGGGGTGCATCTAGCCTCCCCCAAGACCTGTGCTCCCTCCCAGCCTGTGGGTCACCAGAGCTGAAAATGTGGCTTCTCATCACAGAGCCAGCACCACCTCTTAGCTATGCACCTGCACACAGCCTGCACACACAGGGCTGCAGCCAGACACTCCACCACAGCTGCCCCACAGCTCCTGGCACCACCAGCCTCTCTCCAGCCACCCTCTGCCCTTCAGGACCATGCCACAGCCATGGGGCAGTCACACCTCCTGCAGCAGGTTGGAAGGAAGGTGCCACTGCCAGGTGTCCACTGCAGCCTGCAGTGTCTCAGTGGCAGTGCTGGCAGACTGGCACCAAGAGGGGCAAGGCTGTCCCCTGTTCCAGTGCAGCCCAGACCACCTCTGCTGGTCTCTCCACCCTCTGTTCTAAACATGAGGGAGGACATGTGTCTTTATCACTCTCCCTGCTGGGTTTGCTTCATGTGTCTGATGAGCAGCTGTGGGGAAGCAGCCTGAGAGGCATTTTGAGCAGCCTCCTCAAAGTCTTCCAAGGCAGCAGCAAATTGAACTTTATTATTGTTTGCTATTGCCATGTAATGACTTATTTTTTTATCTTATTTTTTTTTATCTTAATTTATTTTATAGAACACTAAAATGGTGCTGGCCTGTGGTCTTCTGACCCCTTCTGAATCAATTATTGAGGATCTTGAAGAGATGGCCACCCTTTACAAGTCCCTAATGACTGTGGCATGAACTTTTCCTAGATATTTTCCTAGAAGTACATACTTTTAAAATATGTTTATATTCCAGTACAGTAGGTTGTATGTCATAATGTATTGCAGTTTCATTGTATAGCTTCCATACTGGACATTTAACCCAGAATATGAATCAAAATCTTTGCAATAATCTTAAATCATTAGATGTTTTTCTGTTATAATAGTAGTTGGTTTATATCTCTAAGTGCTCTTTAAAATGCAACAGCAGCATTTCTCTTAAAAAATGGAGGTCTAAAGAGAATTTACCTCTGACAAAACAGAAATTTTCAAGGGAAAAGTTATACGTTGTTACCCTACCTTTCCCCTTTCTTTCTACAGTGTTTTAAGAAACAGGAGCTGGCAGCCAAAATGGGACTGGGTGATTGAGGAATGTTTCTGCATAAACCAACAGCATCCAAGTTCAGTCTGTGCATGCTGTACCTTTGTAGCACTTACCAAACAAGAGAGTCTGAGCACTTGGCAGAAATCTAATCAAAAGCAAGGAGCTGTGTAAGATAGCCAAAGCCAAATTTAAATTGTCTGCAATTAACATCAGGGGCTCTGTTTTTCCATCCCAACCTCTTGATGACCAGGCAGCCCCGTAAGTTGTTATCTTTAACCCACCAATCAACAGAACACAACCAACACTTTACATTTTATTCTTTGAGCTTTTCCCTAAAGAATGCTTTTCTGGATTTGTCTCTGTTCTCATAAACTTGGTATGATTGCTCTAGCCTTACAAGACAGCAACTTTTTCTGACTGACTAGGCTGGATTCTGGGGCTCCTAGGAAGTAAAAAAAGTGGATTGTTTTTGTTCTTGGAACTTTTGCAGCAATGTCAGAATTGCTGAAGCTCTAGGCTGGGTCTGTCAGATAACTTTGGCAAATTCTCAGTGTGACTACTACAAAACAATACTGTGCTGGAAAGGAAAACCCAGTGGGAAAATAATAGTAACTAGTATATTTTTTATCTCATGATGCATACAATTTACCAAAAAAATAAAATAGCATAAAAATATTCATTGGATACATTTATGATCAAAGAATAAAACAATACAGATAAAGCAAGATAGAGATCAGCTGGTTTCACTATAAGCTCAAATTACTGAAAATTGTTCCCCTCTACAGGCAATAAAATTTTGTTTTTCTAACTACCCCATAAAATGCAAAAATGGGACTTTTTTTTTTTGCAAAAGTTGAAAGGCTATTGCTTTTAGTTGCCATTTGCACTGGTTAAAATTAAAAGTGCAAATTTCTATGCACTGAAACATGCACACAAATACACTGGTCTGTACATTGTCTATTTTATGTCCAGTTTCTGGATACTGTCAGATAAAAGAAGATCACTTTTAGCTTGTGAAGGTGTTCTTAAAAAGCAGCAAAACACACCAGACAAAAAATATTAAATTAATCTGCCAAAAAGCTGGTTATTAAAATGTGTTTTCTCCTCAAATCTGCAAAAATTAGTGAAGCAAGCCTCTTTACTTCAAGTAGTGAAAATTCAAGGACCAATCCCTTGTTTCCCCAATGATGTGACTGGTTTAGGAAGAGAAAATTTTCTGTAATAACAACATACTTTCTCTTAGTAATTTTTAATTTTTAGATACTAGGCTTCTCTACTTCATTTTTTGTTGTTGTTGTTTGAAAAAGGGAATCCAAAAATGTGCATTTTATAAAATGAAAGCAGGTGAGATATATATCATCTCAGAACCCCAGGATCTGTGCACCAGTAAAATGTTCTGGAAGACTGGTTGTGGGCCATGGTAAATGCAGCACATGCAGACTTATCTTCCACACCGCCGCTATTTGGCATCTCTCCCACTGCAGAAATAGGAGATGGTTGTCACAGAGAAGTAACACTAACTTTGCCTCTGGTGGTGTTTATTTTGCCTAAGGCACCACTGGATTGGAAGATGGTAGTGGAGAGTGCTGGAAGGACCAATGGACCAGGGTGCCATGGCCTTGCAAACTTAAACTCTGGTAACCAGAGGCACAGAGCTGCCATTCAGGGAAGCTCAGGAAAGAGTAGGAGGGAGGAAGCTGAAGCTGGATGATAAGGTGCTGCACTAAATAATGAAGATAACAAGGTTGGGGGATAACAGGTGTATTTAAGTCAGAGTTTGGCAAAGAAATGAGCGATACACATGTACCCTTAATGGAGCTGCTATCTGGTGTAGGAGATCTGCCTGAAAGGCACAGAGTTAGTTCTCCAAGCCCTTTATGCCTACTCAGCTGATGGTCCAACACACTGTGTCTGTCACCTCAGCATATAAAGCCCTGGTGCTGCCATCACCTACTGAAATGCAGCATTGCTCCTGCTGAAGTCAACAGAGTGGAGCAATGTGGCTGCAAAAGCCTTTGTGGTGCGGGCAAGGAGCAGCCAGCCCACGGCTCACCAGGGAGGCAGCTGCTGAGCAGCCTGGTGTGTGAGCACAGCAGCTTCCCCAAATAAAACCTGACAAGTGAAGCTGCTGCGAGGCTTCTGGAGCACTGCAGTGTGCCTTACGTCCCGGGTCACATGCTGGAATCCATGCCACCACGCAGTCATGTGCGTGCTTTAGGCGTGTGGAAGTCAAAGGGAATTAAGCGCATCTTCAAAGTTTGGCATGTGCTCCTTTAGCACTCCTTTGCCCTGCAAGCACACGGTCATTGTGCTGCAGGGAGAGCATTTCTATCTCACAACAGCTTGCAGACAGCAGTAATCAAGTCAAGGGCTCATAGTGCTTACTGCTGCGTTTTTGCTGTGTTCAGAAGGGAGCACATTCCATCTGAATGTGTATAAGGTTTTACACCTCGGAGCAGCAACTGCCCTAAAGCTCCCAAATTTTCAAAGAGCCCCATGGGGATTTATCCAGCCAAATCCCATTATAATCAATGGGAGCTGGGTGAATAATTACACTGCAGCTCTTTATAAATAGTGGGGAAGGTTGCCAGTTATTGCTGATTATGACGCTGACTTCTTGTAGATATAGATCCGCATGTCTGTTGGGAACTGCACTTAGACCACCAGGTTATTTCACATATTGGTATAGTTTCCGTGTTTACTGTGCATATCACTTCAAAGAGCTGAGGTTGATGACTTCTGGTCCACTGTGTTAGCAGTCCGTCTCCTCTCCGTCCCCTGTTGTTTCCTTTCACAATCCGGGTAACAAAAAATGGTGGTGTAAATAGAGCTCCAACAAAGAGGTCTGTTGAGCCTGTAATGCTCCCCTGAAAGGAGGCTGTCTAGGGGATGAATGGAGCAGCCTCAGCCGAGCAGTGGCGGGGAAATAGATGACTTGGCATTGGACAGTGGCAGCCAGCAGGGTGCATATGCCCAGTGAAGTGACAGATAATGGTTAAGCTAGTCAGTTGGAGGGCTAAATGAGAGTACATTGTCTAACCCTGTAACCGTAACTAAATTGTAACCTGAAAAGAGTTTATAAACATCTGGCTGCTAGCCCATCTCTAGAGCTTCATAGCTAAATCAGAGGTGCAGGATTTTTTAAGGCTGCTAATCATTATTGGAAATATTGCTGTCTTTTAGCAGATTAATTGCATTTCAAGATAGTAGAGAGTATTAAATTGTGGTTAAAACATCTCATTTATGATTGATGCTGTTTCCATTTGGAAATAGACATTCATTTGGAAACTCATTTTGGTTTCATGATATATCGCTAATGATTTTATAGCTCTGCTAAGAATTTAGTACAGAACTCCGGTTCAGTGGTACACCTTAAATTTAATAATTATTATGTTCATGTCTTTATCCAGATCCTCATCTCTTTAAACTTGAATGGAGTAAGTGACACACCTATATCTTTAGATTTCTCCAAAATTTAGCAGCACAGGAGCACATTTTTTGTGTGTTTTGTATGTTCCTATTTTATTTTAATATTGCTATTCAGCAACAATGAGAAGCATATACTGGTTAGACTAATAACAAGCATGTGACCTCCTCTGCAGACTAGATTTTCAAGCTTTTTATAGCTTCCATTATTAATAGGACAGCATCTATGTACAGCAGATTTGTGTTGCAAATATTTACAATAGTTGGAATAATTTTCTAATTACTTAAACAATGCACTGTAGCAGTACTAATTGAAATTCCTGTAAGCTACAGGCTTGCTAATTGTTTCCTTTAGTAAGCCTAATTTATAGGGCTGTGCAAATAGTTGCTGGGTTTAAAGTATTTTGGCAGCTGAGCTGCAAAGAAAATGTTATGGACTGAATGGAAACTTAATTTCTTTAGAATTGTTAGCATAGCACAAAGACTGATTTGAGGTTATAGAAACATTTTTTAACACCTGGCAAACTGTTTCATTTGTTTTTCATGTACATTTAATAAAAGAAAAGGATTGGATTATAAACATGAGAGGGAAGTAGTCCCAGCTCCCCCATTTTATCTGCTGTTTGAGTGAGTAGGGCAATTTACCTGGGATGTTAACAACTTAAATTCAAGACTCCAAACTGCTTGAAACTTTTTACTAAAATGTTTGCCTAACACTTGGATGAAAGTCTTAATGCTGGAAATAAAGTATTCTGAGGTGGAGCTCTGTTTCTTTTCTAGGGTATCTAGATTTTATAAAATAATCCAAATGGATCAAGCAAGTAAATCAGAATTTGTGGGTCAGCTTTCTTGTGCTGAATCTTCTCTGTTTGCAAGTCTGATGTGGGACCATAGCATGCATCATCTATAGAGGCATGAGAGGGACCAAGGATCAGAAAAGGCCTCTGACCCTTCTACCTCATGTCCTGTCACTGCTGTGCAAAGTGAGTAGCACAGCCAATTTATTCTATAATTTTGTATCATTTGGAGCATACCCGCCATTTGAATGTGTAGTTACCAAATTCTCTGGTTTCTGGTTGATGTCTCAATGCAAACTGAGATGTGGAACACAGAGGGGCAGAGAGGACAGACTTGAACCAGGGTCTCCCACAGCCTGGACAAGGGTTTGCCATCTTGTCTCACTTATCTCTTTGGGCGTGCATGAGTAAGTACAGCTAAGGACAGTGTGCAAATCTGTTACCAAAACTGGAATATATGGTTTCAAAAATGTCCACTGCCAACCTTGGAAATGAAAGGGAAACAGCACTAGGCGAATTTCCCCAATTTATTTCAGTCATCCAAACCAATAAACCATATAATGAAAAAAATGTTCAGGCAGCTGTACTTGAATAATGAAACTTCTCATAGTGTGAAAATTGACAAAGACCTTGGGTGTTCCATTTATCTGAAACTGCTATCAATACTGTAACTTTTATAATGTTTTTTGAAGAGGCTTTTGCTTTGGAAAATCTCTGAGCAATATTGTACAGCTGGGAAAACTTGTTTAAAAAAACTTGCAAAAGGATTTATATTTTTTGTTGTTTTCTAGTTTTTTTACTGGATCTGGACTGAAACCAGAAACTAACAAAGTTTTATTTTTCAGTCTTTCTGAAGACTGTGCATTTTTTGATAGACCTTGGGTTTTCTTCCTGTTCTTTAACATACTTGTGATTTAGCTAGCCCAATAAAGAACTTTTGGGTCTTTTTTCTCCTCTATTTTTATAGGACCAAAGAAGATTTACTTGAGGACAGGTCTGCTATGTCTTTGTTGTTTTACCCTGAATGTGTCTAGAGGAAAGCAAAATACAAAAAGAAGGCACTTTGCCAGGCACGGACATAACTTTTGTCATTCAGATTCTCAAGGTCAAGTCTAACAAATCTAACTATTCCCAAAGACGAATTTTTTCTTCCCCACACCCCTTGCTTTCTTTCCTATCTGCAGCCTCCCTGCTAGCTGTAGCATTTATACCACAACACTGAGAATGAGCATGAAATGACACACTAACAATTCCCTTCTAGGGTTAAGCTAGTGGTGGATGACTTGAGGACCATGCGAGGCCTTGCCCCAAATTGGGGGTTTGCAGTGACCTTTTGTATCCCTATCACTAAAGATAAACGTGAAGAACCAGCCCTCCTCCGCCTTCCCAGGGATCTGCACTCTTATCTCTAGTCGTTGCTCACCAACACTTTTATCTGTCAAAACCCTCTCTGCTGCCCTGGCAACAAGCATCCAGGCTCTTTTCCAGCTGACATAAGCTTCCTGCCACCTTTTGATGACAAGTGCTTCCAACATTTCCAGCTGTCAGGCTTTCAGCATCTGCTCCACATGTCACCAGGCTGACTTCACTGAACTTTGGGCAGCTTTGCTCAGTTGCCTGACACCATACTATGAGAATGACTTTATCCTGACCACAGTTACTTCTCCACCTCGTTATATGCCCACACAATGACAATCAGGGTTGATGTTTTTCTTCCCAATAGCTTTTGCTATTGCATTTGTATATAAATACATGTTTTATTCAGACATAGTGAGCTGTTGCATTTTAGCTATCAGCTATATTAGAGCAGTGGCTTCAGTAGGGCTCCATTAAATCTACTCACAATGCTTCTCTTCTACTTGGAGTTTGAGCAGGAGTGGCTCTTCTGAATCCTTGGTGTTCTTGACTTATACATACCATGAAAATTAGAAATAGATTCTCTTGCTGTTGAACAGTCAGGCTTCAAAACAGTCAATGCTGCTACCTCTGTTTCTATTAATGTATATGGAATTTTACTGCTTATTTCCCCCAGCTCTAGGCCATCATTTCACACTTCATTAAGTCCACCTAGAATATGTGTTGGTACCAAATTCGCTGGCAAATTTTGCCCTCTTTTTTTTTTTTTTAACCTCTGTCTCTACACTATCCTTTCAATAGTGTGTCAGAAATGAAATGCATCAGCCAGACTAGAATCTCCAACTGAAGTAGATTATGCCATTACAGTATTCACCAGCACCTCCTTCTTATCTCTTTTTTTGAGTACTGCTGTGTGTAAAGTTTTCCACAAATTCTTCAAGATCCTTTTTCTCCTTGAGAGGATCAAAGATAAAATGAGTGTGAGAGACAGGCAAACAGGAGGAGAGTTAGCCGGCAAATGCTGCAAGCCTGGGCCTCGAGGTGCTCAGCCTTATCAAGACTACCGTAAGACTGAAAAGCTGTATTTTTAATCTCCAAGACTCAGGTGTGCTGAGCCCTGCCCTGCAGATAGTAATTCGACTGGCATCTCCTGCCTGCTGCTCTCCTGGCTTGTGGGAGCTCAAGGGCTGGAACAGCACCCCAGCTCAGGCTCCATGTCATGAAGGGAAGGTCCCTGGAGGACCCTTTAATGTGCTCCAGAGGCAGGCTATACCAAGATGAATTTGATACTGCAAATGCTTTAGCTGCCCTCACCAACTGGTGCTGGGCAAGCCACAGCAGCAAATCAGGACTGAGCCTGCTGTAATACACTTGTTTCTTTGCAAATGTCTGGGCTGAGGGCCTGTTTTTGAGGTGCACTTTACGTGACCTCCATGCGTTGCTTGGTCCCCACGCAGACATGGAGACGGAACTGGCTGTGTCCCCTGCTCAGCTGCCAAACTCATCACAAGCCACTCATGGTATCTAGCTGTTTTCATTCAGGGCTCATCTGGGGCTGGGCAGAAGAGCTGAGCCCACACACTGCCTGCCTTGTGTGACCCAGGAAGATGGTGGGAGCACACAGCTGGCAGTGGGGCAGTGGGGTGCAGAAAAATGTTTGTTCTATGGAGCAGCTCACATTTGGATGCAATGTGCAAACGATAAGTGTAGTTATTGCTGAGTGAACTTCACCCTAAGGTGGGTTGTGGCACGTTACCAGCATAGATGTGCTGTACTGTAATCCATGTTCTAGATGTCTCTGGTGGTCCTTTTGAGTTTCACATGTGAGGAAATGCATCTCTTTCATCCATTTGAGATCAGCTCAGCTGGTGAGAGCATGGTGCTAATAATGCCAAGTTCACTGGTCTCATTCCTGTATAAGCCATTCACTTAAGAGTCAGACTTGATGATCCTTGTGGGTCCCTTCCAACTGAAAATATTCTGTGATTCTGTGTACTCTAATATACTTCTGACTTTTATACTACTCCTTGCTATGTACTACTGAGTTGCAGCAGCTGCAAGTGTCAACAGTTAATGTAGCTTCCAGCCATGTGGTGTTGTATTTAACAACAAGTATTTAACACAAATCTTTTCTTGCTCATCTACTTATTGTAGCAGTACAAAGTTGAGAAGGATGCTAATGTTCCTAGCAAGGATGTTAATTTTCCTAGCAAGGTTTCTAAAGTTTAGTTTTGAATCGAGGGACTGATTTCCCTGCAGTGTTTTCTTGTGAAGGCAGAGCTAGCTTTAGAATTCCAGAGGTACCTTATGAATTTACAAAGTCTGTTTCTGTGGGGAAGTGAAAGATGTCTTATTTCAGCTCTTCAAGTAAGTATCATATTCTAGTCAAATGTTGAAACCAAAGAGTAAAGACAAATTCATCATTTCGCATGTGTCGGATAGATTATAACACCACTACTTGCTAATATTTTCAGCAGTCTAGGTCCCATTTCCAAAATCCCTGGGTGCCCCAGGTACATTAAACTCTCTAAGGATGTCTTGCAGCCAGATTTTGAAATATATGTGGGTACCTCACAAAACAGATAAGCATCTGTAGGCATCTAACAGGATTTAAAATGCCTTCTTACGTTGTTTCCAACAAAGTTATTTTTTTTCCTCCTTCTGTTGTGTAAGTTACTGTAAAAATCAAAACCTAAGAATACTTTTGGAATCTTTGAACTTGTGCTTTAGTAGATGCTTTTGAAAATCCATCTCTATTTAAAACTCCCCATTGTGTGAAAAAAAACCCCAAACAACCCGCCATTCATATCACTGGGATGATTGCAGTGCTACAGATCACAGAATGTAAATGTGACAACTTTTCCCAGCTCAAGGAATTCAGCATCTGAAGGTAACAGGCTGTGTGAAGAGGAGAATAGATTATCTTCAAATTATTTTTCTTCCCTAGCTGAAAACAAATGATTAAACTTCCTAATTCTTCAATATGGTGAATTTTCTTGTCTTTCCTGATTCTTTTTTTAGGGACAGTTGCCCTAGTTCCTGAAATTCTACCTCTCAAAACGCTTTTGCCTTACCTGTTACAATTAAGCTATTGTTTTTCATAGGAAAGTGGCCTGGCTTAATTCAGATTTGTGCCTCAGAGTAAACTGAAATGATTAATAGCTCTGTGTGTGCCTAATGATGTGAGCCCTGCAGCCACTAAAGCACCTGTCTCAGTGTGTAACCAGCCTGGGTTCCCTATGGTGCATGGCTGCAGATTCACATAACAAAAAAGGCAATTAGACAATGTTAGGGATTTGAATTTAACTAACAATGCAGGGAAATTACCAGGGAAGGATTAGTTATCTCTTGCCTGATAAAAACAGGTATCTCTGGAAAACTTTTTAATTGTCCTTCCATAGCAGTTCCATATGGAAACTTACGTCTAATGAAGACTGTCAAGGTTAAGCTCTGAAAACAAAGATCTGGAAAGCTGAAAGTGTTCTTAAATTAGCATTTCTGCTCCCTTCTTAGATCAGTCCTAAATCTGCCAGTTGCTGCTAGTTTTGGCCATGCCTCTAATGGCAATCTGTTGTGTCCAAGCAGAAAATTCTCCACAACTCCAGCATCATTTTGTGGTCTGAAAATGACTCCAAAAGGATGATCTGCAGCATCTGGATTTTGAAAGAGCTGCATTAATAGTATTGCCTTATTGTGAGTCTTAGAAGGTATGTAAGTTCTTTCTTGTGTCTGTCCTGTAAGACGCTGTGCATAGCTCTGACTTGTGCTGGTCCTTCTGGCTGGACAGCTGCTCTCTGTGTGTGTGGTGATTGGTTTTGAAATTTGCTCCATCAGCTGCTGCACAGTGCAGCTTTCTGTGTTGGTTGGTTATTTTGATCAGTTGTGAGAGCAATGGGCTGGCTGGCTGATTGCTGAGGTGTTCCTCCTGGCTGGGTGACAGGCTTGCTGGCTGACCCCAGCCAACTGGCTTTAACTCCAGTGGGGGATAGCTGCTAATATTTTCCAAGGCATCTAGGTGATTTAGGAGCCCATGGCTCACCCTGAAAGCAGTTGATGCATTTGGAAAATGTTACAGTATTAAACTCACCCCAAAGGGATAAAGTGGGGGCTAATTTATGTTTGCAAGAGAGCTTGGGGTCTTGGATTCCTGTGATGTGAATATCTTGCACTCTCCTCTTCGTACGGAGGCAAACAAGATCCATTCCTGTGGTTGTTTCACCAGACAGTCAGGCTGTGCTAAAACTACATCTGCTGATAAGAAAGCAACTTCTAGATAAATCATATAGGCAGGTCTCTGAAGCCTAGAAATAAGAACTTCTGGCTCCAATAACAAAAGCCTGGCTGCCCAGCCTTAGGAAGGCTGCCTACTGCTCTGGTAGCCATCAATCCATCGCTCTTCCTGTGGCACGGCCAACTGTGACAGTGTGACCAAGGCTGTCAGAGCCGGTAGGTTTGGTGGGGATGGCAGTGGGCTGTCAAAACAGCCAAAGCCAAGTTGCTCTGCTGGCTGCAGGGGAGGTGCTCTAGTCCCAGCAGGCACCTAGGGGACAATGTGGTGGTCCTTTTCTGAGTCTTGGTGGCTCTGCTCTTGGTTGGTACCCTTCATGGCTGAAGAGAGGTAGAGACATCTGAAAGAGGGATGAGAGAGGCACTTCATGGCCCAAGATTGGAGAACAAAGGGTTATAACAACAGGGAGATGTGTAGGAGACGTGGTTACCAAGGAATTGTGTGTTCTACCTGTTTATTCTTCATTTTTGCTCACACATTCCTTAAATATCTTTATATTCTCCTGCTGCAGAATAGGTATAGTGGCCTGTGCCGACCAGCATGTGTCTGTGATGCTCCTTGTGGCAGCTAACTGCCCTTGTGTCCTCAGAGAAAATAATTAATTAAATTTACATGTCTCTTACTGGATTTTCTGCATGGGTCTTTTTAAGTCTTGGGCTGGTCATCAGGATTTTTGTGGCTTGTGTGTAATACTGCATGAGTTCTTTAATAAACCATTCTGAGGGCAAAAGTGTCTGTATGAGAGGGTAAGAGAGGGGCTGGGTGGCTTCTCTGTGAGTGTCTGAAGTGAATGAGAAGTGAGGGAGAAAACAAAAGATTAAGAAATAGTTAAAGGATAAAGAGAACTATCAATAAGAAAGAAAGGAAAATACTGAGGAATATTGCTGATGGGTTTTAAATTTAAATTTGGGCAGACATTTTCTTTTACACACTTGAGGGGAAGAAGTTGGAGGGACACTTGGTTGCTGTTATGCTTTCAAATTATAATCTAAGTGCTGCCTTGATTATACATCATTCTGATTGCTGTGGTCTAATGATTAGAGCATAAAACTTGGAGGAAAAAAAATACTCTGTTTTTCTTGACTGTAAAAGACTTGCTGGGTGGTTTTGAATGAGTTATTTCATTTCACTGTTCCTCATTTTCCTAATCTACAAAAGGATATTAACGCCTATTTTTGTGAAGGCAGTCTGAGAAACGAAATGGAAAATTCTGTATAAATGTCAAGTGTCATTATTATTGTTCTTAAACTAATCCATTGTAGTCAGCTGCTTTTATAGTTTTTATGAAAGCAAATACAATGGAAGCTACATAATTGGCTGCATAAAAATGTTGTTTTATTTAGAAAAAGACAAAAAGTGTCTGAAAAAATGCAGCAGTGGGTTGCCTTTTTTCATCAATTGCAAAAAAAAAACTTTGTTAGGAGTGGACTATACCAGGTAATAAAGTTCCTCTGAAGTATATGTGACACAATTATGAGAAGTAACAGGCTCTGATAATTTTTGTTATATGTTTGGCTCACTATTTTCCCGGCACAGTCAAAGATTTTCAGTTATTTTTGAGCAAGTAAGAATAAAAATGTATGTGTTTACTTCTTTGCCAGTATCTGAGAGGTGAAGTTTCCTCAGGCTTTAAAATCCTAATTTTCAGTTGAATAGTTTGCAATGTCTGGGATTTACACCACTAGAAGCTGTACAACAAACATTGACACTTCTTGGTGAGGCAGATATGACCCATCTTTAAATACAATACTGTTAGAACAAGGTAATGGAACTTTGTGAAAAGATGAATCCCATTACTTTTCACATTTGCCTAAATCCTGTTTATCTGAAAGGCAATCCTACCCCTGTCAATTCACCTCAAGAGTGGACAGTGCCAGTGATTCAGCCAAGGGCCACAAGCAGAAGGCTTTATCAGTAGGGCATCTGTATGGCAGGGTGCTCTTAATCCAGGACGCTGATTATGCTAGCAAAATTGAATGTTTGCCAGTTAAATTTGTTCTCCTTCTCCTGAATTCGTCCTGATATGAACAGGATTTTGCTGGTGTAGCTGTGTTTATGTTGTGAAGGGGAATGTGATATGAGGTTTTTCTTTAAGACAGGGCACTTTTGATCATAGGTGGTATGCTTTATGCATTTAAGTAATTTGGCAAAAGTCTGTTATATGGTCTTGGCCTTAACATGACCCCAGAGTGAGTAACTTGTGACCTGTCTGTCCTCATCAGCATCAGTACTGCTGCCTTCCAGGACAGCCCAATTAAGATAATTTTATGGCTGCTGTAGGACAACTTAGTATCTGTAAGGCAGGCTGTGTGCAACAGTCCTGGCTGCTCATTTTCAGTCCCCAGTGCCTGCATTGCAGCAACCTCCTCCTCAAAGTGCTTTCCTCCGTGGGGCACACATGCCTGTTTTCTGCAGGTTCATCTTCAGACAGCTCCTGAAGAGTGAGCTTGCTCCCTCTAAGCCCAAGGCTGTTCAGGTACAGGCATTACATCATATGCTGAGCAGAATGGGTAGAGTGATAAAACACCTGAATGCAAATGGCTCTGTAAGATGATGGACAGAGTGCTGGTGTTAGAATAATTACATGAAAAGAGTCAAATCTATTTCCTGGTAAATCAGGTTCATTCAGAAGAAAGGTTTTAATGACATTTCAGCAAGGTATTGGCCTTTAAATACAGATATCGTTTCACAAAATAATTAAGAGTCAGTTTGAAATGGGGATTTTGTTTGGTGATTAGTTACTTTTTTCCCTTTTACATTTTTTTAAAAAAAATTGTACTTTTGAGGACATTTATGAGGATTGCTCTTTTCTTGCATGGTCAGCATCCTACCACTGTTTGTACCAGTTATAGTGAATGCATTAAGACTGTGGGAGAGGGCAAATAACTCATTTTTCTAAAACGGTGTACATGCTGGATCTTTCCTTTTCATCTTTTGATCCTGATGATGAAAAATTATACAAAATTTATTAAAATAATGGGATTTTCATTTTACAGAAAAGTCTAGTGTTGGATTTGTATTCTGTCAGTGAAGAGTTAACATAAAATGTTCTTGGGAATATGGGACCGCTCATGGGGCTGTCAGTGAAGCTATGAAGAATTTTCTGTGTGTAAAAGCACTGGGAAGCAAGACTATTTTTCAGGGTAAGTACAATAAAATTCAGGTAAAACTCTTCATCAGAAAACGTTTGTAAGAAAAATGCTGAAAAACATTCATTTAGTTACACTATTAGGTATCTTTTATTTTCTTTCTCAATAAGTATAGTGAGTGTACATACAAAAAAAATGCCTTGCTCTACCATTATTCTGAATTGCAAGTAGCAGATGACATTTCCCTCCTTAATATGTCTTTTTCAAGAAATGGAAAGATGGATTTAATTTTTAAGACTGTGGTCTCATTACAATTCCATGTCAGGAAAGTCCTCTGAGAAGATGAGAAAATGCAGGCAGTCGAACAAAGGAGCCACATGAAAAGAAGCCTCATCTCCAAGAGCTCAACAGACACATATTCAAATGAGCTGACTGAACCTCAGTCCTGTGTCTTTTGGGCTCATCTTTGGGGAAATGAGGTCCACTACAGATTTTCTGATTGCATCACTAGAGGCTTCCTTGTGCTTTTCTACTGGTCACTTAGGGTGGAATGACAAATTCTGCTTTGCCATGACAAAGTCCAGTTGGACATCTTTCTCCCAGTTCTCCCAAAATGGATTAAAGTGATACAGACAGAGACAATAAGTAAACTATGATGTAAAGTTTATATACAAGAATATAACATTATCTGGAGTATTTACAAGGTTAATTAAAGCAATATTTTACAACTCTTTCAGATTAACCACTAGGTATATTACAGTTAGGCTACAGATGGTTTAATTTGCAAAACAATTAAACAAAAAAGGTGGATTCAGATCAACCAGCTCCAAAACTTGTTCTTTTTTTTTTTTTTTTTCTGAGAGAGGGCTCAGACTTGTGGAAAATAAAAAGTGAGGATGGTTAATATACTCTTACTGGTGCCTATGTATCACATGCAAGAGTCGTAAGGTGACCTTTCCAGCGCTGGTGCGGGTGGGAAGCGGTGTCAGCGGTGACAGCCCAGCCGCGCGCTTGGCTCTCTCTGCGGCCCCTGCCGTGCCACCACAAACATGCACGCACACAGAGAAGCAGCAAGATAAATGAACCAGCATTACCAAAACCAAGAGGGAAAGACCCCAGAGCAAAGTCACATTTGCAACCATAAAAAAACCCCAAGCTTTAAGCGAGATACTTTAATGCTTCCCAAAAATAGTCATTATGGGTTTTTTTTTATTACATTTTAAACTATGTACAAAAACTGAGGGGTTCTTCCCCTCTCGGGCAGCTGTGCCTCGTGCCCACGGCATCTGGAGGCTCACAGGGGCCAAAGCAGGAAGGAGCTGGAGGCCCAGAGAGCTTGGGACAGGGGTGGCTGCTGGAGGACAGCCAGAGCCGAAGCCACTAACACTGCAGTTTGCGGATGCTGCGGGAGAAGCGCTTGAACGCCCGCTGCCCCTTCTGCCACCGCTTCAGCGAGGTGATCACCAGTTCCCCAGCCTGCTTCTGCCCCATCACCAAGTAGGGGACGTTGATGTCGTTCATCTCATCGCAGGTACACTGGAGGCCACCTTTGAGCCAGAGCACTATCTTCCTCAGATCTCTTTCTGTCAGCCCATTCAGCTTGTAGATGGTTTTGCTCTTTGTTTCAGGGGTGATCTTGGTATCCCCATTGATGTAGGCAATCTCCTTCACTTTTATCTTCAAGGCTAATAGAGCGAGGGGAGGGGGAAGTGGGGAGAGGGAGAGAGATTGAGAGGTTTTTTTCCCATTAGTGCACATAAAGAGGACCTGGGGAGGGAGGTGCTCTATTGCTAATTAAACTGTCAGGGCTGACAGAAGAGGCAGCAGGTGGCTCCATTTCTAAAGCCACAAAGGGCATGCAAGTCATTTTGGTTTGAATCAACCTTAGGGTTGAGGTTTTTTTGATTTCTTTTCTCCTCTTTCCCCTCCCCCTCTCTCCCCTTCCTTTCTAAATTAATATTTTTTCCAGCTTTTCTCCTGTTTGCAGCAGAGAGAGGGCAGGTTTGCTACACTAAGCAGAGCACTGTTTTTTTTTTTTACTGGGAGAGGGCAGCTTTCCTGAAAGTAGCGTTTGAAGGGGAGGTGGGGAGGCAAGTACCTAGACCTAATCTGAAACCTGATCTCTGCTGCAGCTCAAAACTTCTACACTTAATTTATTAGGCTGGAGAGGATTTTAGGCAAACCTGTAAGGAAATGATATTTCACATGCATTGTTTTTTTGAAAGAATAGATCCCATGGAGGGCAAATTGGTCCAACAGCTGCATTCGATTTGGTAAAATAACTAGGAGGGGGTTACAGGGCTCTGTAAGAAGCTGTGGGGCATGTTTAGCTTTAGGAGGATTTATCTGAGTGCAATTTGCCGGGCCAAAACTATTGATTGTTTTAGCAATTATGTCCCACAATCATAGTTTCAGGGTTTGGGTGGGTTTTTGTTTGCTTTTTTTTAAAGAAACACTTTTGAATTGTTGTAGATACTTATACTACAAATCTGTTTCCAGGTATTAAACACTGACCTATTGTAAAAGGATTCCCCTCCTTATTCCTTTTTGCTCTTGAAATGCTAATGTGTGGATAATGTGTCCTTCAGTTGTCTGTGTTGAAGAGGCTTTCTTGTCCTCCTCTAACCCCAGATCTTCCCATTAAGTTTATATCCCCAATTGTCTGTGCATTACCTTCTCTGTCAAATGATATATAGAGCTTCATTCTTAATCTGCAGAGAGAGTCTTTCTTACGATACACTGAGATTGGTCATGCAGCTCTGTCTCAAACATCTAAATGAAGCTTTGCTCTACTTCTCCCCAGGCAATAGTCTGCATGAAAGATTCTCTTTTTTTTTTTTTTTCCTCTTTTTACTTTCTATTGGGTTTGCCAGCAGCATCCACATAAAAGAGCACTACTTCACAACAGTAAACAGAAAAGAATGATAAAAAGGGCTACTTTTTACTCCAAGGTGGAATTCTGTGTTTCGTGACCCGACGGTCAAAGCCCTGCCTTTATTCAGGCACATCTCTTACTGACTCCACTGGGAGCTGTACCTGATCCTCGACTCTCAAGTTTCAAGCGAGAGGAGCTCTGCTTCCACTTACCAAAGTCGTTTTTGCAGAGGTTTTCCACGATGTCATTATCATCTTCATTTTTGTTTTTGCAGGCATCACAGACCTTGGGTGCTGCAAATGCAAGCAACAGTCCCCGTCAGACCCGGGGAGAAAGGAACAGCAGGTGGCGTTGGGAACCCTTTGGGAAACGCCAGCTTTCCATCCCCTCACCCCAGAGCCTGCTCCTTCTCCCCCCAGCCCCGAAGCTGCCCGAGTACTTTGTCCCGCCTTTCCTGCGGCAGACCCGCTACAGGGGTCACGGTGGACTTTTAAGGTCACGCCTCAACCAAAAGTTTTTGTTTTAGCGGGTAAAAAAGTACAAGGGGAGTGGGGAGGTCGGTCGGCACACGACACAGAGCACCCCAGCTCCGCGCTACAGCGATGACTCTCGTACAAGGCCATCGGCCCTCTGGATGCC
The DNA here is from genome assembly GCF_023055355.1 of Agelaius tricolor. Lineage (NCBI taxonomy): Eukaryota > Metazoa > Chordata > Aves > Passeriformes > Icteridae > Agelaius > Agelaius tricolor. Next base: position 21,375,680 of record NW_027269268.1, read on the forward strand.
GCGCGGCTCCAGCGCCGAATCCCAGACCTTTTCTGTGAGGATGGAGATGGGCACAGGCCGATGACAGCTCCCCGACGGTGCCTGCGGTTTCCCCGGGCCCCTTGGAAAAGCCTCCCTGAACCTAGTCTGCGGCCACCTCCCCGGTCCCCCCGTCCCGGAGCCCCGGGGCTGTAGCTGAAGGCAGACGCCTTCGTACCCCGTGGAGAGCCGCGGAGGGACCCCGCTGTCGGGGCGCCCCGTCGGGGTAGATGCTGCCGCTGCGGGGGCGACTCGGCCGCTCCCTCTTACCTTCCCTGGTGACGGGGAGGATGTGGTCGCTGCTGGCCAGCGGGATGCAGAGGTCGTTGTCCTTGGGGAAGCGGCTGCAGTCCAGCATGTCGGGCCAGGGGAAGCCGAAAGCGGACATCACCGGGGCGCAGCTCTCCTTCACCTCCTCGCACAGCGAGTGGCAGGGCTGGATGATCTCGTCCAGGTCGTCGATGCAGACGGGGGCAAAGAGGGAGCAGAGGAACTTCCTGGTGTCGGGGTGGCACTGCTTCTGCACCAGAGGGATCCAGGTGGACGCCTGCTCCAGCACCTCCTGCACCGTCTCATGCCCCAGCAGGTTGGGCAGCCGCATGCTCTGGTACTCGATGCCCCGGCACAGCAGCATCGGGGCGGGGATGGGCTTGCAGTTGGAGCGCTTGTAGGAGAAGTCGGGCTCCCCGAAGGGGAAGAGCCCGGCGGCCGAGCCCATGCACTGGGACGCCAGCAGGAGCAGGGCGCAGAGGCGGCGCTGCATTTTGGGGCGCGGAGGAGGTGGAGGGGGGGCTGGCGAAAGGCTCGGGGGGCCGGGGTGACGGGGCGGGCGGCGCGACGCTACCTCAGCCGCAGGCAGCGTCCCCCAGCCCGGGCTCCGGCTGCCAGGCGGGGACGGAGAGTCTGAGCGAGATGCTGGGGCAAACGGGAGTTTTCTGGATTTTTTTGTATGCAAATAGCAGGGGGAGCGGGGGCTGGGAGGAGCCTGGTGACAGCCATCCAGAAAGGATTGGTCACTACTTTCTCGGTCTGCTTTTGCTCAGGGGGATTGTCTTTTGGCAGGAAATCTTTGGAAGGAACATTACCGTGCGAGCGCGGAGAAGGAGGGAAAGATCCCGGCGAACAAAGAGCCCCGAGGAGCTCCTGTGCCGGGCAGGGGCCGCGGGGAGCTGGAGGTGAGCTCTGCCTCTGGTACAGCTGCTGCGGAGCCGCCGCGCTCCCCCCGGCACCCCCTGCCCGCGTTTGGAGTTCTCGCTGCCAGCGGACGGGAGATGTGGCCGGGCCGGTTCCCAGGCAAAGGGCGAGGCTGGCGGCTCCCTCATCCCCCGGGGGGTGTCTGGCACCTCTGGCCCTTCCCTGCGATGCTGGCAGGGCTCGCCCCGGGCTGGAGCCGCAGGCAGAAACTGGGGGCTGCCGGCACCCCCGGTGCCACTGCGACTCGGCAACTCCCAGCCCTGGGGCTGCCCCCCATCTCCTTCTGCTGCCCCCCATCTCCTCCTGTTGCCCCTCAGCCCCTCCTGCCCCTGGCTCTCCCATGCCAGGAGCGGGGCGCCTGCAGCGGACCCGGGCCCCACAGCCCCTGGATGGCCCCCGACCACCAGTGGGGGATTTCCCCGAGTGGAAGAATCCAAGCGCTTTCAAAATACTAGCACGTTTTCCTGAGGCTAAAAGCGCGGGCCTGGCTCCGTGCAGCATAGGCACATCCTATCCCTTCACTCCTGTCTTCACCTAGAAACTCCCTTAAAAAATTGTGTTTGTGTTGATTTAACACCAAGGGGAAGACAACAGGCAAGGCGCTAGGATCACAACTCAGCTTCAGTGTGCTTTGGATAATTCTTGGATTTTTAGTAATATTATTTATGGGATTATTATTGAAAATAGTAGGCCTGTGTAGTATCATTTTGTGGTAAACCACATTCATTAATCAGCCACTGAATATTTCTCCTTATAGAGATGTTTTATGGGAAGCTAGCCTCAGCCATAATGACTTTTGTAAATTGCAGGATCCCTGTACATCCAATTTCCCACTGGGCTTCCCAGAGATGTGACTCATTGCTTGTGGCATAGGAAGGAGATGGGACCTGCAGCATTCCCACCAGGAAAGCACAGGTCTGCCATGCTGGAATGGCTGCAGTGCTGCCCCAGGCAGGATGCTGTCACATGTGAAGCTAGTGCCAGCTCTTCCAGTGGGGATTCCAAGACCCTTTCCAGTGGGCCAAGCTGATGAATGTAACCTCCCTGTAGGTCAGCTTCTCTCCTGAAGTTTGATACCTGGAAACTAAATATCCTGAACGTCTAGTATCACTTATGGTAAGGCTTAAAAGTAGTTTATTTCTTACAGTGCCACATATTCTTGCCATTAATTACTTTTAAACAGAGCACATGTAAGGTGCTGGCCTCAGGTACCTTCCATAGGACTGAGCCCCACTGATGGCTTATGGTGCCCATTTTACCAAGTGCCAGAGGCTGTAGACTTTGTCACTTGCCAGGAATGTCCCCTCCAGCTCTTGGTGCTGGTTCTGTAAGCCTCTGTCCCCAAACTCCTCCTTGGTGGAAGGAAATCTACCAACAGGTTTGTTCTTACCCTGAATGGTTGGGCTATCCACCAGGTCTTCGTAAAATGGACAAGTTTGTGGCTTGCTTTTCTCCTTTTTTTTTCACTGCTTCTCATTTTTTTGGAGTCATTGATATCACCTCAGGTGGATTTCAGCATGACTGGAAGAAAATCTGCCTGCTCTATAAATTCCCCGTATGCTACTTTTGACAGATAGGCTATGTGGAAGCAAAGACCCAAATCTGAGCAGACTGTTTAGACTAGAGATCATCACCCTTCTCTGTGGTGGAGGATGAGACACTTCTGACACAAACTTGCTCATTCTTTTCACCAGAATTGTTTGCTTGTTTGCTTCACCAGCCCACAGGAAATAAGCAGGAAAACCACACGTTTTCCTGGATTAAGCTTTGATTTGAAACAACGTTTTATTGAGACCTTATTATTTCCATTTTTAATTACCCCCGGTGAACTCATTTACTCTAAATTTGAAATGACCGGGGATCACGTAAACAAAGCAACCCATGCCTGCAGACCCGAGCAGTCACTGGTATCCTCGCTGTGATCCCTTGCAGGTGAAAGCGCCAGACGGCGAGGCTGCTGTCAGTGCTCCTGGCTGTCAGCTCGGGCACGGCGTTCCCAGCCTGCGGACCCGTGTTCACCGTGGCTGCAGGGCAGCAGTTCCCGTTCACCACGACCCCAGCCGCCTTCCCAGGGTGCGGGTGATGCTCGCCCTGCCGGCCCGGCCCCGCCTCGCACCCCTAGCACGGCGCTGCGGGCGGAGCGGGGCTGTTCTGCCTGCCCCGCTGCTGTCGGGGGCACACGTCGGGGCGGAGCGGGGGATGTGCCGGGGGATGTGCCCGGGGTCGGCCCGCGGGGGTGTCCCGCGGCACACGCTCGGGCCCCTAAACATTCCCGGCGTCACGCTAATGGAAACGGAACCGAGGAAGGAGCGGTGCCGCCCCTCCGGCCCCCGGGGCGCTCAGCCCCGCCCCGCCCCGCCCCGGCTCTCCAGCGCAGGTGCGGGGCCGCTGCTGCCAGGCTGGGCGCTGGGATCCACCTCCCACGAAAGCCATCCCGCAGCCTGGTCCGACCTGGTAGGAGCCAAGCAGGACCGCACTCCTAAAATACAAAGATGTTTTAAGGTATACTTTTTTTTTAAAATGTATTTAGGTGTTTTTTTTATTGTTTTAAAGGCAGCATAGGCTTTTGAGCGCCCGTAAATTCATCAAGTGCCGTGGATGGTTAAGCCACTTTAAAGCCCCGAAAGTAGCATAAGTGTTTAAGCCCCTTTAGATGTTTAAATCTGTATAAACTGTTAAAACGCCTTTAATCCTCATGTGCTTAAATCACCTTAAATCCTGAGAGAGAGGTGAGAGAATGAGCTGCCTTGAAAGAAAGAACCTCAGCCCCAGTTCCCCCCAATCCTCAGTTACCTGATGGGTGGTGGTGGAAATGAATGAACTGTGGGGAAAACGAGTGTAGTCCTTGGAAATTTCACGGAGTTCAGTGTAGCATTGTGTTCTAAGGAGTGTGCGTGTTCTGTGCCCTCTAAGTTAAAAACCGTGGTGCTGCTCCCCCTGGTTTTCAAGCCTTGATAAGAATTATGAACTTCTGTTCATTTTTTTGATCAGTCCTGAAAGCCAAGATGTGGAAAGGGGAGAATGTATTGACACTTGCCTGTCTGCTAAATAGGCAACACAGTGTTGCTTTAACACAGGCAGGAATAAAGAGTATGAATTTGTTAATCTGTGTCATACTTTTCCATATCTTCTGCTTTGGGATCACTCAGTCCCTTACCTGGCTATGTACTGTGTGTGGAAGTCTCTTTGCTTCTCCCTTCCCCTGACTCTATGAGGTGCTTTGGTGATGTGATGAGCTTTGAGGCAAAAGCTGCTGTCACTGATGACTCTTCCAGCCTGGGCCTCACATTCCTTTGTCACAGACCTGAAGGTGTCATTGTCCTTTTGGGTTGCAGAATCATGGGTTAGTTATGGCTGGAGGGAACTGCTAGAGACCATTTGGTCTGAGTCAGTGCTCCAAGTTCTGGGTTTAGCCAGGTGGCTTGCAGCCTGACACTCCTGAGACCTCTCTGGGATGCCTGCACCCTCACCTGGGAGGCTTAATTCAAGGCTGTGTCTCAACCCCTCTCCCTTTCCTGGAGAAAACATTGAGCTTTCAGCTCTTGGGCAGCCCCCAGATTAGTTCCCCTTGGTGGGAGATGGTGAGACTAGGATGGATGCTTGCCACTTTGAGAGCAATGATTTGCAAAGGGAGGCACGGATGCATGGAGGGCAACCAAGCCTTACCTGGCCCAAGGCACCCACCTTCCCCAAATGTCTGGGTGATGCTTTCACCCCTGAACTGAATCCAGCCCCACTGACTGGTGAGAGTAGCCAGGCCAAGCAGATTAGGGGAATACTGACCTCAGGGGCTTTCTAAGCAAAAAATTGGAGCTTGAGGACTTGCCCTTAACATTGTAGAGGAAGAAAAAACCTGTGGCTTTTTAGCTCATTCTCTTCAGCTCATAAAAGGGCAGTGATGAGGATGAAACTGGTTTTCTCACCACGATGAAAACATCTGAGGAAAATTTCTGCTTACCTTTAAAAATGGTCTCCAACATCACCCTACAGAAATATTATTACTATTTGAATCTCATAGTTGAATTTGACAGGAAAAAAATAGGATTGCATAGATTTTGATGTGAGGCAGCTCAGCAGCAGATCCCTCCTGGTGCTGTTTCAGTGGCTGATAAGGTGAAATTTAACATTTTCCAGATCCAGACTGGGCAGCAATCTTGTTTTCTGTTGCCACAACATTTAAAAGTTCCATTGTCAAAACCTGCACATGCTGTAGATATATCTCCCCCTCTTCCCCCCCTGTTCTTTGGAAGGAACCCTTAAAAAATAAGTTATCCTTTTCTTTGCTTTCCATTTGGAACGCTCGCTGATAATGCAGCGGCGAGCATGCTCGAGGGGTGTTGAGGATGTGCCCGAACGGCACAGGGGGAAAATCTTCCTTGGGCGGTGGCAGAGGAGCCTCTTGGTGGCGCTTGTGCACACTGTGTGCTGCCTTCCTTTGCCCAGCGACGCGGGGTATCGAGCCTCCCCCTGGCAACACCGTGCTCTGTATTTCTGCTCGCTGCCCTTCTTCTCTAGAAACTCTGCTTGGGGACTGGCACTCCAGGCCGTCTTTAGTCAGGGTTCGCTACCATGGGAGGAAAAGATCAAATTGAGGCTGATTACTTTCAAATGGAAATGAAACCAAATCACACAGAGTTTCTAGGTTTTCACTTTTATTGCTGTTCTAATTGTAGTGGTCATTCCCTTAATAGTTTCCCTGCATTTAGTATTTTTAAATTTTCAGATTATTTTTTTCAGTTTGGAATGTTTTCTATAGGAACATTATTAAATATTATTCCAAACCTATTCTTTTTAATGTTGCTTTGCACTTTCCATGTATACAAAGTGGTAAATATAGGTGCTTAGATGTTGTATTATGCACACACACACACACACACAAGTATATATATATATCCAGATTTATTTGTATGCTAGTACTCCAGTAAGTTACAATCCTTCAAATTTATCAGACATGTATCTATATCTGGCTGCAGTTTTTGTTGTGGTGAGCATTTTTGCTCGTGCAGAATTTCTGTTTGTAATTACCATTCCCTTTACTATCTATCTCATCTAAGTGCTGGATAGCAAAGGTAGCAGAGCCATGCCCTGGAGGGCTATAATTGCATGGTACCTGGTTTTCCTAGTGTATTTTGTTTAAAAAGCTGTAATGTAATAAATCTTTCCTTTCTTTCCCCCTAGCTGCTATTTGCAGCCTGGTAGTAGCTAGCACCTTGAGCAGAGAGGGGGCCCCACAGTGTGAGCCATACAAAAGGACAGGGTGTTTGTACCAAAATGACTGCTTCTGTGAGGGGCACCAGTTTCATCCTCATCACTGCCCTTTTATGAGCTGAAGAGAATGAGCTAAAAAGCCACAGGTTTTTTCTTCCTCTACAATGTTAAGGGCAAGTCCTCAAGCTCCAATTTTTTGCTTAGAAAGCCCCTGAGGTCAGTATTCCCCTAATCTGCTTGGCCTGGCTACTCTCACCAGTCAGTGGGGCTGGATTCAGTTCAGGGGTGAAAGCATCACCCAGACATTTGGGGAAGGTGGGCGCTTCAGGTGGGGAGGAAGGAGAATTGCTGCCTCCATCTGGGCTGGGTGATGGGACAGAAATACTGCCACCATTGGCCCCCGTGTGAGTTCTGCTGTTGTTACTGTCATGAGGGGTCTAGCTCCAAATTTTACTCCCTGTTAGGACTTTGGCAGGTTTTGGCCATTTGTGTCCAAAGTTGCCATTAGTACTTCTCCTGATTTCCCCTGATTTTCCCCTGAGGCCGAAGCTGCGGACATTGGTGAGCTTTGGTGTGGGTCTGTGTGCTGGGGGATCACGTAAATCTGCAGATGGATGGGCAAGAATAGCCACTGACTGCTCTGCTTCTGCACTGCTTAGCAGAGAAAAGAGTTCTAAATGAGTGTGTGAGCGAAGCAGGTAGAGAAACTCACTTTCAGAACTAATTGCTTCTTGCAGGGAAATGTCCGATTTGCTGATGATAGCTTGAGACCATAGTCTCATGGTCTCAAGGTTTGGATACTGTTACTTGTCAAGGGAAATTATTTTATAATAATAATTTGTAGTAAAATATTTTAAAAAGCAAAATCAGGAGAACCCGTTCCCCAAAGCTATGCTACTTAAAATAAAGCAATGAAACTGTGATGTCAGATTGATCTAATTAGCAAGCCTCTGTATTGCACTGGAGGTAAATTACACAGTGATTCAAAGAATCAAACTAGGCATATGTAGGCACATAATCAGTAATTTAAAATTTGAAGTAGCTGACCCAGAGGCAGTCTGCATGACATGGCTTATGATGTATTGGTATTACATTTGCAGTTTGTACAAGTTCAGAAATAATTGAGAAAAAGCAATAAAGTTTCATTTACCCTGTATTCAAAGAATATATTAAAACTTTTGTTGAACATCACAAATTTCTTCTTTCTTCTGCTATTCTGCTTTCAGGCTAGAATTGCACAGTTTTGCCTTCCTGAACTTGGTGCAGACAAGTAAAGGTGAAGAGTCTTGTAAAGGAATTCCTGTTTTAAATACATTATAAATATGCTCTTCTCCACATCTATTTTTCCTTTCTCAGTATGTGCAAATGCATACTTATAATATAAGCTGAGGTAAGTTTTAGAGCTATCTAGCCCATTTATTTATTATTTTGGTGGATTTTCATACTTTAAATTATTAATTTGTTTCTGTAAATTTCAATATTTTCAGTATTCCCAGCTCTCTGTTGGCTATGGGACTAATCCATCTTATCTGCCTTCTACCCAAATAGTTTGTTGCTGCTTCATCTTCTGCTATGGTTGGAACTACTAGTTTTGAGGGAAGTGTCTTGCATCCCATGCTCCCAACTGGTATGTAGTTGGGTTGAATTTCTGCAGGGAAAGCTTCATTTTTGGTAAAAACGTGAGAATGTATTTCTCTGGTTTATTTGTGCAGTATTTTTTTCTCTATATTTCACAGCAAACAAGGTTTGTTTAGACCCTGTAAGTAAAGTTGTAGCAGAAAGTGTGTCAGGGTCAGTTTAGAATTAATATTTATATCTGAGAATAATTAGTGAAATCATGTTGTTTTGAGTAGTTTTATAAACATTAAAAATAAAAGTTACCATGGTTTACAGAGATGTATCCTTTGCTACTTAGTGTATAGAGTTACACATTTGGGAGTTGAAAGAGTTCATGCTGAAAAAGATGAACAAAGCTGAAACCATGTTGCATTATCTTCATTTGGTTTGGTTGAAAATTATAAAGTTATGTTAAAAATGATGCTTGAAATATCAGAGTAAGCTCTTAAGATTGGCAATACCAGTTCACGTTACCCTGGTGTGCGGTCACCCGTGCTTTGTTCTTTTTTGCTTTTCTTTCCCTCACAATGATTTGCCCCTGTGGACACTGTGACTTCCCCTGGTGCTGTGTTGCACAGTCTGCCTGGGTGTGCCCCTCATAAGAGTGGCAATTGTGGGCTGGGGTCATTAGCCAGTTCAAAGTTGGAGCTTCTTAGGTGATCAAGAGCTGCCATTCTCTCCTCCCACCCGCAAGTGTTTGTAATTCTGACACCCTTTGTATACAGTAGTTCTCTGACAGAAGTCACTTGCTGTGGAGAGAACCATGAATCCATGGAGAGCATTCCTAGGGTGTCAGTCTTCCCCACCCCAGGGAAGGACTGGGAGTGTGATGTCCTGCTACTGAAGGTGTCCTGCATAGTCCTCTGCTTGACAGGGAGCTTGGAGGCACAATCTAATGCCCTCCACACACATGCCCTCCTCATTAATTCTGGTGATATGGTCAATGACCTTGTCCTGCTGTTGTGTCATCTAATCAACCATTGTAACAGGGATGTTTCTCTTCTGCCGCTTCAAAAAAAATCTTCTAACCATTCCCAGGGAGGCTTTGTCCCTTCCCCTTTGGCTGCTGCCTGACCACATGTTTTGGGATTCCTCCCTCTGCTTAGTGTCTCTGGACATGGGCAGGTTACAGCACTGTTAACCTCTCCCTTTTATTGTAGAAGTATCATCCTCCAGCTGTGGCTACTAAAATCCAGAATGTTGTGGTCAGAATGGAAAAAATGAGAAGGGGAACCTTAGGGGAATTCAGGTCCCAGTAAGGAGTGCTATCAGCTCATGTGCTCCTTGGCTCCTGTTCCTGCACTGTGGACCTGGCTGTGGTTTGCCTGAGATGTAATTGGCCAGATAAATGATAGGCAAGATGGAAGGAATGCGTGACATCTGCATATATGGGTCTGTAACTTCAGCTTCCACATGAAGATGTGCAAACCTCTGCCTGGACTGGGGGACTGAAGCACAGTTCTACATGGGAAATGGAGAAGATTCTAAATCACATAGAAAATTGTTTTATTCTTTGGCCATATATCAGTTTCTATTGAAGACATTTGCCCTGACATTCTGAGGAGGGCTTGAGCACTAGATCTGTGTTGTCTGGTGTAATTGTACTGGTTATTTGGATATCTTCCTTACTCATGCTCTGGGCTGGACCGGCAGGGCTGAAAGGAATTTGAGTAGCACTTCTGAAGCAAAGGGAGAATAATCATGTTTTACAGAGTAAACTCATTAGATTTATTCTTCTGTGCATTTGAACTCTTTTGACAACAAATTTCTCCCCTTTGCTATCGACCAGAGCCCCAGACAACTAAACCTGCTCCTGCTCACTGAGAACCAGAGCAGCTCTGCAAAGCGTTACATTAAGGGGAAGGGAGGGAACAGGTTAACAGCCCCTCCCTCTAAAACCTAGTATAAATAAATAGGTATTATGGTTTTCAAAGCATTTTTTTCCTTCTTCTTGAAGTGTTTCTTAGAACAATTATGTGAGAAATTCATTATATGTGAGGATTTTGTAATAACAAAGTGAAGTAGCTATTTGCAGACCTGCTCCCCTCTGTAAATGGGAACATGCCATATGACAGTGGGCCAGATATTACTGTTCTAGGCATCACTGATATAGCTGTTTATTCTCTGAGCCTGGAAGAGATCCAGCAGGATTTAGTTTTATGAGGTTTAATGTAAAGGTGTTGTATTTCATGAGATGAAATCATAACACAGTGGGTTTGCAAGAATTCTGAAAGATTATTTTTTCAGAGTGTTGGCAAGCACAATTCTCCCGTGAATTACGTGTCTAAAAAAGAAATATAGATCTTCTTTCATTGGGTTGAAATGATAACTAATCCTTAATCCTTCCTAGATGGCCTGTGTCATTAATGCTGGCTGTGCATTTAGAATATGTGCAGGTAACAGCTTTAATTCTCCAAAGCTATGCAATGCGCAGCTGTGCTATAGCCACAGGGGCTAGCCACGTATTTGAAATGCCTGCTGTTATTTTTGGGATATGTCTTTGAATTTTGGATGTTTTTTGTTTCTTGATTTTGTGAAGAAGAGAGAGAAGCATCCGGCATCTCTCACCTATTTATAGCTGTAGAAGGCCTATTAGCATTATTACCTGTGTCTGCAATATGTCTGTGAATACTTACCTTATGCTTGAGCAGATTTTCCTTTGGCTGTTTGCTTGTAGAGAATGATAACTGTTGAGCAGTTTCTTGAGGTTTCCCTTCAGATCTGCCTGGTGTATTAAGTAGATGAATGAGATTGCATTTATTTAGCAGTGTCAATTCCCAGCTGCTTTGCTTTACAGCAGTGTGTGTATATGCTCCCTCTTTACCTTGCCTTGTTCTGGGAAAGCAGAAGGGTGGCTCTGTGAAAGAGGTACAGGGCTGGGAAAAAATTATTTTATTTTCAGCTCTGCTTAATTCAGTGAGACTTCAAAAAAATTGTTGCAATTATCTGTATAAGTTTTGTTTTCTAGCAAAGGGGGTTTTGACATTTTTAGAGTCAATCCATTAATGCTCCAAGGCCCCAGCACTGAGCTCTGAAATTTACCTCATTATTTAGCCCAGCACAAAGGGATGCTCAGCCCTGTCACCAGTCTAAGCAAGGCTAAGATTTGGCTGTATGAATGTACACAGAAACCCCTCAGCTGTGACCTTATAGGACAATGTCTTCTTCTTATGAGGGAAGTTGGCATCTTGCTCCTTGCAGTTAAATATTTTGAAAAATATTATATTAAATATATATATGTTTTAATATACTTATGTGTTTTTTTAAAAATTTCATAAGGAAGGGACAGATTCTGACTACTTTGGCTCTATTTTTTTTTTAACTGTTTTAGGAGCATTTGCACCGTAATGCATATTTGAGCTTGGGTCACTCACTGGTAATATCATGCTGTTGGCTTTGCATGTGGTGAGAAGAGGTAATACACCACTTACTTCCTTGACACTCATCTGTTACTTTACTCTTTTGTTCATGCTGAAATTGGAGGTGATAGAAATGCATAGCTATGTGTTATTTTTTGCATAAATCAAAAACCGGCCTGATTTACTGTGATGGCATTAACAAGTACAGCTTTATCCCCATCTGTGGCTACCAAATCAGGATTGTTTGTTAAAAGTTATTCCCTTCTCTAAATTGGCAGTTCATTATGGGGGATGCTGTTCAGTATTTGCAAACATATTCCTTTGGAGGGGCGGATCTTATGCGCTGCAGTATTTATGTGATGGCTGGGAGCTTGAGCACAAATCTTCCAGCCAGGCATCCATAAATCAAGCTGTGCCTTTGAAGATATAAGTCTGGATATCCCAAATTGTGAGTTACTATATTTTGATGTCAGCTCAAATGTAGTCATAATTATTGGGTGCCCTTTAGCTTACTAATGGCCTTCACTATATAAGAGAGAAGCTTTTTCCTGACTCAGGTTTTATTTTGCTTGTATTTTCACTGAAAAACCATTGCACAGAAATACTTCCAGAATTGTTACAAGCCACAGACTAGTATGTAGTAAATAATATTTTTAACTGTGACCCCCTGATCAGGAAGGAGGAGATGAGACTTTCAGACAGCTGGAAGAAGTCTCCAAGCCCTAGTTCTCATGGCAGGCTTTTGACACCCCAACATCTGCTAAAGCAACAATACAGCTGAGCACACAGGCAGCAAAGGAGGTTTTTGGAGCTCTTTCATGGTGATATCCTGATGCAGGTGATGGAGCAGGCAATGAGGGGAAATGTTCTGAAGCACTGGCTGGGGAGGCATAGGCAGGGACAGCTTTGTGAGATGGTGGATCCTGAGATGAGGAAGCAGGACCATAGCCCTAGACTTCAGGAGAGAAAACTTGTGCCTGTTCAGGGTCTTGTTTGGAAAAATCCCATGGGTTATGAACCCAGAGAGATGAGGTGCCTGGGAGATCTGGTAGGTTTTTTTCCAGGATCACGTTCTCTTGAGTTCAGGAGCAGGAAAAGCAAGCAAAGGCAGCTTGGTTTCCTGCTAAGACAGCTGCACTAAGAAGAGCAAGTTGCTTTTAACTAAATTCAAACACAATAGGCAGCAGGCATGAGATAAAAAACAGGGACAGGTAACTCAGGAGGCACATAGAGATGATGTCCAAGCATGCAGGGATGGGGTTAGGAAATCCAAAGCCTACTTGGAGTTGAATCTGACAAAGGACGTGAAAGGAAGGGCTATTACAGGTACATTGGCAGTAAAGGGGAGAAAAGAAAAAATGTGGCTCTGTTTCTGAATGAGGCAGAGGACTTGGTGACAAAGGACTTAGAGATACCTAAGGTTTTCAGTGCCTTGGTCTTCTCCTGGGCCAATTCTCTTTAACCTCTTCAGTAATGACCTGGATGCAGAGTGAACCCTCATCAAGTTTGAAATAAAATGTATCACCCTCTCAGGTGGCACAAAACTCAGGAGTGAGAGAGACCAGATGGTTGTGCTGTCATTCAGAGAGACCTCGATAAACTGGAGAAATGGGCCATAACAGTCACATGATGTTCATGAAAGCAAAATGCAAAGTCCTGCACCTGAGGACAGACAACCCAGGGCAGCAGTGCATAATGGGGATTGACCCTCTGGAGGGTACCTTGGATTCTGGGAGTCCTGGCAAACACCAAGCTGACTGCGATCCAGCAGTGCACTGCTGCGGCAAGGAAGGCTAACAAGTACCCTGGGCTGTTAGGAGAGAGGTGGCCAGCAGGTGGAGGGAGTAGATCCTGTCCCTGTACTTAGTACCAGTGAGGCCTGAAGTGCTGTGTCCAGTTTTGGGCTCCCCAACAAAAGCAAGATGTGAATTTATCTGAGAGAGCCCCTCTGAGAGGGCCAGAAAGATGATAAAAGGATCAGAGCATCCCTCCTATGAGGAAGAGCTGAGAGAACTGGGACTGTTCAGTCTGAAGAAGAGAAGGTTTGGGATGGAGTCAGGCCCTTTCTCAGTGACAGAACTGGAAGCAATGGACACAAACTGAAACACAGAAGGTGCTGTCTAAACAGAATATAAAACTTTTTCAGTGTGAGGGTGGTCAAACACTGTCAGTTTGCTAAGAGGGGTTGTAGAGTCTCTATTTTTGGAGATATTAATTTATCCCTGTTTGATCAGTGGGGTTGGACCAGGTGATGTCCAGAGGTTTCTTCCAGCCTCAAGCATTCTGAGAATCAGTGCATTTTCAAAGCCACAAGGAGTATGGCTGTGTGGGACAGATGGAGCCAGCAGTACCTCTGCTGGAGAAGCTGGTGGTAAGGAGTCTAGAGCAACCATTCTGGAGCAGTATAATTGACTGTGGATTTTGAGGTTTTAGAACACCATGAGTGCACAGGCTCATGTTCTGGGAGCACATAAAACATAGCACTAAGCATCCCTTGGTAAAAATAAAACAATCAAGCTAAAAGTCTGCCTTTCTCATCATAACAACATGATGAAACATGAAATGTTCTTTTCCTTGGAATTCCAATTTTCTGTTATTTACTTTGCCAGACTGTAATCAGAAATAGATGCTCCTTCAGAGTCTGACATAGCAATGTGTGAGCTGTAGTCCAGGAGGAATTCTAAGATCTCAGAATAGAAAAAATGGTGTAAATAATATATTTTTTTTTCAAGACAAAGAGGAGTTGCAAATACTTCAAATCATGGGTTGTAGGGGAAAGTGAAAAGGTCATTTCTAGAAGGTAGCCAGTGTCAGAGCCGTTATTTGCCTATACCAGCCATTTAAAACAGAAAATTAGTGTTGTCTCTTGTTAGGTTTTTAAATTTTCCCTGGTCGATATGTAAGAAGATAACGAATAATGAAATTACATTAAAATGAAAGGTGTTCATTTTTTTTGTTAATGAGCCTGAGAAGAGAGCATGACTGAGAAAATACTGGGAGGGTACAGTAGTTTTCAGAAATTAGATTCCTTTCACAAAAATTTTACTTTTAAAGCATGGAAAAATATTGCAGCTTCATCTGCTTTGGGAATGAAATATATAGGGCTTCAGAGGAGATTAAGCCTTCTGATTGTGCTAAAGGCAATCCTTACCCTGACAAATCTTCAGGCCATTTGTTTATGCTGCATGCTCCAGCCAAATCCCCTGGCTCCCTTGGGGAATGGCACCCTTTGGATACAATCTGCCATTCGTTAAGTGCTTTGCTGCAAGGAGCCCTTTTTTATTACACTGAATTGCTCGAGCTTTGCTGGAAATCCCAGGTTTTGTCTGTAGCATATGCATGGATATACTTGCAGTGATTGCTGAGTTTAACTGTTCCCCTGTGAGAGTGAACATGAAGTGTGTACTGAGTTCTGTGTGCTTACACACACCTTTGGGTTCTGTGGGTGAGTGTGCATTCTGGCTGTGTGTGCAGGCATGTGCAAGCACACACACACACAGAAGAAAGGTTGGATTCAGAAACTGGTTTTTTGCTGTTTTACCCAGCCACAAGGCATGCATTCTCCCATTACAATGCTTCCTCAGAAGTGTTTCTCTTCTATTTCGCTGGGGCGAGAGGGAAATTTTTATTGCAATTGGACAGAGATCTGTTCCTGAGCAGTGTAACCTGCTTCCCAACCAAGTGTCCAACATCCCCTGCTGTAATCCCAGGTTGTGGATTGCACCATCTCTAGTCTCCCCTGTCTCCCTCTGCCCAGAGACTCTGGATGTTTTGGCAACTGTTGTTAGCTGTGGGAGCACTGCTTTAGGTTTCTGTCCCCTGCTTAGCTGGCAATCTTCATATAGAAATATAGTCTCTTGGCTGCTACCCTTCTGTCAAATGTTAACACCATTGGCCAGTAGAGAAAAAAAGAATAGAGAGTGGAACTGGAGACACTTTCTCTAGCACTATGTAAGCCCTACCTCTTCCAGAAATCAGGGTTCCATCTAGGGATTTGAGGTAGGAAAGTCAAGGGGCAGGTGATGTACTGGCATAGAAGACATCACTACTGTATGAAATATAGAAACAATAATGACATTATTATTTGCTCTTTTTATTTATTTCTTTTTTTTTTCCTTTTAATATTTGTTTGCTTGTCCTAGCAATGAATCGAAGAAAATCAGAAAGTTAAATAAGTGGCACATGTTTTTTCTTCTGTAATTCATCAGCTTTTCCATTGCAAGAATGTCCCAGACTTTTGGAATCCATCTGTTCAGTTACAATAAACCTGAGTTTCAGCCTCCTGTTGTCATAATAATTCTCTCTGCAGGAGCAATAGGAGCTGGAGTGATTGATGATATCTCAACTTACTATCCTCTTTCAGCCCAGGAAGAACATAGTGCTGGGATAATTGACCCATTGTTTCAGCTCAACATGTAGGCAGTCTAGCAGATAAAAGGCACTTTGCATCTTCCAGCAGTGCTTCTCTGGTGGAGCTGTGCTGACTTGAAGCTAGGTTTATATGGGAATTCAAAATCAGGCTGCTTTATTTTAACTGACACAAAAGAAGGGGAGAAGTTGCTATAGGCAGTCATAACCCCTCAAGTGTGGCAGTGATATCTTGGGTAGTTTCTGTGGAGCAAGGGAGGAGTCCCTACTGGACAGGGAACTTTTACCCCAAGGTTTAATACAGAAATCTTTTTGACTGTAGTTGTGCAAGGCAAATGGGAGCAGATATACTCAAGAAAATATTTTATTCCAGTAGCAATAGTCACATCAGAGAAGAAGTGGCTGAAACATTATGTTCTGTTTTGACCTGTGTGACAGGAGATGATGAAGAGGATGGAAGTCTCAGGTCCCTCTCTTGCTTATTAATTTCTTCTTTTTCTTTTGGGGTTGCTTCCTTTTTTTCCAGCCCTTCACCTTAGCCTTCTTGGTTGTTATATGCAGAGTGTATTAACTAACTCTATTTATACAAAGATGAACTGTCAAGCCTTCATTAAGAATATCAGCTGCTCTATTCCTGGTCATTCCTCCACAAACAACAGCTAATAAATCCCCATCACTGAAAAGGGGCATTAAAATGCTGTGTAGAAATCTCTGGGAGGTTTGATTTTGATCCCTTAAATTTGCTTGGTGACATGAAGGCTTACAGGGTGATCATATGGTCTGGAAGGTAACTGTCATGGGAGACTTTTGGCTCCTGAATTCCCATATGTTATTTGAGGTGGGTGTTCTACACATCACCAGCTGGCATCACAAAGAGGTAATGGCAAGCAAGGCATATCCATAAGATGCCATTTCCCTCAGTCTGTTCTCAGATAAGTTGCCACTAGCTATTACTCTACCATGCCCTAGGGGATCTAAAATAGAGGATTTTGGACCTAATCTCAAATTCTGTGTTTCATTCCAAGGAGAAGTGGCCCTTCTGTGTATCCAGTTGTACTGGACATCCAGACTGGTGCTAGAGCTTCACAGTAAAGGTATTATGCCTTTTCCAGAGCTTTTTGGCATAGATCATGTACCTCTGCAGACATTTTGGTAGAAGCCAAAGGAGTTGCCTGTATTGATTTACTCATGGGGCTTGGAGGGGGCTGTGGGAGCTGGAGTGAACCTTTGCTTAGTAATTTCTTGGCCTCTGTAGGGGAATGTATCTGCCTGAAGGGAGAGGGAAAACTAGGGTTTTAAGGAAGATCACAATCTGACTTCTCTTCGATCTGTGAAAGTAATACACTTCTTGTGCAGAGCAGCTCTGTCTGTGGGATTTTCACTTCCTGTGAAGATGTCTGAAGTGTTTTCTTTGTGGTACAGCATGTGCAAGGCTCTGTTGATGAATTAAGTGATGTTCAAATTTTATGTGAAAATGTGTGCAATTATCTCTCAGAGCTAAGGGGAAGGCCAACATGCCCGTCTTTGATCAAATGCACATGGTTTCATTTTCCACTCTTCTGCACATGCAAAATGGGATGTTTTTTAAATTGCTCTTGTGTGAAGGTTACTGTATGCACCATGCAAGCTTTTTGATACACTAGACTACTACATGATCTGGTGAGAGCTGTGAACCACTGATAACTTCTGCAATTTTTGATACAGAGACTAAGTGCCATGCCTTTGGAAGCATGATGTAGCTGCATGAGTTTCGGTTTTAGTTTCCATAGTGTGCTAAGAGAAGATTCTTCTAAATACTGGAGATTACATCTTTGGCTAGCAGAAATTCTTGAAGCTGATTTCCCTTTGCAAACCACACTCTGGTGATTCAGACTGAAGAATGCTTTAAGCCTTTTGTCTGTAAGGTACATGTCTTATGTAGGCTTCTGTTTTAATTTACTGCACTTGTAAGCAGGTTTTTCAAACTAGTCACAGTGGTCTCTTTATATAAATCACAAGAAATAGTTCACCCTCAGTACCCTTTCCAGTCCTAGCCAATGAGTTAAGGCTTGTCAAAGACCATTTTAGAAATCTTGAGTGAATCTGACATTATGTTGAGACAGCTGTTAAATATATTTATTTCCCACCCCCTGTTGTCTTTCCCTCACTATGAACAATGCAATTGTAGTGCTATTTTTAGCCCAACTTTTCATTTCAGTCATATGTATTTCTACCTTCCATGCACACTTAAGTTAATTTATTCTAACATGAGAAATACTGGGAAAGTCACTAACCTCCAAAAAAAGTTTTTACAAGCTTAACTGGAGGCTAGCTGTTGCTTATATACAGTCCAGATGCCCAAGCCCACCATTAAAGGAGTAAAATCAGATTTCAGGGTGCAGTCTGACTCTTACATATGTCTTCTCTGAAAACAAATATCTCTTCAAAACAAAACTTTAGCAGAGGTACCTAAAATAACGTTTTGTCTGAGGGCAGTTGGCTTCAGTGTGGAAGGGAGACTGAAGTCTTGATCTTTCCTGTTTAATAGGATTTTACCTAGCAGGAGAGAGTAAGGGTATTGTGGTTTTTTTGTGTGTTTGTTTTTACTGAGAAACCTGATATGGAAACAGAAGCCTGCTCCTGTTCGTCACCCAGTCTTTCTGAAGTTGTTGGGAGTGTCAGTGCTCCTCAGTCGTAAATGGATCACTCTTAGGTTGGCAACCATCTTCTTCTTCCCTTTGGCAAGTGCCCCTTTCTACTCCTGGTTTTCCTTCATAGGCTGGCCTGGAGGTGAGAATTTGAAACTAGCGTGGTGTGCACATGGGGTGAGATCCTTGCAGTCTACCAGGGGCTTTTTCCAGCTCCCAAATGCTTGTATTCTTCAAGAGTGATCAGAAAAAGTGCACTTCTGCATGAGGGCAGGGATGCATCTGCTGAGCTCAGGTATTTGGACAAAAATCTGTGTTCCCCAGTGATGGGCTGGGGACCAGTGCATCACTAATGGTGAGTGTTAGTGAGTCAGGAATGGGGCAAATGAGGTGGATAACAGTAACCCATCTGTGCTGGTAGTTAAGTGTATGGTATGGTCTGCTTTCAGCTTCTGAGTTAAGGAATAACATCACTAGCTTGGAAAAAAAGTGGAGAACTGTAACTCCTCTATTGTTGCCTTTCCAAAGGGGATTAAATAAGACAATAACTAATAAATAATATAGAGAGCTTATGGGTCTGTCTTCAATTGGAGTTTAAACAAAGAGGTCTGGGCTTTTTAAGTGCCTTCTCAACTGTGCAGCTTTCTGGAAATACTTCTTGCCAGAACATCCCTGGCATCTCAACAGAGTGTTGCTTCCTCCCTGAGCAGTGGTGGCCGAGCCAGGACAAGTGAGGGAGATGACGGCGTGGTGGTGACAAACTGGTGCCACTGCTCCGTCCCCGTCACGGCTGTGTGTGTGGCCAGCCCCGTGTGTGTGTGTGTGTGCTCAGGGGCTGCACGTGGGCGTGGTGTGACCCAGGGCCACCTTCCTGGGACACCTGTGCCCTCAGCTGCTGCAGCCCAGTCCCGCTGGCTGCAGGACAGGCTCCCACCCCAGCAGCAGTGGCACCGCTGGGGGCTGGCTGGCACCCACGTGAGGCGAGGAAATCGGGAGCGTGTCAGGCACACTTGACTGCTGGTCACTGGAGAGAATCAAAAAATTAGAGAATTAACCAAGGCTGTATATAAAAATTAGGTTTTATGTCTACTCTGGGCATTGAGGGGGATTATTTTTTTCCTGTAGAACAGAGAGGGGAGCTCACCTGCTTTTTATTCACTGCCACCCTGCTCTCTGCACCAAAGTGCATGCTTTCTGTAACCCATTAGGAAGGGTGGAAGACTTAGGCGTTATTCATGTTGTGTCTATGGCCCTTGCAATTATAAACTTCCTGAGATCAGAGAGAATAAATCCTTGCCAATTAGAAGGTCTTTTAATGTCAAGTTGTGACTAATAAACATCTGAGCTGCAGATGTGGTACTGTAAGTGTACCTGTTGCCTCAAACTTTTCTAGCATTAATTACTCTGGTGATTGCAGGTCATGGTTATGCACCTTAGCTATTTTTGAGGATGATAATGCATTTTCTCTTTGTTCCTCGTCCATTGGTGCAATGCAGAGATGTCAGCCCAGTTAAAAAATCAAATTTCCATTTCAACCATAATTTTAAGTTATGTTTACAACAGCAAAACAATGCTATATGCATGCTGTATGCTTTTAAAGGTGTGTTTCCACAGTCACCATCAGAAGAATTCAACATCTTAACTAAGGAAAACCTTACCATCTGGTAAAAATGAAAAATAGAGTCCCAGTAATGCGCACAAACACAGCTTATGCAGAACTCAGGTGGGTTTGGATGCCAGCAGGTATCAAGGTCAGGCATCAGTGCTTCTTTGCTGAAGTTAAAACTCATTTTTCCCATGTCTAGAAACAGTTTTGAACATAATTGGAAACTCTGAATCCTAACTCTGAAATCTGAGACTGTCTGGCATCAGCACAGATTTTAATGACTTGACATGTCTTTGTTCACCCCAGCATCCCAGGGCAAAACACCCCCATATGAAGCACTTTTTACTCCAAATTCATATCTTAGTTTCATGGCTGTGGTAATGACAGAAGTAGTTGATTAGTAATGGCCATTCCCTTTCTGTTTCCCCTGGCCTTGTTTCTCTCTTGAATAGAGTTTATAACTTTTTTTCTTTCTTTTTTGTTTTTCCTTGGCTTTACAGTAGTACTGCATCAAACGTTACACATAATCTTTTGTCCTAAGCATTTCAAATGCTTTTCATGAAGCCAGGGCCTCCATGCTGTGAAACACTGACCCCAATGTGATTCCATTTGCAGTGTGGTTTCATCTCTAACAGCTTCTTGCTCTGTTTCCCCACTGCACAGTTGTGTGTGTGCATGTGTGTGTTGGGAGGTGAGAGAAGCGACAGGGACCATTGCTTGAAATCTTGTCTTTTCTCACTCCTAGTTTTCTTCTCGTCACCCCACTCCAGCTTCTTTGTAAAATTACCCAAAGCAACCCAGCAGAGTATAATGGTGCCTATGAATGAAACCTCACTTTGTATTAATGTTAAGTATTTCTCTTACTATGCTAATGTCTGGGAAGTATTCTGCAGATAGGCCACAAATTGCTTTAGAATATTTTCTTTGTGTCATTTTGCTCTCTGCTCTAGATCAGCAAGAATATGGTTCAAATATTAATTTTATGGTGTGTCTCTCAAGAGTGGAGTATAATGTTCAATTGTGCATTCCATCTGCAAGGCACTGGATGCACAATCCTGCATTAAATAAAAAACCCAACGTGTTTTAAAGAAGAAACAGAAAGAAAGGATATGGCACATAAAAACAATGGAAGAGCCTTCCATTATGCTTGCCTTTGTGTAAAATCAGAGGGAGATGTGTAAACCAGACAGAAGTCAAATGTCTTAAAAACAGGGTTCGTACATGACTTAAGTTTTAATGGCATGACATAATCTTTCTGCAAGATACAAGTTTAGGAGTTGAATGATGCCTCAGATAAATATACTGGAGACCTTATAATGCACACATTTCACACACTCATTCCACACACCCATACACATGTGTGTGGGTGTTCTACTTTGCTCAGTAAGTCCCTTAAAGCTCTGGCAATGCCTCTGGGAAGCATCCTGTCACTGTGGGCTGTGAGAAGTGTTTGAGTGCTTGCAATGGCATTCTCTCCTCCTAGGGATTTTCCCTACAGCAGGAAAACCTGAACAAAGCTATGGCTTCTGTCACTGTCTAGAGACATAAAAGTATAATTATCTTGTCCCCTTACTCAAGGTTGGTGTTTCAGGGTGATATTTGCTTTGGAGTCAAATGGCTTTCTTTGGTCATTCAGCACAGTGTAAATCTCCCTGATGATGATGCCCAAATTCTATGTGTCCTCTCAAGAACATCTCCATTTTTCTCACAGTGCTTTTTCATGTGGACTATGAGATCTTGGTGGCTGTGTAACTTCCCACACAGGAGCAGCTGGAACCAGGCTTAGAACTTGCATTTAGGTAAGGAGTGGGCCTAATGAAAGCCCAGTGTTGAACAGGGCTCTGAAGCACGCCTGACCGGGGCAAAGGCAAATGCAGGGTACCAGGCTGAAATTCAGCGGCCAAGGATGTCTTGCATAGAAAGAGATGGCCACTCTTCAATGCAGATGCTTTGAATGCCACTGAGAACGGGGCACGTTCTGGAGAGGGAGAAACCTGGTAGAGCCTGTTCTCTGCTCTCCCTTGGGATAGCAGCCCAAGTGCTTCTCTGCGTGGGCAGAGAACCATTCAGGTTTACTAGAAGGAGTATCTCAAGTATTCCTCCCCAGAGTGTCTGCTTTTTTCAGGAAAGCACACTGCTTCTTTCTTTGGCACCTCCCCAAGTGCTCTTGGCAAAGCTGTCAAATGTGTCATTGTAATGGGAGGCCTCTTTGCCGTGGTTTGAGCAGCAAGAGCTGGCTGGGAAGCGCGGGGCCGGTCTGAGGAGGACTGGTTGCAGAGAGCTCTCAGCGGAAATCCTTTGACTCTGGAACTTGTTTGCTCTGGCAAACTCCCTATGCCTGTCTGGACATAAAGAGGGTTCAAGACACATGGCTTTTGTTTGGTTTTCCTGGAGGGAAGGCTTTGCTTTTCATTTGGCTGAATTTCTGGGTGGTAGAGAAAGAGGGAGAGAGCGAGAGAGAGAGTGTGCTTCAGGCTGTATTGATCTGTGTCTTGTGTGAGGGTGATACCGATGCTTTTCAGTGACCTTTTGCTTTCTGAATCAGATGCAAGTACGACCAGAGGTAGGCTCTTCATGTGCCTTTGATAATGAAACAGAGGTTAAAGTACATGAGGGAAGGTTTCTCTAGTTTCTTAGCTGCAGGTGGTGATCAGATGGATGCTCTCACTCTGTAGCTCCCAGCAGCCTCTAGCTCTTTTTCTGCCAGCTCTGGGTCTTCTGTCACAACCTCACATGGCCCTGACCCACCTAAAGAGCTCTCAAGCAGTTAGGAAAGGGAATTCATCAGAAGGTGTGGTGTGCAGAAGACCACAAGAACTCCATGAGGAAGAATTACTTGAGTGCACGGAAAATCACTGTAAGAAGAAAACACACAGTCTCTAATGTATTGTTTAAAAAGTGGTTGTGGGGAGGAAAGCTTTGACTTTGCCTTCTAGAAAGATTGATTATTTATTTGTGAAATATAATCACATGAGGCAGTGCTTGTAATTTTATACTTGTTCTGAGAAGATAAGACACAACATTTTGTTAATCCATGTATTCTGGAGAGACTCTAGTTTTTAAAAATGCTTTGAAACCATGCCATGCATTGAATGAAAAGGCACACAAACTGAAACGCAATTTAGCAGCAAGTCTGATCATTTTGTCTCCCTAAATCCAATCTGCCAGGTCCTAGATCATTGCAGTATGCATTAGAGGCCATGTGGCAGGGAAAACTCTCAACTTGAAGAGCTTAATAAAGTGATGTTGCGCAGCCCCTACCAGCCAGGGATGTTGCTGAGAAACAAATCGTCAAGAAGTATGTTTTCAGGAGCATCGTGTGAAAGGCTGAAGCTTTGCTATTCTGAGAAGGCTGCAAATGTACAGCTTGTAAACACTGACATGAAATAGGAGTCCTGGAATTTGAGATTTATTTTCCCCCAAACCATTTTTAGACTGTGGAAAAGAACTTCAAGAAAACATCAGCCTTGAGCACTGAACACCTAGAACTGAAACACTTCAGAGGGGTTGATAACCCTCTGAAGGCACAAACTGGGGGATTTTTTCACTGATTTTTTTTTTCACTATGGGCAATGCCAAATTCTCAGAAGTCAGATATCAGCACACAGTAATTGCACCTTCCTCCTTGTAATAGCTAGTGTGATTTCTAACAAGTTTCACAAGGTGCTTTAAGCACACCTCTGTTTCCCCGAGCTACACTGTGGTTTTGCCAGAAATTTGTAAGTTAGATCACAGCCCCTGCTGAGCCAGTGGGTGCTCCAAGTGTGCTACCACTTCATCAGATAGTTCAGAAAAGTAGGAAGAGATTAAATCACACCAGGGAAAGATATAAAAGTGCACCATGCATCCTGTGAAACCAGTCTAGGGAAAAAACAAGCCTCACCAGTGCAAAGGGAAGTCAAGTCTTTAAAAGGGATTGCCCATTGGGAAGTACAATATCTATAATAAGTCTTTAAATGTATGTTTTGCAAAATGCTTCTCACAGAAATAAATATGTGGGAACTAGGCCACGTTTTCAAATAAGCTGTAGTTTCCTTAACTATCTCCCCACAAATACATGCCTGGAAAGTGCATTAGCTGTCTCCCTGCCTTTCCTCTTATCACAGTTCTTTGCAGGTCGATGTCTCTTGGAAGGGCTGAGATTCCTGGTTTGTGCACATGCAAGCATGGAGTGAGCTACAGGTGCTGCAGAGCAGCATCCCCCTGCTGAGCAGCAGGAGTTGGTCTGTCTGCTCAAGCCTTATCTCCCAGAGACATTTCTAATCAAGAACTTTACAGGGCAAGGGGGATAATCTGCGTTGTGCTTCAGTATCCTGGCTCAATTTGAGTTTAAGGAATTCCACTCTGACTTTTTTGTAAGGTCATCCTGCAGGGATATATTCCTTTCCAGGAGAATATTATTCACTTCAAATGTAAAATTCATGCCTCTTGTGTTAGTGCACCTGCAGTGTTTCAGCCTATTGGAAGAAGAACAATTTCTGTGCATGAACTCCACCAGAGCAATCCAAACCTGCAAAGTAAGTAAGGGCTATTCCTCCCAACAACAGCATCTTTGCAAAGAATCTTTTATCTAGGAGCCTCACAATGTTCAGCCAGGGGAAATGCAAATACCTGCACCTGGGGAAAGTCCCTGGGAACTGGTACATTGTGGGCTACCCAGGTGGAAGGCAGCTTGGTGAGTTGTCAATGTGTGCTTGTGGCCAAGACAACGAAATGTAGCCAGTCTGCATTAGGAGAGATATTGCCAACAGGTCAAGGGGGTGATCCTTCTCCTCTACTCAACACTGCTTAGGACTCACCATGAGCTCTGTGTCCAGCTCTGGGCTCCCTGGTACAAAAAAGTCACAGATACACTAAAGAGAGTCCAGCAAAAGGATCATGAAGATGATGAAAGGACTGGAACTCTCCTGTGAGAAATGGCTTTAAGAGCTGCTGCCACTGTTCAGCCTGGAGAAGAGAAGTTTTGCAGAGGATCTCATCTATACTTGAAGGGAAAGTCCATAGAACAGGGAGTCAGGCTTTTTTCAGTGGTGCCCAGTGACAGGACCAGAGGCAAGGGTCACAAACTGAAACACTGGAGGTGCCTTGTGAACGTAAAAAGAAATTCTTCTATTGTGAGAAAGAATAAGCACTGGCAGAGTTCGCCCAAAGGGACTGTAAAGTCTCCATCCTCAGAGGTATACTCAAAATATACTGGATATGGCCATGAGCAACCAGCTCTAGGCGACCCTTTTTGAGCAGTGGGGTTGGACAAGGTGACCTCCAGAGGTCTCTTCCAAGAGCAACCAATCTGTGATCTAGGACAGTTCCTACTTTTAAAAAAATATTTTCCTGAAGTGCTTTGGAACAAAGCCATGTGAAGAATGGAGACCCTGCTAGGAGAGCAATTTTGCATCACATCTTTTTTTGTACCTCTGTTTTGGCTC
This sequence comes from Agelaius tricolor, assembly GCF_023055355.1. Classification (NCBI taxonomy): domain Eukaryota; kingdom Metazoa; phylum Chordata; class Aves; order Passeriformes; family Icteridae; genus Agelaius; species Agelaius tricolor. The sequence goes on from NW_027269268.1 coordinate 21,401,103, forward strand.
CCCAACTGATATTTGCCAGATAGGCTGTTCAGTCTTGACTTTATGATCTTTGGTAGCATCAGAACAAGAAAGCAGATGCCACATAAATAATTGTGGAGTTTGGCTGGCTTTTCCCTGGTACCCAGCATGAGGCAGGTTGTAATGCTCTCCTCAGTCTTTGATAGAAAATAATGAGGGTTGCAGTCTGTCTGTTCTCTTTGCATTCATCTCATATGCCTGAGTCTGAGTTTGCCTGGTGTCTTGTCCAGTAGCCAAATTTTTCATTCATACTGTACAAAGCAGACAAGTGTGTTTGGTTTGTGGTGGCCTTTTTACTGTCAAGAGTCCACCTGGACTGTGAGCAGGTCCTGATTGTTGTCTATATTGACAGTCTGATTTTGAGAGTTATCTTAGAGGATTTGTTAGGATGTTCTAGACAGAGATAATGCATCTTGTGATCTGCAGGGTACAAATAAGGAGGCAATCAAACCCCAGCCTCCTGCCTTAGGAAAAGAGGTCTCTTCCAGCCTCCTTGGGTAGAGGTGAAGGGAGTTTTAGACTCTACAATCTGCATACCAGCTAAGCAAGGAAAATAGCTTCCTTCCTTCCTAACTTGGACACAGTAAAGGCAAATGCATTCTGGTGACATGATTTTTCCCTGAAGCAAAATGCTTTCAGAGCTTCACCCGCCATATGGAGCTCTGCACATGCAGTTTTCCATGAATATTGCATTAATCCATAGTCCAAGTTATGAATTGCAATCAATCCATTCTTGTGCTAACCAAGCTACAGCTGCTCCCAGCTGAAAGTCTTTTGAACTCTGCCAGACGAAATATTCCAAGTCTCGTTCCAAGGTGCAATAATTGTCATTGTGGTTCTCAGGCTTTCATACATATTTAATTTAGAGTACATATAGAAATGTGCATTCTGCTTATACTGAAGCTGGTGCCAGTGCTTACAGTGATGTTGTCTGGAAACTAATGAAAGACCAAAATTGCTTCAATACATGTAGAATGTTGATTTGAACTTTAGTACAATTAAGCTGTATTGGTAGTAAATAATTAAAAACCCAAAGTGAATGTGCTGCATGGTACTTTAAAGGAAAGCATCTGCTGCAAAGTTTCAGGGTGTATCTGGGCTTCCTCTGTATTTGTGGTGTTCAGAGCTAGGAGACAGCTTTGCCCTCTTGCAAACATAGGAGCCATTTTTGAGTGGACATGTGTGGTGACATGATAACTGGGATCCAAGTTTTCTGGTGATTCCCATGTCCAGCTCTGCCTTGGCTTTTTGCAGGGAGAGAACATCACTTCTGATCTGTAGACTCTGGTGATCTCACAGGGGATTCAAAACACCTATTTTTATTTAGAGGTTTAGGGTTCTGAAATTCTTATTTTTAATATCGTAATATTAGTGAATTATATTGAAACTCTCTAAATTAATAAAAATAAACATTTTGATTAGGTTATGTGGGAATTCTCTTCCATTTCACTGAATATGGGCAATATAATGTTATTTATACTGAATCCTCTTTCATGTAGATGGGGACAGTGGGATTTATTCACTTTATGAGCTCAGGATTCCGATGTGCTGACAGCTGAGTACCAGATCTTTCCATGTTTAGGCCATTTCCTAGAATTATTTGAATGCTAATTGTTTAAGTTTAGTTAAAAAAGAAATTCTTAGTACCTTATGATTGGTTTTTGGTGAACTTGTGCAGAGGTTTGAAAAGTATTGAGCCTGATCATGTTTTGCCAGTAACACTTATTTCTCAGCTAGTGGGACTGTAAAGCAGTTTTATTGATTTTAGTATAACACAAGGGGTTAAAAATGAGCAATTTGGGAATTTTATAGGGATTCAAAATGCAGTATTCACTCTCCTCTTCCTCACGGCCTGTACATTTCAGTGTATGTAGAATATTTGGTATATATACATAGAGATATATAAAATCAACTGGATTTCATTAAAAATTGCAAAATGGAAATGGCCCAATCGAACCTTTCCAGGGTAGTTTTCCTGAGAACTGCTATTCCCCACTGGAAACCAGGGGACAAATGCCAAGCAGCTCCCTTGGTTATGCTATAGCCCAGCTCCTGCTCGTATGGAATGGGGATGGCAGTGGCACAGAGGTGCCAGCAGACTTGCATCAGGCAGAGGCTCATGTCCTGAATTTCTGGTGGGTTTGAAGGTGCCTTGCATTTTGGATGATTCTGAAACTCCAAGAAGCATCCAAGGACAGTCCTGATAGTCAGATCTGAAATGCTTATTCAGCAAAATTCCTGAGGAAAGGATAATTAGCTCCTGTCATTCCTACTCCATTTCTGCTCCTCACATTCCTTTGGATGCTCCCAGGAAGGACAGTCCATTTATGTGAAATGCTGAGACAACAGGTATTTTATGCTTTATCATAAAATGACATTTCTAACCATGTATTTGTGATTAAGCCATTGTTTTTATTAGTCACAAGGGATAATTGCATCCAGAAATTCCCAAAGAAAAAGTTATACTGGGGGAAAAATATTACACTGATGTTTCAATTATATGAGTAATTTTCTAGCACAGATCAGCAATAAACCTCCCTAAAGGGCCTATTAAACAGGAAGCAGGAAAATGGAGATGGGGTGGTTGCCAGACATGAGTGTGTCTAGTACTCCTGTGTCAGTTCATGCCCTCACTCTTTTTGTCTTTTAGGCAATGTCAAGCAGTTGGCAAAATCCCATGTCACAGGTCTGTCACAGCAGATATGCATGGGAAGGCATATTTTCTGGAGAAAAGAGACTACTGGGGCTTGGGTCTATAAGTAATGAGTGCCTGATTCCCTCCCTGTCCAAGTCTATTTCTGAATCTCCTTGCAATGGAATCAAGGATGTTCTGTCTTTCAATTAACTTTGCTCATTAATTGGGAGAATACATGATGGAATACAGGATACCAATATAAGGTGGGAATGCTTTTCTTAGGGTAGAGTCTGGGATGATGGACAGCAGGAAAGGTTCACCCTCCCATAAGTGACTCACCAATGCTCCTACAGACTCAACCCCTTTTGAAATACCATCTGAGGAAGCAAACAGGAGTCAAGAACTGCCTTAATCACTTGTCAGGAGTACCAAGCACTGGTTGACCAGTTTCATTCTTCTCTTAGCTGCACTGCTGTACAAGCCAAAGCCCTACCATAAATTTCCATTATCCTTTCATAAGACTGTTTTTATTAGTGATGGCTTATTTCACACAGTGACCTGTTTTATGGTATTCTGGCAAAGCAAACAATCCATTAAGAAGATTTTCTGATAGGGCTGTGGTAAAAAAAATATACTACTAAACATTTCCTAATGCACAGTGAAGCAGAAAAAATGGTCCTGCATCCCCCATTCCCTGTGAAACCCAGCTCAGCTTGTGGTGCTTTCTGCTGTGCCTTCTGTGCCTGCAGAGCCCTCCTCTCCTCCACAGGTTCAGAGAGTCCCTGCAGGAGCAGAGGGACTCCTCTGCAAAGGTCGGCAGTAAGAGTTTCTAAGGGATCTGTTCAATAGCAAGCAAGAATTCCAGGGGTTAGTTAAGAATTACTGTGTCTCATGATGGGGCAGACAATTATTAGTGGTGGCACAGGAGATGCCATAGCTGGATATTTGTGGTGGGTTATGCCAAGAGGTACACCTGTGTGCCTTAATCAGAGCTAGGGGGAGATGCTTGAGCTGCCAAGGATTCTGGAAACAGCACAGCTTGATGCATATGGCAAGGGCTGATATCTCCCTCTTTCTCCCTGGAGAGGTTGTGGTGAGAGTTCACTTCAGAATCTAAGCAAGACAGCACGCTCTCTGCACATACTTGGTGAGGGGGCTTGGGAAGGGGTTGCTCCCACTCCCTCCTGTGATCACCTCTGCAAAGAGCTTGGGTATCTAGCCTGCCTTCCAACAGCCATTGCTCTCATTTGGATGACCCCATCTGTGCCCTGGAGTTATCATCTTCCCCTAATATCAAGGTCACAGCTGTATTTTCCTTTTTTCTTCTTCTTTTATTTTAATTTTTAAAAAATTTTTATTTTTTAAAAAACTTTCCCAGTAGCAAGATTATGATCTGCCTGTCCTATTGCTTCACTCCAACTCCCCATCACACCCAAAGGCAGTCTCTCCTCCTGCTCCTCCTAAAGACCTCTGCCCCTGGCTGCCACCTTGAAGTGCTGATGGGCACAGCCTGTTTCAACACACTCTGTGTGGAGTTGCTCAAGCACTGCTTGTCCTGGGGCTGAGCTCACACTTTGTTTTTTGGAGGGAGAGGGCAGCACACTTGATCCAGGAGGCTCATGCATGCAGGAGGTCTCTCCTGCCCAGCAGGTCAAACATGCTCTTCTCCAAGCTATGTTCACCACTCCTCTCTCCTCCTTATTTTTCTATGGTTTTTTTCCTTCTTATGCCTCTATTTGAGTTGCAAAAATCTGCTAGAAATCAAACTCTGAGCACTCCTGATTTAAATACAGGCACATTCTGATGTACTTCCAGCTCTGCTTACACTTCCCCTTCAGTTCCTCTCAAATTAGCCTCCAATTATCTCAGTTGTAATCACCCAGTGTGATAAGGTAATAACGATTCTTTTTGATAGTACAATGTTTTCTCTCAAAGTTTGATAGTACAATGTTTTCATTCTCAATGAATGTTGTAGTTAATAAAGACAGAATGCCAAGCTGCTTATGGGAAACAGATTTTTACAGATGCTAAACAAATGCCCTGCATAGTTCATGTACAGATAATAAAAGAACAAAGTAACCATTCTAAGAAAAATTTATATCTTGATAAGAAAAACCCTATCTGTATATTTATGTTCCAAAACGCTGCTTTTAAAGGTCCAGAACCTAATGTCATTGCTTGAGGCCAGAGCTGGGGACTCAAGATGCCTGCTCAGGTTTCTGCACCTCTGTGACTCTGGGAGCTGGACTGCAGCTCAGGCCATGAAGCTCTTTTGCCATGCACTGCTGAGGGAACAGTTTAGCTTCTCTCATGCCTTGTCCCATATGATATCCAGACATCTTGTTTTTCTCTGGGACCCTCAGTCTAGGAGGTGTTTTTAAGCATGCCCATTGTACTGTGTGTTCACAGGAGCATTTTGCTTTCAGAAGGGAAACCAGTGTGCCTCAAAACTGAGCTAAGCTGTAGCCACAGGGGAAAGGGTGTGCTGGGGCACAGCATGGGGACTGTGACTTGCAGCACCCTTCTCCTGAAGCTGTGTCATGTCACATAAAATAAATCCCATTGCAGGTGGATGGAGTTACAAATGTGTGTGAATCAGTACTGAGTGTCCAGGGCATTCAGCTGGGAAAACAGGGATACATGTGGGGAGAGAGTTCTGGGTTGCAGTCCATCATCAAGAATGGCTTTTGCACTTTGTGTTAAACCATCCATTTTTTAGGACACCTAGGCAGAACCCAGAGACCTGTCTCCAGGCTTCTTTCTTTTTCCTGGCCACACTCATCATAGAGGGTGTTTGTGCCTCCTTTCTCATTCTCAAAGAGCCTTTAATTCTTTTTTTAAAAGTTTGCAAGCATAACTTTTTATTTTGTTGGGTTTTTTTACCTATTCAGCTGTAAATTCATATCAGGTGTGGGAGCCATGCCTGCTGCTTTCATCCTAAATTTACTTGGATAACGCTGGCCAGTGGAATTGTAGAAAAGAGGCTTGGGACATTGAGCAATCAAATGGCAGCTAGTATGTGGACTCTCTTCTTGGCTCAGTCAGGTTCTTTCTGCACCTGAGGCACTTCATCCCCTCTGGACTTCTCATAGTCATGTGCAAAGAGGGGGTCATGGGGGTGGGTAACGTGTGCAGTTTATGTTAATATTTGTAAGTGTTGTGTGACCTACAGGAGTGTGTCCTCTTCCTATAATAACACCAGCACTTTTCTGGAAGTCTTTGGGCAAATGTGTTGCTGCAATTGAGTACTGTGATTAGAACCTGAGGTTGCACAGAAGCTTTGGGCTAGGCATGTGTTGTGTATTTGTCATCACATCTTTGCCCTCTCTCAATGCAGGGAACTGTGAAGGCTTCGGTGAAAGGGCTGCCACGGGTGGCATTTTCTTAGAAGCAGAAAATCCTTGATAAATCTTTAAAAGAGCAAGCAGGAATGGAAGCTGTGTTTAATGGTTGCTGTCTTGCTGGTGTAAGTACTGGACAAAGCAAAATGAGGAAAAGAGGCCTTGACTTTGAGGTTTATACTATGTAATTACTAATGTAATTAACATTCATAGCTGTTTTGGTAGTTTCCCCTTCACCAGCCTCTTGATTTTTTAAACCAATGGGCACATATGTATATTTTTTAGTATCCTCAGCTTTATGAATAACTATGGGACATCTTATCAGTGGTTAGAGCAGATGTACTAATAAGCACTTTCAAACCCAGAATAATGGGTGCTTCTGGTATCTTTTATTCTAACAACAAAAAACCTTTCCAGTTCAGCATCTAGGCAGAAAAATGGCCAACCTAATTAGAGAAAGATTTCTCAAGAGCAGAGAAAGCATTTCTCACTTCTTTTGGCATGCTGCAATATCAAACTTGTGAGTTTTATGTAAAACATTCAGGGAAGAAACAGCCGTTGTGACAAACGTGCTATTAGTTCTTAATTAACATAACTAATGAGGTCCTCAGTTCAGTGAGAAAAAAACTAATAAAGTGCTGCAGTGTGTAACATTGTATTATTCAGTCTCTTTCTTCACTTGAGCAAACTTTTGCATGGCAAAGCATCAATTGAGTGCAGGACCTCTTTATAAATTTCTGAGCATAGCTCAGTTTGACTGGTGCCACCACTGCTCGTTCTTACCTTGTCTGTCGTTAATTTTCTGCACCTTGAAATTCTCCATGAAATGAAGGATGGTCTCTGTTTCAGAGAGGCTTCTCTGGCCTAAAGTAAAGTGGCCAGTCTCCTACTGCATCTTCAAGTCCTTATCTGGCTGTGTGGGCAACTGGGGAACAAGCCAAAAGACTCAGAGGATCAGTCTTCTAGATAAATAACATTGTAGGTAAGAGGACGATATGAGGTTTGTGACTTTCCATAGGTTATTCCTTATGAAAAATTTGGTAGAAGCTCCACTGATCCCTGATGGAAGCATCCAGTGTACCATCAAAGAGGAGCCTGGCTGCTACATACAATTGTCCACATGACTGTGCACTGGCACATGTGCAGTGAATAAGGGATTCACATATGAGTGCCACCAAATGTGGGATCAGTCCAGAACCTGGTGGAGTCAGCGGGACCCTCACTGTTGACTCCAGGGGATGGAGCTCGGTGCCAACCAAGGGAGCAGGAGCACCTTCCCCATGTGCTCCCAGTGCTCTCCTTGTGCTGCCTCTGGCACTTGCTAGGTCACTCTGTTGGCTGATTTAGCTTGCTAGACTGACCCCAAAGTAGGGAAAAAAAAAAAAAAAATTAGAACTCTTGTGTTGGTTTTTGCCTGAGTGATGGTGGTGGAAGAAACAGGCACTGGAGGGAAGGAGCAGTGGGGAAGCCTGGGATTGCCAAGGCTGAGGCTGGGGCAGCAGCAGGAAAATTTGGTGGGGGGAAGAGCAGCAGCCCTGGTTTGGTCAGTGAGATTCTAGACTGTCTGGGCTGCCTGTGAAACCACAACCAAATTCCTCATGTCAATGTCTTTATTTTGATTATTGTTTGAAGGAGTCTCCTTGTATCTACTTTCCAATCAAAACATCATGTACTCCCTAAAATCTGACCTTGAATGTGAGCATGCTGCACTACAGGGACTGAAGTCTACCAGCCATATAACATAGATGAGTGCCTTTGAAAAACAAATCCTTAATCAAAGTTACACTCCATTTGCTTTTTAAGTTTTCATTTTTCCATTTAAGTAGCTATTTCATTGCCATGAGAAACATTTTTTTTTTTTTGGTGGGTCTTTTTAAACTGAATGCACCTGGTTATTAATGTCCCAGTGGAGGATATTTTCACTTATTTGCCCCATACTCATAGTTTGAATCCAAGATTACCTGTGAAGGGTTCTAGTGTCTCCATGCAGAAATTTGTGCATTGTTGTTGTGACTATTTGAGCACTTCCATTGTAGTATTTTTTTCTCACTCTACTGTTGTAATTATATGTTAAGTTAGGTGAAGGCAGAAATTCTTTTTCTTCTGTTACGTCTTTTTTGTCATCCTGCAGTTAATGCAACATTGACTTATAAAAACAACATTAATGTAATTATAGTTTCAACTACATTGTAACTTCTTTTTTACATAGTCACAGAAAGAAAGTAAAACCAAGTTGCAAAATGTAGGCAGTTTCAAAAGGCCAATTTCAACATGAGAAAAATGAAGAAAAGATACCTATTCTCAGGAAAGGATACACTAGGTATGCTAAAAAATAATTTATTTCAAAACAGGTGCTGTCTTTGGTCAAAAAGACTGAAGGGATCACTTTTCTGCTCAGACTCCCTCCTATGAACATTTAACCAAGGTGAGAAAGTCACTGCTGCAAATTACCTCTGACACTCACACAGTGTTTTTCCCTGTGGGATACTCTTTCTGTTCGAGTGCGGTTTTTTAAATGAATGAATCACCATCTCCAATAATTCAACTCCCCATATTACCAGATGAGCTTTTTGAAGTTTGATGAGAAATATGTTTTCATTCCTGCATGAGTTTCTTCCAGAGCAAAACAAGACTTGTGGGAAAAGCTGGGCTTTTCCAACACTTCACCTCCTGAAAATGTCAGTGGTAATTTGTTTTGAAATGGTTATTGGAACATATTCAAAGCACATTATCAAAATATTTTGTCTAAAAACCCCCAACCATAAATACTTTTGATAAAAGACTGTTTCAAAGCATGACTCGACAAACACACAAACCTCAAACTTCAGAAAACAGCAAAAAAATTAACATTCCAGATTTTCCCCCAGTAAAGATTTTGTTTTTAAATAATGCTTGCCACCTCTCAGCTCAATAATCTTCTCAATGAGACAAACAAAGGGTTATCTCTGGAAAGAGGTTCACCTCAGCTGTTTCTCTGGATTCACTTCTTTCTTGGTACCATCTGGTTTTGAGGGCAGCTTTGCTCACATCTGCTCTTTTTGGATTTGCAGATCTCCCAGCAAGCTCTTCCATCCAGCTCTGTCTCAGTGTCTGCTCCTACCAGGCACATATGTGTCAGGTTCCTCATATTCATTCCTCTTTTGGCAATCTAAAAAGAAATCATCCAGAGTAATTTAATCCACTGCTAGGTGCCTTTGCACAAGAGTTTGTCAAGTTCCTATGACAAATCACTCCGGGAGCACAGCGTGCTTGCCTTTCACCTTTTTTACATTTTCCCCTTGACAAGCACCAGGAAGAATTCAGTGGTAGTGTGTAGTAGCTGAGTATTTCTTACAAGTTAAGAAAATAGAACTTAATATTCGGTCCCATCCTCCTGCTGGCTGCTCAGCCACATGCAGGTAAATATTGCTGCATCCTTTCAGACAGAGACATGGGTGCCTGTGCAGTGTTACATAACAGAGAGGGTTAATGTATGCTGCAAAGCTGTGAGGAAAGTAAGCAGGAACTCCTATGTCAGGATAGGACAATGGGGTTTTTTGTTAAGAAAATCTAAAGGTATGCTTAAACCCTTCCAAGGTATCACACAGGTCATTATTACGTCATTGATGATTTACATTTTCTGCTCTGTATAATTTTCTATTCCTGGCTTAGAAAAGCAAGTTAAAGCTAGATAAATGCTGGAAGTGCTCAAATAGTGCATTTAGCTTCTAATAGCTTAATAACCACTTTCTTCTCTCTCATTTGTCATTATTATGTGTCTGTTAACAAGAAACTGTTCTGCAGAATCACAGAAGAGCTGCCTCAAGTTTTACTACCAGATTTGTGAGAAGGAATAGGTTAGGACAGCGAGGAATAATTTTTAGAAGTGAGGAATAAACAGAGTCTTTGAAATCTAATTTCTAGCTGTCATCATCTTAATTAGCAATGGGTCTATTTGATGTCTCAGTTCAGAGAGTGAGAATAGTGCTATTTTCTGTCTGTCACAGTGATTAATGTCTTTTTTTGTTAATAACCCAGTAGCACATACAGAGTCATGTACCAAATCTATAGAGTATGCTGTCCCAGAGCAATTATATGACAAATACCCAGTTACATCAGTGGTGATGTCCTCTGGATTGCTGAAAAAGCAGACTCATGACAGGGTGTCTGCTGAACCAGAATTTTCAAGAATAGAAACTAGATAGAAGCCATAGCCCTATGAATATACACTGAATTTAATAATAGTTTTTTACCTTCTGGACCCCACTCATTTTGGATTGTTTTCCTTGTCACAGGAACCAGCTTCTCTGCACATTCCACAGGGCAGCAGAAGGAGGGACAATAAAATCACAGCTAAGTGCAGCATATTCATCATGGAATATCTCTTATGCTTTCCTGAACTGGTAAGAGAAATGGGGTATATCCCACAGAATTCAAAATGTGGTTTTGCTCATATTACATGAACAATGGTTATGAAAGGCAGCTATTAAAACGAATCACTAAATTAATATTAATTATAGTGGGATTTTGACCAGCCCTAAGCAGAAGCCTGTGGCTTTGAGGAATTGATATCTACATTTTTATTTCACTTTTAAGCAATTCCAAGACTCCCTGTGTTCATTTCTTATATTGCAGCAACCATTCTCAGTTGTATTTTCTCATGCTATGCAAACGAGGGGGTGGCTGGAACTTTCAGAAGCAGATGAAAGAGAACATTGTCCACTTTCTTTCTAGAGCAGTTACTTCTTCTGCTGATCTTGTCTTGAAGAAACATTCAGATTTGCATTTTTTGTTTCTGTGAAGGAGATCAATCATACTTAATGTGGTAGCTGACTCTCAAGAACAAATTTATTAATATTAATAAATACTAATATCTAAGTAATATTATTTTTTATTATTTATCAGATAATTAGTAGAGAGTAAAATACATCATTGAAAACTTGCAAGATGAAATAGATAATTATCTGACAGACAATACAATTCACAACAACAACTTTCACCTGACCAGACTTGTATGGTCTAGGTTTCATTTTGAGAAATGTAGCACTCTGAAACAACTGGAAAGTGATGCCAAATATTAGTCCTAGTAAGAAGTATTGAAGATTTATCATTTAGAAGGCGTCACCAACACATTCCTCTCTTTTGGTTTGACTTACAAGTTACAGTAGTTTAGGGTTCTTTTGAGACTATGACACCCTCACACTGAATATACTTCCATGCTGTGTTAATGAAAGTCAGTGTTAATGTATTTGTGTGGTTAGAGTTAGGGAATTAATAGTATTTAAGGTTTGCTTTCCACACAAATGGCTGGAACACTAAGCTCTTTGAACATTTCTATGTATAATTGGCATGCATAGCCTCTGTTTTGAGAAATTAGGGAGGAATTGGCAAGTCAGGATCCCATGATCTCTGTAGGAAAGTCAAATACAGATTTTGATTCAGCTGAGTCCTTAGTGCATTAATCCCTGCAGAACACTGTTTCTCCTTGATTTAGGGGGATACATGTGAACCATATGTTTTTCCTCACTCAAGGATAGTTGTTGAACTTTCTGTGCATGGCTGAAGATGATGTACATAAAAGGGTGCAGGTTTGCACTGATAGCAAACATCTGTACTGGTTTTGCTTCCATATAAAGGGCGCATGCACAGGTTTCTGTGTTACTGCTATGTGTTAATACACTGTGTGCCAGTAACTCTTCCTCAAAAAACATGCAGCTTGACTTTTGCACAATATTTCTTAGGCTTTGGCATGCATGGTTTCACAAAACTGTGCCTGGTGACAGGAATGAGATTTTGATCTGCTTCTGGCAATGGTCCTACTGGAGCCTGGAGATCATAGTGCTGCTGGAGCAGCACTCTTTTAGCAGAAGAATTATGTTTGTTATGTTTTGTTACTTTTTCCCCTCAGTGAACCATAGGCATGCTAATTGTAAGGTATGTATCACTGGTTAAAGGAGAAGATAAGTCCGGCTTGTTGTCCTTTTTATTTCCTTGTTTGGAAGTGGGAGTGCTGTGTAGAGCTGGGGATGATTTTGCTGATACACTCTGCAGTGCATAGTACATACTCAGAAAGGCTCATTAGAGCTGAAATAAGCACTTCAAGTTGATTGATATGAGCTTGAAGATCCTGCTGAGTTTCCAGATTGAATACACAGGGATTTTTTTTTTTAAGACCAGTAGCATTTGACCTGTCTTGGCAGATTATTTTGAAAAACCCCACACCTTAAACTTTAACACTGCAAGCTACTTGCTTCTTATTTTTACTTTGATCTTTGGTATTTTCAGTCTTTACAACTTAGTCTCACTGTCACTTTTCACAAATCTGTGGCAAAATGTGATTTTTTTTTGTACAGCCTGTAATGAATCAAAAGAACTGATGTTGTTTACTTTTGCCTATTATTTCACCTGTTTAATTAAATAATTAATCGTGATTGAAAATTCAGCAGGTATACCCAGAAATTCTTGTTCTCTTTGAAACAATTGAGAAAATTCATTAATTGCCATCTCACCCAATGGTGCTTCATCAACAAGTCTTTTTTGAATAGAACATAAATGCTGTAGGTTAGGAAACTTATTTCATATGTACTACAGGAGGAAACACATAGTTCAGGAAGCCTTTCATGTTTGATGTCTAAGAAAGGAAGTAGCCACCATGAATTGTGGGCAGTGCTGACTAACTCCAAAATATAAAATTTTCAAATGTAAAGATTTAAGAGATAAACTGTTTTTCCATTAATTTCATAAATGAGTATATAAATTTGGTATGCTGAATTTTTATGCCAGAGTCGCCTGCAAAGACTTGGCCTCAGACCAGTAAGGCAAAATGGAAAGAGAGAGTTAGTTGGGTATCCCTGTGAGCCAGAGGATGATCTCTCAGTTTAAGGACAAAGCAGGTTTAATTTCTGTTGCTGCTCCTTCCTTGCAACACAAACTCATTCCTGGACATTACCATTCTTTCCTCACTCTGCTTGGTGCTGTGGCTGATAACTATTTATGGAATGAACCCAACAGGCTGAGTCTTCTGCTTGACTGATGGTGGTCTTAAAATGGAAGATAGATTGGCAAGCTGATGATATCATTGCTTTTGTGCTGGTGAGTGTAGCTAGCCTTGTGGTTTAATAGCTTGGTGAAGAACAGTTTAAAAATTATTTTTGCTGATCTCTGGGTGCCATTATGAACTTACTTAACTTCTATTCCCATTTCCAGACCATTTAGTTTTAAGACTCTCATGTGGCATTTGTTAATCAGGATGTATATAGAATCAGAAGCAAATGAAAATTAGAATAATGAGAATGGAGTACAAAAAATCTGTGATTTTTCTGTTCATACATTTTCATTTTTATTACAGTAGTGAGATGCTTAATAATGCTTTCAGCTGGTGTAACATATCTTGAGATGGTAGAATTAGTGAGTATTTTGGAAAACCCCAATGACAATAGAAGGATACAGAGTTTTATGACTAGGTAGCAAACTGGAATATCACCTGCATGCTAAGTGCAGCTAAAATAACCTAACTAATGAGATAATATGAGATAACATATGGGAGTAAATAAAAAGGTGTTGGATGGGTGAAGAAATGCCATAAGTTAAGTCCATATATAGTTCAAAAAACATTGCAGTTCTGACTCAGGCTCATGAAATTGTGGAAAGTGAGAGTTAAGGCTGCCTCTGTACTTAATATGCCTTGGTGCCTTTCCAGCAAATATTTTATTATGTGAGCTGTCCCAGAGATTTTGGAATGTGAGAAGCATTGTGGACGTCTCTGAGGGTTCAACAGTGAATTTTTCCCATAGATCTACAAGCAAGGACAAAAGTCCACAGAATGGGGAGAAAGTTCTCCAGTTCCATTTTGGGTCTGTTGTAGACAACCTGTCTGTGCAGTCTGCCCCCCTTGTATTAAGGCATGACTAAAGTGTTTTATTTACAAATTTGGACTGTGGTTAGAATTTGAACAGAAGATCTTAATTTATGTCCCCAGAAAATGTTTAGTCATAGAGAAAGTTACTTTGCTGCCCCTCAGCATAGGCAGTCAGGCAAACCTGCAGTGAAGGCTCTCTTCTTTTTGACTTGGATCAAAATTTTTGATCCTTAAATTTTTGAAATGTAGGCTGGTACCCCATTACTGAGCTATTCTGAGCATTTCTGCCATGCAAATCATTGTTTTCTTCTCCTATGAGACAAAAGCAACAATCAAAGCTTTAAGAGCTGGCATAAAATAAAATGGCTGGTTGGTGCTTTGGATGGTGATGCTAACAGAGGATGAGGCTTTCAGTCTCAGCTCTTACATGCTCCTCCTTTCTTCAGTATCTGAGCGTCTTGCACACCCTAATGATCTGGTTTTATAGCTGTCTATTTTAGAAATGGGAATGTGAAAGTGGGAAAATATGTTGCAGAGCTGGAAGATGATTCCTCTTCTTGCACGTACCTCACCCAGTGCAATGCTCCCAGGGTGTCTCTTCCCATAGCTCCAACTCTTCTGCATGCAGCCCATTAGGTTATTGATTTGTACAGCATTTCCTTTAGGCTGCCATTTTTTTCCTGCATGCTTGGGATGTCTGTTTTCTCATTAACATCAACAGGAATAAACATAACTCCCCAACTTCTTTAGTTGAATTGAGAGTACAAACCAATCTCCCTGGCATCACTGGCTGCTCTGTAGGGATCAGAGTTGATATCTCTTCAATTTAGCTGTTAACTGTACTCTGAAAACAATTTCTTTTGTTTTCACTTTTCTTTTTCTTCTTAGGTTGGAACAAAATACCATTTTATTTACCACTAATATCTCCCAAAACTTAGGGAAAATTAGCAAGGTTATAAAATCTACAGTGTGTGTGGTTTGCTGTTGCAGCTGCACATTAAAGGAAAAGTAATATTAGAAAAGCATCTATAAATTAACACTCTTTGAAAAGTTCCTAGTGCCCAGCACAGTTTCTGTATGTTACAGTCAAAATATGGGCATTCCATTTTTATCACTTCAATCAATTTAAACAGTCTTGCCAGGATCTGAGGGGTCTTTGCTCCAATCTTTTTCTTTATAACATTTTGTAAACTTGTCTCTGTCCTCTGAGGGCTGGAGAAATGGGGTGCCTGAGAGATGTAGAGTCCCCCCAGTGCCTTTGCAAGGGTTGGTAAGGCTGGCTGTCCATATGGCAACCTAGCAGAAGGTCCTGCATCCTGAACAGCTCCACCATGGCTGGTCGGGCTGAAGACCATCATGCCTTCAGTAGGGATGAGATTATCTCCTCCTGGGTGTCTTTGGAGGGTTTGTGCCTTCACTGGAGAGCCTTCATCCCTGTTTCTATCCATCTCACTGGAATGAGTAATTCCCATGCTGGAATAATTGTTTATCCAAACCTCTTCAGCTCGGTTAAGGGCATACTTCAGCATGTTGCAGCATGTTGCTGCCTTCTTGCACTACTAAGAACGAAGAAGAGAAACTTCAGGCAAGTGAGAGGATTTGTGTTAACTCTGTTGCCAAGGAGTTTTTCTTAAATTCTCACCTTCCATAATATCTGAATAAAAATAATATTGCATCTATTAAATCTTCTTACTTTTTCTTCATCAACACTAGGATGAAGCAGTTACAGTCACCAGAAATGCACGAGTGAGGCAGAGATATTAGAGTTGTTCTTGTCCTTCCGTGCCCTGTCCCCTGTGTTTCTTAATCTGCATGTGCAAATTAAACTGAAATTAAACTCTTAATTTATCACCATGTTGTGGTGACAGCAGGCAGGATCAGAACACTTTAAAAACACATAGCACCACATTAACATCAGAAACAGATTCTTCCCCAGAGAGGAGAGAAGATTTTAAAGAATGCAGAAGGATGCCACAGGGCTGTAATCCCTCTCGCTGCACAGAAAACAAGTGATTGTTGTTGAAACACTTGGAGGGGGAGGTGTGTCCAATAATCTGCAGAACATATGTAGGATAAGGCTTTTCCACTGGAGATGAGAACTTGAAATAAACAACATTAGAGGAAAAAAAACAGGGCAAAAGAAAAAAGAGAGGAAAGATGTTGTATGATAATACGTCACTGTGACTGCCCAGAGAAGTGAACTGCTCCAAGGAGCATCCCTTTGGATGCAGATCATCTTTGCTAAGGAGGGCTGCAGGCTCTACCCACCTCCCCCTCCTCTGTTTGCTTGCTATGGTATGCTTTTGCAGGGCTTTGAGCAGCCTCCTTGTCCCTTTGTGGAGTACTAACAGGTATCCCAGGATATGTGAGGGCCATTTATGAAGACAGCCTGTGGTTCAGGTTTAGTAAAGCTCTTAAACACGTGCTTAAGGGATTTGCTAATTTGGATGCTGTACTCTCTGCTGGCTTCCTCCACCTCTTCTGGCTCACTGACTGTTTGGCTCTGCAAGTCAAGTGCTTTAGGATGCTCCTGCCATCAAAAGCTGGGCCCCCTCTTCTCTGCAGCATTAGAAGTGGGGCAGGCACACTAGCCTTGCCTTGACAGGTATGTCTTTTCTCTCTTAATTTGTGGTGGGAGAGGAGCTCGCTGGCCCCATGCTCATCCCAGCAGGTGGGAGCATGCTGCAGCATGTGGGGCCACAGTGGGTCATCCTGTCCTGCTCTCCGGGAGCTGACCACCCATCCCATGGACTCCACTCCAGTGCGGTCACTCCCTGCTCAGAGCAACCTCGTGTTGCAGAGGGTCCCCTACAGGGCTGTGCCTTCTCTTGGTGGCAGTGAGGAAAGGCATGGGAAAAGGCTTCACTTAAATGGTTGTGCTATAGAAACATTTCTGCCTTAAGCTTATTGCTTTTGGGGGGGGTGGGGGGGTGGGTTGCCTTTCCCATGAGGGGGGCAGGAAAGAGATTTCAAAGCCTTTGCAAATATGACAGTTTTAAAGCTTGCTCTCTGGATGAAGGCCTTAGACACCACTTTTGAATGCTGAAATCCCCAATCTTTGAGAGCACTAAAGTGATTTAAAACCCAGGGTCTGAGGGCATTGGCAGGAGTAATTCTCAGGGCTCGTAAGTCACTGTTCTTTTAAATTAAGTTCTACAGCCGTAGGATCTTTTCAATATGTTACCACCCTTGTTTCCTATATTAAACTTCACATTACAAAATCTTCTTAGATGTTTGTATTCCCACAGAGACTGGGTAAAATGGGTTTATTTTTTGCTCTTGCTATGCTTCATCCAAGAGACCCCAGCTGAGAGAAGTTGGAGATCCCCATTTGTTAGGTTTTGTCCAGTCCAGAGGTGCTCCTGCCTGCAGCAGCGACGCTCCGCAGGGAAATACAAACTTGCCAAGCTTTGCTTACCTCAGCCCAGCATGGGGTTCACCTCACTGACTTTGGAGACTGTCCAGGAGAGATGTATTGCCTGGTAGAAGCAGGACACCCATCCCTCCTGCACTGCCTGTGATTTGTGTGCCAGGCCAGGCCCCCTCAGGCTCCTTTGTGAGACAGGTGCTGGTGTTCTCCGTACAGCCACTGCTCCTTCCTTCATGGGAACAGGGCAAGAGCAGAGCCTGTGGCCATGCCAGAGCCTCTTTGGAGACATCTGTACCAACAAGCCGAGGTGCAATTATATTTGCTCTACAGGGATTGGGATGCACACAGGCTTGTGCACCCCTGTCTGAACTGTTGGTTCACTTCATGCAGACTTCCCTTGGGAGAACCTGATTTTGGGTGTTTGGAGAACGTATGCCCACAAGCTAGCACTGTGGCTCAATGTGCCTTTAAAACTGGTGTTTCAGGCCCCCATAAAGAAGTTGATAAAGAAGTCTGAAGTAGTGGGACTGTTTTGTTTGGAGGTTTTCTAATAAGATTGAGGAACTTTGTAAGGGGCAGAGTCGTGACTTCTGTTAAATCAAGCCTCAGATTTGGGTTTTCTATCAAAAAGTGCTGGGGCAGGGCAGACAATACAGGGTTAATTGCTGCAGCTGGGCACTGTTGCCCCGCACAGGGCTGCATTGGAAAAGGAGGGGGACAGAGAGAAAGCTATGCCTGAAACTATTCTGCAAACCAACATTTCTGCGAATTCACCTGCAAGAAGCAAACCACTTCAAGGGCTTCATTGAAGAAAGAAATATTTTTCCCTTAAGAAGCTTTAAAAGAAAGGGCCCTCTTGACAGAAAAGCAATCCTGGTGATTCAGCTGAGCAGGGTGAAAAAAAAAAGAAAGAAATGAAAGTGTTAGCAAAGCCTTGATTATTGGTGACAGAGGAGCATTAGCCAAGTTATAATGGATTGTCAAACTAGGCTCATGTTTGCTTAGCCTCCCAAGTTCTTTGCACTGAATCAACATCTAGCCATCTGGGATGGGAGGTGGGGGGAAGTAGGTTTTTGTTTAAAAAAAAAAGTGAAAATCAGTTGAATTTATGTTTCTATTCTAACAGAAAAAGTGTTTAAAAGGAAAACATACCTTTCAGAATGAAGCATTTGTTTTTGTTCTCTACAAGTGCTTATTTGAATTTATGTTTATTAAAGGGCTTGTAGTTAGTAAATCATGAAGGTTTCCCTTGGTAACATAAAAATAGGTGTCATTGGAAAATTTGTAGCAAGAAAATAAAACTGCCTTTTACCCACTTGGACTTCACTTGACTAGGTCAGATATTTGTAAACCTGGTTTGACTTAAAAGTACATTTCTTTAAGAAAAAAAGTACCATTAAGACAGAAATTTTCCAGGAAGACACACAGAAGTTGCAGCAACAACACCATGAATCATGTGTCCACCCAAGGACACAGCCATTCCCAAGTGGTGGTGCTTACTGACGTGGGAAACACAAAACACTTGAGTATGAAAGCAAGAACAGCTCAGGAAACAAAGA
This sequence comes from Agelaius tricolor, assembly GCF_023055355.1. Lineage (NCBI taxonomy): Eukaryota > Metazoa > Chordata > Aves > Passeriformes > Icteridae > Agelaius > Agelaius tricolor. Next base: position 21,419,863 of record NW_027269268.1, read on the forward strand.
CAGATTTTTCTGTAGCACATATAATTAAATTTTCCAGACTTGTCCTTCTGTACACTTATTCAGTCAGTTCTTACATTTAGGACCCCTTGGCTTTGATAGGCACAGCCAGGGTGACCTTTTGTCATTGTATTTGTGTGTGAAAATAACTGTGCCCAGCTTTATACCATGCTGAAACCTGTGCTGGTCAAAAGCCCAGGGGAGCAAACACACAGACAACAGCCAGCTTGAGATGGCTTTGGGTCAGGACCCTGTGCTGATGAAAAAATGAATTATACTTCTGAATGCAAAGTTTTGTCTTTGTCCTGAACCTCTCCCTAAGGGAGCTGGGAACAGTGCAGTTATTTTCACACACTGACAGGAGTGCAGACATAGGAGGAGGCAGGTACAGCCACTGGGATGAAGATTTGACTTTAGCCCTCCAGTCTCAGCCCGGGCTTCTTGAGGGCCAGAGGTTACCATGGATGACTCTGCAGCACAGCTGATAGAAATATTCCACTGAAGGTGCAGCTGATATCTTCAGAGAATTCTATGCCTGTTGGTTTTATCCAGATAACCACCAAGGTTAACTGGTGGGAGGGGTTAATCCCAAGGGATTTCCTTGACAGTCCCTATGCTACTGCATCTGTCTAATTTTGAACAGAAAATCCTGTTGGTGACTGAGTCCCAGCATTTTGTTTTGGTGTTGTATATGTGGACAGATTTAGTAACTTGCAAAATTCAGTACATCATAATCAGTTTCTGGGTCACTAAAGAGACTTGGCAAACTCTTGGTGTACTTTGTAATGTGTTTTTTTCTGCTTTAAGTCAAACCAGAGTAAGAGCCTTGACTTTGAGTGTTCTGATTTATTTCATCTGCTCTTAGAAGATATCTTTTGTTTTGTTGCACATAGGAAAATGAAGACCTTGGTGGAACATTGCACTCACAAAACAACAACAAAAAAGAAGAAACAACTATGAAACAGGAATATTTGAGGACACGGTATGTCAGTCATTTAATTTGCATTCAAATTAAACTATTTTTAAAGTACTATATTCTTTTGAATTCTGATACACTAAAAAAAAGAGGTTTATTCAGCAAGGGTTAACTTTCTCTTGTGCACAAGGATCTAATTCATTTAACTCCCAGTTGAGTTTTTAGCACACAAATGAAGTGTTATGTGGTTATGCTGGAGCACTTGGCATTGGGTGAATTTTTCCCATCGTAATGTTGACTTACCAGCCTCGTGCAGAGCCTGTCCTGTGCCTGGCTGTGCCTGTGCCTGTGTAGCAGAAGGCAGCACTGTGAGCAGCCCCAGTGTAGATGGAGCAGTGCAGCTCTGTGTGCAATGAACGTCCTGCCACCGGGGAGGACAGTGCGTTTCCCTGGGTAAATGTCCTAATCCAAGGTACTCTGCATTTTCTGAACTTCAGTGAGGAGTTCACAGGTCTTTCAGACCTGGAAAGACTAAGAAAATGCTTGTGAAATTTAAACAAAACTGAGCATCTTCACATTCTGTAGGTAGGGTCTTTGGTGCATGCAAATTGCTTTTGGTAGCTGCAGGGACTTTATGCTGTGAAGTATTTTAATGACATTCAAGACCAGGATTGCAGTTCTAATGTAAGGATCACAGAGATTCAGGGGTAATACCAAGCCTAGGCCTGTTTCGTGACACACATTTGCAGTAACTGAAGATGAAAAGTTGGTGTTTGCATGTGGCATGTTGAGTCCTACCCTTGTATATGACATAATAATAGAAATGTAAACAATTCTGTAATGACAGGGGTGTATGTGGGCTTCTTGTTGTGAAAATACGCATTATTGTAAACTAATCCCATTGAGTGAGAAGGGAGGAGACACTAATACTTCATATATCAATGCTGGGCTGGTTTTCATTTACCAGGCCTTCTTTATATTCTTTTGGCAAGGTAAAAGTCTTTGTATGGTTGAAAATATAAATTTCACCTCAGAAAAGGCTCTTTTTACAATGTCAAAATAGCATAAAAGATGCTTGGTGGAGAGAGAGCCAGACTTATTGTTTGCCTTTCCTTGGCCTTTTTTCATGAACAGCTTGTTCTGAAACTATATCAGTATATGGACTGGAGTTATAACTTGGTTTGGACTGTTCTTTTTTGGGAAGAAAGTGTTAATGTTTCCAAAAGAGAGGAACTTTCTTAGGGTGTTGAAGCAACGTAGCACTTGTCTTCTATGAAGTTCTTTATAAATGTGGAACCAGGTATTTACAGTATCTGTGCTTAGCAAATATTTCTTGATTGGGAAATTTTTGCCTACATGGTTGTCCTACAGGCATAGGAAGCCTTTAAAGATATTATGTTTAAAAAAAACCCAAGATTGTAGTTTGTGAAATGAATAGAAATCTTTCTTCTGGTTAAATTTTCAGTTCTGAAAGTTAAATAATTATGACAAGGTGGTGTTAGGTTATAGGTTGGACTCAAAAATGTCATAGGTATTTTCCAGCCTAGTTGATTCTGTGAAGATAGTTTTTTGTGAGGGTTTTAGAGTGGGTCCCATGTCCATTGCATATTCATTTGAATACTCAGTAAACTGAATTTAGCCTGAAAACCTATCCAGTGTGATGGGGTTTTAATTCTCAGTGGTAACATTGCATGCAGGTGTAAAGTAAATGAAGGGAATAAGTAAAAAGTAAATGAAGGGAGTAAAAATTACATCTGTTTTTGACCAGACAGTTCTGTGTTTACAGCTAGTCACTCATCATACTTGCATTTTCATGTGTTTTGTTTTCAGTGTTAACTTAAAAGAATATGAATCATGCAGAGAGCAAAGATTGAGGTAATTTTCCTGAATATTTTACTGTAGGATTCACTGACCACTTGCCCTCAGCAGTATGAAAATCTTCTCATTACCTTTAGGCTGTTGTGTTGTGAAAGGCTGCAGTATAACGTGTGCATCCTGCATCCTGATTTCTCCATGGAGTAATCCAAAAAGTCCTTGAAAATGTAGAATGCTCCCTTTTAAATGTCACAGTACTTTGGAGTCACTGTCTGCTTAATAAATCTCTGTCCATCCCCCCTTACTGATAAATTATCAGTGTTTGACATAGAAGTACACTTTAACTATTTTTGATTTCAGTATTAGGCTATGGATGATGATTTGGAGTGATGCTTTGGATCTGGAGAAAAAAAAAGGGAATAGAAAATGCTTTGACTTTGGTCATTATCAGTGTTATATGGCAATATTCACCTGCTTCAAGATTTTGCTGTAGAGTGGAAATTAAGTCTTTGCTAAGTGGGAAAATGTTCCTGAATTATGGAAGGTCAAAACCTGTTAGAAAAATGAATGGCAGCAAGCAGCCTGACGTTAAATTACACTGTTGATGGGGAGGAGGATGCATCTAGTTTTCCTTCTCTAAAAGCTAACTGCAAACCCATGTGCTATTTTAGCCACTAAAAGCTTCTCTGAGCACAGCTTGTCATAGAATTATTCTTACTTTCATTTCAAGCTGCATTCTCTTCTGAAAAAGACTTATATGTAGATGAACCTGCTTGGCAAGGGGTACTTACACCCAGATCCATCAGTAACTTCAGTGCTCAGCATCTCTACATCTGACTAGTAAGCTTCTAGCACAGGAAACAGAAAAAAGAAACCCACCTTAGAGACTTAAGTTCCATATTCAGTGAATAAACGGAAATCAGTGTATGAGAATGGGATAGGTTATTGCAAAATGTTGTCCATAAATGTCAGTAATGAGAATTGCTAAGAACTACAAAGAAATAACATAACCACAAACCATGTAGTAGATGGAAAACAGAGATGCTCCATAGACATATCCAGAAGGCTTAGATTTTGGAACAAACTTTGTTGGGGAGTTGCCGAGTTGCTGACACTGAGGTCTTTCAAGAAGAGATTAGACAGAATCTAGAAGGGACAGTCTGGGCACATTGAAGCTTGATTCAAAAAAAAGGCAGCAGACATTTAATGGGATGAAATCACAGAAATATCATGCTGGAAAAGATTTCAAAAGATTAACTTCTTTGGTCCTGCTATGGACATACCAACAACATGATTGCAATAATGATTGGCTCTGGCTATTTTGTGAACATGCTGATATTGGAAATCCACGAGCAATTCAAAATAATTGGGATGTTTTTGAAACCAAATGTTGATTTTTTTTTCTTCTGAGCTAGAAGATTAATACACTATGAATTAGTGGTAAACCCCTTGCTGTATTGCACCTAGTGACTTTTGGTGTCTCTAAACTGGGGAGGAGAACATTGTCTTCATGAACTATTGTGTAAACAATAAGTATTAACATACATAAAAAAAATTACCAAACTTATGTCTACAAATGGTATAATTGGAGGCTAGACTGTCCTCAGCTAGTTGTATGAACAGAATGTCCTCTTGCATCCCTTTTAAAAGTTGTGTATTTATTTTTCAGCTGTATGCTTCAGATGAGTTCCACATGTACTCCAGATTTAACAAATTTATCATTGGTGCCTTATTATCACTTGAAATTGCTTCACAGTTAGGTCAGATCCAGAATTCTCATTTGTTTTTCATAGCATGGATCACATTTTAAGACCAAGTGTCTTGTGTATCTCTTCTCTTCCCATTCTGCAGTTGTGAAACACCCTTGTGGTATGGATAGTTATTACATCCATGGAAAAGTGAAGTTAGGAAAGTATTTCATGCAACTTTGACTTCATAACAGTTCAACATCTGGGACTGGGGAGAGCCAGCATTTTGTGACTGTCCAGTTCTCCATTTCTGAGGCCATTTCTGAGAACATCTGACAATGTTATTTTATAGTGTTTGACTTCTAACTTGTCTGTCTGAATACATTATTGGTTGTTTCTAAGGATTCTGCCTTCCCTGAGTGCTCTATCACTTTTCCATCTCTCTTGTGTTCTCTGCTGACAAGGCCAAAGCTAGAAAGCAGTGTGAAAGGCAGCACGCTCCAAGTCACAGGTTACTGAGACTGTGTCTGAGTTCAGGGGCAAGAGGAGAGAGTCCACAGGCCAGTGCAGTCTTTAACTCCAGGAAACTGGAAGAAGGTCTGGTCAAGTATTCCTCCCTATCTCTGCTTTTTGAAAAAAGATTTAATTTCCAGCCAAACACCTACCTCTAAGGAAACTGGTTGTTTTTTCTGGAAATTACCAGTACAGAGCTGGTGCTGTAGCTCTGCCTGTACTGGGTCCTGCTTGCACCCCAAGAGAGTTGTTGGTGAGAGAAGATGGAGTACATCCCAGGAGAAGTCTTCAGGGCATCCTTCCACTGAGAGACTTCAGGCTGGCTACAGCTGTATTGTGCAGCCCCAGAGGATTTTCAGGGGTGTGTAGGGACCTCCCTCTTCCTTTCCATACAGGGTATTCTAGTGGGTTCTCCACTCTTTTGAAGATGATTAACAACATGAGAGACTCCCTCCATGCCCACTTAGGGCCATTTTCTGGCTCTGCTCAATAAAATAGGCTAGCCAGGATGAATGTATTTTAATAAGCCAATTTAACCTATGGGGTTTGTATGCATTTAATATTTCTCTCCCTTTTTCCTCATGAAGAGGTGCTGCCTGCTCATTGTTTGTAATTAGAAAGACTCTTTGAGGATGGCTTAAGGGATTAAACTGACCGAGTTTATTTTGTTTGGTCATTAGGATTGTTCAGAACACAATATAGATGTGAACGTTACCAATCCAAAATGAGTGTTCTGTTGAAATGATTACAACAATGGCAATTGAGTAAGCTCTGCCAGATATATTACTGCATTTTTATTTTTACACACTTATTTACAGTACAGCCATTGTCACAGATAGGTTGCAGGACTGGGTGGATGACTGGTCTGGCCCCAGAGGGCATTTCTCATGTGCCTGCCTTGTTGAAACCCTCAGAGGCTAAAGAGCATTCCTGCATGGCTTGTACCAGGGCATCCCAAAGCAAAGATGTGCTGCCAGCTCTACTTCAGCATATAGCAGCTGGGAGCACCACCATGCCCCTATCAGGTGAGGCTTCTCTCATAGGAATACATTTCACAAGCATACATTGAAATATAAATTGAAATATAAAACATTATGGACTCTGGCTAAAAATACACCATTTTGACCAATATGATACAGAGGTTGTATTGGGATGTCAATGTTTCATAAAATCCCTATAGGAGCTCCCTCAGTCTTTCATAAAATCCCTATAGGAGCTAAAAGTAAAGGTTCTCTTGGAAGCGTGATGGGTGGGGAAAAAGCATTCTACATTTCAGCTGTTCTTTAATGTGGATATTATGGGAGGAGATGCCATTGTCAGGTAGAAGGTTCTTAGAAGGCCAAACGCACTGTGAAAATCTGTTTCAGTACTAACATGGAAGCATGAATTTAGTTGCTCAGTGGTTACTCACCAGTTTTGAAAAAAACAAAGAAATTGTTTCCAGGTTCAAATTAGACAAAACATTGTGAGCTCTGTGACACACTGGACCTCAATTTTATGGCAAGAACTTCCAGTTTCTTTGGCAGTTCAAAGCAGAGCTCTACAGTGCACTGAAAGTTTTGTGGCAGCTTCATAAACATTCCCAAACTCTGCAATATATCGAGCAGTGAGCAATTTGATTGCACATATTAAGTAGATTGAAATTGCTCCTTGGATATAGATTAAATGAGGCTTGATCTGGGGTTTTGGCATGGTGAAGATGGAAGGAGCTTGAAACAGAGAAAGGAAGATCTTCTGTGTACATTGAAGCCAGAGGATTTGGAAGAGGGGTTTTGGGGATTTAATGAATACAAGCTCCCCCTATTTTTTCTACATTTGTTGTGAGGACTAGTTTTGTCTGCTGGATGATGGGTGGGCAGGAAGTGTAGGGTGTATTCTGGGTGAGCTGGAAGATGAGTGAGTGCAGAAACAAGAGGCTGGGCCCAGCATGCCAGATCCAGACAGGGCTGTTCTACTTGGATGGATCTCTTCTGGGATGTTGCAGCACATAAGGTAAGGTAGCCATTGGAACAGTTTCTGGGCAGTGTTTGCTAACATAGATACTCAAAATGACAAGTCTGTTGAAAGCTGAAATACGTATTGAAATGGTTTTCTTCTCTCTTTTGGACCAAGTGGGTTTTTTAGATGATAACTGGAGTATTAACCAGTGCAATTCCAGGGCAAAGAACTTTCAAATTTGATTATTTCTAAATATTGGGAACTTTCTGTCATGTGATTCAGTGCCGTCAATGGCTTATCTGAACCTTTTGTTGGGGTCTGTAACTGGAGACAAGACCATTTTCAAACTCAATATATTTCACCTGATTAGAAGCAGGGTTCAAAAATTTCTCCTCTTCTCCACAGTCAAATAAGGAGGGGATGAAGATAAAACTAGTCCAAGTATTATCTCAAACTAAAGAATACTTTGCCTTTTGTTTGATAATGAGACTGTGTTTTGTAAGGCAGACTATGGGAACAAAGGTAGTCAGGAGTAACTGTGGAAGTGCAAATAAGTATGTCTGCAATTGAAGAGTAGCTGGATAATATCCATCTCATAATAGTCCAAGATATGGCAGAGGAAATTGCAAGTCTGGTAGAAAGGATTTTTCATAACCTGTGAAGTCCAGCACTTTATGTTTGGAGGATAATGCCTGTAGCACCCACTGTTACAGAAAGCAAAAAATGATCTGGGCAGCTCATTAGTGTCACCTCAGTTGTGTGTAGAGATTTGAAACAATAGAGAACAAAGAAAGGCAAGTGGAGAATGTAAAAATTAAAAGCAACAGGAGTTTTTCAAAAGTGAATTGTACCAGGTTAGATGATGTTTCTCTTTTACAAGGTAATTCCTCTGCAAAGGAAGTGAAATGTTGAGATTCAATATAGCAGGGCTTCAGTGCCACTGAGCTGTGTAGGAGTCTGAAAGAACCTGAGGGAGATGGGAATTTGTAGGCAGACTCTCAAGTGGTAGAGAACAGTTTTAAGAAGAGGGCACAGAGTTGCCCCCTGAAAGGGCAAGGGTTGAGCTGGAGCCACGGTGTTCCTCCTGTAGCAGCTGGAAAGTGTTCCTGTTTAGTTGTGCCATTGATAACTTTGTCACCAGATGTCACAGCATGCTAAAGCACAGGCTGAGGATGCCAGCTGGGCAGTGTTGTTCCCTGCTGAAAGAAGGTTGGAGTAATATCCTGGCAAAACCAGATGGACCTTCAGGATGGTGTGTGAGCAGTTGGACAAAGTTGGACAGCAAGGCAAAGGGCAGGGGGAAGGAAGCTAACACCTCAGTACACATTCTTTCGATGAGACATCCTAACATAACCTCCTACGATGAATAACAGCTGCTTGCTTTATTAAAGAGATTTAATTAGGTTATCCCAAGCTACTGTTTCTCATACTGTGTCAACCGAGTTTCATGTAGAGTTGGCTGGAGTTACTCCAACAGTTAGAGGTGGATCAGGCAATTTGTTCTGGGTACGCTTGCTTTTTGTTCTGCAGAAGTTAAAGGTGCTTCCTAAAAAACACATTTTCTAAGAATTAATATATCTAGGTGTTTGGAGGGTAGTTTAATATACACTGGTAAAAATATTTCAATATTAAAAAACACAATAATCTTATCTATATGCATACATGCTGGATTTATATAGTCTAGCTAGTATTTTTTAAAGTTAAATAGAATGATGATAAGGCATTTAATAAATATTATCATGTCTCTATTCGCAGCTCTAGCACAGGAGGTTTTTAGAGGTAGATTGTTGAGACCTACTTTGCAGTGACTATGACAAGTTAGTGTTGGGCTGGGGAATCACTCTAGAGAAAGTTTTTGAACTTGGGTCAGTTTAATTAACTTACAATTCCAAATAAATGTGTCAGCCTATGTGGCATATGTTTCAGAAAGCCCAATCAGCCAGTTTATACTGACTCTGGGAGTAGATATACAAATTAAAAAAAAAAAAAAAGAACAGATTTAGGTGCTGAACATCAGGCATCTGATACTACTTTTTATCTGTCTTGCTTTAGTTTCTTCTTAATGTGATATCCCAAGTTGCAAACCAAGATTATCTTGACTTTTTCCTTTGCTTTTTTCAACACAAAATTCTTGCTGGCTTCCATTCAGCAGTGCTTTGGACAGAGCTAGGGCTGAGAATAGAATGATTAAGCCTCGGTCAGAACCTCTCTTGCTTCTTTGTGACTTCCAGAACTCCATTCTGAGTCACTCAGATGCACCTCCAGCACCAGGAAATTAATCATCTGCTGACAGAGGGAGAGTGAAAAGTCATTAGTTTTATAGGAGCTTTTCCCTCTTGAAATTCCATTGCTGTTTGACTCTTTCTGAGAGATGATGTTGAAACTGAGGATAAATTCAGTTTTAGCATTTTCATATTCTTTGCAGTCACTGCCAGGAAAAGCGCTCAAGTCTTATGCAATAATGGCCTGGACTCCTTTCAACGTTTGCTGTGGTCGTCACGGCACTGTCATGATCTCAGCTCCATACATCCCGAGTGCTGGATGCAATCTGCTTGGGGAGGCTGCTCTGCACAGGGCTGAAACTTCAGAAGCAGTCACAGAATCATAGAAAGCCCTGAGCTGGAAGGGACCCACATGGATCATCAAGTCCAGCTCCTGGCCCTGCACAGAACCATCCCCAAGAGTCACACCATGTGCCTGAGGGTGTTGTCCAAACACTTTGTGAACTCTGTCAGGCTTGGAGCTGTGACCACTCCCCTCTGAAGCCTGTTCCAGAGTACAACCACCCTGTGGCTGTGAAACCTTAAACTAATACCCAGCCTCCCCTGACACAGCTTCATGCCCTGCCCTCAGGTCCAGTCTGAGTGTTGTATTTGCAGGAACCCTCCCATGTGGCGCTGGTCCAGAAGGATGGAGTGGCTCTATGTGCAGCACAGGCACGGCACAGGCACAGCAGTGTTCCCACCCCTGGGCTGCCCCTCCTGGCACTGTGGCAGCCTCGCCCAGCAAACAGCAAACAGTGCTGCAGGCTGTGGGCCCCCGATGCAGCAGCCCACAAAGGCTTGCTCATGTGCCTTCACGTAGCACAGCCTTCCTTTCCACCCAGTGTCTTGGTGCTCCTGTTGATCCTTTTGTATACGTGGGCTTTTGGTATCCCCACAGCTCCTGGGAGATGCAGATGGCAAGAAGCAGGCTCTTCTTATATGTGTCCCCCTCTATTGTTTAGAGCACCATCTAAGCACCTGACTGGTTTTATTTTAATGTAGACACATACACAGTGTGATTCAGAATTCACCTTTGACTCTCCAGTTTTTAGGGAAGGCTGCCTTGTGCAATAATTTTCAAGAAGTTGCAGTGGCTTTCCCATTCCCCTCAGACTGCTCATTCCAGAAGGAGATGGTGTTGGCTAATGGCTGGAACATTGTAGCCTTGTCACCTTGTTTATAGCACCTCTCTCTTGCTATCCGTATGACCTACAGCAGGGCGGCTAAGCTGTTTCTTTATCATTTTTACTGTCTGTGAAAGAAGGTTAAAAAACCACCAACTCTGTGGGACGCTGTAAAGCTTTAATGGCTCAAAAGTACTTTGAAATGATCAGGTAAACAATTGCAAATAAATGCTCAGACAGTTATTCAAATTCTCTAATTCTCTTCTGACGCATGATGTCTGGCTACTTTGAAGTGTCCTTTCTGTGTTTGTTTGGGGTTTTTTAGTAGCTAAATTGCCTTAGCATGGAGAAACAAGAATAGTTCGTGCAAACACAAAACCCCTGAAAATGGAAAGAAACAGTGCTTGTATGAGACAGGAAAAGAATGACTCAGTAATTAGTTTTTGGAAGAGAGCATTTGATAGGGAAAGTGGATAAATTTAAAGGTCAGTCTTGGTTACAAAATAATATTCAGATTACTTAATATAAGACCAATTTTTCTGTTGTTTCATCCCTATGAGGCAAAATGCTTGCAGTTATTTAGGCAGCAGACTCTTCCCTTAAGAAATTCAAGCAATGCAAAGGATATTTGCCTCTCCCTCATTGAAAGCATATTTCCACAACCTCTCACCTCTCTCTCCAACCTCAGGGTTACTACATGGAAAATATAATGAGAAGGAAACTTAATATAGTCTTTGTCTTCAAACTTGTAGAATTGTGTTACCCAAAGGAATCAGTACTTTGTGATTTATGACTCCTCTATTTTGTTATGAAGAAATGTTAGACATCTTTAATAGGTTAAATATCATGTTATCCAAGTTTGGCTGCTGATTGCAACATGCTCGCCCTTTATTCCCTGGAAGAATTTGCTGAATACCTTTCTGTAACTTTCCACATTGCTATCAGCTTTGCAGTGCAGTGCCTTATTTGTATAATGGGAAGCTTTTCCAGTTGTCTGGGTAATTGTACCATCTGAGGGATATTACCCTGCTTTGTAGCATGCAGATTCTTCTGATTGGTTTCCTATGTTAATAAAGCCTTTCATTTTTCTATTAAGAAATCTCCAAACCTGATTTAAGCTAAATGCATAGTATGTTCTTCTCTTCTCAGAGGGGTCCCACACAGCCCTTGACTGCACTTCCATTAACACCAAGAAAAATTCCTTTTCTGCTTGAAAGGGAGTAAGTGATAAAGTGCTAAAGTGCTGTTGGGGTGTTGGTGATAGTATCAAGCTGCACAGCATTTTTAACAGATAATACTGAAACATGAGGCAAACCTACCAAAAAAAAAAAAAAAAAAGGAAAAAGAAAAAAGAGAGAGAAAAGACTCAAAATAATTTAAACTGAAATGTTGTGTAAGCCAATGACAGGACACCAAGCCAGGAATCAAACAGGTCTGTGCTCTGCTCTCCCTTTTGCCTGGAAATCATGTTCCAAGTCAACAGTTTAGCCAGGATATAAACCAACTTTTTTCTTGGGAGACAAGGAGTGAAGCTCTAAGTACTGCAACTGGTTGACTGTGGGAATGTTGCCTGATTGTCTCAAGGTGCAAAGTTTTTAAGTGTTATCTTTACATTATGTCTAATTTAAAATACAAAACTGACTGGTAAAAAGAACATTTGCTGCTCGGTCATGCCACTTCCTTCAAATTTCTTTTCAATTTGCATTTGGTTATTAGAGCAAAAATTAATATTTTTAGAAGTTTGGGGTGAAAAAAAACCCCAAAATAATCACCAGGATAGTACTATATTACTGAATCATAACTTTGCTCTTCCAGGAGAGCTCGTGGCAAGAAACGGACGTATTACTCCAGGGAGATGGCAGTGGGAAGCCTTTCCCCTTTCCTTCATCTCATGGAAACGCACTTCTGTATGGATGGTAGGTGTCACTTTCTGCAAGAAGGAAAGAAGTCACCTGAACAGAGAGCTGAGCTGAAGCCTGGTCTGAGAGCATATGGGTTCTGTGCAGCCTGTCGGCCTTAGTCCTGGAGGAAGATGTGTAAGCTTGAGCCTTCACAGCTGATTTCTTCAGATTCTTCCACAAATGAAGATTCTACTGCTCAGAAATTGGAGGTCTAAAAAGTCTGCTTCCTTTTGCGTACTCTGAATAAGTGATCTCTTGCTTTTCAAGAGCATGGTGACTTGTCATTCCAGTATGGTAAAACATGCTGTTGCTTTTCTCTAAAGGTTGTAAAAAACTACAGTGACCTAAAAGCCCAGAAGGTGACAAGTCCTATGAAAATGAAAAGATGAAAACAATAGAGTATTGCAAATCTCCTTTTGTTTAGTTGAGAAAACATGTTTAGGAGCCAGAGGGTGCTGCAGTTGTACTGGAGGCTTAGATTGCAAGAACAGGAGTTGTACAAATTTACAGAAACTTTCAGCATGTGCTTTTGTCCCATTGGAACAGCTGCTGGTATATGTGTTGAACGGGGATTGGATTATACCTGTTCTCTAAATTAAGTACATGCTTAACTGCCTAGTTTGATCAGGGTCTTAGTGGCCTGGATATGATGAGAAGTACCTCAGATCCAAGGGTGTGCAAACAAGCTAGAGAATTATATTAAGAAATCTGAATTTAGGATACAACAGATTAAAATTCCTCTGAAAAAAGTTATGCAGAGAACAAGTAAAAAATGAATGTGACTTCACAAGGGACCACTCAAAAAACCTGAGGTTAGCAAATGAACTCTGGAAATGGAAAACAGAGGTGGCAGCTACGCAAGAACATAATCTAAGTTACTGCTAGCAGGAAAAAAATGAGAGTTAAGAGCCATGATGAGTTAAAACTGGGCAAGGCAAAGCAATTCAGGGATGAGGAGGGGCATTTATAAGCATTTTAATGGTACCATGTGCAAACGTGAAATGGCCTGATAATCACTGAGAGGAAAGTAACCCAAAACCTTCCACACTGCAGATACTGAATTTGCTTTTCAAGCTATGCTAGCAGCCAGATAGGGGTTTCAAGTAAAGTATCTACTGATCAAAACAGAAGAAAGATATCTCAAAACCGGAGTGCTTAAAAATCAGCAGATGGGAGTGTGTGCATCAGACAGTCTCCAGTTTATAAATAAACAGGCAATAGGGAAAATCATGGGTAAAAAAAATGAACAATACTTCTACTTTCTTGAAGCTTGGGACCCCTGAAAATTTCATCCAAAAAATGTCACTCCTGCCAAGGCTGGTACAGCCTTCCAAGATACTCTTCTGCCTAGCATGGCTATAGCAACAAAATGAGTCACAAGTTGCTGTGGGGAAATTGTTTTTTGACCACTTGGAATATGTGTCAGTGAACCACTTGTGACAGCATCTATGGCATTCACATCTCTGAACTCACAAAGCCCTCTGAAGCATCCCTGGGATCCCACACTGAATCTCCATCCAGTTGTCTAGTTGTTTGCCATCTCTTATGTGGCCATCGGCATGACAGCATTTTTCAGATTAATAAAAAAAGGATGTGACGACCAGTTGGAAGGGCAAAACTTGGTGTGTATAATCCTGTGGCCACCAAAAGTAACAGTGAAACATGGTCTCTGTGTAGTTTTTATGCTCATGGCTTCAATGGAAATGTGTGTCCTGGTGTTTCTTCACCTTTCTCTGTTCTTTAAGGAGTCTTCAGGCATGGCAATACAAAGACAGCCACACATCCACCCACCACCAGTGAATGAGGGAGCTGGAAGCTCTGGGACAAGGAGATGGCCTAAAGACTAAAAAGAAGGCGGGTGAGGCTGGAAGTGCCATGGCAGGGAGGACACAAGGAGGAGTAGGCTGGGCAGAGAGGAGATGTGGGTAGGGTGTGTTGGGTCTCCAGTTCAGATTGGGTTGGGAGCCGTGGTGATGTTCCTCAGGATCTAAATCCAGCACTGCTGGCATGGGGAGGCCTGAGGGGGCCTGGCCAAGGAGGTGGAAGGGACAGACCTTGATGAAAACAAGCTGAAGTACAGCATGTTGAGGCAAGGCTGTGAGAGAGACCCACAACTGCCTTAAGGATCTGCAAACCAGTGAGATTTCTGAGTTCACAATTTCTCTGCTGCCAGCAGATGCCTGGAAATTAGCATGTCCACACTCCAGGAGAGCTCTGACAACCTACTCAGACCACTCTTTGCTTCTCCTTGCTCAGATGCAGAAGGCTGGCAATGGTGTAGGCAGTGGAGATCAAGATGATTTGCTGCCACTGCTCATTAGGTAGTGCCATCCACCCTGTGTGTTGAGACACAGAAAAATGTACTGCTTGGTAATGGCATTCAGGCCCCATGTGTCCCTGGAAGTTGTACTTGCAAGGTCTAAAATGAAACAGCATGGATGATTTTAGTTCTGGGTTTCTTCAGCAGTATTTTGGGAGAAACCTTAATATCCTGTTTTGAACAGAATTTCTGTGCCTAATTTCCTGGCTTTACTTCCCTACCACACTCTTTCTGCAGGCTACTTGAGTGGAAATGTTTCCTCCTGAACTTCCTCCTTCCAGCTGTACCACTCTGCTTTAGAGTATGATGGATTCTTCCTTCTCAGCACCTGAGTCCAGCAAGAAGCACCAGGAGACAAGGCAGGTGTGTGGTGTTGTGTGTCAGCTGTGCCCAGCATGGGCAGCAGCCCTGAGCAAGCACAAGGTGGGCCTGGGACAGGGCATCCCTTAGTATCTGTAATCCATACTGTTTCATAGGTTTTCCATTCATTATACCTCAGGCAGATTTGTAACATGGGAGAAGGTAGGAGTAGGATAAGTAGGATAAATGGGAGTATTTCAGCTATAGATATATTAACTTAAGTAAGCAGGTGTCTCTTGTAAAATGCCAGTAAATGAGAATGTGTTATGTAAAGCCTGATGTTCTTACCATGTACACTAATATCAGAGAAGGGCCACCTATGAATATTTGTGGAACCAGAAAGTACAGGGTGTATAAATTCAGGCTCTGCTGTGTAACATGCTGCTTCCATGGGCTTTTGTTTCCGCATCACCACTCAGTCTTAGGAGTGAGCATATGGCCAAAAATTAATTTAAGAAATCGAGGAGTTCATGGCTATGCAGCATGGGGCAGCACATTGGTGGGGACAGCAGCTCTTGGTTACTCCCCATTTTGGTCTCACCCTGCAGTGTGTGGGCCCTTCAGCTCACATCCCACCACTAGGCAGAAATGGCTTCTGGTTCTCTGCTGCAGCACTCAGTCATCTCTGTGAAATGCAGGTCCTGGAGCCTGTAAAATATAACCCTGGGTTTTACACATTGCTGAGAGGTTTATGAGGCCATCTGTCTTGAACCAATGACATGGCACAAAGTTGTTTCTTCACAAATTAGGCAATATTTCCATAAATATAACTTGTGGTATGAGTTTCTGCATTTTGTTATTTATCTGTTCTGGTGAATAATGGAAATAATTTTATATAAGTGACAGTAGAGGAAAAATTCAATGCCATGAATTAAGAATAGTTTTCAGTTTCTTTCAGTGTGCATACTGAAATGCTGTTGTCTAGAGTTTGCAAATTTTGGATTGTAATTTGAAGCTCTTAGCAGCGTGTTTACATGCTGTCTGTCTACCTACCTACCTACCTACCTACCTATTCATCTCCAGGAGCCAAAGCAAAGCTCATCTTGTTGCTGCTGATCTCGCTTCATTTTTTATTTGACTTTGATCTGTTTAGAATATCTTTGGGCTCTCCTTTTGCCCAGAGAGGAGTGTTTAAAGGACTTTAGGAATATGATATAAAATTTATTAAATAAATCCTGAGAGGTAGAGGAGTATGGTTCTTCCAGTTATGATTAAGGAACTGATATGTTTATGTAGAAATAAATGGGATTCAGGTGCTAAATAGTTTCCAGAGTTGGCCTGAGAGGTTTTAGGCAATTGGGACTGGCTGATATGCATGTTGAAAAGCATTGCAGGAAAGCTGTGTGAGCAATGTGTTTTGAAATGTGATACTAAAAACTCATCCAAGGACCAACGTTCAACACTGCAAACATTATCGCATTCCTATTTTAACAGTTCAACAGACATTGTGGTTCTATTTGGAATTTTATATTTGGCTTTCTCTTTGGTTGGTGTTATCTTGTGCTGTCTTAAAAACTGTCAGCTTAGTAAGTAATTAATTCACTCAGCATGAGTTGATTTTACAGTGATAGAAGTATCAACAAGGGCTTTTCTGCCAAGACTGTGATGGTGTTAGATGCTGTCTAACTCTCTGGGTGAAAGTATGTGTCACAGCAAACTGAAAAACTGGGATCTAAAGGTAAAATTTGAATATGCACGGAAGCATCTAGAAAGCAACTTTTTCCAGACATGCTGGATATTTTTCAAGTATATGTCATACAGAGAGACATATTTATCTCTTGAAAACCATGCACATATTACTGAGTTTATCAGTTGACTTGGTCGTGTATTTGTGAGAAGAGATTGATCTACAGGTTAATTATTTCATGGTTACTTAATGTTCATTGATAATCGCTAAAAGACCAGGAAAGAGGTGAAGTTTTGTACCCTAGGGCAAGAGCACAGGACATGCCTAGAACAAGGTAGAAAATGCACCAGCTTAGAAATGAAAGCAGCCATAATAATAACAAAATGTCAGGGTGCTAACATCTTGTGGCAGTATTAAGAAACAACCTAAATCAAGACCAAATATTGGTGTTTTTTCATATAAGATAATGCACGTGATAAAACTTTTTTTCCTGTTGTTCATTTTTATTGAGCAGTTGAATTTCTCAGGAGAAAGAAGTGCATGGGGATTTTGGCATTGGTGTGCCAATTTATTTTGTTGATCCAGTTATAAGTGCAGTGCAAAACTGTGTTAAAAAGCTGAAGGGACCAGCTCATGGAAAACATGTAACTGATTCCTTGTGAAGGTTGGCTCTTCCAGGCAGGACCAACACAGCTCGCAGGGATATAAATGTGCAGCATTGAGCCATCAAAAAGTTAAGGGATTCCTGAGAGCAGCTCAGCCTTCAGCAATCTGCATACTAAATAATCCAAAACTCTTGGGTTTGCAAAAGCTACTTTTTAAAATTGGTCTCATTAACTCTCTTTATTTGCATACCTCAAAAAATACTTGTTTTACGTGAAGAAGATGTTAACAGAGGTTCTCTTCTTTGCTGATTACAGATTTATGATTTTGGATATATGTTACAATACTTTGTGGTTTTCTATTTTTGGGTTTTTGGCTTAACTCAGGCCAATCAACTCAGTCTCTTGAGGTAACAGAGGAACTACAAAATATCACTTAACAGCAAGCAAAATGAGTGCTATACAATACCATGGGTGGATGATTTTAGTGAGTTCCCATCTATGAATTCATCAGACTTCTTGGAAGCAAATCAACTTTGTCCTGAAAATAAAAGCAAGTGTCCACAAAGGGCATCAAATCTCCCTAATCTGGCAATTTTAATTTCATTTTTATATTTTTAATAAATGTTCACAGAGTAATAGTGATTGAGTTCCTTTATACTTCAGACTATAAATTTCTCAGTGAGCCATTCTCTGGCGGTGTTACAGAATGGGTTTATTTTAATTGAAAACCATGCTGGGAAGCGTGGGATGTTTATATGCTTAATTCAGATTTTCTGCCTGCGAGGAGCCACCATATCCTCAGCATAACCTTTTGCCTTTCTCATTCCCCATCCCTGTGCTGGGCTGCCCTCCTGGAGGTGCTTTCCCATGCATGGGGAAGCAAGGATGGCCATCCCTGCAGCCATAGTTCCTTCTGCTCACCCCGACATGGCTGTTCCCCCTGGCTGGTGCACCCCAGAGTCTCTCAGCTGTTTTCCTTGCCATCCCACTGTGCTCTTCGGGGCTGTCTGCCTCATTGGGCTCCTGCAGCCCAGCTTTGTGCTACTGTTTGAATGTACAGGGGCAAGCCTGAGTGTCAAGGCTAAGAAGTGTCAGGAGCATAAAGAAAAAGTTAGAGGGATCTCTGTACAGCAACATGCAGCCTGAAAAGTCATAGAGATATGTCAGAATGCTTGTTTCTACGCTAGGAACGACTAGCATATACAGAAGAAGGAAAAATTTCAACCTTTAAAGAAAAAAAGGTATCCCAGCAGTAGGAATATTTCAATCTGCACATTGATATTTTTTTACAAGCTGGCATTTGTAAGCAGTATTTCTGACAGATTATTGAAATCTCATCTCTCATTGCACATCCTAGCTCTGCTCCTGAGCTCCTTTTCTGCCTGACGTGCTTGTGGGTCAGCAGTGCTGAGCAGCTGGGGATGCTCCTGCTGCACCAGGCTTTGTTTTGGTCTCAATGCCCTCCAATGCCATGAAGGAGAAGCCCACCTGCCCCCTCCTCTGGGGTGGTGTCCCTTGGTGTGCAGGCAGGTCCTGTGGGCAGGGTCCATCTTCCACTGCTGGCCATGTGCTCTCTGGGGCTGGCACTGGGCAGCCCCATTCCAATGCCAGCAGGATGGGGATTGTGACAGCCGGGTACCAGGAGCGGTATGGAGAGAGCTTATCATGCTGCTAGGAGGAATTTCAGACTTGGTTTTGCTGTGATTAGTTATGAAAGTAAAGCAAAACTAAGCAGGTTATTGGCAGGAAGGAAAACAAGTCCACGCTGAGGGTTGCTGTGCCTAGAGTCCCAGGGGCTGAATTCCCAAATGCTCCTGACTCCACAGGGCTACCACTGGCCCCTGGTGCCTGCATGGCTCAGGAGCTTATGGTATTTCTAGCTGAGCACCAGGACTTCCCTGGGACTTGGGAAAATGTCTTCTTCTTGCTGAGATGGAAAATAACTGGGATAGCCCTTCAGTTGTGATCATCTGGACAATACCTCATTCCCTCTGGCGGGGGGAGCAGGGCCACAATATGCCCCATGGGGCCCAGATGCTGGGCAAGCAGCCCCCCCTGCCAAGGTGGCGAGTGCCCAGCCAAAAGGAGACCACTTCATTGACTGACCAGAGTTCAGTGTGGCCCCTGTTGGGTTTCCTATACTTAGAAAGGTCCTGGGTCACAAATAAATCCATGTGGAGGGAGGCAGATCACTGTGAAGTGATCCGAGGGGCTTCAGAGACGAGCAGGATGCTGCTGAGCCCTGCTGCTCCTTGCTGGGAGCCAGCAGCCACCTCAAGCAGTAAGTGCCTTCTGCAAGTACTTACAGAAAGGTACAAATGGAAAGCTGGTGTATGTAATCAGGAAACCCAATATATCAGGTGGAAACCACCAACCTCAGTTATAACCCAAGCTGGATTTCTGTTACACAAAGAGTTTTTAAATTATGGAGCCATTTCCAAAGTCAGTAGTAAAAAGTGCTGCATATCATCTGAAGAGAAGATAGACAAATTTATGGAAAATGAGGAAACCTGATACACAACCACTGGCTGGATTTATGTGGTTGGGAATAGATGCTGAGATATCAATGTATTGTATGATGTCTGTATTACTTACTGTCACAAATGCAGGTTTTGATGAACCATTGCTTCTGGCTCTGACATACCTATGCTTTTGTAAAAAACAATTGCTTCCATAATACAGGAAGCAACAATGGAATGATAAAATCTTTGTATATTGGAAACAAGCATTCTGTATGAAACTTGTGGTTTGCTGTCCATTTTGTAAGACTTAATCTTCCCTCTACAGCAGGGATTTTTTGGCAGCTCTGGTGATTCCACATTATGTTTGTGTATATTTTGCTGTAGGGTATAACCTCATTTTTGTTCCTAGTTTCAGCACAAAGGATGGAATAAGTAAATATGAGTGGATGTAAAGTACACACACAAAGGCGCATATGCATACACACATATATGTTTTTAGCAGTGTATTTGTGAAATCTGATAACAGATGGTTCTGTGACACTGTGAACAACCTACAGACTACAAACAGCAATTTCCTAGTGTGCATAAGCTTAAAGGTTTTTGAAAAAAATCTTTGGGGACTGTAAGAGACCATTTTCTAGTATGATTATGATTTCATTGTCTGTTTATGATTATGATTTCATTGTCTGTTATTTTTCAATGCAGCCTGCCTTATTCCTTTCCTTTCAAGCCTTGCTCTTGGTGACAGTTAATGAAGCAGGAGTTTTACTTGTTCTTGTCTTTCTGAGGTAAGTTAAAAGCACTGAGGTTTTTGGTGCTCTGATCCATTTCAAACCAGTTCTCCTGCTGCAAGGGAGACTGTGGTGTGGCCCTGGCCAGGACACTGGCCAGCAGCAAGCAGTCAAGGATAGCATAGCTTGACCTGACACTTTAACCCATACCTCAGGCTCCATGTGAGCTGGTGGTGTCATGCCTTGGGACCTGGAGAGCTTGTGTTAACAGATCTAAATTCAGATGAAGCTGTATGCCCATGGCATAGCTGGGAGGCCCATTTGGAGAACCAAAGGCACTAGTGTGCACCCAGAATGTTCATATAAAATGTCATGAAAACAAGAAGTGATCCTTGGGATGAGTGTGGATATTAGAGCTGGAGAGGTCCTCTGAGATACTAAATCTTACCTTCCATAGCACGCTGTGGTTTTTATTCTTTCTTGTTAACTCATTATATTTTTTTAAGATAGGGATTATGAAATCACATTGACTGATTCCTGAATATTGCAATACATGTCATTTCCCATCCAGACAATAAAATGTATTGCAAGTGCCTTTTTAATGAAAGAGAAAGCGAGACCTTCATGTTCTGCAACATCTGCTGGGAACATAACCTAAATTGAAAACGTATGTTGTTCTTATGGGTAGAGAGAGTGAGAGGTCTTCCAGTGACAGGAAGTATCAAAAAAAGTTAATGCTGAAATCAGTAAAACAACCATGCGTGACAGGAGGAAAATGAGCACATAACTTTTTTTTTTGGTGGCTTTTTTTTTTTTTTGTTTTGTTTTTTGTTTTTTTTTTTTTTTTTAATGAGGTGGAATGGAGATGGACAAAGACAAGACAGAAATGGGGGAAGCAGGGAAGTGGGATTATCTGTGTATTGAGAGAACTGTTTATTTGCTCCTGGCAGAAATAAATCCCAGCATATATTCCCTCTAGCTTTTTCTTATTTACAGAGATAGAAAGCCTACTCTGTTGCCAAGACCCATTATCCTTCGACTTGAGTCAAACAATACATCTTGCTTATTGAATCAGGGAATAGTGTGTGTTTTATGATGACAGAAAGGAAAAGGTAAGTTTACTCTTGCAGCCTTCTCCTGTCTATTAGTGTTTATGGTTACTACCATTACCATAATGATATTTTAGACATAGCAAAACAATGCAAATAAATAAATAACATCTATTGAAAAATAATGAATTTGTCCTGAACTCCACCATTGTGGCTATGTGGGATGGTTCTGTGATGAGGAGCACAACATTTCTGAAACACTTCTGGTTTTGATGTGTCATCTGGTTAGCTTGATTTTACCTGTGTTAAGTTTGAAAATATTTCTTATGTGTGTTTTATGCTTTGCCTGGGCTCAAGCATCTATAAGTACTTCCAATCTCCTCATAAATACACCTTTGTATTCTGCCTAATATATAAACATCACGACCCATGTCTGAGAATGTTGGGAATTTTATTAGGTTCATAAAGTTTTAGTTGCGGTCTAGCCCAATGGGTCCAAAATAAATAAACGCAGAGAGCAAAAAGAGTAACAATTTTGTACTTATTTCTTCTCCTCTCCCCTGAGAGTTTCCCCAGTACTGGTGAAGTACTTGCTGCAGTGGTTTCTGTGGCTTGCTATCAAAGTATCTGCAAGCGAGTAAGTAAGAGACAGATGCAAAGTATAAAAGTAATTGGTAAGTAAGTGGAGAAAAGTAACTGAAATAGTCTTATTAATGCATTTTCTTGATTTCCTTGGTCTCTTTCCATCTTAATGATGGAAAGAAACTGTGAATAATTGTGAATGACTTGTGACAGTCTCTTGCTGCTCTAAGTGAAGATGCTTGGTCGGGACAGCTTCCTAAGCCCTGTGGATGGAACATGTAAACAATCAGCATGGCAGGATGGAAACCTGTCTTTCAGCATATAGGGAGAGCTGATTCTTGGACTGAGATCTTCGGTCTGGGCTGGCCCTTTCTCTGGCTCTGGACAGAGAGTGTCATTGTTCCTCAGCACGGAGCTGGCTTTGCCTACAACATCCACAGTTGACAGCTAAGTTTGATATGACAGTATAGAAAAAGAGCTATCAACAATGCCAGCATCTTCACCCGAGCTATGGGTGTGTGCAGCCTTTGCTTTAAGGTATTACACTCCACAGATATTCCAGGCATCTCTTGCTCTGCAGACCTGCCATGCTC
Organism: Agelaius tricolor; assembly: GCF_023055355.1. NCBI lineage: Eukaryota > Metazoa > Chordata > Aves > Passeriformes > Icteridae > Agelaius > Agelaius tricolor. Next base: position 21,442,348 of record NW_027269268.1, read on the forward strand.
AGGACATTCAGGGTACACAGGACAGAAGCTGTTGCTCCTTCCCTGCTTGTGGAAAGGTGTTGTCTTACCTTGAGATAAACCTAAGTGCATGCAGCCATCATGCTCTTCAAAACAATTCTGTAGTAAGCCTTTAATTGGTCAGAAAAATGTAGCCCTGCAAGCTTTGTAAACCCAAGAAACCAGCAAGCCACAGCTTATGTGGGAATCAAAATCATGTTTTGGGACAATTACATGAATTTTTGTACAACCATTGCAGGAGCATCAGAGCCAGAGACACCACTTTTGCGGGAAAAACTGGGAGGTGAACCCTTAAAGATCAAGCCCCAAAGCACCTTTTGTTTGTTTATATGCACTGCACTCATTCTGTCTCAATGCTATTGGAAAATTATTTCTGGAATGTATCAAATGGCATAATACATGTTACAGATCTCTTTCCTAGTTAGCTACAAAGCTTACACTGCATTGTATGGGGGATATAGACAACTTTTTATTGTTCAAGAATTTTAATAAAGCAAAAGATTTTCTAGAGCAGATAACTGTAACTGAGCTACAATTGCAACTCAAGTAAAACCATGCTATTTTGTTTTTCTTTCTCTCAACTCAGAGCTGCACAGTCAACTCTTAGATTTCCTTGGAAATTTTTCAGCGAGTCAAAATTTTGTTGGAAACATCTACACGGCTTTCATAATGCAAGTTACTTGGGCTTTTGAAGTGCCTTGGATTTGACAGACTCCTGTGAGCTCAAAGGTGAGCTCCTGCCAGGTTTGGCCAGAGGTAGGAGCTGCCAGGCCCTTAACCCTAAGGCACTTGTTGAGGAATCCATGTAGTGCAGGTAGCTCAGGGTGCAGCTTGGATTGAGCCCTGGGTGAGGACAGCTCGAGGCAAGAGGCTGTGACCTGGTGCTGCCCCTTTGTCCAACAAAGGACAGAAGGATCTTTGGCTCAGACAGGTGACCAGACACTCAGAGACACAGCAGCAGCTGACGACTCAGGTGGAAGACCCCAGCCTCAGGGTATAAAAGCCCAGTGTTTCCTTTGTTCAGTGGAACAAGGCAAAAGCTTGAGCTGTTACTCTCTTGCTGCACCATATTAAAATTACTTAAAGGAACTAGAGGTCTGAGTCCCTTGGGAAACCTGGGATTGAGCTGCTAAGGAAATCTTGTCTGTGTGGGATGCGTAGGGAGTTGGGCAGGGCACCTGTTGGGTCACTGGAGCTGCCCTCTGTGAAGGGGCTTTGGTCCCAGCATTTAAAGTCTCTGGGAGTGGGGCTGTGACTGCCAGAGTGCTACTGAAAGGTCAGAGGGGAAAGTGTCCTCAACAGCAGATGCATCTGTGAGGCAAGGGTATGTTAAATTTGGGCTGAGGAATCATGAGTTTTACCATTCTGCACAGTGTTTAACTGTTCTGGAAAAAAAATGGGTTCTTGGGGACCAGTGTATGGACCAGCTCTAGGGGGACAATGTAGGGACATGGAAGCCAGATGGAGAAGGTGCCTTCCTTCAAGTGACTCCAGATGTTGATTAGACCCTGAGCACTCATGTCACTGCTCTGCAGTGGCTGGCTTCCACTGTCTCCCGCTCATCCTGCCAGTTCCTGACGCTCAGGTTTGGAGGGAGGAGTGTGCCTGTGCTGGATGTGGAGCAGGGGCAGCGTGTGTGCCCTCCCTGGCTCTGTCAGGCACGGCAGGGAGCAAGGCTCTACTTGCCTCACCCTCAGCTCAGCTCCCAGCATGGAGGAGGTAGAAGGGGAGGGCAGCCAGTGCCAAGCCCCAGAGCAGGCAGTCCCCTTACCTGCACAGAGCTGGCTGCCAGCAGTCCAGGTGACCCTGTGGGTCCAGCAAGGCTGTGGCTGCAGGCCCTCAGCAAGGTTTTAACCATTGCTAAAACTTTCTCTATCTCCCTTCTTTTTTTTTTTTTTTTTAATGCAAGTGCAAAAGCCCAAAATTACTAATGTTCCTTCCAAGGCAATGACCACAAAACAGAGAATCAAACCCACAGAAATGCTTTCTTTTAGAAATTACTCACATTTCATCAGGCTTTGCTTATACTGAGGTGACACAGCCAAACCCACTGACAGTTCAGCTATGTGGCCTGAGAAACTCAACTGCATTAGCAAAGCTGCTCTCACATGTAGAGCTACACTTTTTGTCTTTGTTAAAATACCACACTGCTACTCCTTTCCTAGCCTGTCAGCATCCCTTCTTATTGGCCCTTCTGCCTGTCCCACTGGAAATTTGGCATATGTTGCCAAACTCCTTGCAGCTATATGAGTCAAATATTCACTCTCAAATGCCTTAGACATGTGGGGAGAACTGCTTCTTTGCTCTTCCTTTTTCAGAAACGTAACTAAATCTTCCTATTGTGTGAGTTACTTTTTTCTTTTATTAAGAACACTGTATTTTATTTCATCCTACAGTGAAACAGTTGCAGGCGGCTGCCCAACACTTGTACTCTGAAAAAGGGAAAACAATGCAAAGAGAGGATGTCCCTGGAGGAAGATCATGCCCTGCCCCAGCTGCTCACACATGCAAGACAGATTTTTTTTCAAGGACAGAAACCAGTCAGGAACATGACTGCTGTTCTTGCCCTTGGAAACACCCCTCTTTGCTTGGAAAGGTAATGCTGTGGTCACTAGCAATTGCGGCAAGGTTGGTACAAAAATAACTGCCAGCCACAAAACCCAAAAAGTTCTATGAATACTGTAGGTAAGTGGAAGTCATTGGGCACTGCAGGATGTGTGCCATGAGGGCCAGAGATGTACAGGGAGAGGCAGGGAAGATGTAAGATGCTTGTCCCAGCAGCTCATGACTTCCCTGCAGATGTACTAGCCCTAAGCCACTTAGTGCACGATTCTTCCTTCACAGAGGGGTCTTTGTAAGGAGTCAACCAAAGTAAATGCATATATTGTGTCCTATTTTAAAGTGTGCTGTAACCCACATGAACAATGCAGTGCATAAGGAGGAATTTGTATGACAATATATTTTTCACATTGAATACTTTAGATCACCTATTATAGCTATGATGAGAACATACCAAAACCCTCTTACTGGCAGAATATTTTTTTTTTTTTATTTACCAATAAGAATCATTAAATTATAGATTGCAACGGTGCTTGGAGGTCATCTGGTCCATCCCCATGCTGAAAGCAGACCTGACTTTGCAATTAGATGAAGTATTCCAAGGCCTAGTTTGGTGAAGCTGTGCATCTCTCTGAGAGCAGGGATGCTGCAGTCCCTTTCTGTGTTCCTGTGCTCAACTGCACCCTGTGACAAAAATTTTCTTCCTTCTTTCAAGAGACAGGTAAGAAAACACCTATTTCCTGTTTTCCAAAAAAAGGTGTAAGTTGAACACTGCACTCTTTAGGCATAGCTGTGCATGTGCGTGGAGACAAAGATACTTGCTTTTCAGAGCTTTGACCTGTTCTAGTGTTGAACAGTTCCTGACAAGGGCTGGAAGCAGTCTCTGTGTTGATTTTCTCAAATATTTGGTGAAGTTTTTCTTTCTGTTTGTGAATTTTTAATAATTCAGTCATTAGGACTCACTAACTCCTTGCTTTGATGTCTGGGGTTCAGCTTTTTTTTTATTTGTTTGGGGTGGTGGGTTTTATTGATTGTGAGATTTGGCTAAAAAATGTACCTGATTTTGCTTTTAATGCTGACATTGGGAGAAAAAAAATTCACTTTTCCTGTAAGGTCTCACAAATCATAGACCTGTCACTCTGACAGGCTGCAGTGGTTTGACCTTGGCTAGTGAAGGTGCCCTCCCTATAAACAATTGCAAACCCCCATGCCCCATGGTAGACCCATGAGTAAATGTTTCAAGTGGGACAACATGCAGTGTGAGATAATATAGGAGATTGTATAGGAAACCATTATAGAAAGGGTAGGATAAGAGGAAAAGTGGTACTGTTATGGTGGTTTAAAACCCATTGGCTTGGGTTATCCCTTCCTTTCAGCTGTGGCTTGAAAAGCTGTGGTGCCTGTTCATCTGTTTTCCTTCTTCTCTCCCCAAAAATGCTGTACAGTGATGAGCAATGTCCAGTAGGCAGTAGCCAGGGCCCAGCAAATTGCACAGATGAAATGAGACTGTGAGCAAAGTTTTAGTAGAATGAAAGTGAATGTTAAGTAGGCAATAAATGTTAGTTTTTATCTTATAAGAGCACGTGTTATGATTATATCCAATTGGCTTCTATAGACTTAGATATTTTGTGTTGCTGAATATCATAAAAAAGGGTATGGCTCCTTCATGATGTTCCTCTGTTCAGGGATGCCTCTTCTTTTATCCCTGTCTTCTTCTGTTTTCACCAACATTTCAAGGCAAATTTTTAGATTGTGGGCAAAGGATGGCATATCCTCTGAGACACACAGTTTGTTGTGTTCTTCTCCTGATTTGTAGGGGAATGTTATGCAGTATCACTTTGAGGTCTACAAACAGAATAAAAAGTAATCCTGATAATTCCTTGAAAAGCAGCATTAATTTTTGTGGGCATCAGTCATTAGCAGGTTTCTGGATGCTACTTAAGCTGCAACATCACGGGGGAAAGGAAAATTTCTTGTGTCACTTTCATTGGCCTTCAATCACAAGTTATGAATGCATTACTTTCTGGTCATTATTTTATGATGCATAGGGCTGTCAGATATTTTGGCCTTGGTGATTTATGGTTTTGGAAAAACAGAGCTTTCAGACAGATGGATTTTTGGGGACTGGAGTAGCTAATGTACCGGAGAAGGCACCCATTTGGGGAGAAATCTGTGAGAGATATGATCTGCATATGAAGAGGACAAGCTACTGGCACAATAATTGTAATATTATGGATAGCTATATAAAATAACAGATGTGGAGAAGTGGGATGCCAAAAAAGCCAACAAGATCTTGGTGGGAAGCTTTTGGCATGTCAGCTTCAATGATCGAGCAAGACACCATGAGAAAGGAGAATTTTTTCCAGGAATCAAAAACCAGGGATGTGGTTGCTAAAAGCAAGAATTCCAGGAGAGTGAAGAGAGAGAGAGAAAATGTCAGATAGAGATGTACAGTGCATTGCTGGAAGGCTTAAACCTTAAAACATTTGAGTAAAGGCATTCCAGTTTAGAAGTTACTGTGTTAAAGGACAATAACCTAGCCAGGAGAATCATGAATAAATGGGAAGTAATTGTGTTTCTCCACTCGTGCTCCAGCACTGCTGCCCTAACACAGGAGACTCCCTGTGGGAAAGGGCCAGGAGGTCATTTGTGAGGAAAGTGCCTGACTCAAAGGATCGAGGCAGGTATCTCAGCCTTCAGTGGGAGACTGCAGTAGTCTTTGTGTTTCACAGGCAGGGACACACAGGCATAGCTAGCAAGAGCAGGATGTCTTCTGCCTGTGGCACACCACTAAGCAGACATCTCAGCTTATTAATAAAATTCTCAGTAGTGAAGTACCACAGGGATATTTTTGCTGGGATAACCATGTTGGCTCTGAGATTTTACTTCTTTCTGGAATAAGGATATGATTCTAATGCACTTAAGGCAGTCACATTTCCCACACTCTAATATTGCAGCTCTACATTTTTTGGTATCGGCCAATCAGATGTGTTATAAGTATGAATCAGACACTGGTTTTAAGGCTTGCAGACCTCTCTCATAAAGCTTTAATTTCCTCAATGATTTGCAATATTCATACATCTTTCACATTTGCAAGGTATCTGGGCAGGGTAGTGCCAATGGGCAAGGCTGTGCCAGGCACAATGCTGTGTTATGTCTGCGGATTCTATCTAGTTAAGTCCTAAGTAGGGCTTGACAAGTCACTGGCACATGATCCAAGCCTTTCTTATTTATCAGGGGTACAAGTGGTTTGTGGTCAGTCAAAAGTTGAATTAACTCTCTGGAAGAGCTTTTTTCCTACATTTTTCACATGTTTCTTTTACAATGAGACAGTTCTCAGTCTGCAGAAAATGATTTATGTCATCAGCAAATGTCTAGGAGCAGTACATAGCAGCCCCACCAGTCTGACCGGGTTGTAGTGTTGCAGGTGGCTCTGAGTGGTTATGGGAAAGGAGAATTATGTGCTTCAGGTAGGGCTTCCACTCAGTTGAAAACATATTCTTGTATTATATTCAAATACCAGGTGATTTCATTTTCCAGGAGTTCATTACGAGGATATATTGCTACCATTCATAACCCAGTCTTCATTTCACTTTGACATAGATTCAGGAGTTTGCATTAATTTATTAGTTTCTTAGGCCAATTTACCCTTCCTCAGTCCGCCTTAATGCCTGGTTTTCATGTGTGTTATCTCAGTCGTTCAGCTAGTTTTGATGTAGCCCAGTGTTTATTGCCTTTCAGACCTGAATACCAAGTGTCTCTGGAAATCTAGACTGGCTTTTATCATATTTCTCTTCCCAATGGCAATATCCCAGGACTTTGTCTGTACAAGCAACTATCCCTTTCCAGGTGCTGCAGTAGCTTTGTCATTTCCTTTGGAATATATTGGGTGCAGTAGCAATGCCAAAAGGAAGTCTGTGGAAGGATTACCATCCAAAAGGCATAATAAAAGTAGTTAACTTGGCGCCATCTGGGTGTAGAAGCATCTGCCAAAAACCATTTGCGGCATCTAAGAGGGGAATAAAACTTGGGCATTCATCTTGGAAAGATGCTGTCCACTGTGAATACGACAGTGCTTCTCCCAAGCACTTTGTTTTGTTGATTTAGGTCAAAGGATGTGCTGACTTGGCCGTTTTTGTTAAGGCTTGTAACCGCTGGTGAATGCCATTCAGTGGGTTTGGCCATTTCCCCTGCAACACTGACAGGGCCTGGGCTGTCTGCTGCTGCTTGTTGATGGGGAAGCACTGAACTGAACACATCCTGAGCCTGTACACTGTAGGGAGCTCTATTCCATTGTGTAGTGGGGGATGAGCTTGGTCTTTCCTCCAGCAGTTTTCTCTTGTTTTCTTTAGACTGATACAGGGATGCCATCAGTGTGTTGTGTTGAGCAGTCATTTTTTTCACCTCTGGGAACAAATACATCTCCCAGAGTGTCCTGTAATATTGCAAATTACTGCAGACTTTGCTGGCATGGATGTTCATCCATGAGTGCAAATGGTGGAAATGACCCCGTCACTCATTATTTGTTTTCAACTGGTTCTTTTTTCATTTTTTATTTCTGAATGCTGTCCTGTGCCTTCTCTCAGGTACTTTGTTCTTGTTCCTGCTTTGCCTTTTGACCCAGGAGACTGCTTTATACCTGTTAATTTTCCCACTCCAGTCTCTAAAATCTGAGAGGACCTTACTCAACTTTCCTCCCTTAACTCACTTCCCTCCATTCCTGCTGGCATGGACACCACTAGTGTTGTGTCAAGGCCTCTGTTCAATTAAGTTCTTCTGTATCCTTGCAGACATGTCCTTCTTTCACTAGAAATCTGTCCTAATGTAGCAGAATATAGAGGTGTGAGGGCTCATGGAATGTTTCATCATCATGGTCATCTTAAAATCAGTCTACGTTTAAATCACTGAAAACTGAAAAGAAGTCCCAAAAATGCTGACTTAAGCTCCTGCTATTGTACAAAAAGCATCACAAACTCATTATTCAGGGAATGAGGCCATCAAATACATGTGTGTTTTCCCATTGTTTTCCCTGGCAAAGAATTAATTCATGTTGCAAAAAATTACTGTAAAATTTCTTCCATTTCCTCCTGGTCAATTTATCGTATTGCCAGGAAGGTGGCTAAGTTGTGAGTATGCACACTTTCAGCTGACACTTCACAGCCAACAGTGTTGCCAAAAGCCAAGCATCATCATAGTCAAAATGTGGGGTTTTAAAAAATGAGAGCTGATATTGATTGCACTGCATTTCATGTGACTGGAGCAAGGGGTCTGGTTTTGAGAAATCATCATGCCCCTTTAAAAAGATCAAGGCTCAGTCTCATTTTAAAACACTTAAAATTGAAAATAAATCCTGAAAATGCTGACTTAAGCTCCTGCTATTTTACAAAAAGCATCACAAACTCATTTGACCCTCAGAACTGAAATTTTCTTCTTTCTCCAAGTTCCAGACCCATATCCTGCACACTTTCTTAATATCCCTCTGTTAAGTACTTCCAGTTGGACTTCACAATGAATAAGGGATGTAGAAGTTGACTGTATCTATGCCTGTGTGTGCTCCTATCTCTATCTGTGATCAGGACTCATGTGACTCAGTATATATGTGTATATTCTTGTTAATTCTGCCTTTATGAGCCCACAAGCTGAGATGTTTTTGTTGCTGAAGCTATGAGGAAGGAAGATGAAATTGCTGTAGCCATGTAGAAAGCTTTCCCTCCTGAAGTAAGACACGTAAGAATATGATGCTAGAAAACAGAAGCAAAGCTAGGAAATCTAAGTGTCTCTTAAAACTAAGAGACACTGAGATAATTTTCTCATAATTTGTGTGTTTTGTTTGTTGTTGTTATTCTAATGTGAGAAAAAGAAGGAGGAGAAGAAAAAGTGGCCCATTCCCATTTGTGAAACTCTTGCCCCTCATAAATCACAGGACTGCACCACAGTGAGCAGCTCTGAGTGCAAAATGCTGTAAGTAATGTAAAAGATATGTTAAGAGAAGTGTATACTTTTCAGGTTTTGTACATTTCAAAAACATCAATCATTCATTTTTATCTGCCTGTTCTACACAATTAAAATTGAAAATTAAATCAGCAGAAAGGAATTAATGGAATAAACTACTATTTATTTTGGGAGATCCTCTTGATAGAGTGTGATTGCATCATTATTTTTCACATCAATAACATGCAGTGGGTTTTTTCCCAGAAACCCTCTTGGGTTTAGAGATGAGATTATTTTTCCCTCTAGTCCCCTTTGATGGGTATTTATGGCTCAGATGAAGGGTGGTTTTGGAAGAAAGCCCTTAGTTCTCATCTTGTCAGAGTGGCAGTTAATCTTAGTATCTATAATTGTCTAATCATTTGTATTTGCCATATGTTTTTCTCTTTAGCTTTGGTGTTAAACTTTTGAGGGGGTCACTGAAGCTGGCACACATGCTTTTTCATTTGACTACACCTTTGATTATCAGGAGTCAGTGTTTCTAAATACTCAAATAATTTAAAGAAGTTCAGATATCTAAACAATTGAAACAAGAATAGTAACAACAAAAACCATCAAGCTGCTTTTTAATAATGCTTTTCTTGATAATGACTGGCTCTGCAGCTAATATAGCCTTCAGCACAGCACTGAGAGACATTGCTGGGAGAAGCCCAGTGCAGATGGAGGTTCTCTCCAAGAGGTGGTGCTAACAATTGCCACAGTTGGAATAACATATTTGTAAAATCTCTATAATCTGCTTGCAACTGTAATTAAAGGTTTTATGTGGACATGTGCGCTTGTGCAGAAGTGTGCTGTCCTCCTATTTGTGAGCTGTGTAATTGTACGTTTAGTCCTTTCCTGGTGTAGGAAAGCCACACTGTAATGTGTAATTATAACTTTAGTAAGTGTAACACCATTAAAGTTACAGTCAGTGGTATGCACAGCAGAGGAATGATGGGGTGATGACAGAGTGACATGCTGTAACCAGCGTGGCATAATGAGAAGAGTCTTGTTGATGCTGCTATTCTGGCTGTTCTCTGTACCAGCTAACTTTAGGTTCCCCAGGAGAAGGGCAATGTTGCTAAGCCTCACAGAAGCACTGGCTGTGTCTGTAGCTGTGCTCTTTGCTGGGCACTTACCCCCAGGCTCTTTAGGACCTGGAGTAATCAGGGCCCAGGGAGTGGCACAGCCTCAGGAGGTCCTGGCACACCCTGGGGGCAGCGGTGCTGGCTGTGCCATGGGTGGACCTTGCTGGGGTGCTTGCCTCAGGGTCCCAGCTGAGCCCTCCCTGAGCATGGGGAGCCACCTCAGCCTCAGACCAGCCCAGACCACTGCCCCCAGTGCAGCAAACAGCCTTTTCTCAAGCCAGTCTGGGGCTTGCTGGCTGCATCAGGTGCAGAAAACTGTCCCTCTCTCTGTCGTCACTGTTTTCCCATAGCAGGGGGAGCGAAGCAGCAGGTGTTCACAACTGCAGGGTGCAGGAAGCTGTGGCAGGCACTGTGGTGGGAGGGGGTGGTGGAGGACCCAATCAGTGCCCCATGTCACTGCTGGCTGTGGTGGGGGAGTGATGTTGGTTTCACAGGGAAGATGTCCAGGTGAAATGCTGTAGGCTGCTCTCCGACATGTCCTGTAGATGGAAACAACCAGTAGTGTCATGAAAAGCAGCCTGGGGGAACTTTGCCCAGGAGAGCACCAATGTTGCTTGATTTTTTTAATATTGCTGCCAGCAGTAAATTCCATGCTCATCTCTGCGCTGGGAAGTTTCCGCTACTCTGATACCTGTGGGATGCTGTTAGCCACATTGGAAGTGCATGCCGATTAGCACCGCTGAGGAAATTAAAGTTCTCAATGTGCGTATGTGGATTAAACTACACTGCAAATTGAATTAAATTCTCAAAAATCCTGCCAGAGAAGAGAGTATTTTATTAAATCCCAGCCTTGCAAGCACTTTTATATAGGATTGCAGAGGAGAGCTTTAAAATGGTCCTTATGGCATTTTTAATGGAAGCAAGTCCCAGGGCTGGTTCAAGGCAGCTGGTCCAGTGTTTCTCTTTTTGCATTGGCAGGAGTACACCACTAATCTGAAAGCTGTTGAGAGTCTTCTAGTGATGCCTTTTTTCCATGTTTGTGTTTTGTATTTTCTGGCTGAGTTAGACCGTATCCTGTAAACTTACTTATTGTGCTTCGTATTCATTGCAATGACATCTACTGTGGAAGGGAGGGAGAAAGTTTATTAACCACAGGCTCACCTCCTGCTGACTGCAGTCAGAGATGGCCTGGGACAACACTTTCAGCAGATGTTTCTGCTTTATAGATCAATGGAAACTTTACAGAGATATTTTCCTCTTCAGTCCAAAAGCAAATGCCAGCAAGTCAGAGATCCACTAACTTTGTGCTGGACAGCAATAATTTTATTTGGTTTTTAAATATTTTTTATATACGCACAAGGTAGCTACCAAAAAGTTGTCTTTAACATTGCTTTAAATGGCATCTCTTAGAGCAGTAAAGCTGCTGCTCTCCACTTGCAGGGAGCAGTCCTGCTGTCTTTGCCTGCAAATGAAACATCAGTGTAGGCTACAGCCTGGCAGAGACAGGCATGCACAAGACACAAACAATCAGCCATCATCATTAGTTGGTATTTTCTGGTTCTGAATCTCCATGGACTCTGTGGAACAAATATGTACTTCAAAGGATGAAAGAGAAATATGCCATTTTATCCAAACAAAGGGGAAAAATGCATCTTTCTTTCTGCAAATTATCTTCTTGCTTTGTGAAGGAGGGGCTGACAGGGGAATATGGGATAGAGATTGGAGGGAAAGGGAAAACTTAACATCTATGCCCACTCATGAATCCATGGGGATAGGAACACACGACCCCTTTCTCAGCACAGCACTCCTGTCTGCTACAGCTTTGGGTGCAGTTGTTCCCAAGCAAAGAGGAAATAAGCACTTTTAATATTTTGGCCAAGAAACCCCCTCTATGGTTTCAGATGACCAAGGTGAAACCAGCGTGCAATGGGTGCCCTCCAGGACTTGTCTTTGTCTCATACTTTGCTATTTGTGTAAAGGAAACCAGATAATTGTGACTGAAGGAGCTGCTTCCTTTCCATGTGTGTGTGTTTGCTGCAAGAGTGATGGCATCTTTGGGAAACAGACTCATACATCCCACTCATGTGTTACAGAGTCAGGGAGAACTCTTGGCTCTACAGATGTCTGTAGGAAACTGTGAATTTAGAGACACATCTTTTAGTTATGGAAACCTCCGCTGTGTTGAAACCCCAGCTGATATTTCGGTGGTAGAAACATCAACTGTCCTGTCAAGAAAGACAAGTTACTGGGAGTATTTTTTGTAGCAGCAAGTAACAAAATAAACTCCACTGATTGCCTGCCATAAGGGAGCTAGAGATGTCCTCTGACTGAATCAGGCCATAGCTGGAGATATTTAATGTTCCTTTCATGTTCAGGAATCTGTGTATTTGGTGGGATATCTGCATGAAGAAACTGCTGTGCTGTCTCTGAGTATCATCTTTTCTCAAAGACCCCAGAAGCATGTGCACAGAGTGCACAATAACAAGAGTTTCCTATAATTCAATTGGCATTTCTGTGTTGGGTCAAAAAACCCATGAGGCCACAAAGCTTGAGAGAGATTATTTCTTTTAGTGGCTGACATTTAAATGCCCACTATTGTGTAACACAGTGGTCAGTCCAAGCAGGTCGTGCCAGAGACTTGTAAATGCACAATTGCCTACCTTGTCCTTTCCTAAGTAAGCTTCATTGTTCTAATGGCATTTAGCAAGCACCATTGAGATTTAAAAGGATATGAAAAGCTTCTCATTTGCTTGTTAATTAAAGTAACCATGATCATCCAATTTACGTTCTGCCTAATCCTTGCTTCCCCATGAGCACTGGGCAGAAGTAAACAATTTAGTGCTGTGGGGAGCTCAAGCTAATGCAGTTATCCTCTCTGGTCAAAATTTCTGTAGACTTCTTCTGTAGACACTCCTCATCTTCCTCCTGCCTAAGGTCTGGATAAGGTCCTTCAGACAGTTATTTCTCAGACGTGCAGAACCACCTCTGGTTTCCTGTACAGATGTACAGAATCATTTCCAGTGCACAGCAGCAGCTTTCAGGATGGCCCATTGTGTTTTATTATTGGCTTTTCTTTAAATATTTCTTCATGCACCAGCAAGTTCCTGAGCTCACTTTCTAATGGCATAGGCAATCTTGATTTCTCATTACTTTTCAAAAAAAACAAAGTCTGCAGCTGACAGCCCATATGCCTCTTTTGTTATTTTATAATTTGAGAGTACTACATATAGATCTGATTACCCCTCTCTCTCTTTTGCCAATAGGTGCTTTATTACACTGCTGGCTTTGCTCAGTGGCCCATCATGCTGGTATAAAGGGGACTTGCAGCCATGTGTCTGGGACTTGACTGCAACTTATTTAAAACTCTGGATCACTGGTGGGTGTAACCTGTTGTTATGCACCATTATGCGGAGAGTAACATGCTTAGTACAGCAGCTCCTTGTTTAGTGGTGCTGTCTCCTGCTAATCCTCTCTCCAGGAACCAGGGGCTTTGAGCTGTCTGAGGAGGCACTCAGCACTGCATGCTCTGTGCCAGGAGATGGACTCTGCAAGGGCAGAGCTTGGAGTGGGTCACTTCCCCAGCCAGGGGCTTGAGGTATGAAAGCAGGGCAAGTCCTCTGTCCCTGTGAAAGTCTGTACCAAGAGAGCATCCTAAGGATGGCTGGTTGATCTCCCCTCCCTGCCTTACTGGGAAGGAGATGTCAATTTTCCTTATAACATGAAGATGTGTCTCTTGCTCCCTTTGTCCTGTTCTGCAGCCTTGGAGGAGGAGGACTCAGCTGTTCCATTCACTAGAGGCCACTGCAGCATCACCCACCTCTGGTGTTTTCACCTGCATTTGAGTGTTTCTCTAGAGACTGTGTTTCTGACTATGATCTCTCTTCTAGGTTTTTTATTTGATACACTAATATTCTCTCTTAATAACAATGAAATCTTCACTGTTCCCAGGGCAAGTTTGTCATGCTCCTTTCAGCAGTAGCAGTAGGTGACATAGTGTCCTTTCCAGCTGTTACAAGCAACCAGTCCATGGAGACATGAAACCTTTGACACCCAAATGCCATAGTCAAACCTTGTTCTCTTTTATAACACACTGACACTTTTATTAGAATCTGTGAGACTTAAACTCATGCTTTAGGGAGGACCTCCCCATTTCCTCTCCTGGAAGAGTCCAAGGGCTTCTCTGTTTTTCACTTACTGTTTTAGCTCTCAGGGCTGAACTTCTCCAATAAAGTCCTCTGATTAACTACCTCAGACCTTCTAATGCTACCAGCATTTTATGGTCCTGTCTGCACAGATCCATTTTCAGACTCTCAGGTCAAGTAGCTGGATTAAGCATAAATTTCCTTTTTGCATTTGTAATTTTGAGGTATGCCTGTTCTTTTTTACTCATCTTTGCTGGTGTACCTTAAGTGTGATGGTCTTAGTCCTGGTACTCTCTGGCCCTTTTGTTCTGTTCATTTTTCTCCTAGGAATGTATTTATATTACACGTATAGGGTTTTTTAAATTTTTCATCTTTAGGCCAGCACTCTGTTTCTTTTCAGTCCTGTGCAGAGTCTCTACCCTGGTATTTTCCCTCTGATCAAAACTTCATTTATGTAAACCTTTGCAGGCTTTCCACCATCAAAAATGTAATGTGTTCATTCAAATAATCAAAGCCATTGAACTTTCAATCCCTGTAGAGTAGAGGTCTTCTCCTTTGCTACATGAACACAAATCTGTGCTCCATTTGTGCACTGGAACCTGCCAAAACCTTGTATCAAGCACAGGGAAAACATTTGGCATCAACCACCTCCCCAAAGACTTCTCCCCTGAGAGGGGAAAATTCCATTTTTTTCTGTGTTACATTCTTTCAATAATCTATGTGTGTGAGACTTCTAAATGTTTGGCTGTGTTTCTGCCCCTCTGCAAAGTCTATGCACTCACTGCTTCTGCTCTCTCTCTGCCTCCTTGCCTCTCCTTTCTCCATTTGGTAAGACCTCTGCTTTCACTATGAACACCCTGTTTCCTGTGGTTTTCCTTGTAATGTTAACGTTACTCTTCCTGGCACTAGCCTAGTCTAGAACTTGAATGCACTAAGGAAATCTTATGATGGATCTGGCCTCTTTATGCAAATGTCAGCTCTCTGCTTAGCTTATGCCTCAGAAAATGGATCTCCATGTTCGATTCCTCCTGAATTCAGGCTATGCATGCCTTTCTGAGCTGAATGTCTTCAAATGGGAACTGTGGCTCTCTGGGGTGGCCAGAGCATCATGAAATTCAGTCTTGGAGCATGCTGGGATCCCCAGGTGTCCTCCTGCGGTACCCCATTCCCAACTTCACAACTTAATAACATCTCAGACACTTGAGAATATAAATGGACATTTTTCAAATGGTCAGGCTGCCAGTCTTATCTGAAAAAGTGTGGATTTCAGTACAGGACTGAGTATCTTCAACTGGGATTGTGCTTTTGGCTCCATCGCTGTTTATTTTTGGGTATGACACCACCTTTACCATGACTCAGCTGCCTTATCCATGAAATGAAGGTACTAATCTCATCTTATTTGCACAGTGCCCTAACCAGCAAAGGAGTTGTGGCACTGCAGAGCTAAGTTGACTGAAAAGGGTGAGTTATTTTTGCTGAAGTCTCTAGCTTCTCAAAAGCCTGAGCTAACTGAAGCAGTAGTTAGACAACTGGAGAAGTAACTGGATCAGGAGCTATATTTGTGAACAGGCAGGGGCGTATTACTCATGTGAATAATTCATCTGACAGAGACATATAGTTTGCATCATATTCTTAAAACAATGGACTGTAAATATTGCAGTCTGCTGAATTATTTGATGGATGAGTCAATGCAATTTAAGATCCAATTATTGGATTCCTTAGTCCCAGACACTTAGTTGAACAGCACCAGTTGCTGAATGAGTAGGTTCACACTCACTCCAACTGGAAGTTGCCTTTGCAAACTGGGTTTGAGTACTGGCTCAAACATGGTTGACAGAAATCTGGTCCTTCCAGGATCACGGGCTACTTGGCTGCTGTTACAGGCAGTACCTCAGCAAGTGTTAACTGCTGCAGTAAAACTTGTTTTAAAGAATGGGGACTTGTGGTAAAACCTTTCCTTGTTGCTCTAGGTAGCTAAGTTGGCTTGGTATGATCTTTGTATGACGCTAAAGCTCAGGTATGCACAGTAACTTTTGCTCACATGAACATTTCTGCTCACAGTGAACTTCTTTGAACTCCATAACAGCTAGCCTTCATAAGAGATCATTCTGAATTTAGCTTAGCACCCTTGAAAACTTTCAAACCCTGTGTCTGTTGGTTCCTGGATCCTCACTGTCCTCTGGTTAAATAAGCCTTTGTGGCAGAACAGTGCTCCATAGTATCTGAATGTGTTTGAATGAATGGTTTTAGTAGTTTCTGAATGTTATTCTTTCATTCATAGTTGCAAAAAAGTGTCTGTATCTCATGGGGACAGTGACAACCACTCCCTTCTGTCAACTCCTCTCTTTTTCCATTTGATTTCACAAGATGAATTGAGTCAGTCCACTGAATGGCCATCTGTTTTCTGTAGGACCTGCTGGAAGTGGCTCAGAAGACTCCAGTTATGCTGAATCAATTCTCTGGAGGGGAGAACAGCATCACTGGTAGTCAGGACCTTGCTGGGGGCTGCTGCAAGATGTGGCTCAGCATCCTGTTTTATTTCTTTAGAGAGATAATGTTCCAGTGAGATTAACTATGTCTTGTTAATCAAGAGGACCTCAAGTCCCCTTGATCATGATCAGATCTGTGCTCCTTTCCTACTCAATGGGTCAGAGCTGCTCTTTCACCTGGTTGGTTGAACCACATGGTACAACCCTCACAGCTTGGGCAGATCCTCCAAATCTATTTGTTCACATCCACTTAATTGTTATCAACTTCCCATCTGCATGGCCCTTCCCCTTCCAGACAGCAGGGAAGGCAGAGATGGTCGTCCTTACCAGAGAGGAACAGTCATGAGTTCCCTTTGAAGGGGGAGGAGTGCAAAGCAGATATTTCAAATGGAAAAAGTAGCATGGGATGAGAAGGACAGTGAACTTAGAAAAGAGAAATTCAGTCAGATAACACAGAAAAAGAGATGGAAAGAAAGAAAAGTTAAGTGTTGGGAAAAGAGGGGGTAAATGGCTTCCTAAATGCAGCTGGCAAGGATAAAGACTAGTGTCTTCCCAGACCTCTCACTGCTTTTGTGTTCATCCTGGAAGTAATTATGACCCTGGTTTTGGGGATTCAGTTTTGGTGCACCATATTTAGATTTTTCAAACTACCTTTTTCATCTCTGGGTTAAATAGGACACAAGACATGGTCTATTATGTGGCACTTGGAGTCAGGGAGGAGAAGACTCCCAGGGAATCATGGGCTTCTTGCACTGTTAATGTGCTGCCCCCTTACTTGCCCACAGATTGTCAGTGAAAATGCTGGTATTCAGCCCTGCCATGGCACAAAATACGGAATTTCAGGACTGAAATTGCTGTCCTTAAGTGAACACTAACCATGTGACCAGAGAAAGGAATGCATTTGCTTGGTCAGTAAACATCTCTTTAAGGCCATTAACATAATTTGGCTTCCAGTTTCTCCTCACCAGGCAGATTTTATTTAGTCAATACCAGAGCTATCATAGGCTGTGCTGTTTTATTCTGAACAGGACCACTGTTCTCCATGTTGCTGCACTGGAGCTCTTCTTGGGGGTGCTTGAGGACAAACCTAGGTACAGGCATGAAAAAGCTCAGCTGCTTTACGGACATTGTAGCACCCTCAGCAACCTACTCGGAAAGCTTAGAGCTGACTTTGCATTTTTGGCCTTGATCTCTGGCACTAAAGTTAATTGGGATAATTCAGAGTTCACACCCATCTCCCTGAGGGTTTGGTTTAAAAATACATGTAATGTGAGGTTTAAAATAATTTCTTTTGATTGGAAGTATTTGGAAATGTTTCTCTCCACTGGTTTTAAAAGGTGTCATTTTTTTATGAATGCTGAGATGTTGATTAATAAAATTCCGAAAGCATTAACTCAATTGAGTGGACTCCAACTTTTCCCTTTTTTTATTGTTATGATTTGTGAAAATAAATGCAATAAAAAAAAAATCCCAGCAGCTCTGTTAAACTGTATCCTCAGCAGTCTCCCTCCTGACAGCCTTACCAGATGTTTTATGATGTTAGACACGGGGCTGTTTGCTCTTGGGGGAAGGCTGAGCAAAGCCTTTGCTTAGCACCATCAGGCTTCAGCTGGTGACCCTGTGTCTCAGGCACCTTGGACACCAGCCTGAACCCTGGTTAGGAACCAGGTGGTTTGGTCTCCCTGCTTTAAGGAGTCCTCAGGGAGGAGCAGCTGCCTTTGGTTGCCCTCTTCCACCCTCCAATGACAGCTTATAGGATGTGGTGCTCAGGTCCATCCTCTTCATATCTCGTCGTTTCTGGGGCTGGTGGATGGAGGCTCTGGCTGTACCAAGTCCCATGCAAGGATGGCTATGACCACCCAGTGCTGAGAGACCCACCAAGGGAGACCCCTCTCCCTGGAGGCTGAGCTTCTGGTTTTCTTCTCCCCAGCCCTGCCATGAGTTGCCCTCTGGATGGAGCTGAAAAGGCTGCAAGACTTTCTGTTTGGAAGGGACGAGGGGGGCTGAGGATTCGGGAGGCAGAGGCAGGGACGGCTCATGCTCCCAGCTGCTGGCTAGGGAAGGATTTATTGCCCTGGGACACAGACCACTCAGAGCAGCCATCCATCCTGCACGTCTGAGTGAGCTGCCATGGGAGATTCATTTGTAAGCCGACCTTCCTTCTTCCTGAAGTTTCTTTCTCCCTTATACTGCGAAGGCTAATATATTGTTCAAATTAAAGCAGGCCTGGGGACTGAAGACAGAGCTGGTTATTGAGTGGAATAGACTGATGAGGAGTGGGTAATATATTTAAAGACTGTGTAGGAGCCACCAGGGATGATATAGTCTGATTTATTTGATTTAGTGTAATTTATAGTACACTAGACTATGTTGTGATTCTTCAGGATTTTTATCAGGAAATTTGCATTCAATATTTAAGTATCTCTGGGCAGAAACATTCTCATTCTTTTATTATTTTGGCTTTAAACGTATCATGTACCACAGAAGAATTTATAAGTGTATGAAGGGTTTTAATAAGTTCACATACAAAAGGAAAAACGTTTGAAATATAAGATCAACAAGGGAGAGGCATTCCTGCTTCACCCTTTCCCACGGGCATGGGTGGATTTGTTAAAAAAAGGCAACACTGTATCTGCATTGATTTTGCTTTTTTTTTTATCATTAGGATAGACCCAGCCTTGGTAGAGTCACTGGCATCCAAAAACTAGTGTATCAACTGGTGTAAATGGGGACTGAACCTCTCTACTTGTGCCCACTAAAAACCACAGATGTGGTCTGTTGTGCACCACCTTCTTTTCTGAAATGTTCCTTGATTTTCAGGCTGGAATTTTGCTTAGTTTAATAGATGATAGTCCATTTCTTTGATGATCTAAGTATGATTTTTGCATGGTAAAAACATTGTATTTTGTAAGTTAGCCTTCTAATAATTTCATCCCTTTCAGAGATCATCAATAAATGAAGATAGGTGAAACTAGGTCTGTCATTAGGGCAGAAGTGCTGTGGCACAAGATCAGGTCTCTGAGCACCACATCAGGGGAAACTCCATTCTTTTTCCTGGAAGTTTAAACTTTTCCACTGGAACTTCTCCTGGAGGTTTAAACTTTCTGTTTTCCAGAACAGGAAGGTGAGGTAGGGTGGCAGTGCCCAGTGTGTGCCTTGCTGAAATACCTCATGATACACTGAACATATCAGCAGATGCCATATTCAAAACATCTTAAATGTTCATAGCAGGATCTTATTCTTAAATTTGGTTAAATCATGGTTTCAGCAGCTCTGCTGGACCTTCCCCTAATGTGATTTATTTCTAGGAGTGTTTCATGTTTTTGTGGTTTGCATCTCATCAAAGCATAGCGGACTGCAGCCCTTGAGCCCTCAGCCTTAAGGTGTTCAGCTGAGAAAGTTGAATCCCTGGTGATCTGCAAACTGCAACACTATATAAAACCTTTGTTGACAGTCAAGCACACTTGAGTGTTTAAAGTTTTAATAGGCTTAGAGTTAATTCTGGACTCCACCAAGATCTGCATACATCTGTAATTTCAAGCACCTCTTACTTGGTTGATTTCATACATCATACCTGAAAGTGTTTTTGAAACATTGGCAGCTCTGTGTAGAGTTTCACGATTCATCCGTGTCTTCATGAGCTGCTTCAGTTCTTTTCATTCTGTTTCTTACATTTTTTCTTCACCCTTTTCCCCACTGGAGGACATTCTTAAATACTTAATCAGGACTGTGGTTTGGAATGCACTTTATCACACACCTTTTCTGTGCCAAAACCCTTTGCACACTCTATTAAGGATAACTTTCCACATACTAATGCATTTATTTGTGAAATGGCTTTTAAAGATGGTGTAGATGGCGGAAGGCAAAGTGTGATGGGCTAAATCCCCATTCGGAGGGAGCCCTGCCCCTTTCTCCCAGCTTACACCCCTGCTGCAGAGGCAGGGCTTGTGATCCTGCAGTCTGTCCCTCCTGCAGCACCAGCAGCACAGGCAGGGCAGCCCCACACTGTTTTGGGGGGAAAAGCGATGGATTGGGACCTGTGGGGAGGAAGGTGTGGGTGGGTGTGCCCCATTTCTGGCAGGTCCCGGAGGTGTCATTGGGTGCCTGATTTCTGGCCAGGGGCATTTGTTTCAGCTGGGAGGATCCTGTTGAGAAAATATAGGACAGTTGCCTGGAGGCAGATGGAGAACACTGAGGCTTCCAAAAAACCTCTTTGTACCTTTGCCCTGGACAGCTCTTAGGAGCTGGGCTGGGAGCCGCCGTGCTGGTTTGTTGTAAATAGAAGAGTTAGTCTTCCTTGCATGTATGAACCTTTTACTTCCTGGCAGCTCTTGTCAAAATAATCCTGTTTTCCTCAACACATGTAAGTGTCTCTGGGCTCTTGAGAAGGCTGAGCTTGTCTCTTCAGGCAGCTAGAGGTGGCGGGGGCACAACAGCGACGTTGGCTGCACTAGCAGCTCTCAAAACTTCCCGTGTTATTTTTATTGTTCCAACCCCCAGAGTGCTTTGATTAGGTTGGAATCCTAGCTTTATGGGGTTTTTTTCTTTCTTTTTTCCTTTTTTTTTTTTTGAAACAAGTTTCTAGCTCTTGTGGCTGTGGTAAAAGGAGCTTGAAAACATGCTTTGGATGTGCTAAAATCAGAAAGGCAACAAAGAGAGCTCTGCTGGGACTGTGGGGCTGGGACATGTCTTTTTATAAACTCTGGATTTTTTTCTCTGGCTTGCAATAGTTTCAATCCTTTTACGAGGCTTTTAGCAGAGGTGTGAGGCCATGGCACAGTTTGCCTGAGGTGACATGGCTGGAAAGGAAGTGAAGAACAAGCTCAAGGTGTCCTTGCCAGGTGCTGTGCTGCTGCCTCACTGCCTCACATGGACATTTCCCCAGGGCTAGGCTGGTGTGGGCCATGGCCATGCTGGCAACAGCTGGCCACAGAAAACCATAGAGTTAGAAAAGGGGTGCTTGAGTCTCAGGCCAGCTTGCTTCCACATCACGTTTCTTCCCCAAAACACTGTCATGGTGCATTTTCAGTGTGTCAAGTTTTGGTACCTCCAGGCTTGTTGGCACATGCCAGTAAGACCCAGTGCAACAGTTCTGCTGCAGTTGGCAACTCAGTAAAATTTGCCTTTTTCACCTGAATTTGGCAGCATTAATCTGAGAGCATATGCACTTTGTCCCCCTCAGTTGTCACTCCTTTCTGAAAGAGTGGAGCTTTTGGCATGCCTGAGCAGTAAAGCAGTGACCATACAACAAGATGTTCCAACTTCCTACAAATTAATGTGTAGGAATTACTTTGTGAAAAATAGTCAGATGTGAGCTGGAGAGACACTAATTCTCAATTTCTTGTGCTCTGCTAACACTTGGGCTTGGTTTAGAGTATTCCTATGGCAAAATAAGAGTGGCTGATGCTATTGTACTTATGCTGGTTGATGTGACTGAGGCAGACAGCTCTTCTGGGCTGATAAAAGACATTTTAAACTGCAAAGAGACATAGTAAAGGGTAAAAAAATATACAAAGTAGAGCCAGTCCCATCTTAAAAGAATTATTAACGCACAAAGAGTAAATTTGAGTACATTTATATTTACGTATCAGATATTTGTCTTCTATCTGATATTCTTCTATCTGACATTTGGGTGATACTAAGAACTGGTGTCTACTCTCTCAGTAGAAGTATTTTATTATTATTAATAACTACTTGTTAACTCTGGCATCTCTAGTATGCCAGGCATTCTGCAAAACCCAAGGAAAGCATAGTGTCTCCCCAGAGAGCTTATGCTAATCTATTCTATTCCAACAATATTTTTTAGTGCTGTGTATAAATC
The DNA here is from genome assembly GCF_023055355.1 of Agelaius tricolor. NCBI lineage: Eukaryota > Metazoa > Chordata > Aves > Passeriformes > Icteridae > Agelaius > Agelaius tricolor. The sequence continues at coordinate 21,464,432 of NW_027269268.1, forward strand.
ATTCTTCTAGCAGTGTTTAGTGCAGAGGTTTACACTTCCCCATTTGTGACAAACAAATTTGCTACAGTGAAAATACTATGCAGTTCAACCTAGCTGTATTTTATGGAGTTTCTTTTTGGGCAAACCATTGAAAGACATTGCTGCAGAGAGGCCCTTAACACACATTTAGCTTTGAAATCTGCCTAAGCACCATTAACTTTAATGGCCCCAAGCACATGCTTCAGGCTGAGCATATACTGAAGTGCTCTACTGCTTGTGGACAGATTAGGCCCATAAAATTTTGGTGAAATGTGGTGTAAACCATGAGAGAGATTAAAATCCCCGGGGATTCTCTTTGGAAGTGGGTATCACGTCATCTGTCATGAGGGGCTGTGTTCAGATGCTCCATCAGGCAGCACAAGCTGACCCTCCCATCCAGGACCATTTTTCCATCTGAAGGATACTGAAATCTTCATCAATCCTGGGGATCATTAGCAACATGGACTCTGCTTTGGTGTGTGGAGAAGTGCTGTAGTACTGCCCCACATGTAGGAGAAGTGACTCCTAAGAGAGCAGAAGAAATCATGTTGGTCAGTAGTGTCAGACAAAGATTTGAAAAACAGCAGACATTCATTCAGTTTAACTAGAGCTAAATCTGTAGTGAAATAAGATAATATAATGAAAAATAAGCAAGAAAAAAAAATTAAAGTGTCCTTTTTTAAAAGAAAGAGTATCATTCAGTCCCAAGGGGAGAATAACTGAAAAAGTGTAGTATTGGAGTAACTTAAAAAAAATAAAGTAATGCCTAATGAGGTCTATGGGGACCATTAATGTAGACTGCATGAGTGGCTTGATTCAAAAGGGTGCTTTGCCCACATTCAGGATCATGTCCAGCCCAGTCTTGTTTATTTAACACCTGAAGCCAGCTTGCATCCTCTGTTGAACTGCCATCAGGAACCCGATACAGTGGATCCATGGTAACACTTGCCTAATGGCAAAGATCTTTTGATACTTCGCTCGGTCACTGCCTCAAAATTACCCCATATGAGCCTTTTGTGAGCCTCTGTTGAGTCAGAGACACAAATCCTTCCTAACAGAGAGAAACATCTGAGCTAACCTTTTTCCATAGGACCATGGTACAAAAAGTTCTGTACAGAAAAGGTGGAGGTAGGGAGCAAAATCAACCACAAGCTCCTTGGTTGACTCACCACATCTCATATGGTTTCACCCTCAATTTCTGAAGAGATACCACTGACTGAAGGGATTTTTCTGTTCTTCTACAATACCAGACCTTTTATCTTGGGAATAAATTCGAGTGGGCTTAAGTTTTTCATTATAGAGAGCACAGGCAGAAATGGACTGTTTCTTAGGAAACCATCTAAGTTGGATGGTTTGGTGGATCTAAGCTGTGCTAGATGTTGTGGGAAAACGATATTAAAAAAAAAAAACCATAGCAGATTCTCTTTAAGGTTTATGAATGACTATTTTTTTGGCTTATGCTTGGGAATTAGGTCAGATTGGCACAAACTGTTAGCTGAAAACTTTACTGAATGCATGAAAGCCCTCAGAAGAGGAAGACTGCTGCAAGACTGTGGCTGAGACAGATGGGTGAAAAAGAAATTTCTAGCCCTCTGACATAATTTTTAAAATGTAAATACACACAGACATAATAATAAGTACAACCACTTGGAGTAAATAGATGTGTGAGGGCAACTGCATTCATTTATTGTGAGACTCTCTAGAGTCAGGAGGCTTCAGCAATTAAAGTCCTAAAATCCCAAAGCAGTTACATTGTAAGTGTTCTTTGTTTTTAAGCACAGTGAAAGTCACCTTGTTTTTCTGCTTAGAATATACCATCATAAAGAGGAAATCTTCCAAAAATTAGTCAACCACAGCATGACTTCGTGGACTTGCTTTTACTTGTGTGATGTGAAGATGAGTATGATTCATGTCCTCAAACAGCTCTGTTGGATTGTAAAATTATTTACTAGACAAGCAAGAAAATATTTTATTTAGAAGTTCTAATGACAAGATTGACAACTGGAAACCAGTAAGAAGAGAGCAATAAAATATTAGGCAGCCAAACGATTGTGGCATGATATATCTTGTCTCAGCTTTTCTTTGATTTTTCCCAAAAGAAGTTGGCAGTGACAATAGTAAGGCTGTGAACAATGTAACAATACAATATACTCATGCCAAAATGAAATACAAAAGAAATGTTCTAAAATACACTATGTCAAATTATCTGCAAGAAGCAGAAAAAGATGAAACACGTTTTCAGTTCCTTGGAAACACAGAGAAAAATCAAATGCAGAGCTTAAGAGTTCATCTTTACATGGTTATAAATTCCTTAGTTAAAATTTGATCCCAGTTAGAGAAGAACAAATGAATACTCTGATGATGCTATGATGGATGGGGTTTGTGAGTGATATGTTTCATCATGATCCCAATAAAAGGAATAAAAAATCCCAAAACTCTGAATATCTCATGCAACTCTTTCTTTAAAACTAAGGGTAAATGAGGATGTATTGATTTTCTAATGAAATTTAAATTCCACAAATGGAAGCTTTTTAGGATCAAGATATTAGATGAGCATGTACTATGCACTATTTTCATAAGGCTGTCAGATATGGGTCTTAATGCAGCAGGTTCCAATTTCCTTGTATGGACAATAACTCTTCCTTAACCCTGGATCAATACAGGCACTAGAGAGAATATGCAGGGAGGAGAAAACAGTCTTAAGCCAAAGTCCCACCCTGTGTGCCTGTATGTAAAGCACAAGAGGCATAGACAACTTTTCTACCTTTCTTTTCCTAATGCAATCTGTTTTTATAACAAAACAAATGTCTCATTTGTATTGTTTTCATACAGAATGCCATAAAGTGGTTATGTTTTCCAAAACTATTTCAGTGAAAGTGCATGAATAGGTCTGCAGAGGTTCAAGCAGATGTTCAAGTATCTGATCTCCTTTTCCTCAGTTCTGAGTCAGCTAAATAGGAGTCCAGCAAGTCAGCCTGGAAAATGTGAACTTTATCCCCAAGTTGATGTCTCTGGACTCATGGCTGAAGCAGACAGAATGCTTTCCCAGGGAGGCTCAGGGTCACAGCTGTTACAATTGCTGGGTGTCTCCTAACTTGGGTGGGTGTACTAGAACTTATCTAAAGCACTAGAGGTTGCTTTGGTTTCAGAAGGGGAATGAAAATTATACCCTCTAGAATTGTTTCTTAGTCTTCTCTGGCCTCCTGCCAAGCCAGTTTGCAGGTAAAATTTTATTTCCCATCAAGACCAGGGGCCTTGGTCACTACTCAAATACCCTCTTTTGCCCCTGTAAGCCAAAGTATATATTGTTATACTGAGACAAATATTTACTGTTTGATACATAATGCCCCGTAGTCCTCCTGCAGTCTTTGATAAAGTTCCCTTCACTGCTCTTGTTTTGCCAGCTAAGAGCTAGTTCAGGAAACAGATGGGTGATTGCATGCCTGTGATGTTGAACTCTGAGAGGAAAGTTGAATGCTCTGCTTTTTGTTCAATATAAACTTGATCTGACATCATTGGGACTTTGTTTTTAGGGGGTTCTTTTTGCCTGAAGTAACCCACTGGCTTTCAGTGGGTCAGTAACAAAAAGACAAAGTAGCCAATGATGACTTTGTTTCTCTCTTCCATCTCTAGCCTGTAGATTTTTCAGCCTGATCTTACTTTTTTTAGTGGCTATGGTTGCATGAACAATATGCCTACATCCCTCCATAAGACCAAGAAAACACCACATATAAAATGTGTACCCAAATTATTTTTATTTTTTTCTCAGCTCAGCAGAAATTATTAGATTTTGTGCAATGTACTCCCACAACAAAAGGGTATCACAGCATCCTCTGACGAGTGAGTGGAGGAGGCTGTGAATAAAGTGAAATGCATTATTGGGATCATCCAGTTTAACTTCATGAGAGAGCTGGTGGTCTCAATCCTCACTGCCCTTTCTTTTCTTAATGTCATGTAGATAGGACATCTGGCAGAGGCTCAGTCCCAGTGCAACCTATAACATTAACCCTGACTAGCCCAAATCACAGCCAGGTCAGTTCATTCTCCACAACAAAAGAAATCAAGCATAATTTCCTAGTTGCTGACTTCTCAAGTACATGAAATAATTCTGCTTTCAATAAATACCTAGACCAGGCTGATTGCAACACCTCCACTCCAAAGAACCTTTTTGCTAATAAAAGAGCATTATACTTTTAAAGTTAGTCACTATTTCATTGTGAGCAAGGGCATGGCAGTTTGCCCCTATAAAAACTATAGCCAGATCTCATTTGTTCTGTATCCTCTATGGGTTATTGCTGCAATCTGTAACTGACAATGATTGCATCTTATGAATCCCTGAACAAATATTAATTTAATTTACAACATGTTCCATTTTGTTAAACATCAAAGAGAGTAATTTATGAATTACATCAGCAATAATTTTGACTTCATTTAGGGCCATTTCTCCTGCCAGTCCAGGCTCAGACTCAGCATGCCAGCTGCCAGTCGACAGCAGGCACCATATGATGCCCAAGCATCTGCCTCCCAGCAACATGGATGTTTCTCTTTTTGAAGGCAAGGGGGCAGCTCACTCCCCACATTACTGGGAGGAAGGCTTGTCCCAGGGAAGGATAGATTCAACAGGCATCTGCCTGGTGCTAACTTGACCTGCAATAGGGGGATGTCCTGAAGGAGAAGGTCCTTTCAGTGTGGTGGCCTCAGTGTGGGGCCACTCCTCCTTCTTCACAGGTACTTCACTGGCCTGGGAGATGCTGTTTTTGCATGTCTTAAGCAACCTTCCTATGTGCATGCTGGAGAATGTGCTTGGCAATCCCCTTGTGGTACAGGTCTGACCACTCAGCCAGCAGCAACCATGTTCTTCCAGGTCACTGAGAAGCTGGAACACCCTTGTCTAGTTCTTCACCATTTTTGCCTCAAAACTTGGCTGCTCCAAACCAAATTTGGTGCAACTGATGTTCCACAGAGTGTAGAAAGCTCAGGGAAACACCGGGTGTACATTCTGAGCTGTTAACATGAGATACCACTGAATTGTCCTTTCTCTTAGAGGACCTCAGCTCTGGAGAGGAAGCTTTAAGATAACTGATTTGGGTGTCATTGATTCACATGTTTTTTTTCTGCCTGGCTCTCCTCCCTCAGACATGTTCTATGCTTGCACCACATGGGATTTTATCTGCCTTCTTCCTCCACTTTCTACCCCCCATGATGGACATCCCACTCCTGCAGCTGCAGATATGATCTTAAACTGGTCAGGATGCTGTTACTGCTGCATTTTTGTTCTTCATTTCACATTTTCTCTGGTAAAGGGGAAAAAAAGGCACTGGGGAGCACAGAGATCAGAACAAGACAGTGCTCAGTGTTATTGAGAAAAGTGTGAGAAGGGAAGAGCCCCTTCTGCTATCAAGGATGCAGTTATGGAGATCCTTGTCAGTAAATTGCTCCCACAGCAATGCCCTGTGAGGGTCACAGTCTTCTGCAATCAGCAGCAGAGATACTTCCTACTCTCAACTTAAACATTACTTCATGTCAGTGTGTAATTGCACTCACAAAGCTGTCTACACCAAAAGTGAGCTAAAAATGTGCCCCCATCACAACTGGAGACCCTGGATGTAGGAAATACATAGTCAAAATCTAAGAGTCCAGCTTATGGCTTGCCTGAATGTTTGAATGTTTTATCATCTTTGAAAGGCATGACAGCTAGTGTGAACTTTTATATCAGATATCATCATTCCCTGTTCCAAATATTTCCATGTGACTGGTTTTGGTTAAAGAAGGCATCTTGTTGAATTTAATTAGGGAGAAATACAATTTCAGGGCAGATAACACCCCTTCTCCTTACTAAGGAAGATGGCCTGGAGCATTGCTTTGTGCTGAAGAGTCTCCCTAGCACAGCTTTCTGGCTGAGAAAACAATGTGCTGCATCCAGGAAAAATATGAAGGCTGTATCTGTGCCTAGAAACTGTCACACTGGTATCTTTATAAATTGCACTGATGATATGAAAACAAAGTGCCTTAATTTAATTATGTGTGTTTTCCTTGGTTAGTGTAAGATGAGTTCTGATGGGGGACATGAGGACCTTTATCCTCTCAGACAGTCTTGAAAGGCAGAGGCCTCGAAGCAGCCCCTGTCTGCACTGCAAGGCCATGGGGTGCTCACCCATCCCCTCTTTGAGGATCCTGTTTTGCTCTTCCCATATTCACCGTACCCACAGCTTGGATGGTGACATTTTGGCTACAGCAACAAGAAGCAAAAGAAGGGACTGGGAAAAACATCTGAGTGGAAGACTTAATTCAGCAGTTTTCTTTCTTTTGCTTCTTTCTTTGTGAACTGCCTGTAAGCAGGTAGGACTTCTTCCAGCTGAAGTGGTGACTGACAGATGAGTTTCCTGGCCTTCCTGAGTGCTGCTCTCTGGGCAGACCCACACTTGGGCCCTTTTGGCATGCAAGGACAGTGCATCCTCCTGCCACAAATCTATAGGGAGAGAGAGTTTGCCCTGGCTTGATGCTGCTCCCTGGGCTGGTTAGGGGAAGGAGTTCAGGAACCCCCGTGCCACGTGGCTGGGAGGCTGCTGTGCCCTCACCAAGGAAGCAGATGTAGCTTTAGGAAGATCTAATGGTCTCTGACCTTTCTGTAGATCACACAGAGGAGGGAGATTCTTTGCACCTGTGCTTCTTGATATAAGGTACACCAAACACAGAAATGCATTGTGAAGAAAAACAAGGGCTTTCATTTGGCATTTCAAAAAAATTACAGAGAAAATGAGAGAAGAGACTGCAAAGTTTGGGAGAGCTGATTACTGCCAGTGCATTTAAGTGCAGTTAAGAAATGTATGAACTAAAACCTATATCAAAACATGTTTGGTACATATTAAGGAAGAGGTAGGACAGATCCATGTTATCATACAGGGAAGTGGGAATTGCACCAAGTATCATGCACCAAAAATAGGAATATTTTTACAGGGTGTCAGGCACTGCACTCCCCGGCAGCGCTGAAGCAAACGATTGGGAATAAATGGACAAGAAAACAAATGGCTGGAAATCAAATTCCTCCTGCTCCTTTTTCTGGCACTTAGTTTCCTCTTCAAAATGTTGACAATGTTCCTTAGACAGAAAGAGAATAGAAATGGAAAAAGTAAGTGGATAGATCGTGGTTATGGCTTATTTTCTTTCCCCAACAGGGGAGTATTGTGTAACAGAATTTTGTTGAAGTATCATTTTTATTCTTAAAATAGTTATTATTCTCCATACTTCATATGAAACAAGAGCTATGTTATGGGACCAACATAATTCTTGATAGGCTGTGAGGGGAATTTTTAAAAAGTAATAAATAAAAAAAATTACATTCATTCTACATTAATTTAATTTAAACTAAGTTAAAATTAAATAAAATGTAAAAGAAAATATAAAAAAGTGCTTTTTCATGTGTATTTTGGAAAAAAAAAGGTATTTGTTGACTCAGGAGCTTTGAGTACAGCATCTTCTGTCCTCTCTTCTCTGATAAATGAACTGCAAAACTGGAGACAAAGACAAGTAAATTTTGAAGACAGTGACCAGATTCTGATATCAGGTATAATCTAACATCACTGGATTGCTGTTACCCAGAGTCAGAATGACATCCACTGGGAGTCTGAGGGTCTCTTTTTAAATAACATGTCCATGAACTGATGCAATTATAGTATCAACAATCAGAATGTATAGTGCAACAACCATCCATGTGTCTGAGTGCTCCTGTACCAAAACAAGGCCACAAGAAACCTAAAAGCCCTGAAAGAGGGGAGATTTTGTATGGTTACTCTTCAGGAAATTACAGGAACTCTACATCTAAAGCCAAAAATCTAAGAAGTGGCAAAGTTCCCAGATCAATCTTTCGCCTTTTCTTCTCTCTTCTGTCTTTTTTCAGTTTTGTCTGCTTTTTTTTTTTTTACTTGCATTGGGGCAGAAATATTATCAAAAAAGCATCTTTCAAAGTGACTTCAATACTTCCTTGAGTCCTGAGAAAAGATATATAAACCTGAGAAAAGTGCTGAAGGGAGGGGACAGTAGCAAGGGGAAGTAGCATTGAAAGACTGTGGTTATTCATGGGCAGGTTGTGTAGCAGGGTCAATGTGCTTCTTTCTGAGCAAGACAAAAGGTTTAAGCAGTCCTTTCTCCAAATATATTGCCAGTATAGAAGACAAAATGTTGGACCTAATTCAGTTTTCATTCATTCTACCCCAGTTGAAACAACTTCAGGAAATTTAGTGTGAGAACTTTCCAAAAATAGGTAGAGAAGTTAAAAGATTGATGATGGAAATGGCAGCATTCATGGGAAAAGGGTCAGGTAGCCACAGAACTCCTAATCTTCTCTATGCCTTAGAAAACTGTCTGGTTCTTGATGAATTTGGAGTGAAAATGGATTTCTCTGGTGTTATTAATTTTATTTTCCTTGGGTCACCTTTCCGTCTATATTAGTCCAGCAAAATTAGCAAAAGCAAGAAGTCGTAGTTTTGATTTTGAGGTGGATACATGTAAAATACATTGAGCCAGGAGGTGTGTGCTAGCCACATGTACTGTTATATGCATGTCACATGGACAGATAATCACAAATAGGAAAATGCAATCAATCATGCCTTCACTTTCATTCCAGCCTTTCTCTCATGTGCCTGCACCTGTAAACCATTGATATGCACAAATGTGTTAGCAAAAGTTGGCATATTTCCATTGCTTTTGTATTTTTTTTTCAAATCCTTCTGTAACACAAGGGAAATACTTGCCCCTCATTGTTTTAAGTGGCAATAATCCACTTGCTAAGTGGAAAGAGTACAGTGCAAAAGGTTTTAATTTTAAATCCCAAAGCAGAAAATAGATTATTATTGAAACAACCAAAGCCCAATGTCCAAGTGTCATAGGAAGAGCATCTTTTTTAAAACAAAGTTGCTTGATAAAGCAAGAGGGTAGTAGCAGTGATCTGAAATTTAATTAAGGCAGTTTGTGCAAACTTCCCCAAAAACATTTGCCAGGGTATTTTCTTCTTCACCTGTGTGACACTCCTTGCTAATGCAGCTGGCCGCACCACTGTCCCTTCTGTGATGTGGATCTCCAAGTGAAGTCACCAACTCCTCCTCCATAGTGACATCCTGAAAAAGGAAGTTCCTGAAAGATCCTGGAAATTAGCCAGTGGAAAAAAAACCCCATCAGCTTTAATAGGACTTGTCACCTGCCCTAATGCTTTCAAAATGGAGATTTGCTTCCTAAACTCTCCCCAAGTTACTTCCTGATAACATCCATCATATATATGATGGGCCAACTAAACTGCACTAAACAAAAGCTGCTGACACATATCCTAAACCCACTACTAGTGTATGATGATCTTGAATTAAGTTTTCTTGGCAAGCTACAGAAGTAACTCATCTGTCAGGCATTGTGAGTGCACAGTTTCTGGAGCTGGGAAGCCATTTAGTGTGTTGGCACAACAGCATATGAGCTCTGGAGATTTGGGAGCACAAGTTTAGGATTGGTTAAACAAGCAGATGCCTTAAACAGGGCTGCTAAGTGGTTTAAATGAAACCAATGTTGTGCCACATAAAAGCATAAATAACTCTCTTCCACAGGGCAAATAAATAAAATTCTTCCCAGAGACCTCTAAGGAAAAGAAATCAACAAACTCCCTTGAAAGACCTTTTCCATCTTAGAAGTTTATTACTGGTTTCTGTGGCCAGTTGAGCTGCTCCACTTTAAAAAAATGACAGTGAAATTCATTTAGTGGCCACACTTGGGTACATGAGGTTGTACAGCTCTGGGAGTGTTGGCAAGGGCAGCAGTGAAATGCACCTGCCCATGGGTTATGTGCAGTTCTGTGCTCTTGGGGCATCTTGCTGGGAGCTCTTCCCACCTCTGCCCATATGCATGGATACCAAGCAGCACCAGCACTCACTGACTGATACTCACTCCCACCACATGCATGCCTCTCCTGGGCTGAAGCTCTTTTCTTCCTCTTTTCATTAAAAAACCTGTTTCTTAAAAAAAACTAAAAACAAACAACCAAAAAAAAACCCCTAAAAAATTAAAACCAAGGAAAGTAAAAACAAATCAAAATAAAACAAAATAAAACAACCAAAATAAAATAAAACAAAACCGAAATAAAATTTAAAAAATTAAATTAAAATAAAATAAAATAAAAATAAAATAAAATAAAATAAAATAAAATAAAATAAAATAAAATAAAAATAAAGGCTCTGGTGTAAAAAACAGAGTGCTGACTCTGTACCATCTGGCGACTTCTTAACTGCAACCATGCAGCACAGCACAAGTCCTCAGAGGGAAGAGGTGACTAATGAGATGCAGAGATCCTGAGCTGGTTAGAAGTAACATTAGATTTCTGTTGTCTCCACTAGTTAATGTGATATGTAAATGAGGAACACATGATAGGATTTGAAGCCTGTCTGTAGGAAACACACCAGTGTAAGTGCTTAGGAGGAGGTGCTCTTCCTAATGAATATGCTCTTTGTTTGAGAATGGAAGTGAAGTCCCAGTTTTATTTGATCATTTTGTGCTACTTGTCTAAAGCAACACTTATTCCAGGGAATGGCAAGTGTTTGAAATTGGAATGGGATCCACTCCATGAGCTGGAATTTGTACTGTCACGCCCTGACTTCTGCACTGCAAGAAATCCTAACCCCTTCCTCAGCTGCTGGAAGTGGACTTCACAGTGTATCTGAAGCCAGTAAGAAATTCCTAAATCTGCTGATTTGTACTAGAGTTAGCACAGCAGACATTTTAAAGCAAATAATACAGAAATTTCAAACAGAGACACTGAGGATGGGATTTCACATTGTGTTGTGGCACCTAGGCTAGGGCTCTCCTTTCTGACACTGCTCAGGATCTCAGCTTCTGTGGATTTCTGTGGAGTCTGGCAAATGGTCAACATCTTTGCAATTCAGCCCCATGTTAGGACACTGGCTAAGAGCAAAGGAAAATACTTTTAGGCATCAAATTATCAAACTGTTTAAACTTTCTGCTGTGGAATTCTTCTCATTGCAGTGAAAACCATTGAACACTCCAGTAGCAAAGCTGGGGAGGTTCTCCTCTTGTCTTCCTGCTATCTCCTGATTTTAATTTCTTGTATCTTCATGCATTTTCCTTATGTGGAGACCCTGGGGAGTGGCTTTTATTTTTGAAGCTGGTATAATGAAGAGAAAAGTGAAATGCAGAGACAGAACACAGCCTCCAGCTTTGTCTACCTTGAAAGGGTGGATTGAATTCCATTCTGAGTCCACAAATTTGAGAAAATTTAAAATTTTATCATATTTTCTCCAGCAACTTAACACTTAATATCATACTCCAGTAGTTAAGAAACAGAAACATATAACAAATCTTAGGGACCCAGTTAAAATAGCAGGCATTTTTGATGATAAAAGGTTGCAACAAGCTATTTCCCATCCAGCTTTAGAGCATCTTGGTAAGGATTCTTTTATAATTTAAAGCGAATAAATTAAATTGCCCACTGCAATAAGAGGAGTGTTATTTGCAACTTAAATGCAATTTGTAAATTTTAGATTAGTTTTATTTAGATGTACTCCTAGGGACTAGCAATACCACATCCATGGATTCTCACATTTTTTCAGTGTACTGTGAAAACATCTGCTAGTACTCATCAAACTCCTCTGTGGTTTGTTGTCCCCATTTTACAAGCTGAAGGAATTAGACAGGCAGGTTAAAGGACTTGCCCAAGACCACACAGGGAATCAGATGACAGAGTAGGTAGTAGAATCATAATTTCCTGGCTCAACTTCCAATTACCTTGTGCCAAGGAAAAGGCCTTTCTTTCTAATGTAACACCTAGGTTATTTGACTTTGTTCTTTCTCTCTCTCTCCTTTACTCTTGCTCTACCTCACCTAAAATGTAATTGAAAAAAATTCTCTCCTTTAGTGTGCAGCTTTGTATTTAATCTGTGGTGCCAAACAGATGAAATGAATGTTGTCACCACTCCAGAAAATGCAGGGAGAGTTTATTTAGCTGATGTGGTGGCATAGGTGGGTTATAAAACCTCACAGACTTCTGCCAGGGAGGTGACCCCTTGAGTCCTGATTAAACACACTTGTGTTAATCAGGCTGTTCTGCAGAGCTTCTCAGGCAGGATGGGTGCAAAGCTGACAAAACAGTACCCTGAAGCCACAGTATCCCACTATGGATATTATCCAAAATGCCCCCATCTACTCCTCATTTTTCTTTTCCTGTAGCTCTCCAGCCAAACATGCTTCCCTCTCTTGGTGACAAATGTTGTGGTGCAGTAGGAAAAAGGTTCCTTTGCCCTTTTAAATTAAGTCTCCTGAGAAGGTAACCTTCTTTTTGTATTCTAAAAGTGGTGTTATTTCATTTGCTACAAAGGTTGAAGAGATTTGGTATTATGAACACATCCTCAAGATTATTTTTTTAAAGTCACTAACCAGTGCCCTTTTACAGATGTCTTTCTGTACGTTTTTGGAGAAATAATTATCATTCCTGCAGATCAGGTATCACCTTGTTCTCATCTGATTTTGTCCAGTGCCTTGTTAGCTGGAGCATCCAATAATAACTGGAGATTAATGAATTAGAAGTGATGTTTTCCATCCAAATTAGGAGCAGTCTTGCAATAGCTGAGTGGTGTGTGTTGCATGGCTCCTCATCTGCCTCTGCAGTTGTTCTTGCAGGGAAATGGTTTTCTTATATTGCAGAACCCCCTAGTGCTACATTATCTCATGATCTCTGACCACAAGGCTGGACTACATCCTTAAAAACATCCTCAAATATAGGATCAGAGTTCTAAAAACTTTTAAGCTTCCCAGTAAATAATTGCTTAAAAGTAGTTAACTGATTCTTTAAAGTGTCTCAGATACAGCATAGTGGTCTGCTGCCCGAGGGCAAGGGCTGCTCCTTGGGGGATGTCTGAGGAAGCACCAGCACCCACCAATGCCTGTTAACTAATGGCACTGCCCACCATGGTACCTCTGAGCACTGGATGGGGACACTACAAACTGTGTAAGAGACAAATGACTTCCTGCTTGTCACCACATTAAGCTGCAAAGTTCTCACACTGCTCTTGTAAAAGTGACAAGAATGGGACACAAGGAATTACATGGCAGAGATTTTCTGTTGCCACATCCAGACCAGCAGAGAAAGTGTTCGTTAGTGACATACCTTAAGAAAAAATGTGTTCAGCACAACAGAATGGATTAGCTCAGCAATACATGTTCAGCAGGGAAGTTCAGGTTTATATCTAAGTAAACAAATGGTTACTTATCTCCTCTGGTACCAGGTGGTATGATGTGTGTCCTGCTTTACTGTTGCTCTATCATAATCCTCAATACTTATATTATATGAACATGGATCATGTTGTTTTGGTTTCTAATCGTGCTTTTTAAGAGGAGTCACTGGGCATAGTGGTCTGTTTATAGAATATTTTCTGGTTTTATATTTGCCAGAGGTATACACAGGCAGCAGCAGGGGTATAGTTTGTCCTGATGCCAACTTTTCACAGAAGAAAAGCTTCATAAATCACTTCCCTGAACTGTCAGTGCTGTTAGCAACTCCCTCTGGTGTTGTACAGCTGAGGGGGTTATGTTGAGCACAGCACTCCTCTGCAGCCAGGGGAGCCCTGCTTTCATTTATTTTTCTTTCCTAATTACCTATAGTAAGAGAAAATTGGCCCAAGCTGAGAAACCTTTATAAAACACACTGGATGATCAAAATACCATGACAGGCTTCTTCAGTGCCTAAAAACTCATCATGCCCAGTAGCCTGCATCTCTGCTAGAGTCAGCTTGGAATCGCTTCTTCGCAAGCACTGTGGTAATGACCATTCTTTGCTGACTTTAAAAAGAAGAAAGTGTTTCTGAAAAAGAAATGGTGTGGATGTCTGGACCTGAAGACAGATAGCTAATGCAGACGTATGGACAATGCACACAAAAGCTTCCCCACGTCAGATGAGAAGAACATGGGCCATAAATTCTCTGTCCTTAACTTATAGCCACACAGATGGTTTTGCTTACAGCAGGACGTTGTGTGAAAATTAGCTGCAGCTTGTGGCTAATGGAGGAACGTTTGTAGAAAGGGGTTCAGGAGGTGAAGGCTATTTTTAAGACTCCTGTATGTAAAACTAAATCTCTGTCTATAGCAAGGTGGCAGAGTTGACTGAAAGTGCAGGTTGTAGGCACAGAGGAGTAGGAAAATAATTAGCTTTGCACAGCTGCCTCATATAAATGAGGCTGCTTGTAGATGTGCAACTTAGTTTATACTTAGTGATTTTATCTGCTTCAACCCATTGCCAGTTGTCACTTGGCATGAAGAATTTCTCTGCTGAATATCAGAGAAGGAAATTAAATTAGGTGAAAGTGCCTGTCTTATCTTGCACGCTGCTGTTCTTTCCCATGCTGATGTGCAAAGATAAGATGGTGCAGACTGGCCTTTCATTCTGGCTCTGGTGCAGGAACCAGGAGAGGTTTCCCTCTCCAAGCACAGATGCCCAGCAGCATTTGCACCCAGCTGCCACACAGCACTGCTTGCCCCCTGTCCCCAGATCCATGTGGCTTGGTTTAGGTGCAAAAATGTGCATGCATGCTGCAGGTAGTGTTTCAGGGAGCTGGAGCCACCAGGATTCTCTACCAGGCATCAGCTCCCAAAAGGGGTACATGAGTGTTGACCTCTGAGGCTGATGGGGAAAAATTGCCCCTGCTGCCTTAGTTGCATTTCCCTTTTCCCCAGATACCTCCACCATGGCTGGGTTTGACTGCCTCTTTCAGGAAGGTGACAGGAGTGGTCTTGCCAGGACAGGAGATGGGGTGTGGAGGCCCCAAGGGCTAGGCCAGCCACCAGTGAGCTGCCAGGCATGTGGGGCAGCTCCTTGCCTTCCTGTTGGCAGCCAATGCTCAGCATACATCTCCAGCTCTTGCAGGGAAACTTTCTGAAACTCCAAAGATACTGGGAAGAGAGGAAAGTGGCTTCATCCTCACAACATAGCCAGCCTCCAGCAATCACCCTAGCAATCAGAAACTGAAAGGGAGACCCAATGCATCCTTCTTCAGACATCTAAGCTTTATTCTACCTTTTGTTCTTATTTCTACTTTTCCCTTAATATACAGGCAAAGCTATCTTCCATGTAATATTCGCTACATGGAGAATTATACAGACTCATTTTCTGCTTTTTGAAACTCCCTAGATAGCCAGTTCAACTCCTCTGTACTTGAACATTTGCTTTCAATAAGAAAAAATGTTGATTAACTCAGTGGCCTGGCCAAATCTAGTAAGTTTTTTCTGGCAATACCTCTAATGAGTCCCATTTATTAATTTTTTTCCCCTACCTTACTTGTGTAACAAATTTCCAGATATTAACATCAAGAAAGGCAATATTTGGCCTGTTGTATGAGAAAAGTAAAAAACAAACCAGCACACTTCCTTTTGTAGTTCTGGATTTCATGCTCACTTAATACATATAAAAGGACCCTTTTATAATATATAAATCTGGAGCTAAGTGTTAGAGCATGCTGGTTTATACATATGATTATGTACAAGCATGTATGTGCTTGTATATACAAATGCAGATTGTAAGATGCCCACTGTAATCAAGAGGCCACTGATCCCTGATGCCTTTTTATTTTTGGCAGGTCTTTACTATGTTTTTTTAACACCCACCTCTCTCTCTGTCTCTCAGGGGAATGCTCTTTAATGTAATTATGCTAAACTGACATTCTCCTTGTGATATTTAACAAAAAAGAGTCATCATTTTTTAAGCATTCATACATTATGAGTCTGTATTTTTTGGCTCTAAAATAGAATGACATTTGATTATGTTTTTGAAATATTATGGCTGGATAAATTAATTACACCAGAAAATCCAGAAGAAGCAAACAATAAAAATAATAATAAACATTAGCTGCCACCTCAGTCCAAGCTCACATATTACACGTTAAAACTTTATTATTTCAAGTGGATGCATAATTACAGGAAGGTGGAGGCCATAACTCATGTCAGTGCTAAGGGAAACCCCTGGGTGATGAGCATTTTCCTGGGAGTGTGTGGTTCCCAGGGAAGGCTGAGGGGGTCCCTCCTTGCCCTGCAGGGAGGAGGTCTCTGGGTTTAGCACCTCTGTGGGGCTGACACGGGACACTGGGCACGTTGCCCCAGAGGAGGAAGGTATGGTGCCACACTATCATGACACAAGAAAGGTGGCACCTGCCTTGCTCCATGGGCTACACCTCCTTCTGGTGGGACCACCCTCCTTGCTAAGGAGGCGGCCAGGTTTCCCCCAAAGCTCTGTCCTTAACTTCCCAGGTAGAGCCAGCAGTAAGGTCAATTAGTTCCACTTCTGGTTCTGCTTTTGGGATGTTTGCCTCTGTCCATGGAAAGTGGACTCACACCATCAATTTATTTCTCATTCTGTGGGCCACCAGCTGGTAATGATATGATTCTTGTTTATTTTGACCTTGGCTGGATGTGAAAGAGAGACTTAGATGTAAATGGTTCCATCTCCCATTCCCAGACCCCTGAGCCATTATTTTCTTCAGCCCTACCAAGCAACATGCTGGTTTCAATAAAACATATTGCTATTGCTTTGAATATTTATACCCTTGAACCATTCAAAAAAAATCTATTCATATTAGTCAAGTCAGGCAAAAATAGCTCAAAGACAGCACCCACTGCCAACATTTTCTTTGGTTAGTGCTACTGAAATGTCCCATTTCATTCTATGGCTGAATTGCAAGATAGTTATTCCTTATTAATCATGAGCACACTGCCACTAAGGCTGCCAAGTAACAGTATAGCCAATATAACTCCTACCCACTTTATAAAGGCAAATATTAAAGTAATCACTTACTTTGTGGCTAAAAAATGGAAGAATGCAGGAGCATACCAGATGAACCTCAGACATCACACCCTTTGGCACTTGCCCCAGAATTTGCTGTAAATGCTGTCAGCTGTCAAATCCACCTGGTTACTGTGGATCCTGTTGTCCAGGCCATCCAATGAAGACAGTGGCTGTGTGTGCCAAAGCTGGAAGGCTTCTGTAAAGAAATTGCCTGTGACTGGGGAGATGCAAGGACACACCCCCTGGTCTCATGCACACAAACTAATCTAAGGCTTCACCTAAAGCCTTATCAGAGCCACTAGCTTTTGTGGACCAATCTGTGGCAGTGTCATAGGTTATTATAACTTTTTAAACTCATATTTCTCCTAAATTTTTCCCCTCTGTGGGAAATGGACATGTCTAAAGCTCAGCCCAGTTGCAGCTAACAGCAAATGTTGCATTGGAATTTCCTATGGGACAGAAAGTCTCACATTCAAAAGGCTATAGGCAATATACAGCACTACACAGTGCTTACAAAGGAACAGTTGAGCTTACCTGGGGAGCTGATTTACAAGGTACAGTAGCAGGGCTCTGGGATTCTGACAGGCAGTAGTTCATCATTATGATGCTGCTTTTCAATGACAAAGTAATCTGGAGCATTGCCTCTGCTCCCTGTCCCCAATCCACTGGAAAAGGATGGAGAAGCTGTAGTGATTTACTTGGGTTATTGTGTCATTGTGAATGTAATAGACTGAGAGATCAGCGTGGGTACTTTGTGTGCCCTTCTGAGAAGTGCACAGCACAACCTTTCTAGCAGGATGAATAACAGCTCGTCTAGCAGAGAGTGGTGCAGCAGCATATTCTGCTGTCTGCTTAGCCTTGGAAAAATGCATTTGCCTAGGTAAAGGGACTGAGGCTGGGGTTTCAGGGCATGCAGATATCTTACCACTGCCCAGATGAGTCTTTAATTCACCAGTTTGCATTTTTCACACATTCAAAGTACCTGATCATTTCTTCTTAGCTTTGAGAGTTTTGTGCATACGAATTAAAGAAAACATTGCTTTCCTTATTTATCTCATTGTAAACTTTTAAAAGGTGACCCTCAGTGAATTGTTGTGACTACTTTGGCACATACTTGTTTGAGCTTGGGCAAAACCTACTCAAACACATTAGCAGTGTACACACAGGCACAAATCACTATGAATCCTTGCTCAGGGGAAAGTTTATGGGGTCCCAGCTGTTCAGGGCTTGACGCTAAGACGCAAGGTCTTGTTCTGGCGGAGCCACCTGCCATTTTCCGAACCCAAAGGGCTGCATTTGCTCATCAAGGCAATAAAACATACTCTTTGTTCTTGCTGGCGTGAGGGGTTTTGAGAACCGCAGTCCCGAGGACATAATGGGTTGCAACACACAGAGGGCGACAGCGTCCCCAGCTGCCCCGTGCTGAGCACAGGGAGCTCCTGCCAGCTCGCTCCGCAGGAGCCAGGCACTGGAAGGAGTCCCTGGGAGGAGAGGGATGGGAAGCTGCAGCAGTCACCCAGCAGTGCAAAGCTGCAGTCCTGTTGGTGCAAATACATGAATATTTGTGGTTTAACTGCAAAGGTTTAGGTGGAAAATTATTCAAGTAGTTTGTTTTTAAAATGTGGGGATCTGCTGGCAGAGGTGGAAGAGCCAGGTCTAGCCATGCTGCTGGCATGGCAGGCTCTAGGGACAGCATCCACATCCACCTCAGCCCAAGAGCACACTGCCTGGACCACTGCTGCATTTATTGGACAGATTTTCCTCCATTTATTGGACATTTATTCCTTCAACTGCCCTGGGACAAGAGCATGACCAGATGGACGTGCTCACTTACACCCTTCTGCTTTTCTTGTCCATTGGCCCTGAGTGGCCCCTTAATTATTCTCTGGTAGCATGAACTGCCACAGAAATTTATGAGTGACTGAGAAATTCTGTGTCCTTGGAGAAAACTGATGTCTGAATGTAGATTTCAGCTCAGTAGGCAACCCTGCCCACACAAGTGTCTCCTCGATAGACTGATGCACTGGGCTGATTTGCTTGGACAGCCTCCTATGTTATACAGCTGGCAAAGTGGAGTCCACAATTGGTGCTTTAAACACATTTAATAACATTTAAAAGCAGGAGTTATATGAAATATCCAGGTTGCTGGTACTAAATGAATACTTACATTAAACTTTAATAATATTCTGTGGGACAATAACCTCACAGCTGCCTTTCCAAAGTGTTGATTAAAAAAAAGGACAAGAAGGAATGGCCATAAATTGGCTACAACACTCATTAAACCTATCTTAGAGCAGCTTCTCCCTGCCGTAGGCCAGGGCAGGTTGCCAGCAGGGAGGCAGCACAAGGGCTAGCTTCTTCCTGTCTGTATCCCACTGATGGAGCCAGCTGAAATCCAGAAACTGGATTCCCACTCACCTAGAAGCCCTGAAACAGGGGGAGCACCGAGGCAGCCAAGCACTGGATCCTTGTGCTCCCTGCATATGCTGCCAAAGGAGCCTCCGAGGGAAAATAAGTGACATGGAAAAGTGTCCAGCTGTAAATTATGCTGTACATGGGATACAGAAATCTGGGAAGCTGTTGCAGGCAGTTCCTCTGGGGCAGGGCCTGTCCCCAGGAAAACTGGCTCACAAAGTCCCATTATGCCCTAAATGATGGACCAGGGATGTGGCTGCTCTTTGTTTGAGACAAGTCACCTCTCCAGAAGTATTCACTTCAGCTGGTTTTAAAAGATCCTGGAGCACAAAGATAAGGCTTTTTAAAATATAGATTATATAAAAATATTTTTGTGGACCTATGTAAGGGATACTAGACAAAAAGATATTTTTCAGTGCATATTTGAAAGTAAACTTCCAGTTTGTATAGCTTGCAAGCATGCTCATCGTGCTCATTATGTTTAAGGTTTGGGGTACTTTTTTGTGTACAGTGACTTTTTTAATACAGGTTATTAAAAAAAGAGAGATTAGTGACTTAAACTGACTATAAAAAATTTGCAATTAAATTAATGAGAAAAAATCATAACCCAACTTCCTCAGGCCAAAGAAAATTATGATGTTCATACAGTATGTATTGCATTGTTATTGCTGTATCTATAATGGAAAGTTCCTCTTCATCAAATCCACTAAAGCCAGGCACATTTTCTTCATGAGTTTTTCCTTCTGTTTGGGCTAGAGAGAGATGAGGAGAGCTCCATTCAGCAGACAGCAATAACAGTTCCACAGAGGCAGCAGTTTTTGTTGGGAAAAAATCAGCTAATTTTTAAGAAAACACATCCTTGCAAATATATGTGTAGGTCATCATAGCTAAAGTAACCTTAGAGTTGCTTAGCCCTTAGGGAGCTTTGCTGATAAGTGTTACACATACTGATAAAGCATCTGAGTAGAAAATTCTGTGAGATGACTTCAAACACCCATGTAGATTTCCCTCTCCATTTCAGAGTAGCAGGCATAAAGTCTTAGCTCATCAGTCTTTATCACATCCTACAGTTCTTGTCCAGACAGAGAGGCAGTGGGGAGAGGGGAAATTTAGGGAAGTGAAGAATGAGAAGAGAGCCACCCAGAGCTGAGTAGATTTTCAAGTGGGTGTCACTTTAGGATCTTTCTTTCTGTTATTTTTTGTCAGCCTCCTTCTTCAGGAACAGAAGTATGAATTCTGATGGAGAAACAGGCTTTTTGAGCCCCCACAAGGATTCAGTTTGGATGACAGGGTGATGTTGAAATAACTGGAGGATTCTGCAAAGATTTTCCTGGTGTGAAATATCACAAAAATTGATCTTACTTTGAGAATTCCGCTGTTATCATTTTCCTGTATGGCTAATGAGAAATGCTTGTGAAACTACATGCTGCTCAGGAGAAATTCTCTTTCTCAATTCCTTCATCAAAGCAAATGAAACAAAGTCTTTGCACTGGGTATTCTTTTCTGGTTTTGCTCAGGTCTCTCTGGTGGACAGAACCAAGCCTGAGAGCACAACTGGTCTTGGAGATCCCTGAAGGACTGAGCATCCTAAAGCTAATCTGTAGCTCACAGTTAGGAATGGCAAAGCCATTCTGAGATGGGCAGTCAAAATCATTCTGAGATGGGCACTAGGCTCTTTGCCCCTCGTGTCAATTTTCAATAATATTTCAAAAGCCCTTGGGTGCACCTCTCCCTCTCAGGGAAAACAATACACACGTGTGGCAGAATGGATCTTGCAGACAAGTCTTTCATTGGCATCTCAGCTGTGGTGTGGGCAGTGGTAGTGAAAGATGCCAGCTGTTCAGGGGTTCAGTAGTAGTTCTTCAGTGGATGGTGAGTTGTACCATGCTGTATCACAAGAGTATTCTGACAAGAAACTTACTTCCACAAAGCTAAGACTTCTAATTGAATATTTAAGGCACTACATAATTGTTTTCAGGATGATATGAGAAAGTAGAATATACATCTGGTAATGTTATTCTCGCACAGTAAAACTCAGCAAAATGTGCAGTTAATGTACAAAGCCCCAAAAAGATGCATTCAGATAAAGGACTTATCTAAAAGTCACAGAAGTCAGATGTGCAGTGCCTGGGGCTATGCTGGGAAATTGTATTTACATTTACTGAAATGTGCTGTCCTTGTTTTTCCCTTGTGGTTGCAATGATTCAGAAACAAGTGTGAAGCAGCAGGCAATTAGGTTTTGCCACTCAAAAAGCTAAAATTTATCTGTAAGTAATCATGGATAGAAGGCTGAAAAGGATGGATGGAAGAGAAACACTTATAAAGACATACATTTCTGCACATAAGAGTGACAGAGTCTGGGGCTGGTGGGAACAGTTTGTGTCAGAGAACATGCTTTTTGAATCCCTGCACCTACCTCACTTCTGTCTGTACAATGGGACCATAAATGTCTGAGCTATACAGGGCAATCAGGGGGGTGTAGAGGCTTGTGCAGGTCTCAGACTTTTTCAGCATTGCCACACGTGGAAGAGGAGGCTTAAATCTGGACAGCTTTGGCAGTGCTCTGAAGCTGGGGATGCAGCAGAGCTGTAGGAAAAGAGGTGAGGTTTGCTCCTGCACCATCAGAGCTGGGGCAGACACAGGGCTGCCAGCACAAGGTTCTCTGGCAACCGAACCCATCAGGTGTCCCTCACTGTGACCCGAGACAGAAGCTAAAGAATTCGAGGTTGCATCCTTTTTTCTGGTCTATCTAGAGACCCAGTAGCCTACCTAGAGCCTGACTGGTGTTTTGAGTCACAAGAAGAGAAGGCAATGTCACAGCCGGTGATTAGTAACAAGAGCTGAACTCCTTTGATACACATTGGTTAAAGAATAGCAGTAAAAGTACAGACAAGTAGCTGACTTCTAACATCTAAATACTACAAACTAAAACTAAGGATATATTTTAAGGAACACCTTGCACTTAATTTCTTTGTAAGTAATACAATACTGTAACATTTCTGAAAGGCCTCGTATAGGACTGAATTTTATTTTAACTGTAATATATAAAGCAAGATTTAATGGCTGGCTTACAAGAACTAATAAGCAACTAAAGCTATCTTAAAGTGTCAGTGTGAGTCTAGATGAAAAGAAATGCCTTGTTTCTAGCCATCTGTTACACACTGGAGTTAAGCAGACATACAAGTGCTTTTTCCTGGAAGCCATCTGCACAAATATTGATTGAGTAATTTCATAAAATTCCGATTTAGTAATTTACCAGCTGACAAGGTGATAGTGCACAGTGTAGGTTTGAGTTTCCTGGCATTTCTACTGCAGCTAAAACAACATTGATGTGCATTTCTTTTGCCACTAGCATTATTGCAAAAGGAGACATTGGAATCAAATCCAACATAACCTATTGAGAGAGTCTGTAAAATATTTTCCTATTAACATCAGAATAAAAAATAATGTGGTATTCCAGAAAATTGAATGGCACTTACATTCCATAATCTTCATCAGATCAGCTTGCATGGGGTTTTGTTTTTCCTTTGCCTGGTTTGAGGCTGTTTATATTAATTCCATCCAGTTTTATTTTAATTAGTTTAAAATTTTAGGGATTCAAGATCATCGTGGTATTTAAATAACTGAGTTTCAGCATCTGTCAGCAGTGGCTTTTTCAACCCTCAACTATTTAAGAGCTGCAATCTTTTTTCATTTTCCCTGCCTCCAGACACTGACTTTGCTGCTGTGACTCATGCCCTCAGCACCCCTGGCAGGCAGGCAGCTGTCTGCAGCAAACCACTGCTGCTGCTGCTGGGTTTTCAGGCAGGCTGGAGCAGCAGGTCTGGGCTGGGGAAGCAGGCACGGAGATGCACCCCCCGTGCAGCCTGTCCTTCCACCACCTCTCCCTGTCCTGAGTCAGCAGTGCTTTTGTCCTGCCTCTTGCCATAGAAATGGATTTTTCCAGGGATAAACTATCCCACTGGGGTTCCACTGTATTTTCCAGTTTCATCCCTTAAAGAAGCACCACCTTTCTGAGATTATTAGAGGTAATTTTGGTTCTATCCTCTCACCATTGATTCTTTCCTGATTCCCACAAGATTAGATCAATTAGAAAATCAATCTAAGCTAACAGCATAGAACCATAGAATCACAGAAAAATTCAGGAAATACCTTTTAGATCATCAAATCCAACTGTACACCTATTTGCCTATTGCTGCCAAATCCATCACTAAACCATGTCCACTATGTACAAAATATGGAAAAATAATAAGACTTCTTTAATTTTTTTTTGTGTGTGTGTGTGTGAAATGAGTCGGTGAGCAACCAGGTAGCAGAAGAAGGATAACACACAAGAAGACTTCTTTTAATATTTGCAGTGGGATAGAGGCAGAGTTTGGGTGCCCAGTCCAAGGGAAAATCATGCTGTCATTCATGCCAAAGAAAAACCCTTCTGGAAATGAAGAATCATTGCTTTTCCCTAAAAGTTTGTAGTCCTACCTCAGACCCCAAACTAGGCTGAGGCAGACACAAGGGGACAGCTGAAGCACTGCACTCCCTCTGCTCCATCAAGAGCCAGACCAAAAAGAGAAATGGTCCCATCTGCACTGGTGCTCCTGGCACTTTGGTGTTTCCCCTGCCTCATGCTCCATTTTTGAAAGAGCAGGTTCTGGTCAGCAAAGCTGACTCAGGGCACAATGCCAGGTGGGGGTGCTTAGGAGTGGTTCTGTGGGGCAGTGGGATCTGGACAGCCCTGGGCTCTGGCCTTTGGTTGCACAGGTTTTTGCAAGCCAGAACCCTACAAAAGTTTTTTAGGTATCAGCACACTGAGGGGTCTGGCTTAGCCTCTAAGTGATAGGAGATGGGGTATATCAGCTTCACATCTGCAATGGGCATCTCCACCCCTTCTAGAGCAATGACAGAGTCTTAGCCTTGGCAAGCATGGATTTGTTTTACAGCACAGCTTTCCTGGTTTGACTGTTTGGAGGCTGCAGCTCTAAATACTGATGAAGAAATGTGAAACCTTGCAGGGACAAAACTTCCAGTTAATATGGTAGGATCCCATGATCCATCCTAGCTACTGAGTTTAGCTCAGATGGTGTTAATAATGCCAGAGTTGTGGGTTTGATCCCTGTATGGGCCATTCACTAGAGCACTGGACTTGATGATTCTTATGGGTCCCCTCCAACTCGGAATATTCTGTGATTCTGTGATCCTAAGAGTGTGTCATTTGTTTTGAACATGGGAACAGGCACACACTGTTCATGAACACCATTTTAGATGCCACTGCTTCCTTTGGTCCAGTATGGGTTGAATCCCATGGGTCACTTAATGCCTTATTTACAGACAGTCTGGATAATAGCAAGGAAACTTCACCACAGGACCAGTAAGGTCAGAAACTTATGAAATCCCAAGCAGAGGAGTAGGGGAGACATGGCCACCTGTAAAAGCTCCTTGCCAAAATGAATGGAACAAACTCTCCTCTGTGTCCATTGCAGATCAGGCATGAAACGACAGGCTGTCACTTCTGCAGTGATGACTGAAGAAAAGCATTTTACCAGAAGGGGAAGTGAGTCATGCAATAAATTGCTCAAGAAATTTTTTCAGCCCTCAGCACCAGGGGATTTAGAGAAAAGTTAGATGAACCGTGAAGATATTAGCTATAGGTGACCCTGCCTGGGGTGGGGAAGGGGCATCCAGATGCCCTCCTTAGCCCTCCTCCAGCAGGCTCATGGTGTTGTGTGCCAGCCCACTGGGTCTGGGTCTGCCACCCTTCCTGCACAGGAACAGAAATGTCTGTCCCTCTGTCACCATCATATAGCTGGAGACATATTAAGTGAATGCATATGCATATATTTATAGCAAATATTCTGCAGTTTGGTTATGAGACAGTCTTCCAACTTAAAGCTCCTAAACTGTACACAAAGGAAACCTCTTAAAGTATGAAATGAAAAGAAATCTCACTTGCACATGCTATGGCTCATACTGCATTGGCTGGAATAGCACTGAATTTTTAGGATTTAAGGGATAAGGTTTATTATGCTTCTGTCACACCATGACTTTGTTTTATATGAAATAAAATGATGTGAAGAACAAAATGGGGAAAAAACCCCTCAACAACCTAAAGAATCAATTTGACTGAAGGCTTTGGAAAACACTGTCATTTTATGAATTATTCCAGCACTATGCTCATAGCTGTATCCTAGCTGACAGAAAAAAACCTGATCTGTTCTTTATACAAACGCCAGGGGAAACTGGAATCTGACCTTGTCTCAACCCTGTTTCGCCATTTCCCTCCTTTGGGAGTCTGGGATCAGCCCAATGTTACTGTTGAATGATGCTCCTCTGTCAGCTCCCCAGCCTGGACATCCAAGCAGTGCTCCTTCAGATTGGAGAGAATAGTGAGCCTATTTTAGGAGAAATGAGCTGTTCTGAGGACAAACATCCACACAAATTAAATTAACCGCTAGCCTAAAAACAGGACCACATGGCCGTCATCCAAAATGCAGCTCTGGAGCCTTTCATTTCCCACACAGCTCTCCTTGCTGCTGCAGGGCACTGTCTGGGGATGAATCTTGTACCTCAGGGGTTCAGCAGCAGAAATGGGAAGAGGAGCTTTGAGGAGGAAGCCTGAATTCATGACAGTCCTGGGGAGCATGTGAGGATGCAATGGTGAAGGGATGACGGATCAGGATGAAGCTCAAGGTAGATTTGAGGTTCTTCTGCCTGTCAGTCTGTCTGTGAGCCATGCCAGAGTTGGATGGTTTTTCTAGTTAATCACAAAAAGAACCAGAAGCAGAATGCTGGCTACTGGGACTCAAACCTTCTGGGTCCTGCATACCCCAGGAGCCCCAGATTTTCAAAGCCTTTCTATGACCAGAGATCCATTTCCACTTGTGCTACATTATACAATGTATAATTTTCAGGAGAAATATTTCAGTGTGTCAGTCCTGGTTCAGTAATGCTCTACACTTATATCACTGACAACAGCTCTATTTATACATATTCAAATTGAAATTATAAGCATCTGAAGTTTCAAAAGCCATGAGAAGGCAAAAGTTCAGTTAAATTGCTTGATTGTAAAATCACAGAATTGTAGAATAATTTAGATTGCAAAAGTCCCCTTAAGATAATTGAGTCCAACCATTTCCACATAAAACATTTTCAATAAAATATTTCTAAGTGAAAACACATGACTTTTGGTTTTTGGGTTAATAGATGAAGCAAAATGTTCCACCAACCTACTTTTGTAAGTTTCTTTTCAGGAAATCTCTATATATGGTCACATTGGGAAGACCTTCTCTCTAGTTGAAATTACAGGAGAAAACAACACAATTACTTGCATCATCAACTTAAGAATTAACGAATAACAAACCTGCCCATTGCAGAGCACTAACCTTGATATGTGGTGTGAGACCTTCTGCCATGTCACCCAAACAGTTAAATGCTAACTTGGAACTGACCTCTCTGTTACAGAGCAAGGAGCTCAAGGTGAAAGGCTCCCTGGGGATAAAGGTGACTCCAGCAGCTGAGGTGCCTTGCATTATCCAGCATTCCACCCTGAGTCTGGCTTTACAAGAAATGCTCTTCCTGAAAAGCAGATGACAGACTCAAAACTTGTGCCATTTCCCTCATGGCTTGTCCTATGCAACCTGTTGAAACTTGAAGTTTCCGCCTGCTCAGCAGTGCAGTTCCAGTCCCCAGGAGATGTTTGCAGCCCTCAAAGGACAGACAATAGTAAATCATGACAAACATTACCCCAGACCCTTCCTTCACCACTCCCTCTCCCATAGGGAGGAAGCGTCCAAGGGGAAGAGCACTGACTTACAAAAACCACTTGGGCAGGGCCCAGTAATTCTTATTCCCACTTGTATTAATGGAGCTGTGGTGCCTTTGTGTCACAACCCCCTCCAGCCACCCGGGTTTTTACTGTGCCTGGGGCAAAGCCCACAACCCTAAGCTGCCCTGCTTACAGTGCCTCTCCTGGGGCTCTGGGAGACACATTTGTTGGTCTGTGGTGGAGTGTGACAGGTGTCCCTTGGATCCAGTAACCAGAGAGTGACCCACCTCTGATCAGGTATTTTACTTGCAAGAAATGTGGCATTCACAAAGCAGTAGCTAAAGTCAGCGTGCTAATAACTACCATAGCTGCCTTTTAACAGGGCTCAAGTCACCAGGGAACGTAGACTAATTTGCTGTAATTGGTTTAATATGTTTAGTCTGAGCAAAATATTTTCAGCCCAATAGAATTCTGAGAAATCCCATGTCAGTTTTAATTGGGAGAGGATTATGGCAGTACCCGAGGTGCCCTATGGCCAGGGGGTGCAGGTCTCTACTGGCTTCCCCCAGCAGGAGCAGGGCACAGCCTCCTTTGGGCCTGCAGAGCAGCTGGGGTCTGACCTTGCTGCTCTTGGAAACAAGATCTTCACTGCCCTTTTCTTCTGTTTGTTTGTTTTTTGTTTTCTTCTTCCTTTTTTTCCCAGCACCCTTTTCCCTTTTCTTTCTTTTCCTTGCTATCCTTTCTTACTTTTTTTTTTCTTCTTTATTTTTTACACAACCAGAATAATAAATAAATACCTGAAAGTCAGGGGCAATTTCTAAGCAAGTGGGCCAGATGAGTTTAGGTCTTGAAAACCCTACACAGGGTATGCCTGAGTCTTTGCAAGACTCTTACGTACCCTTTCATGAGACACACAAGGATTTGCATGTGAGGTGCTCTCTGCTTGTCATGTCCCCCTGAATGCAGCTGATATTGGCTTCAAAATATTGTCACATCTTCTGGGCAACCAGGAAGGTCTGGACTTAGGAGTGGGGAATTTCCTTCTGCAAAGACAGATGACTTAAGACAGATACAAGGTACCATAACCCCATCAAATTTATTTTGAAGTATGTACATTCCTGAACAAGTATATTAGATGGCATAAGTAATGAGAGCTTAATAGTTCACAGATGATGTGCTCACACACATTTTGCAAGATCCAGCAGCCAGCTGTAGCCAAGTCCCCAGTTTATGTCCCCTGACTCTGCTTTCCCCAAACATTGCTCCAAGTGCTTAAAAGTGCTAAGTCCTGCAGCCATTCCCCTCTTCCTTTTGGCCTTGGAACTCTGCAGTGTGAGATTAAACCCAACTGAACTACCAGCAAAGCTTTTCTTTTTTTTCTTTTTTTTTTTTTTTAATTCTAAGGGTCAGGTATCTATTGACAGCAGATGCTCAAGTTAAAAGTTGTCAACCATCTTTATCAGTTAAAGAAGCTTACTGCTGCGTGGGATCAAAAATAACCTACTATTATTTTCACATCTATTACTTTGGCCATGTCATATAAAGCCAGACCCTATTCTTTGTGCCTCAGACATAAAAAGTTGCCAGCAATGACATTATAAGTAAAGAGAAGTTGATCCCAGAGTTTTACCTGCACAGGATTTACAGAATCAAGTTGCCTTTAAAAAAATTCTCCTGTTAAAAAACCTACTTGAAACATGGTTTTACACATATTTACATTGGTTTGACACAGGCTTACCTCCACTGAACTTAGTGATGCCCTTTGATTTTTTTCAACCTTGCTGGGAGAGATCAGCTTAGCCCATTAGGTCTGCAAGCACACATGTAAATCTAACAGGAAAAAAATCCCAAAACCAAAGAAACAGACAGCAAAACATAGCACAATTTTGGTGGGGTTTTTTCCCATTCACAGTAGCAATCAGAAATCTACAAGCAATCACCAACCTGCCCAAACACACAGCAGTGATGGCCTGGTAATATCTGAGGGATGCTATGGCTGTCCCCGTAGGTGTGGGTCCCAGGCACAGCCATGCAGCAGAGGGAGACCCAACCTTCCCATCTTCCATAAGTCCCACCTGTTTCCCACAGCTTTGGTGAGAGAGCAACACAAACCTTGTCCCCAGCTCCACTCACACTGCTGGGAGATCAGCACTGCTAACACAGGAACAAACAACCTTTCTTCCCTTCCAACATCCTGGACTTAATAATCATTGTAATTACAATTTGTTTAACATTGAAAGCTAAAGCGATATGCCAGAAAACAAAACAAAGCAAAACAAAGCAAAATTTGCACCAAAAAAGAGAGTAAAACATTGTCTCCAGATTCCAGATATCAGTTCTTAGGGGTTTTTTTGAAAACACCTGTGTCACACAGGGTGCTGATGTGGAAAGTCAGCTGGCCCTGCCCTCTGCATCAGAACAGGTTTAGCTGCCTTTGCCAGGTGGGAAGGTCCAGCTCCTCTCCAGGTTTGACTCCTGCCAGTAAATGGCATTAATGAAGTTTTCTGAACAAGTTGAAAATCTGCTTGAGTATTGCAAGATTTGAAGCTTCGATGGCCATTTGTAAATTAATGTAAAACTTTGTGCTGTGAGTGTATAGGAAGCCAAAAAGCATTTGGGGGCTCTTAAACACTGATGAACACTCAACATATTCGGCAAACCATGGTAAACTCTTCAGCAGTGCCTGAAAACATCCCAGCTCCTTCCCCTCTCACTTCAGCAGTCCTTTAAATCCTTAGCTTAGATTTTTAAAAATTGTCCTGACATTTCTTGCTGCCCCCACAATGTTCCAGAGGAAGAGCCTCAGGAGAAATACAAATGTCAGACACAGGTACAAATCTTTGCTCCTGTTCTTTCTCTTCTTCCAGAGAGTACCTTGTGAGAGGGTACCTCGAATATTTTCAGAGCAGACAGTTCAACATTGGAAAAAACTTGGATTTGTGTTCAGTGTTCAATAGTTTGAGGTGGTAAAGGTCTGTGCAGCCATTTTAATTCTGTTCAGCCATTTATTACTTTTATGGAAAGAATGCACATGGTTTCAACATCTTTGTAAGCTTGATTCATAGTCTATTAAAAATCTTCTTGATATACAAAATCTCAAAAAACCCCAAAACAAAACAGAAAAAAGCCCAAAACAGCAACAACAACAAAAAAAAACCCAAAAAAACCAAAAAACCCCAAAAACAACAACAAAAAAAAAAACCACCACCAAACAAAAAAACCCACCAAAAAACCCCAAAACCCCAAACAAAAAAAGTCTCTCAAGTGGGCTCTGAACTGGCAAAAATCTGAGATCGATATTCCCCTTTCCTTCCTCATTTTAACCTAAAGGATGCTTTGAAAGGGTGAGATGCACTATCCTTAGTGAGCATAAAAGTGAGCTCATTATTAGACAACCGCTGCTCTTTACTTAAAAAAAAGTAGACAAAGCAATATTTTCCTGTGCTATTTCTTTTGAGTCAATATTCAGTCTGGACATGAGCTGTATTTATCAATTAATACTGAGATTATAGACTAAGTTTCACATATCTGAATGCACAAGTCCAGGAGGGATGCTCCAGAGAAGAAGGCAGAAGAAAATATGGACTTGGAGGGAGAGTTTTTCTGGGTCAGACTTAAAGCTGCAGAAGTTTAACCAAGAAGGCGTATCACCAAAAACCTTGAAATGTAATATTAAGACTTGTACATCATAGTGCAGTTCATTTTTCATAAAATTCCTCATTTTGTGACTATCTGGCAGGCTGAGGAAAAATGTGGGGATTCTAACCATGTTTTCCCCTCATTTATTAAGTGTCTTTTCTAAGGTGATGTCTAGAGCTGGATCATTCCTTATGTCCTCAAGAATAGATGGAACTTAGTCACTGCCACAAAAACAAATGGATGAGTTTGGTAGCTCATAAAAACAAAGTCATGCCTGGAGAGGAATGGTGAAGCAGCCTGACAAATCTTCCTAACAGCAAAATGAATGTCAGCTCAAGTATTTGGGAGATGCCTGTTCTGGATGCTAAAAATGCTGACTTTCTCTTCTGTTTGACAGTGACATACAACCAAAATGTTTTCTTGTGACAGCAAAACAACAGAGGAGATTTTAGGCAGAATATTCGGAAAGAAGTCCTAATGGTTGAATGTACTAGTGAGTGGCATATCCACTCCAGGGAAATGAAGGGAAGCCTAATTGATTGAATCATTTAAAACTGTATTAAAGTGAACATTGGAAAATATATCGTGAATGAAGAACTACCTTCCACTGACTGACATCTCTCATTTTTGTCATTCTTCAAAAAGCCTAGAATCAGTGTCATTTTGGGAGTGCTGCATTGCTGTGATTGGGGAGCCAAGGCTTCAGGATGCCAGATCAGTCACACCTGAGAGCAACCTGAAGGCACTAGGGCCATGCTGTGTACAAGTGCATCCAATGAGGACACCTTCCTCAAACCAGTAATTAAAACCCCGTGCTAGCTGGGGTTTCCAGACTGAAGAACCTTACATTGAAAAGACCCTGTTCTGGCTATCCTGAACCTCGGAGGGTCCCAGGCTGCTAGGGGGATCAGCAAAGAGATGAGCTCCCAGGGAACACCAGGGAAGACACAAGACTGCAAAGGTATTGTGTGTCCTGATGGAAAGTTTGAGGTTGGGCGGAGATGTTCAGACTGGGAAGAAAGCAAGCAGTCTGGGAAAACTGGGGGAACTGCCCTGGCTGTCTTACACCAACCTGATAGAGCAGGCAATGGTTACCATTGAGGAAAGCAATAAGAGAAAGGGCAAAAAGCACACTGCAAGTCCAGAAATCCTACTGTTCATTAAAATAAACCATATTAAAAATTATGACACCCCATCACATTATTGCTTTTACAGAAAACCTCTATAGCTTGTGCAAACCTGGTCCTGTCTGTTCCCCTGTGGAATAAGAATAGGGAATGAGAAAGACAGGCACATTATATTCCAAAGTTTTCAGGACTGACAGTCAGTTCGGGCATCTGCTAGTTTCCAATCTGCTAGTTAGTTCTCCACACCATCTCTGTGACCCATCACTGTCACCCTGAATAACGGCACCTTCAGCCTGCAGAAAGTGCCTTGGGGTTTTCACTGGCAAAAATGAATGAAGCACAAAAATATTTTCAATCAGGACTGGAACAAACTTCACATTGCACAGCTGCAGTGTAAGTGCCGTTCCCCAGAGACCCTCTAGTATTTGATTAAGGTATACAGAAACTTGACTCATATTTTATGGACATTCATTTTCATGATACATTTTTAAAGAGACAGCATATATTTCCATAGTTTGGAAGAAATTAAGGCTGTTATTTTAAGAGGAATAATATGTTTATAACATGCAGCAGATCTTGATGGCAGCTGAAGCAGCAGCATGGGAGCTGTGGCATTAGCTGCTGTGGGGGACTTTGGTGGGAGAAGAACCATGAACCATTGTAGAAATCATGGTGATTTAAGTTTGAATTTTTAAAAGGAAGAATAAGCAAGAGAGGAAGAACTTTAAAGCTGCCATGGGACATGTACTCCAGGCTTATGGGAGCAGAACTGAGTGTTCAGCATCAGTAGGCAAGGAAGGAAGCAGGGCTACATCCTATACCCATTGGTGAAAACCCAGCCAAAAAAGCTCTGATATGCTCTGGGACAGAAAATAGCCTTGAAGAAGGATGTGGTCCCACCTATCTGCCCATAAAAGAACCTTTGGGCTGACACTACCAGACTGGGGGTAAATAAATGTATAAATGGGCAAACACGTAAAATGAGCTAACCAATAGCAAAGTGGGGTAATGCTTAGCAGAGCACATCCCCTTTATGGCCATTCTGTATGCTGTGAGAACTGCCAGCACGTGCTGCACTGGCCCCCAAATAGTGGGGGGCACACAAAAACTGCTTACCTGTGGACCTTAGCATTTCTGCAGGTTATGAAACTCGCAAGATGCTTCAGCAACAAAAGAAGGCTCTGCTCCACCTTGTACCTGGGCGCCAGGGAAGACAGGGAGGCTGCTGGGGATTCACACCCCTGGTGACAGCAGAATAAACCCTGTTGTTTGCAGAAAGATGGCAACTCTGTGAATCACATATTTTGCTAAAACCTCATTATCGCAGTAGGAACACTCTCCATCTGTTTTTATGTAAATAATTTCAAAGTGTATGATTTGTGTAATGTATTTTGTTTGAATTAGTTTTCACCAGTGAGATGAGGATAAAGATTTTCTTTTATATTACACAGCTGGTTTTACTTCTTCTTAGCATCCGATACTTTTATTATTTCTATACAAATTCCTTTACTGCAGGAGATTTATTACTTGTAGTAATCTTGCGTGCTGTGAATTTCTTATAGCTCATTCATTTGGTCTTTCATGTGACTACTCTAGACAGGAGATGGAATGAAAAGGAGGAGATCTAAATCTGGTCAATATTATGGGGTGGTTCATCAGGAGTCATGCCTGCTGTCTTTTTTACAGTATGCTCAAAGAATTAACTAACTAGTTAACCCAAATAGAGCAGCAGAACCAAATTATTTAATGCATCAAAATCCTTCAGAGATGTTGAAAATTATGAGTGTTCAGAGACAAATATTGTTTTTATTGCATAGTCAGACAAGGACCCCTAAACCCTCCAGTGCTAATGCAAATAATAAATAACAATGAAACCTGCAGGAGCAGTTTCAGAAGATGCATTGATACTGAACACGGAACTGCATGTGTCTAGCTGAGAAAAATTGGTTGAGTACAGCAAAATTTTGCTAAGTGATAGAACCAATAGCAAATGTGATGCCATTTCCAGGGTCATTTGTCCAAAATAGAGGATAGGAGGAACAGAATTATGTACGTTCAAATAATTTTCTTTTGGCAATTTCAGAATAAAATCTTTTGACGATTTTGTTCTGAAACAAGATTGTTTTAGAAGAGGTAATAACATTAAATTGGAAGAGGGTGGATTTAGATTAGACATTAGGAAGAAATTCTTTACTGTGAGGGTGGTGAGGAACTGGAACAGGTTGTCCAGAGAAGTTGTGGGTGGACAGTTCATGGACAGGTTGGACTGGGCTTTGAGCAATGTGACCTAGTGGAAGGTGTCCCTTCCCACGGCAGGGGAGTTGGAACTGGACAATCTTTAAGGCCCCTTCCAACCCAAACCATTCTGTGATTCTATGATCTTTGCCATAAGATGAGGTGATTCATGCAGCCCAAACCAGAAGCAAATGGACTGTGATGTCCTGTCACTTCCTTGCTGAGCTGCTCTTTACATATAACTATGTGGAGGATCAAAGGTTATTGACAGAAGTCATAGAGGTTCAAGTTGTATATATCAAGCCTTCTTTGTACAACACTTAATTACTGCTCCTCCATCTAGAGGGATATCCCCACAAGATTATGTTGCCTGCCTTATGACTGTACTTGATATGTATCAAAATAACATTTGTAAATGATGTGTGTGAGAGGCTAGGAGGGAAATGTAAAGTAAGCATTGCAGAGGTATAGAAGCAGGGCAGCACCACTTAAAACACACTTAAGAGATTGGGGAGTGTAAGCAATTTCTAAGTGTCACCTGCACTGATCTCTACAAATAAGCAAGAGCAGTGAGACAGACAGACTGATAGAGGCAGACATGACATAGGAATCTTTTTTCATTTCAGTCCGAGCCCTGACTGTGCAAGGGGTGGATTTAACAGTGGGAAAGTGAAAGGCTGAAGATGGCAAACTAATGCTCTCTTGTTGAAAGATGGAACCCAAAAGGCTCTATACCACCCACACCACCCATTTCACATGTAAAACTCAACTCACTTCATCCCTGAAAGCCTCTGGACTTACTGCTTGTTGCAGGTCAAAGTATAAATCTGCCTCTGAACCTACAGTGGTCTGGGGAACAGTATCTGGCATCTCACAGAATCAAAGAATTGTTAAGGCTGGAACAGACACCTAAAAATACCAAGATCTTGAACCAATCCCACCCCTTCACATGGGGCACCGAGCATCATAAGGTGTACAGCTCCATTTCCATCCACTCTGGGCTACTGTGGGACCAGTACCCTGTCCCTTAAATCCTCCATGTGGGTGTGTGTGGCACAGAGGGGATGCAAAGCATGGAACTGACACTGAAAGCCAAGGGCTGAAACAGGCTGAGTAAAACCAGTTTTCCCTCATCTTTCTCTTTGGTTTTAAGTGAACAGATTAAACACTATTAAGCCAGTCCAAATAAAGTAAATTGTATAGAGCAGTGTAAAAGTCAAGCAATGTCAGAAGGAAAGATGCAGAAATTGTTTATGGGTATTGTCTATTACCTTTGCCTGCTGAAAGGACTTGTTGGCTAGATTGAATCACTATATAGACATACTGGATGTGACTTTGATTTTCAAAGCTTTTTCAAAAAAACCCAACCAAGCAGGCAATTACTGATATACCTTATAATGATTAAAATTTTAAAAAAAAACAGCATTGCTCAATTTTTTGATGAGAATTGGAGTTCAACTTGCCGTTTCTTTTTGTTGCCTTTACTTACACCACTAAAAATTGAGCACTTTGACTTCAAAACAGCTGCTGGAGGCTGTTGGGTCAATACATAGGTGGATCTGCATAATGAGTTGCTGCACTCTTGTTACAAGGCTAGCATCAAGCTATGTTAGACATAAATCAAAGTAAGATGACTTTGTTAACTTATGGTGTATGTTTCATTATTGTACAACTCCCCTGTTGTGGGGAACATTTTTATTCTCAGCTTCTATCAGCTTAAAGGCAGAAGAAGTCATACACGGGATTTCCTGACGCTTTCTTCAAGTTAGAATGAATTGGGATATATTTATTTTTTAAGAATTAATTTTGTTTCTTGTCTGCCCTCAGTATTGCCACAAGAACATTGTGATTTCTTCAAATCATTGTTTTGCCCTTCACATTTATCACAGTCCTTAGAGATCTGCTTCTTTTCTACAGACAGGTCATTAACCATTGACAGCATTTGATATAGCTGGTATCCAAAATTCATCCTGTGCTCACCAATTGACTCCATCCTCTAAATCATGTGGTGTAAATAACTTCACACTCCAAACTAGGGGACAGAGCAAGCAAGCTGCTCCTCCAAACAAGATGATAACTTTCAGTAATAACCTTGACAAGCTGAAGAGTGAGGCAGCATGGGCTGGAGCACCATCTGCTGGCATCCTGTCTGCTGACTGCTTTTGCTTTTGGTTGCTCCCTCTCATTCCTGGATGCCACAGCTGATTGCACCCAGAGGACACGGTGGCCAGGGGTCCTTGCCTGCACTATTGCAGAGCACAGGACACGGTGGCAGCCCAAGGGGGATGCAGGAAAGGGCAGGAGAGTGGGTTTTCTCCTCACCAAAGAGTGGCAGGAGCCCAGGGGGCTGTGACAGTGCCAGGAGCATGGCCTGGAACTGACACTTCATCCCCCACACTCCCAGTGCCCTGTGGCTGGGCATGGGGCAATCTCGACACCACTGCTGGAAAGGCAAATATCTCCACAAAAACAGCTGAAAATTGCAGTGAACAACTCTCAAAAACATAATTTTTGGCTTTCTGGATACTGCTGACCTTGCCTCAGGCCTTCCCTGAGCAGAGTGGAATACATTTTTGCAAGGGTGATTGACTGCCAGGAGAATTAAATGTTTCTTTTGGGTTTGTTTTTTTTTGGTTTGGTTTGGTTTTTTTTTTTGTTTTGTTTTGTTTTGTTTTGTTTTTCTAGTACATCACCATAACTGTTCTCCCTGTAAAATATCCTTTCAAGTGTCTGGCTTTGTAACTGTCAGAGGACATTCACATATTTTCCCTTTCCCCACATTAGCTGCTGCAAGCTCAGTTCATGCACGGATTTCTTGCCACAGGCATTCCATAGAGGACAGAAGGGCCCAAAACAGCTGTGGAGAAATCCTGGCTCTTGTGGAGGTCTCCACAACTTGGAGCTTCCACAGGTGCCAAAAGAAACTTTTTCCATGGCCACATTTTCTATTTAATAGTCACTGGGTAAAATACACACACACGAGAAACTGCAAAAGAGAGATGAACAAGAATGATCTCAAAAAAGTAACCCATGAGGTCACTCAGAGCACCCTGAAGATACAAACACCAAGAAAGGGGAAAGTAACTATCCTGTCATGCAGCATGGAGAAACAACACATTGTTCTCTGTGTCTCTGGGAGAAGGACGAAGTGTAGAGAGCTCAGCTTGCCAGGAAAAAGTTCAGATTGGACACTTTGAAGACCTTCCAATAGGACAGATACTAGAGCACTACAGCAAGCTCCATGTGGGGTCTCTATGGCCAGGACCAAGTCAGGCTTTTCTCAGGAATGAGGGAAGAGTAACTGACCTTGTCCCAATGCACAGAGGTGGATCTTGAAATCCTCTTCCAGCTGTGCCTTCCAGCCTTGGTGTCCTGAGTGCAAACTCGTGCAGCCCTGGTGCAGACTTCCCAGAAGGAAACATATTTATCTTCTTAGAAGCACATCTTGGATGTCTGGAGAACAGGGAAAACTACAGATGAAGTTAGGAAGCAGATGAAAGTCGATGTTCAGAATTACAGGTTTAAATTTAGACAGAAATTAGGATCAAATTCTACTGCAGCATCTTAGACATTTTTTCTCCCACTTTGGAACTGAAGTTTGGTTCTCCCTACCACAGTCTCATGAGTAATATTTATGAAGATTCGGCCAATGTCTAAGTATGCTCAATGTCCTAACATTTTCAGGCCCAGCTGTATTATTATGCATTGTTCCTCTACACATTCTCAACCTTATAACCAAAATATGTCTCAGAAAGCTCAGGGACCATTTTAGACTCCAACAGGCAGACAGAAAATTTGCCATGTTGGAATGGACAGTAAAGACCCTTATCTGCATAAAACGGAGAATTCCCATGGAGAACAACTAGATGTCGGAGGAGTGAGAAAACAAGGAAAAAACCCATATTTTTAAGGAAATATAGCAGACTGAATTAAAGACTAAGTTTCAAATGTTTCCAAGCCTCTGTCACTAGAATCAGTGCACTTAATAGAAATCATGCTAATATGCAAATGTTTTCAATTAAGTTATTATCTTTTCATATTTTATTTGTTTATTTAGTCATGGTGTTTAACAGCAAAAATATCTTTTCAGCACAGGGCCTTCGGGGATATTAAAGAAAGTTCCTTTATTATTTCAGGCGGATCCTGAGAATAGCATATATGTTTTATGTAGATGTGGCAGATCAGTGAAAGCATTTCCTCACAAGACACACAAATCCAACATTTTGTATTTTGTTCTCATGCAAAGGCATAACAGGAAAAAAAAGTTATGAAAGACACGGAGCAGCAAGCTAGGAAAAATCCTATAGTCAAGCACCACAAAGAGCCAAATACTCAAGCCTCTTTAAATCAAGACTTCCTAACTTGCCTTCTTGTTTCTGACACCCTCTCACTCTCTCACCTGTTTGGGTATAAGTCTGGAAGAGAAATGCATACTTCATCTTTGGATTCCACCCTGTATGCAGAACCACATGTGCGCCTCAAATGTGTCCCTGGTTGAGGATTAAATTTTAATCTGCATTTTAAAACACATGTGGTGGTGATTGAAAAAAATTGGGGAAGAAACATTGCTGTAACCACAAGCTATTTAAGATGTTGACTCTTTGAAACTGTCCTGAATGCTGTAGAGCTGGATTAACCCAGCTGGTGAGGTAGATTAATATGCTGCATGTGGCTGATGTGCTTGTACACCTGGTAAATTATACACGTATATACACAGCACACAATGCTAGTGACATATTTAAGAAAAGGAAATTGTAGGAATTTTCTCCAAAGTACAGAAGCTTCTCCAAATTTCTCTATTATGTGCAGATGTATACAGGCACAATGTGTTCGAACTCAGTGATTGTCAAGATGGCATCATGAGAAAGCTTCTTTGTTGTGATGGTGCACAACTCAGGGACATGTTTTCTGAATAAGAAAAGTCTCTGGGTATTAATAATTTCTTGAAAGTTTACCATGCAGCTAGCTACACATTTCCATACTGTGAAAGGAGATGAACTTGTATAAAACAACCACTCTGTATCATCTGTATCATCCTGCCAGTATATAGGCTACACAGCTGACCCCTGAGTACAAAAAAGCACGGAATGTACAATTTGTTACATAAGCCTATGCCTTGAGATAGTGCTAGTTTCCTATTTCTCTGGACTGCAACAACACTGTACTGAAAACAAACCGAAGCCTAAGGAGGCCACAAATGCCACCTTCTGTCTGCTGCAATGATGAAACTTTTAATTACAAAATGAGTGAAGCCAGTTAAACTCCATAAAACTGTTGATTGTGTTGGCCTAACACAATTACAGTTCTTGCAAAAACATACCTTTCTGCTAGCTTTTTCTCCTTTTACTTAGGCATATTGCTCAAAAAACATAGAACCATAGAATTTTTAAACTCCACAAAATGTAATTTGCATCACTGGATTTGTGGTGCTGTTGTTAATGGCCAAGATCAATAAACTATTTAAGTGTGTCAGTATGCTTTGCTGGCTGCCTGTAGGAATGAAATAAACCCAGTTTCTGCTGTAGCCTGGTGAACTGGAGAAACTGAATGTGTTGGAATAAATCCATTTATGCTCACTGGAAAAGTGTGGGGTTTATCTCTGAAAGCACACTTTCAAATTTGCTAGCTGTTGAATGAGATCAGTACATAAAATGGATCACATTCATTTTCGGTGCTATTATGTCATCCTCAAAAATGGGTTGAGCTCTACATGTCTCAAATTCCAAATCATATACTTGGTCCTGTAAATTTTCTGCATGATTTTGTAATAGCAGTGTCCATCAGTGAACTCAGCTTCAAGTATGCTAAAATTGTGAGTCTTAAATTCATAATTCATGAAAATAGAACACTGCAGGAGCTTGAAATAAATACGTGTGAATAAAAATATTCCCTAACAGAAGCTGCATGGATTTTAAAGTTACAATGAGCACACTTCTGGACAATTTTTTTTGTACTAAGCTATTAGATGCTAAGGAAAGTAACTCACTAAAAACTTATTATTCATGAGTTCTCATATGAATGTCTGTTATATTGTATTTTTATGCTGCACAGTTGAATAAAGAGGGAGATTGTGTCGTGTACTGGAATGTATGTCAGCAAAGCAAGGCATTGGCTGTATGAGGCATGGAGAAAGCAAAGCTACTAGTAATTTTGAGTCAGCTAAATATCTTTTGATGTTTCTCAAACCAGATAGCAAAACAGATCCTAAGAAAGCCAGGCATCTGATAAAAAATTATGCCTAGAATATAATCCAACAACAATGGCCACATTTCTGCAGGAGTAACAGACTAGGCTCCCCCAGGTTACACCAAGTAAATCAAGCAGTGTCAGGGAATTTACTGTTTTAACAGTCCCTGCCTGTTGTCTCAAACAGTTCTTGGGCATTGGAGACAGAGATTTCTGTCTCCACATTGTCTTGGCCCATATTTACCAGTGTGCATCTTCTAAAGGTGCGCTTCTTGCTCTAACTGCTCCTATAAAGAGTCTCTCTGCCATTGCAACAAATAGGTTGATGAAGAAAGATGGAAAAGAGCCTGAGATCAGAAGAAGAGAATCTTTTCAGGGGTTCCTCCCATATTTTCTGCAGTTTCATCTCATGGATATTTTTGGAGAAGTGAAATTCTCTGAAACAGAGGGCAGAGAGCTGGCTTTTGTCAATGCACCCAACACTCCTGCCCTCTGGCCCCACTGTGCTTGTCAGCTTCCTTCAGCAGGTTTTGCAGGTGCTGAGGAGCAACAGCTGCATGTTTCACTGTGAAAGGAGCATTATGCACTGAGGCTGTGTCCACTTCCCTCAAAGCACCTGGTGGCCTTGTATGAGGTGCAGAAATGTATGAGTATTGTATGAGTAGACAGAAATGCTGCAGTGATGAGTGGATGGTGCCAATTTCCCTTGACCTGTGTTTCTGAGATGAGTTGACAAGCTGAATGACACCCCAGGACTGCACTCCCCTCAGAGCTCTCAGGCAGGGGCGGTGCTGGTGTCACCCTTGCCAGGGAGTTGGGGGATACCAAAGGGAGGCACAGCTGCTGCCATCAGTGCAAGGCCAAGGACTGCAGGGACACGATGGAACC
The DNA here is from genome assembly GCF_023055355.1 of Agelaius tricolor. Lineage (NCBI taxonomy): Eukaryota > Metazoa > Chordata > Aves > Passeriformes > Icteridae > Agelaius > Agelaius tricolor. The sequence continues at coordinate 21,505,515 of NW_027269268.1, forward strand.
CCCTCTGACTGCAACACCTGATTCCCCGCTTGCTCACACCCACGCTGAACCACAAGGGACTCCAAGACAGCACCATAAACAGTCAAGAATCAGAACAAATAGGACTGAGATCTTTACAAGCCTTAGTATTTTGAGTAGCTCACAAAAGAGTTTCCTTCCACTCCAGTCTTGTGCCATCAGAGTTCGCTTGTCAAAATTGGAATATTTTGTTTTGTTCCTCCATATATGTAAGGCTTTGAGTGGCCTTTTTTTTCTCTAAAAAAAACCAGCCCAAACTGAAGGCATCTCAGCACTTGCTGAAGTACCAATAACCATTGGAAGGCCTACCTGAAGTACCAACAACTATATGAGGAGGGCCTAGCTACCGCCACACCCTGGCTATTCAGTTCTGACACATTTGCAAGTGAAGAAATACCAGGCAGAGCTGAAATGCTGAAAACCAGCTAAACCGACTTTGTCTTGGCAACACAGATAATTGTATTCAATGTCTGTCTTTTTGTGTCATCTGAAATTCATAACTAATGCCTTCATATCTAATATACCATTTGAATGTGCAGTTTGCCACAGCTGAAGGCCCTTGAAAAACAAACAAACAAACAAACAAACCCTGTTAGATCATGGCTTACCTGAATTCTGTTTTTCCAATGGTACTACACAGAAAAGAAATATGTATGGCGAAGTACACACTGCAGCTGGCAGCTAAATGAGGCTTGCTGTAGTATTTTAGTGGTGAATCTTGGGGCCAGCCCATCATCATGTAAATCCACACTCCTTTGTTGGTGTGGTTTTGTAGGAACCTGGTACCATTAATGTCTCCCCAAGTCCAACAAAACAGTTCATCAGTGGGGAACCCACCAGTCCTGCTTTGCAAGTGAAAGACTCATCATGAAGTCTTTCAATGTCAGCAGGCTATTTAAAAATGGAATTTGTGGCAGTCTGCAAGAGACTTCTGTAATTTCAATTAGGCTTTCTTTGGAATGGGCTATCTGAGAAAAGTATGGCTTTGGAAAATAAAGGCTTTATCTACTTATTAGCAAGTCAATAAAAGCCATGAAGACTCCAAACTTCTGCTTTGGCTTTGTGTGCCTTAACAGACCAAACAACCTAGCTTCATTTGAAACTGGTTTCAAATTACTTGCAGATGGCTGGATGCAGATGAAAGACTGCATAAAGGTGTTCCTTATTCTATTCTCTACTCCCTAGACTATTGGGCTATGTGCTGACACTTGGATGCTTGTTTTACAATATCATTTGACATGTGGGATTTATGTGTCAAAATTTCATTTAAAGCCAAGAAAATGTCAACTAGCAACTACAGAGAAGCAGCAAAAGGCTGTGCTTTTCAAGACAGAAGTCAGTGAGTTGGACACTGCCAAGTCTTAACCCTGTACCAAGCACACACAGACAAAAATTTCACCCAACTGCCAGCAAACTAAGATTCCTTTGGTGTGTTCTGCTGAGATTCCATTACTGCCTTTATCATTAAGAAAATAATGTAATAAAATGAGACCTTTTCCCTGAATGCATTAATAAAGATAACTTGTTGGTCAAGCTCCAAAACCACTGGAGCCACATTTAATTTACTGCCTTTATGGATTTAGGATTTGGTTTGCTGCTATGTTCAGTCCACTGCAACAATATAATGGGAAATTGTAATGGCATGTTTAAAAGAAAGAGTTTATAATTTATCACTGAAGCTTTAAAATGTCTTGTGCAGACATCCACAATTAAATGCTACCAAAAATGGGCTTTTCACATGGTTTCACCACAGCTCACCAAAGGGGAAAGTGTAGAAGAGCCAAATAATCATCAATATAGCTTTTTATGCCAGTTTGGTGCAAAGAACAACTAAAATAGCTTTTGAGGGTGTTGCAACCCCATTTTGCTTCTTCTTATGTCAAGAGTAACTGTGTATTACTTCATAAAATATCAGATACTATACTGCTTTATTCCCAATCAATAAAAAGAATGAGTTATGTAAAGGTCCTTCTGATATCTTCTCAGTAGCTGCTCAGATGGGCAATGCTATTTTGTCCATGCCTAGTTTAGACAGTGGAGGCTTTGCCATCACCAACACATGAAGCACTGAGAAAAGCAGAGCACCTGTGAGGTGAAGCTCCATGGGCATCACGTCATGACAGACATAAAGGTGACATAAAAGACATGTATCCCAATGTTATCCACACAGGAAGAGCATTTGCTTATTAAGCAATTACCTGTGTGTTCCTCTCCTCCTCCTGGAACAGCAGGATCCTCCTCTTTCTCCTTCTCAGCCTTCAGGAGATGACAGCAGGAGGTCAGTCTTCACATGGCTGAGCAGTCTCTCATGACACCATGATGTGATCCAACCCCTGGCTGAGAACACATAAAAGCTCCTGACAGAGGGTGGTCACCAAACCCACACAGTTCATTTGGATTAATTTTAAGATTGCAGAATATAGTAAAGAATATCTGAAAAATTCTTTCAGATTGTCCTAGGAAATGCACCCAGCTCCTTACTTCGGGGCAAGGCAGAAAGGAATTTGCCATTTTAAATTTACCATCAAGACTGATTAAATGCTTTGTAGCTTGTGTTGGATAAGGCATTCTTCCACTCAGGTGGCAAAAAAGGCCTTACTTAGAAAATGCAGCTTGTCCAGAGACTTGCTCTTAGTGCAGAATTAAACAAACACATTTTTTATTTGCATTTAAGAGTTTCCATTTCTGCAGCTTTTGCCAGAAGACTGAGGAGGTCTGTGATGTGTAATTTACTGCTCAGTGATTTTAAAGATGAATATTTGGATTCTCATTGATATTTGGTTTTTGTTAGCTCATTTTGTTACTAGGGAGGTTTCCACAAGCAGCTTTATATAAACTCAATCTATTTTCTTGTTCTGTCCTCGGGATAGAGTATGTCTTGCTTCAGGAAGAATTTGGAAAGAAATGCTCTGGGGTTTTTTGGTTTCCTTTGCTTTTCTTTCTCTCCACAGCTCATGCTTATACTTTCTATTAATTCCTTGCTGAAGGTAAATTCTTTACTGCTGGGATTTCTGTCAGTAGTTTTGGGATTCCTCCTCCTCCTCACAGACCTTGAGAGCCAGGCTCTCCAGAACAATGGAGTGCATTGCCTGCATCCTCACTTTTCACATCCCAAAACCCACCTGAAGCCTATGGGCTTGTGTCTCCAATAGGGGCCCACCATGGCCAGTGAGAAACAGCTGAGACCCCAAACAGCCAGATCACACCAGGGCCCTGGTGACCAGCTCATCTTTATCACCGTATAGGTGCTGTAAAATCCACCGTGGCCAAAGCAGTTTTTGGAACCTTTTAAGAAATTAAGTCCACAAAAAGTCCTGAGAGCCATAAAATCAAGCTCAAATCAAGTTTAGAAGTTGAAATCCAAAATATGAATCCTGAGAGCTCATGCTCAACAGGCAGCAGACCCTTCTGGGAGCACCAGGACCTGGATGGCCCCTTGGCAAGGGCTGAGCATGGTCCTGCCCACACTGGGTGCTGCCCAAGCCTTGGCAGCTTGTCAAGCTTAAGCCAAGTCAAGGCCCACAGACAAGACCCACTTAGATGGTCACTCCACTGGATGCCCAAGGACATGCCTCACAGGAGTTTTCAGAACAGGACTTTTCAAAAAATCCAGCAGCAATACTTTTGAAAGGTGGGCAAGGGGAGGCGACACACCTTTGCACAACAGCCGAACAGCTGGAACGCTCTGCCAAGGAGCGAGCAAATCCACTTCATTTCCTCCTCCCTGTGGAAGGCTTACAGCTCACCAGGTTCCCTGATTGTGTTTCACCTGGGCACCTAATCAAACAAACTGTTCATGAAGTAAGAGCTGACTGAGCAATATTTCAAACCCTGCAGCTCTATGTACAATAGAAGTTGTTTTAAAATTACTTGCCAAATTAGCTCAAGCGAGCCAGAAGCACGAACTCCTAGCCAAAGCCCTCAGTGCAAGTCTGAAAGTTGAAATAAAACTTTTAGGGCTCTTGAAAGAACAGGAGATGAGGGAAATGGCATTCACATTTATTACAGAAATGTAATTCATAATCCCAGCGGTGGGAATGTTAATGCCTTATGATTAATGACCGTGATTTCTTTGTGAAAGCAAAAAGATCTCTGGAACCGAGGACACTACAGAGAGCAAATGAAACGCCCTGTAATCATGGCAATGATTCAGAAAAGCAGATAGGGATGTGCCCAACCTTAAGTACCTGCTTAAGTGCTTTGCTGCCCAAGGCTGTGCTTTCCCTGTACTAACGTTTGTCTTGTCTTTTTCTTAGTGAATGCATTCTGTTTCTGCTTCATTTAATTTTTAAGTAAAATAGCTTTCCAGAAATGGCTAAAAAAATTTCGAATATTTATTCACTAATGTTTCTTATCTGCCATTATTAATGCATACAAGAACTGCCTCTACAAATTAGCACTGACTTCAGTATGTCTACCATCCCAAACAAAATTGTATTCCAACAAAATACCTCTGAACTCCTCTCTTGACATCAGATATTTTCACCCAAAAATTAATTCACCTCTAATTGATTTCTCCTCCCCTTTTTCTTCACATTTGTCTGTAGTATAGAAAGGCTGTGACAAGCAGAACAAGACAGGTGCTATCTTATTCCATGGGTATTCCACCATGGCATATGAACCACTACCTATTTGTTGCTCTGCTCATAGGAAGTGAGGTTAATTAACTGTCACAGACACACACAAAAATAGCACTGTAGGAAGAAAAGACATCCAGCAAAGTCTGAATTACAATCTTATGTTGAAATCCACATGTTGTGCAGTTTTCTGTCATTGTTAAATCATTGAATTCCTATGAACAGGTAACTTAGCACTGAACATATCCCTGTCTGAGAACCAGATGTTCTCTAGGCCTGAGGTTCTAAACCTACACCATCTTTCAGTCAGTCTTGTACAAGAAATACAGTGAATTTTAATTCAATGGGAAAATTACTAAATGGATTTTCCACAAAGTTTCAAATGTGAGAAGTATGTGTCATTGTTCATTTGGAGAGAAGGACTCCTAAACACCTGCAACTAAAGTCTTCAATAGAAAGTGCCATGCAGAAATCTAAGCAGAGTGATTTCAGTGTCATCTCTGGGACATCAGCAGTAAAGCAAACTGTGACAATTCAGGTAACCAAAATTTTGCATTAATGTGCCATGATTCCTGTAAATTTCTCCTATGAATAAGAATGCTTTCAGATTAAGAACTGGTAATTTATCTCTACTTGCTGCTCCACTGTGGTTACTTCAGCTACACTCCCACCCCCAGAATCACAACAGGGGGTGACTGCTGGTAACTGATAGCTTCCCTCCCCCCAGATTATTTATTTACAGCAGGGAGTGGGCAGGGAAGAGAGGAAGGAATATAATTGTTAAAACATAGGTTGTACTCAGAAATTGTTGGGTTTTTTTCCCAAGTAATATACATTGGAATCTCAAGTAAATGGGGTGTGTAATTCCTTGTGAAATGGACACAGAGTTGACACAGAAACAAGTACTCTGAAACAGAAACCAGCACATGCATGGAAAAGCATACATGTCTGTTTTGTACTCGGACACACACAGAAACTGAGATTGTTTTTATCCAGTTAACTTTATGTTTCCCCCTAACATCTTACTTTCTATACTTTCAAACTCTTATTTTTAAATTAAGAACATTTTAAAAATTAAAAAACTTTTAAATTTTTTTTTTAATGACAAAGCCACAGCAGACTTGTGGTAGGCTTCTGGAGTGCAATTACCCAATTCCACAGCACCAGTCCCTTTTCTTTTTGGATGGCAGTCACAGACTCCAGATGCCAATGTACTGAGGCTAATTTTTTCCATCAGCAACATCTAGCTGTTTGGCAGACAGCTCTAGAATTTTTGCTGGCTGCCTCAGAGCAGTTAAATGGCAGCACTCTCCATATATTGCCTGGGAAACTGATTTACCTGGGTGGTATTTTAACCAATGTTTTACCTTACCCCTACATTTTATGCAACGGTTTCCTCCCAATAAACATACCTGTGAATTATCTTCACATTAAATTTCCACAAAGACGTATTTTTATTTGTAGTCAGAGTCCTCTGCTTAAATGTTCTTTCATGATTCACAGGCTCCTGTGGTCACAAATCCAGGGTAGCAGGATTCCTGAACTCCTATGTTGAGGGACAGTGGAAGCCATGCACTTAATCTCCTCAATTCACCAGTCAACCTGAGAGAGACAAAAGCTAAATGGTTTCAGCCCCTGATCCCAATTTCAAGTTGCATTTGTTTGCAGAATATTCCCCTTCTCAGTGTTATTTCCACTGGACTAAAACATTCCATCTGATTCAAAACTTTTAGAACACACTAACTTCCAAGTGAAAGGCTATTAAAAATCTATTTTTTTTTAATTTACTTAACAAATATTGAAAAAAGGTGTGCTTTTTTTTGTTTTTGTGAGTTTTTTCCTGACCAGAAGCATTCATGGAGTTTTTTATGAATTCACAAGAAAAATTATATGCCTGTTATCTTAATTTCTTTTCCATAACATGTCATGAACTTCCTATTATACCATACAGATCATACACAAATAAATATTGGTGCTAGGTTCACATGTATTTCTAAAACCACATAAATGTATATATAAACATAATGCGTGCTATCAGGTGCCCAGCTTGAAAATACAGTTTACTGGAAAATATATAATGCCTAAGCTGAGTGGCACAAAACTGGACCTCAGTAAAGGTGAGAAGAGGGCACAGTTCCAGCTGGGAGAAGGGCAAGACTGAAAGGAGAATTGAGGCTCGTGGTGCCCATGTGGTACTGGATCAATGGGACAGACCTGCACCTGGGGATGCTCAGGCTAAGCATCAAGATAAAGGTTTTTATGACATACCTAAATGTCACCCAAACTTGTCTGTGCAGGAGTGAGATACTCAAGATGAGACCCAGGAAGCACCTGCTGGAAAAGGTTTGGGTTTAGCTGATGATCCAGTATGAAAGGGAAGAGCATCTGGGTGGTCCATGAGCCCACACCTCCACCACAGCTCTGTGAGCCTGTGACTCCAGGCTTGCTCTCCTGACTGCCCTCACCTCTTTCTTTCACCAGTTTGACTCCCTTACAAATGAGAGATGACAGGCCATTGCTTACATCCCCTGCAATCAAACCATCCGGCACTTTCCAGGGAATGATGAACTGTAGTCTCTCCTCAAAGGAAGCCAACAATCTGCTGCTGTTCAGCTCAAGGCTGGATGTCTTTCTGTGAGCTGCATCACAGTGATTAAGCCTTCTGCTGGTTTGTCTATTAAACCTTTGCATTTTAATTAGGGGTCTGGGAGAAGGACTGTTTTCTTTGGAAGAGGAAGGATGCTATTTTCATTTTTTCCCTCTGGTTTTCCTTCCTCTTGGGAAAGTTCCCCCGTGGAGCTTAAGTGCGGATAATTTGCTGTCTGCATCAGGAAAAGCATCGTGCAGAGCGGATATTCCAATGGGGAAAGTGCCCCTTGGCTGCAGGACACATGTCTCAGAGCAGGCAGGCATCCATGGAGTGGTGGGCAGCTGCTCTCCCCACTGCTCATGATGGCAAGTGCTCCAAGCAAACAGAAGTCTCCTACCTGTCCCTCTAGGAACAGGGACTTTGTGCATCTGTGCTGTGTGGTTGCAGAAAATGTCATGTTTAAGCACCAGTGACCTGATGCTCATATACACTCGGAGCCCTCCACAACTTTCCATCACTGCAGGGTCGGCTTTACAGATTGTGATGGGCTCCCTCCACGTGAGAAACAGGTTCTTCTTCACAGCACTGTTCCTTCTGTGCATCTTTTTCTGCAATCCCAGCTGGTTTCAGTGCTGTCAGAGCCTTCACAAGAGCTGTGCCTGCCTCCCCTGGAGCTGACAACAAGCCATATGAATGACCACAAGAACATTTTGTCTCATTCCTCTGCCTGGAGCCTTTCTCCTCTCCACCCCAAGCCACAGACTTACCCAGAGCTGGGGAATGGAGATGAAGAATTAAACCACATTTTGCTCTCTGCCTGAAAAAAACATGGCAAGCGTCACATTTTGCAGAAATGTTGTAAACAATCAATTTTTTGTAGGACTGGATGCTTCAAAATGACAAGAAATACCTCTTGAGCTTTCTCTGAAGTTACATTTCATATCCATTACTGACATGGTTATTTACAATATCCATCTTTTCACCAACATACCATACTAGGAAATAAGATAATTACTGGAACTAACTGTAATTTCTACTTTAAGTTTGTGGAGGACAGGTTCTCTTTAGGATGAATTGAAAAGTCTTCCTCTTGCCTTCACCAGGGATTCAGTTTTAGTGCTCTTCACTGTGCCCAAGTTGTGGCAGACCACCTGCAGGCTGATGTGTCCTTGCTGGAGCTGGAGCCCCTGGGAGGTCCAGGACAGTTGCTCCATCCATTTATCAGTTTCACAAGGAGCCTGCCAATAGTTTTAGGCACCTACGTGCCCCTGTAAAGCTGACACCACTGCCAAATATGACTTCTCCTTGTGGTGTGAAAAATGTATAATTTTTTTTTCCTTAACCACAGAACTTAAGAAGCCTCATCCCCATGCCAAATGTGATATTGCAAAATTCTGAGGAGCTATATATAACTTGCAGCCTGACCTCCAGATCTGCTTAGCAATCTCAATTTCCATGTAACTCAGCTGGGTCACCTCATTCTTCAGTGTCCTTGGCTAGGTCACATTGTCTTACAGAAGATAAATTTACAGATGGAGGCCCAAGGGTAAATTTCATAGGGTATAAAATCAAGATAAACCTCTGGAGGCCTAAAGAAGTCGTGGTTAGATGTCAGCTGTTACCTCGTGCTGGCATTCTTGGGTTATGCAGAAATGTAAATTCCACACACATGCTCTGTTGACACTGCTGTTTGTCCCATGAAGTGTTTCTCCTTGGACAAGTCGGATCCCAGGACATATATCCCACTGCCATGTTATCACTGACTGCTGCCACGTGGAAGATAAAACTTGCTACTCCCCCTGCCTTGCTGTCAGCCCTTTCTCCCCCAGCAGCTTGTCAAACACTGCTTGCAGATTACACAGCTTTCATCTACCCAGCACCCTGCCTGCCTCCTGTGATTCCCCGCGCTCACAGCTGCCAGCCACAGGGAGGACTGAGCACCATTCACCCCCGATGCAGCCAACCACTACTCTCCCATCCTGGAGCCCATTGGTGGGCCACTGGGAATAGGAATATCCAGCATTTATGGTGAGCAGCAACACTGACCTTGCAATGGCGCTGTGTAATTTTCAAACCTGAAGCTGCGGCTTCTCGTGTCCTTAGCCAGGAACAATTTGACAGCTGCCTTCATATCAGCTGGGCTCCAGCTCTGCAAGGCTTCACCCTTCCAAGAGCAGCAGCAGGGAAAAGGAAATACAAAAAAATCAGAAAGGTGTGACAGGTGGAGGGCTGTGCTCAAGTGTGGCAGTGCCTCATGCTTCCTTTTTACTGCATTGTCTGTTACAGATGTCTGTAGGCTGTGGCTTCCCAGTCTCCTGTAAGATCAGGCTCTGAACAGGAGATGCCAGATGAAGGTCTTCAGGAAGAGAAATCAATTACCATGATAGATGGGTTGTAGCAGTTGGAGGTGAGGAAAAGAAAAAGAGCCAATGAGCTCTCCTACAGCACACAGCAATGTAAAGCAGCTGTAGTTCCCCTTCAGGAGGCATTTCCAGCCACATGAAGTAGCCACAGCCAGCAGAGCAAATGCCCACCACCAGCCATGTGTGCTACCAGCAGCAGCTCCTGCCGACTCAGAGGCTAATGAAAATACAGCCTTGAAGAGATCCTACTGGTATTTGTGTTCTTGTGGCTCAGTGCTTAGAAAGTAGTCATCCTTCAGCAAGGAGAAGAGGTGGTGAACAAAAGATTTTCTCCTTTGATAAATCTGTTCACTTAAAAAATATTTTTTTCATTAGTTTTTGAATGAAAGTGGGTAAAATTTAAAAAATAATGGCACTGAATGCATCACATCTTAGGTGTTCCCATAAGAGGCTCTGACAATGTCTGGTCTTTAGAAGGCATCAAGAAGTAATCTTCTGAAAATGAATCCTTTCTAAAGTTATTTTGCATAGGTATCCAAGAAAAAAGTTATTTTACATAGGTAAAAAGTTACATAGTTATTTTACATAGGAAAAATGCTATTTTACATAGGTACATGTCGCTTTTAAAAACTCTTTCTAAAAACTAGGAATCATTCCACTATAATTTTGATGTAGCAATAATTAATCAATCAATCAATCAAATTCTGTTGGAATATTTGTACATATAGTCATATATGAGATCTTTATTTTCTCACCTCATTATATTAATATTCAATTGCTTGCATAGAACAAGTTTAGTTACTGTTTTAGGCATAAAATAGATTGGTTTTATACTAACCCACCTGCTTATCTCCTCTACTTTCTGCCCAACAGAAGATCTAAAACACAGCACTTTTTTAATATCAAGAAAAACGCTATATCTGACTTGCTTTTTCAATGAGAAAAACAGGCCCTGCCAGATATGAATAGTGGCCATGTGTTATACAGTGCTGCTTGTTTAATTTGCAATCATACACGAACTTAGCAGTAAACAACCTCTGCAAATAATGGGCAATTGATGGAGAGCATTTTTTACTTGGGACAACAAACATGAAAGTCAAGATGAATCCATTGCTTCAGTTTTACAGACAATGTGAATTAGAAGCAGGCTGTATACATTCTGTTTTAACTTAGAGAATAAAAGGTTCTCATTGTCTAAAAAACTAGATTAATTTTTAATAAAATTCAGAAGTTATTTTACTTCCTCCTAGTGGTTCTTCCAAAAATTTCATAAGCAGGGATAGCTGTGGTAAATATGGTAAATTAATTTTATAACTTAGATGTGAGACAGCAAATAACTGCCTTGGTATTAATTGATAGCTACAGAAAAGATGCAATGGATCACCTCAGCTCAGATAAATCTTTTTGTGTTTCACATTTGTTTTGAAAACACGATTTTGCAAGTGATTGATGTGAAGGAAATTGGCTACTGTCTCCTTCTGCCCTATTAGCTAGAAAAGCCCATATTTAAAACTTAACACATCCCCACAGACATAAAACATGCATGGGAAAGAATGCCACTGCTCAGCAAAGCATGGGCAGAGGAGGCCACTGGGAAGAGCGCAGAAGCAGCAAGAAGGGGATACTCCAAAACACAAACAAGCAGGAGGATGGTAATCAAGCCTCAGAAAAAGTAAAAGGAGACAAAGAGCAGATGGCAGTGAGTAAATAAAGCCAGAAACACAGCAAGGATTATAAAGAATTTTTATAGCAGAGGAAAAAGCCTGTAAGACTGGTAAAACATTATTTATTAACTCCCAGTCTCTGCATTTTATGGTGCCCACCTGACTGGCAGGTGTATGAGCCCAGTTCCCACAAAGAAAACTCACTTTTCAGGTGTACTGCTCAATCTGGAGGGGTGTGTTCTGTATTTGTTTTGATGTGGATTTTTGCCTACATCCACAGGCTGTCATTTTGCTGAGAATTCCCCAAATGCTGCAGGGAAAAAGCCTGCCACAGGCAGTTCCACTGGGAACTCTCTGCCAAGCCTCTCTAAAAAATGATGTTTTCTCAGTTCCTCAGAGAGGATGACTTTAGATGTCACACATGGGACATTCGAGTTAGAGGACTGAACTGCATGGGGAAAACAAACATTTGGGGAAAGTCTGAGCTCCCTAAAACTGGAAAATATTCTTGGTCTGGATAAAAAGAGAGGAAACAAGCTATACTCAGTATGCCATGTATTTCTACAACAGAGAAGATGAGCTAATAACTATCTCACCTGATAGCTATTTATGAAACTGCAAAAAATGTGTTATTTTTACCAAAGCACCAACAGTGAGACACATGGAAGGACAACACATCCTGGTGACTTCATACAGGGACATTTAGAAAGAAAACTACCCTGCAGTACAAATTCTATGTTAGATCCTTATATTTCTGTATGGGATGGATGGATGGATGGATGGATGGATGTATGGATGGATGTACAGTCCCCTGCAGGAGCCATTATATTATTTACCAACATTTTTCAATGTGCAGTGGATTGAGGACAGAACAGGCTAAGATTACCTATCCAAAACTGCATTTTGTGGCAGACTGACTAAAATCATGCCTCCTGCCTGAAAAATGACAAGTAAAGTATTGTAAGAGCGCAATAAAGCCCCAAAGGCTAGGTATGAAATGGATAGTGTTTAATGATAAAAGACAAGTTATTGAGTCATGTCTGACTAAATTAGATGCAAACTATTTCTGTTTAGTTATATTCCCCTCTGTCAGGTGACTATAGTAGTGGATTGACAAAACCTCTTTAAAATGAGAACACAGTTTTTGCAGTAGACCAAAACTGAGAGAAGCTTCATTCACCTCTGCCCCCTCTGAGGGGGGCAGGGATTTTTTTTTGGCCATCAACATTAATTCCTTCATTTGCCAGGGTTCATATCCCTGGCATGGGTGATCAGCTTTTTTGGTTCCATCTATTCTTTTAAGGAAGTAGTGAAATGTCTTTCCTTGATTTTAGAATTTTGAATATACTTCCCTCCATAGCAATCAGGAATTCTAAGGAAATCTGATTCTGGCAGGTGGGAAGTGTAGTCCCAGCTGGCCTGTCAGCCTCAGTGACTTTCTAAAGCATCTAAACCCCAAGGCATGACTGCCCACCATGACCTGTACTCTCTCAGAGCCTGGATATTTTTGCAAGGTTTCTCACATCCAGATGATGTGTGCAATTTCTAGTTATTTTTCTCAAATGCTGTAGAAAATCCTTCTGCAGATACCAAATCTCTTCCAGGCCTGTATTAATTTTCCAGACATCTGTGTGTTTGTCACCTGGAGGTACTAGAAGGCATTGCAAAGGCCCCTTTTTTCAATGTCAGGATGTTACTTGTGCCAGTTGACATGGGCTTCCCACAAATAAACCTAAACAGTAAACTTTTAGCTCCAGAGCCACAGCTGTCTTCTTTTTTTAGAAGGTATTTACTATAGAACACCCTAAAGTGTTTGTTGGTGTCTGCAGTGCATAATCTTCTGATCTAATGATTTAGGTTTAAAATCAAGTAGATGGATCAGTCTTAATAATTCATTTGCAGTCACAGAGGAATATTCCCAAACATATACATCACCTGAAACAACTGGTTTTGAATGCCACAAAGATAAAGGAAGGCCTTTTCCCAGAGCGCACGATGATATGGTGAAACACATTGTCCTTACCATATGGAAACCAGGAGTTTAAAGGAATTAAAAAAGAGATTAGGGCAGTTAACAGGAAACAGGGGAGTGCAGTGGCTCTTGCAGGCAATTTTGCCCCTACACCTTGTAGCTTACCATGTGTCACAGCAGATGCCAGGCCCCCAGTGGACAACATTGTTCTGGTTGTGGCACTCTTCTCCCAGATATCTGTAGCTGCTTGTGGCTGGGGCAGAACATGGGATGGTTTCTGTGATCTTCACTGCCTTCCTTAGGAGCTGTGGATACAGCAAGCCTCCCTGCAGCTGCCTCTGGAGCAAAGTTAAGACTGAGAAGAGGTCACCAAGTCATTTGAGCTGTGTCCTTGGCAGCAGACGCCCTTTGCTCTTTCTTCTCATGGTACATACTCCAGCTCCAGAACCATCACAGAGTAACAACTGGGCTAAATACGCACAAGGTGCAAATAAAAGGTTTTGCAAAGCCAGATACTACCACAGTCCTGCCAGTCTGGGGCTATGATGAATGTTTATGCTCACAGCACTGACTGTTCATTAGCAGAAGCTGTCATTTTTTCATCTGAGATCACTTAGCTGAAGTGTTTTGGCAGTAAATTTTTGGCACCTCTCTTCGTGAGGAATGCCACACAGCAAACTACTCACCAGCTGCTGCATCTACACTTCTAAATAATTGACAGTTCCATTTTGTTGATTTTTACAGACATTGATGTAAGTGACAGTTCCTTAAGAGATGTCTCTGTGCTTAAACTGATGGCATATCTGAAGAAAGAGAAGACTGGAGATGCAATACTTCTTTTTCCTCTTCCTCCTTAATGTAAATACCTTCAGCTTGAAATGTCAAATATGGGACTCTACCATATTTTTATTTCTCTATGTATAATCAAAAGGAAACATATTTCCAAAGATGACATTTTTATTGTGAAATAACCTGTTGCTTTTTAAAATAATGTTTTAATTATGGTTGTCAGGAGGTTTGGAGACTAGTTTTTGAATGGCAGTTCTGAAGGCAGGAAAGGGAGGTTTTGCTGTGTTTCCTCATGGGAACCACTCTGTGCTTGCCTGATCTCTGCCAGGTTCTTGTGACTGAGACATCACCCAGTGTAGTTGGGCATGCTGGTCTGCAGTGCTGCAGCTCTGCTGGTGACGCTCAAACTGGAATTCAACCTTCTAATGTAGCTGGGACTACACTGATCAACATGGTGGAAGACTGGGACCTAAGGCCTAAGCCAGAATCCAGAGAGAGCTGAAGGGCTGGAGTGCAGGCCCAGCCTCCTCTCCACATGGAGAAGGCAAGCAGCCACGTGCTGCAATCACAAACATCCTGTCCAATGGTCACATATCTAAATATTCTACTAGACTCCATGGCAACAAACAAAACCAGAATGAAAATGCAGAAATCTTGCAGATCAGTAGATGTACTCTGAACTCTTGGATACTAGACCACTTGGATTAAGCTGTCTAGCTTCATAATGTTTTTGGGGCAGGGAAGGGAGGGACCTTAAATCCCTCAGTTTACTGTCATATCTAAGCTCTTGCTCACATTTTCAAACAGATGGAACAGATACTCAAAAGGGACTATCACTCTCTGATGGGGTCTTTACACAGTTTTGCATAACATATTAATGAGTTTACTTGGCTTGTTTGTAGTGCTCTGTTTACTAAAAAAGCATGACCGCTTTTTTAGAAATGCTTTTCTCTAAAAAATGTGTTTAAATCAGTCAAAATTCTTTGTGATTTAACTGATATTTTTGGCCAAAAAAAATTGGACCTTCAAGCAATTCAGAAGCCAAATGTTTTGATTTGTCATTTAGTTGAACTGTTTTGCCTCCTGGTTTACTAAGGACTTAAAAAAAACCACCGATGCTTTTATTTGAGCTTTCAACTAAATCCATTTCTGGTGGTGGTTATGATTTTACAATGACATAATTCACTGAACCTTATTCACCACTTCCTGCAGTTTTGGGGGTTGTCTACCAACCCCAAAAACTTATTGTCTTAACACCTCTCCCATGCAGGCAGCCAGGGACAACCATTTGTCCTGCTTACTGACATTTAGAAGTGCCTTTCTAGGGAGACTTGCTGCTGTACAGCATTAATACTCCCTAACCCTTCGGATCCATAAGGAAAGAGTTCATAGGGAAATGGCAATGGTCAAAAATATTTTGACCATATATACATAGAAATGGTCAAAATGCTCAGGGAGTTTATGATCACTGCATGGGCACTATGCTCCAAACCTGGGTGCACAATCACAGTTTTCCTAAAGCTGGGTTATTTTTACCTACATGGGACTGTCTGTTGTGTCTAGAGCTTTTTTTTCATAAATGTAGCACACAGGAAGTTACTTCTCTTAAAGCCCTCTTGGCTCTACTTCTCATGCCAGGAGAGGCAGCCTCTCCCCTGTGAAAAGGGCTTGTGCTATTGCCTCCTCCTAAGGCTTCAGTGTTTTACAGTAAGCAGTTCCTTGGAAGGTAAAGGTCCCAGTCAGCAGTTTAGATGCCTTTCTCATTTGACTGGATCTGGATTTATTTGGTGTTCAGCAGGGTAAGTTCAGCAGAAGGAAATGAGTGTCACTTATCAATACTGTTATCACTGTCATGCCTCAACTCTAAACTCAACCAATATGCGACATTTTCTTGAATAACAAGTGCTAGAAAAGGACAGACTTGGCACAGGAGTCTCTCTGCAAAGCACAAACATGAGGAAGCCCCCACACCTTGTGGGGACTCCTTGATCACAGATGCAAGGCTGAAGGTCAGCTCACATTTACTCAGACAATTGAACAGGCAGCCTGAGTTAATCCATTAGCCACCATGATTCCCAGCTCTCTCCTCAAACTGCAGAGTACTATGACAAATGTGGCTGACATTGCACCAGGACAGAGTGCCACACCAGAACCAAGAGTATCTGATTGACCCTGTTTTGCCATAACATTTCCCTTGGGTGCTCTTCATTCACTGGTTAAACAGCCTCTTGGTTAAACAGCAACTCTACTCTTCGGGCCATTGATAAAAGGTAAGACACTGCACAGATCCAAGATCTGATCCTTTTAATTTCATTGACTAGAGATCATAGGGGTTTTACATTCTTCTTATGTCAAAACTAAAACAGTCAGGAAGAACAAGTAAAATACCAGACATCTTGTATCACTACAGCAATCATTAGCAAGTAAATTCACAAACTCATGACAGGTTTTGATGATGTTGTGAATTTACTTCATGAATTATAGTGTAAATTATACAATATATGCAAGAACACAAATTTTCTACTGAATTATATTGTAAATTATCTTTTCCCTTACCCCAATCTCACCTTTGTGAACTGACGTTAGGTATTTTATTGCTGTTTAATTTCCTCTTGAGTCACATTTCCAACATTTTGTTCAGTCAGGCTGACAAGCCCACAGTAATGACTCCAGTTGTCTCAATGTCAACATTGACTTAATATTTACATTTATAAGTTCCCCATGGTTTGAGGGACTACCATATTTAAGAACCAGTCCCTTCTCATGTAGCTCTTTACAAGCTAATTATTGAGACCTGTGGGTTTATCTATTTGACTATGTCAGTGGAAAGCATTGCATGACCAGCCAGAATAAGAGCATCTCTTGCTTGCCTCTTCTATCTGTGACCTCCAGTATTTCCCTAACAGGAACTTCAGTGCTAAGCCCTTCTGCTTAGCTTCATCCACTGGGGCTGACCCAGCTGGATTAACCCAGTTGGAATCACTTCAAAGCAAAGCCAGCTGCAAACCCAAGAAAAAACTCTCAGCTCCTCATCTTCACCAAGCCACAAGAAGGCAAGACCTTTCTCCAGCCATCCTGTGCAGGAGCTCACCAAGAACAGACTCAGTATGTCTGTCTAACTCCAAAGTGGGGTGCTAAAAGCTCTCAGGATATTTGCAATGACAGCAGCCACAGCAGGAGGGGGAAGTCTGGGTTTTTGTTCCATGGAACTTAGGACAAAGCAGTAAACATTCAATCTTCTCACAGGAAACTTCTCTTCACGCTACTGTTGTTTTGTTCACCCAAGTCTGAGTGAACTGGATCAAAGCTCCATCTAACCCAGAAAATCTAGTTTTTTTCAGAATATGTTCCCAAGTTCCAGCCACTTGTGGCTGGAGGATTTCCTGAGCCAGAACAATGTCTTTCTATGAAGGTGTCTGGGAAGGGTTTTCTTCCACAAATTTTTGCCGGACATTTTTAAACTTTGCATACAAACACAAGCCTATATATATAGGCCTATAGCACATTTTTGTTGCTATTGATACCTTAGTTCAGAAGAGACTACGTATCATTGGTAAGCAAAGTTATTGTTAGAATAGCTGCTTAGTAGGGGCCAAATGGTTACATAAGCAAAATGAATCCAATTAAAAGTCCATTTTCCCCCACAACCACAGTCTTCTGAATCACTCATTGTTCAGGCTGAAGTTTTCCATGCCTAAAGAGAAGTTTTCTTATTCCCTTACAGTCAAAGCAAAATCCCTGCAACCATTTTTAGGTTATGGGAGAGTGATTCTAACCAAAATTTTTTCCAGAAGAACTACAGTAAAAACAGATGAAATTTGAAACTTGGCCATGACTGAGTGAGTAATCAATGAAAATTAGTGCCCTTGCATGCTGTGAAAGTAATTTGCTTTAATTTAGCAAAGTTGTTGCTTTTCACAAACAGCATGCTGTGTACTCATGGCTAAGATGCTGTCTACAGGTGGACCTACTGAAGGGGTGAGTGAGAACATGCACTGATTTCAAGATCTCTGTGTTGCTGCAGAGCCTGCCATTCACTGAAGTCACCCTGTAGAAGAAATAATTCTCTTTTATGGGTATGGAGATCTGAGCTAATCCAGCCCTTGAATTTCCTCCAAACTCCACCAGGTGTGAGGGCCCTGTGCTCAGATGTAAGAATAGGGTAGCACGGGTGAGAGGGAAGAATCAATAAACCAACTACCTTTTCTAAGAGCTTTACTAAGTTTGAAAAAATCTGCTTCTTTCTCTTCCCTGTTTTAAGAAAATCCTTACATCAGCTCAGCTTTGAAGATGGGAGAGTCCTCCCTCAGAAAAACCAGTGGTCACCAGGAAGTCGGGGATGTCCCTGAGACAAAAATGTTGGTAGTTAGGACTCCTTAAGATAGGTCTTACCTCATAACTCTTAGTTCTTGGATGAGTGCTTTTACTCCTTTGCAGCCAGGGAACATCAGGAGTTCTGGATCAACAGAGGCAATCTGAAATTCCTGCTGTATTCTGTGCATTCCTTGAGACAGGGATGACGGCCAGGTCATCTTCTGAGTGTGACTCTTTAGGGAGCCAACAAAGTTAAAAGCCGATTTCTCAGGGAACATCTCCTGAGGCACCTGTTGCCTCAGTAAGGAGTTCACTGACTGAGTAAATAATTCAGCATAGGCAAGAACCTTGGCAAGACCAAATGCTTAGGAAATTGATAAGCCAGTGACTAAGCTAGGCTACTTGAACCTCCCACTCTGCTTTTGGAGGGAATATTTCTTTTAATGGTGGCCACAGCTGATTGTTTTAAAAGTTTCATTGTGCTGGAAACAATATAAGAAATCACATAAGGTCACAACCAGCGAAGGAACAAACAAAAATCAGCCTCAGCTTTACCCAGTCACATTTTCTGAGAGTTCTTCTGAAATACCTCAATATCCCTACACATCACTCATCTGCACCTCTTTGTTTACATGAATAAATGGTTCCCACAATGTCAGAAAGGTTTAAATTCTGGCATTAATCTTCAAAGAAATTCTTATTAAGCAATTTCCTCCATGTCAATTTTTAGTACTTTAAAATAAGATTCCTCTTCTGGGAATCATTTCCTTGGACAACTAATTACAACAGAAACTTTCTTGAGAGAATTTATAAATGCAAGGATAAAGAAAATAACACCATTCTGACTAATTTGAAAATTACTATTGTCTTTTACCTGTTCTCAAAGTCTTTAAAGCATTTGGATCATACATGACAGACTATTACCTTGAACTTACGCACCACTGGGAAATGCCATTATCCACCAGGGAATACTGAAACACAGAACTTTAGAGTTATTTATATGATTTACACCTTTTGTATATTCTTTTGTTTGTTTGTTTGTTTGTTAAGAGCTTATCAGCTTTTATATTTATCTATTGTGTCATTCATCAAAGCACACAACTTCCTCTGAGACCTTTGAGAAAATGAAGTGAAGAAACAAGGTTGGCCAGGTAAAATCACATAGAAAGTTATTCAGAAAAATGATGCTAGAATCACTTTCAATATTGAAAACACTATCATGGGTGACCAGGGAAGCATTAGATATGAAGCAAAAGTCTTCAATTCTGTAAAACCTTAGGTTTTCACTGCTTTACAAGCTTCAATCCACTTGCAAATTTGCAGCTATAAGTGAATAAAACCTACTACATAAAATCAAAGAGAAAAAAAATCCATGACAATTCCTATTTCTTTGAAAACACAGAATTCCTTTCAGTACTAATTTTAGCAGTATTCATGACTGAATTGTGAAAGGCATCTAATACAAAATAAGCAACTTATAAGTCCTTTCCAAAACATCAAAGATACTTTACTGCTGTGTTAATCAACCTCTAATAACCAGTGAAGGACCAACTGGAATACTCTGAAGCATCTCAGCACAGGCAAGCAAGAACCAAGTCAGACCCAAGAAGAGTAATTTTTAAAATTCTTTGGCAACATAATAAAGTCGTTTCTGTTAAAAACCCTAAATTACCTTTTCTTTTACAGGCTCTCAATCCCACTTTTCAATTATTGTCACTTGCCATGGAAAGACTTTGATCATGCAAATGGTTTTACAGTGGGCAGGAGTGCAAGTGTCAAGATGCAGAACAAGGAAATTATCCTCAAGAGTTTAATTTTGATGGGTTGCCTTTGATCCCACAAAGACCAGATTACAAATTTAAAGTCCATCCTAGCAGTGGGTGCATCACCTCGGGAGCCCACCAGAGAACAAAGCACATTCCAAAGACAGAAATTGCAGGATCTGGCTTAAAACTCTTGAGCTGCAGTTCAGGAACTTCACCAAAAAAAGAAACCTCTTACTTATGCCAAGCCATCTAACAACCACAGAATTTGGGAAAGTGTTCAGTTCACTTCCTTTTTTATCTGTTTGTCCAGTCTCCAGCTTTCCCCTTCAAGATCACCAGGTTTGTTGACAGCAGACACTGTCAAACAAAGTTATTTCTTGAATATTGTACTGAATTTTATTCTGTTTTGCCTAAAATTTTATTCTTTTTTGCCTATACCTTGTGCAAATGACAGGAGCTGTTTAACATTTATGGGAATGCAACAGAGAAAAGAATTTGAAATGCTTCAAAACTATGCAAGATGAAAAACGTAAAAAAGCACTCCGAATTTCTACAATAAAAGAAAGAGAAGGAGACAAAAGAAGTAAAAAGATTTGTTTTTCCTTTGGTGAAAGCCAGCCAGGAATTCTTGAAATTCTTCAAGCTACATTGAGCTACATCTTCTAGATCTAAATGTGAAGCTGCACATGTTTCCACAGACTTTTCAACCACTGGAAATTTTTGTTCTGACACAAAGACTATCTCTTATCTTATTGGGACTCTATATCTTTTACAGCCTATTCATTAAAGTTGTTTCTGACTCCTAAATTTGGTTTCTGAGTAGTGAGTTTTGTGAAAGACATAAAGTGTTAGATTTAATGCAGAAGGAAGCATAAAATGATGTGATTTTTCATGCTGTGAGCACTCTTCCACATATCTAAGAGATCTGTCCTGGTTGAGAATTCCCACTGATGTCTTGGGAAAGAACTGGATTCAAATGAATAATTCCCAAATGGCTAAGTTACAGTCTGATACTTGCAGGTATTGAAAGGAGGGAAACCTTGTGGCTGATGTCTAGAAAAGACATTAGAGAGAAGAAAAGCAGTTGGACTTCTCTCTCCTGTGTCCCCTTACAGAAATAGGCTCCTGCCTTGAAGGCCATTCGAGAAAGGACATTGTATTGCATTTGAATTGAGCACTCTGACCAGGAGGAACATCCAGAGGAAAAAAGAACTGATTAAACCACCAGCAATTCATTTAAAACAACAAAGCCTGCTGGGAAAGTTCCTGGGGAGGAGGTACTACTGTTGAACTTGGGGCATTTCCTCCAAGATTTCCACATAAAATTATACAATTACAGGCTGCAATACGTAAAGCCCAGAGATTGATCCAGCCCTTGAGCTACAGATGATGCTCTGCAGAGTATCAGCAGATAGGAACTTGGGATCCAGCTGTGGTAGTTTTGGATGCACACAGGACTCAGACACCAGTCCTGTGAGCAAGGTGATGCCTTCCCCAAGTTGACTCTTCTCTTGCCAAAATAAACTATGAATCTCATCCATGGAATTAGCCTGCTCAGAATAAAAACTACTGATAAGCCTAATGACCTGCCTAGGCTGCAAAAAAAAAAAAAAATTAGTTTAATTAAAGAAAACAGGAAGCTCTTCCTACCTGTCTATGGTTAAAAAAAAATAAATCTGTCACTGATCATGAGATATTCTGCTTTAACAAGTGCCAAAAGTTCTGAAGATCCTTTTTAGAGGTTTCTAAATGCATTATTTATAAGTTCCCTTCCTCTCACAGAATTCTTTATAGCTGGAATTGTAGTATTAATGGAGCTTGGCTTTACAGGCAGAGACAGAAATAGAAACAATAAAACTTTAAAACTTACTAAAATATTTTATGAATAAACTGCTGTAAAATATCAGGCATCTACAGAGCTGTGGTGTGAAATGCGTGGCTTCTTGGAGATGACCTACATAACTCACCCACAATATTTTCACTCAGAAATACTGAATCTTTCCACATGCACACTGCAAAACTTTCTCAGGCCACATTCCAAAAATGTTACAATTTTTATATCTATCCCAAACACATATCTTCTGTACTTACACATCTCTAAAATGGAGCGAGATGATTCGTAATGCAACATTTGATAGCAAAATATGCTTTCAGCAATCTGACTACAGCTCTCTGGTTTGACTTCAATTCCCAAAATAATTTTTGGCAGGAAGATATATTGGGGGGTGGGGGGAGAAAGAGAGGCAAGGAAACAGAAAAAGAAAAAAAAGAGGCAGATTTGTGAAACTGGAAGCTTAAGTAAAATGTGCCTGCTTTTGAATTTTCATCCATTATTTATTAAATGTGAACATCTCCATTACATTTCAAAATACCTTGATGAGAATTCAAACAAAATATTTTGAAATATTTGGATCTCTGGGCAAATTTTGAAAAAACTCAATTGGTCCCAAACTCTCATCAAGAAATGGCAGTTCTAGATAGCCTAATGGATTAAACAGAGCTCTTTGAGTTATGGTACCCTGAAGAGTACTGAAGCCCATGCCAATATGCACATTCTGTTTAATACTTGCATTCATGTTTTATGCAGCCTTTTCAAATGATAGTATTTTCTTTCTCTGCACAAATAAATGTAAATTGTTTCTTCAAATACAAGTGTGTGTGAAGCACTGTTAATTCAAAAGTGTTCAATACTTCTTTCTGGTTTGTTCTTCTGAAAGAAGAACACAAAGAACCTCCAACATTATTTATGGATTATAAGCATTGTCCAGTCCATTAGTAAGTGAAGGAATGGTGATATTATGAATGTTAGATAACACATAACTGGATGAATATGGCTGAGTCAGAAGCTGGAGTACTTTGCATACAACAGTCAAATAAAAATTGGCTGCAAATACTTCAGCTCTACAAATGTAAAGTTGCAATTATTTTCAGTATTTAAGAATACTGGAATAACAACTGAATTAAATATATTTCAAGGTGTTGAAAATGTAGGTTCTGATGACAGCCACAAAAATTTCTCAAGGATTAGAGAAAATGACATATAGTGTGACAGTAGAAAAGGTTAAAGAGATTAAAATAGATACAGTTACAATGAGCAATCATATCAGGTGCTCCTTAACCTAAAGCAGAAAAAGATATTATATGATCCAATAGTTGGTGGATGAAATTTGGCCAATTCACATATGAAATTATTCCAAATTCCCTTTTTTAAACTTACCAAGCTCTGTTTCAATCAGGCTTGTTTCTGTTGCTGACTCTATTGGAAAATATTAAACAGTCCAGAAAAATCTATCTGTCTCTACCAATGACCTCGCTCCAACTCTATTTTTCCCTGCCAATATACTCTGCAATAAATGTATCGTGTTGCAGTTCTAGAATTAACTCTTACTTGGCACTGTGTCAAATGTCTTTCTGAAACTCAAATACAATAATTCCATTGAATTTATGTATTTATCTATCTTCTCAAAGAGTGCAGTGTTTGGGCACATGACCTACCCTGAAATTCATGCACAATACTATTGCATCTGTGTGTCCTGATTTTTCCCCAAAGCTGATTCCATTCCAGTGGAGGTAACACTTGGAGAGCTGAGTGAATCCTTTTATTTGCCCCTTCTTTGCTAGGGGGACTCAAGCATGACTTCCAATGGCATACTTTTATCCTTTCCTTGGTAAAAAGCCACAGCATTTCATGCCTTACCATACCATGCTGTTGGGCAAGCTGGCTCTGCACCCACATACTCTATTTCAGCCTTAGGACAAGAACTATTATTTCCCCTCTATTTGAGTACAGTGTCTTCACCTTAGGGGTTGTCTCATTTCCTTCCCTGCTCTTATTATTACCTTTGTCCTGTCATTAATCTCATGATCATCATTATCAGTAGCTTCAATGCAAATTAAGGTTAAAAATGCCTTCACTTTAGCTGGAAGAGATTATTTTTAACCTTTACCTCGATTTTCAGGGTTCCTACTTCTTTTCTTTCTTTTTATGAGCAAAAAGCCTTTGGCAGTTTCCACTAGTATTCTCAAGTCCATTCACTGAATTTTTGCAATCCTTACACTTTGTCCTCTTTTAAACATAAACACTTCTTACTGGACAGTCCTACCCTGTGGGGCTTTTTTGCCCTGAATAATCTCTGCTATCCAGACAGTTCCAGCTAATGTTCACATCTTTAGCTTGATACAATTCTAAACCTCTTGAGCATTGAGATTGCTGTGTCCCAATGCCTTCACCTCTATATTTATGAAAGTTTGTGCTTTGAAGTTAGTAATCCTAGAATTTAGCTTATACAACACAGTAGGGAATATGATCAAAGACTTAGTGGGTAGCGTAGCTGTGTCAGTGTGATGTTCCACTTGAGCTAGTGAACTTTGAGTCTGTTAGCTGGAGCAAAGAATGTGGCAGAACAGCTTCAGATATTCAAATCAGCCCATTCAGAAGTAATCACTTTGCTAGGTAGTTAATGCTGTGTAGAAGTAATTCCTAGTTACAGACCTATTTCTTCCTTTCTTTGGAACAGGCTTTTAATTTTTTTTTTTTTTATTTTAACCAAAGTAACTTTTGGTTACAGATACAAGCTTGTTTTCTGCAGTAAAGTTTTCTATAGCAAGCTATTTTTTTATGAAAATAAAAATTAATACAGATCACCTTTTGTCAATGACTTTGTGAATAAGTGTGTTAGCTCCATATTATTAGCAGTATCTGTTTACCAGCCATATATATTATTACAGAAAATACCCCAGGAGTACAGTTACAGAAAATCCTATGTGTACATATATACTTGTGCCTAAGCCTACCTTGGAGGCTACAGTAGGCTCTGTAACCAACCAAAACCTGCTCTACCTGGACAGTGAGCATTTTTTGAACTGGAATAATTACAATTGGTACTCGTCTCACCTCCACACCTGATTTTTCTCTTCTATTTAACTCAACCAGGCTTGAGATATCATATGTGTGACCTTCTCCACACGGTCTTCCCCTATTGTTTCCCTCTACTTGGCTGACCAGCAGAACTCTGCTGAAGGTCATTGTCATGCTGTAGGAATGGTGTTCTCCAGTTTAGTGATCCCACACTGCTGCTCACTCCCCCAACTCCACCCTCACTCCTGTGTTGGGATGGAGAGGAGAATTGAAAGAACTAAAGGCAAAAATCAAAGGTTGGGATAAGAACAATTTACTGGAAAGAGCAATAGGATAAGAAAATGAACAGTAACAATACTGGCAATGGAGGGCATAAGAAAAGAAACTATTCACATGGAAAAAAAACCACCTGACAATTGACAATATTGGCTCCTTCTGGGTACTGCCAAAGTTTACCTTGTCCTGGCTGGAACCAGGACAGTCATCTAGACTGCAAGGTCCTGAGGCCCCAGCTTTTCATCACTATCCTTGACAGAATCCATCAGATAGTCTTTTGTCAGGAGACTGCAAATGAGCAAAGAGCAAATGAGCAAAGAAACTTTTTTGTTTCTCAGAGATTATTTCTGTGTCTTTAACATGTAATTCTGTCCCTGGCAGGCAGCACAACATTATCTTCTGAAACAGCTGAGCTGCCAAGTACTCAGTTCTCTCTAGCAGGGAGTCCTCACTAAGAGAGATCTACTCCATGTCTGTTATGTATCTTTGCTCTTCCATTCAACTCCATCTTTATCCATCAATTTATCCCATCTTCTCTTCCTTATCGTAAACCTTCATCTCTCCATTGCTGACACTCACAACATCTCTGCTGAGGAGAGAATGTAATCGGCAGTCTCTTGAAAGATTTTGCTCAGATTCATAATTAATTTCTCTCTTAGGAAGAATACCCCAAAATCTGTCTTTTTATTATTTATTTTAGGCAAGTTTTTTGTAAACTAAGAAGCTCAGTGAGTGATGGGTTTGATGGTGTTGTTTCAGTTCCCGTTGTTGCCAAAAGGCATCACAAATTCTGCCAAGGGATACAGTATCAGGCACTTTTGTTTGTACACGTGAGAATTATCATTGCTACAAAACAAAAGAACTGTAACAAAGGACTAGCAGGCCTGCACTCCCCAAAGTATTACCTTGTAGTATGGACACAAGATATTCCTAAGGAGTCAAGATCTCAAGCATGTGGGTGAACTGGATAGGCCTTTTCCTCACTGTCGTATTTTAAAATTTGGTTATCAAGATCTCCTCCTTGCTTCATCATTTCACCTTTGCACTAGTTGCAGTAATCAAATCTCCTTGTTGCTTTTTGTCTTCATGCTATAAACTTCACTATTTAACTCTGCAAATCACAGAAGACTTCATTAAACCCCACACAAAAACTATTGGTAAGAGGAGGCTTGTGTTACTAAACCTGCATTTATCTCTAATTATGGTGATAGAACACACCACATTCTTTTAACAGGAAATATTCACAACTTGGCTCCACACCTTAAGTGCTTAGGGATCAGAATGCCCAATTTTCAGTTACTAAAACTAAGTTAAAAGAAGTATGCGAGGGATGAAAATGGTGAACAATGAAACATTTTAGCTACATATGGAAAATATCTAAAGGAAAAGTGGGGAGTTCAAACATTTCAGTGATCAAGCCTAGAGTTTATGACATTCAGCAACAAAATTAAATACAGTTTACTGCAATTCTATTGCCAGAGAAAAGAGGAAGCTGCTGAAATTTACCAATCTCTACCCACTGAATATATGATCAGCCAATGGCACAAGATGTTCCATTAGTGTGACAGAAGACAGATTTCAAAGTTCAAAAGCTGTAGATTTCAGCCTAAAACTGAAAAAACATGTGCATCTCTCAAAAAACACAATCAAAAGCCAATGCCACAAAATCTCCCAAAACCCTGGTAAATCCCCAACAACCACTCAACAATTCCCAAATCCTTCCTGTTTACCTTAACAGTTACGAGGATAATTTTGAAGACTAATTCAACCCCATACTTGATCTCAGGTCGACAAGTAGAGAAATCCTTGTCTGATGGTGCAATTATTTTGTGCATTCAGTAAAAGCAGTAGCAAATCAGGCAGCCAACTGTAGTTTACATAAAAGAAGAATAAGGAAAGAGTAAATGACCTTTCCCTTACAGACCTTCCCAGATTTCTCTGAAAGTTGCTTCAAAATAAGCATATAAAGCAAGGTTTGCATCAATCACCTGGAAGCACAGAGGAAGCTCCACTCCAAATCCCAGCCCCCTGCCCCATGGCTAGTTCTACTATTTTCTAGGCTCTCGATTTCTCTTCTCTTAATGCTCCCTCCTGCAGGCTTACAGCCCTGCACACTGGAGCCAGCTCTCCACTGCTACTGACTCTTGCAGGAGCATCAGCAAGACATATGTTGCCCATTTCTTCTAAGTGCATTTTTTATTCAAGTACCACTTTAATCAGTGGAAGAAGTCTTGGGATGTTGGATCAGAATCCAGTAAAAAAACCACCTTTGAAATTAAATAGAACCTACAGTTTGTTAAAAGGGAGATGCTGGAAAGTAGTCTGCAGCCAGCAAGATGGGGCTTGAAACAGAACTTTCAGAGGTCAATGCAAACAAGTTTGACTTGCTACTCTTTTCTTTTGGTTATGGCACCAGTAACACCATTTTGGAAATTCTATTGAGCTTCCCATTTAAAAGTTTCCCACAAAAAGTTTCCAAAAAAATGGTGGAGGTGGATACAGGCAACAGCCAGGTGTTCCCCCAGTTTGAGCTAGTGAGTATGCACCATCTACCCCCAGCCACTCTGAAATGTCACTTCTATACAACAGTTAGTGGCAGCTGAACAGCTCTTGCAATCAACAGCTTAACTTTCATTTTCTGAGAGCTTTCCATAGGCAATCAACATGAAGTATTAGGGAAGGTGACCAGCACTATGTAAATACTAACTTCTAAAAAAAGTGTAAAATATAAGACTATTTTCAAGAAGATAAGGCTACACAGATGTGACTGACAGTTTTCAGTGTGGTTTGTAGGGCAGAAATACCTTGTTTTAAACATGATACTCCAGAAAACTGAGTTTTCTAATTGTAATGAGATTTTCATTTGAAGTTTTGAAAACATGATAGATTCCTTCAGTCCTTTACTATGACATTTGCATTTTCAGGCATATGGTTTGGCTCCTAATGCTTCATCCAGTACAGGACTTATTAGGGTCAGTTAAACATTTATATAGTAACAAGGTACCAATTGTGATTTTTGTGACTATCATAAGCTAAAGGATTTGGTACTTTCTTCATTGCTCAAATAACTCATAAGTGTCAAGAAACAGAATAATTTTGTAATTCTAGCCTACCCTGCTCCCTCTCAGTATTCCTTACAGATGCTCTTCTATTACTTTTTACACATTACAGAAAAAAGGCATCTGATGTTTTATGAGGAATAGCCCTAGCAGCAACATAAAGTGCAAGTCTTAACCAGAAAGTTTTAGATCTTCATTTTTTCCCTTCTATAAGGCCCCTTTTCTTTTGCTTAGGCATCCACATTTTTTCCAGTGTTTTTTAAATGTTGTATGTATTTATGGAGGAATTTTCAAAGCCACCAAGAGGATTTTGGTGTCAGACTGCAGCTTTTTGAATGAGTTCTGAACATACAAATCCATGCACAGACTGAATATACATTAGGCTTTCCATACGTGCTAGCAAACAGCTAGCAGAACTAGCAACTATGAGGCACCCAAAACTATACTCAATTTGATTCTGCAACACTCTATTTATTGCAACCAGATCATCTACAGGCAACGGAGCCACATATTGCCATGGTGAGTCGGGTCTGTTGTGACAGACATTAAGAGCAAGAAGCTCCAAAGCGATTTCACTTGCCAAGCAAGCCAAATCCTAAATATAAACCTCCCACCGCAGTATATTCAATTACTAAGTCACAACTGCCTCCTATTCCAATTAGTGTTTTTACAAGGTTTTAGGGAACACCCCCTTCCATTTGCAGCCAACCAGTGCAATTCCCTTCCTTCAAGGATTCAATTCCTCTGTGTTCTTCACCCCCAGAGGGCTGGTTTTCAGGCAGCAATATCCCAATGGCCTCACACATGCCTGTGGTGGCCAACTGGATTGCCAACTGGTCTTAGTGCTGGAGAAGTATAAAGCTATATTATTGGGCACAATTGTCAGTCTGGTACTAGCTGATGTTCTAGTAACTTTTTTTTTTTTTGGTCAGGGCAGCATGTTTGCAGTTTATAGATGTCCCAAAGAGAACAGTTAAATATAGTTTTCAGCAACATGTCAGTTATAGAAAACAAGTGACATGCAGCAAAGAGGATGGATGGCTACCAAATGTAAACGATACTAGGAATTATCAGTGCAATAGACTTAGCAACAATGGTTCATTTTTATCACAAGTATTTTTACCTAAAACTGCTTTGTGAATAATATTTGTTATCAGCTTAAGATAAAGTACAAAATAAATATGGACTTGTGTAGGCAACTGGTGTTTTTAGTATCATTTTAGAAAATAGGCATACAATGTTATAATCAGTAAATAATGGGTTCCCCAAAAATATGAAGGTTTTTTCCCTTTGCACAGAAATCTGCTTGAACGTCAATATAACAATTACTACCGGTAGATGGAATTTTTATATCCATTTGGTAGTGATTTACACCAGTGTTTTCAAGGCTGCCAACAAGCAAATCCAGAAGGCAGGCAGCCAAAATTCCAGAAGAGACAACTGTCTTTTATTTTATAGCTTATGCTTAATATGATTTTCCACTAACAAGTTCTGTACCTTCTCCAAAGTGCTAAAACTGGTGTGCAGAATTGCAAAGTAACACAGCCTCTTCAAGGCAAGCTAATATTAAAGTCATGGTAAATTATAAAAGTTATACTGTTTATTTAGGGAAAAAAACAGTAAGGTTAAAAGAACTGCACGATTTATTGCAGGCACTTGTTTCAATGTTCAAGTTTTTGAACTTGACTTTATATGACACAACAATATATCAGCTAAGCGTTTCCCATTTGATAAAAAAGAAAATCAATAAATACTTAAGAAAGAAGGAAAAGATTGCTGTAACACCTAAATGGAGCACAAAGTATTCATTGGTTATATCATGTGCTTGATAAATAGGATGTAAATCATATCTAATATTCTTAGAAAGGCATCAAAACCAAGCTGAATTTGAAGGAGCTAAAAAGGCACAAACAGAAAAAATTTTTTTGTTTTTCAAGAACTCTAGGAGGTGGGCCATTAGCAAGGTGAGGTCCAAATATTGTCCTAAATATGGTTAGTGATGCTTTCTAATGATTTCTAATGCTACTAGCATTAGAACATTTATAAGAGCCATATTAGCAAAGAAAAAGCTACTCCTCCATTAGCCTAGACTGTATACATGAAATGAAGGCCTTGTTACCTGCTTCATATCAATCAATGTGAAGGATGAAACAATTTTGCTGTATAAAGCATTCATTCTTCCACTGATCCCATGCTGAACAGGTGACCCCTCTCTAAGGATGGCATGTGCTCATTGCTCACCAGAGCAATAGCTGCCACTTGTCCATGACCATCTGAAACTAAAATCAAATTAGCAAAGTTGTTGACTTCACAGAAAAGGTAGCTCTGTGTGCCTTCTGATACTATAACTGTACAGAAGTCAAGACCCAAAGAACACCTTTCAGTGTATTAGAAATTAATTTACAACTTCACACATATAAGTTAAAGCCAATCAGGCTGTATACAACATAATGCCAACAGGCAGAGTATTGACAGCAGAGAATAACATTCATTCTGAAATTATGTCCTTTAGTTGAATCTCTGTGTTTAGATGTGAACTGGGAATGAATTCCTCTTTTTTTCTTTCTTCTCCCTGGCACAGTTTTTTGTCTGACTACAAATCTTACTATCCCCTCTTCTTTCTTAGTAAAATTTGTCTATCCCAATTAATTCCTAAGCTAAGTCTCATTTCCAGCTCCATGGCAGTACAAAGAAGAAATGCCAGCTTTAAAAGACACATAGCATCATGGATCCTGTTGCATGTACAAGATGTACAGTGTCAGTGTAGGCTCAGAAACAGGATCTTATTCAAAGACTGGTTATGAGCCCACAGGCTGCAATTGTTGATATGCATGCTTGAGGAAAAGCAGCCACTGCACAAATGCTACTGATCCCACAAAATCACTCAGCCTAACCACACTGCATGCTTTCCCTCCACACCTGTTATGACCTGTACAATATATAACTCTCTATACATCCAACTTGTAGTAGCAGACTCCTAGGTATCAATTAGACACTTCCTTATAGCCCAGTTTTAATACATATGATGCAAAGGACTTTGGAACATACATTGAAGAAAAACCAGAGTTATTCTAGATGTATTGTCTGTGCATTTTATTGATCAAGATACAAGCATATACAGCATGTGTATGTGTCTGGATATACATACGTACACGAAATGCCATGTGTATGATACATACAACAAACAAGGCCAGATTATCTGGTCTTGCAGAGATCTTTGGTCCAGCACAGAACCAAAGACCAGGGTGGAGGCATACTCAACCTTCAGAACTGTAACACTGTTTGCTCTTACAGCTGCCTGAGCCCCAGGGCACCCTCTGTAATGCAACAAAAACACAATACATATCTACTTGAGATCTAGTAATAGAGAAGATGGTTGCTTTTATCTTATTGCTGATTATTCTGTTTTCCAAAGGTCATCCATTATTCAGATTATGGTGACTTGCTGGCTTTAAACCAGGTGATAAAAAAAGGTGCACAGAACCTGGGTTCCACACCACAAAGATAGCTAAGAAAGCCCACTGAGGAGCCATTGCCACACCAGGCCAAACAGATTGCTGGGACCCAGAGGCTGAGATGTAGGAAACCTGGGTAAACACTAGAGAAAGAGCTCAGTAGGAACCCAAGTTTTATCCTTTGTATACCCCCACACCCGCTGTACTTACACATCCCTCCAGTACTCTCCTCTAACACCACCACAGAATCAGTCAGAACCCACCAGTATGCTAACAAATGCTTTCCACAATAAATAATTACTTCCATTTGTTTGTTATTAATGCATTTTATAAGAAAAATGGTAGAATTGAGCAAATTGCTTATCAGGCACTTGGCTGTGTGTTTTACATAGAAACCACAGTTGGGAACCGAAAGAGAAGCCTCATGTTCTCCCAGTGTATTCTGGGAAGAACAAGAAGTATAGTTACCAAATTTCTGACTATCTATTTTAACTTTTTAGGCTCATGAAAACAGAAAGAATACTGGTGATGCAGCTCTGACGGGCATATTTTGCTGTTAAAAAGTAACAAAATACATTTTAAGCCATATTTTTTACCATAAAATACTTTCAGTTAATAACCTAGACCTGAATTTTTTCTTCTGTTGCAAGATCATAGCTCGGATCAATAAGACAGGTTCCTATCATTTTCCCATCAGACACTACTGGAGAAGCAGAAGGTGTCTGCATGGTAAGTAAAGAGAGAGTAGGAGAAAATCTGGGGGTCATGGTTGGTGGAGGGTATCCATGATAATGGATAATGGGAGAATAAGGGCATTTATTAAAAGCTTGCCCTGATGTTATATTTGGCATTCTTGGCGGCACTGTCCTTATGCCAGGCTGTGCTACTGATGTTATCAAGGGAGGAGGGAAATCAAGAGATTTCTTCTCCTGAGAGAAGCTGTGAATGTGAACATTTTCATCTTTCAGTTCTGCAATATCATTAAACACTGAGGCAAGAGGTTGAAATCTGGGTTCACAGCTAAGCCCATAATCCCAGTTATAACCACCTCTGAGATCCTCATCTGAGATGCCAACAGTTGCAAGCAAATCATACCCATAGTCTTTCCCATCTGGCATCAGGACATAGTCTCTTGTGTGGTCTGTCATCATGCCTTCCTCTTTTATTCCAATTTCTGTAAGTGTTTGAGACAAGATTTTGTGTGCATAGGCTGTGTCACAGGCTTCTTCTCTGCTTTCTCCTTTAATGGTCTGCACATTCTCCATGCTTTGCATGGTAGCTATGACATCAGAATGATAGGAGAACTGATCAGACTGTCTTGGGATCCCCGAATCTGGCAACTGCGAGCCGTGCTCGCTCAGTGCTGAGCCAATGCTTTTTCTGCAAGGACACTCATAGATCCGTTTGATTTCCTCGTCCTCTGCAGTCTCCCCTTCAGCAGAACCATGGCCACTGGAGTCTGAATGCCTGCAGGAGACATCATCATCCTTCCCCTCTCCAAGTCCTGCTAGGCTCAGCCATTTTGCTATAGCACCCATGGGAAGCATACTGCTCTCTGTACTTTGGATTTTCTGGCAGTCCTCGTCTTCTCTTATTGAATTCACATCAGCAGCTGAGGAGGATACTGGGTTTCTTTTCACACAAGCATTCATCAGATCTTTCTGCTTAAGTCTCAGAGTAAGTGTGATCAGACTGATGGCAAGCAGCAGAAACACCATCAGTGAGATGGAAACACTTACTGTCAGGCTGTGTGCTGACACTGTGGGATCACTCTCAGGAGAATTGGAAACATTCACAAAAACAGTGCATGCTGTGAACCTTGACACAATTTTAGGGCTATGAGCTCTTACCAACAATTTCAGAGTATCATCATTCCTTTTGATGCCATTTTTCCTTCTGTGAACAGTCTGAGTCAAATAAATATTGCCACTGGTTTGATTCACAGAAAAGAATGGAGAAGGTTTTAGAAGGGAGTAATGAACAACTCCGTCCAGTCCACCATCACTGTCTGATGCTGTCACTCTACCAATCAACTGGCCTGCTTCATTCTTCTCAGGAAGATTAAAGAAATAATGTTCTTGTGTAAACACTGGATCAAATTCATCTCTCCCCTCAATATCTACCTGAACTGTAGTGGTAGCCAGTGAATCACCTTTGTCTTTTGCTTGGATTATGAGACAGTACCTATTTTGACTTTCATAGTCAAACATTTGCTTTGTATGAATATCTCCTGTTAAAGGATCAATGAAGAACATGTCATGGTCTCTAGCAGCTTCACGATGAGTCAAACATGAAGACTGAATGGAGTAGGTAAGGTACCCATAGGAGCCTTTATCAAAATCCAATGCACAAACAGCACACACAAAAGAAAAGGTAGGCAGATTTTCACTGACAGTGCAGCTCAGACTGGGAAACAAAAAAAGCGGGGCATAATCATTGTCATCTAGGACACTAACAAGAATAACAGCAAAAGCCATATTTTTTACATCAGTTCCTCCATCTGTGGCTTGGATAACCAAAGTGAATTTCATGGTATCCTCATAATCCAGCGCATTTGTCAAATTTACAGATCCTGTTCTACCATCCAAGCAAAAATGCCCTCTGTCATTTCCAGAGATGATAGCATAAGTGATCTCTGCATTAGTGCCTGCATCACAGTCTTTTGCTGAAACTTCAGTGATGTGACTGCCTATGGGGATGCTTTCTTTGACATGAACATGATACTCTGAGTTGCTAAATACTGGAGGGTTATCATTAACATCCAGCACAGTGATTAGCACTGTAGCAGTTGAATTCAAAGAGGGTGTTCCACGATCAGAGGCAAGGAGAACCAACTGGTGAGAAGCAGCTGTTTCCCTGTCAAGAGCACTACTCAAAACAAGACTGCCAACAAGTTTGTAGGATGTTTCTGACCCCATGACACTTGTTTCTACAGAGAATAAATTCTCAGCATTGCCACCAATAATGGAGTATTCAACAAACGTGTTGTCACGCATCCAGTCGCAGTCGATGGCTGAGAACAGGAGGATGTTTTCTCCAACTGAGGCATCCTCACTCACACTGAGATTGTACAGAGCCTTTGTGAAGCGAGGGGCACAGTTGTTGACATCTTCTATGTGCACCTCTATGGAGGTAACTGCACTCAGAGGGAGACTGCCACCATCTGTGGCCTCTATCAGGAGATGAATAATGGAAATATTTTTCAGCTGCATAACTGGTTCCGTGAAAAACAGTGAACCTGAAAACAAAACAGAATTAACAACAGCCCACACTGCACAGGCAAATAAATGTGATTCCAAAAGCTGATTCTAAACAGTCATATTTAAAAATGACCCAGCTGTAATGGCTGTACACAACAAAATTACTCTCTTGCATCTGGAGAGTAGTGGGTCAATTTCTGGATGAACACCAGTGACAAGTGGCATACCCCAGGGGTCTGGGACCAGTACTGTTTAATACCAGTGACACAGACAGTGAGATAGTGTGCACCCTCAGCAAGTTTGCAGATGACACCAAGGTGAGTGCTGCAGCTGACATGCCTGAGAGATGGGATGCCATCCAGGTGGACCTGGACAAGCTGTGGAAGAGGGTTCATGAACCTCATGAAGTTTAACAAAGATGAGTGCAAGGTCCTGCACATGAATCAGGGCAACTTTTGATATTGACAGGGCGTGGGGGAGGAAAGGATTGAGAGCGGCCATGTGGACAAGGACTTGAAGGTATCAGTAGATGGAAAACTGGACATGACCCATCAATGTGCACTTACAGCCCAGAAAGCCAATTGTATCCTGGGCTGCACCAAAAGCAGCATGGGCAGCAGGGAGGAGGACATGATTCAATCCCTCTGCTCTTATTAGAGTCCAACTGGAGTGCTGCATCCAGCTCTGGAGTTCTCAGCAAAGAAAACATATGGACCTGTTGGAGCAAGTCCAGAGGAGAGCCATAAAAATGATCAGAGGACTGGAGCTCCTCTCCTGAGAAAAGGCTGAGATAGCTCAGCCCAGAGAAGGCTCCAGGGAGACCTTATTTTGGCCCTAAAGAGGGTTTATAAGGATGAGAACAGACATTTCAGTAAGGCCTTTTATGGTAGGACAAGAGATAATGGTTTTCAACCAAAAGAGGGTAAATTCACATCAGATATGAGGAACACTTATTTTCAATGAGGGTGATGAAACACTGGAACACATTGCCCAGAAAGATAGTAGATGCCTCATCCCCAGAAACATTCAAGGCCAGGTTGGACAGGACACTGAGCAACCTGACCTATCTGAAGAGGTCTCTGCTCATTGCAGGGGGGTTGAACTAGATGACCATTAAAGATCATGTCCAAACTATTCAATGATGCTAAGAACTCATAGCGATGCTGTGAAGGCAAGACCTCCCCTCAATGATGCAGTATCAAATACACATACTGCACTTAGACCAGAAAAAATATGCATGGTCTAGGGACAAACTGAGAACTACAGTCTTTGATGCGATAGTTCCCCACTGATAATGGCAGATTTAGCAAAAACACAGTGGACTTTGGCCTCCACAAATTTCCAGAACTCAAGTAATCACTGGCAACAGGTGAGAAAGCAACAGGACTCTTTGATTTATACTTAACAAGCTGAAATAATAAACCATGCAGACTCACCATTCTTGTGATCAATGGAAAATCCCTCACGGGAAGAGAGGATTTTGTAGGAAACCATTCCATTATGTTCAGAATCCCTGTCTATGGCAGAGAGTGTCAGAACAGTGGCATCCATAGAAATGAGCTCTGGCAAGTTCACCTGACATATAAACCAAAAATAGAGCTTAAAAAAAACATTTTAGATGTAAAAAAAATTGCCTTTATTTGTTCTTATCAGCAAAACCCACACAATTCCCAGCTTTGGAAGAAGTTTTACCTACCCATTTTCTTCTGGGACAAAACCAGAAAGACTTGAGATATTGAAAACTATGCCTTCAATATGGCCAAAATTCATAGTAAGCTTTAACAGTAGTAAAATCCATCTGTTCATTATGACAGCAAGTTCAGAAAATAAATTAATCACTTTTTTCAAGAGTACACTTATGGACTGCAACTAAAAGCTTTTCCCTTTGCTTTCAAAACCCCCTTCTTTTCCATACATGGAATACAGTCTGCAGTATATGACTGAATGCTAAAAAAGCCAATATGTGCACCCCGAAAACTCCAGCACTAGTCCAGTTAATCACCACTGGATTATTCCTAGAATTTGACTTTTCAAAATGCTTCCTTTTTTTTTCTTCTAGGAAACCAAGAAAATCCATTCCCTTTTTAAGAATGTTCATTGTTTCAAGTTTCATACAGCACTTTTGTGACCAAAGTTTCCTTCCACCTTATAAATCAAATTTCAAATGAACAGTATGCTATAGCAGCTACCTCTGTCATAACTTGAAGTGTTAGTTTAAGTAATTTAAACAGAGAGATTATATGTATATAATAACCACATACATATATTAAGCTATATATGAGGAGCATAAATATGAAAACATTTGAAGGAATAATAAAAGGGTAAAAATACAGGATGATGAATAGGGAATTACACATATCATCAACCAAAAAAGAAGCAGTGTATCTTACTTGCCAAGCAACACATCAAAATATCAGGACTGTGGAAAGAGAAGCTCAGCAGTTTACATTAAAATAGTAAATAAAACTACACTGTTTTGAATCAATTAATAATGCTCCCTACAATGTCTGCTCCAATCTACACAAAAAAAAAGTTCTGGCACTTGCACAAGCAATTGCTTGCCTAAACTACTCTCCAAAATCAGACACATATGAGGATTGAGGAAAATAAAGGTCTAAAAATCACTTGAGTAGTAATAATGCATTTTTTCCAGAATGTGGATTTATGATTTTTAGTGGAAAATTTACACAAATTCTGCCCACTCAGGCACCCAAAAGTTTCACAGGTGTCTACAATTTGTCACAGAGGTATCGAAGTGACTAAACTACTGTGCCTGCAAATGCTCAGAGGTAGAAAATTCTTTACTAGACCAAATGTTTAGACTTATTTCTTTACTCAAACTGTCTGAGACTTACAAATGGACCATTATTAAAACCAAATCTTCTGTGGTGCCTCATATTTTTGGCTCTGAGGACATCTACCACACACAAAAAGCACCAAGTCAAACAGCTCAGTTCCAGAATGGCTGGGGTTGTTGGGTACTGCAAGGTGTAATCCTTGGTCAGAGTAGGGTCACCTAAAACAGGGTGCCCACAACTACATACTGCTGATTTTTGAATATCTCCAGAAATAGAGATGCCCCAACCTCTCTGGACCACCTGTGCCAATGCATAGTCACTGTTAGAGTTTGAAGGAAAAAAAAAGAAAAGTTTCCCAATGTTTAAACGGAACTTCTTGTGCGTCCATTTGTGCCCACTGCCTCCTGTCCTTCAACAGAGAAGACTTTGGTTTGCCCATCTTTACTTGCCCACGCTAGTATTTAAACAGATTGGTAAAACTGAGCCTCCTCTTCCTGAGGCTGAAACATTTCTTTACATAGAGGGTGGTCAAGCACAGGAACAGGTTTCCTCAAGAGGTGGTCAATGCCTTGTTTAAGAAGCTTTTGGCCGATGCCCTTAACAACATGCTTTAGCTTTTGGTCAGCCCTGAAGCAGTCAGGCACTTGGACTAGATAATGTTTGTAGATGCCATGCATCCCAAACTATTCTACAACTCAATGATTCTATTTTATATATGCTCCACTTTCTTTAATCTCCACTTTTCTTTATGGCCCACAGTTGTCCATAGTCACAAAAAGATTTGCTTTCACTGTTGGACAACCTCACTTCTACAACAGTACCAGTTCAAATGCTTGTCCAGGAGTCCAAAAGCAGAGCTCTGTACCCTCCTCAGTCTCAAGGGATGTTGGGGAGGTCAAAACCCATATCCTTCACTCCCTAGGTGAGTGCCATAGCCATAAGGCAGCATTGCACGTTGCAAACTTTACATGCATCATCTACCACAAAGGCAATCACTACACCTGTGGAGCTGTGTAACTGAAAATGAAGAAATTTATGCCATAGTAAGTGGGCCAGTATAAAGGTACCAAATTGTTTAGCATTCTCTCAGAAGAAAGAAGTTCTGAACACTGGACCCTGCTCCCCAAACTGGATTGGATTGTATCCAGTAACTATGAATGCATGGTTGATGAGTTCGCATTCACACCAATTGCCTTCTGAAGACAGAAACCACAAACATTGAAAGTGAGCAGTTTCCTCAGTCCTTTTAGCAGAATTCTTAGGAAGGGGCTGGAGGTCCCTAAAAGAGCTCTGCTCTGTTTTTGCTCAGTAATAGTTTGCAGAGACCTTTATTCTCAGTGCTCACATGCATTCAAAGACAAATATGAACAAGCACTCCTACTACTTATCATCCTGTATGGAAAGATACCACATGCTGATGGTTCATTTGCCATGTTCCCACCTGATAAAAATCTTGAGTAAACACTGGAGGGTTATCATTGATGTCCAAAACAAGGATGGTCAGTTCTGCTTCTGTTTGATGCACAGAATCTGAAACTATGATATGCAGCGTATACACAGCAGTTTCTTCAAAATCTAATGGTTCCACCACTATGATGACACCAGTATGCTGATCAATGGCAAATTTCATTTCAGGACTCTTATCATAAATAAAACCAAACTGAAGTGCTGGCCTGGAGTCTGCATCACTTGCTGACACTTGAGTCACTATAAAACCAGGCAGGGCATCTGAAACAATAATTTTGAGAATAAGTCAGAGTTAAAAGATAATGTTACAATTTCTGAAGATTTTGCCTATTTTGTAATATTGGATCTTGGATGCATTTAATCTTTCTGTATAGCTTTTGG
This sequence comes from Agelaius tricolor, assembly GCF_023055355.1. NCBI lineage: Eukaryota > Metazoa > Chordata > Aves > Passeriformes > Icteridae > Agelaius > Agelaius tricolor. The sequence goes on from NW_027269268.1 coordinate 21,545,062, forward strand.
TGTATTCAAACTTTGTGTATTACAATGATCACAATATCCAGAAAAGCTATGGAAACAGTAGTATATTTCTTCAAAGGTATGTTCTGTATCCCAATTTTAATTTGGATTTTCTTAAGACTTTCCCAGATCCAGTGTAGTCATAACAGTTTCTTCACCAGCAGCAGGAACTTACATGGTTTTCCACAAGCATTTATGTGACTGAATGTAATTCAGAATGTATTTACTGAACAATGCCACAAGAAAATTTAACTGAGGTATTAGAGATGCTGATCTGTATAGAACCAGCAAATACAATTCTGGAGCTTTTCCAGAATTGAAGAGAAGGCCACTAGAGAGAAACAAGGCCTTCACACAGACCTACATGGCACAAAAATATGAAGAGATCAAGGTATAATCCTACAAGATTGAGAAACTGGATACAGACAGCTTTTGTCATGGGCCAATTTGACAGTACCAGAGATTGCAAACTGAACCTATTAGTGATCATTTCACAAAGCCTGGAACTAACAGAAGTGAAACCATTTGTCATTTACATGCCTTGGGCATGAAGCCTCAAAAATACTTTGCCATGTCGTAAAGCAAGTTCTTAAATAGAATACAAAATATTAATTAAGTAACCTGTAGTTTATAGCTGCTGTGCATCTATGAATTCTGTACTTGTCATTACCAGTGGCAGGTAAACTTAGGAAAGACTAAAATATATCAGAAAAGACAAACTTGTTATCTTCTGTTAAGAGGAGTACTGGTGTTTATAATTTTTCTGCTGTGTATCTTAATTCATTCACATGTAAGATGCCTGTATTTGCAAATTACAGGCCCAGGACTCAAGCTGTGCAGATGTTGAGCTTATGTCACACAATACACAGGATGCATACTGGGTTGAGAACTCAGGAGGTCCTGAATCCTTCTCTTAATGATCATCAACTGCACTTAGCTATAGAGCTTGTCTAACACTACGTTCAAATTTATAGGAAGTATTTCTTTCATCACAGTGAAGTTCAAAATGTCTCATTTCTAGCAATGCTGGTTTTAACACCAAACATTTTTATTGGAGAAGAGCAGAAATCAAAAGACATATGAAGAGTACAATACTGAAAATGAACAGATTAATGTTGCATTTCGGCAGATTTTTCCCTCCTTTTAAATAGTCTATGGTTTTATTCCAAACTATCCACAATATATAAAGATTAAAAATAATGACTGAAAATAAAAGCAGATCAAAATTTGCTTTGATATTTCAGCTTTAATACTACCCATGATAATCTTTACTGCAGTTGTTTGGTTACACAAATCACCAAAAGCAGTAAATCATTATCTGAGAATTCCTAGCCTTAGGAATTAGGAAGGAAATATAGCTGTACTTTAACACTTACTTTCTGGGACCTCCTCTTCACCTAGTGGTTGGACAACTGGAGCATTGTCATTAACATCTAACACTTGTATCCTCACAATAGTGGTAGCAGACAGTCTGGGGTTCCCTTTATCAGCAGCTTGTACAACCAACCTACAATTAAAGGAGGTACTAATTGTCACTTTTGATCAGAAATCACTGAATTATGCACCACTATTATAAGCAGGGGAAGTTTTAAACCCAAAAAAAATAGCCATTTCTGTTCCTCATTGCAACTCTTAAATTCCATCTTTCTTTCTGTAAGGTTGACTGTGCATCATTTTACGTTTTGGTTTTGCAGGAAAAATGTCCAGGAGATTCTACATGGCAAAAGAATAGCAAAATCATACAAAGAAAAGGAAGAGTGTGTCTGTACTCATTTAATCCAGTTTCATACCAAATGTAAGTGGTTGAACAACTCTTTCAAATAAGACACAGTTCTTCCATTGGTAATTCAGAGCAGGAATTAAAACCTTAGTACTAAATTATCATTTGCAACAACTTGACTCTCTTCATTGTTTATAAAGGGACAAAAGGGATGTGGAAATTGGAAAATACAAAAACATCCAAAATGGTATTCAGCCAGAATGCCTGCAGACACAGAGTAGCCCTTCAGTTACATTATAAAGGCAAGTGATAAAGTGAAAACCATGAATACGTGCACCATTTGACAATGGCAAAGTTCCCACTGATTTTAGTGGGATCAGAATCATGCTGTCAGATTAGAAGAGTTTTGACTTTAAACTTCCATTTCACATCTGCATAAGGATGGGTTGTAAATTCTGTAAACAACCTTTCCACAAAAAATGAAGCAAAGAAAATGGTGAGCAGCAACATGATAAACATGTATAAAATGTTTACTCTTTATGGGAAGCAGCTTCTGAACAATAAAAAGCAAATGTAAACTGAGATTATTTGGAAGACTTTACCACTTCCCAGTGGAGGAGATTCCAGAAACAAATTCAAAATTAAATCTAACTCAACAGGTGATCTTAAAAAGAAAAAGGAAAAAAAAGAAAACAATGAGTTAGGCTAAAGGATATACAGGTTAAAGTTGAGCATCTCAATTAAGTGTTATATGTGCTAACAATTGTTTTCATGTTGCACCACATTTTTTTTGCCTCCCCAAAGATCTTCTAAACATCTTATTTCTCCATCTTTCTTCTAAGTAACAGTTAAAAAGTGCCAAATAGATATTTTACTTCCTAAATGTTCACTTGACAATATGGAATGCCAAGGCTGTAACTCAAGCTTTGGCTTAGAGCATTTCTATTCCTTGACCACACCACCACTACTCTGGGTATCCTTGTGGTTTCTGATCAAATAGAAGATAACTTAAATTGCAGGCTAGTATTCAATCAGTGGCCATGCATAATTCCATATAGAAAGTGTATTTTTTCTAGAATGAAAATTGGGAAGGTATACATATGGAAATATTTTCAGTAAAAATAATCACTTTCTAAGGTTTCAGGAAAAAAAGCCTCTCATAAAAACATTTTAGCCAAGGCATTAAAATTAAGGTTCTGTCAACACTTTCATTATAAACCCTGTTGTAAGGGACTTAGAACTTCTGGGGATGAAAATGTTCAATTCAGATATATAAACAACTCCTTGCAAATTGGAAAAAGACAACAGTAACATTTTGACATCAAACAGGAAATACTTGTGAAAGCTTCTTTTGCTATTCACTTTTCACCTAACAATGTCCAGATTAATAACTTGTTTTAGAGAGAAGGAATATGAAGCCACAGATTCCCTGCACAAACTGTCAAACTGAAAGTCTAGAATTTTAACATAGATATGGAAATAAATCAGGCTCCCATTTAAAGTGAGATATGAGAATTATTATGCTCCCATGTTGAACATTTCACCAACAGTAAACATCCTACCTTTGAAGGACTTATTCTAGGTGTTCTTTTAAAGTATTCGTTACAAATAAAATGTATTTTTTAAGTTTTTGAAAATCAGAATTGATGTATTTGATTCAGTGAAAAACTGAAAAAAATCCTCCTAATTAAGTGTCCTGTGTATTAAGTTAAAACAAAGTGTTTTGGGGATATTATTATCAAATTAGCCTGATACTAAAAAAACCCCACATACTCTATCAATATTCTTGGATGTGGTTTTCTGCAAGTTATTCTCATTATTCTCAAGTTTAAAACTTTGAGGTCCCACAGGACAGGAAAATGTACAAATATTTTAACTGATACCAGATGGAAAAAAAAAGTAATTTCTACTGACATATACACAGAAATACTACTTTTTGTGGAGACTGCAATCCTTAAAATGGGTCCATTAATGAATCTTCATAGTAATATTTTCTCTTCAAGGCATTATTTATTTGCTTTCTAATTCCAACGATGGCATGACCCATAAAGGAAAATTGTCATGTCCACTTGTCCATATTTATTCAGAGTTTCAGAAAAACTGGAAAAAATTAATACTTAGTGCAAGACAGGTTATAGATAGAAACAGTTTAAAAAGAGTCTTTATCACATTATTGAGTACAAACTTTGAACTCTTTACCAAATAAAAATGAGAACATATCCCTATTTCTTGGATTTAAGTGTTTTCACTGTGTCTTTATAAAGTACATTTCCAGAGAGGGAATGGCTGTACAGTTATTAATAAACTAAAATCCAGGAACTGTCACTGTTCCTATAGTGAATAATCACACTTATATCAGTAAGTGTTGTCATTGATTAAACTATACTATATTTCTTTCTCTAAATGTGGTAACTACACAAGAACCTATAGTACAAATGGGCAGCTTTAGAGCTGTTCTCAGTGCTGTCTGGCTTGCACCCAGGTTCTGTGGGTAATGGATACCAACAGGAAACTATGAAATATGTAACATTAATATTCTCAAGTTAGACAAGACAAAAAGAATACATTTTATGGGAACCTTAAATACAAACCTGTAAGATGAAGCATTTTCATAATCTAGGCCTGTATTAGTTGCTAGAATTCCTCGTGCTGAATCAATTAGAAATGTTGCATTTTCATTACCAGATACAATTGAGTATTCAGTTTCTCCATTCAGCCCACTGTCAAGGTCAGTTGCAAATACCTGTTTGTGAGCAAAGCTGAGGCTTAATTAAAAACAGTAGAACATGATTCCAGAAGGAAAACCCTTATACTGCAGTCAGATATTTCTGATTACTTTCCTTTCTACAGCACGTATTTAAATAAATCATCTTTGTCCCCAGCTTGAGTGTTGTGTAAGGTCACAAAATCTGCTCATGACCTACATGGGCTGCACATGAATGAATAATTTGAAATTCAGCTACATAAAGCATTAGGGCTGAATGCAATCATTTTACTATTAGGTTGCTATTAGAATGCTGTCCTTTTTGAGCACATAAAAATGCACTTTCTCAGTGGTACAGGACTGGCCTTTAAAGTATTGCTGCTATACAAACAGACAAAGGATAAAATAATTAAACTACTATGTTTTCAGAGATTTCATGGGATAGTTCAATAATTACCTCTTAAAATACCAACCAGAAAATGTAAAAAGGGCAGAGGCAGTCTGTAAAGATTTGCCAACAGAATAAGGAACATTCAGCAGCAGTGAACAGGTTTCTCAAAGAGTCCTCTTACTCTTTGAAGAGTCATCTTTGTATTCTTTTGTTGCTGAACAAGCATTATAATGAGTCTGGGACCCAAAACACAGCAGAGGCAACCAGTCAGATTGAATAAAGGAAACATAATAGAATGTATTCTGTCATAAAATTTTGATTACACATCTGGCTTGACTGCCTTTTGATTTTTCTCCATTCCTGGACATATGTTTCTCTAAATAGAATGTCCATCAGTTTCTAATCACTTTGCCCTGGAGGCATTTGTAGCTTTTCATTTATTTATTCTCTAGAGAGGGAATATCTTTAGTACCTAACATGACCCTCACCGTGACCTGACTTGCAATGCAAGAACACGTACTGAGGAAATTATATGTTCTTCTAGTCCAACTGATGTCTTCTTTTGCTCTAACACAGCCAGCTGGAAACATTTTGGGAGAATGGACCCATTCAGAGGAAGAAGTGTTTGCACATTTAAATTAAGACAAGCTGCTCTTTAGGCAGCAGATTTTAAATTGAACACTTGGGTTTGACTCTACTAGTCTGATGAGTAGAAAGTATTCTTTTTATTGCTATAGTCCTTTCAGTAGAGGCATTAATACAAGACCCAGCCTATATTGTAACCAGAACCCCAGATTTGAATGGTATTTTTCAATTGCTTGAAGACAGAAACAGAATTTTTTTAAAAAGAGAATTTAAATTCCAGGTGCACAGTTGCCCAGAAGATAGAGAATTCTCTTTCAGCTCAACAGACCTGCATGAATTATCGGATCTGCAATATGGTCTAGAAGAAAGAATCATGTAATATTTTAGATATCCAAGCAGACTAGTAGCAACACCAAGAGCCTTACTCCCAGTTTTTAAGACAGAATGGTCCAAGACAGAGCTAACAGGATTGTAGTGATTAACAGATCAGCCAAACTTCTTTTGAACTACAGCACTGTGCTTGGGAAGATACACTTTCACTTACCTGTATGATATCTGTTTTAGGACTCTGGCCTTCCCATATTGATGTTCTATAATAGCTTTGCTCAAATTTAGGTATATTGTCATTCACATCTTGAATCAAAACTGTCACTCCGCAGAACACTGAATTGAAGCTATTTTCAGCCACAACTGTAAGATGTATTTTACGTTTATCTTCATAATCAAGGTACTTTGGCTCTTTTACTGTGATTGTGCCTGGTTTATTATAAGAAAAAAAAAATCTCAAGATGTGACATACTCATTCAGGAAAAAACAAGTACAAATGCAGTTATATCCAAACATACATGGTCATGGTCGCATGACAGAATTCCAGCAAGCTTGCCATTGCGTCCTTTTTCTACCTACTATCACCCCAACATGCTAGGTACTGAATAAATCTTGGATAGCTAAGTTTTCACCAACCACCACTACACTGGCAATTTCCAAAAACTAAGCCAATTTGTTAGCAGAAGAATAGAGATAAAATGTCTGCATGATGTTTCCTCCTCAGCACACGACAGTGAGACAGCCATGTGTCAGGAGAGACTCCTGTCCTTCATCTGACAGTGGCTACATCTTCTCCTCCACCAAAATCCACATCAGGCAACAGCTGTAGCAATTTCTATATCTGACTGACACACAGGCAAAACACTCACTCCTTCTGAGGCAGTGAGCCTCCTTCCCCTGAGCTGTTACTCCATCAAAAATAAACAAAGAATGAGACTTATTGAGATGACAAGCACAACTGGCCACCTCCACATTAAACATGAAATATCCTTGGAAATCTATAGACATTGTTTCAATGTTTTAGGAACATACTCATAATTCTCCATTACATCTAAGCATAAAACATACTTGATTTGTATATTAATTTTAATTAGAATTCAAATGCAGTTTTGCATGGACTTTTCAGTAATGATGTCATGAATCTTGTTATCCCAAACTTGGGCTATCATAAGAATGTATCAACTGTGGCTCCCCAAACTAGTGCTTTTTATTTTTTATTTTCTAGGATAAGCAAACATTAACTATTGTTTATGGACCTGCATCTTGAACAAAAAGATTTTGAAGGTGTTTTATTTTCAGCACAACACTTTAAAATATCACATTCTGTTTACAGAAATAAGAAAACAGACAGTGATAGAAGAAATACATTTCCAGATGACAGAGAGCAAACTGAAAGGCTCTAGTGAAGACTGAAACAAATAATCACGTTTGAGGTACACCACCTAGGAGAAACATGTGAAAGAACCAGAGTTGCTCATCTTCAGAAGTGCACTTGAAGAAAAAACAGGGTAACAATCTTCAAATATGCAAATAAGAGGGGGTTGCCTTTGTCTTATGTCTACCCTTATTGATTAAGAAGTAATAAGTTTAAAACATTTCAGCAAACATTCAGATAAATATGAATAAAAACTTTCCAATTGCCAAGACTTTTGCAGACTTTTGAAAGGGTTTGCAGAATCACTGTCCCTGATGGTTTTTAAGGACAGTACAAATTTCTGTCATATTTTGGCACAATTGATTCCCCTCCTGCATTGGAGGGACAGACTAGTTCATGTCTTTGAGTCATCTCCACTCTTTCTACAATTCTACATCATAATAAAAAATTTGAAAATGGTATAGAGTCTTCTCCAAAGTGTGGTTAATTAACATCAGTGCTAGAAAAGGCAAGTAGAGCAGACCTTTGGCTGTTCAGAAGATGAATTACAGACAGGGCAAAATTTTGGTACGGCTCAAAATACTTCTGCTGTAGAAGCAAGGGGTAGAGAATTACTGGCGTTGAAATTATGCTAATGTAAGCACTGCTCTTCAAAAGTCCTTAAAGGTTGAACTTCAATTAATTTTTTCTAAGAAACACAAGAGAGGCTTCAGAGGAAAGGAAACAGAAGAAACCACAATGGATCAGATGTCTCAAAAGAAGGCTTCTGACATTCACTGCTATAGAAATTCCACTCCTGTTGGTGAAGACAGTGCTTATGAGACCCTTCAAAGCATCACATAACCATTTTTCAGCCTAGCTTGATAAAAAAAGAGAAAATACCATTTGAAAATACAATTTCTTTTTTTTTTTGAGGTGATATTGGAAAAGATTCACTTCCTCAGTAAAAAACCTGTCTGGGTCTAAGATGTTCTTTAAGGCCAATCTCTCTAGTTTTATTTCAGTGAAATAAGAAGGACTTGAAAATCAAAAGTATGCACTTCAGGCACCCCTCATCTAAAAAAATTATTCTAGTGGTATGCCATTTGTTGCCTGGAGACATCATGTTAATCAGAAATAGAATCTTCAAAAACTCAGGGATAAAGCTATTGATTAAGAGTACAAGTATTTACACCGTTTCTGAGGAAAACTGCTTACACTGTCTATATGCCATCCCAAAAAGAGAGACTGCAGCTATTGAGAAGGCAAACATATTGCAGATGTTTGGGAGCTGAGAGGTAACCAGGGTAGCTGTGCTCTCTTAGGAGCCTTAGAGGAGAAAATGTAAATGTACATGGGGAAACCTCACCCTCCTGTACCTGGAATTCCTGACAAAAGAGCAGGTGAAAGTGGAACTGCTGCAGAACACAAGTACAATCACAAAAAAAACAAACAGGCTTGACTTTAAAACGTGTTGATGTTTGCCTGAAACAAAGAGCATTAAAATCAACAAGAGTCTGCTTCTACTTTAGAAGTGTTTTGAAGGATTTTCTTTATTGAGTTTTTGAGAAACTGTGTGATGAGAAACAAGTTGGAATCTCAGCTTGAATCACAAAGCAGTAGTTTATCAACTCCCAACACCTGGTGATCAACAGTAAATCAGAACTGAGTGTTTTAAACAGGTATAGTGGTGCTCAATTTCTTTTTACCTCAAGTTTATGACAGTGCCTGGATTTACTAATGACCTGCTCATTGTTACAGAATTACTACTACGGAGTACTCTTAAGATATCTAGCCCTTGTTCTTGTGGTAGGAACTTGCTAATGCTCCAAAATACACACAGACACTTGAAAAAAATAATAAAATGTACCTGTTACAGGGTGTATGGAGAATATTTCCTGGTCATTGAAGATGCTATATTTTATGTCTTCTCCTGTAAATTTGTGTTCATAGGCTTCTACTCTTAGAAGTGATGTACCTACAAAAGCAATAAGACATTTTCATCGTGTTAACCTAGAAGGTTTTGTTCTAATTTTATAGCATTGATATAAATAGCAGAAACACAACTTTGTACTAGGTTAGGTGTTCATTCATTAGTTTAGTAGACAATAAGAATAATTATTTTTCCTATATTACAAATTCATAGACAAAGCACTGTCTATACCTCCTTCCTCAGTAAATTACATATCTGATAACAACTTTACCTGCCTAAATAAAATTATGAGATTTAACTTTTCCTAATTGCAAACTCACAGGAATCATTGGACTTCTCTCTTACCTGAAGTCATATCTACTTTTTTTTGGTTTTTGGTGCATCATGTCACCCACAAATGACAAGAAAGAGTTAAATTTTTTTCTCCATTTATCAGGATTCAATTTGGTTTTTTGAACAGTACCTTAAATTAAATATCCTTCAGAATTTTAATTAGCCACCTTTTGATAAAGAGAAAGAAAAGATGAAACTATGCGCGTAGCTATGTGTCAATTCACAGATAATCCAAATTCCATGAAAAGACCAATAATTTAACATAGAATGCAGGAGACATGAATTAAAATCCTGTTTAGAATAAAAAAAAGGGAAAATGTGGAACTCAGTAAATTATCCTGCTCAGAACCATCACTTTTAACAAAAATATAGTAAATTCAAAAGGCATTATCACAACCTCCAAATAATTATTATTTGCAAGTGATTTAAAAAATTGTCTAGCATATATGGCCATTGATTTTAATGTTTTTAATTATTTAATTAAATTGTAATTGTTTCCATGCAGCTATGATGGAATGAGGCAACATGAGCTCTTTCAAACAGCATTACCGGCAACTAGTTATTTTATTATATCACAAAGGTCATAGTCAGTGTCCTGGATGCCACAGGAAAAGACTTTAGTATAAAAAATGAGAGGACACCTTGCTCTTACAACAATCTGATACCTTTTTTATTTCAGCAGTTACATATTATGTTTTAGAAACCAGAATTTTTCTATTAAGGGTTTACTATATGCTCGCAAAATCTGTCTGCCAAAAGAAAAAGTATGCCAATTTTGACATATGATTTTCTGAACTTGTCAATATACTTGTAAGGTATTTACTAGAAAAGCTCTGGAATCAACATCTATCTGTTCAATATGTAAAGAGAGATATATGAATGCTGACCTAGAGTTTTTTAGGAACTAAAATAAGGGCCTGTAGGTTGAATTTTCATTGCCAAGCAACTCTGGTTTACTACAGAAAGCTGCAAGGACAATCATTCACACCATCCTCACAGCAGAGTTAGAGATAAAAAACCCCAAGGTCTGAAGAATATCCCTCTTTATCTTTTAACACACTCTGCATCTTTTTGTTTGCTTGTGTGTTTAAGAAGAAATACTACCAGAAATAAAGGAAGCAGCAGCATTTCTACTTGTATCCTTGTTTTTCAGAGGTTAGGTTAATAAACTCTTTGTCTGAGTCCTCCTATCCTAATCTTTAAGCTCCACATTTTTCATGCAGATAGAATTGTTTACAACTTCTTTTTAGCAGAGTACAAATCTCTTGTTCTGATACCCTTCACAGAAAACAATTCCTCCCAACAGTGAATTTTTACAGTTCATTGTTAAAAAAAATGACCAAAGTGGGAGGTCAGCTGTGACATAAACAGGCCCTATACAGATAAAGAGCAATAGAAAACGTCCATCTGCTGGAACTTGCCATTCCAATCACACCCAATTCAGACATTGCCTCAAGCAGAGGTCACATCATGTAACTCTTAACAGAGAAAAATCAGTGAAAGGGAGCTTTCTGTCTGCAAAACACATTCAACACTGAAGATAGAGCAAGGCAGCAGGGAGATCAGGTTTAAAGCAAAAGCAGTCAGATTGGCTTGAAATGCTAGGCAATTGACCTCTGAATTAGTAAAAAATATTGAAAGACATGAAGAGTGATGTAAAATATGTAAATCCAGGGTTTTTTCAGGGTTTTTTAATGTTTTTGTTCACATACAGTCTGACTGGATATGGAAGTATCTCAAACTGTTTTATACAGCCTAGATCCCACCATTAAGCCTGCAGACTCAAACCCAAAACACGGCAGAGTGAACAGCATTTGCCTACCTGGTCAAATCAGCTCCAAAACACTTGCTGAATTCTTTGTTAGGGCATATATGTTTTATATATATGGGGCTTTTTTAATATATATGTCCTAACACCAGCACCACACAGAGCTGCTGTATCACTGTAGCACTTTCTTCTTTCTTCAGTCCTCATTATAGTAGTCTCTTATCTTATCTCTTATCATAGTCCTCTGCCATCTAACCTATGTTCATCCTTGCCATTATTTCTTCAGACCTCTAAATTGCCATGAAATGAAAAGCTGAGCACAGAGATAATGATTCAAGAACCGTCTTGACACAATCCTGTGCCATGTGCTCTGTGATAACCGTGCTTGAGCAGGGAGGTGGCACCAGATGACCCTTTTGGTCCCTAACCCTAACCCAACCTCACCCATTCTGTGATTCTTTTACTTAAAGAATGAGGGGATACATATTTGATATCTAATAGAAAAAGAAAATAGAGGAGTCAAGAAGTTTTACTGGTGAATCTGTCTCCAAGTGTTATGCAAACAACCATTCAACTAAAAGTTGGGTAAATAATAAAGGTTTTTTACCCTCTGAAGAGCACAGTCACTTGATTATTTATTGATTAGCTTCTAAGTGCCTGCTGTAGAACAGTTTATAGTATTTAAAGACATTAAATATTCAATATTAAACAAAAAAAATTAGAAAAGTGGGGTTTTCTAAAGGTCATTAAACTTGGAAGTTAAACACTTAAAGAAAATGTGACCACAAGGACCAGTTCCTGAGGCACTTGCACATTTGATGGGTTTAGACTAAATTAAAACTAAGGACCCTTGGCTTTGGTTTTTTGTTGTTTATATTATTCACATTTTTTATTCTTTTTAAAATAAACGTAGCGTTTTTCCCCTCCATCAGTTAAGGCAGAAATAAAATTATGAAGAGAAGCCACATTTATTAATACCAGTTCTACAAATAATCAGTATGTAATGTAAATCTTCCCTGGACTGAATACACTGGTACCATTCACATTTGTAGGGGTCCCAGGATCACATCTATCCTATAAGCTAACTTCTATGAGAGTTTTAATTACAATCATGCTTTTCTTCCCCACTGAAATGTAAAATATTTGATATTTATTTATGCTTATGAAAAAAGGAAAATAGTATAAACAGAGACAAGCAGTATACTAGTATTTGGTAAAATCTCTTATATTCTTAGAAGAATTTGATCTTCTTAGCAAATAGAAGTATTATTAAACACAAACTAACATTTTGTGATCAAAGCCACCTGTTTACCCTGAAGCTTTGCTAAATTTCCTTTAATCAAAACAACTTAAATTGAATCTTAATTATATTTCTATAGATTGAATGGGAGAACACAATGGCATTCTGACACCACAGTTCCTTGGGGCATTTCTGTAATTTCAGGCTGGCTTTTTAGCCTGATCCAGGAACACATCTACACTTAAAAAATCTAGGATCAGAGCAGTTTATCTATTGCCATAAAGCTCTGATCTTTATTTTCTTTCGTTAAATGTAACAATTAAAAAATTTGGCTTGTAGTCCCAAACAAGCACGGAGGAAGGAATGGCTGAATAACCACAGCAGTAATTACTGCAACGGCCATCTTCACCCTTCAGTCTCTCTTCTGTTTGCAATCATCCAAGAATATTGATTAGTTTTCCAAAATTACTAACACATTTTTATTTACTGATTCATAATCCAATATACAGGCTGTTACTTAAGATCTAGTAATCCACTAGTCTCACAAAACCCTTAGGATATAAGGGAATACTGCTTTTGTTTTACTGAGGGAAGTTTGAATTATAAAAGAGAAATTACTTGTTCAAGGTGAATCTCATGGACTGTTTTAATTGAGAATATAGTGCAAGTCAGATCTTTAAATACATCTGGCCAATTAAATAGTGAGATTTGTGGACAGAAATACACAAAAGCCTTTCCTTTCTGCCCCTCATCAGGACAGAACCAATCCCTGTTGCAGGAGAAGATACCACATCTAATTGGTTGGAGGGATAATTATTAATGTTCTTTGAATGATAAAAAGTAGTGCAGTAATTCTCATCAATATCCAGAACAAATCCAAATAAATCTCTAAGTACCTTGGGACTGAAGCTGGTTGGTCTGTAGGTGGCATTCCATTGTGCAGTCTCTACCTAGAGAGACACGGTAGAAGCATGCACCAAGTGACCATGTACCAATAGCCTCCGACCTTCTCTACCCCATCCTACTCCCCTTTCTCCTTCTTCTGCAAAGTCTAAAACTTCAGTAAGGTATTTATGAAAGCTACTACAGTTTGTGAAGGGTTTTGTGAAAACAAGAAATGTCAGGGTGCAACTAGTTTCCAACACTCAACTCATCTGAGCTTGTGTGCACTGCCCAGCAAAACAACAAGTAAATGCCGTCCACCCATCATTAAAGCAATTTTGCTATATGAATGAACCCACTGATGGTTAGACAATGCCTCTTCCATTGCATCTTTTTCATGCTGTTGCATTTGAAAGGGGCAAACAGGTATTGGCTACATCCTCATTAACTTTTCCCTGCTGCTGCACATAAAAAAAGGTTTCCCTATACTATTCATTACAATTTCAATTCCAAAAAGAGGGGAGATTGGCGACTACAAGAAGAGGGATTTCATGCCCACCTGCTGCACTGTTCTCAGGCACACTTGCTTCGTACAGGCTGTGGCTGAATGAGATCACTTCCTCTTGCTCTTCTGTAAAGATAATGACCACAGCTGTGGCTGTTCGAGGTGTGATGCCTTGATCTGAAGCTGTCACTAGCAGCTGGGTACTGAAGTCCTTGGAAGCCAAGGGCTCCCGAAGAATGATGTCACCTGTCTTCACATCGACCTGAAATACAGTTTCTGCCATCATCAAATTAAAAACAACAGCTCCATTTGATCCCAGATCCACGTCCTCTGCTCTCACAGTGGCTACTGTCTCATTCACAGCAGTTTCAGCAGGCACAAAGACCCTGATAGGATTCTGCAAAAAACCAGGATCGTTGTCATTGACATCATTAACATGCACCACAACACTGACAGTGGTGCTCCTTGGAAAATGGGTGCTACAGTCACTTGCCACAGCCCTAAAAGTGTACTGGGACTTGGTCTCCCTGTCCAGTGCCTTTGTAGTAACAATGGATCCTGTGACACTATTGATGGCAAATGCTCCATAGGTGTCATCAATAAGGGAGTACATAACTTCACCATTCAGGCCAGCGTCTTCATCAGAAGCAGAGAGGTCCAGGATGGCTGAGCCTTCCTCCAGGTCTTCTGTCACTGAGATTTGATACTGGGTCTTCGCAAACAACGGGCTGTGATCATTTTCATCCAAGACTGTTAGATAGAGCTGTGCAGTGGAGCTTCTCAAGGGACTGCCTAGGTCATGGCACTCAATTACAAGAGTGAAATTGCTGATGTCTTCTCTGTCTAAGCTACGAGTGACCAGCAGCTTCCCTGACGTGTTATTTAGTGTGAAGTATTCTCCAACATTTCCACCTTTCAAACACATAAAAAATGAAATGATCACAAACAACTATTTTTAAAAAAGAACCCCTTGTGAATGCTCTATACTAATTGCAGTAATAAGGTCCAATCACTCATACAGCTGGTGTGCTCATGTGCCTTTCACATATTATATTTCTCATACAAATTAAAACCTGTATTTCATTTAAATCAGTGAGTGGCAATGATAGCAAATGCAGAATGTCATAACAATTTAGACTGGCCTTTTGGCCAGATGCATATCTTTTTTTCCCAAAATAGCCCACCTTATAAAAGCTCATGCATCTAGGCTGCTCCATGAAGTGACCTCTTCCCAACCTTAGTTACAAATTCCACAAATCTAAAAAGCATTGCTGACAATTGTAATTGCTTGCTCCTAGTTCTCTTCTACAAACCTATCTCTTGGAATTTAAGAGTTGGGCAAGGTCATGATTTGGGAGCACTGAGAATAAATATGAAGCAGTCAATTGAAAAGTCGGCATTTTGAGTAACAGTGAATGGCTTACATACTTTATAACATGCAGAAAGACCAAAGGTAACTAAATTAAATGTCATAGAGATCACAACATTAAAACCAAGGAAAAAAAGGAATTCATAACTGTTTCTTCAAAGAAAAATGTGTTGGTTTTTACCACAGTAGCTCTCTGCCTACATTTGAGCTATTGCTGAGAGCCACAAACCAAAGTAAGCACAGCAAAGTTGTACTTGTCCAAAGATACTACAGGAGGCTTTGAACAGCTGTGGAGCTTACATTGGCATAGTGGACACAGGGAGAGTTTGGCAAGATGGAAGCCAAGTATGACATTATTAATTGCTGGGTGAAAGAAGCACTCACAAAATGAAATTTAATAAATAGCATTAAATAAATAAATTTCAATTAATTCTTGGGTATATTTTCAAGGGAATATTTACATTCAGACTTCTACAACGATAATGAAAAGGACAAAAACTATGCCTTCATGATTAATGCCTTGTTCTAGCATTTGGTATTTTTTTTGTTTCACTGTTCTGCACTATTTCAAATCCAGAAAGCAGAATGAAATTATGCCTGGGAAGTGCTTATTAGTGCTGACAAAAGGGTGAAAGATCTCTTTTCTTTTCCACTAAAAAGAAGCATGGGAGCTCAGAAGGCCTGGTAAAGTCAAGACTAGCCTAAAACTTGGATGCTGCTCTTTAAATATTTCCCTGATTCATACTAACAAAATGATGGAATATAACTTACCAGTTATTTTGTATCTTAGAGCTCCATTATTGCCAGCATCCATATCTACAGCCTGGATAATGTAAACAACAGAAAGCTGTTGGTTCTCTGGAATAAATATCTCAGAAGGAGGAAGAAGAAATGTGGGAGAGTGATCATTTTCATCCAGCACTGTGCAGATTACTGTCACTGTGCTTGACAGCGACGGAGTTCCACTGTCCCGAACCAAAACTAAGATCAATAAAAAGAAAGCAATTTTCATTCAGTGGTTGTGGTTGCAACAATAGATGTTCTTTAATAATATCAGAGTAGGAGAGTTATCTGTGCTATGCAAAAAGCATATGCTTTTCTGTACTGGAAAATCTTACCACATGCATTGAATTCAGAACACATGAAAAAAAGAAATGCTGATAGTAACACCTCACTCACTCTCACTTCTCACTCTATAGGCATTCACAGATAATTCACACTGCTACCTTTAATACTGAAAACCTCCTGGGTTTCCCTGTCCAGTGATGCAGCTGTTACGAGCTCTCCACTGTCCGAGTTCATTTTGAATTTCTCATAACCAGCTCCTGGTAAGATTTCATACTGAAGCAAGGAATTCAGCCCTTTAAAACAGAATAGAAGTCTTAGTAAAACATGGCAACTCTCCTCACATTCAGGTGTACTTATTTGTCTCTTTCTTTCCCCTCCAGATTCTTCTGAATGACAATTCTATACAGTTCCTGATCAGACCTACCAGTTGTATATAGTGCAGGGATATTAGCCTTCCCATCTTACTCTAGGGAATAGGTTAAAACTTTTAAAGGTTTTAGAAACCTTTCTTTCAAAGTTGCCCACCTTAGTTGAACAGGAAATGAGACTCAACATTCTTACCTATTATGATTGTAAGATAACTCCTTTCATAATTCTTCTTGTTTCAATATCCTCCCAAGGAAAGTATAATGTCATCTCCATCATACCTATATTATTGCCTTAAATTAGTTTAATCCTACATTATACCTGAAGGATTTGACTATTGTACCCTTTTTTTTTTTTTCATTTTCTTACATTCCAGTCAACCATTCTGTGTTTTTCCCACCCAGAATTAGTCCTTGAGTAAGGCAGGGACAGTTGGTATGCCTGAAAAATTACATGACACTTCTAGTAATTTCAAAACACTGCCTGCCTGTTCTCATCTGCTGCAGTCAAGCACAAGACAATCTGCACTGGAGTTGATGGAGAAATACAATGTGAGAGAAGAAACAGACTCTACAGGTTTTTTAACATACTCGACTTCATTTGCCTTTGAATAGCTTTGTTAAGTGGTTGACAGTGCTACTGAAATTTGATTAAGAGAATTACTACCGTGAATGCATTCGCACCTAAACTAAGTCAAGGGAGAGATGTATACAATACACAGCAGGAGGAAAAATGACTAACAGAAATCCTTTCAGCTTTACAGAAGAAGGAAGAAAAATCACATCAGTGAGGACAGTCAAGGTGAATGTCTTCAAAGTCTCAGGTTACTAACATATATTTATCTGATCTGCCCATGTCAGATAACATTCAACTAAATTTTAAAAGCTATTCACAGTTCTGCTTGCCTTTATCTATCCTTTATCATCAATATGCTACAGATGAAAAAACAGACACAAAGCTGCAGGTCTGATAATATTAGCTTCTTGCCTCCTGCAATTGAGCTGCTTCAAC
This sequence comes from Agelaius tricolor, assembly GCF_023055355.1. Taxonomy (NCBI): domain Eukaryota; kingdom Metazoa; phylum Chordata; class Aves; order Passeriformes; family Icteridae; genus Agelaius; species Agelaius tricolor. Next base: position 21,562,615 of record NW_027269268.1, read on the forward strand.
CCAGTTCCTTCTCCAGCAGATTCCACAATGGACACTATTCACAAGCAGGGCTGAAAAAACATGGATGCCATCCAAGTTGACTGTTCACACAATGCTGAAATTAAAACTTTTAACCCTTAAAAAACACAGATATGTGACTTCTTAATTACATTTATTTACCAAATATTTACTGACTCCTCTCCCATATCCAACTGCTAGGAGTGTAAAGTAGCATCAGGAAAAAGCTGCTCACCATGACCAGGAGAGGAGCGTGCTGACTCTACACATGCATACACCACAGCACAGCAGCTAGCACATTTGCACTCAATCCAACCTGCTGGTTAATTATTCAGTAGCACTAGTCACACTTTGGGAGCTAAAATTACAAACTGAAATAAAAAATGTCCCCCCTGCCCCAAATCCAGATTCAAGTTTCATCTTTACAGGACTTTACAATAATGTCTAATGGATGGCAGTAAGCCCTGTCTCATAACTCAAAGTCAATGGTTCCTATTAACCTTTTAAGATTTTTTTCCTAAGGCTCTAGACAATAACTATTGAACCACAGAGGTGCACATCAGATTAAAAGGAGACCTTGCCAAATGCTAGTTTGGTTTGCTAGTTCAGTCTTCTGCAAAGACCTACCTCAAGAAAAAATCCTGACCTATCTTAAATATGCTGCTGGTATCTTTGCTTTGCCACGTGTATTTTTCCAACATGCATATTTTCAAATGTTATCATCTTTTACACTTGCATTTGCTGATGTTGAGCTGTCAGATATCAGCTGGGTAGGGATGAGGGCATGGAGGGATCCCTAAAGGCTCCCAAAGTCAGGCAACATAGAGATGCAGTAAGCGCAGGTGTTGTAATGTACAGGAGGGAGGGAGATGAACAAAAGTTTTAAGGGATATTCATGTGAAAGAAAACCATTCCAAAGTCAGAAGCTTTACTTGTGATTTCCCAAAAAAAAAGTTTCCCCTTTCAGTCACAGAGAATGAAGAAGAAAGGAAAATAAAACAAAAAGTTGAGAATGACTGGTTCCTCCCAGTGGTCACTCAGGGAACATACAAAGAGAACAAAAAAAGTGTGATGGGATAAAGTCCTCCACTGAGACTATGCAAATATTAATGGGATGTGAACTGCAATTCAAAGAGTATGAAAAAAAAAAAAGATGGAAAAACAAAAAAAGGACACCATGACAGGAGTCATTTTATTCTAAAACTGTGTTCCAAAAACGTAAGAAAAGTGAGTAGCATTATATTTATATGACTCCTATATAAATCAATTTTTTTTTACATTAGGAACATCACTTCAATATTAATTTGAAACAATAGTATGACACACCCACGACATGGGGCCAAATCATGCAAATGTAAGAAAAAGACCCAACAGAAGGACTGTGGTTACTGGAAAATGTACTTCAAAAAACTAGCAGGAAGGAACCATCAGCCACAACAGTGCTCCAGCCCAAAGTGTCTGCACAGGCAGGCACATACTGTGCCACCCAGGGTGGAATGCCCCTCCTCTCCACACTGCCAAGCCTCCCTGACTCCCTCCCACTAACTGCTCTGGAAAGTTCCTTTCTGCTGAATTTCCCACAAGATGTGAAAAAAATATAAGGGATGGAAAAGGAGGGAGAAGAATTCAAGCAAATTCTCAGTTGTCTCCTTTATCTTCCAAATCTTTCTTCAAGTATCACCTTTTTGTGATCCACAAAAGAAAGAAAATATTTGGAAAAGTGAGATACAGAGGCAGACTGCAGTACAGCTCAGCTGTTTTGGAGATCATAACAGACAGGGATACCTACACATTTCCTAATTTCTAAATACTTTACAGACTTGTGGGGAAATGTCTTTTTTATATATACCTCTACTGAGCCCACATCAGCCTTTTGTAATCAATATGTGTTCTACATTAAAATTACCAATCTTACTGAATACATAAGTTTATTTTGCTAAAAAGTTCCATTATCTGTTTTTAAGATAGCACAATCTGACACAATTCTAAAGAAAGTACAGAAAGTGAACCTACAGTAAAAATTAAGTCATTCACAGAGCTGAGACTACCTTTGGGCCAAAGATGGCAGTATTGTAATATTTAACACTCTTTCCAGATTTTATTATTTATCACATAGACCTTGTATAAGTGCTCCAGCACACAGACTAACTGTAACATCATATGCTATGCATTTTAGACAGTTCAAAAGAGCAGGTAGTTGAAGAACTGGAGGGAATTTTTTGTTGCTTAGCAGACTCTCAGGTTTAGTCCTTACATGTGATTCACTGAGGAGATGAACCATCCCCACATCTTATTTCTCCATTCTGTGTATTTTTGAAATGCATTAACACTCTTTAGCATGTAAAAAGCCTCTTTAAAACCCGGGGCAGTTTCCACTATCCCTTCACGGCTCAACCAGCATGAAAATCTTGGATGACAGTGCCCCTCTCTGGTCAGAAAAGATAAGCGCACATTTGCAGGCTCTGTTACAAAACCAGGACTCTAGACTAACTGCTTTAAAACTATCCAAAATGCTTTGATTGAGAGGGACAAAATGTTCAGATATTGACTTTGAGTTGAATATTGTTCGCTGATTTATAACCAGAGAACGTTGTCTTTCTTCATGTGAAACCTACAATACGCTGTGTCACACAAGAACACATTTTACATTTAATATAATCATCAGAGCTGAAGCTACCCTAAAGTGCAAGTCAGAATAGCTCCAAGCTCTAATGAAGATTGAGAGTTTGAACCAAAACTCACATTTGGAAACTCAAAAGACATACATTACCTTGGGAATAGCACAGCAGCTGTATACACAAGGCATCAAGATTGGATTAGTCTACTATGGTCCACAAGTAAATTACAAGCAGAAGGACACAAATTACCTGCATCTTGGTCCACAGCCTCCACTCTTATGACAAACTCCCCTGGATCTCGGTTTTCAGGAACTGCAGTCTCATAAAGTTGCTTCAGGAATCCCGGGGCCTCATCATTCACATCAAGAACAATGATGGTTAGAACTTGTGTGGCAGAGAGAGCTGGGCTGCCATCATCAAGAGCCATGACTGTCAAACTGTAGCGCTCCTGAACCTCACGGTCTAGAAACTGGGCTGTAGTTAAGAGTCCTAGTTTAAAGAAGAAAAGGTTTTAAAAAAGTATCCTGCTCCAGGTTAGGATCCTAGCTGCCCCAGGTTAGGATCCTAGCTGTTCCAGCACTCATGGCTCCAATGTAGCATCACCACGCCACTGCCGCAAGGCTTCGGGACTTGCAGTCTTTCATTACCTTTGATTTCCTGTACAGTGCTAATTGGCTCAGAAATATTGCCTTTGGTATCCAGGGAAATTGGGGTTCATGGAAAATTCAAGAAGTTCAGAGATTGCTTTTTATTTAACTTTGGGGTTAACTTTTTAACTATATTTAACTTAAATATTTGTCTTCTTTGCACATAAGTAATGCAGTTAGGAGCTCCACAAACCAGTGTAAGCTCCATCACCTAATAGATTCAAAATCAGAATAAAAACCAGAAAATATTACAACAAGTAAAGTGTTATTAGCATTTGTGAGACCATAGTATAATAGTTAGAAAGCAGAGAATTTCAGAGAGCTGAAGAATGAAATTTATCAGCACTTGGAGCCTGCATTATACTGTGGATGGAATGTGTTCAGTGGAGGCTCACTGATCTCAACTTTGCCTTTCCTCATGTGCACATATCATAACATACATGTGTGCACATGCTTTAAGTATGCATCATGCCAAAATCAGAATGAAGTATTTCACTGCCCGCATTTTCTTCCCACCTTCCTCAATACACCATTGGAAGATGCCCCAGTACACCCACACAATACAGTAACAGTGTTATGCCAAAATTTTTGAGCTGAGTCTCACAATGTTTGACTACTGTGCTCTGCACTGCCCTGCTTGTGTGGTGCTCTGCCCAAGGCAATCACCCCTGAGGACAATAAGTCACCTGGGCAGAGCGCCACACTAATGTGGTATTTCACTATTGTATGGTAAGCACTCCCAAATGTTACTGTGAGAATCACAAGACAAGAAACCCCAGAGAAGAGAAGTCACGGTACCTGTGATTTTATCCAGTACAAATGCTTTGTTTTCATTGCCTGCAAGAATGTGATATGTAACCTGTCCATTTCTTCCCTCATCAGGATCCTTTGCAACTATGTGGTGTACAAAGAAGCCCACCTCCACATCCTCCATGACATAGGAAAGACGTGAAGATGTAAAACTGGGACTGTTGTCATTGATATCTAAAATAACAATTTTGACAGCCAGGGAATCCAGCCGACGATCAGTCAGATTTATCGCCTGGTCTTCTGCAAACACTGTCAAGATCACAGAACGAGTAATCTCCCTGTCCAGTGGAGAAGCTGTGGTCAAGGTGCCATACAAAGGGTGAATAAGAAATGGATTTTCACCTGTGTTACTTATTTCTAAGGAATACTCTATTTTGCTGTTCAGAAAACCGCCATCTCCATCCTTTGCATTGAATGTGTAAACCAGAGTGCCAACAGGTACATTTTCTTCTATGCCAATCACTACAAAGTCATCTTGAAAATGTGGAGAATGATCATTCTTATCTTCTACATCAATACTTAGGAAGACAGTGCTATTTTGTGGAGGATTATTATAATCCTTTATAATAACTTGCAAAAGAAAGTGTGAATCTGTTTCATAGTCGAGCTCCTTGGAAAGATAAAGGTCTCCTGTTAAGCTGTCTACTTCAAAATGAACATTATCATCTTTAGCAATACTGAAATGCAGTTTCCTGTTAAGTGCTAGATGGTTACTCAACGCCTTCAGAGAATCCAACACTTGTGCAGGTTTAAAATTTTCAGGTACGACAAAGTGCTTGAAATTCTGAAAGAAGCCAGATCTCCCGTTGGGAAGTGGGATCACCTGCAACCAAAACACAAAGACTGCAATATTTTCCCACTGTTATTGTTAATATTGTAATGTGTAGTGGGCTGACCCTGGCTGGATGCGAGGTACCAGCAAAGCTGCTTTTTCACTCCTCTCTGCCACTGGACAGGGGATAGGAAACATAATGAAAGTTCATGAGCTGAGATAAGGACCAGGAGAGGTCACTCAGCAAATACCATCACAGCCAAAACAGACTAGAAATAGAGATATTAACTGAACTTACTGCAAACAAAATCAGAGCAGGATAATGAGAAGTACAATAAGAGCTTAAAAACACACCTTCCCCCCACCCCTCCCTCCTCCTCCAGGAGTGCAGGGAGGCAGGGAATGGGGTTCACAGTCAGTTCATCACCCGGTGTTTCTCCCGTTGCTCAGGGAGAGGAGTCCTTCAATTCTCTTGAATTGTAGGAACAGCATTTGCCTTGCCCGGACTGAAGCTACAAGCTATCCAAAATTAACCATCTTTAGGGTGACTTGAAAATAGCAGCCTCAATAACATTCAGCCTCTGACGGAGGAGTGCACAGGTGGCTGGGACAAAGCAGGCCCACTGTGGCTCAATGAACAGCAGGTGGCTGGCTATGGAATGAGCACATGCTGCATTTCACACTCCCATGAGGAGCTGCCCCATATAAATCACCACAAAGAAATAAGATATCCTTATACAATTTAATTTATAGAATTTAGAAAAGAGAGCAACTCAGTGAAGGGAACAAATCTACTCTCTTCCCCACTTTCAGTCCCACTTGATATTTTTTTCTCTGCCTACCTGGATATTTTCCTCCTATTTCCCAGTGTTTCCAATGATCTCCTAAAGCACAAGCATCATCTATTTGCAAGATGATCCAGAATGCTGCTATGCATTCTTAACAAATCAAAATTATTTTCCCTCTCATTTCCTCCCTCAACAGAAAAACAGCTAAAGAAAATTACCATGAGACAATGTGCTTACAATTTTGAGCTTCTTCCTTTTTTCAGTCAATTTCCCAACCTTCTTCCAATTTTTTTTTTCTTCAAAGAAATTAAGCATTTAACATAATTGTTCTACCTGCACAAGGTAAATAAGTACCTGGATGTAAACAGCAGCACGTCCTTGAAGCGAAGGCATCCCCTGGTCCTTGGCCATCACCATCATTCTGTAGTCAGATCGCTCAGCATGTGACAGAGGCCGGGTTGTTCTTAACTCTCCACTGACAGCATCAATCTGAAAGTATCCTATATCCTCTTCTGTGGGGTAAAAATGGACATGTGTTATTGAAAATCAGTAGCAGCTTGACTCCATAGTACTGAACATTGTAATGAACAGTGAAAAAGAGCAGGACCCGGAGGAAAGGAACTTGCTGCACTCATTTGGATCTCTCTGGCTTTTTTGGTTCACCTCCTCTTCCTTCATTGAGTACTTATTATAAACCACTTAATGTGGATTCAGAAAAATATGGAGAGAAACTCCATAGAGTACTAAAGCAACTGCCCAGTTTTGTAACAACTTCACTCACACCAGTGATGTGTGCATCAGGAGGGTGACAGATAGCCCAGGACTGGTCCTCCCATTTCTAACCTTGGCAGACAGGGCCAGAGAAAGAATTAAGTCTTAGTCTCCAAACTGGCATGAAGGGTAAAGAATCTCCTGTGACTCACAGATCATGGGGTCAGCAAAGAGCACTGTTGACCCCTACAATATGCCATGATTGCAGCCACACCACCTGCCCTCCCTGTGCTCTGTACCAGCAGACAGATGGGGGTAGCCACAATCTTACAGTAAGCTGTTGCAGAGCAACATGTGAATATTGGAAATTATGCTCATATCTTTCATCAAGGACTGGTGGCACTCTAATAATAAGTGGCTTTTAATTGAAGTTATTACTTGCAGCCACATCATTTATTTGAGAGTCGCAAAGAATAATTTTACCACAGATGAATAAATAGCTCTTCTTGACTTAGAATTAGAGAATCATTTAAGTTGAAGAAAAGATCCTTAAGATCATCAAGTGGAACCTTTAACCCAACACTGCCAAATTCCCGAAACCATATCCCTAAGTACCATGCCTACATGTGTTTTAAATACCTTTGGGGATGATGACTCCACAACCTCCCTAGGAAGCCTGTTCCAATGCTTGACAAACAATTAAGTAAAGAAATTTTTCCAATCTAAACCTCCCCTGGAAAATGAGACTGATATGTATCTCCCCCATGTTCAAGAAATAGAATACAAATTACTTTCAAATTTTAGTAAAATGGGAAATACCTATTACTCTGTATACATCACCAGAAACTGAGAAAATGACAATTGTTATAAGTACTTCTCTCTTAGAATACTATCCAAACAGCTTTCTGTTACGTGAATTTTCAGTAAGGTGCACTAGCAGGTTAAATAAAGTCCTGCAGCATAACAGCCACTATTACAGTAAGCAACTGTGGTAAAAATAAATTCAGTGCAGATGTAGCACACAAAACACACATAAACAACTATATTTCCATAGACACCTAAGTGAGCATGAAGCTGTTTATGTTCTCCAAATCTGCACACTCAAATTAGTTAACTGCACATATAGATGTTCACTTTTGTATCCAATTATATCATCTGCAACTGTAAAATATTTGCACCTGTAACATTTGAAGAAAAAAACCATTTAGCAAACTAATAAAAAAATTGGGTTTTCACAACCAATAAATAGGAGTTTTTTTAAATATTGTTCTGCTATTTTTTGCATGAATATAGCTTTCTAATTCTCCATCAGTCCCTTCTGAGTTGTCTTGCTGTCTGGAACATTAACAAGGAAATTGCCAACAAAAGGAAACAATATATAAAGACAATTATATTGAATGTGACAGTCTTGCATTTTTCATTTTTCATAGTAGTTTCAAAATATTAATGCTATATCACTCTTTTCATAAATAGCTTTTGGTTTACTTTCCTGGTGTAGGTCCCAACAAGATGTCTACAGTCACAGATCTGCTACTTTGTTCCATATAATGTTTAATGACACAAAATCCCAGCTAGGCAAAAGTCACAGGAGATATGAGAAACAGAACACAATGTGAATTGCATGCATATATTTTCAGTATTTTGCTAAAACCTACACTTAGAGTTACACTAAAATTCATATATTGCATGAAATAGTTTTGTGCATATTTTGGTGGTAAAAAAGTCTGAAAATTTCGGAAAGAAACATTGTATAGAAGAAAAACCCCTTGGAACTTCCATTTTGTAAGTGTTTCATGTTTTCATTTTTTTATCTGATTCCACATTATAAAGACAATCAAAACTGAAATGCCCCATGTCTGGTTTTTTGGTATTTTTATCAATCTATTTTTAAAATATTTTTATTTAGTATTCTAAGTGTAGCCATTTGATTGAAATTCAGAAAAAACTTTTACACTGGGAAAAAAGTTTAACACCTACACAGCATGTCAGTCATTGGTCTAAAAGCTCATGCTCGCTGCACTTCCAGAAATATTTCCTTAGCTCTTATCTCCATAAGTCACCTGAATTAAACAACTGCTGCTTATATCGAACACCCTAAATATGTCCTTTTGCATCTGAGGAGAAAATGAAGAAAGTATATGAGAAATGGATAAGAAATAAGGAAACTGGAAAGAGCAGATGAAGCATGGAACAGAAAAAAACTGAATCTCTCAAAAACTAGACTCCAATGGCCCCAGCCTCTTCTTGAGCTTGCAAAAGTAAACTGCCAATAAATACATATGTTTTTACAATTAAATTTTTCACCTCTGTCTTGTCCAACTGTTGGCCAGACTTTCATTTACATGAGGTTCTCCAAAACTCAGACACTCTTTCAGCTCTGTGGTCTCAAAGATGTTCAGAGAAATTGTAGTTTAGAACCAAAGAGAAAAAACCAATGGTGCCCTGAGAAACACCAAGCAATGTGTTACTGTGAACTTTGGCTGGCTGAACATTCGGGCCTTACAGAAACTGGCATTTAGGCAAAATGGCCCAGAAAGCAGACAGAAAATAACACCAGAGATTTCTCAGAGATTAGTGACCTCAGCACACAGTCATAGTTAGCTACGTACTTTTACCTAATTTCCTGAACAACTATTTCTTTCCTAGGCATTAAAATACTTAGCGCCCAGACCATGTCCTTCTCCTTTGAGGTGATGGAAAAGTTGTTTCCTTTAACAGAAAAGAGGAAGGCAAGGCCACAGCTCCCAAAGAACCTGAACATGATGAGGGCTTGTGCAGAAATGTAGCCCTCTGCAAGTCTGTGAATGCTCCCTGCACGCTGCTTGCAAGTCATTCTGGAGAACAAGGACTTCTTCACAGACACATGGACAGCACTTGCCAATTTGTGCATGTTAGCAGTGTAACTAGGCTTCTCTTGGCACTTGTGTAGTCAAGGGCTAATGTTGCATTCACATAATTGCTCCAAATATAACCGTAAAAGCCTCTGTCAATGCTAGACTTAACACACAAAGCAGTAGTTCCAGATGCCCTATAAATACACACTAATTTCTGTTATAAATGCTATACTATATCCTATTGACAGTCATAAAGAAGACCAGGCAAATCACTTTCTGACTGCCAGCATCACTAAGGAATAAACAGTACACACAGCTGGGATTAACTCCCTCTGAGTTAGTGATAACACAGAAGTGGAAGTAGGGCCATGTGACCACCCACTTTGATGCATCTACATTTTTAAGGCATGGTTTGCTTTGATTTTCTAGGAAGAGGAAGGGGCATTTTGAAGGAAACACTTCCCTGTAACCTAAAATTTATCTGGTGCGTAAACCTCATAGTTCTTTTACAGATTTGCCCTCATGTACTTTGTTGGCATTTGTCATTAACATTCCTACATAGCTTAATATATTGCTCCTATCTTGAAATTTCTTTAAGATCTCAAGAACATTAAAAATTACCCAGGAACATTTACAAGCTTAACAGCTGACACTGACACTCGCAGCTCTCCATCTTGTGGCAGCCCCATGACTGGAGAATAAAGCACTGGTCTGTATGGAGTTCTCCAATTAACCTGCTGTCTCTCTGTTTAACAAATATGGCTGTAAATCAGATCATGTTTCTTCTTCATATTTAAGTACTGAACAGTGTCCCAGAACAAGAAAATACTATTTTTAATATAAACCAGGCAAAAACTTCACCATGAAACAGAAGACCAGATGTTAAAGGCTGTGAGCCAACTAACAGCAACAAAAATTAGTATCAGAGAAGCTCAGCTGTTTCTGGATTTGTTTATCAGGAAAATATCTAGTTCCAAGGCTGGGAGGGATTTTTAGTGGTTTTTTGCATCTGAAATGGGGAGAGATGGGGGTGTGTTTGCTGCTGTTTTTATGTTTTTGTTCTTTCCAGAGACGGCTTTTGCAACACCAGTCATATTTTGTGTTGCTAGTCATTTTTATAATTTGAACTCTTACTTACTCCCCTCTGGGGGCCCTACAGTGAAGCCAGTAAGAAAATCCAACATGCCGTTTGAAGGAAGGGGATATAGTTAGATACATGAACAGGCAGAGACCCCTGAAAAACACTTACTGTATTGCCTGGCCATCACTCTTCAAACAAAGGGTTGCACACTGCTCCTCCCCTTTTTCACAAGGGGGAACTTTTTTGTGCAAAATATTCTTACTCACTATGCAGAAGTCTAAGATACCATCCAATTCCCTCTGGAATAGGCAGTCATTTATATTCAAATTAAGGCAATGATGTTTTCTTGCTCTGATGAAACTGTAGTATCTACATGCAAATTACCATAGATTACGAATCCCAAGCTTAAAAAGTATTGATTACATAAATCTGGTAGAATAGAACAGAAACCAAACAAAAAAGAAATAGTCCTGTTCCTGGGAACTCTTACTGTTTTGAAGCAATAGTGAAGGGAAGCAGGAGAGCAGACCTGTTTTCCTTCCTGGTTATAGATGGAGTTCTCACTTTTATGGAAGCAGAGCAAGTGGTATGCAGCAAATCCAAACATCACATCTATGTCTCCTACCAGTATTAATGCCCCAGTCCCACTCATGTTCTAACTTGGGACTGCTCTGTTATTAATTTCACTGCAAACAAAACTGGATCCTACCGCTTACCCCAGAAGTGAAATATTACATGTAGGAATTATGGGGAAAACTAAAGAGAAGTGTTTTTAAGGGGCCATGCTATGTCAGGTTAACACACTGCTAAACAAAGGGTGAAACCCAAACTAAAAACCACAAACCTCATTGCTTGTCCAGATTATCTGCTGATCCCTCTGATCCCTGTCTCAGACCATCACAAACTGTTATTTTAGCAGGAAAATTTTCAACTGGTCATGGGAAAAGGGAGCTCATTTTTCCTTTAAGATGTTAAACTGACTGAAATACTAAACTGTACAGTAAAAGATCACGATCCTAGTCTTTTCTGAGAGCTGTTTGAACACTTTCTGGCCAGCCACAGAAGCAACCAAACCACATGAAAGATGGGGCAGAGAGCAAAGGGAGGAAAGGCAGCTGCTTACACTTCCTTAAATACTTTGTAAGACACATGATGGTGCTGATTCCTATTTCCAAAGGCAGCTTTATTCTACCTGACACAAAATAAACATAAAATCTGGTATGATACATGGCTTTTCTAAAATGCTAGTTATTTTAATGTATCTTTTTGTATTAATTAACCCTTGAAATTCTTACCTGATTCTATTGAATATAATACAACACCGTTGTTTCCAGAATCGAAGTCTTTTGCAAAGATGGTGGCAACAAGTGTCCCTGATGGCTGCCCTTCCAAAACCTGTCACCAAGCAGTTCATAAATGATTTGAAATTATACACGGATAAAGCCATCTTAATCAAATCCCTTGCCATAACACAAGAGTTTAGCTGCTGCACTATTTTCCATTTCAGTAATATTTAGCGTGCAATGAGCATTTCAGGAGATGGCTAAACAACAGAGTTCTAGCAACCCTCTGTCGCAGTCTGTATAGAACACTAACTCGAACATCTTTACTATGGCAAGCTCGGAGGTTGGAAACCAAAAGGGATTCCAGTGCACACATGAACAGAGTTAGGCTCATGCAATCCTTTAGATCCGACTGTGTGCAGTGCCCCGGTTTGGAAGGACCTGCAGTGCGCGGTGCGGCCACAGGGTGGTGCTGCATGGTGCCCCACCCCACCTGTCGGCGCAGCGCCCCCTGCAGGAAGCGCAGTGCGGTGCCCCGCCCCACCTGTCGGCGCAGCGCCCCCTGGGGGAAGCATGGCGGGTGGTCGTTGCGGTCGTGCACGGCGATGCGCACGGTGGCCGTGGCGTTGCGCCGGGGCTGCCCCGCGTCCGTCACCAGCACCTGCAGCTCGTGGTGTGCCTGCTCCTCGCGGTCCAGCGCCGCCCAGTTTATGATTTCACCTGACAGCCAAAGAAAAGGGGTGAGAAATGGAGTTAGGTGTTTACTGTGTGCTAGCACTCGTCTTAGTGCGCGCAATTATGCATTTAATTTAATGTGAAATAATGATAAGTGCCCTCTGATACACCTGATCATTGACATGAAAACCTCAGCTTTCCAAACCCCATCCTGCAGAAACATTCTGTCAATCACAGTTTTGCATATGTACTTTAGTGCCCTATTGACACGTTTTACTGTACACTGGGTGCCCCAGAGCAAAGGTATCAAACAGTATGAACCAAAGTGCCGACCTCCCAAAGAAATCCATCTGGCCTTCACCACACTCCAGGACAGATAATACATGAACACAGGGGTTTAAGTGCTGACAAGGGGCCTTTATTAATTATGTGCATTAATCATAAACCCTTATGTCTCCCATACATTCTGGTAAACCCAGCAAATAAATCTGACTAATATTCTCCCTGTCTGCTTAGCCATACCCAATACAGCCAGAGATTTGCAGTTGATCAAAGCTTATCACACAGGTAACCACATGGTTTTTAAAAACCACCTTGGTTAATTCCTAGTATTCTGTTGGCCTGTAAAGTTCCATAAGTGTACTCAAAAGCTGCTTTTATTTTGAGATTCATACAGAGAAATTCTGGAAAAGCCTTTTCACTCCCCATGGGGACTGGACATCTGGAAATAGGAATTTTAAACAGCAGATCATCGCTTCCTACACAGCATTTTACTAAACTGGATTATTTACGGTGCCTGTATCCCTTGAAGAATTCCCTTCCTTTAGGCTCTCCATGCTCTGGTCTCTGGTGTTATACTGTGTAGACATAACCTCTATTACTTGAGGCATTTGGGATTCACTGCAGAGTACACCCTATGCTGTGAAAAATTTCTCTCAGCCAATTTGACTTCTTTGATGCCGTGTACAACATGAACTCAGTTTTGATGTCAGTTACAGAAGCATTCACAAGTATTTTAAATCGCTTTGTCTAACTTCATAAGTACATTTATAGTTACTTATGGCTGATTTGTACTTTTCAACTCTACTTGATCACAGGCAAAAATTTTTCTCATATGAACTATTGAAGCTATAACTTAAAACAACTTCTTTTAATTTGTTTCAGCCAAACACCAAAACTTATGACCAAGTGACCTGAACAAATTAATGAAAAAAAATCCTAAGGGCCAGTCCATTCTTCATGAAAATATATTGGGTTTATTTCATTCCCCAAATTGTGACACTCCGAGTTAAAATATTCATATATCAACCCAAAAGATTCACAGCAGTTTCTGGAAGCTTTATACTTTACTTCCGTACCCTTAGGGAAGGCTGCTTTCCAAAAGCAATATTAGGCAGATTACAAATCATAAAATGCTACCTGTGTTGGAATTCATCTTGAAATACTTTCCATCAGACAAGAGGAAATAGGAAAGCTGTCCATTTCTTCCTGAGTCTTTGTCAACAGCTGTAATGGTGCCAACCACACCACTGGGAATCGGATTTTCCTCAATTTCAAAGAAGTAGCTCTCACGCAAAAACATGGGAGAATTATCATTTTCATCCAGGACGTTAACTATTATAGATGTACTTGCATTTTGCCTAAGGTTTTTGTCCTCAGACGTGCTGACCAAGGCTCTAAAACACAGCATCTGTGCGCATTCATAGTTCAAGTGTTTCCGAAGATAAATCCAGCCAGTATCAGAGCTGATTCCAAATGCAATGGAATCAGTACTAGGCTCTAAGGAATACCTCAGATTGGAGGTAACACTGTGTGGATCAAGGGAGTGGGCTTGAACCTGAAGGATTTGGGCACCTGGAGAGGTAGCTTCACTGACTTCTATTTGATACACCAAGCTTTGGAAGACCAAAGTAGGGCCCATCTTCTGCTCTTCAATAACCACTGTCAACATCAGCAAAGAAGTCAGAGGAGGACTCCCGCAGTCTTCAGCTGCTATATGCAGAGTATATTCCTGCTGCTTTTCTGCCACCACTGTCCTGGTAAGGTTTACCACTCCGAGACTTGGATCAATGCTAAATGCATCTGACTGCTTGCTTGCAATACTGTATTTGATTGCCCCATTTAGGCCACTGTCTTTGTCTTCTGCATGAGCAATGTAGACAGCAGTGCCAGGAGGCTGGGTATGTGAGATGGTTACCTTATCAGATTTGGTAAGAAACTCGGGGGGGTTGTCATTGATGTCTGTCACAGATATGTTGACTTGAGTGCTGCTGTAGACGGGGGAGTCACCCAGCTGAGACTGAACAGTGAGCACCACAACAGACTGAGCTTCGTGGTCAAGCTGTTTCTTGGTGCGGATAATGCCAAACTGGGGGTCAATAGAGAACTTCCCATGCGGATCACCGGAGCAAATTCTGTAAGAAACCACTTCTAGCGAATCTAGAAATGGAAACAACAACAAAAAGTGTAACAAAAAAAAAAAAATGGAAGTGATAACATAAACATTGGCAAGAACATCTGGGGAGAATGCATGCTGTTAAATTCAATGGAATAAACGTAAGCTACGCAGATGTTTGACATTCTTGGGCTTTTTATGCTTCCTTCTTCCCATCCCTGGAGCCCTCCAGTAAAATATGAATCCACACAGTTTGTCCACTTCTGCACTCTTTGATTTTCATCACACTGGTATTATAAAACTCTATAGAGAAAATCACATAATAGCCTCTTGTTTCTCCCTGATCTAAAATACAGAAGAAACACACCTATAAATTAGTCTTGTGGGAGCAATTTCACTACACACAGGCATTCATTACAGCAAGGAATGAAACAGGTGGCAGTTCCCTGAAAAAAATGTAATTTAATAAACTTACTGTTCATGGGTGACCATTCTTGTAACATTTATACATCAGACACTACCTTAAGAAAAAGCTGTCTAAAGATTCAGGCTTTCTATCAAGGCCACACAGTGGGTGCTACCTCCACGCTGAGGACAGTTCTTCCCAAAAGAAAGAAGTGGGAGGACCTGACTAATGAAGCTTGTATGAAATGTTGCCATCTACCACCTTACATTTACAGATGCATCATCAGGCTGTTATGTGGACTCACAGATCCCACTGCTCTGCATAGGAACCAAGTATGTACAGCTCTCAGGACAGGGCTCTTTATGACCAAGGACTGTCAGGAGCTAATCCATTTCCATTTACAAATGATAACAAAACCAGATGGATTAAATATATTTTCCAAAGGTCCTGCAAACATTCATCTGGACTTCTCCACTTAAATTGAGACAATGTGGGGTTCTGTTTGGTTGGTTGGTTCTGGTTTGGTTTTTTGAGGGGTGGCCAGGAGCACTTCTTGCAGATCCTCTGATATTTCTGAGTACTCCCTGATTTTAAGTATTGCTCTGAAATTTGCCCTGCATGGCTAACACTTTAACATGAGCCAGTCCGTCACACTTACTTAAACTTTCACAGCATGCTTCCTATCTCCTCATTTACAATTATAGAAATCCATCAGGAAGAAAATGGAGGCCATTGCCAATCTCTATGGACCACCAAGGAGAATACCAGAAATCTCCAACTGTTCTAAAGAGCGTCCTGATAAATCAGCCATTACACCAGTTGCTGTAAATACCAAAGATAAATTCAATTTAATGCTTGACAGACTGAATAAATAACACAGAGGTTTATGGGAAAAAAAAATAATCTACAGCTATTTCCAGTTAATGGTCACAACAAAAATACAACATAATCTCTGACTGAGAAGGTGACTTACTTGGAGGCTCTCTGGCCTTTACAGTGCCAATCACGCTGTCTTCAGGTGCATCTTCTGGAACAGAAAAGCTATACCGGGATCTCTCAAATATGGCAGGGACCAAAACAGTCTGAAGGACATTTACTGTGACAGCTGCATTGCTGGCAGAGGGAAGGCCACCCCCATCCCGTGCAGAAACAGTCAGGAAGAATGCAGAATGTCCTATGTGGCCAAGAGCTGAGGTCAGGTAAATAATTCCTGAGAGTACACAGAAATAAAATAGCACTTAAGAGACATGTAAGATAAAATTCAGCAGGTTGTCAAAATAGTTTCAACATATATTGCTACTCTAAGAGAAGGTCAGACCATGTAGAAAAAAATCAGCACTCCCAATTAAATTTTTGAGAGCCAAGTTCTTTTCATACTATGTGATCTTTACCATTCACTGAGCCACTCAAAGACAGCAAGTTCTGTTTCAAAACACAGTGTCCATAATTCTAATTTAGAAACATTTTAGAAAATCTAATTTTAGATTCAGTTAAATCTTTAACAATGCTAAATTTTACTACTACTACTAGTCAATACCAATTTGGAAATGCATCAGGGTGGAAAACAAGTATTGTTTCAGAAGACTAATTTATCTCTGCAAATGGTAAAGTTAATGTTATTTCAAACAGGCTGTAGAGACATTCTGCTTAAGTAACTCATGAAATAAAATACACACACAAAAGGAGTCAAAGCTCCAAAATATACATCTTAGGAGCAGGGGGCTCTGTGGAAAGTATCTGGAAAGAAATCACCTGCAATCTGATCACAAGTTTCTGTCAAAATACCCCTTAATAGTGAATTCTAAGGTCCATTGAATTTGCAAGCTGCTAACAATTACATTTTATATGAACTTTATTAAGTAATTATTTGAAAAGAAAATACAATGTTCAGTCCCAAAATACAGCACTTTGGAAGTACATTCCTCAGAACAATCTATTTGTGAAGTAAATTTTTCAACATGAAAATGAAGATGAAAGGTAACCAAACACAAGAAAATTTTTATTAGCAATGAGTGTGTCTAACTAAATATACACTAAATGCTAGAATCACAGTGTGTTAAGTAGTAAAATTGCGGTAAACTCAAGTAATTCAACTAACAGGGACAACCTTTTACATACCTATAGATATTTTTAAGGAATCACCTAGTTTTTTTTTTTTTGTAGAAGCTGGTGAAGACACAGATCTTCTGGCAGTTCAGTAAAATCAAACCTTTAAACTTTGGGCTACCTTTATAATTTCCTGGCTGTCAAGACAAGTTTAGTAGGGATGATGTCTGCCATTCAAGTTGGACATTTAGTGGTTAGACAGGGTAAAACTAGAGTTAGCTCAAAGTGCCTTAGGAGAATCAATGGATGATTCAATGAGAATATATCTTCTCAGAATTTAGGGTGAATTTTCTACAATCCAGTTTTAAGCAGAATAATGGAAAAGAAATAAAATTCTTATAAATACTCAAATGTGCATGCAGTATACGTTCCAAATATACTGCTAGGACACTATAATAAACTGTGTCTTGACACGCTTAAAATGAAGTAAAAGGGTCCTCAGGATCAAGGGAAAACACTTTTTACTAGCAAAAAGGGAAGCTTATTCCAGTGTGACAAACCACACTAAAAGCTCAACAGTGATACATACAGATACATACAGGGTTCAGTACTGATTCAGCTTCTTTGCTAACAACTGATGCAATTCTAAGAAACAACCTTATTTTGGCTTTTAAAATATTTTTTTCTTCTGATGATTGAGTTCTATGATTACTTCAGCAGCTCAACAAAGTAGTCCTTCAAGGACATAGACTTCTGGTATTTCCTGAGGTAATCTGAGCAATAATAGCTTCATGGAAAAACGGGTTTAACTATTTTTCTCCAGAGGATAAACATGTACACATAATTTCTGCCCAATTAATTTAAACCAATCAAATGGGCTGCATGTTACTAATTTTCCAACTGGATATTTTTCTATTGACAAGGATATAAATATGTCCTTCTCATTTTAGATACTTCAAGAGGAATGTGGGAACTGGAAAACTTCTACAGAAAAGCATTAAACTGAAAATCTTACTCTCAGAGCAGTAACTAAAGACTCCAGAACATCCTTTAGCAAAGGGTGGAGCAAACAGAGCTCCACTCCAGGAGCTCTGAAGACCTGTTGAACAGAAATATTTCAGAGTCAAAGCTCCATCTCTGCTGACCTAGACACATTGCAGCACACTCCATGCCAGTTCAGTCACAGAAAGCAAAAAGAAAATTAATAAAAGATTTTGTTTTCCTTCTTCATTCTTTTGCTGTGTCATAGGGAAAAAGGGGAATAGGCAAGTACGTCTTGCCAATTCAGCTCTCTTTTGCAGGACCAGGGACACCATGAGACCAAGGGCAGAATCCAAGTAAAAAGTATGTGTTTTCCTTATGGTTCCCTCCAACCTCAAAAACTGTAGTATGCAGAAATTTAATAACCCATTTTAACTTTTAACTGTGTGCATTCTGTTTCTTTCAGCATTTGTAGGACAGGGCATTAGCTTTGCATCTGGTGATACATAATCTATAGAGACACTTGAGATAGCTCAGCCATATGTTGGTGGACATGCCTCATTAGGCTCTATTATGGCACCACATGATGGGAAAGAAGCTGTGGAAGAAAGCAGCATCTGGGATTTCACTTTCTCTATGATTAGATAACACAGGAGACTGTGACTGAAATGGACAGTCAGGACCACTTGGGCCAAAAGCAGCTGCCAGCACACCTGAGAGCAGGCTGGCTGGGTGCATTCCATCTGCTGCATCATGGTACAGGAGGTGCCTGAGTACTACACTGCAAAGGCAGAAATATGGAGGAAATTTCAAGGAGCAGGAACTGTCAAAGTCACCGGTCCAGTGTGCAAAACTCAACAGAGGCATCTCTCACTAAGTAACTGGCTGAATATGAACCATGGTTTTCCTTTCTTCCCCATTTTGTAATTAAGATTGGAATTTATTATTGTTATTGCCACAATCATTTGCAGCCTGTAACTCAAGGCTTCAGAGAACTTAAAAGACAATCAGGTTGCTGCAGTACAGAATATGTTCTTCCATTATGAAAAATAGTTTCTATAAACATTGACAATGAAAAGGGAATAATGAGACAGCTCCTCTGCAAGGAATGTTTTACCAAACTCCCAACAGGGGACCACAAAGAGTGGGTCAGCTTCAAGAAAAGGGACATATTTCTTGCTGCTTGACTCACCATATAAATGAATATCTGCTGCCTTTAAAAACATTTAATTTCCATTTTTCAAATTAATATTTATATCACTGAAGTGCTTTGAAGATTTTATCCCTAGTTAATTCCTTATTCTGCATGAGAGAGAGCTGAAATCAATTCTGCTTCACAGGTGAACAATCCTATAATTACACACTGTAAGAAGCATTAACACCCAGCCTCATTCACACCTAGGCAATCTAATTTTTTTTACTAGATCCACATGGGCGTAACTGATTGCAGATCCCGACCCTTATAAATCAAAAGCATGACATACAGACTGCCTGTTGCCTGGACATGATCTGGATACAGATTTCAGGCAGAACCTGCAATGCTGGATGCATGTCAGCAACTGCCACTGGAGGTTGTGGTCTGGGAACAGCTCTGCTCCAAGGCAGGTCAGCACAGCCATGCTGGAATTCACAGATATTTTGCTGCAGAACAATCTGTGCTCAAGGGCTAGCAGAAATCATTACCATGGTTTGGAGCACTGAATGTATGGGGAGAAATAGTACTATTGAAGGCAAAATCATGACTGCCAGCTCTTTCATCCGCCTCATACTTCCTCACTCACTGTACATGGTAGGGCAGGATCTTCCAAGAAGTCTTGCTCTTCACTTTCTGCCTATTTGCCCAGAAAGTGCAAATGCACTAATGAAGGACAGGACTCTCTGCCACCCCCCATCCTCTAGCCATGGCAAAACTTCTCATGGGATTTTGTTGTTCTTATTTTTGTGGAGGTGCACCCTATTCCATGAGGGGGTTAACTGCCATTTCTCAACATTTGAAGGCAGGAGACAGGAACCCACATCTAATGATTTTTAAAATACTTGTTTTATTATATTGATGATCCTGTGTTCAGCCCTAATCTTACCACAGCATCCAGCACCAAAGCAGGCTCACTGACCAAAAGAACTTTTTGTATTGGAAAATATCATACTGGTAAACCCAATAGGATTTCCACACACATCTCCATCTGAGCACTTTGAAAAATCTGCTTTGCACAGGGTTCTCCCATAAGCAAAACAAAAATCAGCCCTACATTTTTAGGCATTTGTAGGTAAACCAAATGTTTTCCACATTTGGTCAAGTGCTGCAAAGACAAAAATCAGGATGCACTAACTTCAGCAACAAAGTCTGGATTGGATAACTACGCGTACTTAAATAGCTTCTAATATTATATAATTGTTCATGAAATAAAAAAAACAACTTTAGAACATGGCAAGAGGAATCAAATTACCAGTGGTTTTACCTAAGCCCTTGAAACCAAACATCCTAACAAACTTTAAATGATGGCACTATTTCTTCAGCAAATAACCTAGGATGAGCCAGCTGGCATCACCTGACACAGCTCAGACAACAAGCAGATGGTCAAAAGGTCCAAATGGTTCCTCACCCCAGTTCACCTTCAAAGCTGGCCACTGTACCTGCTGTTCACTACTGTGCAGGTCAGAGCTGACCCACTGATCTGCCCAGAGCACCCACTCTAACTCAGCAGCTTCCCAGTGCAGGGGTGCATGCACAACTTTGCTTTTTATATGTCAGAAAAAACTTCAATATGAGCACAGATAGAGTGATCCTCCAGAAGATCAATGCAGTTAGGAGGTGTGCATTTTGCATTAACATTAAAATTAGCATTTCTTTAAGGAGGAATGATAGTGCTTCTGCTTGACATTTCTATTTAAATTTGTCCCACTCATTGCCTATGCTGTCATCTTGGCACTGCATACAGTTCCAGCTTTAGTATTTCACCTATACTTAAAATGCGCCTTTTTTAGTGAAGCTGCATGCTTGATAGTAACCATAGCAACACTGCCAAATACACTGAACAGCTGGTTTAATAATGGCCAGGGGAAGGAAGGAATTAAATTATTATTTACAATCTACCTACTGTAATACACATAGCTTCACCTCACATGAAAAGTCTTTAAAAAGCTTAATCTAATGGTTCTAATGCTGGTTTGCATTTCAGCAAAGAAGAGGACTTCTTCAGTTTGAAAATATTCATTGTTTGAATGTTTTTGTAGTAAACAACTGATTGAACCCATACCAATCTTCTAGCTACATTTATACTTTACAGGTCTCATACCCCTGCACTGCAGATGCTTTCAACACTGGGCCCTCTGTAGCAAATTCTTGTGCTCAATTCATAGTTTGCCTCTTAGAAAGAAAAATAGCTATAAAAGGACTTAGTGTCTACAACCAATACTATACAAACATACTGTGTTTAATCACAAGAATTAGCTTAGCACATGAAAGTCTGGCCATGGAGTCTGCACATAACAAACCAGTACCTGGATCTATAAACGAACATAAGCAGTTTTAACACTGCAGCTCCCCCAGAAGCATGACACTATTTCAAATACTATAGGTTACAGAGAGTTTTAGTGAGCTAAGAAGTATTCATCAACACATAAAATACAAATTTCTAATTATAGCAGTTCCATTAGTCACAAACAGAATACCCACCTGAGCATCACCCTCTAATATCAAGCAAAAGAAAGCATGAGTTTAGTACTAGAATGGTTTTGTATCATCTAGGCGGTTTTCTTTTACACAAGTGCCTTTTAAGCAAAGTCTTGTAATTAGGGATGCAAAATTTGACATCCCTAGAGACTATAGTTTGCCAGTTTAGAAGATCAGGTGCCTCCTAACTCTATTTTGTTCTATTATATATTTAATTAACTATTCCCTAAAAAAAAAAAAAAACCACAAACAAACAAGCAACACCACAAAAACCCCTTCTGAAAATTCTACTTTTTCAGTAGAACAGATAACTGAAGAGATATAATTCACTGTTATAGATTTCCTTTGTTTCTGCCCTGGTTTATTTCCTTTCATCTGACCTGATAGTAACTCAGAGTGTGTTTGCTGTCTGACTGTGTACAAAGAGAACACTCTCACACAAGCACGAGTCCATCCAGAAATCTAAGCTTACATCAGTAAGCGGGCAGGAGTTTGTCCTGGTGAATTGCTGTATTTTCAAAGACAAAGGCAGAGACCTTCCCCCGTAATCTGCACAGCTCCAGCCCTTCCATATCTTCTCAACAGGTCACCTTTCCTTGCTTACTTATCAAAGTTTTTCAAAAATGTCTATTTAATCAAGGACCTTTTCAGTCAAGGACCTTTTCAATCAAGCTGCCAGCCTCTAGATCCAACAATAGCCCACTGCACAATCTGGTAACACAACTCAACTGCCATGGTAACCAGGGATGGTTAAAACCTTTCTTTGAAGGTACTGTAGAAAAAAACATCAGGACAGACACAGAATGAAGCCTGCTATAAGCTAAAGAAGGTATATTTACTGTTCTTATATTAAGAGCATTACAAAACATTCCAGATGCTGCCCTTCATTTACATAGACTGATTTTCTGCTGCACACACTTCCCTGCTACATTCATTCTAACACTGTACCACAGCTGTCTGCTCCCTTGGTGTGACCTGACACTTCTTTTCTTTAGGTTAACTGAGAACACAAAGTACAGTAAATATATCCTGTGCTCTGAGACCCATGCAGTCTCTAGCAAAGAAAAGGGTTGATCATCTAAATTTTAGTGAATATCACACTATTCTCCTCCACTAAAATGAGCATAATTTTTTCCTTTTCACCACTTTTTTTTAATCAGCTCACATCATTTGTACAATGCCAAGAAAGTTCACTCTTTGCCTCTTCTGGTGGGTTCTTCTGTTTCTGAGGTTTGACATTGGCTTAACTAGGACATAGGAGGGTGGGCTAGAGTATTTTTGTTAATACTTTGCATTCTTTCATGCACAAATCATCTCACGTACATTCCACTATTGCATGGTTGAGTTTTTGGCACAGACCTTGTAGGAATATTTCTCTTTGTAGATAGTTGATTCTATTGGATTTTATACATAAAAGGAAAAAAAAAAGAGACACATAAGGAGCTAGCAGTATGGATATTTTTTCATGCTGTTCTGCTACACACCTTTCTTTCAGGGCCAAAATCTGCACCCTTACACTTACTACAGCGTGTGCTTCTAGGACAACATACTATTTTCTGCATTCTTTATGACAAATTTCTCATTAGGCAAGATCTCAGTGAAGGTAAATGCCCACAAATAACTCTAATTTTTCCTGTTTGATTTAACTCAAACAAAGTTCTTCAAAGGTGAAAACTTACTGTGCTAAACCAACATCTCAGACATATTCCACTGATTTGCAGCATTCCAAATACACTATCAATATCATATGACAGATCAGAAAGACAGTAATTGAAGAAACTGCAGTTTAAAAAAAGAAGTGGCCTCAAAATGTTCCAAAATAAAGC
Source organism: Agelaius tricolor (assembly GCF_023055355.1). Taxonomy (NCBI): domain Eukaryota; kingdom Metazoa; phylum Chordata; class Aves; order Passeriformes; family Icteridae; genus Agelaius; species Agelaius tricolor. Next base: position 21,586,158 of record NW_027269268.1, read on the forward strand.
ACTCCTAATTTTAAATCTATTTATGTGAAGTTCTTCATATGTTTAGCAAATGTACTACATGCTGTAGGAAAATGCCAAAAGTAGTTTAAAAATAAAGTATTTTTTTCCCTACAATACCATACGAAAACATCATCAATCATCATAAACATGGGCCTTGTTTGCTTTAGAAAGGGTGCATCCCCATTTTACTTTGATGCCTAATACAATCTGTTATATATTAAACTGTGTATAATACATGGAGTTAAGCAAAGTTTGGGGGTTTTTCCCCCCATAAAAATAAATGTTGGTAATGTTGGTATTTCAACATTACTTTTCAACCTGTATTGCAATAAAAATAAAGCAATTAACATTTCTGAAGATGCAGTTGTTAAGAAACAGTCCTATTTTTAATAAAACTAATTTTTTCAGCATCCTTAACTGGAATGAATCTATTCTGAACCAAATCGAAGTTTATTATAAGTTAGTTTGCCATTAAATTGCATTTACATATGTGCAATTCCATAGTGTAGTAATTAAAGTAGTGCAGCACTAAAATAAACACTGCCACAAGAAATATATACCAGTGAGGCACTATTCTGTACAAACTGTACACAACTCCTCTTCTTGTATCCATTACTAGGCACTGTTAAAGTGACAAGATGCTGGAATTGAATTTGGCTTTTGGATGAGGTACTTCTTACATTCTTAAATTTGCATGATCTTTAGGTGTACTCATCCTTTTATTCTTTGCCAGCAGACTAAGCTCCTAGACTGCTCTAAATCTTTTACAGGACATTTTAGTCACATGATGCCCTTTGCTAGAAAGAAATCAGAGAGCATCTTAAAGTCAAAATTCCCACAAAAGAATGTTCATTTTGAAGGAGCTGTACTCCTGTGCTGAACTTTTTTTTTTATGTCACATTTTTGTTTTTTACATATTCAACTACTAACCAGCTCTTGCAACAAGGCTTGTCTGCTCTCCTCAAAATGTGGTTTTTGGTGTAAATAAGTAACAGAAAGTATTTTAACAGAATGGTGATCCAAGTATCTTCAAGTCAATGGCAAGATTTCCAAGTATCTCAGTGTACTGTGTTTATGTGTGAAGGGTTTGGCCACGTGGGCACTACAGGAGTGGCTTCTGTGGTGCAGAGCACGGTGAGGCAGCTTCCCCCTGCAGTCTATGGAGTTCCACAGGGGAGCAGAGATCCACCCTCAGCCCATGGAAGACCCTTGGCTGGAGCAGATGGATGCCCAAAGAAGTCTGTGACCCCATGGGAAACTCATACTGGTGCAGGTTTGCTGGCAGGACTTGTGACCCCACAGGAAAACCACATTGGATCATTCTGTTCCTGAAGGACTGGACCCTGCTGAAATGACCTATGCTGGAGCAGAAGAAGAGTGTGAGGAGGAAGGAGCAGCAGAGACAACCTGTGATGAACTGCACAGTTCCCATTCCCCATCCTCCTGTGCTGCCGGGGCCAGAGGACATAGAGAAAATTGGGAGTGAAGTTAAGTGCAGGAAAAGGGAGGGATGGGGGGGAATGTCTTTTATGATGTAGTTTTTATTTCTCATTACCCTCCTCTGATTTGATTGGCAATAAATTAAAGTCATTTCCTCAAATTGAGTCTCTTTTGCCAGTGACAGTAATTGCTGAGAGATTTCTCCCTGCACTTTTCTTGACCCACAAGCCTTTTGTCATCATGTTCTTCCCCTGCACAACTGAGGAGGGGAGTAATAGAGTGACTTTGGTGGGCACCTGGCATCCAGCCCAGGGCTATGAGCCATATTGACAGACACATTCTCAATGAAATACACAAAAGGAAGGTCACAGCCTTTTTTCTAGGCATCTAATTTAGGTAGGAATCACAGAAACACGAGCCTAAATATCTTATAGAATTTAAAGAAACAGAAGCTAAATTAAATGCTTATACTGCTGTAACATACAATGAGTGAATGATACTTTCTCTACATGATTTTCATGCTAGTTTTAAATAACAAATACATTCATATGAAGACAAACCATGGCTGCTGCCTTTTGCTTATCATCCACAGAAGTTTTCTCTGCACACAGGGACTAGCTAGGGGATTTGTTTTAAAATATATGAACAGACTATTTACCTGAAGACTGACACTTGAAGTCACACTAGTCCAGAATAATTTTCAAGGATTACAATTTTGTTGGTTTGAAACAACTTCTCTGAACCAGAACAATGATGATGATATCTATCTTTTTACCAATCTCTCCAAAAAGGGTATCACTAAGATCAATGGTAAAATTAATTACATGTCCCTTGGGTGAAGGTAAGTATTAATGCTGTTATTGTAATAGAAGTTTCCTAAATCAGTTGTTAATCCTAAAGTCTTAAAGTCAAGCACTGCACAGGTTTTCTGCCACACTTATGATTGCATCCTGTGACTTACATTTTTAATTACCAGCTCAGCCATTACTATAAATACACTGTCTTTCAGATAGCTTGTTAGGTAACAATGGGAAAATAAACAAACATAGCTCAAGCAGTTTCTTACCCAGAAGAGCTCTTCAACTTGCCCTGTTCTAATCAATTCATGAGTACTGTTCATAGATCATGCACGGATCAGATATCTACAAAAGGCAACATAATGAAGCCAAGATGTTGTTTACACCAACACTAGAAACAAACGATAGCAAGAGTCACGAACCAGCAGAGGAGCTGGTTTACAGTTTCCTATCCATACATTTTTCTAGTTACACAGTTCTTAAAGTGGTTTTTCTTGTGGAAAGTCTACCATCAATCAAATGAAAAAGACTTCAACTTTTTCAAAAACTGAAACATAATAAATGTTATTTATGAGTACAAGAGCATATCACAAACAATAAATGCAGTGTCTAAAAGCTAAAATAGCAAACAAATATAACTAATAAAATCTTGTTTAGAATTGAAAAAGAATTCAGTGGAATGTCAGTGTGGGCAATGAAAGGATGTTCCTTCCCGCTCCCACTGAATTTATCTCTTTATAACATCCACATGTCCCAGTGCTTGGAACAAAAGATGGAGCCCCTTCAAAGAGCCTGGATGTGCCTCAACCTCATCATATCTATGTATCAAAAGCAGTATTGTTATTTTCTATATAGTGAGGAGTTGACCAGCTGGTAGGATATTTTGAACACAGCTCATAGAAAAACTAAGAGCTTTAACAAACAAGAGCCAGAAGCAAGACATAGCAATGAAGAATTTTGGTTTCAATTGTTATTTTACTGTTTTATCCATTTATCTTCCAAAAATTCAAAAGTCAATTTTTAGTGAATATTCTAAGTGCAGCACTCAACAAACATCCCTGAAGAAAATTACAGTGAGAAATTTTCATGGCAAGAAAAAGAGTAAATGCAAAAAAAGAGAAAAATTACATACGTCTTGGACAACAGCATCATCTTGCATATTATGTTAATGGATCATAGTGTAATGTGACACACCATTTGCCACTAATTATTGTAAATCTCATAATACTGAAAATAACTCTGTCCATGTAAAATATTAAAGGCTATAATGAACATAGTAAGTCAAGATTACTAACGCACTGATTTTCATTTCTCCTTTCTAAATTCTCTATCAGCAAGAGAAAAAATTATTTGAAAAAATAAAGCTTATTAGGCAGTCAAATCCACAGAATTCTCCAACATCATCATTGTCCTTCTGTTCAGGTCCTCTAATAATGAGAGGAGTAGATAAAACAGAATATGCCATACATACATAAATTGGAAAAAATGAAGAACACAACAGAAACAGACCGCACAACCATAAAATCAGAAAAACAGAGGCCAAGTTGTAATATCTCATTTGGCTTTCTGGTTTGAGCACCCATCTCCTGGAGAATGCCTATTCCTTCACATACTTGTCTGTTGCCCTCTGTCCACAAAATGCTGCCCAGCTAACTAGATGAAATCCCTCACATAACCTTCAGAGAGGCACAGCTAAACCAGCCCGTAAATCAGAGCATATAAAGACAGCTTTAGCACAATTAACACTGGAAAATGTCTCTGTTGTAACAAGAAGTAAGGAGGAAGAGCTCAAAATCTCTGTGCCCTAACAGTGAGCCACTTGTTTCATCTCTCTCTAAATACTGAACAGGTTTACAAGCTTAAAGATGGCAAAACTTCTGTGTGACATATTGGCAATTTTAATGTTTTGGGTTTTTTGGGGGGCATTTTTTGGGGGGGGGGGGGGGGGGGGCTGGGGCTTTTTTTGTTTAAAATGTTTATTTTAGTTTAAAAATCATTTGCCTCACCAGTGACTGGGCATAAGCCCTATGTTCAATAGGTGTGGAAGAATATAAATGGAAAAATGTATTCAGAAAAAAAAGAGCCCACAGCATTAATATTAATAAGTTAAAATTAGACACAGTCTGACCTTGTGAATTGCCCAGGAGATCTGATTAAGTGCAATCAGATTCCAAGCACTATAATGCTGGGAATAGTGTCTAACCTAAGAGCTTTTCTCATCATGAAATGTCAGCAATAATGACCTCAAGCAACTTCACCCTGAATTTGGTCTGCCTTTGATAAAATACCATGATAGATCCATGAGGTAATAGTAACTTACAAGCTTATAGAGTCTTAATCATTAAGCATGACATTTTTCCTATACAAAGTGCCAAACTGGAAAGAGAGGCCAAAAGGTCACAATCCAAGGAAGAAACCTTTCAAAAGGCTTTCTTTCAGCACAGGGTTGCTGCAAAGCCAGTGCTGCTAATGTGATCCACAGGGGCTCCCTTCAACAAGCCTGATGGGACAGTTTTAAAATGACCAGTTAAATGCCTGTGGAGATCCAGCTCCCTAATTATTGACTGACCTACGTATTTTTGACATCAGTTATGCCCCTGAGAACCTGACTTGACAGGTAGTTAAAAGTCCACAGTTAAATAAATTCTGAAATAGCCAAGACAAGCAGCCTAACTTCCTAAGAAGATTAGTTTCTTCTGTTCATCAGAATGTTTTGGGAATTGTGTAAAAATAGACACCTATTAGAAAGAATAGAACCTTGCAAGATTTTGAATACTTAAGACCTAATATATACACACATGTATCAGAGCCTAAAAAGATCTTAAACACATAAAATAATCTGTGCCATGACCATCTGTTGATCAGGATACATTCACATGCAAGGGCTGGCCCTCAAGAAAAATGGCAATTTCTGTTTAGTCAATCACTTATTGAAAAGCACACTTAGAAAGCTAAACATTGAGTCAAACAGGGAGGCAAATATGCCTTGTAAGACTGACCAGAATGAGGACTTATCCTAGCACAGTACAGAGGAAGATTAGAACAGAAATACAAAAGGAATGAAAGGAGGAACATTGTGAAGGGTGTTTTATTGCTCTTCAAGAGTAAGAATTTTAGAAATGCAGATATTTTTGTAAAAAAGAAAAATTTAATTATTTCTTACAATGATCTATAGATTTAGGGCTGAAAATAGTGGATATGTGGCATGCTGCTTGTTCTTCATTGTGCTGTCATGTACTATATTTTCCATTTTTCTGCTTATTCCAGTGAATGCAAAAGTTTCACATTAAACCTAAATCCTCCATCTACCTCTAGAATTATTTTCCATCAGAATCTAAGTTTCACCCATGTGACATGACTCCAAATGCTAAAAGCATAATCAAGGAGAATATATATCTTGTATAATTATAACCTTTCTGACTCATAGACACATACACTACCTGTAGATGAATCCACTGTGAAAAAAGAAGAAAAGTCTCCTGGGACCAATTCGTATGTGACAATGCCAAATATTCCTGAATCTCTGTCTGTGGCAGCAACATTGATGATTTCTGTTCCTGGGTGTGTGTGACTGCTGATACTTGTCACATAGGTGTCTTGTTCAAAAACAGGCTGATTGTCATTAATATCTTCTATCTCGATGCGAACAAAAGCTTGGGCACTCAGACCACCCTGTTGGATAAATATGAAAAAAAGAACAAAAAACAAGATAATTTTTAAAATAGGATGGTACACAGCTGGCTTCAGTCCATCATTAGGAAATGGAGCATGCTGCAACAATATGGATCAATGAAAATGTCCATTAAAAGCAAATTACAGTATCTGCAATACCCCAAAACACTGCACAGAAGTAAGCTATGTGCTCAGCACAACACCAAGGGCTGATGGAGTGCATAAAGAAATCCAGCTTCTCTACAACAGCGAGGCCTGAACACAAAAAGTCAGTTTTGTTAATGCTAATGAGCAGCACACATCAAAAACTTTGCTAGTCTAATCTCACATGCTTCTGCTGACATCTCCAACACCCCACTTATTCCTTCACAGATAAAAGTCAGGGCTTTATGCTCCAGGAAGACATGCCCCTCAGGTGACTGTGGTGCTCCAGCAAAACAGGAATAACTTCTCTCTATGAGACTTTTAGATGTAAAAGCATGACCATCATAATGGTGAACATGAGGCTTTTTCAACCAGGAACACAAACTAAAAGCAGGACAGCCAAAAGCTGACCTGTCAGGCTGCTGTCTGCAATACCCATGGTCAATTTACTGACAGATGCCCTACAAAAGCCCACTAAAATACCACATGGGACCACATTTAGCCTTGCTCTGGAGTGAAACTGAAGAAGAAAGGAGCAACTACAAGCTGGTTTATCACACCATACTACGGAAAAATACTGATTTGCTATGACAAAGCACTGAATTTTCTGACAATCTGCAAAAAAGACAATTCTCTGGGTACAGAAGTATAGATCCCACAGGCACCTGAGTGAAACTAGTGGCAATTTACTTCTTGGAGGACTCCCTCCATGAGTTTGGAGGGGTTCATTTTTCCAGGACTATTTTGTAGCCATAGGAAGTACAAGCAATTTTAAAAGAAAGCAAGTTCACTGTGGCAGAGATAACAGTGAATTCTGGGGCACTCTGGCATGCTCAGAGGCACAAAGCAGCACAGGCATGTACAGTCTGCATGTGCTTTATGTGTTACATTAAAATACAGATGGAGGAAGAATCCTGAGCTCTTCAAAGCCCACTGAGCATGCTGTGCTTTTAGCAGTCACTTTGAGAAACTGCTGACACAGATCAGATGTTCATGCACACACAAATTATGCTGAGCTAGTGCAAACTTCATTTTGCAGTCACAGTAGCTGTGATACAGAGAAAACCACACCAACCCCAAACCAACTATGTTGCATAGTTCTGCAATCCAATTGTTCACATCAATTATTTTTAAACCTGACCTTCATTAAACTATCCAAGGATTCAGACTGGATATGACTCCTTTAGACTTACCTTGCCATATAACAATGTCCCACAAAACTATTTTTGAGTGTTTGCTTAGTGTGTCCATAGGTTCAGACTTATTTTTAAAAAAAACCAAACATTATCAGCATTTACCTTCACATTTGCATAGTGATTTTTTGCTTTATCCTGTTTTGGTTTTTTTTCTGTGTTGTAAATGTTACCTCTATTGGGTGAAGTGACATTCCCATAAAGACTGAAGTAAGTGGAAAAATAAGATGATCTTATGCATCATGTGTCTGTGTTTCCCCACAAACAAAGAGATCTATCCCACATCCTCCTGGTGTGCTTCTGAAGAAAATAAGGCATGGTATGCTTCCAGGGCTCATGCTGCTGCACAGGCAGCCAGGACTCTTGCCTGCAGACCAGGACTCTAAAGGACAGTAATCAGCCTACAAATTACTGGGACTGCCATGAAACCTCACTCTAATATGTAGAAATGGAGACGGCAGTGAGCCCAATGCCAACACCTCCACTTCAGGGCAAGCCCCTTCCCCAGTACCTTGATTTCCATGATAAGGGATGCACAGGAGCTAAAAAAGGAAAGCAGAGGAAGGGGAGGGAATGTGCTCTGTTCACTGTCAGAAAGCTGTGTGTCCACAGCTTTCAGGTACTTAAGCAGAGAAATCAGAAGTATTTTTAAGGGAAGAGGACTAGGGAAGAAGTGAAGTCAAGAATAAAAAGTATCTAAAAAAGATGTTTGGAACAGCATGAAACCAAACTCACAAGAGCTTGTGTTAAGCTGTTTCTTTCAAGCTTCATTATTGCTAAACAGATATGAAAAATTCCCAAACCCCATTCTTCAGCCAATTTACATTTGTGCTACAGAGTTATGTAAAGACTGAAAAGTCTATTGAAATTGATTAACTCTAAGTATATTGGGAAATTTCTATTCTCTAAGAAAATTGACCAAATTTTATGATGGAGACATAATCTTCTTTTCCTGAAGAAGCAGTGTATACCTTCACATGCCAAATATGACATTTACTTAATAACTTAATGATATTAACTGGTTATGGCCCAATTCTTGCTCTGACATCTGAAAAAAAGCATCATTCCAATTGAGAAGGAACTAAAACTCCTATTTCTAATGATGTAGATATACTTTGTCTGCTCAGAAGCAAGCAGAACATTTATCTTCCAAAACATGAAGGCCGACTTATATAAGATCTATTGCTGACAGAAAATTACACTTGTCAAAACATGTTAACGAGGAGCAGAAAGCCACAGCTGTTCATTTTAAAATCCCTTACCTCAAATGTTCAAGTATTTTTCACTACTGTTGTACTCTCTGGTGCAATAAAGTCACAACTACAATGACCTCTCTGACAGAGTCCTGAGGGTTGTGTCCCTCGGAAGAAAAAGGGGACAAACTACCATCAAGTCCAAATAACAACAATTAATGTTTTCATTACTTCAGAAGGATCAAATGTGTGTAAATAGCTAAAAGCTAGTAGACCTCTTTATCAAGTCTTAAAAAAAAAACGTGCCTTGGGCAGGGGAAACTCTTTGTCTTAATAAGTAGAAATGATGCTATTTTGAGCAGCTGTATTTCTTTATTTTGGTGCTGTAAAATACTTAAAACTCTATCAAGATTTTCATCACAACCTCCAAAGTTTTTGTCCATGCTATCAAATTTTTGTTCCAAACTGGACTGTTAGATACAGAATCTAACAGTCATAATAGCTTTTTTTTTGTAAACCTAAAGGATATGTCATCTTGAAGTAATGCTGTGGACATCTCTCAAAGTGGAGAGATGTCTGCAATTATTTCAAAAGCCTTAAGTTCTTCAGAAGCTTTGCCTGTGAACGTCCAGTGTTTATATCTAGATTTTAAGTGCTCCAATGTAAAAGACAAATAAAATTGGATAGGCCGAGTGGATTACCAAAAAGCAAGGGACAAAGTGTCTCTATGCAGAAAGGCAGTAAGAGAGTCACTAACACCCCTGCTGATGGTGTACTGAACCCTTTGCAGTGATGATGAAGCAGCTGAAAAACTGAAGTCCTACCATAGGAGAGATAAGGATACTTCTTTTCATCTTTGCTTAATCAGTGAGAGTGCTCCCACAAGCTCTCACAGGATGTTTATTTAAAATCAGTTTAACAGAAGCTCTTTCCCACCTGCCTCTCCATGGGCTCTCGTGTGCAATTCAAGTTCACTCCTTACATTTTCTACTCAATGCATTTAAGACATGACTGACAAGTTCTAAAGCTGTGTAATGGAGTAGCCAGGAACAGGTGCAGGAAACCGATAGCTTAGCTGTAAGATAAACTGCACAACACCTGGAAAATACTTTATTTTCCTCCTCACTTCTAATTAACTGTGTTATTTTCTTTCCTTTTCATCTCTCTACCCTTCTTTGTCACAAGTGACCTTTCATCCCTCCTCTCTCTTTTCTGTGCACATTTCTCCCCTGATCACAGCCTCTACTTTGAGCCCCATACCTAACATCTTTAATCCAACGAAATCAGCAACAGAATTTCAGGAAATAAGATAAATATCCTACTACAATTCTGCTTTAAGGGTAGAGAGTTGGTCAACACAAGTTCAGGTGCACTGAAAATTTTGAAAAGCTGATATTGAATTTAGGAGCTTTAGTATTTAGGTCTCAGATGGGCAAACTTCTACAAAGTGCTGATTCCAGTAAAAAGATCAAGCCTTGCCTGTCACAAACAAGGCAATAAAAAATTGAACCTTTCTCCCCATTACTGAACTTCTGAAAACACAAGGTCCATAAATGGAGATAAATGACAGAGCAATTTAAAAACATAATACCTTATAGTTTCAATGCATTGGCTATATTCCTTTAACTTAAGATGTATCAATAGAGCAGTAATTTAACTAAAGAAATTAAGGCATCAAGTTTTTCTTCGTGCAAAGATATTTTCTTTCAGGTTTTCAAAATAATTTTCTGTAGCTGACTGAATATCTTACACACTTTTCTGAATTTCACTGCTATTGTTCAGCTCTCGCATACTGTTTATTAATGATTAATCTTGATATTCCAGACATGTGTATCTGTCCTTTACATTTATACAGCTTCAAAACACATGAATGATAGGAAAAATGAAATTATGAAGTATAGCAGAATGCCTAATTTTCTGCTGTTATACATTTCAATACAGACTGCTTTACTCTTCAAAGTTTTTTTGGATATATGTATTCAAGTATAAATTTTGAAGGCAGAAATCACATACAAGTGAAATTCCAAAATGGTCAGAGAGAACTATCTCTGCTATAGATATTACAGGCACTGTCCTGGAAAAACCCACTCTTATATCCTTATATTAAAATCATGGAATGGTTTGAGTAGGAAGGGACCTTTCAAAGGAAGTCACCTTTCGAAGACACCTTTCAAACCCCCTGCGATGAGCAGGGTCAAGTTATTAGACATTAAAATCAGATTAGTATGGAAACAAATATACCATATATTTACGCAATTTTTTCTGCTCTAAAGAAATCTATGAGGAAGAAAAGGCACACTGCTAAAGGCAATATTAATTAAAGAATATTTCTGTAGCCTCTGAAATGAGCACTAAATTGCGACAGCTAAAGAAAAAACATTGTTTAACTATTACACAAATATCTGAATTCAACAAAACAGATATACTCTCAATGGCTACATTCTCAAAATGAAATAATTAATACAACCATCAACTGCAGCTGTTTAAGTTAATCGACTCATAGGTATAGAAATCATAGTTCACTAAGTTTCTTCAGTGTACAATAAAAAAAATCCTACAGGCATTTTAATGAAAAATATAGCATTTCTAAGACAACTGCATTTTTTAAAAGTTAGATTAGATACATTTAGGACATTATCTTAAATGCAATTTTAATATTCAAAGTAAGAAATAAAAACTGCTTAGCCTGAAATAATTGAATTTCCATGTTTTTCAGGACAAATTGTACTGCAAAATGTGACCTGAATAACATTTCAAAAAGTATCCTTATGTTAATTTTAACATTTGAAGGCAACCAATAACCTTTTTCTTCAGTTTCTTCACAATTCACCATTAAGCTGAAGAAGGTAAAGACATGTACTAATTGGGCCTTACAAAGCAAAAAATGACCTCAGACTGCAAATCACAAAATTAATATTTCATAATGAAAATATAATTAATAGTTTTCTTCCATTATTTTTTGGAGCTTACTAGCAAAATCTTTTGTTACATGGCATCAGGTGGGCAAGGTGTCCATCCCCAGACATCTTAATATGTTCACACCACAGCAAACGTCTCCTCATCTTCCTTGCCAGGATCTGCAATGGACTATTTCAGGCACATACAACTACCCTGCCCTTGCTGTACCATGAATGCTCACTTACAAGCACCAGATCTTGAGAAGTGGGAAAACTTGCAGACATGCAGCTGCAGGAAGGCTGCACCCAGTCACAGCAGCAGCAATGGCACCAGCCACTGAGAAAGGACAAGGAACTTACCCAGGAAAGTCACTGTCACCCACAGTAGCCATGCAATTCTAGCCCATGGTACTGTCCTATTACTGTCACAGTGGTCTTGAAAGCAGGGAGCAGAAGTAACTTGGAGCCCATTGGTTCCAATAGGAGGAGGAAAATTAGCAAGGACTAACATCCTAGAAACATTTTTCCAGACTTCATTTAGGAGTCACTGGGTATTTCCCAGCGAATTGTATTAGTTTGTGTAGAAATTCCCAATTCATTAATAGAATTTTCTGCTCTCTTTAAAGACAAGACATTTTATTCAAATTCATGCAATTTTTAACATAGTTGCTACATTCTCATTTAAAAGTATATCAGACATCCAGATTTGCAAATGCATTCACAAATCTGGCAGTATAGAAAGGTGAAACTTACCCCATCTGTAGCTTTTACTAAGAGATCATAAGTGGTTGGATCTCCTTCTCTGTCAATGTCTTGAGACACAAAGATCTGACCAGTGTGTGGGTCAATCTGGAAAGCTTTGGATTTTTCATAAAAATTAAATCCATCGTAAAGAGAATACTCAATTTCTCCAAACTGGTCAGCATCTGCATCTGTTGCTTTGACCTGCAAGGAGACAACAGAGATAAAAATGAAGCCAGTGAAACTATTACTCATTAAAACAAAGTGTCTGTGATCTTTGAACCCCTTTGTGTTGTGAAAGCAAATGTGTGTACCCAGAATAAATACAAACATGTTCTGCTACCTAAGCTGGCTGCCAGCAGTTCATAAAATATCTCCACTACTGACAGTGTAAATATCAATCCTCTTCATTTCCTAAGACTGGAAAAGCCATTCTCTTAAGCCATACCTAAACTATTTTCCCTTTATGTTTTTACCAGTGGAGGTAGCTCTTACAAAAAATCAGAAAGCTCTTATGTCTCATGTGGATCAGAAAAGTGCTGCAGGACATCCTTACCTAATGTATTCTATAAAAGACTTCCCAGATCTTAATTTAGTTTTCACTGAAAGAGGGCTTGGTGGCACTCATGCTTTTTGACCCACAGGTGGTATTCAATAAACACAGAGGTTTTGTACATTGCTCCTTCAATTTTATTCCCTTAAGATCTTTGATAACAAGCGTTTCATGCTGAGTTTGGCTCTTCTCTGGCACATTCCATTGTGATATTGTTATAAATTATTTTCTACTAAAATGTTTCTAAACTTAAGTGAAAACTATGCACACATTAAGAAAACCAGTATTTTCAGTTCTGTAATTTGCTATTATTGGAGATACATAAATAATTTCTCCTTTGCAATTGGTTTCCTTTTTCACTTTTTCTTTGAAAATGGTAATTTCCATGGGTTTTTCATCAGCCTGTCTGTACAAGCACAATGTAACAGAGGCATTAACAGAGAAGACCTTAAGAGAGCTTTGGAAACGTTAGTATCACACAGCCCACGAGTCAGAATTTGTGGGCGCCCAGAGCGACCTGTGCCAGTCAGTGCCTGCACCTGACACAGGCTGATGAGACCCACAGCCAGGTCAGAGGTGGAGGTCTGCACGTGCCTGCCTGTACAGAAAACCATCTGGCACAATTTTAGGTAGAGTTTCAAAATAAACAGTCCAGGCCAGGGAGTATTCCTGGAAGTAAGTTTGGATTAGGTCACCCTGTTTGGGTGATATAAATTAATTTAGTTGCATGGACACAAGCTGTGCCAGGTCATTTGGCCATAGGACCCAGAACAGCCTTTGGCTGCTGCTCCTACCAGAACAAATGTGGCCATAAAGACCAGTGACTGCCTGCATCACAAGCTCCCTTGTTTACCCACACAGGAATTGTTTTGGCACTGAGATACTTAGCTGGGACTGAATTAAAACCAAATGAACAAAGCATGTGTTGGGAAGCCTGGAAAGCATGGAAGTGGGAAAAGGGAAACCACATAAAAAGTGCCAATTCAAATCAAAAAGTTAAAACTTACTCTAGAGAAGTTACATCAATCAGAATTTAAAAGTGACAGCCCAAAAGATACATGTGTTATTTCAATTATTATTTTTTGCTTGCTTTTCAGACTTTTCCACCTCTTCATGGAAGCTCAAGATTTTTTTGTATTTCAGAAGTATCACTGTGACTGCCCCACATGCTCCATAACATTTTTCCTCCCATAGGAAGGTTTTTCGCACTGCCAAAGGCCATCATACCAGAGTTTACACCAAAAAAGCTCCTTTAGGGGAGCCCTGTGCTCGCAGAGCCCTTCATGCCCTTTTCACACCCTCGCAAGTTTGCATCCCACAGCTGCAGCAGCTGGCCACTCCTGACCCGGGTCCAACTACTCGTTCTGGGCAATTTAAAGGCAAAACTCACAATCACACACAGCTAAACAAAGATCCAGTCCTAAAAATGCTTTACAGCTGTATGCAAATCAAGTCTACAACATGCACGTTTCTCCAGCCTCGTACTTTGTTATTTGTCATAAAAACAAGAACAGAACACACGTCTAGTGAGCTCTTAGTAATCTACCACCCTAATGTTATGAAACAATAATTCACTCAGCCCTTATAAGAAAAGTATTTCAATTTATTTCTTTTGCCTGAAATCCAACAGGGGTGACAGCACTGAAAGGTTCTGTCTGACTGTGCCTACATGCAGTTACATGTGTAAATGCTAACATTTTTTTCTGCAACTGAGCATGAGTGATTAATTGCAGGTGAAATTTGAGGGTATTGTTAGAAGTTTAGCTCATTACATTCGGTGACTTGTTTTCTTTGTTGTAAATTATGCAGTCCTCAGACTTTGAACAGTACATGTAAAGGCATAATGAGTGATGAATTTAAATAAAAATGCTTCAGTTCAAGGCTATGCAAATTTAAAGGTCTAATTGTGATCAACTTAAATTACTATAATCATCTTTCAGGCAGCAGAACTAAGTGGCATCCATTTTTTGAGAAAAAAAAAAAAATCTTTCTCCCAGTTCAAGTACCTCACATCCATTCAACTTCTACCCACTTAGCAGTCCTTTTTTTAATCACTCACCATGGAACCTTTGATCTGAAGAGGGAAGATCTGGAATTAAAAGTGAATGAAAAATTTCCTGTAGCAGACAGATCTGACACAGAATGGCACTACAATTGAGGTCAGGGAAGATATTAACTATGATCATAGAATCATTGAGGCTGAAAAAAGACCCTTAAGATTATCAACTAAATGCAAGCTGATTTAGAAGGAGGAATTCAGTGAAAACATGCTAACAAATTCAAGTTTTTTGACACAATTAAGTGACCACATTGTTAAAGATTTTAGGAATTAAAGCACACAGTGGTCACTGTCCGAAAAACATTGGGTTGTGATAGCCTACTGTGAGTACCAATCCTACAGAGTATTGCAGCAGTTAACGGCCCAAGAGCTGTGAGTTACTGCAGCCCAAACAGGAGGAAATGAAGGCAGCAGAAGGAATTTTCACAGTGGACTGATCAAGAGAGTTGTATGTTAGCAATATCACAAAGGTGATAGAGTCGAATGGATTTATGTGCCTTGAAGAAGTGGGAAGCAAGAGAGTACCAAATATGTAAAACCTCTGACAAGCCTAATACAAGATTGGAATCTTGGAGAAAAATAAAGGGGAAGAAAAGGAACAGTTATGCCCCCAAGGTCTTTCTCCTTTTACTAAATTTGTTTTCAATGCAGTAAGTTTAACATCCAAGTTTATAAGGAGTGCAAACTTGGGAATAAGTTCAGGACAAAGTACTTCCCCAAGAAACATTTTTAAAGCCAACAAGAGTCAGTGTATGGATGGTTCCTGGCTGGACTTCTTCCATCAGTCATGCTTCCTGTAGCCTACACCCTTTGGTCAGCTTGTACAATGTCTAGACTAAAAATCTGTCAGAGAAAAAAACAGTTTGTTCTGTCCTGTTGACACTACCAATAAAGTGGTTAGATTTCAGATATTGTCTCAGGAGGAGACAAGAGGGGGACCTAGAGAAATGTTGTGCAGAACAAGTAAAAAAATCTGACCCACCTGTGTGATGTTCAGACAGATTAGTGCAAGAGGAAAATAAATGGTGTGAAGTGGTAGATACTAAAAGGTGTACGAAGACAAAATTCAAGAGTGTTACAAGTGCAGAAATCATCTTCTATTTGCATGTGGAAAGGGGATGATCTCAAAGAATCCATGATTTTAGGGGCAACTACCCTAACTTCCTCACCCACATGTGCACTTCAACCCTGTAACACATGTCCAGGTTTAAATGGAAAAAAAAATTGCTGGCAGTACATGTAAATAAGAGGGAACAAAACCATTTTAGCGCTATGCTGAGAAAGCAAAGACTTCAGAGCTTACAGAAAGCAAATATTTGGCAGATCTTCAGCTCCTTCCATTCACTTCAGTGGGTTGATGACAACTCAGCAATGGGCAATACCTCCATATTTTACAGTCATTGAACTGTGTAACCAATAAACTAATAGTAAACAAGATTATAGAGAAATAGATCTGCTACTAAATTCTACATTGTTTTAAACACAAAGTAATTTTAAGATAAATCTCCCCTGTTATATTTTTGGTTTTTTTAAATTTCCAGTCATTTTTATCCTCAACAAATTAAAATAAAGTCCCGGTGGTTATGTTTACCTTTCTTTATTTTGCTTCCTAGATATTATTCCCTAACAAAGGAACATATTTTGAAAAGCAGATTAAATATTTTACATTATATGCAAAATGGGGAAAGTGTCTTGTACTCACAAAACCACAACAGAAAAGACAATCCTATTACTTGCAGATCAAAGATTCAGAACCTACAAAAAAATAATTCTTAGGATTTAGAGTATGCAGCCTTAAAGATGACTGATTGGCAACTGATGCTGAATTTCACATATGAGTGGCCAGGATTAATTTTACATCTTTCAGATAAACCAGACTACTGGAAAGACCAGGACATTTAGTCAAGTAAGTCATCACCATGGTCACCTGTGATAGCAATTAAATGAGACTAAGAAATATTAAATCAATTCTTCACAGCTTAAGAAACTACAAAAAAGAAAAAAAAAAAGACGAAACTACCAGGGAGCTGAAAAGGTTCAGTTAGATCAATGGTGTAAGCATGGATCTATCCTGCAGTCATCAACAGCACAAAATCCAGTGTCCTTATATTTGACATACTGAAGGACAGCAGGCCTGTTCCAGGCAGTACAGCCATACCTGATGGCAAACCCTCACCAGAGACGTGTTTGAATTCCTCACGTAGGCAACCCAAGCACCACCGGAACAGTTGGCTACTGGGGAAGCATCTGCTCCGCCAGACCCTCATGTGGTCCAAAAGCACAGGGAAGGAGAGGAGCAGTCTGAGTTGGAGGCATGCTGTCAGCAACACGTGACCATAGAAATACTAGCAGTGAAGTTACTGGTAGAAGACATTTTTCAAGTTACTTGGGTGTATCTGTACGATAGATTAGCATGCGTGCTGCCACAATCACACATCATCAAATGTCTTCAAGCCAGTGCTCTGACTTACAACCCTGGTTAGTGAGAAAAAAGCATATCAAATACAAACCAATGATCTCTACCTCACAGCTGCCTGAGGCAGTGCAGACAATAATGCTGACACCAAACCTAAAGAGTGCAATAAATACATTACTTTGGAATTTTATCTATCTGCCTCAGCACCCACGATTAGCCTGCTCCCTAGTGCAGCAGGTTTAACATATGGAAATGGGAATAAAGCTGCAGATCCACTTGAAGTCCTAAAAGCATGAGCCTTGACTTCAAGAACAGGAACTTTTTGCCTGAGGCCTTAACAGCTGGTCCTTGACAATTGCACTGACAGCAGAAAAAGCCCCATTCTTCATTCTCAAACTGGGCTGCATCTGGAAAGCCACAAATCAAAATAAAAACTGAAATTTAAGCTGCTAATTCAACTGGCATTGATTCTTACTTTGTCAACCACCACAGTACCAGATACTCAAAAAATTCCCACCAAATAAGAAAATCCTTAGTCCTCATCCTTGCTCTGATACAAAAAATTTTCACTGTGCTGATCAGGTCAATGGACTTGACTAATGTCAATTTTTCTGCATTCTTTTGATCTGCTATAGGATGGAGATAACCACAGCTGAACAACTGACAATAAGCACTGCACAGACACAACCTTGCTAACCTGTACTGAAGCTGATGCTGATTCCTCCAGCTGATTTCCGATTCACTCTAGAAATTGCCATCATTTTTATGAAGGTGCTAATAAGAAGCAAGTCCCATCAAAACACTCAATAACTCTCAATAGCCTTTCAAGTGTAAAGAGAAAAGCCTAAATGCAAGCAGAGACAAAGGCCAGGCACACTCTCTGCTCAAGGACAGCATGTGAAATGTAGTATTCACTGTAACCTCAACTAAATATTTCTTAATTGTAAGGCTTTTGGTTTTGAATTTTCAAACAACTACATCTATTTGGGGTTTTTTTTCCACTTGTGCCCCCATGAGTTGTACAGAAATACCAACTAACTACTACATGGTTTTAAACAAAAGTAAAACTAACCCTGCTTCACATATGAATCTCTCATTTAAAAAATCACACTATTCTTTACCTTCTTTATAATACTCCATTTTTCCAACATTCTCTATCTTCCCCACAACAAACAAATGAAAAGAAATTTAATTTACATGATGAACGATTATGAGATCTTAGTTTTTGCCTTCTCTGCTCTTCTGTGTATCTAACTGATGACTGTGAACAAACCTGCCAATAAAAAATATTGACAGATCTTTGATTTACTGCTTTCAGTTAGTCTACAGAAAACAAGAAAAATTAAAATCACTGGAGGAGAAAACAGCCTAAGTACATTACAGCATCACTCTTTCATTCTGAACACCAGACACTATTCAGCAGGTAAAGTCCAGATACAGGAAGAACTAGGCATTTCAGTCTATTGTAATCTGCAAATCCTGCTCTGATGCTAGCCAGAGCCTGAATTCACTCCAGTTTAATGCAGCTATTCCTGACATGCCTTAAGTTTTGCTACCATGCCTTCTGCAAAACAGCACAGGCAGCTAGATCCCATTGAGGTGAGCCAGGATCCAGAGATGTGGGAGGCAGGTCCAACCTGGAATGTCTGACCTTATCACTCTAATTACACTGGTTGGATTGGCTTGCTACAAAATACAATTGTTAATGTCTGAATTCATAGCAAGCAGCTGTACTGCTAAATGCCTACTTACTACATGATAGAGTAGGGGTTAAAAAATGTCTTTTTGGGAGTACAAAGCCTGAGTTCCAACACAGAAAATGTCTGCTAAAAGCACCATCTACTCTGTCAGTCTGTTTGGTCTACATTGTCTTCCTTCTTATTGTGCAAATATAATCAAAAAGAAAGTAATTTTATCATTAACGTAAACTGAAAGAACAGAAGTGAAAAGAAAGTATTTCTGAGGAAAGAAAAAGGAATTAACAGCAACTAGCAAATATTTGCATGACTAAAGCCTTATTTAATCATCTAAAGTCAAACCCCCTACTTTTCAGTGAGAGCAGCTCCATCCATTTGTTAATTCTGTTCACATACTCTGCTATAACTTTAGATTTTATAACATGCTAAAACCTTGCTATGCACACTTAAGGGTTTAAGTACAAATCCATTTTTATTTATTAGTAAGCTACAGAGCCCCAAGACTAAATACCTCTGTCAAGCAACAGCAGAGCACAAAAATTTCCTTATTCTGTGCTAATTGCGTAAAGCAAGGAGCAATGGGTTTTATAATTGAGAAAAATCTATCTCAAAAATAACTATTCATCCTGAACATGCTATTTTAATAATTGTACACTGGAGCATGTTTTAACTTTTAGTGGCAGGATTATTTTAGAATTATATTTAGTAAGTTGTTTTAGAAAGCAAAACTCAAGGTACTAGCTATCTTGTTTAGGGCAACTTAGAATAAAAAGCAAATCAATAGTGTAACTTATTATTAATAGCATGTATTATAGGATGAATAAAAAACTGTTAGAATAATTCCATTGTTTTGCTTAGATCAATTAACTTGATTACTATACTCATAGTAACAAGTATATACTTATACAGCTGTAACGTGATCTATTATTTACCTGATTGAAGTATGTATCCTGAATTCAGCATATATGTGTGATCTTAGAACACTAATGACAAAATCTTTTGATTATAGTCATATCTGTGATAGACAAACTGCAGAAGGATGCTACAAAGGAGAGAAAGAACTCTAAGTAGAAAAGCAACCATGCACCCAGCTGCATTCCTTTTGGCACAGTTTTATGCAAATGGATTTTGAGACAGATCAAGAATAGGATCCAATAAAAGCTCATCATAAAAACTTTGTAAGTGGTGCAACATTTGATTTCAGCCAAGTCAGTTTCTGATACAACTGACCTGAAGCAAATGGTAAGAAGGTGGTAGGAAAAGTTCAATCCATGTAGAGGCTAAACCCTCTTTAAGCAGTGGCATGGTCTTAAGAGAGGCTAAAGCTGAACAATTACACACATTTGTGTAAACATTTTCCAAGCCCCAAAACCAGTCTGAGCTGCTAAATCCTGCCTGCCAACCACAATGCTCCAATCAATATTCCTGACTGGACTGCTACAACAATTTATGGAGCTCTGTTGCAAACAAGATCACTAAGAGTAGTGGTCCATTTAAAGAAAAAGAAGACAAAACGAAACCCAAGAACCTTTATTTGTATATAGTCAGATTACTGAATTTTTTTTTCCTAGTCCTTTTCTGAGTCACATTAGCAAGTAGCAGTGAACAGCCAAGATTAAAAGCTCAAACTTACTGTGCTGTTGGCCTGAAAGGATTTGTATTGCACCTTTAGAGTAAGCAAAGACTATGTGTGCGCTACTTAAATTGCCACTTACAAATACACTTGTAAATTTCTGCACTCCTTGGGTAGATATGGTGGTTTAACATCAGGGAAAGGGTAGTATGGCAGGCCAGCAGGAGGCCTGCTGTCACTGGAGACAAAACCTGTCCAAAAAGCCCTAGCAGAAGGTTAACTCAGATAATGTACAGTTTTGATCAGGTCCAAAGATGTCAGAGAGGGTCAACCCAGAGCCCATCTGGACTACAGCTGTGGGTATTCCGTGCAGTGTACATGGGTGTTTGCCAGAGCAGTGAGCTGACTGGTCACCACCTTTCCATAAATCAGGAAGAAGTCTTCATCTTAAAAAATAAAAAAAATCCTCAGAAAAAGCAAGTTGATCAAATTTAGACAGATTCTTTTGCTTTCCTCATGGCATCAGCTGTTTCAGTTTATTTATTTCTTCAGTGGTAGGCTTCCTACTGCCCATACTCTTTTTTTACAGATATTTATTTACCTTTCAGACTGCTACTCAAGTCAATGAGTTATACAACAATGGACTCGTTTAATTTACCTAGTCATCCACACACTCTTGAAAAGCAGGTATTTCTATTTCATCTGTGAAAAATCAGGGTTTAATTGCTGTCTTAGATAGCAAGAGTTCTACTATCATTATAGTGCAAGGATTCCATATCACCAGGGCTTCATACTTCCTCAATGTTTCTCACAGGCAGCTCCTCTAAGCACTGACTGTTCCTAGTCCTTGCAGTAGTCATCTGACTCCAGATCCCACCAATCCCCTCTTTCATACCACTTGTTCTTATTGGCTACAGCTGTGGCCTGTTAAGATCAGGCCTGCTCCTAATCTTTAGTAATGGGTCCAGCTGCAACTCACTGGGGGCTAAGATTACATTCTATACCACCTTCATTTACCCATACCGTATCCCCCTACATTTAATGACTACAGCAAATGTCCTAATGTAAGCTGGATAAACAGCAATATATCATCATCATCTGTCCCATTTTATTTTGATAGCCATGGTGAGGCTCAAGAACACCAAGACAGGCTTTGCAGAACTCATAAGTAAATGAAGGCAAAGGCTTCTATCATTTTGCATGTCTAATGCTCAGAATCTGAATGTTCATTTAAACAGACTGCCAAATATTAACAAATATAAAATTCCTTCCAGAATCCCTTCAGAAAGCTGGCCTCTTCTGTCCTGACTCCTTCTGAGTATCTGCTAACGTGCTTATGTCCAAAATCACAGTATTAATAGCATCTTCTAGCTTGGCTTTCAGAAATATGGCCTGCACTACTTTCAGTTATTCCCTGTAAAATGTTGTGTTCCTAAGTGTTAAAAGAAGAATAAACTCTCTTCTAAGGAAAGCATACATTTTGTGTAACTGGAGTCTTATAAATCATGTCCAATTTATATTTGGAAGTAAGCAGATGAGGGCTCTCTTAGTTCATTTCAGCTTTTATGGAAAATTTAAAACATGGCCAAACTCACAGCTTGAATATTGTATTCACAGCACTTGAGAAAAAATATTTTCATATTTTGTTCATTCTAGGCTAAAAATTAGCAAGGGATCTTATATATCTCCTAAAAATTGGTGAGAAAATGAAGCCTGACACAAAGTATTGAGACATTTCCCTTCTCCTTCCTTCTAAATCAATTTTTTCATATACACACAGCAATGTTGTTTTCTCTCTCTCCAACACTGCCTGTCTACATTTCTAGCTATTTTTGCTCTACACAAGCCTCACACTCACAGAATTTAGGGGCTAGCAGAAGACAATATGCAATGATAAACAATCCTCAGAAAGAACAACAGTCACAGAACATGGAAATGTTAACCTCAATTGCATGACATGAAGCAAAATCTGGGATAATGTCTAATAAAAAAAAAGAATCCTTTAGTAATTTATTTGGTTTGAAATACAAAACCCACTGAGTGCCCAATAAATGTAACTAAAGCAGCAAGGTCTTCAATTTAAGTTAGCTGTATATTTTACAAACATGATTCAGATGGCCCAGCTTTGAATATGTGGAGGTGGCAGAGCCACTCCCAAAGAGTTAAAGGGTATCACCTATGATCCATCATGTTTGAACAATGATATGCAGAAGCATGACAAACTCACCACCACTCTAAATTTAACACAAGACAGAGCTTTTAAACACTCTAAATACTTAAAACTCTTTTAAACACTCTCAATACTTAAAACTGAGCTTACCATAAAATAATTCCCAATCCCAAGCTAGAAGTCCTGATTAGTATTATGAGAATTACACTTACTCATACAACAGAAATTCTGTTTGGTGAAGGGCTAGTAAAATTTACCTGAAACACGTTATCATGCCAACTAAGTCATGCACATCAATAATAAAAATAGTTGCGTGTACACTCTCTTTCACAAGCTACAAATCTTCAAATGAACATAGTGACATCTATGTCATTCAGAATTATGGGGCTAGAAGTACTCTGCCCTTTTCAGACCAGGCTACATGTCTGAACAAAACCACAAGATGCACCTTTCCTTCTACATTCAGTCCCTGCTCATACAGCCTCCACACACAAACCCAACTACATGGTGGCCACAAGACCAGCATGTTATATGTGCACAAGTCAGGATACACATCCAGACTGTGCACTGAGTGAAAAATATTTCATTTGTCACTGTAAGGGATGCACCTCCATCAGATGGAAACCCAGGAGCAGATTGTCCTGCTGAGCTGCACACACCACACAGAAATACAAAGTTACAAAAGCTTCCAGGCCAGAACAGTCCTGAGCCAACTAACAGGGCCAAAGAGAGAGCATCATGAATCTGCAGCACAAGTAGTCAACCCCCTCCCCTCCATCACTATAACAGATGCATTACATACCCCAATTTCTACATTAATCCTTTGTTCATGAGTTCAGAATGAACATGCTGAATAGCATGATCCAGTACCTGACAAACCTTAACACCTTTAGAAAATACACCCCACCTACTACAGGAACTACAGAACATCATATGAGGGAATAGTTCAAACAAATACACAAGCACAGAAAGTAACTAAGTTTCATAGTGTAACATTTAAGGAAAGCACACTGTGTACTAGCAGCAATTTTTAATTTGCAAAAACAGCAGATGTATTAAGTTCTGGGAAGGAAATGAGAGAGGTTGATGGTATAAATTGGCCACATCACATTGTGATACAGACACAAGCATTGCTTTCATTTGACTCCAATGAAACAAACAGGACACTGAAGCCTCCAAACAGGACACTGAAGCCCTATACAGTTCCTATATTTCTTGCACAGAAGTAAGCTGTTTTGAAGTGGGAGATTAGGAAAATCAGATGGTTAGGCCCATTTGCTCAGCTCCAGAATTCTCCAAAGTCCTTTGTTTTCTCTTAGGAAAGGAAATACTCTGTTCTGGGAACTGGTTCTGAATATTTTGGATTTAGCCCCTTCAGTTATCAAAAGGGTTAACTGGGATGAATTTCAGCTTCAACAATCAGAAGAATGAGATCGTGCTGGCAAATAGAGAAATTCTTCAGTATTTGCTCTTCAGAAACAAAAATTAGAAACATAGCAACTCCAAAAAGAAGTGTATGTCCAACTTGGTTTATACAGAATTTATACATCCATAATCTTTGGGAGGATTGAGGCCTCCCTGAATATTCAGACACTATGTCTCTAATACTAAATCACTTTATCACATGTGCTGCTTTTAGACAACCCATTCCCTATTTCCTCATTACTTTGAGAAATTTTCTCAAACTAATGGATGAGACTATTTGAACCATGGTATTTAAACTATAAACAGACCAGATATTCTGATTAAAACAGAAGGATCCCTGCAGTTTTGTCACATCTCTGTGCTAAATTTGTAGCCCTTTAATTTCCATTGCTGTGTAATGTTCCCCCATTTTCTGGAGAAGCTAAAAAGACACATTAGAATAGCAAACTACCGAATAATGAGATTCTGCTCTCAATTGCTTCCATCTTTCTTGCATATTATTGGTACCTGTCCACGATGCTAGTTATTCTCAGCTGCCTTTATTGGAACTTTTCACCATATGGCCAAAAAAATGGCTTGTTTTTCCTGACCACTGCCATGTCATTTCATCCCTAGCCCTGGTCCTGTCCTTTGCCATAGCTCCTCAGAGAGTGGCAGCTCTCCCTCACCAGCAGCTATACAGCAGACACATAGCAACAGTCTCTTAATTTAACTTTTTAAACAGTTTCTTGCTGAGACCTGGCTCCTGCTAAACAACAGAAATGGGAATCACAGCAACTAAAGTTTCACAACAGAACTATTGTATTTCATCCACACAAGGGACCTTGGAGAGAACACAGAAGAGAGATGGGAATATCTGGGCTCTGTGTGCTCTTTCCACTTTGCACCACTGGTTTCCACTTGGCTCATAAATATACCAGCATATTCTATTCTCAAGATCTCATTCTAGTACACAGAATCAGACCTTATTTCCTAGTTTGTCTCACTACATTACAATCTCATTTTCCCCCCCTTCCTTCCCAAGTGAAGCTGCAGCTTTTGAAGGAACATTATAAAAATATAAAAGTTCCAGACTGGAGCAGAGCAACTGAACCTTTAGTGCAGGACCTGGTTACTGGACAATGGTCAGTGCCAGAGTCTGAAGATCTGAAGAGCAAGATGCAAGAACTGCACAGTCAGCTAAACTACTCTCTTCCCCTCTACCATGAAGTGCTCAATGTAAATATAATAGTTAAACAGGCTAATAACCAAAGGTCAGGCTTTTATTATTTCTTTAAACTCTTCTAAATTAACTGTCTTCACTTGTGTTAAATCCACAAATAAACAACTTTTCTGAAAAAAAAAACCCTTGCCAAGAAAATTCATAGCTAGAAATCTTCTTCCCAGGAAGAATGTTCTCATAATTTTTTAATTTATGCCTTTTCAATATAATGAAGTATTTTCTATTTTTAGACAATGAGTGAAAATTTCCTAATATCTACACTGAAATATTCAATTATTTCATAATTCCTTTACTCAGTGTCCCTTTACTCACTTTCTGGCCAAGATAAACAATACCAGTCTCTCTCTTCTCTTTCCCATTTCTGAAATAGGAAACACTTTACATCAGTCACAGCTTGTGTTGGGAAGCTGGGCTAATGTATCTGCAGAGTCCCATCAAAAAGCACTAAAAATTCCATCTCCTTAACAAGTGTGGAGCCAGCATTGTCCTAGAAAAATGATGGAACAGTACCAGTAAAGATCCTTTTCCACAGATAATGATCTACTACGGATTGCTGTAAGGTCCCTTTTGCCTGTGGGAATGTTGGTAATGACTAATAAATAATTGCTGGGAATGATCACTTAGGGATGAAAGTTGAAAAGTCACAAAGTGATCTCTTAAAGGAGTGACCTCAACCCATCACAGAATATTCTGAGTTGGGAGGAACCCACAAGAATCAAGTCCAACTCTTAAATGAATGGGATTATACCCATGGCCTTGGTGTCATCAGCACCATGCTCTGACTAACTGAGCTACTCTCAGTTGACCCTGAATAATTCACCAATCCTCCATCAAGAAGGAGGATGGTATTGGTTGGTCAGCCTTTATCACTATTGGATCTGGCACCAACAGACACCACTATGGCACACCTCCACAACAACTTTTGATATTTAGATTCACGTCACCACAAAGTATAGAGCTTGCTTAATTGGCAGCTGTTTTCAAAATGCTATACAGCATTTACTGTAGCACTTGAAGCCTCCAGTGTGCTAAGTGAAAGGTAGGATGCATTAATGGTGCATGGAGCAGGATGAAAATCAACTCATAGAAAGGCTAAAGAATAAAACTGACATTATGGAATTACAGAACAACTCATGCAGTCTAAAGTGAGCACAGCACCTCTGCAGCTCAAATTAACTCCAGCAGAAAAGCAATGGCAGGGAAAGGGTCATTCAGTTGGAGGACATCCACTGTCTTAAATGAAAATGTTGGAAAAAAACAACCTTGACATTTTGAAAAAGTCAGTTCCACAGAGGGGGGAAAAAACCCAATCAAAACAAATCATCATGAATATACACATGTGCTATTATCAAAGAACTACTTTCCAAAGTGGTGAAACCTAAAAGCGAAAAAAGTAGTCTTCACAGGAAAACTAAATGCAAGAGAATAATATTTTAAATGTGATTTTTTTCTACAAGATGTTACAAAATACAATTCAGAAGTTTATGAAAGAATTAATTATGACAAGAGTGATGGAGCTTCGTGGGAAAGCAACTGCTCCATCACAAAGTAAGCATACTTCATCTGGCCCACCAGATGCACACTTGCCCTACACATGCACACTTGGAGAATTAAAGAAGCATAAGTACTTTAATAGTCAGGTACTGTAAATGCAGATGCAGTTTTTTGAGACAGGAAACAGAAACATGATCTCCACATAGCCACCATGCTCACAATTCACAACTCTGTCATTTGAGCTGTTTTCACACTAGTAACCCAATGCCTCAGCCTGGACACACATCTGGTAATGTCATGCATGTAGCATGCACAGGGAGAACAGGTGGACTCATATAAAAATGAGCATGTTTTGAAGCAAATGCAGAACGGATTGGAAGTACATCTAGAAATAATTGAATACAGTGACCATAACAGGAGCAACCAAAGCTCATGAACAGTGAGATGTCTTAAATAATTCCTGGTAGAGCTACTTTACTATTAACACACAAGTAGCCTACATTGAAGAAAGAAACTGCTTCTTCCTGACAGCAACAGAGCTAAACAGAACTACAAAGCAGGGGATTCTCACCAACTACTTGATTATAATAGTTATCTTCTAGGTTGTGCAATTTGCTCAAAAATAAGCAAGTAAAAGTAAGCAAGGGAAAGAGATTTATAGAAAAAATAACAGAAATTATACTTTGTATTCTCATTATGGGGCAAAACTTTCTTTGAAGTTACAATACATTCTCCGTCTGCCAGAGAGGCAATTTCCAAAGGCACCATAAGATGGAACAGTGAGATTTACATTTTCCTCTCACTAATGGCAATTGAAAATGGCTTTTCGGTCTCTGAAAACTGTCCAGAAGTAGTGTAGTATTCTTTACTCACAAAAGATTGTTATCATCAGGAGAAAATATCAGGCAAATAAAGCACTGCTGCAGACATGCACTGCTAATACTTCTCTATTATAAGAAATCCAAGCCGTTAGGGCAAGGAAGTGTCTTTTGCATGTTATTGTGCTAGGAACACACCATTACAGTGAATGGGAGTTGATTTTATATATATATACACACATATACATATATATATACATATATATATATATTTCAGTGATATCAAAGGAGATAGATTCATGAGTTATGCATAATTTAATCCTTAAAAGACCCTTCCCATCATCCTCTGATTCTATCACTTGTCCAAGGCCAACATCATGGTGTCATTTCCTGCAGCCTTCTCCGCTGCAGGATTTGGTCTACTTCTGCTGTAAATTCAAAAAGCTGGAACTACAAACTGATCCTCTACTAAATCCTGTGGCCATTCACCATGTTTTTGTTCTGTGAAGAAGTACTTACTTCATTTCCACTTGGTTCTATAGGCATCTTCCATAGGCACAACTTCAAAAGCTACAGAATGCTTCAAAACCAGGAGCTGCTTAGTCATACTTTGCAGGACAGACCAAGATTTGGGTTACTACAATTAGTGATAATGAATTCAAGCTATGGCAATATCAACTCATGGGCTGAGTACTATGAAACAGTGCTGTGAAACTGAATTACAGAAGCAGGAAAGAAGCAGAGGGCAAACTCAGCACAAAACTCCAGGAGAATGAGATGATGACAGAAATCCAAGTTTCCAGCTTTAAGAGAAAGAAGCAGGCACACATCATGAGTACCAGGTTGTACAGTCCTTTGTGCTAAAGCTGCCCTCAACAGTAACACCATACTGGCTACAGCATCTGACTTTTCACAGCCCACAATGCAGAAGTCCACTTTCTGATTCCTTGAAGATTCACTTCCAGCAAATTAGAGTAATTCTCCCATTCATAGCAAAGAATATGAATTCCAAGATAATTTCAGAGCCAAAAACCACTTTCTCTGAAGTCACTGTGGTTCCTCCATGTCAGCCCATCACCAATAAAAAAAAAAGTTCAAGAGAAAAAGTTTAGGAACCTAATCTAATTACATTAGAAAGATAACTTCAAAAACTAGAGTAAATTAAACAAATAAAAGGGCAAATTCTATTCAAATTTTGTTGTTGTATAAAGAAATAAAACAACTAAAGGGAAGAAGAATAAGCTTTTATGTAAAGACAGTGATACCAGCATTATGCATCGTTCTTGCTTGTACAGCTTTTCCAGGAAGAAGTGCAGCTTCACACAAACTTAAAATACCAAGAGCAAATTCCAGCTCATATTTGTTTGGTAAACATACAGCCACAGGCAAATATCTCCTAAAGTATATAACATAAAAGAAGGTAAAGGAAGGAGAGGATAAGACCAACTAAAGAACAGAAAAAAAACCCAAAACTGTAGAAACTATCTGAAGAGAAAACATAAAACACTTCATAAAACCATGAGACAAAATAGGAGAAAAATGTGATTACAGGTGCGGGCTTTTTTTCCCCAATTTTAAGGAAAGGTAGGAAAGTAGTTCTGAAATTCCACTGTGAAATTAATATGAAGTTATACTAGACAGATAAAATTGGCAAAACAAAATTACAGGTTCTATGACAAAGATTTTTTTTTAAATGGCAACATTGCTGTGAATTGTTCACTGTGAATTGCAGTACAAGGAATTCACTAGGAATAACACTATCACATTAGCATGCAAAGGCATTTGCAAAATGTATGTCAAAATCAATTTCCCAACACAGGCAGTGTTCTCTATTACTGCATGAATTCCTGAGGGACTGGTTTGGACTGACCATGGTGGCATTCAACACTTTTGAAACCAACCCCACTGTCAACACCTGTGGGTTCCAGACAAAAGAAAAGCCAGCATGCAGAAAAAGATCTTTCTCAGCATCATTTTCTACCCTGCAAGTATCTCCTTTCTGTACTGCCATCCAATCTACAATCTGATGAAAAATAACTATTTGCTCTAGCTTCCCTCCAGTCTAAATGACTCCTTTAGTTACAGAAATACATCTTCAGTGTTTGATTTAAAATTCTTAAACTAAGAATTTTCACAAATAAAATCTTACGCAATTTCTTCCTCATTATGAAATTAATAAAAATACATTTAATACCTAATTCAAACCAAACTGTGTCATGGCAAATTTTCCCTCCTTTAATAATCTTTCCTCTTGCAAAGAATTCCACTATTTTTTAACATGATAGCCACAGACCGGGAAATTTCAGAAATACTACCTTAAGCCTTATAACATTATCACTTTGGCAATCAAAGGCAAATGAATGCAGACTTTGTGCTTTTATTAAGGCTCGTTTTACACCTAGTATAGAGAATAATATCACGCTGTGGCAAGCAGTGCCTGTGATAAACTCTGAGCAAAGTCATGCTGGCATGTATTTATCTGCCACTTGCACATTGAGATAATGTACCCAAAGAAAATAAAAACAACTTGCTAATAAATATTGCCAATGTTTTGCAAAACAAATAACAGGATAAAAACAAATTATAGGAAGTCTTGAATGATTGATCAGGTTTTTTGGACTGCAGCTTCATGACAGGCCAGTGCTTCCAGCATGACTGCTCCTATCGATGGTAACACTACAAAGAGCCCTGCCCACAGCTCACGCTGCCAATGCCAAAATATTGAATGCCACAAGGAAAAAAAGATACATTTCTGGATTAAACAGACTGTACTGTTCATGCATTAAGTATAAAGTCTCCCACTGTGAAACTGAAATCAAAAGCAAAGACAGTATGTTAATAGTAAATGGGATAATTCCCTGACAGAAGTGAGAAATGTCTCTTGCTGCAAAATACAGTGAAACAAAGTCTCTTCAAGCAAGTAATATTACAGCAATGCTTAACAAAATATTTAAATCCTTAATTAATACCTGCTTATCTCTCTTTGTCAGAGAGATCTCACCATGAAATCAAACTCAGTAATGCAAAAAACAATAACTACATGACAGAAAATTACATAACTCAAAAGGTCAAATGTAGAAAGTCACAGCCTTTAGTAAACAAATACTGTGGTGAGCATGCATGTACTATCACTGTCTGTTTTACTTTATACTCAGCTCCTCTGCATTCTTTGAGGAATTATGCTAACTCCAAAGATCATCTGGCTTCATCTGTGGGCCTACTGGTCATTGACAGACACACTGACAATTTTTAAAATCTTCTCATCTTCACATCTGTTACCAACAGCAGCTGGGAAAGTAAGCTGTTTCTGCTGCTTTGCAGATAACAAGGATTTACAGTTTTGAACTTTGAATCAGTGGAAATCAGAAAAACCTGCTTTTTCAGTGCCAAGACAAAGTTCTGAGGTGAAACAGGATTTTTCACCACTTTAAAGTATGAATAGTATTATATCCTCTCCCATGCATGCAAAAGCAGCTCATTACGTGGACATAGTCTCTGTATGAAGCTGTAGCAGCTGTCTCATATTAACATGCTTAACAACACAAATACAGTTACAATATAAATGCAAAATTACAAATGTTGCATTAATTTTAAGCTAGTATATAGTTGATACTAGCCCCTTTTTTCAGTGAGTGTCAGAATCCCTAAATCCGAGCTACTGTTGAGGTCTTGGTCCTTATTTTCTTTGGCTGGGTTATAGCTAAACATATCTACTCTCCCTCTTTCTTGAGCTTTAATCACTCAGTAAAGTAACTATTATTATTTTGTCTATTGGGGTAACCTGTCCACAATCACATACTACTTTTATCAAATTTGAAAGGTCACACAGCAGTCATTTTGTGTGCAACCAGATAATGTCATGTGAACAACTGCATTTGGACGTGTTAATGTCAACAGGCTAATGAAACTTTATTAATTTTGTGGGAAACTCTCACATATTTCCTCAACATGCATTTGGTTCCCATAAAAGCCCCAAGCAGCCAGCCCTGGCAAAACGAAAACCCTTCTCTACTCTGACAGGACAAGTTCCTGTTGGAGTGTATCAGCACCAACCACAAAGGAACCCACTTTTAGTTCAGAGATTGCACTATCTGTACAGTTTTGGGCTGTTTTGTTTTCCACTTGGCTGCCAAAAGGACTAGTTTCTTTCACAGTGTGTTCTGTGACAAATGAAGCAGCAGTAACAAATCCAAGAAACCCAGTCCCATTCATGAAGAATAAGACTGTACAAAAGTAAGACTATTCATTTGTTACATGCTACAGAGTTCTTAAGAATCTGGGTTTTTAAGATCAGGGTAAATTTAACTTTTCCCCCTTGTTTTTCAGTTATGTCATATTCCCTGTTAAAAATCTTTTGAGAAGGATCTCCTTTAAAGCTCACAATATTTGGCTATCCATTTATTCAACTCCCTTATTTACTTATTGTCTGTAAACTCCCAGTTCCCAAGGAAGCCAAGTGAAACACTTGGCAAGAATTGCCTCCAAGTCTATTCAGGAGCTGCCAAGAAGTGGGATTCCTCCCAGCTGAGGATGTTACTGCCATAAACACCTCACAGGGGTCACTGGGCTTGTGGTGAGCTGGTTTTAGTGCTCTTTTCAGAAAATCAAAGTGTTCCTGCTCCGCCTCTCCCTAAAACCACTGGGGGAAAATGAAATATAATGGCTTATGTACTGCCAACGTCCCTCTTCACTATGATATACAAGAGCATGATTTCACAGGTATCCAAGATGTAGGATACACGCAGTGGACAGCTAATTGAATCCTAGCAATCCTAAGATTGCCCTAGTGGAAAAGGAGAGTTGTTATAAAACCCTAACGCCTTTCAAGTATCCCTCGCATCAAATGTAATCTCCCTACAGAACATTAGATTAACTGCTTTGGTATTCATCTGAATTTAACATCCTTCCCAAACTCTCAGAAAGCCAGAACACCTGCAGGGGAGGAGATGGGGGGGGATTTGGGGGGTGGGGGTCCATTCCTTCCACCGCTGGATTTCATCACAATGATCAAAAGTTCTTCCACCTTTAGGCCTCAAAAGTTTGACTGCAACAGAGCAAATAACTGAACAGACCACAGCCTCAAATCCTGGAAGGGCTCCTACCAGACTGAAAGACAACACAACAGCTGCTCAGCAGTCACAATCGCTCAGCACATTTATGTTCCTTTGACTAACTCCCCTCCCATTAAATAGCAGATCAAATATTAGGCTTGCAAGAACCATGGCTAAAAGCAACACTAGATTCTGAATGAGTAAGATGTGT
Organism: Agelaius tricolor; assembly: GCF_023055355.1. NCBI lineage: Eukaryota > Metazoa > Chordata > Aves > Passeriformes > Icteridae > Agelaius > Agelaius tricolor. The sequence goes on from NW_027269268.1 coordinate 21,618,924, forward strand.
CCTTGAACAAAATGAAAGTGTTCCAGATGATTACAGAACTTCCCTTCTCAACAAGGCAATGAACACTGAAGCAGCTGTTCAGTGGGAAGAATGTTCAGCTGTGTTTCAGTCAGGTCCTATAGTGCAGGAATGAAGGCTCTCAGAAGCACTGGCAGATTCTGGAGAGTCAGAAGGCCACTTGGTGATAACGCAGTTATATAAACAAGGAGAGGGAAATGAAAGAACAGAATCACTGGAGCGAAAACTACAGTAAAAGAATTGCTATCATTTGGGGCTGAAAGAAAATATGTTGTTGACATCCATTACAGGAAGGAGATCTGACAAAATGTTGAGGAGGTGGAAGAGCATTCTCACATTTTCAACCCTATTTATACAATTCTGTCTTTTATGTTCAAATATTCTTGTTGACAAACATAAAAACCCTTTCACTTAAAAAATACATGAACGTAGTTAAAGAGGAGACCTTAAAAGTTATTAAGGCAATACTTCACCACACCTTTTCAATATGGCCATTTCAACAGGCTAAGCAGTTATGTAACTACTAAATGAAAACCACCCAAGGAGGGTTTATGAAAATAGTATTTTCATAGTAACATCCAATGTGCTGAAGAAAAATAGAATTCTTTTCTTACACTAACAAACCCCAGTGCATTAACAAGTTTTATAAATTAGACTTAATGGGCTCCTTTTCCAGTCATTAATGTCACACAGTAATGCCTCCTTTTGCACTTTAATGACTTCTTTGCATATATCATCTGGCAGTGTCAAGCTTACCAGCCAAGAGTCTGAATAAGGAGGTAGCACCAGAGCTCTGTTCCATAAACTCTCAACTCCCAAGAAGCAGCAGCTACACTCCCTGCTTTTGTCCCAGAACCAAATGCATACAACTCCTTTACTGTAACTGCATCTGCCCTGCTTATAGTTCCAGCATGAAAAAACAAAAGTACTTTTTACTGTTTATTTCAAGTTCTGCCCAGTGGACTTTCCTTCGGCTGTTTGTTATGCAGCCATCAGAATAAAGTTATTTGTGAAAACAAGTCTACTCACACCTACTCATCCAGTCAAAGCTGAGGATAAACACCCATGGAAAGAGTTATCACCCCAACACAAGGAATAACATCCAGGCAATGGAAGGAATGAGAGTATTTTCAAGCAGTTGGGATTTTGCTGCCTAAAGACAATAACCACAAGCCTCATGGAGGCATGTGAGCCTTCTCAAGAGAAATTAAAAGCAGCTGTTAAATTTCTCACTCTCCTTTGAGCCCTGATTTCACTGTGAGGAGTCAGCATCCTGTTTTACAAAGGAAAGTGGGCAGCTGGTTTCTTTTTCACAATACGAGCTGACCCGTTGGTTCTGAAGCTCCTTAGATGAAGGCACTTGGACACACTACAGCTGCTCCGCTCCGGAAGAAAGCAAATTTCAATCTGTAATAAAATACTGCCCATGGTCATCCTGAAGGTATAAAATGTATGGCTTTAAATTTGTTTTAGGACTGTTGTTGATGAACTGTATAGTTCATCAAAGAAAGATAGATAGGCTATCTACACAGCTAGAGTGTAATTTTTCTGCCATAAAGACACCTGGAAATTTGACTACTGTCCACTAAATAATCTCAAAGTTTTGAATTCCTGCTGATACACTGCTATCAAAGAATTCAAGCCTTGATTCTTATCTTAAGCATCTCTGGACTCAGACAATGAAATCAAGCAGCTCTTCATTTATAGATGCATCTAAAGACAGACTGCAGAGAATCAGAAAATTTGTTCAAAGTTGTGATACTCTTCACAGTATCAGAAAAACACAGAGAAGAAATTCACAATACAATAATTATTATGTAGAAAACATCAGACAAAACCTCAGAGAAAGTTAAATCTTGTCTTCCTTTTTATATTTACAATCCAGGTGACCACATAATTACAGGTACTTAAATGTCTCAGTAAAGTCCTAGCTACTGGACATGTTCAAGGATTTAAGACAGGGGTTTTTTTTTCCATTATGTCCAAAAACAAAGGAGAAAAATTTACCTTTTGATAGAAAAAAAATAGTAACATTGACAGAACCAGAGAAGCTTGGCAGTTAATAATCTCGTCTTTGAAGCTTGGAAAAGTTTGCTAATGCGTGTCAGCAATTCTCTACAGGAATGAAGCAGACTGACTACTATCTTGGGTAGGACTATTTGAGATTTATCAACCACAACACAGAAAGACAAGAAAGAAACCAAAACTGCATCTTCTGTTGACTTAATTAGAAAAAGAGAAACCCTGCCAAACACAAAAAAAAAGCATGAGAGTGTTCTGCATTTGCCACATAGATATTACTTAAGTGTTCCTGATTGCTAAAACATGGAAATGCAAATACTGCTGACAAACATAAAAGCCAGCTGTATTATTAAAAGCGTGTTTTTTATAGGAGAAATTTTTTAGCACACAAAACAAGTCACCATCCTGGTTCATGCTATGAAAGTTTCTAATGCTCTATTGCACTGATGAATATTATAATAGAAAAGCTTAACACGAGCAATTGGAAACCCCATGTAATAAATAAAGTTTCTTTGTATACTTGGAAAAGTTTTTCTATCACATTCAGTCTTCACTGTCTTTATGTCTCACTTTTCTATGCTACAGCTCACAACATGAAGAGTGACAGGATAAAGCACAGGGCAGCAAACTCATGTGTTTTATACAAGTGAATTTGGGGGGAAAGTACCTGTCCAGAAAGACCACACAAGACACATGTAAGAAGTTGAAACAGCTTCAGTTACGAATCAAATAAGAAAAACAAACTAGTCACATGATCTAGGGTAGATATACTAGACACCTTGATTAAAAAAACCCCTAAAAATACAAAAGAAACAAGACTAAGTTCTGCAGTTAAAGCAGAGGACTGGGAGAAAAGTACCCTCCCTCCTATTCTGATTTAACCACTATCATTCAAGCTGCTCATTAATATAGTCTTACCTGAAAGCACAACTGCAGAAGAGCCTCAGTAACCTGAGGCTTTAAAGGACAAAAGCTTTACACAAGGCTAAACATGGTTTAGAGCTGGTCCAGAGAGGGAAAGGTAGCTAATTACTTATAACTCCCCTCATTACAAACATCGGCATCACCAAGAAAATTTAGTGCACTATTTTGCACAACTCTGATAGAAAATTATGATATCTAAAATTCACTAAGGACTTTTTTTAAAAGAACCTACTGGACTTTTAAAAGGCAATATAAGTACTACCTCCATTAAGATGTTAAAAACCCCTAACTTTTGCTGTGGAGGCTTACCACAACCTGGTATATATATGTAGGCCTTTCCAATCAAATAATAAAGCTTGTTGGTGGCAGAATAGTTGATTACTTTCATCTGGTAGCAGGATAACTATAACACATTGTCCTAATGATCTTCAGCCAGGGAATTTTAAATTGGGCATGCCCTTACCACAGCTCAGTTTCTTAACAATACCCTTCAGATACTAGGAAAATTAATAAAGACAACAAGATAACAAAGACATCTACTGTAGCTTCTTAAACCCATCCATTTCTAATTGCAGGGAACAACAGCATAAACTCTAGTTAAGCTGAGTTCACAAAAAGGCTGTATTTGTCAAAGAAAAACACAATCTGTGAGACTTTCAAACACCTAACATTAATAAAGATTTTTCCCAACATACAACTACCAAAATGGAAAACTTTGTGATCAGTGGACATTCAGGATGCTGTCTACACTTACAGAGGTTTTAATTGCAACACACAGGTTTAGTGTGTTGCAATTACTGTGTCCAGTAATCCATTTTTCCTGTTCACAACACATAACCAGGGACAGACTAACACATAGGAAACAGGTCAGTGATAGAACAGTCCACTAAGTGGCAAGTGAAGGCAAGGGGTACATTAACTGCTGAACAGGTGAAATTTCTAGGGAATGGGAATGACTACATGAGTAATCTCTCCTGCAGAAATTAAATCCATTAGGCAATTAACTGCCTGAAGTGTTATATCCCCACTACAGGGATCACAGCTGAAACTGTCCCCCTTCAGATGGTTAACACCTGGACAAAGCCATTAGGCTTGGAATTAAATCATTGCCTTTCCCTGCAGCTGAGCCTGCAGAAGCATTCCTGAAGACTTGCACGTTTTTATATACATTTCTATAACTTCCCTGCAGGTCCCTCAAAAGTCAATCACTGATATTCAGTGTTTTCCACTTTACATTGAACTAATTAATTCAAGATAATGAAGTCAGGCTTTCAGTATTAAAGAGGCCTCTGGGGGAAATAAACCAACAGCAATGGTAGGGTGAGAGCACAAAGAGAACTGAAATTTCACAGTAAATTCTCCTTTATGAGAGAGAACCTTGCTTTACTGTCCAGGACTTTTCTTTCTCTTTCAATTTTCTTCTCTTAAGTCTTAGTTCCACAAAATTAATTTCATGTCTTGGATTTATTATAATCAGTTTCCTGGGAAACATCCTGGCATGCTACAGCATCTCACCAGATTAATATCACAGTGATTAAGAGCACCTTCAAGACTAGAAATGCTTTCCAAGCACAGGTCTACAGCTGTGACTGTGGAAAACATATGGAATTTTTTCTGGTTTTAATGAACAAGAAAAGCCTTCACCTACACATATCACACACCCCTTTTCAGAAAAAGGAAAATGGGAGCTTGATTTCTGCCTCTGTCCCTCTATTAACAACTGAGCCATCAGAGAAAAAAAAGGGGAAAAAAAGAGATAGAACATTTACTTTACTAACTTATTTTCTTCCTTAAGGATCAAAAATATGCTTTATTTCCAAAGGATGTCAACATTTTGTTCAGCCTGCAACACCTTGTTAAATTCAAATGTTCATATTTAATAGGAAATAGAACAAAAAACAGCAGTGAAACAAGTTTCAGAATCATTCTAAGTGAAAGCCTGTATTAATTTTTCAGCTCAGAAAAGGCAGGATAAAATCTAAAGCACTGAACCAGAGTAAGTGTGATAAAAGAGCCAATATAAGTCATATCTCTGGGGATTTGAACCAGAGAAGATAACAACAGCCTAATCTTGCTACTACTTATTTTGTGCTGCTGGTCTAAATGTCAAAACCATATTAACGATCAAAAAAATCCACTGAAAAGAACTTCAGACTAATGGTACTGGAGTGACTAGAAACTGACAAATTACTCCAAAACACAGATTGGAAGAGCAAATTAAAGACAGCTCCACCAAATCAATGTTAGTATTTTAAGGTTTTGAATAATATATCACATAAAGATCATCCATATTCATTGATGCTGCAGCTAGATGTGATCAATATACTTATAGCTTAGTAACCCTCTGAAGATATAAAATCCCTCTGCAATGGTCACAAATACACACAATGTTCCCAGAATCTAAATCTGTGTACTACATTATGGTTTCCAAGGCCAGCAATGACTGTACATATGAAGAGAATGTGAGATGAATGATTCTAGAGGAGTTCTATGCAAAAAAAATGTTCTTAAAGTTCACATTTTAAATGAGAGTAGCCAAATAACTAGAATTCAACTTATGGTTCTGTATTATATTGAATCCCATTTTTATTATAATTTAAAGGATAAGAATTAACAGTACCACTTTATTGCTGCAAAATAATATGGCAAGAATATTGAATGGTCTTAGTACTGTATACTTGGTAAAAAGCATTCAGATATCTAAAGAGAAATATTTATTCTAGATTTATTTGGTATTAAAGGGTGCTATCCACCATGACAATGACACAATGCCTCTTTTTTCCCAGCTGCTATGAAGGGCAACTTAATATTCCAGTCTCATCACTGTATTTGTTAGTCTGCCACCTTCCTATTATCTTAAAACTGTTTTAAAGTCCTTTCCTCAGGACTTTAATTACCTGTGTAATCTTTTCTCCCATTCCATACATGCAACAGCAAACCTATAAACAAAACTAGGCTGAATTATAACCACAATTACATTATGTATAAGAACTTCACAGATTCTAGAGGAATACAACTGAGATTTTTATTCTTTCAAGTCAGAGATCCTATCTCTTGCTTGTAGTGATGTATCTTATTTAATTCAATGAATATTAATTTTGAAGAGGGATTACAGATATTCTAAATATTCAAAGGTCCTGAATTTTCTAGAGGATTTTTAAAAGCAGGGTGAGGAATATGACAGATGACTGTCTCTTGAGGCTCTGTGAAGGCTTCATTAAAAATTCCATTCAAGAAAAGCAGTTTTAGTACTGCATGATAATAATATCCACACTCACTGTGACAGTTCATGAATCCTCCCTGTAAACAATTCATGAACTTTGTCTGACATTTGGAAATGTTTTAATAAATATTGTTTTTTTAATTGACTAACTCTCATACATACTATTTCCAATCATACCACTCGAACCAGACAGAATGACTGGCCATTAAGAATAACAACTGCTTCATTGAGAGAGATTGAATAAAGTCAGTAAAGAGTTTTCTCCTGCTTGTCCACAAGGAGGAAGTGGAGAGAGCAGAGAACACCCAAGCAAGAAATATTCACTGAGCAGATAAAACATAAGCTTAAAAAGCTTTGAAAGAAAAGCCTACATAGGGGGCAATCTCAGACATTTTCAGAGAGCAGAAAGAAGGTGGTCTTATTTAGTTGGAGAAACATAAATTCACGTGAGAACAAAATGTCAGAAAAGCTTTGTTATGAAGAAAAGCCAGAAAGTGCAGAAGCCAAGAGGAGCTGGGCTGAATCCCAACAGTGACTTGCAAGATTTATGATATCTTCAGAAGGTGCTTAGAGACCCCACAGAGGTTCAGATTCCAGGGGCTTAAAGAATGAATGGCCTAATGAAATAAATCCCTAACACATAAGCCAGTGAAATGTCCCACCAGAGGAGGAACTCTACCGGCAACCCCAGTTAACCTGTATGTTATTAAAAAGAAAAAAAAACCAGAATGAATTCATGTGCAAGTCCATGAGCCAAGAGAAACATAGATGCTTAGTCCTCAGAGCAAGAAGATGAGATTTTAACAGCTGCAAAGTGTTGAGCTAATGCTTCAGAGGATATTCTGCTGTTTGGTGGATTCTTTCCCTCAGCATCACATTGAGTAAAGCTGAGTATCTGCTCTAGGTCTCCTTGGCCCCAGGACTAGACTTGAAGATATACAGAGAGAATTACCATCCTCTTGGAGAAAGAATATCACCAGGAATCATTTCTTTATAAGAAGCTTTGACTTCTCAGAGACTCATAAGCCAGTGAAAATAGCAAAGCCATTGGACTTGAATGTTTCAGACCATGTAATTACCACTTAAGTTTAAATTAAATGGAGGAATGAACAAGAGTTAGCCTGTATCTCAAAGTTTATGTGATAAATACATAATGCTCAAATGAGCAGTTAATAGAGACCAAAAAATCCTGGAGGGTTTGAGAAATGTATGAGGTATGAGAAAAGCCTAGCACTTCAATTAATCACTGAAGTGATATTTTTTTATATTAAAAAATATAGGTATTTCTGGACAGAAGAAAATGAAGAGAAATGTGTGTACTAAGATGAAATGAGAGCATGCTGTTAAAATTGGCCATTTTAATTGGCCATTGGGGAAGGAGTACCTTCCCCACTTCTCCTATCAGCAGTGATTATGGCCAGCATAACTACAGTGAGGACACAACAGGTCCTCACAAATAAAATTCAAACAGCATTCCAAGTGGGAGGACACAATATAGAATTATTATAAAACAGACAAATCAAACTGCAAGCCTGCAGCCGTAATCATTCTAGATCTTAACAAAACAATCTCTCTAAAAAAAATCAAATGGAGGGACTACTAGAAAAGGAGAAAAACTGAATGTGGCAACTACAATCCTATCAGCCTGACTTAAATTTTCAAGGAATAAAGACAGAAAGGAAGACAAAACATTTGTCAAGTACTTCAGTATCTTTCCAATAACAGATTTTCTCTAGGCACAGAAGAAAGCTGATCTATATTTAATAAAGCAAAGAGTAGAAATCACATTTCTTTACATACTAAGTAGAGAACAGCACAACTTTTAGTCAAAGAGTTATATTTTATAAAACTAGGTAAAGAAGGAATCAAAACAAGTTGTCTCGAAAAAGGGAATTAACAAATATGTTGGTTGTATTGATAACCAGCTTGTTAAATCTATTAATTAACCAGAAAAAAACCCGAACATAAGCAACTCAATAACATTCACTAATTCCTGAAACTAGAAAGTATTATCAGTGCAGCTAATCAAGAGGATCTTTACAGAATAACAAGAAGACTGAAGTAATAAATATAGAATGACAAAATATGAAATTACATACCAACAAACTAATATCTCTTGCTGCGAACTGGGAATTTATTCATTGGAAACTGAAGAAAATAACCACAAACATGGATGACTATAAGTTAAAGAGATCCAGCCTAAAAAAAGGATAAATGCAAACTGATTTAGGTGAGAAGTTACCACTTAAGTACTAACATTCCTCTGCAAATAACTTAGAAAACACTGAATATAGGTGTTGGAGCAGAGAGGTCCTGATGCTGTTGAGTCAGGGAGGGAAAGAAAGACTCCAGTCTCCAGGTGGATCAGAAGGCAAAAGCGTTTCATGAAAGTAGTGGGTCTTTTATAATGTGACTCACTAAGGTGATACTGGATTGGTCTCAAAGTAGAAACATCTCACTCTGTTGGTGACTATGAATAGCACACTCTGGAGAACCATATCTATAAGCAATGGTTACAGAAAGAGAGATAATAATTGTTTTAATTATTTTCCTCTAAAATTCCCAGGCTCAGCCTGGGAGAAATTATCTCTCTCTGTTCTTTCTTCGACTGAACTGAGACTATCCACAAGGTCCAGTGGTCTGACTAGAGCCAGTGACCTGATGAAAACACCTGCCTGACCGTGCATTTCAGAAGGCACAGCAGTTCTGATATGTTTCCCAGAAATGTGGGGTAGGCAAGGGGAGGTTTAGTCACTGGGAGCCTCTGGGGACGGTGGGTACTGAGATTTGCACCTGATAATCCCTACCAATGTTTCTAATTTTCATCCATACTTTCTAGGAAAAATTACCATGATTAGTGCATGCTCATAGGCCTAAAACATGGTTTCCATTAGAAGCAATTAGCAAGAATTATGGCATAGCATAAAATCAAAATCTCAAAAAGTGCACGATAAATGGCCTCCAATAAGATGTAATAGACATAGAAAACATTTGTTCTTCCTGGCGATTTCCGAACATTTCAACAACGTTTAGAAAATGAGGGATAACTTGTGTCCCACAACCACAGGTTTCTGGAAATGTAACACATGGTCTAGTCTAACTCCCAAATACTGGCTAGAGTCTTCCTTTCAGACAAACATTTCTGAAAATTAAAAGCAGTTAGCCTTTCAAAAAGGCTGTTTCAACTGTCAGGTCTTTCCCCCATCCTCAGATACAGGCACAAGTGGATATTAAAATAAAATCTTAAAAGCCCAGTCAAAATTTTGATTAGTTTTGAGAAAATGTAAACATTACTTCTTTAATTGAATATTACAAACCTAAGAGACCTAGGGTTTGTTTTTTATCAATGGAAAGAGAACACAAAAGCAGTCTGGTATCATGGCAAAATTATTATAAAGCTGTACCCCTGCCAAAATTATTGCTAAAGACACCAACTTCAAAGACAGCTAAAAAAGGAAAAGAAACAAATTCCAGGATATGGAATTTGACTTTCATAGTAACAAAAGGGAGCAAACAAACAAACAAGAGCCAAATACATGGGAGGTTGCCATTCTTCTTTCTTTTGAAAACCAGAATGAAATGCTCTCTCTTAGATCCCTTAAAAGTTATGCAAATCTAAAACTAAAGGAGAAAGAATTTTCTAACTTGTGACTTCATTTTCAATTTAATCTTTTGGGGAAAATAATTATTCTACTATTACTAGACACAGTAACACATTGTTTTGAAATGTGTTACATTAAGAAGGGGTTCTGGGCTCTGGGAAAGCAGGTCACATTTAGTTTGTTTAGTATTAGTTTGTTTCATCCCCTTGCTCCTACAGGGCATGCACACAGCATTCTCTTCCCCTCAGAAACCCACAGACACACATTAAACTAACTGGGATTTTAAAAATGCAGAAAAGCTGAAAATCCCCCCAAAGGACAATCTGTGGCTGATTGCATTGCAGAATATGTTCCTGAGCTCCCTGTATGTTTGAACGACTGAAATTTTTTGAAAAGATGCTCCCAGTTCTCCCCACTGTCTCTCAACTTGTCCAGCCACCAGCTGGAGTGATGTTGTTGTATAGTCTTACTATAGACCTACACAAGCACAAAGCAGAGGCAGGAAACACCAGCTTTTGTCTATTTTAAAACCCATCATTACCAAACCTTGTGGTCTGATTCAATAGACAATGTTCAATTTGAGCAATTTTTGCCCCATCCTTCTTTTGCACCATGAGCTGGAGACTAGATCCTGATAGGGCTCCAAACACCAAGTGACCCTTGGTACTACTGGTGCTGAACAGCTACCCCAGAGCTTCTCTAGAATAACCACAAGTGTAAGCACAGTATGCTCCAAAACATCCCAAGTGATTTATTTTCTCAAAATGCTGTAAATCAGGTTCTCTTGCATGTCTTCATGAGCAGCAGTAGCAGTACAGTACACAAAACAGGTTTTGAGTGTTTAGTGTACTATACTGAGCAAGTGCTGAGTTAGTGCTTTAAGGTTACTGCTTCCCTTCCCCTGAATGTAACTGCAAATTCTAAAGTCTAAACCCTGATTGATACATGTATGTAGATGAATGTATTTTCTAGTGGTACACCAAAAACCCTATCTATACCACATGCACTTATGGTCCCATGTATGGCTTAAATATTAACAGAGGGATAATCCCTCTCTCCAAGAGATTATTCTCTTCCATTTGGGAGCATCTTAAGACAATCTTTTCAGAAGAGAATAACAGACATGCTTTATTGAGTCCATGTCCATGTAAACACACATTAATCCTACAGTAATGTCAATTAAGCATCTTAGTGATCAAAGTACCAAACTGAAATGTATCTATAAAATTACCTAATTAATAAAAATGCAATAGCCTATCCAATGATTAATGAAATAACTTTAAGTAAAAACAATTAGGTGTCTATGTATCTATGCAGAGTGTTTAATATCTGACCTTACCTGTGTAAAGAAGCAGAGATGAAGCTATCAATGTATCTGTGACAGCCTATGAGAAAACAGTTTCATGCAAATGATAGGTTTAATATTAATGCCACAATACAGAAGGACACATGGAAGAAAAGGCTTTGATAAATCATTACTGTGGTATGTCTGGACATGAGCTCAAAATTCAAAGCAGGAAAAACTGAAAGTGTAGAATAAAATTCTATTCACTGGGGGTTTATGCAACTGAAAACAAAAGGTCATGTAGAAGGTAATGCACCAGAAGCAGAATGCAGTCATCTCCACAGTTTCTTTGATTGGTAAGATACATCCAGTTCCTTGGACACTGCATTAAACCATATGTGTTTGTTTATAACTGTTAAAAAAAGAGCATACACAAGTTGTTTGTCTCACATATGTTTAGCCAGACATTAGCTAAAAACTGCCCTTCCTGTTGCCCCTTTCCCAGTACCAGATGTAGGCACAAGTCAGTGGAAGTGGAGCAGACATAGGCATGACAACCTAATTCCCTGCATGAAGGAAGTAGCTGGGGACAAGGAGGGGGAAGGGGAGACATAAACACTTTGCACAAGGTCAGTGCAGGAGATTGAGACATCTGTCAGGCCTGGAAGTTAGTACATTTGCTTTTATTACAGCCAATAATGTTAGTACTGCAACAGTTTATGCTGAAAGCAGTGCAGCCTGTGAGCATAACTACATAGGCACGACTACCCTGATTTTTATTTTAAATCATTTCCCCAGGAAATGGAACTAGTAAAGTCTGGCATAAATGTAATGCTTGTTTTAATTTAGTTCAGAGAAAAGGAAGAGAGAGAACCTAGAGCTGCGTCTCTAATGTACTTTCAGTTACAGAATGAAAACCCACTTCTAAACAAAGCACTTCAAAGCATTTCAAAGTCCATAGATTTGACCCATCCAGAGTAACCCAAGTTATCAATGGGAAGTTTGTGGAAGTGAGGAAATAGGCACAAAAAAGGACTGCAACATAAGCATTGTCTGTCCCTTAAAACAATGTTCTGCTAACTCTCCCTGTCAGATGCTACAATGAAGCTCTAGGTTGTACTGTCAAGTTCACCCACTTAAAGAAAGCCCAGTTAAAACTTTCTTTATCCTATTTCATTTAAATGGGATTAACTGAGGAATATGATTTTACTCCATACACAACACAACCAGTAACCCACCTACTTTGGTACATATTTCCTGCCTCCACCCTAAAAACACTTAAGGAGGAGGAGGAGGAGGAGGAGGAGGAGGAGGAGTCAGCAGAGATTTTATATCTAAGCATATCCAGCCAGCACACAGGTCCTTACAAAGATCCCTTCTGCATTAGAGTGCACTAGTAGTTCCTGCAAATCCTTACAGTTACTACATTTGGCCAAGCATGTGTTAGAAAAAATACAGCTATTTAATCACCTGCAGATTATTTATTTATAATATAAAATTATATACACAAGTTTATATAGGAGAGTAGCTCAGTACAAAGAGGTGGGAAGTAGCTGCACATCTTCTGCTGCAATGCTAAATATACCACCACTCTTCAGGCATGACAGAAATCCCTTGCAATTCAATATTCTGAGAAGAATTATTTCACCTAAGTGCCAATGAAATTAATGTTTTTGTACAGCTTCTTATATACTTGTCTCAAAGAGCTTAGAACTGATTGAATGGACTGTGATTTATGAGCATCATTTTAAAAATCCATTACTCCTTCTGAAAGAAGTGCCTTTTTACACAGATTAGTATGCTTTTCTCATAGACTGAGCAAGGCACTATCTTCTATTAATTCTATAACATGTGAACTTTCTTCTGCTACATTTCCTTTATAAACAAGGCTTAATTTTATATTTTCACCAGTGGCACGTTTCAGCATTTGGTGTTAAAGAGTAGCTGCTGGCCAGATGTTTTTTTTCTTTTTTTCAGCTAACAAGAAGGAGTACTGGAAATGAATGGGGAGGTGATACAGCAGATGTGAAATCATAAGGAGTTGGACCAACATCCTCTTTGTCTCTAGGTTGAGAGCAAAAGCTGCTTTCTCCTGGAGTAGGCAGCTGATTGACACATATACCACCACAACATATTAGGGCCAATGATACTTGGGAAATGCTGACGTGAGAGCTAGGTAATTTCATTAAAATTAAAATGAAAAAAATCCATTCAGGGTTACAAATGTGCAAAAACTACCTTGCCTGGGATGTCCTGAGACTGAAAATGGTCAAACACCAAGAATCCATGAGGGAAAATGTCACATTTGCCCTGCTCTTGCCCTGCTCTTGCAGGGTGTATGCTTTTAGCTTCTATAACAAGAAGGATATGGGGCTAGATAGGAAATTTATTGGTCTGATACAATACATATAATGACTGCTGCATATAACACCTGCCCCAAATGAGCTGTGTGATATTTTACCCCAAGAGTTTTGTTAGCTGATATCTCTGCTTCCATGCTGTTCACACCTGCAGCAGGATTTGAACAATCAGTTGGACAGAGAGCCCCATTCCTCACTACAGAAGTGTTCACAATACTTTGACACTCAATGTGGAGTTCAGATTGCTCAGACAAATTTAAAAGAAAAAAATGCAGACTCTGGAAATCATTGATTATTTTTCAGCATGCAACTAGAAGTTTGTTTTCAGGAATTAACTGAGCCATGAAGTAAAATTAAAAGGCTCATGCTGCTGCGTGTCAATCTGCTTGCATAGTGAAGTGGAATTTAAAGGATTCCTAATTCATCTGTTTCTCAATGCTTTCCAGGAAAGACTGAGCATTCTGCTGACCCAGAAATTCATGAAAATCTGTAAGGACAAAAAAATGCCATTAATATTTGATAAATTGACAAAACCAAAAATACCCATCCATTTACAGCTTATTAATAATTTGCTCTAGTGTACTATAAGACAACTGCTGATGCCAATTCTTTGTATAAAAGTGAATGCCAGCAAAACCCATCCATTTCTGAATTGGGATGACTTCCATCTAAAAAAGTAATTCAGGACCATTGCTCCAGAAGGTCAGTGGCTATAAATGAACTCTTGTTGGAAACTTAACAGAAATGTTATTCATTACGCTGCATAAAAACCTAAAAATTTAGCAGCCAAAGGTATTTAAGAACTCTATCTTTGCCACTGGTGCTCTGAGTAGGCTATTAGCTAATATTTTAGTACACAGCTCTCTGCAATGTAAAGTCTATGATTAAGACCTTTTAATATCATTACTCCTCTTCCTCTTAGTTAGGGACATATCTAATTTCTCCAACAAGAATATCTTAATCATTTATGCTTGGTTTCTATCACAGCCATAGACTGAAATATGCAGAAAATTTTGGACTTAGCCACACATAAGCTTTCAAAACTTCCCTCTTTCCAGATCCAGTTTGTTGACATCAATTAAAAGATTTTCCTGAGAACTGGGGAAAAAAGGTAATTTACTGCAATAACTTTTTAAATGTTTTTGTTCTTAAACTTTAACATAATTTTTAATTCTCAAATAAAAGCCAAATATTTCCATGACAATGTGTTTTTGATGTTTCAGTATTTCATATGTTCTCAAAATCTTGGATTAAGGTAGAAAACAGCTGTAGATTTATTACACAGATGGGGGGCAATTACCTTTGGAGAACTGTTTTTTTGCAGGTGTTAAGACACTGAAAATTTAACACTTGCCACATTTAAGAGTAATCACAAACTAAAAGAAGCAAAGTGAAAGGCTTCCAATTCCAATTTCCCAGGATAACAGTTTCTTAAATCTACAAAGCACCCATTTGATGTCAGATAAGGATTGCATCAAGGAACAGAGTCTCATTCTTACAAATGCTTTAATTATTAAATGGAACAGTTTTTCTATTTTTAAAATGCTAAAAGGCCACCATAAGAGAATTCTTAAGCAAAAGTATTTGGAGAGTTCCAATTCACCTGAAGTTACCTAATAATTAAATAATTAAAATTATGTATTTTGGGGGTTGATTTTTTTTCTTCCTTCCTGCAATCAACTCAGCATGGCCATCTACTACTGCTGCACAGATTCAAATAAACAGCTATTTATCTTTGAGCCCAGACCACCCACACCTTCTAAAGCTACATATTAAGAGATCACAAAAAGCTGTGCATAGCTACAAAAACCGATTTTATATCCACAAAGCTATGATAATATACTGAGAATCTACTGAACAGCTTCTGGAGTGCAAAGGGATACTTGTTGTGAATTTAGAAAGAAATAATTGCTACAAAATTACACATCTAACCGATAAATGATAACATGTTAACTGCTTTCAGATTCAGTATAAGAATAGAAATTGGATGAACAAGTAAATAGTTTTGAATTATAGTTACAGATTAGATGACAAATTTCTTTGCTGTTGCTGTAGTTTAGTCTGGGGTTTGGTCTCTCTGCTGTCAACTGTATTAGTTTTAAAACACAGTAGCATTTCAAGTCAACAAAAAAAATCTGTCTTTTTTGCAGCTGACTAAATTGAATACAGTGAAAATAGGACCTGGAGAACTCAAGAAGCAGAGGAATTCATGGCATGACATCTTTAGCTTCTTTCTGGCTTACCTCTAACAGGGATGAGTTGGATTTCATAACTCTTTAGAATTTGCATGAACCTTCTTTGCTGGCTTCATTTCTGCTTTTGGTAATTGCAGTGGGGCTTAAATGATCCAGAACTAAAACCAAGAGGGAAAGGACTGTCCTTTTAGCTCCTTGTTTCAACATTCAGGGAAAGAAAAGGAAGAAAAATGTGGTCTGCAGCCAATGCTTGTGCTACCTGCTTAGTGTCTCAATGACAGATTACAGTCTCTAAGTCTCCATCCCTCAAAGCAGGGATGTATCCTCCATTCCTTTTTGTCCTCTTAGTTTTCTTTTTAATTTTGCAGAGGGCAGAGAAAAATTAGAGAAGAGGCATGTTATAATGCCTTTTTAGAATTCTCTCTTTCTCCAAGTAGCTCTTGGAAATGTGTATTTCAGGAAAGTACAAATAACAGCTCACAAATATACTAAGCACTTAAAAAATCCTCAAACCACATGCATCCTTCTTACATATATTATACCTTTAAATAGTATTTTCTAAAGTCTCACTGATTTATTATTCCATAATTCCTGGCATACCTAGATTAGCTTTAAGACCTTTAAACAAAATCTTTCTTTGATGTCATTGTATTTACAAAATTCCCACAATCTCAGCATCAGAAAGTCTATTATTTTTAAATAAAAGGAATAGAGAAACCCTACCCAGTAAGTTGAAACAGCCTCCTCAGAAAAGTACAAGTTGTCATAACACTGGAATGCATGTGATTCTCTATCATTTGCCAGATAATATATGTTTTTTCTCTTCCTCTGCTCTTTCAGCGATGACTCTAAAGCAAATAAACATGAATTTTCTAATACACCATAAAAGAAAATAAATTTACTAAAAAGCTACTGACATGGCTGTTACTAATTCATGACAATGTTCTCTTCAATATGCAATTACAGGTACATAACTTGTTAGACTTTTCATAAGAATGCATGTGCACTGTAAGAGAATGACCACCCCACATTTATACACTACAAGCTACAGCACACTCTGGCAGTGGAAGCAAGTTTAACCTACAAGCCCCAAACACATACAGAATGTACTGTGCTATATAACTCAAAACAAACACCTTCATTAGGTTCAAAATTTGAGTTGAACTGACAGCTGTCACCATCACCAAATTGTTAAGCTTTGCAGAAGCCAGTAAGGGAAATACTCTTTTATGTAGGAGTCCATGGAGGATAAGAAAGAGAATGTGGTGTTTCCATCCCATCTAGGTAAAAAAAACACCAGGCAAATTGATGCCAACATGATGTGCTGGTTTCTCCTAATTCAGATAATGTTGTAGCCTGCTCAGGGACAGAAAGAGGGAGAAAGAATATTACCTTTCAATATTCTACTTCAGCTAGAAGACAGGAAATCTGGCAACCTGGCAAATCTGGCAACACAGTACTATAATTACGAGATATATTGTGCTAAAGAGAAAGAACCATGAGTATTGAGAAGCATTACAATCACCAAAAAAGCTTGAAAATAAATTTTTTTACCAGAATTAAACCTCTGTTACCAAGGCAGGTCTATGACAAAGCTTTATTTCTTAATTCAGGATAAGTGAATGGCTCAGAGGAGAGACACTTTGTCACACCCTTACCCTTAGGCCACAGAGGTGCAGTTAACAAAGAATTACACATCATCAGATGCTAAATCTACCTAAAATTGTCAAGCTCACACCACAGTGCAGAAATAGGGCATAATCACCACCATCACTCAACAGTCAATGGACATTTGTAATCACACTGGTCTTTGAGAAAGTATAGTAAGAAAGACAGAAGAGCACCCAATGAGTTCTCACTCGTTCCTCCATCTTATTCCATTTCTAGCTCATGCTGAAGATCTTCAGGAAAATAGATTCTTATTATGCTGAAAGATCATCATAATTGATTAAGGCCAGTGGCCACTCAAAATTAACATGCAATACCTCTACATGAAGAAACCAGGATGTTGATACATCTGAAAAAATCAAAGCATTACTAAAATGTCTGCAGACATCACAAGGCACCAAGAGTGCTTCTGCTGCTTCCCTTTTAGTTACTGCAAATTGCCTTGATCTACAATTTATTTCTGGTTGCGTTCACTTTTACCTTCCTGTACCTTTTTTTTCAGGCATGCCACCAGCAATGCTTACATTTTAACAAAGGTGTGTCTATAACAACTGGTAACAAACCAGAAGTTCAGTATCAAAAATAGGCCAAAGTTAAACAAATGCTGTTAATGACTTCAAAATTCTACTTAGGTCTTTCACTGCATACATCTGCTCTACTTTCTAAAGTCTGATAACCCACTACTTTCCCACTGATTTTCCCTTTTCTTCATTTAACATTCTCCCATTTGTCTGCTGATCTCCTCCTGCATTACCTACCCTGAAGATGCAATATTTTATATGCAATATGTTAATTAATGGCAACAAATTCCATTTATTTTTCAGGATTCAGATTCTCCCTTACTGGTCAATCTGCACTGGAAGGTTGAGTCTTTTGTTCACAAGGAAAAGCCCAGACGTATGCCCAGAACAAAGCAGTACTTCCAGAAGTGGTTGAAAAATATATCTTTTAAGTATATGGTTAATTCTTCTAATTGTTAAATTCCTACAGAGTAGGAGGAACCACTAATACAGACTTACATGCAAGTTGATCCATTTCACAGGACTAGCCCCTGTTATGGGCTATTTCTGTGGAGAGTAGGGGGGAAATGGAGATAACTGGAATGATCACCATAGGAGTTCAAGATCTCCCAGAAGGAAAGAAATCCCCCATTATCCACATGCAGTCAAGAACATATGGGAACAAGTTGTGCAGTTATTTAATGGCTGGGTAGAGGCACAGCAAAGCACTAAGGTCGAAGGCTCTAGACAGTGTACAAGGCACTGGTTTGTCACAAGCTGGTCCCTAAGCAAAGGTTACTGATGAACATGACTACTTCAGTAATGCCCTTTGCTTCCAGAGGGAAAAGACTAGAGGGTTTAGAAGACTTGCAGGTATCATGATTGTGACTCAAATATAAAACAAATGTTTATTTATCATCACCTCCCAGCTTGCAGAGCAGGGGCAGATGTAACATGAGTAGCCTCCTTCAATATCTTGGTTTGTTTCCTATTCTCCAGGAGCAGCAATAACAGTAACATGGTTACCTCCTTCTCACACTAGCTCTGATGCTCATGAGCCCACCTGGAGCCGACTCACACCACGGACCCTGAAAAACATGTTGGCCAAACCAAAACCTATTTTCTACATTCTCACCACTCACTCTAACTCCTGGAGCAACACAAACGGAGCTGCCCACTTCATGCTCACAATCTTTGAGCAGAAGGTTTCCTTTCCTGGGGGAAAAGATACAAGGATTATTGTAGAAGGTGGACATGTTTAAAGTTTAAGCCTGCTACACAATGTCAAATTAAACTTGGACATCACTACAATGATCCTGGATTAAGCTGCAAGTAGAACCAGCTTCCTCTCCTGGCAGGCCATAGGATACTCATCTGCTATTCTTCATGTGCATGTCTCTCATGCCTCCTTCTCATTCATGTTTGGCTTTATTACCCCTAGTTCAATCATCACCGGGACCTGACTATTTCTTTCTACTCTCTAAAAAGAATTATGGCAGCATGGTGACACTTCCAAAATTCAGTGCACTGTGAGTGATATCCACTCCCATGACATCATAGTGCATGACATGTGCGGCCCTAGAAATTCTGCGCTATTAATGCACCAAAACATTAAAAAAAAAAAAATAGTAAAACCACAAGTACAAGTTATTCGCTTTGAAACACTCAGGAACCCTTCGGGAGGCTTCTACCCGCTTCAATCGAAAGCAAGCAGCCGCTGTCCGCCAGCCCGGCCGCGGTGTCGGGCTGCGGCCGCGCTCCCCGCCGGCCCCGCTGCCTTTCAGCACCACGGACGCCCGCGCCAGGGCCGGGGCTGCCGCCCCGCCGCTCGCTCCGCCCCGGGACATCGCCAGCTCCTAAAATTATGTTGTTATTCTTCTTCTGGGCTTTCCTGGGGCCATCGATGCACGGTGTTCTGGGGTCTTTTTGGGGTTCGGGGTTTTTTTTTTTCCCCCTCCATGGTGTTGAAAGAAAAAGAAAGGGCAGTGATGGGATTTTCTTTCTGACTTGGGATACTAAATGAAAAGCTCCATGAGCTCAACCTGCCCAAGGTTTTATAGATTAAATTGTATTAGGGCTCTAAAAATGGTGTACTTTTTGAGCTCAGAGTACAATTTGGAAAAAAGAGAAAAAATTATATAGAGAAGGAAACGCCTTTTGTTCCAATCAGCTATTGTCAGACCCAAAATATCACCAATGACTCCCGACTTGAAAAGAAAAAAATTAATTTAGTAGGTCACCTGAAGATAAAGACAAATTGATTTTTCATCAGATGTACTGAGGAAACACATTGCAGTTCTCCCTAGGTCTCCTCTTTAAGTAATGCTTTTTCCCAAATTCATGTGAGTTCTGCACAAACTCAGAAGCATTCACAGGCCCAACTGCTGTGAATTTTCTTCTGATGGAAAAGGCTTTGTTCATTTCAAAGGTATACATTCTGCAATGCTTTTTCAAGCTAAAAGCAAAAGGGCTCTCTGTCAACTTCTGGCCCTCCAAAGCCTCCAGTCAACCTCACCTGCGAAGAATAAAAAGGGGTTTTGACAGACAAGTAGAATTTTTTTCTCTATGAGGACTAATCAGTTTCGGCAAAGGCAGGGTGAGTTGATTCACGTCGTTAGCACAAAGCTCGGGAACCATCACAAAGGCCCTGAAGTGCATTTTAATTGTGTGTTACACTGGCTGCCCTTCTCTCTGGCTCAGTTTGGGTCATGCTGCCCTCGGGACGGGTCCTACCGGCTCTCTGAACACCATCTCAAGTCCTCAGAAGTATCACAGCTGGTTTAACTCCCTCTGAGGTTTAACCAGAGCTGATACTTGACTCCTTCTGAAGACCTGAGCTGTGCTCATTACCCACGCTGCAAGTGTTACGGGGCAAGGAACGCGTTTCTCAGGGCGCTTGTGAGACTGGCGGTACGAGGGCCGCGCTGACTAACTGCGCTCCACCTGCCGCGGGCCCTGCTTCCCGGCAGAGCTGGAGCGCGGCGGCGGTGCCATGGAGCGCAGGCGTTCCAGGGCAGCGGCCCCGGAGGCCGGACCGTGCCGGACCGAGCGGGGCCGGCCCGTGCCGGACCGAGCGGGGCCGTGAGGGGCTCACCTGGAGGAGGCGGCGGCCGCGCGCGGCGTGCTCGGGCATGCGCGCGCGGTACACGGCGCGCTCGAAGCGCGGCTCGTTGTCGTTGGCGTCCTCCACGCGCACGCTGAGGCGGCACGCGGCGGCGCGCGGCGGGACGCCGCCGTCCCGCGCCACCACGCGCAGCTCCAGCGCCGCCTGCCGCTCCCGGTCCAGGCGCGCGCGGGTGCTGACGGCGCCGCTCCGCGCGTCGATGCGCAGCAGGGCCAGGGCGGCCGCGTCGCCCTCCAGCGCGTACCGCACCTCGGCGTTGGGCGAGCCCGGCTCGTCGGCGTCGGAGGCGCTGAGGCGGAGCACGGCGGTGCCGGGGGAGGCGGCCTCCGAGACGGCGGCGCGGTAGTGGGGCTGCGGGAACGCGGGCGTCTCGTCGTTGAGGTCGGCGACGCGCAGCAGCAGCGGCTCCTCGGCAGAGAGCGGCGGCGTGCCGCCGTCCGTGGCCACCAGCCGCAGCTCGTACAGGTCGCGGCTTTCGCGGTCCAGCGGCCCCGCCACGCAGAGGAAGAAGACGCCGGCCCCGGCCGTCCGCAAGGCGAAGGCGCCGTCGCCGCCCAGCAGGGCCAGCGCGATGCCGCCGCCGTCGCCCTCTGCGCCCTCCTCGTCGGCGTCCGAGACGGAGACTCGGGCCACGTAGTCGCCGGGCCGCGCTCCTTCGGAGACCCGCGGGCCGCCGGTCTCGGTGAGGTAGAGCAGACGGATGGAGGGCCGGTTATCGTTCACGTCCAGCACGGCCACGGAGACGAGGACGCTGGAGACCTCGGGCTGGGCGCCGCCGTCCCGCGCCTCCACGACCAGGCGGTGCAGGGCCCGCGCCTCGCGGTCTAGCGGGCGGCGGAGGAGCAGGACGCCGCTGCGCTCCTCCACCGCGAAGTAGCCGTCGGGGTCGCTCTGCCGGCGATTGATGGCGTACCGCACCTCGCCGTTGGCGCCCAGGTCGGGGTCGGTGGCCCGCAGGCGGCAGACGGCGGTGCCCGGCGGCGCGTCCTCCCGCAGCCGCGCCCGGTATTCGCCGCGGCTGAAGGCGGGCGCGTTGTCATTCTCGTCCAGCACCCGCACCGACACCCGCAGGCGGCCGCGTCGCCGCGGGCTGCCGCCGTCCCACGCCTCCACCACCAGCCGGTGGACGTCAGCCCGTTCGCGGTCCAGCCGCCGCAGCAGCACCAGCTCCAGCGGCTCCGGCCGCACATAGCGCAGCTGGAAGAGCGGCGGGTCCCCCGCCGCGCCGCCCTCCTCCAGCAGCGCGTAGCCCTGCGTGCCGAAGCCGCCCGCGTCGGGGTCGCGGGCAGCCGGCAGGCGGAAAGCGGTGCCGGGCGGGCTGAGCTCGGAGATGTTGAGCTGCAGACTGTCCTTCGGGAAGCGCGGCGGGTGGTCGTTCACGTCGGTGACAGCGATCTCCACCTGCACCACCTCGCCGCGCAGCGTGGCCGCCGCGAAGCTGTAGCGCGCCCGCCGCTCCCGGTCCAGCCGCCGCGCCGTGCGGATGATGCCCGTCTCCGGCTGGACGTGGAAGTCCGCCAGCACCGCCGACTCGCCGCTCCCCTCCGACAGCAGAAAGCCCCCGAGCGGGTCCGAGCCCGGTGGCAGTCCCGCGCGGATGTCGCCCACCAGCGTCTCGGCCGGCAGCCCCTCGTCCACTGCCAGGCTGAGGTTGTACACCGGCGCCGCGCCGCCGCCCGCCGCGCACAGCCACAGCGGCAGCAGCAGCGCCAGCGCCCGTCCCGTCGGGGGAGCGCCGTCCTGCCCGGCCCGGCACCTGCCGGCCCGCAGCCGCCGCGCCATGCTTGGCCGCTAAGCCGGCATCGCGGGCAGCCCGCGCCCTGCTGCTCGCCACCGCCACGCAGGTGCCTCCGCCTCGCCGCCGCGGGAGCGACTCCGAACGCCGCCGCCGGTGATGGGAAGGACGAGCGTGTGCGAGGAGGCGGGAGAGCGGCTCCCGCCGCCGCCGCCCCGTGCAGCCCCCGCCCCGCCGCGCCCCCGCAGCCCTGGGGGCCACCGCCCGCCCGCCCACCCACCCAGCGCCCGGGGGGGCGGCCGCGTCCCCCGCGCACGGACGTGCCGAGCTCGGTCAGGATAGTGTGGCGCTGCTCCGGTGCCGCCCAGGATCCGGAGAGGTCTTCGCCGAAATTGATTACTCGGGGAGTTAGCTGGTGGGACAAAGCGTGACTAGCGCACGGGCTGCGTCTAGATGCAGAGGCATGGCTCGTGAAGGACAGGAATTTAAATGAAACAGAAATCTGCGAGGATAAACGAGTTTGCACAATTCAGCAAGGATTTGTCTCGCCTTAATATTCAGGTCCTCATTTTCCATTAAAAGGCTTGCTTGTTATCCTAGCACCAGGTCAGTAAATAGCAACTCAGCATGGCAGGGAAGCATTTACCAGAGGTAAAGCTTTAACTAGAAACTTCAATCAGTTTCAGCAAGACCAGAACTTTTTTCCTTTACCACTATTCCTGACTCTCACATCTATCTCAGAATGGTCTAAGAATGAATAAATGTTTTTCAATTACACCAAGAATACACAGTGTCATATAAATGCTAAGTACCAGCCATCCATCTATCCACGAAAGCCAAGTACAATACTTTAGTGGTTACTCCTCTCTTGCTGTTCCCACTGATCCTTTACAAACTTAACTTCAGTTTTCAGGCAAGAATCTAACAGCTGTTTAGAGAAAAGTAAATTCATCCTAGGACTGACAAGTAAAATCAGGGCAAAGACAGTAAGTAGCAGGAGGAGTTACTATAGCTTAGTCCTCTTCTATGAAGGGGCACTTGACAGGGCAGCTGTTTTACTATTTGCCCCTTTTCAAAGTCATGGAAGAACTACCCAAGTACACTGCCAGAGCACTCTAAGGAGGGAGAAAACTCACTGCAAGTGAGGAGAAGGTAAAGAAATGTTTTTTCCAACATTTTTGAGACCTACACAATACCACATATCCAGGTTAAGAGAGAGAATTAGGTTCTAAAGTAAGTTTAGAAGTCCTACTGCATGTGTGTAGTTGCATGGACAGGAGGGGGAACACATGAGATTACATCCACTGTATCTGACTTGTCTCTTTACACAGAGAAATGGGGCAGAGCAAAGCTTAGGTCTTGTCAGATCTTCTTAGGCAAATTCTGAGAAAGTCTCTGTATATTTATACACTGTGATAATTACAAGCATAGAAGTAAGAAGGAAATGCAGAGACCCTTGCCAGCTTAGTTCATATTCATTGAGAAAACACATGGATCCTCCCCAAGTCACAGATGTTCAATATGAAAATGCCTGAATTCCACTGAATCACGGCAAGTTTGGAAAAACAGCCATGTCCCTTGCAGCCCATGCTGTCACTAAGAAAACATGTGAATCATGTTCAGTCAGGCACAATCACCAAAAAACTAAATAAAACCTGCTGTTGACATGGTCAGGCAGTGCCTAAAGAGCAAAATTCTGTCTTCAGATACAGCATGTATAAAGATAGCAGGGGAAAAATAAGACTGACGTAGTTATCTGTGGTTCTGGCAGTATTCGTGTATTTTGTGAAACTAAGACACTTTAACAGTTTTGTATGAAGTAAAGTCATATGAAAGCACTGCCCAGCTACAGCATGTTTCCAGAAATCTTTGGGACACTATAGATGTTTTGCCTACTGTGAGAATGAGCTTTACCTCTTAAGTGTTCCTCTACCTTCTTTGTGTTTCTGCCTTCTCTGAATCTATTCTTTCTTCCGTTCCTTTCTTAAACATTTTTTCTTCCTCTCTTTTGCCATGTTCATGACCTCATTCTTTTCTTCCACAAATCACAAACAGAAGTTTCTAAATCTTAAGGAGATGTTTGCCATCTCCTGGATATATTTAGCTGCCCCTGCTGTTCCCCATCTTCTCAGTGACATGCTGACCTACACAAAAAAGAGAACTGACAGTTCTAAGACATGGTGGGAAGCTGCAACAATGACATTATCCCAGGGGAAGCAGGGTGTCAAAGTTGTAGTGCACTAGCCACCTCCTACATCCTCAACAGATCGCTCTCATAGTGAAGACACTTGTCACCACCTCAGATCTACAAAGTATTCCACTGTAAAAAGTGGGCAGGAGGAGAAGCATATTATTTGAAGATGAGGGATGTTGGTTAGAGTGCACAAAATGCCAAAGCATTCCAGTTTAGAAAGGATTGCCTGTTGGTGAGCCAGCCTGCTCAGTTAGATAGAAGAAGGTTACTTCTCCTGCTGTTCTCCAATCACATTCCTGGAGGTGGCCACCTCTGACTTTGCAGGCAGGTGAACAGCACAGGAATCCACTTTCAAACTACAGAAGTTTTGAACTCTATGTCTTCAGGCAACCCTACATGAGCATCTCTCTAATCTAATATGCAAGGCAGTGAACTCTGGTGCTCCTGAGCAGCTCCACATGCCAAATTCAGCTGTCTTGTGGCAGGGACCCAACCTCCAGGAAAGGAGCAAGGAAGGAAGCTGGAAGGTGATAGCTGTATCAGCTGCTCAAATTAAATCAGCCCATATTTGCAAATCACAATTTACTATAGCTTAATCCTCCCTGGATTAATTGGAAATTCTTTTTCCTTCAAGGAGAATTAAACTATAGCAAACCAAAGCCGGGTATGACACTAGAGTGCAAAAGATCACTGAAACAGAGATAGTGTTGCTACAACCACAAAGGTCTACCAATAACAGAGTTAATTCTATCTACAAACATTCCCTCACCCGCACAACAGCTGTGGCAGCTGAAGGTGTGACTCTCCCATGCTGTAGACATGGCTGAGGTGGTAAAGCAGGATGACCACTTCCTTTTCTGCCACTCGCTGGCTCACTGCAAACCATCTTGAGCAGCAGCAGCAGCAGCAGCAGCAGTTCAAGCCAAGCCACCTGACTTGGGGCTGACACAGGGCGGGAGCACTGCAGGATCCATTCCAGCGCTCATTAGATGGGCGGTAGCAGCCAGCTGAAGGCAGAGCATGGCTGAACTGCTCCAGACAGAGCTGAAGCAAATAAAATAAAACCTGAAAAATTTTCCATGAAGTTGTTTCCTGCTGTTTGAAGACAGTATGGTCTCAGCTGCTTGTTACTGCCTTTCAGCCAGTGGGCACCATGCTTCCATTTCTGCCTACCAGACGGTGTTCCCTGATCCTCTGTGGGTTTAGTTTAAGGACAGAGATTAGTTTAAGCAATGCTGAAACAATGATTTCCATTAACCCCAGTGATTTTTTTTCCTATGCTGGGTTACAGAACGCCCATATAAATCAGCTTTCTGGCAAAATTGTGCTGCGGGGAAGCACTAATATCTTCAACTATTGCAGCTGGATCTAAGAAAGGATGTTTGTCTCCAGCCTCACTGGCTGGGGTCACTATGGATATTCAGCCTCTAATATATGATATATGGAGAAAGCGTTAACTTTGCAGAGCATCAGGTGTTTCATTATTTATAGTTCCCCAGGCACACATATATTGATTTCAGCAACACCTCCTTGAAGGAGTGTCAGCTGCACAAAAGATCTTCTGGTGACTACATGAAGGCTGGTCACAGTTACTATAATAAAGAGCTATGTAGGGACTGCTCTTCTTATAAATGCAGAGAAATGTAATTAAGAGTATTTTTTTTTTCTGGTAGCCATCTTTAACTCTTAATCACAAGCTAATTTGCCGAACTCCTTTTGCTGTGAAATAATAGATGCTTTGCCTTCTCTGTGAAAAAATCGTGTAGTTGCCAGAATCTGATTGGAAATAATATACCTGAGTCGGTCTTCAAAAGTAGGACAGACTTTCATACTGTTTGTAATACAGATAGTAGTAGTGGGGTGTTTCAGTTTCATTCCAGATATACCACAATGCCTTCACTCCACCTGTAGAGCATGTGGCTCCTGCCTTCTGTGGGCAATTACTTCAGAATTTGTCACTCAGATATAACCATTTAAGGTAGGATTACTGAGATCAATATTTTCACATTAACTTTATTTCTAGTCCACTTATCTCATATGCTGTCAACCAGACTTAATCATCTGTCCCAATTTTGTGTTTCCATTTTATGGATCTTCATTAATCTCTTTGCTGTCAATCCCATTCTGTTTCTACACACCTTCCCAGCTGCAAATCCAATCACTTTTCAAGATGATTGCTCAAATATACTTAGATTTGCCTGAAAAAATTGGTTTTATCCTACACATTAAATTTATCCCACTATCCACTACAGGATGAGGACATTTCTTGTTATGCACAATATATAACTGATCCTTTATTATGAGCAAAGTTTATAAAAATATCAAATATTTATTAATTTATTTATTAATTAATTTATTATTTTAATTTTGTTAATATTTTTTAAATATTAACATAATTCATTTAATTATACTAGGTAGGTGTTCATTCAGATTTTGACATCCTAACTAATTTTATATCTATACCTATATTTAATTTATAAATTTGGTCACAGATTTAATTAATCTAGCAATGAGATTTTATCCAAAAGTAAAAGACCCTATATTTGATAGCTGTTCACTGCCTCATTTGTTATTAACATGATATGGGGTTATCTTTAAAACAGAAAAAAAGGCTTATTTCTTTAGCTGTCTGTTATTCCAACAAGCTGATGCAGATTTGAAGAAATCTCTTCAGGATGACAAAGGGTTCACCCTTACAGGCCAGGAATAAATACGCAAGAGCTTCCCACTACATGGGCTGCAATCCACATAAAGCTGTGCTTTGCCATCTTCTTGCCACTGCTGAATCCAGACCTTGGTGGCCTCTCTAAAACCTGAAAGGTAGCTCCAGAAAGTGTGAAAAAATATATCCCAGGATGGATTTAATACTCCTTGGATATAATATCTCCCTGTTGAATTTTCACATAAAATTTATGAGATTATCTACATTACCAACTTCTCTCACACAATAATAGATTACAACCTGCAATCAGCTCCAGTAGTCAAATTCTATGTGTGTAGAAGAATGAAAGAAAAAAAGATGCAGATGAGAGAAACAAAATGGGACCAAATCCTGTTGTTGGGTTTGTTTGTCTGAACTGCAGCTGATGCTGAAAGTATGCAATGACCAAACACATTTGCAGGAGCTCCAAATTCAGATAATCTTCATCTGAATGCAGCCTCTTAAATCAGGGATGTAAGTGCAGCATTATGAAAGTTATTCCATATCTACAGTAGATGATATCCTAGCACTTACTATGCTTCCCAATCTATGTCTCTCTAAGCTTTGAAGCTTTAAAAATCAAGACCTGTCTGAGAGCATGCAAAACAAAACCATTACAACCATATCTAAAGACACAGAAGTCATCAAGCAGAGGATTGCTCTGAATTAGCTCTTCCCAGATTTCCCTTCAGTGACGTCAGTTGGCCGATGTTAACGTTGGCCAGTGCTGTGCGCAGCACTCGTGGTGCCAGCGAGCCAAAATACAGTAGTTGGAAGTAAAAAGTCAGTTAACAGAGTTCAAGCTGCAAACAAGATGCAAATAACAAGAACGATTGCAATGGCATGCCATGGGATAGGATGCATTTTCTGTCCCTTGGAGCTTTAAATCAAGGTTAGACAGCTAACAGACATGTTCTATTTCAGCCACAAATGACAGGGCTTTAGGCAGGAATTACCAAGTAAAATGAAGTCAGGCTAAACGATTAGGCTGTTCCTTTCTGGCTTTCCCATCTATGAAAATCCAGCTTCCCAGGGCAGCTGCCCTGATCACAGAAGAGCAGCCCACACAGTGTGCTTGAGACTGGAAACCTGCTGCTATCACTTCATCAGCTGAGGTCCCTGCTGAGGACTTGTGGCACTGAGAGGAGGGAGGGTCTACACATAAAGCTGTATCTTAATATGCTAAGCCACTCTGCCAGCTGATTCCCTTGCTGCATTGAGCTAAGTAATTATTTTAAATAGCTGTAAATCAGAAAAGAGCTTTGCTTTTAAAAGTGAAATATACCATAATCCACATGTGAATTAATGCCCCTGGCTATTTTCTCTCTCTCACGTGTACAAACACTAAAAGCAATGAATTCACCAGCAGTTTTTGAGCCTTTGTATTCCTCTTCCAGATGATAATTTCATAAAGAGTTTTGATGCCTGAGTTTTGGCTGCTGTGCTACAACTGACACTACCACAATTACATTCCTGAAAGGTTCACATGTTTTTTTAAACAGTCTATTAAGACGAAGCTATAAATACACAAGAACAAAGCAATCCTCCTTGTCCCAGTATAAGTGCCCTGACCTGCTGATTTTCAGGGCACACAGTATTATGCAGTACTATGTATTTCTTTGGGAGGTGACAGCTGGAGGTGTGGCTGGATGGGGTGAAAGCCCCCAGCAGCTGTAGGGGAGCAGATGTTTGTGTTACCTCGTGTAGCAGGTTTGTTTGCGTTGGCAGCTGTAATACAAATGCCAATGTGTACACTTGCTGGGTAATTCTGCTCATGTCACTTCGGCTGATGGTAGTGGAGCACCTAGCACCTTCTCCATAGGGACTCAATTTTACTAGATGTGAAAACAAATTTATACAAATCTTAATTAATAAATCCTATTTGATTGAAAGTACGCCAGATGAGTGCTGGAGACAGAAGATGATTGCCTGTTTTAATTTAGGTCATATAAGCTGCATCTAAAAGCAGTTCTGACAGCTTCCTTGAGACTCTTCATGTCAGCAGGGGGAAATCCTACTTTTACAGTGCTGTCACTGAATTATCCAAGATCTTATCATTATTTTTATAGGGTTTATCACTACAGAATTTTTATGGGGCTGAGAAGGCTCATAATCACCATTCCACAGAGGACTGCAGGCAGATGCTAAGATAAGGCACATTTACATCTTGCAATGGACAGAGACCCCTGAGGTGAAACTGAACCTGCTCTTCAGCTGGAGGTGTCACAGCACCACCCTAAAGGGCCCCAGCCTGAAAGAACAGACCCAAGGTGGGGTTACATGCCAGAAAAGCCCCAACCATCTCACCATCACAGTTTCTAGTGCCAAACAGTCTTTGCAGTTTTGCAAAGACGGTGATGACAGACAGTGAATGCATTGGGATGGGGAGCTCCCTGTGGAGCCCTCACTCCATGTGTGCATCAGCAATGCAACCTGCACTTCCTGCATCCCAAGGCACTGGCTTTGGGCTTGTTCTTCCCTGCTTGCTTTTCCCAGCCTGTTCTAGTTGTATTTCTCTGCTGACCTTTTTATTTTTTTTTTCTCTGTGTGTGTGTGTGTGTGCGTTCAAGAATAAAATAACACAGGCTTTTACCAATTTTAGTTATGTATTTTCTGCTCTGGTGGTGGGAATGTCAACTATGAGATGCTTGAGATCACAGCATCACAGCAGTGGTTTTAAAGCTTCAAACATGGACATCACACTGTTACCCACAACAGATTATTCCCCACCATAAAATAGTCAATAAAAATATATTTCTAAATGTTTTTTCATCACTCCTAGAATATTCACAAATATTCACATCTTTGACTATATTACCTTTAACATAACGCTAGGCATGGGTTGCAATGCTTCCATGTATC
The DNA here is from genome assembly GCF_023055355.1 of Agelaius tricolor. Classification (NCBI taxonomy): domain Eukaryota; kingdom Metazoa; phylum Chordata; class Aves; order Passeriformes; family Icteridae; genus Agelaius; species Agelaius tricolor. The sequence continues at coordinate 21,649,337 of NW_027269268.1, forward strand.
ATACTGCAGTAAATACAGAAATCAGTATGTTTCAGAGTGAACTCAGCCAAAAAGGATAGGAAGGAGAAGTTTCTTAAGCCTTTAAGTAAGACATAAGATAAACTTCTGTAATGTATTTAGAGGAAAAAGAAAGACTGCTAGACATCTGTAAAAGGAATGCAGGACTTCTAAACCCATGTACATTCACACACTAGAATATGACAACAGGAACAAGAAGATAGCATAGAAAGACTAAATTCCTACAGCTGATTTTAGGCAAGAATTGTCTGTATGCCCACTTTAATATTTCAATTACATTTGCCATGTGTTCATGCCTGACTTGACCACATTGTTTCTGAATTCCTGCATCAAAGGTTTTATGGCTGCTTCTTTCAAAATAACTCAATATACATCCCATCTCTGAACTGCACTGAAAAATGCCATCAGGAAAATGAAACTGGATTCCTAAACATGTTTATCAGAGTAGGTGTCTTGGGTACAGCACACCTGGGGTGGCCTCTCCCAGTGCCACGATGCACCCAGCCACAGTCATACTCTAAAACTGGGTGCCATCACTTTGGGGATTAGAAAAGTGCATCTATTTTTAAATACATTTTTTTCCTAAGAGTTACTAGCCTTTTTTAGGTCATCCAGGAAAAGAATTAATGCCATGCTTTTCAGACTTTACCAGTAAGAATGATATGACACTATTGAAAGGAATTGTGAAGTGTTTAGGTCTATGCAACAGATCACGCTCTGCTGGGAGTAGACCTCAGGCAGAGGGAGGTGTGACTGCCTGTAAGGGGCAGTTTATACCAGAAATCCCAGTTTTGTTCACATCTAGCAAAAATAAACCAGCACTGAGAAGGGCATAAAATATCCTAGTAAATTCAAATGACATTGTTCCTCTACAGCACAGTACTTATTTGACTGAAAATTCAGAGAACAGAGAAACTGGGCACTCTGCTGACTTTGGGCTCTGCCCAGAGTCATGATACAGATGGGCTCCCCACTGCCACACAGGGGCAGGGACATCAGGCTCCAGATCAGGCCTGCCCCACACAGGGACTCTGCCTTCCAGCTTCCCAGCCCTGACCACCGAGTCCCTGCCTCTGCCCACCACAAACCTACATCTGCATACCACCTCCCAAATGAAAACAGGCAAAATGCTCAGACCACCACACAAACCCAAGTAATCACACAGGGCAAAATGACATTGTCCCTTCAGTAAAACCTGCATGTGTTCTCTCTGACTCCATCTTCAGTTTATTGCTGCATGGTGGGGGGGGGGGAAGGGGAGGAGGCCATTGCACTCACTGTGGCTGTAGGTATTTTTCTAGGTCTGGGAGCACTTCACAACTTCCTCACTTATTCTAAAGAAAACAACATGCACAAAAGTGCTCCTGCAGGGCTGAATATGGAGTCTCTCTCAGGCTCAAATCTCAGTTTACACCCATAGAAAAAAACATATTGCCAGCATGAGCTCATGACAGGGTGATCTCTCTCTGAATGCTCATTTTGGCTCATGCACTTGGAACAGCTTGCTGTTTTCTCTGTAGCTCAGTCGTGCGATATTTCACCTCGCTCTTCATCAAGAGCCAGGAGGGGTCTGCAGTGCAATGGAATGAAAAACTAACAGCAGTTTTAATTTAACGTGCATTTCTTTTATGAGAGGGCCTTTTGAAATGATTGACAAAATTTTTATTTTCATACACAAAGCCATTCTCTGCTAGGGGAAGAGTTCAGGTCTGAATTTTCTCTTTCTTTTTTCTCTCTGTCATGAATGAGCTTTCGGTTTTTGACACAGGCTGTCAGAATTTCATTGCACTAAACAGATTGTTGGCAGTTGGTGGGAAGGTAAAATGAATTCATCTACATTGAAATAATAGTTTGTAATTTAGAAAGTGGCATTCATTTACAAGCCTTAAAGCTCTCTACAGATGTGAATGAATGAATGAAGCTTTATAGTGATCCACTGGAGGGGTAAGCAGAACATGTACTTTTCAGTCCCAAGCACAGAAGGCACCTGACTTGTCCAAGGTTAGACCAAATGCACCTGAACCAAGATCTACTGAAATCAATAAAACATTTCCTGCAACTTCAAGGCATGCTGAGCTGAGAGCTAAGCTAGTGACAGGAATAGAAAATAATTCATAACCCTCAAATCTCTCTTCTAATTGCTATTTTAGGCTACTTTTCTTCCTTCTGTTTTAGAACAGGCTTAAACCAGAACATCAGCCAAACCATGAAAATTTATTACATGACAAAATGATACAAGAGAATTTGTGTTAAAGATTTCCAGAAAAAAAAAAAACAAAACACATTGCAAGGACAAATAATAGCATTTTGTGGCCAAGATAATATTTAAAGGAAATCAGAATGAGTTGAAATATTCCCAAAGGCTTCTTTGCTTGAACACTAAAGCCTTTATCTGAAATTTTTATTTACTGCAACAACTTTATGCCATTACTACTTAGGTTAAAAGCACAGGGCTATAGCAGAAGTACCAGCTAGAATTCAGGACCCAGTAGTATGCCAGGGAATTGAAAAATCCAAATCACTCCAAACTGTGCACTGTTAGGCTGCTAAACAGATGCAAGTCTTTAGCAATGACTTCAGCAATGACTAAAATAATCTTTTAATTTAAACCACACCTTTTTAATTGCAGTAATTGCCATGTAGTCACTGTAGGATCCACTTGGAAATACAGATGTCTTTTAACTACAGGGAAGTGAATTATCATGGGTGGGATTAGTCATACCACAGCAACAGGAAGATACCCAGTTGCTCTGAAAAGACAAGCTTATTTACTTGCACACAATACCATCCAAACAGCTCTACTGCTTTCACACCCAAGCTGGGCAAAGCAGAACTGTCAGTAAAAGTTTGGGACTTCTCTACTCTGCAGTCAACAGCATCACCAACATTTTTATCCTACCAATTATTTGTAATATCTGCTCCTGCTCTGATTTACATGGGCTTCATATTAGCTGTGGTTTTATTTTCTCTAGGTGGTCACTTCACTGCATATTTAAGCTAAATGCAGTTACAGTAATGGAGGATTCCCCCAATTACCGGCTAACCAGAGTCCTGCAACAGAAAATATCATGGCATTAACTTCATCCTCTTTCCCTCCTTCCCCAAGTTCCAAACCACTTATTCATCCTCTGGAGATGTTCTGACCAGGACAAGAATGGAAGTTTCTTCCAGAAACAGAGCAGAAATGGCTCTCCAGCTACCCCTTTTCTCTCTTACATTAGCAGCCTTCCAGGCTGAGGGCCAGCCCTAACTGGCAGCTGAGCCAGGAAAGGACAAGCTCCTTTGGACTGTTGGAATTTCCCAGGCCAAAACTAACATATTCCAATCAAGGCAAGAGGTGGCCAAAGCAGACTGTGGAGCACAGGCATTGTGCATTCACAGGGGATAAAACCAGCCCATAATGTCCATGGGTATTGGTTTCTCATCAGGTAGAAGATGCATCTTCATAAGGAGCATGTTGAAGGAACCTGATGCTGGGAGGCAGAAACCTGGCTAAATGACAAGGTGTGTGTCCACAAGGATTCTTCAGAATCTCCCCACACCAGGTAACAAACAAATAACCCCCTCAAAGATCTCCTGGCTACTAATGATTTCTTAAGCATTTAGAAATCCAGCCAGAATGAGGTTGGAAGCCCAACTAGGCCTTTGGATCATAGACTTGGAACAACCTAAGACACACATCCTCAAAGGGCAAGATACTCTGCTTTCTCTGCTGATTACAACCCCCATCCAGAAAACTCACCTCAGCCTCCTTCAGATCTGGTTTCAAACATTTTCTTCCCATCTGTGCTCCTTTCTCAGCTAACCCTGTGCAATGCTGCTGTTGATGGATTACACAAAACAGAGATACAAGATCAAGTATGTATTGTTAATGTGGTAAAGACTCTCCCATCCATATTTCTTTCCAAGGACCCCAATATAAATGAAGGCTGCTCCCCCTAAGCCAAAGAACAACAATCTTTGTATATTCTCTACAGGACTATTTTAGTTCATTCACGAATTATCATAACATATAAAAACATATGTAAAAAGTATCGGGTGAAACGTCTGCCTGACTGGAGTCAATGGCAAATCTCCCATTTACTCCAAAGGGACAAAATTTCATCCACTAAGTTCCAAAATGAACATTTTCTGCCTACATTTTCTTGCATATATATATATATATATATTAGGCAGATGCTCTGTGTTTGCTCAACAGCTAAAGAAAGTTATTCTTTTCATGCAAAATGCAGTCTTGTCTCCCCTCTAGAAAATAGACTTTAAATAATTTCTTCAGAAAATAATACCAAATTGTCAGGGTTTGTACTGTCTAATCTGGGTTTGGCATAACCAAGTGAACTCACTGGCTGCTAGCCCTGCCATTAATAGTAACAGCACAGTTTGGGACTTCTCTTTTGGTTTTCCACTTGCACATGCCTCTGTGTCCAATTTCAAACACAGTTAATCATGAGGCAAGGAATAAATGGCAAAGTGGAAAGGTTGAGGATGGGGAAATGCATCAAAACTCCTCTCAGTGAGTAAAAGGGCAAAGACTTGAGCACCAGAGAGATTAAACTGGGGCAGAAAAATGTGTTCAGAGAGGATGCCTGGCCATTCTGTCAGCAGTTATGACTTGCTTTCTGCTGCTCCTCCACACAGGTTGTTGCCCCTCAGCCACAGGACAAGATGCAGGCCAGCATTTCATCTGCTCCAGTTCACACCTCTGTGAGTTAACCTCAGCTGGCTGCCTCAATTTGCACCAGTAAACTGGACAGTGAATCACAACAGGCTGGGACATAGGCATGCTCCTGCCAAGGGCTGCCTCTGGCCCGGCATGGAGGGCAGGCACGTACATGGGTGTTTATCCAGGCATTGCAGCCAGTTCTCCCACGCACTCAAGTCATGGACAGCAACATGGCATATCCAGGGACATCAAACTGCTGCTGATCACAGGTAAAAAACTCCCCAAGAGGTGAAGATAGCTGGGAAAATAGGTATTTTCTGGAGGAGGATGAAGAGTGTTAAAATTCTCTCTTGGGAGACTTTGATTTCCTACTAAATTACTCCTCTGTGAACTCATGCCTGGCTTTCTCTCTGCACATCAATTAATGTATTAAAAAGCTTCACCAGAGTGCTGGGAGATGCAATTCACTCTTCAAAACCTACATCTAAAGCAGCCATTCAATGCAGGGAGCTTTTGTATGCCCAAGTTCAGAAGCCACTTCACATTTTTTTACCTGCTAGAGAGACAAAACTCTTTGACTAATATCTCAGCCTGGGGATTTTTCCCTCTTTGAAGAAACACAGAGGAAAGGCAAAGGCACAACAACAATGAGAAAATGGTTCAAACTGGAATTTTAAACTGGTGTTCAGACAGAACAAATATTGATCCCTTGGCTCATCACTTTCTGAGATGGGAAAGGACATGAAAGAAAGAAACAGTACATTAATGCAGTTGGAACATTTCAGAATTAATTGAAACACCCCATCCCAGCAAGCCCAGCACAGTCTCTCTGGCTGCCTCACCCCAATAAATATTTACTGATTGTAACTGATTATAATTTGAATTACAAAACAATTCAATGTGGTAGAAATCACCTCCCCTGTTACGACTAGTACAGACTGAGGGCACAAAAGTGAGTGCAGAATTTGCTGAAGAGGGCTTATGACCAAAAGTGCTGGCAGAGAAAAGACATTTTAGAAAATGCAGCCATGAGGACAATGTAACTTTTAAATTTCTCTGCCAGTGTATGCTGGGTGGATTTATTTACCTTTGGTCCATGAGGCAAGACTCAAGACTTATCTATTGGCTTAAATCTCTACTTAAGGGAAAAGAGAAAAAATTAGGGTTTGATAGAGGAAGCTTTATAGTATGAAGTTTGGGAGGTTAGATCCTATGGCCCTACTTCTGTGGTGGGTTTATAGGACACAAAAAGCTTATGAAAAATCTTACTTCAGTGTTACTTCTCAATATGTATTCTCCTGTGCACTTTTTATTTCTACTTCCTTCTGTCAAAGGAGAAGAAGCCCAGAACAGATGTGGAAGATATAGATAGATGGAAAGTGAATCAACCAGCCAAGAGAGATATTTCAAAAATGTTAGTGCTTCCTAAGCACACCTTGCTCTTTTCACCATCTTGTCCCTGGTACCTCCAGCATCCTGTTCCCAGCACACAGGGGAGGTGGGCAGAGTTCACAGCAGGCTTGGGCTCACACTGGGGGTTTCTGTGTGCAGTACCACACCCATGAAGACACATTAAATGATGTAAGCATGAGCAAAGCTGGCTCCAAGATATGAATCAAAGAGAAAAAGAAGGAAAACGAGTGAAAAGAAGGACATGAGGCAAAGACAGCAAGTAATACCAGTTTATCAGACCATTGAATGAGGGTGTCCTTTCATTTCAAATGCAGTATTTAAAAATAATAATAAAGAAACTCATCAAATTAACTGAAGCAACTAATGGAAAACAAATGCATGGCTTCAATGAGCCAGATATGGAAAAAATGCCAAAGAAGAAATTTTGGCAAGACAAAGACTTCAGAGCAGAGCAAATACAAAAACACTTCCTCTCCCTCCTCCTGTTATGGGATGCAACAGCAAGGATCACCATACACACAGAATGCATATCACAACATTCACATCTTGATTTAAAAGGAGAAAAGAATGTGGAATAGGAACTACAAATTTAGCTTCCCAAAATTTATTTCCTCAGGAATGTGCATATGCTTTATTTTCTCCAAGCTCAATATCCAGCATGATAAATAGATGGTTTTATGGGGTTTGCATGGCCAGGTTTTGGTAGTGTGTGTTGGTGGGGATGGATGATCAGCAGCAAACAGCCCAAAGAGCTGGGCACATTTCCAAATAGATGACTCTGGCCTGCTGAAGCTGCTGTCACTGCCACTAGTTCCTAGGAAAGGGTGGCAAGAGGTGGGACATGTATGGAGCAGCACAGGCTGGATCTACCTCAGTACATGTGCAAAAACCTCCAAACTGAGACATGGTCCCCAGGGCTGGTAGACTCACACCACCTTGAGCCCTGTAGGAAACATTTTGGATTTTAGTAGCAGAAATGCTTCAATACTAATATTTGGACTAATGGCCTGGATGCAAAACCATCCTAGCAACCTCCAGAGATTTGTAAGAAACAAGCTTTGCAAACAACTACAGTCATCCAGCCCCTGAACAGGAACTAAGCATAGCACCATGGGGCAGGATCCATTTCTGTGCTATGCTTAGTTACTGCTCAGGCTGTGTATTTGCTTGGGACAATGATCACTGCAGGGAGGCAATGAGCAAAGCAGCTGTTGAATTTCTGTTTCCCAAACTGCATTGACCTTGCCAAACAAAATTTAGAAATCCAATGGAGTGAATCAGTGACACTTCTCAGTCCCATTTTAAATGAACAAAAAAAAAAAAAAAAAAAAAAAAGCATATAAAGCTATTTGGAGGAAAAATGCAACTCCATGCTCAGTGCGCCTTATAGTTGTGGCAAATTATAGATCACAACCATTATTCTTATTGTTGTGATGCTTTCAGACAGGAGAAACAACAAAGTTGTCAGCAAAACAGCTGTAGTCTCTCTACAAATTCCACAGTGAACTTTAGAAGACATGATCCTATAAACATAACTCCAGTGTTTCCAGCAGGTGATCCCTTTCTAACCTCTAGGCATCAAGAAACCTCAAGAAACCCATTTCTTTTTCTGTAATGCACTCACTTCTCTGATGGTCTTTGGTGCTCAGGAGGGAAACAACAGATTATCATTTTATTCTGCTCAGGAGCCAACAAAGAGGCTTTTGGTAGGAGTGGAAGAAGGGGCAGAGCTCTGGGTTGGGAGGACAGTGATGTAGCTGTGTCTCTGCTCACCACCTCCTTCCATTCTGGAAGGGGCAGGCTGAGAAAGAGGAAGATCAGGGTGTGCACAGGAAGGAGGAAAGCAGCATCTCACAATGCTGACCACTGTCCTATCAGCCTCAGCACAGGGGGAAATTACAGCAGTCTAAGCAAAACTAAAAGCACTGAAAATGAATTCAGAAAGCTGAGCATCAAATGCATTTTTGCAAGAGGCTTAGCTGACTATAACTACTTATCATCAAAATGTGAGGCTAAGACATTTTAATTTTACCTTTATTCTCTCTTGCATAATACAAATTATATTCCCCTTTTACTGAAAGGGAGAAGTGATTTTACGTGAACTGCATGTGAGAACATACAGGAAAATCTTTCAGAAAAGAAAAAAGAAAGGGAGAAAGAAAAGGAAAGAGGATGAGGAAAGTATATTCTTTACACGGGAACATTTCTAAATTCAACCACATACTACTTTGGTCCTGTCTACACCAGAGAAAAGCACCGCATTGAAAAAAAGTGAGAACTGACGTGTCTTAAAACAAGGAAAACAGTGTGAAAACACAGTGTTGCCCTGAGGTAGGAGTGACAACAGCTGTGTTATTTTAAAACATGCTGGCTCCTAGTGGTTAACTGTGAGGTTGTCCTGCAGAAAATCACTAGTTCTGTCTGTCACATCCCACGCACCTCTCCACACAGGTATCAGTTATCACCAGAGTTGTCTCAAATTAACTGCTGCAGCATAAGCAGGGTGTAAGGCACACACTTACAGAACAGCACACAGACATTTATGTTCTGGCTGTTCATTTTATAAACACACCTCACCTCACCATCCTTTCTGCCTTCCCTTTGAACAAAGCAACATCATTTAGGCTTTTCTTTTTGGAAGATGTATATGGAGATGCAATATCCTCCAGAGCAGAAAGTTCTCCCATTTTCTACTTGTGACTATTATTGGTAATGGCTCCTTGTCTGTGAGTTTTTCTTTTATTTCTCTATAGGTACTGTGTTATCATGAAACTTGTATGTCCTGGAATATTCTTGAGTCCAAAATTTTAAGACAATTTAGAAGTTTGACCACAATTTGAAGGTCTTTATTACCTGCAATACTAGATCTGTTTACTATTCACAGCAGCTATTTATTTATTTATTCCTTAGGAAACTAAGGAATTGTGAAACAGAAAAAAGCTAGACATTTTCTCATCACAAGGACAGCTTTTCACTCAAAGCCATTTTGGCATTCCTCCACCAGAATATCCCCTGCTCAGCTTCAATACAAAGCATCTGCCAGTCAACCAGGTTGGCCTGAATGTTTCTCAGTGGAATACTGAAGTTTAGCAACTATTACTGGGCACACTGCTGAGCTGAACATGTTAAAAAGAGAAAAAACCCAGACATGATTTACTTGAACATCTTCCTCACTTTGGTTTAGGTTTCCTTTGTATGTGCCTCATTCAATCTCAGGCTTTACTGCTTGCCTATTTTCTGTTACAAATGAAAACTGTTGTCAGATTTTGTTATTAAAACCAATGTGAGGCATTGTTAACAACCACTGGTACATCTTATACACAGTGTGCTGTACTGCTATGATTTCTCAAGAAAAATCAAGTAGGGTGAGAGGAACTGTGAGGACGGAGGCAGAACAATTATCTATCAACACTGGGTTGCATATCAGGTTATTCAGTCGGTATTTTCTGTCTCCAAGATCAACTTCCCACCACAAAACACTCCCCCTGCATACTTCTGTCAGTGTTTGATACAGCAAGGCTGAACTACACAGGGACCCGAAAGAGCAATTGATAGCACTGCTTGCTGCACCTGGCCAACATGAAGCTCTCCAGAACAGCTGAGGATCTCACAGGCTCCTCAGGGATGTTGTTGATGGAAGAAGGCCAGGACAAGTTTGGGGGAAAAGGGAAAAAAGAAAGGAGTTATCAGGTCATAATTAATCAGGCTGGAGATACGGGCTAGAGATAGCTTCCAATTTCTTAGCAGTGTTTTCACCATTAAAAGTTTCCCAAGAACAAAAACTGAGAAATTGAAACCTGTGAGAGAATACAAAACTAAAATTGCACTGCCACAGGGTTATGTTACAGGCAGTGTGTGGACCTTCTCTTCAGCGTGGGACTCTTTGAAACTCACTGTGCCATTTTAAGCACAGTCTTTCTATCCCAATCACTCCAGAAAAACTGCATCACTGAACTGGCAACTGCATGGCAACTAAAATTGCAGAAACACCAGGAGCAGTTTTCTTTCCTCTCATATAATTACAGGACATTTACAACCTCACCTAAAAATTAAAAAACAAACAAATAAAATCTAACAAACAAAAAAAATTCAAAAAACCAAAAATAATCAATCAGGTTTGCCCAGGAAAACATAAAAACGCACTTCACTACAATAATTTATGTAAGCAGCGAGCAATTTTATCTATGCTTTCATTTAGCTACTGTGATTAATTGCTAGTTACTTTCGAATTTCCTGTTAAAGTATGATTTAGGGCAATACAAAACTCCTTCACTGGGATTTTCAGTTCCAAATAGAACAAAGTCATTAACAGAATTAATAGATTCTGGTTGGTTTGCACTGCCAAGCTTTCTTTAAAAGAAACATGCTCATTAGCATGTTGCATGGGAAGAAAAGACATTGAATGAGCAGGAAAGAATTAATATACCTACAGGACATGAAATGTGACTCATCTGGCAGCTGAAGCCATGCTCAAATTTTTGTATGGAGCTCTTGTATTCATAATCTATATTGCTGCTTTATTGAGAACAGATCTCTAGTTGTCAGTGCAGGAAGCTTGCTTGTCAAGGGGATTTACTTGGAAATAGTTAAGTCACATTATGATTTGTAGTCTTTTCCATTAAAAAAAAACAAACAACCCAAAAGAACCCACTTTTGGATGCAGCACAAAGGTTTTTCTGATTGCACAAGTGTGACAGTGGTCACAGGGGTTTTCAGGATGAGGGAAGAGATGTAGATCTGACTCCGTATTTCAGAAGGCTTGATTTATTATTTTATGATATATATATTACATTATAACTATAGCAAAAAGAATAGAAGGAAAAGTTTCATCTGAGAAGGCTAGCTAAGCTAAGAATAGAAAAAGAATGCTAACAAAGGCAGCTGGCTCGGACAGAGAGCGAGAGCCAGCTCTGCCGTGACTGGTCACTAAATCCAAACATCCACACGAGACCAATCACGGATCCACCTGTTCTGTTCCACAGCCGCAGATAATCATTGTTTACATTTTGTTCCTGGAGCCTCTCAGCTTCTCAGGAAGAAAAAATCCTAAGAAAGGATTTTCATAAAAAGATGTCTGTGACACACAAGCTACATTCTTATCACAACAGTCTCCCAACAGCAATGCATCCTCTCAGCATGATATTTTGTGGCTATAAACTCACTTCTCGTTCCTCAGCTCCCCCTTTACCTGTCATAAAAAAACCAAACTCAGTGTTGTAAGGTAATCCCTACATTCAATCAGCTGTAAAAAAAATTAGTCTATTTTTTTAAAGATATTCACCATGCAAAATTTAGCTTCACTCTTCACACTTTACTTTTAAGCCTTCTTTAGAACTGTGCTTGCAAACACTTCCTCAGTGAAAATCCCACTGCAGCTGCAAATCTCTCCTGACTTATCATTCTGCAGTGGTCCACAATTCTTTACCTGCCACTAACTTTTCTGTAGTATACTGAGTTATAATTTGGAGCATGAGGACACTGGAACATGCAGATACATTGAATACCTGTGCTTTTCAGAAATGCATTTATAGCTTGCTGTAAAAAGATGTATTTGCATCAAGGTGCCCACATTTTCATTTTCACCATTGGCTGCACCCACGTTAACACACTCTTGCTCCTCCATTCTTCCATTTATACTCATCTAATCCAGACATGCCTCCTCTACTCCAGCCTGCCAGGTAAATATAGCAAGTTTTCAAATATTTCTTTTCAGACATAATAGCTCTAGTCTCCTTTAGTCTTAATTCTTCCCCTATCCTTTTCACCTCCCTGAGAGGTTTCAGTTAATTACAGTTTTCTTATCTGGTCTCTGGGAAGTCTTATTTTTCTCTACGTGTAGCCATAATTCATACTGATGTTGCATTGACTTTCCCTTGCTCTGAAGGACTTAGCCCTTCATCCCTTCTCCTAGTGATGCATCACCTGGGAAAAAACAAGACATTTGCATCAGCATCTAAAAACTCAAAAATTGTTATTAGAGCAGAAAGAGTAAAGCTGACATGTCTTGCAGACATGCTCTCCCTAAAAAATAAAGCAAAGGTTGCAAAAACACATTGGCAGAAATGAGCATTTCACACATTACCTGCACTTCTCAAACACATGGGGGAATGTGTGCAGGTTTTTTGAAGAAAGAAAGAAAAAACCCCAGCACAATAAAAATTTCCCAAGCATTTTCAACTAGTTTTCTTGTCAGTGATTTCAAACTTCCTTGCAAGGAAACATTTAGCAGATTTAGCTAACAGACATTTAGCTCAATTATTTTACTGCTGAGGTCTAATTTGCAGGGGAGTGCCTCCAATTAATCCATGCTTTAGATAGAAGTTTGGGGCTTGTGTATGCATTATATTCAAACAAAAACCCTAAAGAAAGGTTAACAAAACCCTGGTGCTAATATACACCTGAAAGAAGTTAACATGTTACTGACTTAAGTAACACGATTAAGTGTTACAAACACTTATCTCACAGATTCAAGAAAGCAGCAATAGGAAGACAGTAACACCTAAGGGATGATCCTGCCACAAAACTCTCACCCAGAACTCGTCCTAGAACTCATACTTAACTCCAGAGGTGTTTCTGTGTTTTATAAAAACACGCTAGAGAAAATGCATGAACAATTCTGTATCTGTTTTGCTAATCCCTTCATGCAGACAGGAAGCTCTGCACAGAACAGCAATCAATAGTTTCTCACTTCCCATTACAGCTGATGTGCAAAAATGTTTGTTACTGTGCTATGGGAAACAGTCCATGTCGATACTGAATTACTTTCACTTCAATACAGTTGTTTTTTGCTCTCCTTACTATAAAAACCTTAATGGAAAAAAGACATGAATTCATATTGTATGGAAGGTTTTATTGATTGCTAAATTGCTGTCACTTACATCAGGTATAGCACTTTCATTCCAATCCAACAAAACTAAAAAGAAGCTGCTGTTAGACACTTGTTTCTGTGAGCCTTTCAGCTGCCAAATACATATTGTTCTGCACCACTCTCATGCTGCCAGCAACACAACAGCGTTGTAGCTGCACAGCTTACACTGTATGCCTCAGTATCAGCAAAGAGTAATCTGAAAAATTCATCACTTTTACCAGTTACACTTTTTTATTTTACAAACAAAACCCATCTCCTCACTTCTCTGCAATTTTATACACAGTATAAAACAAATCTCAGGGTTTGTGGTAGAAATTATTTGAGCCTATACAGAAGACAACATCAAATTTTATGAAATTAAGTACAGCAATTATTTTCTGTGATTAGACTCCCATTCAAGATTATTTAAACTGACATTGCACTGTGACCCTTTCCAGAAGCATGGATAATCCATCGAGTAGATCAGATCCTCCTCTTTTGCTTCACCTTATGACTGACATGGACAAATCTAATGTCACTGTGTATCCTACACAATCAGGCCTATGTGTGTCACAACTGACTATCCAGGCTTACTCAGCACCAGAGAAGTACTTTGATGAAATCTGATAATCCTGATGCACCATAAACAATACTTACATAAAAACATGTGATGATATTCACATTACTGTCAAAGGGAAGAAAAAACTGCTGGGAAGGAAACAAACAAGTCAATCAAATGTTCAAGAATACACTTAAAAAAAAATTACACTTAGAACTGGGGCAGCCTATCCTAGGGCCAAAAATGAAACATATTATCCCAAGTAATAGTGCATGGCCTTTAGTGTATAAACAAAATCTTTACTGAGGGCACAAAAAAAAAAATGCTCTCATAACCACTGTCCCAAGATATCAGATTGCTGCAGAAGTCCAGAGAAGAAACACATGTTCTTAAGGAGACTTTCTGATCTCTCTTCAAAATTATAAAGAGTAAGTAAAATAAATGCAGTTTCTAAAGTAAAGTGCCAGTACAGAAAAGAGATGCTAGAACTGTGGCCCATAGCTAGAGAAGTAATTTCTCCTTCCTCATTCCAAACTATCAAAAAAAAAAAAAAAAAAAGACACTTAAAAAAAACCCCAAACCAAAATGGAATAAAAAAAATCCTCAGCAATCCCACCTCTTTTCAAGTTAAGTTGTTTCTCTCTGCTCTGGTTTCCTAAACAGGATTTCACTGTGAGCAAAAAAGATCTGCGTAACACCAATAATTCACTGATTTCTGGAATGAAGCATTAGTAGCTGTATACATGCATAAGCCACAATCTGGATTTTTAACTGTTATATTAGTTACCATGGAAAGAACTGTAATTAAGATCCAGAAAAATTCAAATTACCACTCAAATAAAAGATGCTTAATCCAAATCCTAAATATCAAATATTCCATTTCCTATTTTGTGAAGTTGCTTCTGATAGTAGTTGCTTCTGTCAACTAAAATTCAGTTATTTATGCAGCCTGGACTCCCCTAAAATGACTGTCAGACATTCAGATTATAAATACAAGACCTCCTATGTATCATAAAAAAGACAAAAATTGTCATAATATAAACAACACGTAATTTTACTAGCTTTTTGTAAATTACATTGCAAATAACTCACTTCTCTAACACAAATCCTAGATTTGAACGAAGTCGAACTGCTACAGAAAAGAAATAATTATTGTGAACTGCTTGACATCAATGCTTGATATCAGTGAGGCCACAGAGCAATTCTCTAGCCAATGCAGCTATTAACACTTGCCAGTGCAGCTATTCACCCTGCTAGCAAATTTGCCAGTAACAGAATGGCCAGATGACAATGATTTTCTCTACTGCCCTGTGAAGAGAAAGTACTTTAGAGCAGCACAGACATCAGAGGTAGCAGTAGCAAGGAGTTTACATGTTTACTGCTTGTTATGTGACTATTCATAGTCACACAAATGAAAGATTTGTCCCTCCAGAAGTACAAACTACCTTTCAGTAACAGTTTATCTTACATTCCTTCCTAAGATTGTGGGAAGACAGCAACCTGTAAAATAAGGCCTAAATGAGTTAAGAGCTTTTCCTCTAGTGGAGCTTTAAAAGATCACGGCGCTCTACTGTCATATATGCTTTAGATAACTGGAAAAAGCAAACAGTTCATCTACAAAGAAAGTCAACTTGTCCTGCAAACAAAGTGATTTGACAGCAGTCCTTGCTACAGAAGGCCCACTCTGAAACAACTAAGTGAAGATGAATGCTTCCATTTGAACACTTCCCTGGGGAAAAATACACTCTGAAGATCCATTTCCTTCAATAACACAGCACCAGCAATGTTCAGTGGCTGTGTTTATAAAGCAAACTACCTTATTATTGTGTTGTCCTGCTTGTTTGTAAATTACTCAGTAACTCTAATTTAGTATAGACTTAGCCTATGTACAATAAACAATATTGGTCTAAAATCTGAAAGTGTCTCCAAGGAACTTCCAGAAGATGACTTCTATGCATAAATTTGTGATTAACTTTTGAGGTCAAGCAAGGGTGTTTCAGACAACTTAGCTCATCAAAATATTTTTATAAGAACCTATTGAATGTAAGCCTAAAAAATTAACCAGCTGCACACCTATCTTTTTCATGAACTATACATGCTTCACGAAGTTAAGATTCAACTGGTTTGCTGGAATTGCAACAAAAAAAGACAAAAGGAAAGAGAAATAAAATTTATTATAAAACATGTTGAAATAGCAATGACTTAGCTGACTTCTTGCTCTGCTGTTCTAGGCAGAACAAAATCTGACTGAATGCTCTCAGGAAAGCCAAAACAAAATTACAGAAGTAGTATGTTGCCACACTAAAATCGCTTTCTCTTGATAATTTCTGGTTTCCAGCTGACCGGATGGGTTTCTTCAGTCTAAAGGGAAAAAAAAATAATCTCATAAGGATTTTTACTTTAAACTTGAAACTCACCTATGATTGAGGTTTAGTATATGTACTCTATTTCACAAGTGGCATTATTAATACCTAATCTACAATGTAATAAATTTACTCAAATTAAATTTTCTATCATCTCACTGTCTGAAGTACATAGCAATACTTTTTCTGTACTTGTCTTTTTTTTTCCAGCAAGGAAAATGATCATGTTGCCAGTGGCATTTCCAAAACAACACTGGTTATCAAAGCACATGAGCAGGAGCTGCCAGTGACAGGCCTTCCAGACATATCTACATCAGTATCGGTAAATGTCATGGAGTGTATTTTGCCCAACTTTAAAACTGATAAAAAATTCCTGATTCTTTATATCTAAGAGTTACTCCTAGTCTAATTCAGTGCAAAATTCCAAGGTTTAATAAAAATTCTTATACTCTTTATATTGAAGACATACACTGATAAACTATACAATCATCTGTTGTCCTCTCCACTGGTAAATTAATTCATATTTTAGAATAACAGTTTGAAAATAAGCTCTTGACTTCAAATTCTAAAAACCATCAAGGCCGGTAACTAATCCAAATCATATAAATAAGTACAATAAACCTTCAAAGCGCAATCCTTTTGCTGATTCCCGTATTTTTATCAATACTACCCCACATAGTTTCCCCCTGGGTTCAAAACCCAATGTACATGATTGTATTCAGATTTCTCCAAACTTCACCAAAAAGGCCTTTTACAGAAGAGTTCACAGACCTGACACTTATTTGTACTACAGCATATAACAATAATTAGGAATGCAGAAATAAGCTACTGTCCTGTTAATGCTAATACAGAGATTTCTTTCAAACTTCAACAAAATGGATTATGTAAGTATGAAAATGTCCCCTACAGATATGTGTTATATTTGTCTGAATTTTTCTGATTTTATGAAAATACTTTAAAAAGACTTTTTGACTTACCGCAGTATCATCTTCTTTGTATACTTTTATGGTTTTATCAGCTTCAGCTGTTAGCAATCTGCTTTCCGACTGGTCAAAAACACAAGCAAATATTCCTGATTCACTGTCCAAAGAACCTGGCTGTACAGCTGCATGTACTCTCTGGAAATTGTATCCAGTTCTCCAGTCCCAAAGGTGCATAGTGCCATTATCAGCTACAACAAACAAACCAGTTAATTTCTATCAGTTTTTTAAAACCAGCATCATGAACAATTAGTAAATACATCAGGAATACATCACACCACATTCATGTAGAATAGCACAGTACATCCTATACATTTTCCTGTTTTCTGCTGTTTTCCTTCTCAGAATCTCATCCAGATTTTCATCAGATAACCAAGAGAGATGTTACACTACATCACAGGGCAATTGCACAAGTTGCTTTGGAGGCACAGTAAGGATGGGTATTCTGAAAATCAAGCTCCCTGCTCAGTAGCTCCACTGAAGTTGAATGAGGAGGCATCATCCTCCCAAAGAGATTAGAACATTGACTTAATGCAAAGTAGGTTTAATGTTTGCTGAGATTTTATTCCAAATCCAGTTTAAACCACCTCCAGTGTTGCTGTTACTGGCATCAGCTACAGGGCATTCACAGCAATCTGAACGCTCTATTCAGTAGGATACTGTCAAAAAAACTTTTCAGTTAGAAAACCCAATACCCTTCAAAAGCATTACCTAGCCAAAACAGATCTATTAAGAATTAAATTTCTCCACAGCTGCCAGCTAGACTAGAAATCCAGATATTTCAAGAAGGGTGTTTCTACAGCAGAAAACTCCAAGGTAAAAATCAACTTATTTTGATTCAGCATCACCTTCCCTGAAGCTACTGTAGATAGCGTTAGGATGTAAAGGGGAGAATTGATACTCAACTCTTAACTTTTTAAAAGTCATAATTAATATCAGTAAAATGATCATAGGTTTTTTATATGGAGAAGGTGTTTTTTAAGACTCAGCTACTATTAACATAAAAAAGTCATAAAAGGACATTCTGAAAGTGTCTTCAAATAATAATAATGAAATGTAAGTCCATTCCAGTATTTTGTGAAGTTCTTGTTCTTACTGGAGATGAGCCATTTGTTAAACACAGCTTTATTCAAATTTTAAGATCAAGGGCCCTTTCACACATAGATGGAAACATAACCAGAGTAAGGTGGCAATGTAATTGGCTGTTTCCCAACTCCTGCTTAGCATATTTCCATCTTACCCCACATCCCCAGCCTACAGGACTAAGGGCACATTGGACCAAGAGCCTTATTCCCATTTAGCTTTAGCAAGATGCTTCTACATCTGCTAGCCAGTGTCACTGCCTCAACACACAGCTAACTCCAGAGGAGGCACTAATATGACCAGCAGATCATGAAAGATGGACTCTGGAGCCTTGCAGCAGCAGCCAGCTGAGAAGAGAAACCTCTCCCATGCAGTACATTAGAAGTCCTTCAAATTTCTTTTATTTGCATGCAGCTCAGAAACATCCAAGGTCATGAAAGTGGCCCTACTCACTACAAAATGAAATGGTGTCCCGCAGCAGCCTGTCAGGCCTAGGAAAAGCAGAGCTCCATGAGCATCTCTGCCTAAGGACCTCCAGCCATATATGCATAGGGGAGAGGAGAGGAATGTGTATTTCTCATTTTTACCTCCTGAGACCAGAACACCATCGGAATTTACAGCCAGTGTGTTTATAATAGCATTGTGACCAGACAGATTCTGGATGAAGTTTCCATCTGGGAATTTCCACTGCTTAATATTATCTGGAGAACCAGATGCAAATGTGTAACTGAAAGAAAATAAACACAGTATATTAAAGCTCAAAATAGCTGTAGTGAGAGCAAATGTCCTTCATTAAAACTACTGCTAAATGCTAGTTGCAAAATTACTTAATATTAAAACTGCTTTTCTGACATGTTTACTTCACATGAAATTAAGCAATTTTATGAAGTCATGAATTACCTACTCCTACTGTTTTCTTTCCTCTTCATAAAATAAATTTTATAACATCCTGTATGCTGTAGGATTTAATATGCAAACAAATATTTAAAAAGCACATTAAGTTCTCTTCAGTTGTTATTCTGGCAAATTTTCAGGTATCAGGGCATCACCAGCAAAGGTAACAGGATAAAAAGGCAACAAACCCCAAGCATAGGCTAATGCCTAGTCTTCCAAAACTACATGAGCAAGGAAAAAGCCCTGCAAAAATGTAACTAAGAAAGATAATTTCTTCCACTGAGTTACCCCAAAATAAAAATTTCCTTCATTTTAACATGTGCAAGCAGTTACATGGTTATTTGGGTAGCACATACAAAAGCCTGCAGAAATACTTTCATTTGCCACAATATCCAGAGAATTTGCTGTCTATTTAAAAGATACCACAAATAAAAAAGTTGAGTATTATGAGAAAATACCACAACATTAAAAAAAATAGTAATACTGAACTGTAGACTGACAGTTGCTACCATTTGACAAGAACACTTCAAGTTTATTTTCAGAAAGGTATTATCAATGAAGTTGAACCCTGAATTACTTTTTTTTCAGAATGTAAGTAAAATAGAGGCTTTTTCTATAGCTAACAGGCTACACAATTTTTCAGACACACACTGGAACAGAGTTTATTCATATCAAAGATGCTGAATTTCTGATAGAAATGACAGAATGTAATTTTAAAATATTAAAGGCACAGAAGTAATGTCCACTATTTTAACGGGGATCCAAACAAGCAACTGTTGTGCCTCAAAATACAGCATCTAAATTCAGAGCAATTCCAAGAACATTGGCTTCAAAGCTCCAATTCTCACACTAAGTTTTTTTTAAGGCCAGTTAGATTGAAATGTCTTGTGCAGTGAACCACATATTCAAAAGAAAGACCACTCTATTAATCACTGTCTCCTTTAGCATTAATCACATGTGTGCATTGGCCCATTACAAAACTACTGCAATTCCTGCTCACAACCATTCAGTTACATATTTATTATTAGCCTTACGAACACTGTATCACTGAATTTTAAGGACTGAATGAAAGGCACACACATAAGCAACTCCGTGGGATATAAGGCATTCTCAGGATTGCTAATGTACACCAGCACCAATACTAGGGAAGCACAATCAGTGCAGTAAAATGTATCTGATAATTGATATGGACATTTTTGCATCATCCTAAGTGCCTTAGTTTCTCACATTATTATGGTCTACCATTCTAGATCATCATTCACATTGGCTCTCTTCAATTGTCAATAAACTGTGAAAGTGTATCAGAATAACGAAAACTTACTGTCTTGGATGTAGCACTACTGCTCTTACAGATTTCTTGTGATTTGTTAAAGTAACACGAGTTTTCCCTGCCACCAAGTCCCAGAGCCGTATGGTAGTATCATGACTGCCTACAATGAGGAGAAAATTTTAAAAAAACAGTAGAAACCATCACCTTGATTTTATCATAATCATTACTTTGCTAAGGCAGCCAGAATGATGTGAGAGAGACATAAATATTGTACTAATGCCACCTCAGATGAAGATGATGCCAGATTGCAAAAGATCTGCTATTTAGAAAAGATTTGGATTTTTACTCAGTCTTAAATCCAAGAACTGCAAAGCTGGATTTTGACATAATGGGAATGAAGATGAACACTTAACCACAGTACTGGACACTCCTTAACTGAAATATCACAGAAAATGCAAGTCTCAATACATGTTATAACACAAATGAAAACACCAGAAAAAAAGGAAGCGCAGAAAAGCATTCAAACAATGCACAGCCATATTTGCTTAAACATACCATTAATAGTATGTAATAACCATTGCATGGCCCATTTTCAACAGAAACTAGTACAAGACTTGGGTAAATTAATCAAGATAACATTATGAACATCACACAATTACTGAACAAACACATTCACCATTAGGTTTTTCAATCATGTTACTCACAAAACTACACCTACTATACCTGTAATAATTTGTGGTTCTGCAGCTTGGCACTTCACAGTTGCTACTGCATTTGTGTGTCCTGACAGTGTGTGCACACTGGCTTTTGTCCTTACATCCCAAATCTATGAAATCACAGGAAATACGTCAGAGGTCAGTAACAGGTGCATATTCAATGTATTTCAGGCACTGTCATTGATTACATCATTTCCTTGCCATAGTCCTACAGATTAAAAAATGGCATTTAGGTGGTATTTTTCACCCAACTATATATTACAGAACCGCCTCAGCTGGCAAATTTCAAGGGGAGCAGGAACCTGCCAGTGACCTTCCAGGCATATGGATAATTCAAGCCACCATAATCCCATACCACCTTCTAAATACCAAGCAATCCTACATATACAATGTAGTCTACCTACTAAATTAAGAAATAAAACATTATCCTGAAGTGACATGGCACGTTCATGCATTTGGGCTTCAATTTTATCAAGAATGTAAGACAAAGCTAACACAAATCACCTTAGCATTTCATGTAAAATGATGATAACTTTTGTTAAATGCTCATTTTTACAAAGAAAGATATTGAAATACACACATCAAGATGTTCAAAGACAACAATGCTATACTTACTCGTGCTGTTGAATCCCTGCTGCATGTCACCAGCACATCTATTGTTGGATGCAAGTCTAAGCCATAAACAGCACTTAGATGACCATGGTAATGTCTGATAACCTAGATGAATAAAAACCACACAAACCAACAATTGAAAAGAATATTCTAAATACTTTGATTTTTGTATTTGCAACTGCTAATTCTTCAATTAAAGAAACTGCAGCTTACCTTATTGTATTCAAGATCCCAGCATTTCACTTGTTTGTCTTCTCCACAGGAAAAGAGGTATGGACTTCTTGCACTTACTATCACCCCGCGTACGGTACTGATGTGTCCCGTCAAAGACAATTTCAATTTGCCACTAGCAAGGTCCCAAATCTGCACCAAAATAGGTATTTTAAGGTAGACAGGAAAAAGCTACACAGTGAAGCTGGGTAAACAGCCCAGATGTAACTGATCCTGCTGACATGTAAGTTAAAAGTACAGTCACATAAACGCTTGCTCCCCAGATACTACCACGTAATAAATGAAATCTCAAGAAAAGAACTAGAGCTACTCCACAAATCCTTTATGACAAGGTAACAAAAGAAAAAAATGTTCTGCAGTTCATCATTCTGCAAACAGTAAGCAAGAAATTGTTTCCAAGGGCTGGAAACATTTTTAAATAAAAAGGGCACCAAAAAACCCCACCCCCTGCAAACTTTGTCAGTCATTTCTTCCAACCTCTTACCTTTATGGTTCTATCAGCAGAGCCAGTAACAAACCACTGATTTCCTGGTTCTACTGCAATGCATCTCACCCAGCCCAGATGACCACTGATAACCTTCAGAAAAAACAAAACAAAAAAATTATATCAGAAATAATACAATAACTTTTGATGCAATTTTCCTTCTCCAACACTGAAATTTGCTAGTATTTACCAAGAAAAGTCAATGTGAAATCAGATCTGAAGACAGCCTGATTTCTACTTCAGTTAGAGAAAACTAGAAATTTGCATACACCAGACTTGGGGAAGCTGCAATATGTAAAGACCTTATTTGTGTAAGCAACTTTTTCACATCCTTTGAGAGTCCATAACACTGTGGCTGAACACTTGAAGCTTTGCAGAGAAAGACTGTATTTGAGCACAGATTCCTTCTGCTGCTGTATAGTGCTTATACAAAGAACAATTATAAAAACATTGGCTATTAAATCATATTTCTATATAATAACCTCTTAAAGCACACCATCACCTTCTTTTCCCCAAAAGAGGAGTAATATGAGAGTTGGACACTTTCCAATAATAAAATAATGGAGCCTGATCTCATAAGAAATACTCTGTCAAAACATGCTTTGCTTTCAGCAGCCCGTTTCTCTAATTTTTCTCAAGTCAGACAGCTAAAATCAAACCACATAACTAGTTTCACTGGATGTCATGTTTCAGGTATTGTCATACGGCTCATTTCAAAAGATTTAAAACACAATGAAGCTTCTTAGGCAGAAATACAGCAAACCATCCACCAAATTTATCATAACACAGCTATGAGAGTAAAAGAGAGGTTCAAAGAGAGACTGTGTGGATACACAACTTAGTTGTGATCACTTTCTGATTACATTTTTAAATCATACTTGATTATATTTTTGTGAATGAGAACAAAAATTATGATTTGAGGTCTTACATAGAGTATGTTTACTTTTATATGCATGTTCGTGTCATGTAATTTCTAACTTACTCTGTACAGCTTCCAAGGTGGATGCCACTGAGGTTTGGGCATGGTTGGAGCCTTCTTTGGCATTAATGCAGAATTTTTGTTTCCACCAGCTTCCACCATAGCCTGTAAGTTAAAAGAAGGGTTACTCTTCTGGTTTGTAGCTTATCTCTGTCCAAAGCCTAAAACTTTCTCATTCTGCCTTCTCAATACTGATTAAATTTAGTCAGTCAGGAGATCTCCAGACAACACACACACAGATCCAGAAGCAATCTGGTCAACAACATGTACTGTTCAAGTTAGATGTGCAACAGACTCACCACAGCCATGCCAGGAGGTTGGGAACGCTCAGACATTCCAGCATGCCTGTAAATGTCACCCACACCAGCAGCTGTCCGGTTTGCATCCAGCCTGGGGGGAGTGAAAATGCTTCATGAGTTGCAATTGACTTTCTCCTGCCAAGTGATAAGGCATCATCACAGGGCTGCACCCAGCTGAGTGCTGTACACCTCTCAGGATGGAAAGTCCACAACCTCTCCTGGCACCCTGTCCAGGACCTGACCACCCCAAGGTACAGATACCACAAAGCTTCACATTCTTCTCTTCTAACTAAACAAAATTTCTCTTGTCCCAACTTCCACCCACTGCCTCTAATAATAATACAAAATAAAAAGCATACAGAAAAACAATGCCTGTCCACACTAAAAGCAGTTCCTTTAGGAATATTCCAATTACTCCAAGTAGCTCTTATCCCAGCTTCTGATTTGCCTTGCAATTCCCACAGACAACAGTGTCAATGAGGTAACACAGCAGTACCTGGACTGGGAAGCAGGAAGTGCTACAGCTAAGGACTGTGCTGCAGATTCACTTGGCATCCTCTGGACTTTAGTATCTGCTGTCAAAGCCACACCTTGAAAAAAAACCATATCAGAAACAAAGACAACTCCTTTAAACAGGAACTCAAAAGTGTATTATACAAACATACATACACATATACCTGCAAACAAAGGCCTGACACACCTGTAATATAAACTCTCATCCTTCAGTAACATTTTCACATCCAATTCAAATCTACTGAAATCTTTATTTTGGCACAAATCCTTTCCATCTTGATCTACTACATGTGTGAGTACAAAATTTCTAGAATATAAAACAGTATGCCATTGGAAACAAAAAAAAAGTCCAATTAGGAGCAGCATCCATCTTTATATCCAGCTTTAACTGCTATGGAAATTCAAACACCACAGAAATAAACATGATCTTGTGAAGCATTTGCTAACTTAGGCCCTTTAGTACAATTTATAATCCATCCCTATGCGGTGTTTGGCATCACACAGTGGTGCCAGAACTACAAAAGGTTTAGTCCTACTCAAGTGAGAATTTCAGGCTACATATGCAGAATTTTTAACCTTATCTCAAGAACAGCAGATATTATCTAAAACAAAAATTTAAAACTCATTGTAAAGTTTTGGTGCAGACTGATGAATTTAACTCATTGCTTTATTTCTTTTCCTAACCAAACTTCTGTCAGTTAACAACAAACTCAGTATTTAAGCAAAATATTCAGGTTAAAACAGGAAATAGCAAAGAAAATCTGATTTTCACCCTGATATAAATGATTCTATTAAAAGAACACTGAACTTATGGAAACCACTGTGAACAGTTCTTGTCCCCATAGTTAGAAGCAACTCTGCCTGGCTTTTTAATGGCTGAAGGTCCACTGAACACTCACATCTGTTAAGTTATAAAACAAGACAACAGATTTTCCACTATACTCATAATAAACTTAAGCACAATAAAAGACCAACAACTAAAACTAAGCTCTTCCAAGAACACAGAAGGATCCATCAGTAACAGTGGCAATGAGCAATGGCCAATGTAACAACACAGAAACATAACCCTTACAAGCACAAGCAAAAGACACTAAAATTATTACACCCTCAAGTCTCTTCCCCAGAGCAAGGTGGCGAAACCTGCACCTTTCTGCTCTGGAGATGAAAAGCAGGCAACATTCCACTACTATTAAGTAGGGATTCACATCAAGAGGAAGCCTGCTCCTGCTAGGATGAAGGATATCTTGTTCACACAGGAACACAAAAAATCCATACATACACTTGCAAAATTTTACTTACCAGGCCCAGATGGGTATGGGTGAGTACCAGTTACCATATACTCAACATCTTGCCCTAAAGAGCAAGAGAATGTTATATTAATAGTTACATTTTATAATGCACTCAAACAACAAATAGAGGAAAAGAGAGCAGATCATACACAGCAGAAGAAAGCAGCAATCACTTTCAATGTATGTAGACATTTCTCATTTTCATTAATTTAATCTGTTCTGGTTATCTTTATTTTAGAAAACTCAACTGTAAAAAATAATTTGAATGGTGAAGCTACCTGCTATCAAGAGGACTCAAGAAAAAAATCTTCATACTGCCTTTGAAGGAGATATCAATTCTACAAAGTGCACGGGTGTCTGAAATGTAAGCTAGTCAGTTGGTTGTCTGTGCTGTCAGATTCTCCTTAAAAGATTTTTCATTCTCTCTCAATGTGCTTCACTTTCACAATACTTACAAATAGAGCACCTTTGGCAGACTGAGTATCAACTGAGTATCAACTACCTCAACTAAAACGAGGCAGCATTTTTAGAAAAAAATTTTCATATGAGATCTAACTAATACATAGACGTTTTACACATCACAAAACATACATTGAAAAAAACTCTACAGATTTGAAATAAAGTGTTTTCTGGTTTAAAAACTACACATATAGTAAATGTATAGTATATGTAAATATACTATGAAACAAAACTAAAATAACAAAAAAAACCACCCCAAACAAAAAACAACACACAAAAATGCCAAAACAAACAAAAGTAAAAAAAAGAGCATGTCCTTAATCATGAACTTGCAAACATAAGAAATACATTATTCAACTCTAACACTTAAGTACATTACACACTAATATTACCAAAAATTACTCTTTTCACCAACTAATCACAATAAAAAATCCACAGCACCCAATAACTCCTTTGTTAAAAGCAGCTTTCCCCTTTTTCTAAATCACTTACCTCCCGTGGACACTAGCAAGAACAATACCAATCAAAAAAGGGTTTTTTTATATCTGTATTTATCCCAGTACATTAACACTGGACTGCATTCTGCAGATTTTACATCAGTGAGACTGTGACAAAAGGAAAGACAAATACAGCACTGAGGGCACACTAACCTTGATTTCCAGAGTACTGCTTGTGTCCATAGGGATCCCCGGTGTTGGGGCCTCCCTTCTCCCTCAGGTTCTCCTTGAGCGTGGGCATGTGCAGCACTGAGCCGTACTCCGTGCGCAGCTTCACGGCCATCTTCACCTTGTGGCTGTGCAAGAGGAAAGCAAAACCCTCAGTGAACCCCAGTCTCTGAACCGCTAACAAGGTCTGAAATATTGTACAGGGATGTCGTAAAACTTACTCTACAACTCTGATATTTCTCTCCCCTCAAGATTACACTCTTGACAGTACAGAAACATCTGAATTTCTGACTTGAGTCAGAAATTGACAATCATTGACAGAGTTTAAAACTTCACTGAGTGCAGCAGCACTTACCTTTCTTCATCCAGTGGGATAGGCTTGGCATTATCAGCTACAAACATGTCATGGGTTCTCTTCAAAGATCTGAACACAAGTGTGTGCACAGAATGCTTTTGGACTTCCTAAAATAAAGAAAAGAGCATTTAAATAAGTTTGAACAGATTTAAATGAAAAACTGAACACTGAAACATAAATTGAACTGAGTAGCAATTTCTCAGTTCTGTTATATGACATGCAACCATTCGGTTCATAGAAGACACTAATCTTCTTGGAAACTAAAAAATTAATTCATTGTGTCAGTTGTTTATTCAAAACTATATTCTATTCCTTGAAAACTTACAAGAATTTGAAAAGCAAGCTGAAAACTTTTATCAAACTTTCTGCACTGGTACCTATATGACAAATCCATGAGTATAAAAGTTCTATCCCACGTCCTTCCCAATTCTGTTTTTATATGTAGGCACTAATTAATCAATTCCTTCTGAAAAAAAAAAAAAACAACAAACCTGTAAATTTTCCCTCGCTACCACTGTAAAAAGAACATGAGCAATAATGAATTTCTGTGCACAGTACCACTTCATGTTAACATGGCTAATTACCACCTAACAACAGCAGCTGCTGACACCACAAACAGAGGAGTAGGTACCACAATGTCTCCCCAGCAGGGAAAAAATTTCTGCAAGTAATTTTTGACAGATGTTTTTCTGTAAAACACCAGCTCGCAGTGTTGCATCTGGCAGCAGTCATTGCACCTCCTTCTATAACCCTAATAGCCCCACGTGCCTTCAGAAGTGCATGAAATTCACCCCACAGTAAAGATTCTACAACCTATAAAACCAGTGGCCTTCTCCATAGCTGTGCTCCCAAACCCTCACAAAAAGACCCTTTTTGTGGTTTCCCTTATGGGCTAACAGAGTCAGTAGCTCTCTAGTGGTAAAACACCCCAGCATCAGTTCCCCACAATCACAGAATGTGCTGAGCTGGAAGTGGCTCACAAGGATCATCGAGTCCTGGCCCTGCACAGGACACCCCAAGAGTCACACCCTGTGCCCAAGAGCATTGTCCAAATGTTCATTGAACTCTGTCAGCCTTGTTGCTGTGACCACTGCCCTGGGGAGCTGTTCTAGCACCCAAACACCCTCTGGTTGAAGAACCTTTTTCTAATATCCCACCTAAACCTCCCCGACATAACTTCAAGCCATTCCCTTGAATTCTGTCACTGGTCACCACAGAGATCAGATCAGAGCCTGCTCCTCTGCTTCCCTCTCATGAGGAAGCTGTAAACTGAAATAAACTTCACCCTCTTCTCCAGTCTGAATATGGCAAGTGACCTCATTCACTCCTCATAAGGTTTTCCCTCTAGACCATTCATCTCCATACCCTTTACACCTTTTTCTGATACTGTGGTACCCAAACCAATACCCAGCACTGGAGGTGAGGCCGCCACAGAGCAGATCGGAGCGGATAATCCCCTCTCCTGACGGGCTGGCGATGCTGTGCCTGATGCCCCGCAGCACCAATTCCGCATTCGGCACAAGCCTGGCAAAGCAAACCCGCAGTTCACTCCCACCCCAGACACGCACACTCCAATGGCCCGCACCCGCTGCGTTCTGCAGGCACCTCGCTGTCCCCGGGCCGAGCTGGGCGGGGGCCGCAGATCGAGGCGCCGCCACGGACCATCCCCACAGCGGCCTTTCCCACCCGGGGGACAGCGACGGTGGCGGGTGCGGGGCGGCGCTTCTCCCGCACGGCCCCGACCCGCTCCCGCTCCCTGGTCTCGCCCAGAGCGCCTCAAGGGAGCGACAGAGTGAACGCGCGGGGCCCTCCCTCGTCCCTTACCTCCGCCATGGCGCCGCCGAAGTCCCCCGGCCGCGGCCGCTATGGAGCCACTTCCGGCGCCTTCCCGCGCCGGACCGGAAGAGACGGGTAAAGAGGGAAATGAACGGAGTGCCAAAGCCGAGGGGCGGGGCTTATGGCAACCCCTCCGTTCGGCGTACGGGAGTCGCGGGTTCGAGCCCCGCTGGCGCTGCCGGAGCAGAGGGTGCGAGTCACTTCATCAATGTGTACAAATATATAAAATGGTGGTGACAGGAGAATGGAGCCAGGCTCTGCTCGGTGCTGCCAAGCAACAGGACAAGACGCAGTGGGCAGAATCTGATGCACAGGAAGTTCCACCTGCGCATGAGGAAAAACTTCTTTTACTGTGCAGATGATGGTGCAGCGGCACAGACAGGTTGCGGAATCTCCCTCACTGGAGATAATCAAGAACTCTGTGGACACCGCCCTGTGCTGCATGCTCTGGGATGACCCTGCTTGATCCGGCAGGTGTGACCCGATGACCCCACTCACTGCTGTCCTGACCCCACTCACTGCGCTCCCTCCAGCCGGAGTCATCCCGAGGGTGCGGCGTCCCCGGCGGCGGCGGCGGCGGGCGCGGCGCGGTGCGGGCAGCGGCCGGCAGAGGGCGGTGTGGCGCTGCGGGAGAGGCGCCGGCGCTGCTCCGCTCCCGGCCTGCAGCGGGGCCCGAGCGCTGCCCCCTCAGGGTGAGGGAGCGGGCCTGAGCTGGGCAGTCCCGCATGGGTCTGAAACTATGGGACTTTGCAAATGCTTAGGGCTGTGGAGCTACAGGTTTCATGTATTGCTTTCCTCGTGAGTTGTCAAGTTGTCACTGTTGAAACGCGGTGATATTGGGCGTTAGCCATTACAGCTGATCTTTCGGGAAGAGTGTCTTTAGTTTGGCTCCACGGGACCTCATTTCCATGCAGAGTGACGCGTGTGAACGAGCTGGCAACCCCCGCACTTCATGGCAAAGTGTTGGCTGTGAAAGGGCAGAGGCTGTAAATCTCTTCCAAATGTACCCTGGTACTCCACCTGACATTTCACTTCCATTTGTGAGCAGGATAACCAAATGCATCTGTGCAAATTTCAAATAGGCACCTGCTTTCTCCACATAGACTTATCTGCTTGTAATTCCAGGAAGTCTTGTCCTCCTGAGCAGTAGCTGGGATTTGGCCAGCTCATCTTTTGCAGCCACTCCTTCATGCTGCTCTTCTTTACCCCTCACTCTGTCTGCTTGCCTGCCTGCCTGAGCTGTGAACAGTTTACAAAACAATCTGAGCTAGAAGTAATTCAGTGCAACATAGTTGGTTCAAACCTGCTGTCTTTACTAGCTACAGGACAGCATTAGCCTGGGATTATTTCTGGCACACAGCTTGCCTGCTTGACATAAATATGGTGTCTTTTCTGCAGTTGATGGGTCACTTCTGCTGGCTGCACTGGTGGTTTGTATTTAGTAATTTAGAATACAGTGATGGAAACATGCTTGAAGTGGCTTTGAGCCCCAGCTCCCCTTCTAGGTCTGAGGTAGGGAAGATATGCCAATTACATGGTGTCAGTAGCGGTGGAGAGCTATTGCCCGCTCAGCTTCAAGCCAAGGCAGGCAGGTTTCATGTGTAACATGTCAGCCTATTTTGGTAGTCCCTCTGGTGAGGCTGGCAATCCCTGTTGGATTTCAGAGCTTCCCATAAAGACCAGCACAGCATCTCGTGGAGGGGGGGCATTGGCTGTCCTTGCTTAAAGTGCAACCTAGAGTGCAAACTCCACAGGGCAGTGTGTCAAAATGGGGCAAGTCTCTATCATCCTCTTGGGCTGATGAGGTTAGGCTGAAGATACACAATATTTGAAAGGAAACTTGGGAAGAGCTAGGAATTTCAAACAGGTTTATCTTTCTTTTTTAAGGTTGCATACAGAGTAGCATGTCCCTGCTTGATCAAGCAGGATTTGATGTGTGGAAATGGTTTAAAGGCTAGTCTCTGGCTGTCTGTAGAGTTGTTTCCTTCCTATTTTCTGTTGAAATAAATCAATTATTTCCACTGCCTTTTAAAGGGAAACCAAATTTGAAATACGGTAAAAAAATAAAGAAAAAAATATATTTAGCAAGAAAACTTGTCTGTGCTTGTTGTTACTATTAATATTAGTATTCACATGCACATGGCCCTGGAGGTGATGTAGTTTTCTAATTTTTTTTGCACATAAACATTCCCCTCAGAAATTTATAATCTGAACTTGTTTCCTATTATCCTTGTAATGCTTCAGAAACTCAAAGGACAAATTAATCTTTTCAGATATTTCAGAATGCAGTTAGAGGACAATTTTTTTTTCCTAGAAGGTTTAGTCTAGGGTGAAATTTAATCCTGGAGCATCAATAAATCATGTCAGTAATATTAATAAGAATATGCACTTCATTAATTTTCTTTGTTACATATGGCTTCTTGATGTGTTCTTGCATGTCAGCTACAGCTGCAATTCTGGAAATAGCTAGCTATGTATTTTTTATAAGCACTATTTCATAGAAGGTGACTAGCAAATTGGATGAACTTCTAGTGTTATAGCAAAGCCAAAGGGAATATCCCAGTCATTAATGTTGCTCCCAGAACATGGAGATAGCATTCATTATCATTTACAAGAAACCTTTGAAGTAATATTTGCTACCAGTAAAAGCAAATAAGAAAAAAGGATGTTCATCTCAGCTGAGGTGAACATTTAAATTCACAATATTCTTTTCATAGGATGACACTGTTACAACACTAGTGGTTTAAAAGGACATTTCCAAACCAACAGCTATTTTTAAATTGAAGCACTATAGCCCAATGTAAGCCAAGAAGGTTCTATTCCCCAAGACCTCTTCTGGGGATCCATCCAGCTCTGAAGAGCCCTGATCTGGTGATCGTAGCTGTCCTGGGTCGGGGGTTTGTGTAAAGAGGGTTGCATCACTGGCCAGGACTACAAACACAGGGCACCGAGCAAACAGTTCCTCAAAACACACACACACCTCTGCCAGTAAGTGCCTTTTTAGTAAAAAATGCTGTACACAAGGGTGTCCTGGAACACCAACAGGTCCATGGAGTATTATTGCAGTTTCCAGCAGACATACTGTGGTATCACCACCACAGTAGCTCCGGGAACACATTATTGCAGTTTCCAGCAGACATGCTGTGGTATCACCACCACATTAGCTCTTCTCATTAACCACGTGAATTGGAGGAGGGAGTATGAAGGAAGAGAGGTTGTTCTGTTTTTGAAGAGAGCGCTTCTTTAATACCATTTTTAGAAGAAATTTAAGCTATGGTTTTGCTTCTTCATAAGGCTTTATTCAATCCTTATAAAGTGTCAGTCTGACTGTAATGGTTGCAAGCATGAGAGTAAAATCACATCTCATAACCAAGATGCTAATGGAGATTGACTTCTGCTGCCAAAATGTTTTCCTGCATGTGTGTATGTTTGCCAGGATAGACTCCTCTGTATGCCAGTCCAAATTTGGACTGTTTTTGCTGATAAAAGTCTCCAGGCACAGCCTCTGCAGTGCAGACAAGGCCCTTGCTCACCCGATGGACAGTCCCACGATCCCTGCCCTGAGGTGTCTGGTCATTTAGCATGAAGCCACCAGCCTGCTGGGGTATGACATGAATGTGTTGCTCATGGAGAATGCTCATGGAGA
The DNA here is from genome assembly GCF_023055355.1 of Agelaius tricolor. NCBI lineage: Eukaryota > Metazoa > Chordata > Aves > Passeriformes > Icteridae > Agelaius > Agelaius tricolor. The sequence goes on from NW_027269268.1 coordinate 21,681,511, forward strand.
CACCACCACCCAGCTCTCCAGGGGAAGACAATGAAAGGTACTGGAGCTGAGAGGGTCAAAGGCTGAGTTTCAAAGGGGAAATACCATCTGAAGGCAGAACAAGCCTGGGGGTTTCCCACGATGGGGCTCTGCAGTTGGCTTGGCGGCTCCTGCACCAGCCCTCATCATCCAGTCTCCGACAGCCTCTGCACAAACACAACCAGGGCTCTCCATCAGGAGCTAAAGAAAGCTTAATACCTGCAGGAGGACACCATAAATTACTGCAGAACATGCTGATCATTTCAAATCAGATTTACCACAAATATCACTTGATATTATTAATATTTAATTAAGTTTTTTATGAACTGAACTGGGATAATTTGTGTTTCCAGCTCAGGAATAGTGAGACCTAGTTTTACTTCCACTGTACCACAGGGTTCTTGTAAGCCCTGGGCAAAGGTTCAAGGACTAGATCCCTTCCATCTGTAAGATGAGGGTGGCTGAACTTCCCTCAGAGGTAAATGGAGGGAAAACTGTAGTTAAAGTTGGGATATTCCCAAAATCAATGATAACACCTTGGCTAGCATCCATAAGTGGTAATAACTTGTTAATTATGTCAGTTTTGGCCTTAGACAGATTTCTTAATGTCTGTAGGGAGAAGTTTGTGTTCTTCCAAATCTAATAGTGTTGGTGATGTCCTCATGCAGGAGATCCAATTCAGTGGAGTTTCAGCTCCTTGAGCCATGGCTGATTTAGGGCCAAACTGTTTAATAATTAAACCAGTCAGGTTAAACAGTTTTCATATTTTGCGAATCTCCATAGTTTACTAGAATTCTGACAACAGCACGAATACAGGAAAAAGCCTAAACCAAGAAATTTTAGCTGTTCTTAGCTTTGCTTACCGTAAAATCCTCCTCTCCATCAAGTCAGTCTTTGAAATGGAAGCTCAGACCACAGTTTGCATCCCTTCATTGGTTCAGACATTGATATGAATGACTTCAGAAAAGTGTGCTGGCTCCCACTTTAATTTAATTTAATTCAGTACATTATGGTCATTTATAATGCCCGAGAAAAATCACAGGATATAAACACACTGAAGTGTTAAAACTCTGCTACAATGAGAGCAGTGATATGCAACTTCCTATAAAACATTAAAAAGTATGTTTGAGTATTTCGCTAGGATTTCAAGTAACTTCATGCTGTATTCTCTTAAAAGATTATTTAAAACATTCAAATAATATTTGAAAGATATAATTTTTGTATTAAAAAAGAAAAGTAGCAAATTAATACGTAAAATTGAATTATTTTAGTTCATTTACAATATCACAAGCCTGTATTAATAGAATAATATTGGCTTATGCTTACACTATTCATCTGATCTTTAATAAATCAAAACATTGCTTTTACGCAAAATTATTAATGTAATGAATATAATATACCTTTTTTTCACTTTTGTGTTAAAAGACCCAAAGATTTGCATATCTATCAGGCACCATGAAACTATTTAGAAAAAGGCAGAAATCTGTATGATGTGAGTTGTCTTCACATTTAATTGCATATTTCTGAAACATTCAGCAGGTAAAGAAAAAGGAGCCATCACAACATGACATCTAATAATTTTTTTCCTTTGGCCATTCCCTTTTCCAGCTGCTTTAAAACACTTGTGATTTTTGAGAAAATGATAACCTTGTGTAATCTGAGCAGGAGGTGCTTTTGGGGATCTGAACATGTATTTGATGCCAGCATCAACAGAGGTCTCTGGGACATATAGATAAGAGTTTTCCAGAGGAATTGCTCAACAACTGCTGTATTCAGGCACAGAGTGAAGAGTTGAATATTAACAGAGACTCTGATTGCTCAGAAGGGTTGACCCTATCACTGTGAAGCTGGAAATTAGTGCTGCTGCATATATATAAAAGAACAGAGGTGACCTCTCCCTGTCAGAGCTGATGAAAAGAGAAGATCACTGAGCTGCTCAAGCAAGCCAGCACCATGAAACTGCTCCTGCTGTTCCTGCTCTGTGTGTCCTCCGTTCAGTCCCAGGACTCTCTTGACTATGACGAAGAGGTTGTAATATTGATATTAATTAATAATTAGTTATTAATAATTAATTTAATTTAATTGCATGCATGACTTCCTCATCTTATGTGAGTTAGCTAAATTAGAAGTTGTGGGAGAAGATAATCCAGTGCATATTCCTTTTGTGATTGAATTGTTCAAAAATTTAACTTTTTATATGTAACCCCACAATAGCTATTTTCTGTGTTTGGAGATATTTTCTTCCTATTTCTTTTTCTGTAGGGAATGAAGAATGTTTGATGGTAAGATTAGTTATTTAGCTGAATTCATTTAAGGATACTAATTTAGCGATGTTGACATATGATGTTACAGACAATTAGTATTTGGTATAAAGGAGTAGAAGTGTGTAATAAATCATGTCCTGTCTCAAAGACAGTAAAATCTTTTCTGAAGAGTCAGTGGACATTAAAAAACTGAAACTAAACAAGCTACCAGTTTATACAGTTTAACACTGGAAATTAAGAGGTAACAATTGCAAAACAGAAGGAAAAGCAATGAGAATCAATATAAAATAATGGTTTAATATATATTTTTGTTTAAGTAAAATATTTCAGTGGGAAACACAATTTAGAATTTTGGTGCACTTTTTTATTATTTGAAAATCCCTGTAAAATTGAATTGGTCAGACTTTCTGAAAATCTGAGCACTTGTGTCTGCACATTGACTACTATAACACTAATGTGTTAAATAATTTTCAGCAATTCTGTGTATTGTATGCTGCTTTTTTTTGAAACTCCTTGAAGCCTCTGATGCTGGATCCTTTCAAATGTTTGTTATTTGGAGCTAAGTCTCAGTGGGATTGGAAACGGCTGTAGGTTTTGATTCAGTAGCTCAAACAACTATTAATTTGAATGGTTTTGTGTGAAAAAATGCTTAGGGACCAGGCCTGTTTTCCTTGCTCATCCTCCTAGACTTTGCTGTTTCTGCCAGATATGGGGAATTTATGCATCAGAAAGCTCTACAAACCTACTCTGAGAAATGTTATTAAATGGTTTTCCTAATTTCACCAGTTAACAGCTGGTATGTGGCTTGAGACCTGATGATGTATTTGACTGTAGCATGATTTTCTGAGACCTTACAAATATTCCTGTAGCCCAGTAAAAAACTGGGACACCGAAAATGTCCTGCTGAATGCACTTCTTAGCCCCACGGATGTCTAATTACTTTTTTTTGTAGCCTACTACTTCAAGTTTCATGGCACTTAGTAGCTCTGAACTATGTAAGGTTTATTCCTTGGTCAAAATTGGCTATTGAAATATTAGTTTACTTTGGTTTGAAGACTTTTTAGTTTATCTATGTCTAGGTATGAAGAGTGTGACTAGTCTTACAAGGGAGGGGATGGCAATGACTTTTACATAATGTCATATAACATTTCCATTATGGCTTTTTCATTCCATTCCCTGGTTTTCCTTGCTGTTTAAAATACTAAAGAGTGCTGAATGGATGCCTTCACCCTGTGCAGCCCGTTTTGCAGTAGCAATCCCAGATTCAGAGAGTTTGTCTCTCCTTGGCTGTGCAGGATGAGAGCCCCGTGATTGACGTTCGGGGCCACCGACCCCTGGACAAAAGGGTTGAGATGGCGCCGGCGCTCCGGCCCGTGGCACCTCCCATCAGCGGGACCGGGTACCGGCCCCGGCCCCCGAAGCGGGGGAAGACGGAGGAGAAGAAGGAGCGGACCGTCTATCCTGATGCCGGAGGCTGCCAGCGTGCGCTGGACGAGCTGGTGGGTGTCTGGCTGCTGAGGCAGCTGGTGACATGTTGCCCTTTCCTTCTAGTGCACCCAACACGGGAGTTTCCCTTGCCAAATAAAGGACGGCCATCCATTTAAAGCAGTCCAGCTTTTCTTCACTCTGCTCAGGTTTGCTGGGACTGCATTCAGAAGGGTGATGTGTCAGAGTCCATGGGATTAGCGGCGGAGTCAGCCTACTAATGACAAGATGGGGGGATGAGAGTTGAACTGTAAACCAGGAAAGGAAGTATCTCTGGGTTAGCTTGTGCCTTCTGCCTGGTTTTACATAGGTAACTATTCAGGACAGGAAAAACCTCTGCAGAAGTGCTGGATTCAGTTTCAGACAATCTTAAGGAATCCTAGGGACCAAAAAAACCCCATCCACCCATGTCTTTCTTAAAATTCATTTCAAAATGTAATTCTACTCTACCCTCAGTCACTGCTGCAGCTCTTACTGCATACTGCATATGAGCATGCTTGACACCCAGCACACCCCTTGCTGCCTTGCCATGATCCCTGCTGGAAAATGCAAGCTGTAGCAATGCTGAGAGGCATCTTAGTGACTGAGCACAAATTTGAATGTGGAGGTTCTCAACAAAAAATGAAGTTTGTTAAAGTTTATCTAGATGCTTAAATATCTGTTCTCTCATTACAAACTCTTTGTTGTGTTCAGAGGTATGGCTGGTCACTGATGGGACTAGAACTCCTTTACTTTTATTCACAGCCCTTTTTCCTTCTTTTAAGGGAGTGCTGTGTCCGACTGGATGTGAGCTGCGAACTCTACTGCTAAAACAGGAAAAATCAGTGAAACCAGTTATTAATGATCTAAAAGTTAAAGTGAACTCTCTTTCGGAGAGCTCCTCAACTTTCTTTGAATATGTGACTGTTCTAGAAGATAAATTGGTAAAGAGGCAAAAACAAAGAAAAGGTATGCTACTTCTGTGAACTACTAGTGTAAATGGTATTGAAGTTTTATTGGCATTCCTACAATTACTTTTTAGTAGGACTTCTTAAAAAAAATAAAAATACCATGGACTATCTAGCAAAGCAGGATTCTGTGACCATGACCTTTTAAATCTTTAAAAACATCCTTTGAGAGAGGCGAAGGAATGGACTTCATGCTAAGGCAAGATTCTTATGAGGCCTCTAAATGTACATCATTCATGTGTTCCCCTTACCTGTTTTCCTATGTCCATCCAATCCATTTATGACCAACCTCTGGACTGGCACCATGGCTCTCCAGAAAGAAGGGAATTACTGCTCTTTGGCAGAGTAAACCACCAGTGATAATCCTATTAGCTAGCAAAGAAACAACAGTACACATGGACCACTTCCCTGAGAGTATCTGCATAGTTTTTGCACACTGTGGAAAAGTAAGCACAAGAAATGCGCTTCCTGACTTCCTTCCTAGTGGCATCTCAAATTGTACTTATAAACTGCTCTTCATCGTTTCCTAACAGGGAAATATGTTGAAAACTAATCTGCTTTTCATCTCTTTGCTCTTCTAGACAATGATGATTTACTTGCTGAGTACAACACAGAAGTGGAATTGCAGTATAGTTATATAAAGGATAATCTGGACAATAACATCCCATCTAGCCTCAGGGTCCTTCGTGCAGTTGTGGATTCTTTACATAAAAAGATACAGAAACTGGAAAATGCCATTGCAACCCAGGTGGACTACTGCCGTTCCCCATGTACTGTTTCCTGTAATATTCCTGTGGTTTCAGGCAAAGGTACTCATTCAACTCTAATGACATCTTTTTTTTCTCCAATTTATGTCACTGTGCAAATTGATAGATGCATCTGAAGCTGCACAATTGATTAGGGTATTAGGAAAGATGGAAATCCTAGATGAAAAAAAAAGAAATTCTTTTCTGGATTATGCTGGTCAGACCAAAGATCCTCTTACCCAATATCAGTCTTCGTAAGTGACCAGTTGGATTTTAAAGAAATATGTGCTTCAGGGCCTTTGTAAGGTGGAAGTGATACTTTTGTGACTATCATAGCTGTATTCTTGATTTCTTTCAGTCAAGAAAAGTTCTTCTTTCAAAAGCTTGTCTAGTTCAAGAAGTCATTGTGAGGTATACAGTGTTGCATCACTTAGTTTGAAGTTTCAGAAATTCCTCTTTGGAAAAGCTGCATCGGGCAGTATTCTTTCTTCCATGATTCTTTAACTTGATGTGTTACAGAAATCAAAATGAAAGTAAAATATTATCTATAGATAATTTAAAATGTTCCCATATAACAGCAAACCAAAAGATAAGAAAACTGTTCAAGTTCACAGATCTTTCAGTACTAGTCTCTGTTTTATTCTTGCAGAATGTGAGGATATCATCAGAAAGGGAGGCGAGACATCCGAAATGTACCTCATCCAGCCAGATCCTTTTGTCAAGCCATACAGAGTGTACTGTGACATGGAAACAGACAATGGAGGTTAGTGTGAAATAACTATGTTGTTATAATATTGATTTACCAATGCTACAAAAAAATAAAATTAGTAATTTTTATTTTATAAAAAGAAATATGAAATTTTATCTTTTGTAATTACTTGATAATTAAATCTGATTGACTTGTCCAGAGAAGTCTTGTTGAGGTCATCTGCTGATGCAGAATAGGATACTTCTATTCTGAAACTGGAAATAAATTGTGTATGTATCTTACTATGACCATCATGGATGGTGCATAGGTAGGCAGAGAAGGACAGCCTGGCTCATTTCTTATCCTGTCACTTGACAAAAGACCAGGGCTGTCCTTCAAGTTCCGCTTTTTCCACCTTTCCTTATGAAGCAAGGTTCTACTTAAGTGTGAGCAAAAGGGGCAAAGCTGAGCTCAAAAGCAGTGAAAGGACCTGCTGCAAGGAAGCCATATGCTCCTCTGGTCCTGAGGTGAAGTTAAAAGGGCTGTATCTTAGTGTCAGATGCTCCTTTTGTACTGGTAATTTAATCTAAATACTCTTGCTTCTGCAGGCTGGACTCTGATTCAGAACCGCCAGGACGGCAGTGTTAATTTCGGAAGAGTATGGGATCAATATAAAAAAGGATTTGGAAATGTTGCAAAGAGCGGAGGGAAGAACTACTGTGATACACCAGGTAAAACACCGAGCACAAAATGCAAAGAGCTGTTCTTACTGAAACCATTTTCTTCTATTTTTTGAAGCTCTTAGATATTTTTAAAATTAACTAATCCGCTCCAGCAGACCTATAGGCAAATAATAAAGTTGCCTTGAAGTATATTGCAAAGTCTGTTTCACAGAGCTCTCACTTGTTGCTTCTCAGGTGAATATTGGCTTGGAAATGACAAGATCAGCCAGCTTACCAAAATAGGGCCCACTGAAGTTCTAATTGAAATGGAGGACTGGAATGGTGATAAAGTATCAGCTCATTATGGAGGTTTCACCATACAGAATGAAGGAAACAAGTATCAGCTTTCAGTTAGTAACTACAAAGGCACTGCAGGCAATGCACTGATGGACGGAGCTTCCCAACTGCATGGAGAAAACAGGACAATGACCATTCACAATGGCATGTACTTCAGTACTTATGACAGAGACAATGATGGATGGTATGTACTTGCACTAGACATTTAAAATAAAAATAGAGCTGGATATATAATATTTCTGTAATTTGCCATTAGTTTTCACAGCATTTTGTAGCATGTCAAGATATGTTATGTCCCTGCAAGTTACCAGCTAAACTTGCTCAGTATATAATAGAGCACTGTATCTCTAACCTGTGCTTAAAACCTGATTACATATTCATGAATAAAGGAATTGTTTAGGTTGGGGAAGACATGCATTTCTCATTGCTTTCTATCTTTAAATTTCATTGATATTGTACTTATCATTATGAACTGCAAATAACCACAGTTATCAATCAGTAAACTAAAATGATATTCCCCAAGAAGTGCAATTAAAATTTGATTTTTCTTAGATGCTTTATCTTCTGAGTGCACTGTGTAGTGCTTGTGATGGTCAATCCTTTATAGATAGTTCAGAGAGGACTTAAATTGTTTATTATTGTTTGAAATTTTCAGTACACAGGCAGGTATATGTACTCTGTTGATCTGCTATCCTGTATTACAGATGTCACTCTCAATGCCTTTTTATTCTTTTCCCCTCATCAGGTTAACTCAAGATCCAAGGAAACAGTGCTCCAAACAAGACGGTGGTGGATGGTGGTACAACCGCTGCCACTCAGCCAACCCCAATGGCAGATACTACTGGGGAGGGACCTACAGCTGGGACATGGCAAAACACGGGACAGATGATGGTGTTGTATGGATGAACTGGAAAGGGTCGTGGTATTCAATGAAGAAGATGAGCATGAAAATCCGGCCATACTTTCCACATTAACCATTATCAAAATGTACAGAATCAGGAGTTTTCTTTTAGTATTTGTACATGGTTGTCTTTTTAGCATGGTGCTCAGTCTTAGTTTTACATATGAGAACCCAATCTCTATGTACAACCATATTGTGACCTAAAGTGAAAAGCTGTGTCAAATATAAATCTAAATCTGTCCAATGAAAATAACTCACCAGTGTATTTTTCCCATTTTTCATTTGTGCATAAGACAGAATTAACTATTACAGAATAACACTGATAAAATAAAATCAACTTGTTTCACTCTTTTACAAAGGTCTTTTGTATCTTTTTTAAAGAGGGGGAGGATTATTTCTAAGTGTTTTCTATAAACTAATGAAATCTTAAAACTAAAGTATTCTTCATATTATTCTCAAGTATTCATGCATGATCTGGGGAGAAGGAAATGCATTCCACTAAATAAGAGGCAGTTTTATTCTTTTGTATTATAAAAGTAATAGTAGCTACCTGTGTAACAAGTTGAGAAGGAATAAAAGTGGAAAGAGTATTGAACAAACCAGAAGGTGACTGGTCCCTTGGCTCAAATCCTGTTGCTGGATAAAATATGTCCTTTTCTGGGACCTGGTCATGTACTTGCTTTCACACATATGTGCTTTCATACAATCCCTATGATGGGACTGGAGTAATTACTGTCTCCAGTCACAGAGTAGTGGAGGTTAAGTATTCCATCAAACCTAGTAGTCTCTGCTCCCTTGAGCAGTCAAAGACAAGACTGCCCAACCCTGGCAGACAGGATGGACATCTCAAAGGGGTCTGCCTTCCTCCACAAAGGGAGGGACCCAGATCAGTAGGGGTGGATGGATCCCACCTGAAACCTTTAGTGTTTATTTAATCTGTGAAGCCCAGGAGGACAAGAAAGAGACATAATGGCAGCTTCTCACTAGAGGAGCACATGGATGTTCAGCATCCACGCAGGCAGGCTTCCACTGAGGCTAAGGAACAAAAACTTAATGTGCAAGTGGAAACCTGTTTTCTGAAAGCACAGACCCCCTCCTCACACATGAGTGTAAAGATGTCTTTGCTCTTCAGCATCTTTCTGAAAAGAGCTGACAGTGGCTGTATTTGAGAAGCACTGAAAAAAAGGCTAAAAGTGAGCTGCTTTACCAGTATTTGATGATCTTGTTAAATGGTATTCAACACGTCAGTGAGATTAGAAGTAAAGAAGTTTGCTCATGCCTTTTTCTAGAAGCACAGAAATATTACTCAGTGTAAATACTTGTGTAATTTATGCTGTAAAGTATAAAGGTAAATACAATGTGGTCTTCTGTAATTGTGTGACCAATATAACTGATATTCTATGCAGCCAGTTTTTTTCTAGAAGATCCTTAGCACACACTGTCAGCAAGCTGATTTAAACCCCTTACCCTTAGAAGAATTCTTGTTTGGCATATGTGCTGAGAAATATTCAGGTAGTTCCTCATCTTGCTTGGTCTGGTTAGTCATAACCTTTTAGTGGTTGCTAGAAAATTATAGCCTGCTTTGGGAGTTGCATTTTGATGAGTTATCATGGAATTGTCTTATTTTGAAGCTACTAGTATGCATGATAAGCTATCTAGGATTCATCAATGAGATGGACGATCTATGTCCATATTTATAAAATCAAAGCTTAGGAGATTCTTACAAGTCAGTCCTAAAATGCATGCATTCTTTATCAAAGTGTACTCCATGTTGGGTGTGTGACAAAACGGAGAACCCACACCATCCTTGGTTCTGTCTGAGAGTTGGCTCCCACTGCTGTTGTACTCCCCTTGAAATGAAATGAGTGTGAATGTTGAACTTGGTTAGACTTTCACAGTCCATGTCAGTGGAGGCAGGATTGTGAACATACTTCTAAATATTTTTACTTCTTTAATACTCCTAGACCAAAGTAAATAACTCAAATTAAAAATTTTTAACTCAAGTCAATGTGTGAGCTGCCAAAGACATGGACAAAGTTCATATAAAAAGGGTTTTTAAATCAATATTTCCTTGTCAGTTAAAAATAAAATCAAAAAAGTCTTGTTGATAATTAATCATTTTTTTTTATTTTTTAATCTCCAAATGTGCTCAGTTGCCTTCAAATTCACAGGGTAAAGGTTCATCACACATACACATATAAAAAAATCTTTTCAACTTGTAGTCATAAAATGCATTAAAGGCCTGTCTTTTTACAGGGTTTCTATGGGCCTGATTTTCATTCTAACAGTTTTTAGGGAATAATCAGAGGCTTTAAATGGCAGCCAGACTACACCATTTTCAATCTCGTAGGGGACATTGTACCTGGGGTCGTAGTGGCCGCCCGGGTAGTAAATGCCATTGAGGTTGGCAGCCTGGCAGCTGTTGTACCACCAGCCCCCCCCATACATCTCGGCACAGTTCTCCTCCCAGTGGTCCTGGTCCTGGTCAAAGGTGCTGAACTTCATCTGGGCATGGGAGGTGTACTCGGTGCCCTCTTCCAGCCAGCCAGCCACCAGCGCGTCCCCGGCGGTGCCCTCGTAGGAGGACACGGCCAGGCTGTACCCCTCAGCTTCAGACCCTACCTGCACGAGATACTCTGCAAACACAGCATTCCCATCCCAGTCCTCTAACTCTACCCGCAGCACAGTATCATTCTGAGTCAGCAAGTGCAGGTTTTCATTGCCCAGCCAAAACTCTCCTCGCCCCCTGCCATCCACGCTGCCGAAACCTTTCTTGTAGTCTTGCCAGGTGCGGTTAAAATTCACTGATCCATCCATTCTTTGTTGGACCAATAGCCATCCTCCCAAAGTGGTCTCTTGGTCGCAATAAACTGACAAAACCTTATTGGATCCCGCTGGCTTGATTTTGAAAATGCCACTTTTGGCACCAGAAGTGTGTTTCTGGCGGATATCATCACAGTCTAAAAAAAAAAGTTGATCTGGTTTGACAGAAGTTATCAGCAAAATTTAATAAAAGGTTCAGAGGAATCCAAATACCAATAGCTCAGAGGAAAATTGTTAAACACGTCTTGGACTATGCTAGGTGTAGTGACAGGCAACATTAGAAAGAATTCAGGAAAGAAAACTTTACATATTTCTTAAATTGTGAATTGTCTATGTAATACCCAAGTATTAATGAAATATTTTCCATTTTGTTTCTGAGGTGGTAACAAACAGACACAGTGCTTGCATTAAATCATCACACTGTTGTACTACAGTATCTAAAATCAATGTGTCAGTTTGGTTATGGATGGAGTTTGGCTCCATTACCTCAATAACTACCTTTCCCAGTGCTGGGTGTCCTTCGCTTCCCTCCTGACGATCTGAAGCTGCGTGCCTGAAAGTCTGGGGTATCCTCTGCACTCTGATCATGTTCCAACCCACCTAGCTGCTCATTTACTTCACGGATCTTTACTGATTTGGTTTCAAAAGTAGAGCCTCCCTTCTTGAAACTAGAAGAGCTTGTCGCTACAGTCTTGGAGTGACTTGCACTGCCAGATGGGAATCCAGATGGCTGAAGTCTTCCAAAGTCATCTTCCTCCTCCTCTCCTAAGTCTCCCAATTTGTCTTTTCCCCCATAAGCTCCTGTACCTATGTGGCTACTGCCTGTGCGTCTGCTGGTTGTGAAGCTGCTAGATCCACTAATGTGCTTGGTAGCAGTGGATGGAGAGTCAGGGGTAAAAAATGACTCTAGCTCAGGGAATACAGTCTCTAGCTTGTGCAAGCCATCTGCACCACTAAAATGGTAGGTGGTCCCTTCCCCTCCAACAGTTCCAGGTAAATAGGCACAGTCTGAGCCATCAGAAGAGACTGTTTTCTCAAATACTTCTTCTCTAGGGCCATCAGGCCCAGAGACAACTTTTCTGGTGGTAGTTTTGGTGCATCTACGAACAGCGGAGGAGGTTTTGTCTTCCAGACTAAGGGTTTCTCTCCCATGAGTGGGAATAACTAATTTGCTGGGGTATGAAGATTCATCCCCCCTTGCTTCTGCCGTGCCATACGAGCTGTCACCTCGGGAGGGTTTCTTGTCTGCTTCTGGTCTTTCTAATACCACTTCCATCTGCTTGATGTCATTAATTATGTTCAGAGCTTGCATTTCTGGGAGAGGCTTATGCTTAAAATGATCAGGAACATTAGAGTCCTTAAGCGGCCTCATTTTCAGTGTGCTCAACGTGGTTGTTTGAAGCTCTGGGTGCAAGTTGATGGAGTTGGCTTGGAGAAGCTGCTTCTGGATGTTGTCGTAGCTTTCTTTGTCCACCTTGTAATCAAAACTTCTAGCACAGGTTCCTTTGCAAGCTCGTATCTTAATATCAATGTCAACCTACATAACCAGAGAGAAGTAATTTAGTTAGGGAGCTTTCCCAACTTTCTCAAGCAAGGATATCTTCTACTGAACAGGGGAAAGATGAGAGCTGCCCTAGTACCTCCCACCTATAGCTGAGAGGGGAAGATTCTGTCATGGGGTTACCATTGCTTTCTCAAATGACCCAAATGATGGATTTTTGCTCTAGGAATCAAAATGAGCCTTTGATAAAAACCACTGTTTGTGCCATGACTTTTCCTTGCATTACCATCAGAAGAACTGTCTGCAACCTGGGAACACAGGTTCTCACGCCCACTCTAGCTGTGGGCAGCAGTGGCAGCACTGGGGATGGACAGAGCACATCGCCTTTCTAACTACTCAGCAGCTCCTTACAGGAGGAGAAACACCTCATACAGAAGTAGTTATCAGCAGAGGGAGCATCCTTGTGGCCTGGGAGAGAAGCAGCAGATGGGACTAGAAACTCACGTAACTCATGCTGGTTCCTACAGAGCAGAAGTAGAAAATCAGGATGGATAGGTAGCAACTCATTTGGGGATTTTTCTCAGCAAGTCAGGTCCTGTGAGAGTTGCATGTTTTCTCCCAGCAGGAGCACTGCTCACCATAATGGCCAGATCCCCTTTCTGTAGCTAAGCACTGGAGAGAATGGGAAGTGCACGGCAGACACCTACCTCTAAGCGCTTCATCTCCACCACTTGTTCCTGGATGCTGCTCTGCAGAGCTTTAATTCTGTTCACTTGAGTGACAACTCTCTGCTTTAATGTCATAATTCTCCGTCTCAGTTCTCCTGACAGGCGACCGTAAGTCTCATCAAGCTCTGGAACAAAAATCCCTCACAGTCAGCTATGCCCATGTGCTTTTCTTTCCTAAATATGTCCTAAAATACTACATATTTTAAAATATGTAATTAAACACATAATTGAGAACGTATTTCTCATAGTACTGAGCGGTTTAAATTAATTTTTGCTAACTAGTTAAGAGTCTGTTAATATGATTGTTCTGTTTCCTGATAATGATATTCACTGCAGCCTGTACTTTCACTACATATTGCTTATTCACAAAAAAGTAGTAATTCAGTAATGGATAATGAAAATGGGCCCAAGATACTCACCCTGCGCACTGTCCAGGTTTGGTTTTAGTGCATTTACAGTTTCCACAATTATCTGATTGGACTTCTTATAGTTGTTTTGATTATCTGAGAGCAGTTTCTTGATTTTTTCTATTCTTTGACTGAACTCCTGGTCCTTTTCTTCAATCAGTCCTTGCATTCTGCATCCTGATGGACATTTGGCACCCTAGAATTGAAAGAGGGAAATAACTGTGCTAAAATCCTCAAGAGTAAACATCTCATACAATGGAATCTGTGAAGCACATACTCAGAAACCTGCTGTAACTGTGGGGTGTGGAACAAGTAAACCTTTAGTTTCCCCTCTCCTCGGTTCCTCATGGGTGAGATTTTTTTGTAGATACATATATATTTCCTAAAGGTCTGCTGTAAGAAGTCTGTCATCCAGTTTGAGGGAGGATGTTAGAGGCTAGCATTTTTCAGCAAAGTTTTCCTCAGAAAAGCTTAATGTTCTGACAGACTTAAGTTCTTTGCCAAGAAGTCATCAAATAAATGTAGGATAGAAAAGGACTGAGATGCAAGAGGCAAGAAAGTGAGAAATTAATAGTTTATATACAAAAACATCTGGTCAATTATTATGAAACATTTACTGAGCAGCTTGTAATCTGACTTCCTAAAAAATTAACTAGTGAGTGATTGTATGTGATTTCTAGCTACTTCTTATCTTTTTCTCACAATTCTCTTTCTGATGCCTTTATTTTATGAACTCAAAATGTGGCAATACCAAAATTCTGAAAAGAAACAATGCTTGTGTTTCTCTATGGTGAGCCTTTGTTTATTTAATCTGTCTTTTCCAGACTTACTTTCTTTTCTCATTCTGCCCCACTGCAAACTTCTCCCTGTTTATTTTGTCTTCATTTTTCCCTTTTTTCCTTTGTTTCCCACAGGAGACCTGTGCAGGCTGCCCCAACCTGAAGTGTTACCTCGGCCCTAACGCTGAACCCCGTGCTGGCCTGTGGCACCTGATGTAGCGATCCAGCTGCTGATCCAGCTGCTGATCCAGCTGCTGATCCAGCTGAGGCCCCCCTTTCCTCCCAGTGTCAATGGCTCACCCAGTCATCATCTGCGCAGAAGGGCCAGTTCTTCTCAGACTGGCAGCTGGACGGGGACTTGTGCTCCACAATCCTGGGGCCACGCACTCCTGCACCCCCCTGCTCAAAGGCAGTCTTCCCATCTTGTGCCTGCCAGCAGGAAAAAGGGGAGAAGTAAAAGCAAGATTCAGTGAACAGCTGTCAAGGAAGCAGAAACACAAAGCTGATGTCCTCACACAGCTGGTGGGTGGCAAGGACAGCTATCTGGTAAGCATCACACCCAACAGTGCAAGGGTTTTATTCCAACGTTTCTTGTAAGATATTATATTGCTTGTTTAGCGATGCCCACGATGCTCAGGATACATTATGATAATATCATTCCACAGAAATAGTTTGTCCTGTGTGTAAATACAAAATTAACTTGAAATTAGACTGAAACTGGAAAAGTAAAAATAAATACCTTAAAAATACTATTCCCATTATCTGCAATACTCTAAAATTCTTATTGTCACTTGACCACCTTCTGTCTACACAAAAGTAGCTTACAGATATATGATTTTTCCACTAGAGTTTCTGGTTTTAATCACATTTGCTAACTGGAAGCTTGTAACAGGGTTTTGCCTGACAGCAAGAGCAAGAAAGCTACTAACACAATTTAAAAAACAATTTCAGTGATGGATGGGTTTCACTGTCTTAATGGAAAGAAGAAAAATAAATACACTGAGGTTTTCTTCAAACCTGAGAAGAAAAAGTGATACACAAGTTAATTCCAGGCCAAAACACAATAAAGGTTCCTGCAGTGTTATCACTTAGTAAAAGACCATTTTTTCCCTTTTTTTTTCATTAAAGAAACCCGTGTTTAAAATGTAATTAGGTCTGACTAGAATCCTCTGTGCACATTTTATGCTTTTCAAACATTATAATTAATGCGTGAAAATATTAATGACTACTTATTATGATTGATGATTAATTCTGAAGCTGAGAAAGTGATCCTAATTCTAATCTTCAGGGTCAGAACCACTCTGAGGAACTGGAATGTTTTTATTAAAATCAGCAGATTCAAATACATTAGTTTGATTAATTAATGATTTGATCTGGCCCAAGTGCCTCCTAAAAGTAGCACATACATCCAAAAATGCCCTTTAGGCATTGACAACTCCAATATGACTGCTTCTGTTTTGTCCCAACTGCTTCATATAATTTCTGTCATTTGTTAAAACAGGCACTTTATTTAAAAAAAAAAAACAAAAACAAACCAACAGTCACAAAGAAATATGTAAAGAATATAACATAAGAATATGGACTGAGCCCTCAATGGAGAAAAAAAAGGTTATATTAGCACAGTTGAAAATCAAGTTAATCTCCTTCCTTATCAAAGATTTGATTCTTACTTAGCTGTAGTTTAAGCTGATGTTGCTGCTACAAGAATCCTTGTTTTTAAATATGTCTTTCATAATAAAGGAATTGTGTGTCATTTGTAGGTAGAAGATCCTGCTGAAATGAAAGGGGCACGTTCCTATACTGAAATACTGTCCAAAGGAAAGCACAATTCATCCCAATAAACATGAAAATTCCTGAATGGCTGGACCTACTAGCATCCAGCCAGTTATGTTTAAGACTTAGAGCATTACCTATGAATGTTTGAATTCACATAAATGGATTTGCTTTGCTGCTCTTGAAGCCTGGCAGATTCAGCAAAAGTGAGTTAAGCAAAACTATAGAGGGCTAGATACTCCAAAAGTAATGATGAAACTTCATCAGTGAAGTGTTACACTAAGCTGCTGCATATGTGTGTGCACTGAATTTTACAAGCTAGGTGATAGACAAAATTCATCTATCTCATGAATTAACATTAAATAAATGCTTACTATTCAAAGCAGAAAGATACAAAAAGAATCAAGTAAGCAAATTCATACCCAGGCTATGCTGAGGCACAGGAGCACACAGAGGATCCTCATAGGTATCATCTTCAGGAGAAGAGCAAGGACTCTGACTGAAAGGATGCTTTTTGCCAGTCTTTTGGTGCAATTTAAACCTGAATGTGAAGCTGAGATTAATCATTATGCTCCCTTCTGTTTGTAGAAAAAACACACCACATGCCCCCCTTCCCCTTCAGTGATTACTTAAGGCCTCTTGCACAAGTTTCTGGTGTTATTTGCCCCAGATAAGTTTGTTCAACACCAACATGCGGGCAACACCAAGAATTCCAGGAAAAAATTCTGTCTAAAACTGTTTCTTGTAACTGGACAATCAACCAAGATATGTGTCAGAGCTAGTGGGATCCAGCAGTGCTTACCTGCTGGAAAACACACACTCAGTGTGATGGGCATTTGGCTGCATAAACAAAGAGCTGATATTTGAAAAAGGAAGTCATTGCTTTGCCTGCATGTTGGTGTCGAACAAAATATACTGAGGTCCATGGAGAATGTCCCAGTCAAACTCAAAAAAGCTCAATTTTTAACTCCAAAATAGACACAAAAGTCTAGTGAAAAATCACAAGCTTGTGATCTTCATGCTCAGGAGCACAGGAATTGCAGGCGCAATCATTGCGGGTTCTCCTTGGGCATACAGTCATGGACTGTGCTTTACCCCAGGATCATGTATGATATTTCTTCCACTGAACCCCTTCTGCCTCACACTGAGTATGGGGATGGTGCTCCACAGGCAAGCATCTGCCCAGAGCTGTACGCTCTTTTCATTGTAGGGTGATGCTCTGCAGACTGCTTAAAGCTTCAAGCATTTTCCTATGGTACATTACATTCATTCCCTGGCCTTTTCACAGTTGTAGAAACCAGGTGAGAAGGTTAAGTCCAAAAGTAGCTATTAATTTTTGGGATCCATTTTGATAGCCTGAAGCCTTCGGAGCACACCCTATGCGCAGATCCCATTGCTGGCAGCTGCCTCTCTGTGCCAGCATCACGGGGCTCAGGGGGAACAGCTGGCAGCCAGCTCTGAGACACATGAGTGTCTTACCTCTGGTCCCACAGGAACTGGCTGATCAGGGCATGAATAGCCCCTAATTCTGCAGGGTATCAGCTGTAAGTAAGGCACCACTGTGCCCCACCCTGTCCTGCTAACTATATGTGTTAGAATCTATGCAACAACTAACGCATCCTTCATAATGCAGATGTGACATGTTACTTGGGTTCTAGCTCTTCCCAGTTTGTCAGTGCTTGATTTTGTGATCATCAATAATAACTTAACATTATATTTGTAATTTAATGGGCCTTAAAAATCAATAGTAGTATGAGCTCATAAAGCAGAAGAATTTCTGCCTTTTCAACCATGCTGACAGAGGATGTGATGATTTGCTAGGAGATGTTCCAGGCACTGGTCACCAGGGTAAGAGGGGACATGGCAAGTAGCATGTTCCAGACCTCTTCTGACCCTGAGGGATGGCACAGCTCTCTGGTGACACTCAAACACAGCAAACCTAACTCTGGTCCAAGTAAAACTCAGCCACCAAGGCTAGAGGGACTGGAAAAAATTTGGCATAAACATTAGGTAAGCTAAGAGGGGTTTCCTGCTTGCTGTGAAGGCAGCTGCTGGGGGAAGCTGGGGTGAAAGAGGAGCTTCTCAGGCTTTACAAACAGGGGCTGAACCTGTGTGCCTGACCTTCAGTCTGTACCTCTGCTTTCATGTTGCAATCATTCAGTCACTTCTGTCGGTGTTTGTTTGAAAGGCTGCAGGCCAAGAGCTAGATAAACTTTGGATTTAACTTTAATTCAGGATCAAAGGACAGAAGTGCAGTTCACTACTTCATCTGCCCTGCTTTTGGCTAAATGCCACAGTAACAGTCGGGGAGTCTGGGATTTAGAGGTGGTTTGTGTGCCCTAGATGTGAGCCTCACCTTGTTTGCCCAGCACCCTCTGTGTCTCCTGCCACACCACCAGCTTCCAAGTGGTGCCTTCTGCTCCTCCTGCTTGCTCATTCATA
Source organism: Agelaius tricolor (assembly GCF_023055355.1). Lineage (NCBI taxonomy): Eukaryota > Metazoa > Chordata > Aves > Passeriformes > Icteridae > Agelaius > Agelaius tricolor. The sequence continues at coordinate 21,700,032 of NW_027269268.1, forward strand.
ACCTGCCTTTGGATGCTTTGCCTTAGACTTCATTCTCCTTCAGACTCAGCTCTCATCTTCACTTTCTTTTCATATGCTCCTCAGACTACCTAACCCTTCTGAAGTCATTACTAGTCAGTCCCAGCACTTTGTCCCACATTTTCCCAATGCAATATCCCAGAACTGAGGAACCCAGAAGTCCTGCAGTCAATCCACTTTATTTGATTCTTTCTTCCTCTACATCTTCCTCATTCAGTTTTTTTTTCCTTTGCCTTTGGAGTGAGATTCTTCTTTTTTGTTCTCCAGTGGTCTTTGGAAGAGTCACTGAAAGCTCAAGGTGTGAAACCAAGGCCACCAAATCCTTTAATAAACTTTTATGAAGTGAGAGGTACAGACTTTTCTAAATACAGGTAACTTTTACTATAGGCTACAGTCTGAGGGTCATGTATGATAAGAAATTATTTAGAAAAGAGAAATATGCTCAGCTCTCAGCATACAAAATAGGGGCAGTAAGTTCAATTGCAATGTACTTACTTGCAAAAAATAATACTGAGAGCATTATTCTATTTTAAGAGTTAGAAAAAACAGGTCTTTTCCAGCCTCTTTCTGATAAATATGGTATTGGATGCCTTAGCAAGGAGGTTCCAGAGGCACGAGTGTTGCTAGATTTCTTCCAGGGCCCAGAGAACACAACAGTGGGCTGGGACCCTGAAGACTCACTGATTAACTCTGGCATAGGACTTCATTGAAAGATCAACCTTCTTGGATTTGCTGATTCTGACCCTTCTGACCACTGGAGCAAATGCTCCTCTCCAGAGATGAAAATGATTTTTGAAAACTTAAATACACCCATCAGCAAACCAACTGGAAGAATAAGCTGATTTTAGTAATCGTGAGCAATCCATAAAATACCAGCTCATATCCATGAAATGTGTGTAATTACAGCAGATGGCCATCAAATTGCAGCCAAAATCTATACCAGGAGAGGCAACAACAATTCTCATCTAGCAGAGTGCAAATACAGATATCAAAACAACAGAGGTGAAAAGAATACTTTTTAAATCCATGTTGCAAATATATAAATAATATCAACCTAAAGTCATGCCATAGGTGGCATAAATTGAAAACAGAAAGTGGAAGGGACTCAACCAATGCTACTCAAGTAGTGTTTGCAGAACAAGAAGGAGACTGGGCTTGCCAACCCTTCTCTTCCATCCTTCTCTCCAGCCTCTCTACAAATACTGTTTCAGCTCCATGGAGCAACAGGAGAGGCCTTACAGCACAAAATGTTCAGGAAAACTGCTTTGCTTAGTGAGGAATTGAGTGTCAGGGCTGGCAAGGAGCTGTTCATCATGGCTGGTTGCAAGAGTGCAACAAAATTGTTGAAATATACCAGTTCAGTGGTGTGGAGAGGTCATCCCTCCTCTCAAGCCATTGTTAACCTCACTTGACCCTGGCTAATGAGGCCTTCTTCTCTCCTGAGAAACCTGTTTTCCTCTTAGATTTTGACCCAAGAGTAAAAATTCAACTATGTCAAAATCCTAATAAAAATGAGAGAGAGTTGGCAGTTTATTGTCATGTGGAGACTCAGATCCAGGGAAGATGCTCAGCACCAGCCTCAGGAGGCATCTGGGCATCAAAACTGGAAAACAGCTGAGGCAGCATGAACTGACTGTAAGGTCTCTTTTATCACCGCAATAAGTCCTCCTGTCTCTATAATAAAGCACTTGATGTGCCATTTAGAGGTACCAGGCAAACTTCTGGTTTTTCATAAGTAGCTAAAAATATTAAGACCAGGATACACTTCCTATTTTACTTAATGCATCAGCTTGAGACAGTTATAGTTTCTAGCTCTGGGTGTATCTTTTGTTGAGCAGTTTGCCCGCAAACCTAATTTGGTTTGCTAACACATCCCTCAAATGCACTCATCAGATTTCAAGAAGGTACATTGAGACAGCATTGCAAACTCTTTGTTGGTCATGACCTGTGCTGTGGATTTGCTGATGTGGATCACATGGGAAATTATTATCAGATCCAGAGAAAGAAAATGCAAGTAAAATGCAATCAATTTCTGCTGCAAATTTTCTTGGTTGCATGGCACTGAATACATTGAAGTAATTTTAAAATATTTGTTTACTACTATGTGTCATATAGTAAATGAAACTTATTCCGAGTAAAATTTGAGAAACTTGTTAATATATATGGTCTGAAGTAAAATACTTGTTCTTGGTCATTGATACTACCTAGCACATCCCAACTGAAAATGTATTCATTACTTCATGGTAAGCAAAGTTAAACAATCTTCAGCAGGAAAATAGGCTACTTTCAACTTGCTACGTACTTTGATCTATGTCACCAAACAACTTTATTGTAAAACTTGAAAGCTTATGGATACTTGTCACATTTCTGGAGAAATAGGTTGAACACATGTCTCTAAACAAAGAGCAGGAACTGCTGGTGTGAAATTCAGGAATGACTGAATCAAGTAGGTTTGATCCACATATCAAAAGTTTTCATTGCCTTGCTTGGCCAGCTGTAGATCACAGATAACAAACTCAGGCCTTTTTTGTTATAATCAAAAATTTATTGAGAATGTGTACAGAAAAAAAACCAACCATCAACAGAGGTATGCACTGCTCAGGGAAGAGGTTTGGGTATCTTACAGTCAATGTTGCTTTATAGTCAAAACTGTGTAATGTTTTGCTAAGTTCAGTGTTTAAGAAAAGATTTGCTTTTCCTGTTCAGACTGGAAAATTTTCCTGTTAAGACTTTTCCAAATTGTTCTTTATGCGTCTCCAACCTAAAACAGAAAAAAAAGAGTATTTTAATGTTCTTCTAATGAAAGAAGTACCTAAGGCTATGATGACATGTTGATGGCATCCATACATAGTCATATTAGTTGGAAATTAAAAATGCAGCATTTAAATTACACAAAGGCAAGGGATTATTCTTGGTCATGAGACTATCCACTTATCTATCCATTAAAAGAAACAGTAATGTAGAAGGTGAACTAAAATTAAAGTACTAATGTGACTACTACTCCTGTGACAAAATGATAAAAAAGCCAGCTTCTCTAAGATGCAGTGGGCTTAACTTCAGCTGTCCATGCTCACTATTTGAAATTATTACTGAAATGTTTCAATTATTATTGAAATGTTCTGTGTTAATTTTAAATATCTCCTTGGCCCTGTGGTCGAACCTGTTTGACATTGTCTAAGTTGTGCTGCTGTCCATCCACTGACAGTCTGTTGAATGGGATGATTTTCATTGCCGATTTCTTCATGGAGTACCACCGGTCGCGCCAGGTTGCCCAGATAATGCCATTGTCAAATCCAGATGGACCAGCATCTTCTGATGTGTACACACCACCTAGGCAACACCAGTTGGAGCAAAACAGTTGGTAGCTTTCTAAAATAGTGCCCATACATTTTTCTGGTCCTGACACCTCCATGGCACCCCTGGGTGATCTAACAGACTCTGTTCACCCTCTTTCTCCCCTTATTTTGTTTCTCTCAGGACTGATTATCCCACTTTGGAATGGAGAGCAGTAACAAATTCCTACTACTGGTGTTAACAATTATTGCAAAGAACGGACTATGCCAGCTTTGGAATATCCAGAAGGCAAAGTGTATTCTACAAACGTGACTCATTTTCCTTTATCACTGAAACGTGGTGTCCTGGATATAAGCACTCAGAAGACACCTTACCTACATAATATTTGCCATTGAGGTGGCCAGCATGACATCTATTCATCCACCACCCAGATCCGTCCTGCTCAGCACAGTTGCCTTCATAGTTATCGTTGTCATTGTCGTGGGTACTGAACCTCATGCCGTTGTGGTAGGTGTAGGATTTATCACTTGGGTCATCCCCAAAATTGAATCCATCAAAGGCATCCCCGGCGTCACCGCCGATGAAGTAGGCGTAGGTCAGTCGGTACTTGTCCTCTTCACTCCCCACTCTGAACACAGCGTAGTCAGCAGTGCTGGGAACAGAGGGCAGGGCTGAACATGGGCATGCTGTGCTCCCAGCACACACACAAGTGAAAAATGCATCAGCACTAAAACTGCAGGAAAGGCATTTATTGCATCCTAGCATTTCAGAACGAATTGTTTTCATGTGACTGTGGGCCTCAGTTCAGTGACACACATCCAATCAACATTTGTGCTCCAGTACCCAACATATTTTCTGACTACTAGCCTTTAGTGATGTATGAAATATCTACATTATCAACACACACACAGACACACACATATATATAAATGTATATATAATCTCCCAGGTTCGTAATAGAAAAATAAATAAAAAATAAAATAAAAGAACAGTGTAGACCAGACCTATAATAATCACGTAGTCCATAAGATATGTAAGACAAAGAAACTTGGAGAGAAGAAACAGATTCTTTCTGCCTAATAAATGAGTGCTGACAGCATGTGGCCTTCTGACAGGCCCATGTGACTGCAACACTCAGTGACTGCTGTCACAGCTGTAAGCTCGGGAGCCAAAGCAGTTCCATGCACATGTTATCTGGTCTAAGAGTTCATAAATTTTTAGGAGCAACCTTTTGTCAGTACAAACTGATGCAGCAGTGGGAGCAGGAGGTTGTAAGCTGGCATTCTCAGAAGCATAATAAGCAAATACCTTTTTTTGCCACTCCAGTCCTCCAGCTCTATTCGTAAGGTATATGGCAGAGTGGACTGTGTAGTTATTAAATGCATCTTTTCATTGCCCAGCCAGAACTCAGTGGTGTCATCTGGAGACAGATGTCCAAATCCTTCCTTGTACTGAACCCAATTTCTACTGAAGTCTTCGCTCCCATCCAGTCTCTGGAGAAATAAACCAAGAATACCAAAAACAAAAATAAAAACCTCAGTCAAAAAGCTATGTATCATATGTAGTTAAATAAAAACAGTACTCATGCAAAAAGTTTGTTTACAGCAGTAATACATAAGTGACATACCCTTTGTAGTACTGTCCAGCCATTGCCATATGAGTCAATCTCACAGTAGACTAGGAATGACTGCTTGGCTTTCTGAGGCTTGATAAAGTACAGTCCACTTTTCCTTGCACCCTTATTTGCAATGTCTTGACAATCTGAAGTAAAGATATTCCAAAGATCATTTTCAATCTAGCTACAATTCTATCCTTACATTTATTTTATATTTTAACTTTTTTGTTAAGAAACTTATTTAGATAAGTTGCAAGAAATGCAACTTATCTAAATACCATTGCTGCAAATTAAGCTACTTAGTCCACATAGTTCAATGTCATTGCCATAAAAAACCCTACTGAGGGTCACAGGACTTGTGTAAGGTGAAGATGAATTTAGTCTCATGTAGATTTTAAGCAGTGTAAAACATAGTCATTGCATTGATTACTACAGCAACAAAGAAAGATAATTCTGGACCTAATGGAATAATTAAATTTTTTTCGACATGGCTTAGTAGAAATCTGATGAGTTATCTTCTCTTAGTCCCAGGTCCATGGAAACGCTAGTCATGTCCCTTGTGTTTAGCACACATTTTGGGATAATTGTATTTTGGCCAAAAAGGCCAAGCAAGAACTGAGTTCCATTTGAATCCTTGCCTGCAGATCATCTAATTTGTACTGACTGGTTTTATAATGTGCACTTTTATGTATCTTTGCAAAAGTCTATGACCCATAAGATTGCAAGTAAATCATTGCTGTGATGCCAAGCAGCAGCACTCATAGCTGAATTAACCCTCAACCATACAGGAAATATTCTGCACACCTCTTCCAGTTGTCTCATGAATTTCAGCCCGGTCCTTGCATGGCTCCTGACAGAGTGACTCAAGCTGGGCAATCTTCTGTTTCAGCTCTGTGATCCTGTTGCCGTTCATTATATGTGTGTCTGTCAACTGTCTGGACAGAGAGACACAAAAATGGGTTGTTGTACCTGCTGTTTGGGAATGTGTAACTCTCATTCATTTCCCTGGACACATGCCTCATGGATCTAATGTGCTGCTACATGCATCCCTGTAAAACGGGGTGCCTCTCTCAGCACTGGTATTCAGAGTTAAGGACAGGCAAAATGGGAAAGCACAGGCTTAACCTCATGCAAAACTGAACCATATGCAAAACTTGACTCTAACCAGCAAAACTCTAACCAGTAATTAATGTATTAATATAACTCTACGGAAAGTTTTACTTTCCTCTCCTGATGTAAAGGATAAACTCCTCTTCAATTATGGATGTATTTGTAAAACTTAAGTGCTCTAAATAAACTGCTGCAAGTGTCAGAATGCCTAAAAAATCTTTGACATGTCATAGAAGCAGAGATCTGTCAAAAAACATATCCTTAAGATTTAGTAAGATTAATGATGTTTTCAATTCTATTTCCAATGTCAACTTATAAAAGACTATCACTAAGTTTATGGTTACTTATGATTTAGAACTAGGTAACTGAGCTAATTTTCATGGATGTATGCAACAAAATTGGCCAGAGTAAATGATTGCACAAACATTCCACATGCTCTGCTTTACAGCAAAAACTCATGACCTCCAAAGGTCATGAAAAAAATTTAGGGATAGCTGGCACAGCAGGGGAAACATAAATAAAAATATTGCCAGGCTTCATGGCAATTCTTATCTTCTACTTCTTGCACAATTAACAGTTTGTCCAGGTGAGCAGAGAATTCAGTATCAGATCCTCATGATCCTTCTGTGTCTTGCTAGGTAGCTACTAATGCCAGTGTGGGCAGAACTGTCCTCAAGAGCACAAAAAACCTTTCTGAGAGAGGCTTTTTGGCACTTGACAAAAGAACAGAAAGAAAACAATTTGTATTGTCACTGATAAAAGAAGTGGAAGATACCTACTGGATAGTAGTTTCATGAGACAATATAGTGTTTTCATATCTGATAATTTCTTCAATTATTTTCCTGGACTTTTGAGTGAAATCATCAATTGAATCTGTAAAACAGAAAAAGTACAAAATAATTGTAGTTAGGAAAATTAAAAAAATAAAACCACATAAATAATATTTTTCAGTTGTGTACTTATTTTTATATGCTCACTTGGTAATGTCTGCTTTTCTGAAGGATAGAGGCCTTGGATGTGTTGGATCAGATGGTCTGCTGTAACTGTGGCATTAGAAATACGCTGCAAAAGTCTCTCCATTTCCAGCAGGTCATTATCCACAGTGGAATGGTATTTAGCAAAGAAATCTGCAATGCCACAAGTTGTTGGGCAGAAGCTACCCTAAGGAGTAAAGAGAGACAGCTGTCAATGTTTCAGGGGCAAAGCAAGTAGAGCAGAATGTGTGGGCAGAGGAACTTTCAGTCACTGCTGACACAAATGATAAAGGATAAAAAAGGGCAGGCATTCGCAGCAGACTTTGTATTTGAATTTTCAGAGGCACTACATGCATGCAGCAAGAGAACAGTGCATGCCATTATTGTAGCATCTGCTGGATATGTGCTTTCATCCACTTTTACCAAGCATATACTGCTATCAGTAAATGACAGGTTTAAGCAAAGCACATTTAATGAGTACTGAAAACAGTGATGGGGTTCAAGTGATAACACTGGTTAATAATCAGCATAGAAAAGCTTTAGCTACATTCTTAAGATAAAAGAAAATTGTTCAGGTACTTACAAATCTGTCATCCAGTATGCAGCAGTTTTCTCTGGTAGCAATGTACTGAAGAGATGAAAAGAGGGCTGGTTTTAGTGGATTTTCTCCGAGACCCCTTTCTGCGCTAGCACGCAGTTCCTAAAGGCTGTCTCTTCACTTACCGCCATGCTGCTGGAAACGAGCAGGGCGAGGAGAGACCCCAGGGGAGCCCAGCGGCACAACCTCAGCCCCATCGTGTCTGTCCCACCAGGTGCACTTGTGCAGTCAGCAGCCGAGAATGTTCAACCCAGCGCAGGGTGGCAGCAGTTTAAGGCAGCAGGCTGAAGCTGGGGGCGGGCACTGGGAGGTGGTGGGAAGAGGTGGGGTAGGGATCTGAGGTTGATTCCCAGAATTTGCACATACACTCCTCCCATTTTCAGAACCCGCTTTGCACTTAGTTGCCTGATCTCTGCTCCAGCCAGGTCTCAGGGGAGGCAGGAAGGTGAGACAAGGCATGGAAATGCTACACCTCATCACAAACATCATCAAACACACATCGCTTTGTAACAGGGGCTGGCAGAAGTTTCACTCTAACAGCACAGGTAAAAGGCACAGTAGCAATCTGAATTATCTGTACCAACTATCAATTGCCTAACAACAAATGATATTTTGGGATTAAGTAGGTCTTTCCCACCACAGATCTCTACATGTTTTGCAAAGAGACTCAACACCATTCTCCCAGTTCTGTAGATGACAAAACTGAGGCAGAGAAAGGTGTGAAGTCATTGGGCAGTGGCATATCTGGAAAAGAAGTCTGTGGTATTTCTCACAGGCAATGAATGTTCCCTATCCTTCAACACAGTGAGTCCATTCCTATGAATTTGGTCAATGCTTCCTTGCTGGAGAGCTAATGTTGTTGGTATCTGCCTTCTTCAATACTGCTACAAGAGTGCTAACAAGCCCTGTCTTCTGCCATGGGCTTTGTTCCAGCAAATTACTTTAGTATGTCCTTTGGCATGCTCTCTGTATTGGGAGCATTAAAACCTTTCCACTCATGACCCAGACCTGATGTCTGAACTATGGCTTCTGCAGAGAAAGTCTGATTTTGTGCCTGTACAGCACAATGTGTGATAAGGCAGTGTTGAATGAGGCTTTTGACTCTGTTACACATTTGACCAGATGATGAGAAGAATGGTGAGAATGGGGGTCAGGGATAGATCTGTTGTTACTGGGGTCAGCTTTGTGATTTCAGGCAAATGACTTTGTCTCTGTACAGCAGGATCAATTCTTCAACTTGGCTTAATAGGGATTTTAAAAAGGGGGGAAAAGCATTCTATAGGAACCAGATTATTAGAAAATTAGATATGATTATGCCCTGAAACATGGAGAGTTCCTGACCTGTATATCCTCTTTTAATCTGGTCAAATCGGATCAAACAGAAGGCTCCCATCATGTTCAGACACCCACCCACATATTGCCAGAAGGAAATGTGAGCGTTTAGGATGCTAAAAATCAATCTGATGTGACACAAGTGAGGCTGAAGCATTGTGCCTGAGAGTGTCAGCTTTCCAGTAACTGTACTGCTGACCAGTGAGTTAGTTGCCAGGCTGCCAAAAGTCTTTTCCAAAGGATGATCGATGCTAAAGGTTTGTCTTTCCAAATCTGATATTAATTCCCTTCAAGAGCTATGTGCAGAATGTGCTCTTGTTGACCTTACTGATACAAATAGGATGTTTCCACCTTTTACAGAGTTACTTCTGTTTCCTAAAGTGTGAAAATAAAGTAAATAGGCTGGGTAGAAGTCAATCTGCTGTTGTGTTTTTTACTGTTGCTTCACTGGTGCTGTTAACATGGATTGAGGAAACCATGGCTGAACCTCCTTGTCACTGCTGCTCATACACCGAGCTTGCTTTGCTTCATCTTTGCAGCTCATGACACAAGGGTCCACAGGGTCCTAGAGATACCATTCCAGAGGCTGTGCACCAGCAGGACTCCCTTAGATATGACATGAGTGGGCTGCTGGTAGGAACTTTGTTAAGTAACAGCTTGATGTACACGGATGTACACTGCAGAGTACAGATGGGCACGTACTGTTCGTGATGCAATAGGTGAACCACGTAGCACAATTCAGGTATCCCTCATCCTCTGACAGAATAAAGAACACATCTTTCCCTTTTGTCGTTAGAAGTAGCACATATAGGCTTGAAACTCTATCAGAAGACTATTTGGCAACAGAAAATGAAAAAAACTGTCTTGTGTTCCTAGGCAAGAATTTCAGAGAAGATGACAAAAGTGAACTCTGGCAGTAAAAGCTTAGTTCATCTTGACTTAAAAACCCCAAGATTTTATAGTTAAAGCATGAGAATGGCTATAATGACATAATAACAATGTATAAATAGAGTTTCAATGTTCAAGGTAAATGTCTAATTGGTGGGAAAAACAAAAGGATCATTATTCTTACAAATGGGTTAGGAATAGGAAAACTGAATTTTCAGTCAGATGCTTATGTTACACAAAATTATCATATTTACATTCATGAAGGAGTCAATTTTCAACATTGCCTCAATGATTACCAAATATTTGCACACTGCAATTATAAGTGTTGCTCAGCTGTATTTGTGGTTACAACTGTGGTACTTCTCAACAGAAGATGTAAATATTTAAACCTCAGGAAATTTTTGTTTGCTTTACTGATTACGTGGTCATGAATAATTAATCATTTCATACATTTGCTTCTTTTTTCTTTTCTTCTGTTATTACACCTTTCATTACTTAGAAAGATCTTAGTCCTACTTTTAATTAAGTTGAAAGCAATACATATTCTTAGTGGAATGACTATGTGGTATTTTTCCTCTCCTACATACCATTTTGTCTTGGTGAGTCCTGGTTGCAAAACAGCTGACCCACTTACCAAACCAGTGTGCTAGAGACCTAATTGTACCCTCAGATGTGTCCAGCCTAATTTAGCCAAGTTGATTTTCTGGTCAGTGTTTTCTTTCCAGTAAGTCTGATTGCTGGTTTGGTAACAGATGAGGAACAATTCCTGGTAGCACAGATGGAAGGAAGAGTTCTCAAACTCAGTGTACTCTTTTCCTGCAATTTATTTTTGAGGAGAGAGTAAAAATCATTATTTGTTTGAGAGAGCTTTCTTCAACTCAATATTGATTAGTATTTTTTGTCAGCCACTGGGATACTAGCCAACACCTGCCCATCGTTCATAGAAAACCTTTCCTCAGAAAAACAAACACGTTTGAGTCTGTAAATTAGCTCCTGAATATCAGAATATCCTTATGGCTGCCTTGGAAAAACATCTGTTTTTTAAGCTTATACTTACTTGCCTTGAGCATCTAACCTGAGAAATCAGTCTACAACATTTTAGAAATGTTTAGTGATGAGTTTTAAGATTTCCAGTGGGCTTTTATTACTATTTAATTGAAAGTGTTCAGTTGAATTGAAATGAACTTGCATTTTTTTAGATTCTCCAGAAGATATTTTTCCTATTTAAAAATAAATAAATATTGAAAAATACCAAATACTAAATTATGAAAAAAAAAATCCCTACAATGCTTTGCTATTTATCACCAACATGTATCACCCTGCTTGCATTACTAAACTGATTAGTGGGCAAAATCCCCTTTTCTAGGTCAATCAATAAGTGTGATAATTAGGATGAGAACTAGAGACAACTAAAAAGCTGCCTCATAGCAAATCTATACCAATGGTGGGTGAGAAAGCCAAGTGCACTAAAGAGAAAATGAAAAAAAAAGTTTTGTAACTTGTCTTTCTCTTTCAATTTTCAAAATGTGGGCGAAAGGTAAATAACAGTATTTTTTTTCCAATTGCATAGTCCACTCTGTGCAGCACATTTCTTCCTCACCCTTCCTGAAGTAAAATGAGTCAACAAAATCAGTTGCTGTGCAAGGGAAAGCCTTTAATTTTTTTACACTTGTGACACCATACAGGTACTTTGCTCAAATACTCACTGGAAATAGTTGTTTCTTTGAAAACTGAGTGAAGAACAGTAAGAAATGTATGTACTTCATGTCAGGCAGAACCTTTCATTTTGGAAAGAAATTATGGGGTATTTTGCTGCCTCCACACCGGGAATATGCACTTTAGAGTGTATTCTTTAATACTTATAGGCTAATGTATTTTCTTAAATCAAAACATGGAAGTTACAGTGATTCATGACTGTTCATATCAGCACTTTTAATAACATAAAAGATACTTTGTTTTTTTGCAAAGAATAACCAAGGGTTATTGCTTTAATACATAGTTTTTATTTTGACTTAAATATCACTACAAACAAATTTAAACAAATATGTTAAAATTAAAGGGCCAAAAATCAAGACACCTAATCATCATAATAGTTCTGAAGACACCTCATATCTATAAGTCAGATATTTGATGGCTTGAATGAGCTAGTATCTTATTTTTGAAAAATCCTATTGTGTTTCTGTTTAGTTAGTTCTGCTTGCCTAATTTGATGCAAGTTGATTAAATTTTATTTAATTGTAAATAAAATTAAAGATTTTATTTAAACTTCTTTCAAATCTTAAGCTATTAAGAGTGATCCTATGTCTGAAAAAAAGAATGTGATATAAAGGAATGGAGTCAGGATGATTCAGAAGATAACTCATTCTGTTGTTTTGTCATAACTGAGGTTTTTCTGAGTCATGTAGTACATGATGTTATACCTTGAAATTCTAAAAATCTCCTACAAAGCCCTGAACCATGTTCAGTGAAACATAATTTTTGAGCTTATTTAAGGGTATTTGATGCAATATAGTAAATTCTCTGCCTTTACTGATCTACAGAAACCATTTTCAACTGTTGATTCACTTAGAAAAGGTTGGTATTCAGACTGTCTGCAGAAGAGAGATTGCAGTGTATGCTTTACCTTGAGGGCAAGAACAGTGAACTTATTTGTTAAACAGAGAGATGCACTAATTTGAGGGAATAAGATAAGTAGTAAATTCAAATATTTGCTGAGTATTTTGTAATTAGTTGAGAGAACAGAGCCTCAATAAACTAAACAGAGTCTACTTCAATAATCAAACATATAGGCTGATATTATTAGCTTGGACAGGAATTTATTGACAATAACATTAAAGAAAATACAGCAAAAATGCAAAGTATTTCACAATAAACCTCTGGAAAATAGTTTGCTTGTACTTTTTAAGCAATCAGAGAAAGCCTGACTGTCAGAGAAATCCTAGAAATATAATGGAAAGTGTATTTGTTTTGAAAAAATCCACTCTGTGTTGTCCTCCCTGACTTCCAGGATTAGGCTTGAATGCCATTAATTCAGGATGATGGAAGCAGAAGAATGAATTCCACAGTTCTCTTACACATTACCTGTGCTCCATGCTGGTGCCTCAGTCTGTTTACAGGAAGAGAAGTACAGGCTTATATTTGAAACATTAATAGCACTAGCAGATTAAATGTAAATATAAGTATTTATCAGAATATTTATCAGAAAAATCTCAGATTTTTCTACATGTAAATCATAAGCAGAAAAAAAAAAGTCTTCTTTATTCTTCTTGTTTTAATCTGTAGCCTTTTTCTTTCTCTGGCATAAAAAGTAAAGCCAGAAGATTTTTCTTTCTCTTGCTTTTTTCTCACAAATTATGAGAGGAATTCTGGCTTATTCTTAAAAATTTTACATTAAGCAATGGGTTCCTATCACGTGAGCGAGTTGTGACAGCTTTTATTGTTGACCCAAATCCCCTACACAGGTCACAAATACAGTCTCTTTACTAGCACCTCCTGCCTATGAATTCCACACAGGCTTGTTACTCATTGTGGTTTCTTTTGGGCCTCACCGACAACCACACAGTGCCATCTGGTGTCCTCAAAGAGCAATAAACTGTTCCTAAAATCTCTTAAGTCATCTCAAACAAATCTCAAAATAAAGACTTGACCATCACAGAGCATTGCTTCCCAAGCCTACCTGGAAAAGAACCACCAAATAATTTGCCTGTGTTTTCATTCAAACAATCCTAACCTCAGGTATAAAATAATGGGCTCTGAGCTAATCATTACTGCTCAGGATGGAATGATGATGATAATGAAAATTCAGTATATTTTAAGAAAATAATTTCTGAAATGGGGGGATAGAGGTAGTGAATAAATTACTCTCTAAGAAAAATGCATGATTTTTCTAGAATCTCAATAAGCTTATTAAGCAGTCTACTTATTTAAGGACAAGTATAAGTTGAGTAAGAAACACTTTCGCTGGGGTGTTATTATTAGGTTGGACATGACATACACACACATGATTAGGGTTTAAGAAGAAAAAAGCTTTTATTCTGCATGTTTTCTAGCTTATATACTTTTAACAAAAGTGTGATTTTAAGTCATTTATTATAACTTATATTTATTGGTGCAAAGCAATTAGCGTTAATATAATTGGCAAAAGTTTTACAGAAATTTAATAAGGCACGTATACACATTTACTTACACACATAATTTAGTTTACAAAACTTTTCATGTATTTTTTCTAATGTGTTTCTATGCTAACAGCCTTGTCTTCTTCTTTACTATAGATATATTCAAAAATCATAAATTGTTATTTCTTCTATTGACTCAGCTTTGCTTGCAAGCCAGCTGTCAAACCCCTCCATACTGGGGGAATCAAGAGAATACAAGCTTTGATCTCTTTATCACTTCACTGCACCATTGCAAATAATGGAAACGATCTTAAATCCTTTCCTTGTGTTTTTGGGATATTAACTAATGGGTGTGTCTTAGTATTAAATATATGTTGGATATTAATTGTCTCACACAGCTGTCAACATCCATATACAAATTTGCTAAAATTGAATTTAAGGTTCCATAAGGACCTTGAAATGGTTTCTGACAAGGCAAGATCCAGTTCTTCCCCTGAACCATGAGCAGTGGCTGTCAAAATCCATGCTCTGACAATACCTGAGAGAAGATAAAAGAACAAAGCACCTTCTAGATTCCAAGGTGGTTTCACCAAGGTACACACACGCATGCGTGAATATTTATTTCTTAACGTAGACAAAATGCCTGTTTCATCCAGAGAGGCAGAAAGGCACAGAGGATGCTGGCTGCAGGGAGCAGGTGGCTGTTTCTGGGGCCAGGGATTGTTTTTTAGGCGAGGAGGTGCGGACAGCGGTCACACACAGCCACCTACCGGCCTCCGGGTCCTTGGCCTCAGCAGCCCGCTCTGCTCACACCCGCGAGTTCAGCTTTGCAGCACGAAAACGTGGCCCAGCACATTCCGGCGGAACTTGGACTTACATCCATGGCTTATCAGTGATTCTCTTTATCAGGGACCGGCATTTATTCTGGATGGGTTCAAGCACAGAAGGCAGGACTGCAGCATGTTGGTAATAGGGTCCCAGCCAAGGCAAACCACACCTGAATTTCACCCCAGGATTTGAGAGGGTTGCATGACTTGCAGAGGATTAGCACCGTCTCCTGCCATACTGCAATATGTTGGCATGTGACTGCAATGCATTCTGCATCAAAACACACGTGGAAGACACTTTAAAGTTTATTTACAGAAAGCATCTGTCTTTATGGGTAGCTATGTATTTAGTACCAGACAGTGCTCTTTCTGATTCTTGCTTCAAAGCTGACTTTCAGGAGCTACAATAAATATATATTTAGGACAAAGCTCTCTAGAGTCGAATATACATAAATTACCTGGAGGTGAATATGCATAAACCACCTGGTGGTTTTCCTCCCCTACTGTGATTATTAACATGTTTACTAGTTTATAGGGACTCAAAACCTGCAAATTTTCAACATAATAATGAAATACTTTCATAGTGTAATAATAAAAATCTGTATAGGGAAGCAAATTTTCTTTCTTTATGACCTCCTTCGTTCTGCCTCTTTAATAGATTAGGACAGGAGTTGTTCATCACTCAGGCACTGAGAACATAAAATGGTGCTTTACAGCCCTCTTTGCCATAGGAAAACATTGTACCTCGCTAAATAAGGAACCAAGTTCTGAGATCACAGCATGATTATTTCCTATCTTCTTTCAACTGCATTATTTCTAATCACAATTTGAAAATAGTATAACTGGAAGTCTTATAGACAATTTCCAGAAGTACTTATTTATTTTTAACATGGCTATTGTTTACATCAGTAAAACCCCCTCTCATCATCAACACGTACTTAGCATTGTCAGTGTTACACCAAACATTTTATTGTCCATCACTCTTGCAGACTCCCAGTTTTATTATTGTATCATTTGCAAGATATAATTCAAACCCACTTGGAACAGAAGTGCACTTGTTAAGGAAGGCCAAGCTGTTACTGTGCCAGAGTAGCAGGTAAGACTCTGGTTCAGGCACAGCCTCGTTGATGCCAGACACGGAGGATTGGCTCTGCAGCACCTGTACACGATTAGCCCTCTATGCAGATATACCCAGAGACAGCCTCCAGCTCAGACACCAGGAAATCGTTCCTCCTTATACACGAGGGAATTTCCTGCCTTGGTGACACTTTCCTCACGTCCACAGACTAGAAATTCAGTCCAGCACCCGAGAAACGCTGTATGTCAGAACAGAGACGTGCACAGCCACACAGAAAGCCTTATTCTTTAATAAACATATTTTCTATTTAGGCCAGGAGGAAAAGGTTTCATAAGGACTCCATAACCGGACTATCTGACACGCTTCTGGCGTTATCCCGAGCCTCATGAGGGGGTTTCCACTGCCGAGGCTTTCCCCGACACTCCGCCACACTCTTCGGAGCGACACGGCTGGGCTCGCCAGGCCCGCAGCTCCTCGGGGATGCGACAGCCCCGCCACCGACCCTGTCCAGCACGGGGCCGAGCACAGCCCGAGCCGGAGAGGGCCCCTTCGGACACTACCCTACAGCTGACTAGCGCTAAAAGTACACCACTGTATGAGTATTGTCCATCACTGCCCCACAGTTTACTGGCACTATGAGAACCCCGCCCTGCGGCCGCACTGCTCTGAGGGCTCTCCCCCGCGCACCCGGGGTTTACAAACTTTCTCCCGCCCCTTTTCCCAATCGCCTCCGCAGGCCCCAGCTCCTCCCCAGCCTGTGTTAGGCAGCCTCAGCCGGGGCGGTGCCTGCGCTCCCGCTGTTCCCGCTGCCCTCACCATGAGCTGCGCTGCGCTGCTGGCGCTGCGGGGTCCGCGGCTCCTGGGGGCCGCCGCCCGCCCGCCCCCCTGGAGCCGCCGGCGCAGCGCGGGCTGCGAGCCCCCGGCGGGCGCCGCGGTGCGCATCGGCTGCGCCTCGGGCTTCTGGGGGGACACGGCGGTCGCAGGTGGGCGGTGGGGCGGCAGCGGCTGCTTGGGGGGCGGCCGGGAGACCCGGCGGGGCGGCGGGGACCGGGGTCAGCCCGGCGGACGGCGGCCCTAGCGCCATAGAGAGCCCCGTTGCGCAAGCGGCCGGGCCGGGGCCGCCGCCGCACGCCCGGGCGGGGCCGGCTCCGGGGCTAGGGCCGGGCACCGGGGTGTACCGAGCTGATGGTGCCTTCTTGCCTGCCCTGGCAGTGCCGCAGCTGCTATACGGAGGGAAGCTGGATTTCCTCGTCTTCGATTACCTCTCCGAGATCACCATGTCGCTGCTGACGGCTGCCAAGGCCCGCTCTCCCGTAAGTAGAGCCGGTGTCCGGCCCTAGCGTGCTGGGCTCGGCCGGGGCGGGTGCGCTCCGGTACTTTGCGACCTCCCGAGCTCTCCTTGAGCACAAATCGCGCCCGAAACCTGTTTAAGACACGGTTTCTTAAGTATACTTTTTATTCGCATGTATTTATTTGCATCTGTTCAGTTTCATTTGGTGAAAGTGTTTGTGTCGTTTCCCATCGTTACCCAAATGATGGTATTATTTGAGAGGTAGGGCTTCTTCCCTGTTTTCTGTGTTAACCAAGGAGAGGGGTTGGGTTGACCTACCTGTAAGAAATGGTTACAGTTCTTAATTATTTCAGGTTTTAGGTTACACTCCGGATTTTGTCTCCACTGCCATGGCTCCCTATATAAACGATATTCACAGGAAAGGTATGCTACTCCTTGCACGAGTTTCTGTGTTAATTCAGTACACCTGCTTAGGAAAGCAGGCTGACAGAGTTGGGGCTGTTCAGTCTCGAGAAGAGAAGGCTCTGGGAAGATCTTGCAGCATCTTTCAGTACCTAAAGGGGGCTTGCAAGAGAGTTGGACTTTTTACAAGGATACGTAGTGATAGAAGAAGGGGGAATAGCCATAAGCTGGGGTAGATTTAGATTGGATGCTAGCAAGAAGTTCTTTACTGTGAGGATGGTGAGGCACTGGAGCAGGTTGTCCGGAGAAGTTGTGAGTGCCCCATCCCTGGAAGTGTTTAAGGCCAAGATGGATGGAGCCCTGAATAACCTTGCCCATAACAGGGGACTTAGACCTAGGTGATCTCTAAGGTCCTTCTAATTCAAACTATTCTAGAATTCTATGGAAAATCCCATTGTAATTGATGTGGGGTACAGGTCTGATGGTGAAATTGGGTTGATTTAAGGTATTTGTTACAATTGCAAATACATACGGATATTTCCATGTATTTCTTACTATAGCTTCAATCTGTGAATGGTAGATTGCTTTACAGATCTTTTTTAAAACGTGAGAGCTAGATGTTTTCAAGATAATTTAAGTTTTTCAAAATTCCCACATGGTTCTACAATATGATTACATAGTTCTACAATATGATTTTCCACTGATTTTTTGTTTGTTTGTTTACATTAGTAAAACTCCACAGTATCTATTACTGTTCCTGTCAGAGGTGTTTGATGGTGTCTGCCTCATTATGTGTGTCTTTCTGATCACTTTCTCTTTCCATTCATAAAGGATAGATGAGAAGTATCTATAGCAGTTATTTTTCTCTGAACAATTTTGTGCTGGCTTATTCTGATCCTTTCACAGGTTAAATGTGGTTTTATTTTAATGTGGTTTTCATATTTTGCTTGACTAAATGTCTGTTACCTTGCGAAGATGATACCTTGCTTGTGCTCCAGCACACTTTTTAAAGTACAGGTGATTGATTATTGATGTTGCTGAACTTTATTTGCCTTTTTTTTTTTCTGTTAGGTGTTCGTGTCATCAGTAATGCTGGTGGAATTAATCCACTTGCTTGTGCAGCTGCCCTTCAGGAGGTGGCAAAGAAAGCAGATGTTGATATGAAAATAGCTGTTGTTGCTGGAGATGATCTGATGAGTGAGGTATTTCACTTTGTTTTAAGCCTTAGTAGCTCAAGTCTGTATAGCATGAAGATGGCATTTACTGTCCCTTAGGAACCTTGTGTGTCTCTATGCACTCACTAGACTTCTGCTATCAGAAGCATTGTTCTTCATAGTCTTTTGGGTTCTTCTAGTGCATAAATATAATTCTTGGCACATCTGCTGTTTGGTATACAGCGGGGGTGAATTTTATAAGGTTCTGCATCTTCTGTTTAGCTTTTTGAAGCAAAATGTGGATCTGCTGTAAGGTCTGCCTGCTCTTCAGGAGAAGCTATTGCATGCAGTTATTTACTGCTTCTGTCTAAACTAGGTAATCATGCCAGTTAATTCTTCTGAATGTGGTGTAGCTACCACACATTCAAATGTTTATCCCTTCTAGCTTTTTTAGTGGTTTACAGGCATTTCCTGATGGTACTTTGTTTATAGATATTTGGTTTTCTGGTTTTAAGTAATTAGTTTACAGCCAGTAAGGTAATGTTGAGTGAGAGGATTGAAGTTCAAATATAAAAAAAAAAAAAATGAAAGGTTAAATACATGGGATTTTTTTTTTTTATTTAGAGAATTAACTTTATCAATGAAATCTGCAAAAAAATGTTGGCCATACCTGAAAAGCTACTGGGAAAAGAGTTTGTACACAATAGTAGTTAAGAGAGGAGAGGTTTGCACTGTGGTTAAATCTCTGCCTGTAACTTGGAAAATTATTTATCTGCATAGGATCTGTTACCTCTTGCATGCTCTTGAATGTGGAAGATCATCAAGTAAGATCCTTTATTTGCAAGTTATGTGTGGTGCTTGGACTTCCTTTTAAGAAACTTCTGCCCTGCTGAAATTACTGTCTGTGGGCCAGAATTTCATTACTGGTACACCAGTGGTTGTTATTTGAGCTTGTTACAGGCATGTCCGATCTGAAATGCATTGTTTTCTGTGCTGTTGCCAGTACATAACCTACAGGAACAAAAAGACACAGCTTTTACGGTCTACAGACAACTTCTACTGTTGATACATGAAACATGGTAAATGTTACTTGTGGTTTGGAGGATTTCAATCATTTAGAATAGCAAATTAATTCAGAGTGGAAGTTTGGGTTTTTTTCCCCCACACTAGAGATCCCACCTGTAAATTAGTATTTACAGTTTACATGGATGTTGTGTCTATGCATTCACTGTCCCCTCAATCCACTGGATTGCCTAGCTAATGCCTAATTCATGGTCAAAACCACACCCTCCCCTTTCCCCTACTTTTCTGGAAACACAGCTTATTCCAAGTACCATATGAAGCTGCAGGATTAACCTTGTTCTCTGGCCATGACACCATTGCAGATGTGGCAGATACATTTCTGATTGCAGGGTTTGATTTATTTAGTCCTACAGCAATTAAAGGCCATTTAAAGCTTAGGAAATACACCAGATCATTGTTGTTGGTCGTATATAAATGAACATTACATTCTTTAAAGACTACCTTAATTTTCTGCATGCTGGAAAAGTTGTGGTTAAAAGTGTATCTAAGACTTTTAGCCTGATTCAACTGATTGGTATTGTTAATAGTTTTAATAATTATACTTGGCTTAGAGTTGCTATGAAGTGGATCTGTTGTTTGATACTAATGAGAGGCAACAGTACGAACTTCAAAATACTCACAGCTTGTGTGTTCTGTTTGTTTTCTAACAGAAAGAGAACTTAAAAGGAGCTGGTATCACTGATTTAGAGAGTGGCAAACAATTTCCAGAGAATATTCACAGCATGAATGTGTATCTTGGGTGAGTTATTTTAGCAGGGGGTATTTATTATGAACAACTAATTTTAACACATTGAATACAGGAATTTTTTTGCTTTGCAGTTAGAACCACTTAGTAGATGAGGTTCACCTTTGAATTATTCAGGCAACCAGAAAAAAAAATTATTTATAACTTGTAAGTTTTAGTTATAACCTTGTAAGTTATGATTTCTTAGCAATACACCATCTGTGAATTATCAGATTTTAGTTGAAGTCAAAACAGTGTTAGTTCAATTACAACAATTTCAAAAATGCTTTTTCATATGCTGAGTATTCTGTTGCAGAATGGAGTAATTTACTGTGCTGTCACTAGAGAAGTGCAAACGAGGAATTCAAGTACTGGGATGTGGTCAGTGCTGTAGGAGGTTCTGTTGTGTTGTGCTGAACTCTGTCAGGCTTTGTACCCTTGAAATTTTGGAAACCAGTTTTTCAGGATGGTCACTTGTTTTGAAAGATCTCCCTTCTCTCCTTTATCATGTTTAGGGTTTCCATAAGTCTGTGAATGCAGGTGTTCTAGCTACCTCTTTGTGAAAGCACATTTTCATTGTCACCATCCACTTCAGATGAATGAATGTGAATCAGGTCTAGTACAGGGAGAGGACCAAGAAGTGAGACAATGGTATCATGCATCTCTTCTATTTGGCGATCCTGGTGATCCCATTCTTGCACAGTGCTCTTGAAGTTGGACAATACTGAGAGTTCTTAAATTACTTAGGTAATTGACCTGAAAGGTTTAAAATTGGAGGGCTAAGTCACCAGGCTTTGTCCCTGAAGAATGTTCATCTTTATACACTCATCTAAAACTTAAATGGCTAATGAATCTTTGAAAAACACTCTTTTCTGTAATTGATGATAGAAATGTCCCTCTGTGCTTTATTCAAGAAAGTTTCTATGGACATTAAGAGAAGTGTTCCAGTTGTGTTATTTAGGTACCTGAATTTGATAGTGCCCTGATGACTGCTCTTTAAAATACTCTTGATGTACATGCCTAACCACAGGTTGGTTGTTGAAGTAGATTTTACTGATTTTTTACGCAATTTTTAAGTGTTTTTTAGCTTCTGTGTATGTCAGGGAACTGCTTTTTAAATGATGCTTTAAAAGATGAAAGTACTTACTGCTGTGTTGTCTTTTTTAGAGCAAGGCCAATAAGCAGAGCTCTCGACCTTGGAGCTGATATTGTTGTGACGGGCAGATGTGTTGACAGCGGAATCGTATTGGGACCACTCATTCATTCTGTAAGTACAAGTTAATTTCCAAATGCTAATGAATATATGGGAGTGAATATTCAGCAGTCATTGTCAGACAATTTTTGTTCGTTATGAAAATGTAGATACTAAATTAAAAATAATGAGCATCTGTATTTTTTTTCTTAGGTATGTGAAAGGTTGTCAGCTTCCACTTCTCCTAAATTGATAGCTGGCATACCATTGAGCTAGAAAGCATGGGTGAAGTTCAGGAAGTCTTAGCCTCTTTGACCAGTATTTCACTCTTACCATTTGTTTTGGATTTTTTTTCCCTTGCCTTTCTGCTAAGTTCCGTGTGCAAGTATATTTTTCTTTACCACAAAGTGTTGATAGTAGAGCTCACTCTGGCTGGGAGGTAGCTTGTGAGGTGGTTTAAAACACTGGGTTTTTTTGTTAAGTGCATAAGCAGTTTTGTTTAAAGTAGTCAAGTTTCAATGCAGCATTTCTGAAATTCCTTGAAATTCAAAAAATTATACAAGCATGGTTGTTTTCTGGAGTATTTTTAATAGATTTTAATGAACTTGTGTGAAGGATCATACATGGTCAAATATAGAAGCTTTCTTTTGGTGCATATTTAAAAAAATAGAGTATGTGTCTAGTTAAAAACATACTTTCTAAGACATCATACTCTTTTGACTTCATGCATGTCAAACATTGCCTAATAAATTTTCCATTTATAAATTCCGTTATGACTTCTTACTTTATTCCTAATTGTTTACGTTCTCAAAATAACAACTGTCAGTGTGTATTACCTACTCCAGAGAGACCTTATCTAATTTATGTAGGAAAGGTTTTAGGAAGATTTCTGCAAAGAGCTTAATAAGAAACAATTACTGTATCATTTACATTTATCTACTTGCTTGCAAGTAGAGCTCAGGGAAAAGATTCTAGTTAAAATTTCTAGTTAAACAGAAAGCATGCTTCCAGTTTTTGAGGGTGACTGGTAGTACTCTGGGAACTGATAATTTTCCAAGGTTGAAGACACACAGTGGTTTGTCCAGGTGACACAAGATAGGTATTATACTTGTAAACCTGTAAGTTGTGCAGTTTTAAGTAATACAGATGTTGCGCTTTCAGTTTTTTAAAGAGGGTATGACTTTCAGAGTTTAAATTTGTTGGGCTGTATCAATAGGAGGAAAACTGAAATGTGTCAGAGGTTTTTTTTTGCTGATTTGCTGTATAGGAACTCAAATTCATGTACAGTGCCTGCCAGTTATTGTTATTTAGATTTAAAATATATCCAATGCATTGTTATTCAAAGCAATGAGCATACTGTGTGCAGTTTTTTGTACTGTATGAGACTTCTGTGCATTTAAAATATTTGTGTTTTTTCTTCTAGTTTGGCTGGAATAGGGATGACTATGACTTGCTAGCTGCAGGAAGGTAAATGATATTAGAAGAAATGGAGTAAATCTGTATTTCATATCATAATATCAAGATACCAACTTTTTCAGCACATACTAATTTTTCATATTATTGTTGCATTAATTTATTTGCATGTTTTTGTTAGGTTTTGAGGTTTTTTTAAGGCTCTCTTACTGCTCTCACTTAGAATTGAAATTACAGAAATTTCATTCTGGAACCAGCTTAAAATAAGAAAGAAAGGGTTGAAAGATTTTATTTAACAGCTTAACTTTCTCTTGCTGTTCATTTTGTGTTGAGAGATAGTAGCCTTATAGTACAGGCCACTGATTCCCAGGTTTTTCTGTTTGGCTGCCACTGTTGATAATTGGGTTGGTCACAGGGCTTGTTCTGTAAGATGCACAAAAGCAGGTTTGGTCAGAAGGCAGCATCCTGGTATCGTTTTGTTGAAGCTCAGAGTCAGTGCTCCCATTTACAAATCCTTGTTGTAGTCCTAAGGTTAAGAATGTGATTCAGAAAGGAGTAGAATTATGCCTCCTAATTTAATGTTGTGCAAAATTTATCTGAATTGAAGTCCTCATTAAAGAGTGGTTACTTAGCCTGAGCACACTCTAGTGTTAGTGTTCTTGAACTTCTGCTTGAGGAAAAATGTGGAGAGAAATTCATTCAGGCTCCACTGAGTTGGGGATGATAGAGATGAAGATTTTCCCCATAATTCTGTTAAACAGTTATGGACTATTAATAAAGCCTCGATCTAGGCCTTATTATCGACGATGCAAGGATGGCCCGGGAGCCCAGTCCCTCTGGGAGGCAGAGTGCCCGAAAGCCCAGTTAGCTCGTGGCTGTTGCCACAGGCTACCCTTTTGGCAGCTTGGTGATTGTCAGCTCTTTAGTGATTATCAGCTCTCTTAGGATCTCAGCTCTTTGCTTGCTTGCTAGGGTGCCCTTGGCTGAGGCTGAAGCAGATGTGAGAGAGGAGAAGGAGAAGTCCTGGTGTTCCACAGCGATGGTTTATTGGGGAGGCTGTGAAGGGTCCAGCGACAGCTCTTCTTCTGTCGAATGGGCTAAAACAGCCCCTTTTTATAGGGTGTAGGGGGATCCAAACTTGTCCAATAGTAAGGGTTAGGGAGAATGACCTATGAGGTTACAAGGATAAGGCTAAGGGGCAGGGGGTTGGAGACAGGAGCTTATTTTACTGTCTCATCATGACTCAGCAGTTCCTACTGTAAAAGTCTCAATCCTCCATGGAGCTTTCCCAAGCTCTATGGAGTCTGCTACAGACTGTCACAATCAAATATGAAAATAGTAATAGGTAATCATAATACATTGTGGTGAATATATAATACATGGAGGTGAGATTTTCTGTCTCTTCATTTAAAAGGGGTCTTTGTCTATTTAGTTACACAGAGCAGACTACTAAGATACTGAATTTAGATCAAGATTTGAAATGACTAAGAAAACTTGATTTTAAGTGTAAGGTAATCTTCTAGGTATTAATTTTTTGTAGGAAAATTCTTGCAAGAATTTGTCCTTTAAATGCTGTATTCACCTTTCAGGATCCCTTGTTATACTTAATGTATAATTCATAATTGTGTTAGATACTTGTGGAGGAAAATAGCTTTTAATTTAGCTCTATTTCCATCGTATTTTAAAGCTGGATTTGTAAAAATTGATTTTTGCATTTTACTTAGTTACTTTAATGCCATTTTCCCAGTCTTGCAGGTCATCTCATTGAATGTGGTGCTCAGTGTACAGGTGGAATATTCACTGATTGGCACACAGTACCAGACTGGTAGGTAAACTTCATATCAGCATGCATGTTTGTAGCAGACCAAAGATGAGTTTTTCTGCCTGTATCTGTGTTGTGAAAACTGCTTCTACCTTTTTCTTTTTGGGGACACAATATGGACCTCTTGATATTTTGCCACCTCAATGTTACTTTTCTACAAGTTCTGTTTTCCCTTTTTAAGCTTTCCTTTTTGTTCAGACAGGGTCTTTCTTTTGTTAACTTCAGCAGATTTTGAAAAATAAATTAGCCCTTTGATTATTTTTTTCCCCTTTAAAACTACTTTTTTCTGTTTCCTTCAGTATCCTCTGCTTTTTGAAAAGATTTATTATTGACTTTCATGTATGATTGTATCAGAAAAGACAATATTGATGTTTTGGATGCTGTTACAATAGTCTTCAGTTAGATGAGAGATGCTTGCTGGTCAGTCAAAAATTTCACATAATTTGCTTTGGTAGGTATGAATATATGCCATAGTTCAGTGCTGCTGAGTAAACCAATGAACACAAATATGTTGGATGGTCAGTCCTTCCAGAAAATTCTGTGTGTCTTGTGTTCAGAGCTATTGAATTAGAGTTACATGTATGTGTGTTGTTCTGCCTGCTGAGGGAGCCAGCTTTTTACCAACCTGTTTTTAAAAGTAGTTGGGGAACACATTTGCTGCTTCTGGCTGCAGTTACTTCTGTATTTATTGGGATGAGAGGGAGGAATCTTGTTGTGTGCTGTATGATGAGAAAGGCAGGATGAAGAGCAGCAGGGAGGTGCAGGAGAGAAGAGTGCTGTAATGCAGGGTGTTCCTGCACTCAGGCTGACTCTGGTCCAGCTTGGTGACTGTGCCCTGCTGTCTGAAGGGCCATAGGGCTCCCTGGATTTTTTCTTCTCCTTGTCTTCTCCTCTGCTTCTGATTCAGAGTGTGATCCTAAAAGATGTGTGCTGCTTTTGTGAGTTCCTGAGCGCTGCTGATTCAAGGTGAATGCATGTATGGCATTGAAACAAGCAGGATTGGGCAAATCTTCTCACCTACTGGAAGGCTACTGAACAAACTGCACTCACTCTTCACTGTTGTATTCTGTTGAAATCAAAGGAGAGAGATTATAGTAACAAGTTGGTTTGGAAATTTATAATTCCTATTCTGATGTCTTTCCCAGTCATTTAATTGTGCTGCATCATGAAACTTCTTAAAATCTTTTGTAACTGCGACTCCAGAAGACCTTACTTTATAAAAGAATTAAAGTGAAAAAAGAGAATAGTAATTTTCTTATTAAAAAGTTTGCTAGGTCTTTATTTTTAAGGATTTTTCTGTGAAGAGTGTCCATCTGGCTTTAAAAAAGAAAGGAACCTTGAATATATTAAGCTATTGTGAGCTATTGGAGTGGGAGTAGCTCATTTTACAGAAGAGTTAAAGTACACGAATATGCATAGCTAATAGTTTTGTATCTGTCAAAAAATCACAGAACTTTGTTTAAAATCATAGTAGACTTGTGACAGCTGACTGGTACTGAATTGAATCTCTGCTAAAGAACATAGGGGTTTAACACCTGATACTGCTGTTACCTTGTCCCCTTTGATATGTGTACATACCCTGAAACCATACATGACTGTATTTGTGCTAATATAACAGTTATTTATTTACCTTCAGTTTAAGTCTGCTAAAAAGTTTGATTAAGGTGCCTTAAACTAGTCAGTTTGTTGGCAATTTTTGAGTCTTAGACATGTAATTGATGAAATTCTTGAAATAAAATAATGTGACACATCAGCCTGTATGATAAGCTTCTAAAATCAGTCAAAACCAGAATAATGTGTGAGCTTTGATTTTAGGTTTTCAGATGTAGAGTGGAGATCCACTTCACTAACTGAAGTGGAATTGGGATCCAACACATCCACTTAGAATATGGGGAGAAGGAGGGCAGGGAGAAGATTATTTGGATAAATTTTGGCTTCCTGATGAATAGTAGTTGTCTATATTTAGGCCCAAAAGCATGGAGGGCAGATATTATTAATGCTCTTGGGATGCAGAAAAATGTGTTTTCCATTTAGTAGTTTAGAAGTAACCTGTTCTCTCCTGAGTTTTAAGAAATTTGCTGGCTTGGGTTTTTTGTTGTTTAGACAGTCTGAATCTGTTTTCAGATAATGCATTCATATAATAATGTACAATAATGACATGGTGTCTCAGTAGTGACCAAAACATGCCATACCTGCAGCCACCAACTAACTATATTGCAGATAGGTCACCAGAGCTCTGACAGAGTTTGCAGAAGTTACGTGACTGTGTCCATTAATGATTTCTCCCTCCTTTAGAAAAAATGCCATTTTTAGCAGTCTCCTGGAAATAAGTGAAAATAATTTAGATCTCAATAAATCATTGTGTCTGTGGTACCTAATGTTAAATCCAAACCAGCCCAATTAGATCAGTAAATAGGAGGGGGAAGAAGCCAAGTTGAATCTGTGTTTATCATTAATGTCCTTTCACATAGGAGTTTCCCACTCCATGAGAGTATCTCTGCAGCCCAAGAGCAGAAAACCCATCCCTTGCACTTAGTGGTGTGTGGAAACTGAACACTGGAGGGCAGCCTCTCTCCTCCTCACACCTCACTGCGGAGGGTGAGCTTCATTAGCCTCCAACCAGGGTCACTTTTTGGACTGTCCTTGGGGTTTTTTTCTCTCCAAGAACAGTAATCCACAGGGCTGTTCTAAGAAAGACTGATGGGTATGGTTTTTTTCTAATGTGTAAACAAAACCCAAAGAATTTGCTCCATTTCAGGTTTATAAAGCTTATCTGTCTATTGTTTATGCATAAGCAGAAATAATTAACTCTGTAAACAAGAGTACTTCAGTTAATCTAAATGAAGCCAGGCAAGTTAGAGCTTACATTCTGTGCATTTGCTATAATGGTTTGGTGAGTATTGAGGCACTGGAATGAATCCACTTCATTCATCCAACATACTTTAGTTGGTGGATTTTTGATGTGGGTGGGGGGGTTGTTTGTTTTTAATTTTCTTGAAATGTTTGATGCAAATACTTATGGGAACTCAATTCCACTGCAAAAGGGTGCTTTGAATCTCAGGAATAGTTGTGTGGGCATTTAATGGTTAATTACTAAAACCTAAGCTATTCTTTCATTTCCTTTGTTGCCTCCTTAAAGTAAGTTTTTAATGTAAAACAAGTGAAGTGCATGTTCCAGCTTGTGACTCTCCAAGTTACTTTAGTTGATAGAAGCTGAACTTACTTGCTTTCTTTGTGTTCACCTAAGGCACTGGGATTTGTGCTGTGTCTCCTTAGTGCATTTGACTTATAGGTGGGAATCTTGAAGCTGTAAGGTTTTGTCCAGTTTTCATGAAGACAGCTAGGTAGAGGGGATAGGTGTTGTTTATTTTTCCAGTGGGAGGGTGGGTGCTTGACTCTTCTCTTGTGTGAATTCTCTGATGTTTAGCAGAGAAAATGCAAGAAACCATTAGTTCATAGTCTATAGAAAGAGTAATGTGCATTCTTAAAGTCTGATTTTAAGTTAGTGTTAACAAAAAGGGCACTTGCTCCATTTCTGTTACTTGTGTAGTAATACACATCAGCAGAGGGTCAGCAGAAGTCATAATACATCACTGCTCCCTATTTAATGTCTGTTAGCAGACATTACATTACATTGTCTGCAGCTTCCAGTGGGGAATTCATGTCGCGTGTGAAAATGAACTGTACTGCTAGAACTACACTGGTAATTCACAGATCTCTATTTAATTTCATTTGTCCCCAGACATTGCTGTCTCTTGCTATTATTTAGTGCCAGTGGGTGATTAGTACATTGTTTTGTTTTGTTTTGAAATGCAGGAGAGAATAAACTAAGGCTGATCAGTAGATAATCATTTTGAGGAGATGATAAACACTGACATTTTGCCCTAAGCCAAGAGTGTACATTGGTTGAGACTGCATAATCCTCTGGCCTGGGATGACCAAAAGGGTAAGTCAATAGCTGTAGACTCTTAAGGGCTGGATCCAGATTTCTTAATTTGGGACTAGAACAAAATCCAGCATGCAAGTCCCATTCAGCAGTGTGGAATGTTTTTTTTCTCTGTAGCACCATCTGTTCCAGGCAGGTGAGAACACCAGGCAGCTGGTCTGTTTAGCCTGAAATTTTCTGGCCATTAGAAATGGAGGTACAAGACACAGAAATGCCCTAGTCAGAGGGGATAAGTGATGGCAACCAGTAAGTCCTGCCTCAAGCAGAATTGCATGTTAGGAAATATTTTGGTACCTACACATGAGGAGATGCTTATACCTTTACTTTGTAAGTTTGTGCTGATCTTGCCTGATGTATTACTAGTTTGGAACCTGTTGTCAAAACACTGCTAGAAGTGGTAGGAGCTTCTCCTTTTTGACTAGTAGCATTCTGGTAAAAATGCATAGCTAAGGAGTTGAGAAGCTTGGCTCAGAGCTCTCCTTGGTGTGGCATTCACTGAGTCACGTCCCAGGCAGCTGCATTAGCTGTAGAGCTAAAAGTTCACACCACAGCTTACTTGGATCCTGGTTCACTTCCACCGTGCATTGCTGTGGGGTTTTGTTTTCATTCTTGCAGCAACTTCCCCTGCAAGTAAATGTACTCCACTCCCTGTCCCGTCTTCTGTTGCCAGTAATCTCCATTGAGCAGTAGTGGCTAGAATGAGGTACTTGAGGGATTTGACACTTTTGATGGGAGAAATACATGTTCCATCTCAAATGTCTCTCTCCCTGAGCCAAAGTACTGGTCATGGATTTTACTTTCCTTGTAATGCAAATGATGCAAGAAGTATGGCAAAACAAGGAGGAAGTTTATCTTGATGGCTCCTCAGAGGCTTCTGAGTAGTGTTCCAGAGTAGACAGGGAGGAGATCCTTGCTTAGACAGCTTGATTTATCACCTATGACATGCCCATAAGCTGTAACATTTCTGAGAGCCAAAGCTGAAGAAAAAATAACATTTTACATGGAAAAAATTAATCCAAGAGTAAGTTGTTGGCAGGCAGAGAACTTGACAGAAAACTCAGATTCTTGATTGCTATAAGAGTAGGTTGATGAGATGGAGGCTTCAGCAGCAAAACCAGTTTTGTAACTTGGTTATTCCTGTTCTGTAGGTCTTCACTGAGACCTGCTTTAACTGTTAACTGCTATCTAGACCCAGTTTGGAGTGGTTTTTTGAGGTATAATCTTAGCTTGGTCTCATTCAGTGCTCTGATTTATTAATGTCTATATTATATATACATTCATTTATAATAGATTTACTTGCTAAGTGGCAAACATGCAACCTGAAATGGACCTTTTGGAGTAAAGAATGGTAGTTGTCATCTCCCCTCACAAACTGATTTGTATTTCTTGTGTATATTGACCCTGTGCTGAAAGAACTGCTTAAATATTTTAAAAGTAGTACTTGATATTTATCTTATTAATTTGTATAATTTAATTAAAATTAATTGTGTTAGTTCCCTTTTGGAATTGTTTCCATTGCTTGCTACTGCTTCATCCTGCATAGAGATTTTGTCACTTAACTGATGCAGTTCTTTTATTGATGAAGGATGCCACTTTGCCAAGGTGCCTTTGGATGCCATGACCATGGTTGCTGATAAAGTTCATAGTTCTGTGCTTACTCCCCTGCTACACTGTACAAAAGGACAGCTTGGCTATGGGTTATGGACAGCCTAAAGGTGGCATGTTCCCCACAGAGCAGATGTCATATGGTGTGTAGTCATTCAGCAAAGCCTACAAGTTAATCAGGCAAAGAGTCGCTGTTTTAAAGTGATGGTCAGGGTGATGGTGTGACTATACTGCCTGTGGTATACCTGAGCCACACAACTACTATTGCTAAAGAGCTTTTTATGCCTTTAAGTAGCTGCCATTTGACTGTATCTTAGGAGTCACAGACCAGTTTGTTTCCAAGGTGAAAATTAATTTTAAGTGACGTCTTTCAGCAATTTACAAAATACATTTTTGTCTTAAGTGTGTGTATGTTAATGTGGGTTATTAGTGCCATCTGCTACAAGATAATACTGGATATTTGTATTTTCCCAGTCATCCAGTTACAATACAGGTAGAATCCAGTTGCTTCTTACCCAGATCATTGCATCTCTGTGTTGTGAACTGTTAAAAAAGTGAGGGAGGCTTTCAAGGCTGGCATAACCTGGGGGAAAAGCACATCTTCTGCAACTAACTGGCCATACAGAAAAGTTCATTGGGTGGTGGTGTACCCTGAACACCACAGGGGGGAAACAATATCTGTTGTATTTTCATCACATTAGGGGATGAAATTTCTCATTTTGTCTCACTATTACATTTGGGGTTTGTTTTTTAATGGTTTGGAGGTTTTGAGAGTGCAAGTTGGGCAAAATGAAGTTGAATCAATGTTAGTAGACTCAGTGGTTCAGAGTAGGAAGCTGAGTGTCTACAGTTTAGTTCTTCCTTCAAAACAAAGATCACTGGAGAGCACTGGAAGAGTTGCACGTGCTGATGGCTGAGATTCCAGTGGGCTGCAGCAGGGACACTGGCTGTCAGTGCAGGGATGTGGACTGCTCTGGGTGATCTGTCTTCATGTGAGTGGTGTCTCTTCTGGGTACCTGATCTGATCAAGCTGCATTGACCCTGCTAGCAGGGCACTGCGTGCTGTTGCATTGAGACAGGACAGATAGGTGGCAGTGTCAGGCACACAAACATGGAACTGAGAGGATAAAAGCTTCTTAATTCTAGTCTTGTTCAGTCACTGATCCTGCTTTGTTACCCTGGCGAAACCATGATGCTTCCTCTGTGTGTCTCCTTGCATCTAAAATGGGGATAATTACACATTAGTCTGTTCCCATACGTTTATGTTCCAGACCAAGAATTGAGGGCTTTTTTGGCTGTTGTTTTTTTCTATGTCGCACTTCAAAATTTTGAGTACTTACTTCTACTGCCATCTTTTCTCCTTAACCCCTCAACTTCCCCACCCCCCACCCAGAAGAGCCTGTATATGAAATTGTTGATTCCATTCAATTCTTTGCATTCACCAGGGCAGGCTGTTTTTGTTTCCTATATCTTTTTAGTGGTGTAAATAGTTTCAAGGACCAGTCAAATGGAGTATTACCTTAACTGATTTGATGTGGTGTCCACCAGCTACCATACTTTTCAATTTTGTCTGCTATGTGTTAAAAGTTGCTGATCTCTAGTAACAGATCTTGTGTCTTAATCCTTTCTTTAAAATAATGGAGTTATGTTTGACTATTCTTGATAAGGAATCTGCTCAAACTCCCATGAACTTTTACATATGTCCCTTAAGAGTTCACTGGTATTTTTGCTTACTTTCTTTCAGACTTTGTGGATTTATGTTATACAAACTATGTTCATGTAACCTTTGCTGATAACCAATTCAGTTGTATGTTCAGCACATAGTTACCACTACCACCCAAAAATAATTCAATTGAGGGATTAACTGGTTTTAAGTTTGTATGGAAGACCTGAAGGTCATTGGCTTTAACGAGCGTGGTAAAGTTCACCACCTTTCATTATTAGGACCTTTTTAGAATGGTTTAGCTTTTGCAAGGGACTGTCTCTCCTTAACTCCTCTTTTGGTATTTATTTTATGTTGTGGGACACTTGTACAAATTTCAGGCTTCCTGTGAGAGGGAAGGAAGTCAGGTAGACTTTTCAGAAGAATCTTTGCATTCCTAATTTTAATTCTCAGGTACTTGAAAAGTTTGAAGTTCTTAATTTTGCTCAAATTCTCTGTAAAAAAAATGAAAGCCTTTTAGCTAGGAAAGCAGATGTCTGGATCTTGTCCACATAATCCTGAAAACTCTACTCTGCTACTGTAATGACCACTATGTGCCTCTTATTATGAGTTATTTGATCACTTTTTTGTATGTTTTGCTTGTGAGAATGTGAGGAAGAAGAATATTTTCGTTTATGAACATGTCCGTAATTTCAATGCTTTTCTTTTTGCTGTGCCTTGTAATTTTCTGTTAGTTCTGCCTTCTGTGTGCTGAAGATCTTTCCTTTCATATGTCTTCCTGTTTTTAGATTATTACTTTCCTGTGTATAATTTATTATTAATGTGTGAAGTTATCTTTTGTAGGTGGGATTATTCCTGTTTCCTACTTCTCTTCATCTCTGAGGTTCCCAGCACAGTTTGTTCTTCCTGCTTTGACTGGCTTTTTACAAATCAGAGTGCAAGGTGTATTTAGATGTCTTTACCGTCATGCTGTGTGTGCTGCTGTAGCCAAATGGGGCTAGAATTAACCATGGTTTATTTTACTCTAAATTTACATCTTTAATCATAGTCCTCTAATTCTTTCAGCTTTTTACTTGAACTGTTTCTGTTGGTGTCCTTCTCCATTCCCTTCCCTACACCCATGTTTACAGGTGGAATCTCCTGTTTTATCTATGTTTCTTTGCCAGACAATAGACTACATACTCATATTATTTCAGTTGAACAGTTTGTTCAGGGCTTGTTTTTTAGTCTACGTTTCTGTAGATACAACCAGATAAATTGTAACTCTTGACAGGTTTTACTTGATTGGCCATTACTATGAAATTTTGGTGTGTTCTTCATATTTCTTTTCACTTTCCCTTCGTATTTATAAGGCTTTTTTCTTAATGTTTTTCATATTCTAGGCACAACATAGGCTTTCCCATTGTAGAATGTTCCTCTGAAGGAGACTTTATTCTTTCCAAACCACCAGACACAGGGGGACTAATTTCTTTTGGCACTGTAGCTGAGCAGCTGGTGTATGAATTGGGCAATCCTCGGCGCTATCTTTTACCAGATGTTACATGTGACTTTTCCCAGGTTTCCATCACTGAAATTCCAGGTTAGTCCTCTTTTCATTGACACAGTTATCGTTATATGAGTGTGTTATCAAACAAAAGCAGCTACTTTAATTTCCATTTAGTTTCTTCATATTTCTTGTTAAATCAGTTCCTTAGAGTCATGTTGTATTAAACTGATACTTTCAAGGACTTCTGCTAGAAATTCCTTTAGAAATTTTAAATGTAATCTTATTTATCTTGCTGGCTGACTATTATATTTTTGATCACTGCTCCTTTTACTTTACCTTTTAATGCCTGCCTTGCACCTGTCAAGTCCTTAAACTATTTATTCAGTGAGAACAACATCAAGACAGCTTCATTATGATTTCAGTATTTTTTTTAAACTGCAGCTCAGTTTGTTTTCTCAAAAAAATGGTTTGTACATGGTTTTACTTAGGGCATTTGAAGTGTTGGTAGCAATGAAAGGCTGTGTCTTTCAAAGCACTACTTGGTAATGGTGTTTTTCTTAGGCATTTAGGTGGATCATGGTAGAAGAATGATTAGGTACAGGATTTCCACCAGAGAATCTTTTTTTAAAAAGTCCATTTGCAATCCTCAAAACACTTAACAGCCAGTAGACCAAAGATGGATATATGTATGTTCAAAATTTAACTTCAAAATGAAAACAAAAAAACCCCAGGGTTAACAGATTCAGAGAACTGTAATTTGAGTAAGACAGCTTGAAAAAAATTTTATCTACAGTCATCTAGAGTTTGCCTTTTACTGGATCTATATTATATTTTTTCCTTTTAATGGAACTTACTTGTGACAGAATGCCAAGTGTCTTTCTAAAGCTTAGAACAATTGAAGTCTCCAAAAATTACTGGGATAAAACTGAAAATGTGGTAACATAAGGAATATTTTGCTTGAGTAAAAAAGTACATAACATGGTACAATCTTCAGCTCATGCAACAAACGGCAGTCTGATAAGGCCAGCTTGCTGCTCTTAGCCTCTAGTCTTTCTCTTTTTATAAAAAGAATCCCTAACCTTCCTATGAACTTTTAGCTTGCAAATGACCTGATATGACATGTTTGAACTTAAAATGAACTTTCACATGAACTTTCAGTTAGTCCTCTTAGAAATATAACAGATGGAAAATGGGCAGATTGCTTAAATATTTTAGTTTGAAGTGCTTTGACACGTACACCAGTAAAAAGAGGCAAGCTATCTAATTTTGCTGTTTATATTGCTAGTTTTATTGTCCTGCTGGATTACTTGCAGGGTTTGAGCTGAGAGGTGCTTGTTTTCTTTTTGTCAATGGATGCTATGCATGTGGTTTTGTGGTATTTGTTTTCTTGTATTATGCTTTCACCTGGGACATAAAACTCTTCCAGATCTTCACCCTGAATGAAGGGATGCAGCTCTATATTTAGAGAGTTAAAGTAACCTCATGTCAGTCTTGAGAGACAGTGATGATGTTATTTGAGTAAAATTTGTACCAGTGACATTTACTTTTTTACATAGGCTCTGATCTGATCTTTTCAGAGTATTTATATAAGGCTTTGAACTGCTGCTTAAATATTTGCAAACACAGGTTAGTAACAGGTGAACTACACGATAATTCTGGCTCTAAAACATGAGGTGCCAATCCTGCACTGCTGATTTTCAAGGAGTAGCACCTCCTGATTTTCTCCAGCTCAAGCTTGAACCTGATGGCATCCCAGCAATTTTCTGCTTTTCCTTTTTTTGCATTAATATTCCTAATACTGAACATGGTTGTTGCCCTGGAAAATATATTCAGACTGTTTCTGTTATTGATAAGAAAGCTAACATTAAGTTACCCTTCCCTTACTAAGCTCTCAGCCAATAGCTCTCGCTGGTTTCTCATCTTGCTTTGATTCTTTACCAAGTGAGGGATTGCAGTCCGCTCCAGCCAGCTGCAGTAAATTGTATGCTCTGTGTGTGTGTGTGCAATAGCTGGATATTAAGAAGAATGTAACTGTTGAGTCTAATGTCCTAAGGCTGCTTTCTTTGTTAAGTATTTTTTAAGTGCATGAATAAACATTTCAATCGTCCTTTTAAAAGGCTCATGGCAGACATAAATTCAGTCACCAGTTTGCTGCTGTGCTTTCTGAGGCAAGAAGGACTGTTTTCTGAAAGGTTCTCTCTTCTCTGGCAGTACAGCTATCAATGATTTGCTTTTTGATTAAGTGCATTTGATTAATATGTATCAAAAAAGAATGTCTTTGAAGTTATATTGAAGAAGCTGAAGTACTGGTTTTTAACCACTACAGGTTTTGATGGTGGAGCAGTGAAAGTTTGTGGAGCAAAAGGATTGCCTCCTTCAACATTTTATAAGGTATTACCTCATTTTTTGATGTGAAAGGTATATTTTGATTTACAAAATCTTAAATTTTGGAGACACTGCTAAAACTTAGCACTATCCTTATCTTCTCTGCCCCAGGAGTAAAAGAAAGAGGTGGAAAATTTGAAAAGGCAAACCTTATTTTATATGCAAAAACCTGTTACTTTGTTGAAAAAGTGTGTATTTGTATAGATAATGATTGCCAGAGAGCGTTTGTAGCCTATCAGTGCTGAATTCCATGTAACTTCATAATCCCTTTATCATTAGGTAAATGCCACTTATCTTGATGGCTTCAGAGCTACTGCTGTCTGTCCAGTGGGAGGCCCAAAGGCAGTTCAAAAAGCAAAACGCACTGCAGAAGCTATTCTGCAAAGGTTGGTATTTGAGTCTTGGAAGGGGATCTGGTTTGCTCCTTTTTTTTTCCAGATGTGATGAAAATAGAACAGTGACACATGATGGCAACATTACTAACCTTGTAAGAATCCTAGAAGATGATAGTTTTCCTATTGGGATGACATTTCAAGACTTAAGTAGCCTTTTCAAGAGACCTGTTTTCAAGATGTAGCTGTACTTCAGTTAGGTTGGACAGAGTGAGAAAAGTGTCAAATACATTTGAAAATAGGTGGCTGGAGAGAGACCCAATTTAGTGAGGAACAAGCTGTGATTGAGATTAAATTTTATTAGATACCAGAGATAAACCCATGTGAAACTAGTTTTCAGCAGCTTTTGCAGAACTTTTTTATGAAAAGCCTTACTGATATGAAATATAGGAAGTTGACTGACTTTGTGTTTAAAACATGCTTTCTAAAATGTGACCCAATGATTTTTGTTTTTTTCTTAGGACAGAGTTACTTAGGACAGAGTTAATAAACTTTCAGTTGTATTGTCATGCCAGTATATTTGGGCATGGAGGAATTCCTCTTAAATATAATTCCATATCAGGAATCTCTCAGTGCTTATTCCAGTAGCTCCAATCTTTCTAGTTAAGAGATCTATTTCCTTGTGCCATGTTTTATATAAAGCTTCCTCCCCATCCTGTTGTAGACTCATGCAGAAACTACACTTGGAAAGTCAGAAATCCAAGGTTTACTGTGAACTTGGAGTGATTATTCATGTGCCTGTGTGCAGCACTGTGGTGAAGGAGGAGTTGTCTGACTTCCCTCAAGAGATATGGCAGATAAGAGCAGGCTGATAGGGGCTGTGTAATTGCAAATGCTAAGAGCTCCTGTCCAAGAGCTGTTGAGAAAATCAAACTATAAAAAAACCCATCAGGAAGTGGCAAATACAAAGAGTCAAGAGACTCAGAACCTCTGGAAAGCCATCTTTCTGGAACCTAGATGTTTATTTTAGGAAAAAAGTAGAATGTTGTGTTTTCTATTTCATATTTGCTTTTGGACATTATTTCAGACTGGACTATGTGTATCTTTGTCTTAATGAAACAGATTGTAGTGCTGCTGCTATCTCTGACATATAGAAAATTAATTCAGCCTGTATACTGTGCTCCCTTGACTAATCATCAGAGGAAAGCTGAAGTGAGGTACTTGAGGGCTGATTAACTTGTGTGAAAAATGGCCTCTAGCCCATTAGGCGTGCTTGTGGGCTACTTCTCTGTTTTGAAAATTACAATATACACCTCCTGCATCTCAAATGTAGTCTTGAAAAGCTTAATATGTGGAATTGTTTCTTTGACACGTCAAAAGATTGGTGTATGTCAGCCCAGATAGAGAATAAGAATTAAGCTGTTCTGATCCCTCTCAAGGATGCTCTGTCAGCAACTATAACCGTTTCACAAACATTAACATCAGGTTTTTTTACTGGTTTCTGTTCATAAAATCATAGAATTGCCAGGGTTGGAAGAGACCTTTAAGATCAGCAAGTCCAACCATCAACTCAGCTCCATCACTATAATCCCTAAATCACATCACCCTTGCACCAGATCCAGACATCTCTTAAACACCTCCAGGAGTGGTTACTTCACCACCTCCTTGGGAAACCTACTCCAGTGCCTGACAACTTGAACAGTGGAAATTTTTTTTCTGATACCTAATCTGGATCTCCCCTCTCTCAGCTTAAGGCCATTTCCTCTGGTCCTCTCACTACAGGCACAGTAGAAGGAGCTGGCCTTGTCCTCAGTACATCCTCCTTTTATGTGTAGCCTTTTTCCAGGCTGAACACCCGCAGCTCCCTCAGCCATTCCTTGCAAGACATGTTTTCTAGATCTTTTACAGCCCTTGTTGCCCTTCTATGGCCATGCTCCAGCACCTCAGTGTTCTTTCTAAAGTGAGGGGCCTGGAACTTGGACGCAGGGTTTGAGGTGAGGCCTCACCAGTGCCGAGTACAGAGGGACAGTTGCTGCCCTGGTCCTGCTGGCCACGCTATTGCTGATACAGACCATGATGCCACTGGCCTTCTTGGCCACCTGGGCACACTCTGGCTTGTGTTCAGCTGCCTGTCAGCCAGCATGTTAGAGTCTCTTTCTGCCAAACAGCTCTCAGGCCACCCTGGCCCAGACTGTGGTGCTGCCTGTGCTTCTGTGACCCAAGTGCACGACCCAGCACTTTGCCTGAGTGAACTTCATGCAGTTGTCTTTAGGCCATTGATCGAGCCTGTCTTGGTCTCTGTTTCAAGAGAATGTTCTAAGGATGTGATCTTTCAGCTACCCAGCTTCCAGTCTGTTCTAGGTTAAGTTCTGTGCAGTAGTTGAGTGGCAGCAAGTGCAGAAAAAGGTGCACAAATTTAATGTGCTTCATTTATACATGTCAAATTAGTTGTTAACCTAAGACATTGAACAGCTTTGGCAGCTTGTAAGGTGACTTCCTTTGCTTCTTTCATGTGTACTTCTCCTTTTACTTGTTTATTCATTATTGAAAGCAAAAGGGATTTGGCAATATGTGTGTGAAGAAGTCTTTTTGAAATATCTCTGGTGTCCTTCTATTTTCATGATTCTTTGTTGCATTATTAACACATGAAAGGGCTAAAAATGACCCACAGAATGTATTTTCAGTTGTAGTATCTGTAACTGTAATGTTTGTAGATAAATAATTTAAAATAACTTGGTACAGACACAGTTGCAAATTCAGTTACCTTAAATGAGATTGTCTTATTTTTATCTCATCAAAAATAAAGGTGGA
This sequence comes from Agelaius tricolor, assembly GCF_023055355.1. Classification (NCBI taxonomy): domain Eukaryota; kingdom Metazoa; phylum Chordata; class Aves; order Passeriformes; family Icteridae; genus Agelaius; species Agelaius tricolor. The sequence goes on from NW_027269268.1 coordinate 21,739,190, forward strand.
CTTATTTCTATTGTGTGAACACATTTCTGTCTCTTTACAGCAATTAAAAAATTGTATCTTGTATTAATGTCCTGTATATTGCTTCACTATTTCAGGTGCTGTGGTTATATTTATGACAACAGTGATAGATTAGCAGCGTGTTCAAAATGTTCCACCAAAGCAAAAAATGTTACTTGTTTCACCAAGCAAAATATATCTCCTTAAAAATTCCAATATTTCAACTGATAAAATCTCTTATACAGCTGTTTGACAGAGTTAACTTCTGTGGTCCACACAGGGCTACTTCAGATAATCATTTTGAGACCGTTTACTAATAAAAAAAATCATTTGTTGCAGGACTCGTCTTATTTTCAGTCAGCTTGGGTATGAAGATTACAGTGCAGTTAACATACAGGTTTTAGGGTCTGAAGATACATATGGACCTCATGCTAGAAGGAGTATAGAAGGTGTAAGTATGCAGTGGAGTGTTCTTAAACTTTTACTGACCTCTTTTAATCTTTCCATATTGTTATCTTTTCCACAACTTTAAAGGAAGTCATTATCATCTTGGGAATTTCACCCCTTCATGTTGCAAAGAATTCACTGTCACTACTTAATGTAGAAAATTAACAGTGACTAGGTCTTTGCAGTATTGGGTGTTCCAGAAGCACTGATACAAAATCTTACAAAAATGTTGTTGTACTTTGTTCTGATGGTCTCCTAAAGAAATACCATATTATAATAACTTCTGTGGCATAGACTTAAATTGCATTAGATGTAATGCAAAAAGACCACATTATAAATACTGCAGTCAGGAAATCTCAGCATTTATGTTGCCTGCACAACTTCAAAATTTTCTGTGAGTACTAGATATAGTACTGAAGAAATAATCTTCAGCTATGTAATTCACTGTGAGTGCATATGTAAGAATATGAATGATGGCCATAGCCACTGCAGCTGTGATATCCATGGTCTGTTTTCCTAATCTAGAGAATGAAAGTCCTTTTTAAAGAAAGAAGACTGTAAATCATGTCCTCACTTAGACACAGTTTAAATATTTAGACAGTTTAGTTTGTTCCAAAACAGTAGCATTTAATTCTTCTTTGTCAGTGACAGCCTTGCAAAACTCTTAAGGTACACGTGGCAAAACTCAACTCCGAGTTTGTTCTTACTAGTGCTGACATTTTATCCAACAGTTTGTATCTAAAGGAAATGTGGATGTGGTGTAGTGAAGGACAGTGGACTTCTTACTAGTGAAATTGAATGTTCTTAGAAATTGGTCAAGTTATATCTGCAGCTATTTATTTCAGTGCTTGAGTTTCAGTTTCCTTCAGCAAAGCAGCAAGAGTTGCCTCCTGAAGACTGAGCTTTATAATGTGGTCCCTTTCATTTTAGGACCATAAAACCTGCAATTTTAAGTGTCTTACTAAGAGTGCAGAATCAAAATTTTGAAACAGAGGAACAGATGTTCCAGATGTTTGTACCAACTCCTGATCATTACACATTGTAACGTATTCTTTAATTGAATTGTTGTATAGGAAGTTCTGTACAAAGTGAATAATGAGTTGAAGTCGAGCAGTTTCTCCCTCCTGATTGTTCAGTTTGCCTTGCTTATAGTACATTAAAGAAATTTTTTCAATGAAAGACTATTTGTAGTACTTTCTGTATTTCCAGCCTCAGTTCCCAGGTCTTATATTAAAAGTAAACAGAGTGTTATCACCATTGTATGTGCTTCTATCCATGCCTGAAACAGGATGTGAGAGCTAAGGCTGAAATACAGGAAATCAGACTCTATTGCCTTTCATGCCTCCTCCAGCATTTTAGAAGAAACTAGCCAGGGGAGCTTTCATCTGGAAAGCAGCCATGGTAGTTTGAGAAAAAGTACTTGGGAGTGGAGTTTGCTTTTCCATTTAAAATACCAAGTCATAGAATCCCAAGGAGAACATTTACTCATTGGGGCTTCAGGTAGGGATAGTGCAGTCACTTAAACACTCTTTCTTACAGTGTCCTTCCATGCAAATTTAGACCTGGTTATTTGGGTTACAAATCACAGTACTCAAAACCAGAGCCATACTGTGCTAGGCAGTATATTCACACATAAGGAAAATAGTTCCTGCTTTGAAAGTTCTGCTACCTAAATTTGAATCAAAGAAGCAAATATGTACGTGAATACCAAGACAGGGTAAGTTGAACAATATTTGGAGCTCAGTGTTGATAATGTGGTGTGGCTAGACTACTTCCCAAGCATATCTGTCGTACTGGTGTGGTGGTTAGCCTTTGCAGCTGTGAAATCACTGTGTCTCCCAGCCTTAGGTAAGCCTCTAGTCTGAGCTGCTGTGTGGAGGATTGACTGTTCCTGACAACACAAAATACCCTTGAGAAATAGGAAAGAATGGCAAGCACTTCTTCGTCTCAGACTTTACTGCCTGCCGCTCTTGATAGCACTTTGTCAGCACCTGCCCAGCCTAAGCTAGAAAGGGACCTGAATCAGCACTGAGTAATTTTAGTGATGTTTGATTTTTAGTATCCTCTGTTCTGTTGGGGAGGAAGGAGTTGTGACAGTGACAGTGAGTTTGTGGTTTGGAAATCTGGGATATGTTTCATGTAAGCTGTTTTTTAATAGTACATCAGGCATTAGAGTTTGTGGCATAAAAACTGTATGTGCTCTGTTAGTTTTCTGCTAACCCTTTATTAATTGATTTCCAAGATATTGTTCGGACTTTGTTTTGCTGTTTTTTTGTTTTAATTCTGATACTGTAAGATTAATTGCTTCAGCCCATATATATATATACCAGTTTTAATACTGGGTTCATCCACTCCAAAAGGATTCAGCTGATTTTTGTAGACCTTTGTATCTTGCCTTCGCAGGCAAGGAGGTAAAATGGAACTTTAAATGGAATGTTGATTATATGGAACAGTTTAGAACCAGAAAGCAGATGTGAATGTGTGAGGATGTTTTTTTACAAGAATGTTTCCAGTTGATTATTATTTGTAGTAATTTAATAAATCTTTTGATAGCTTTAGGAACACTGAATGTTAAAATTCTGCGCTTGTTGGGTTGTATGGCTGTATATTTTTTGTATATTGATTCCAATGGTAGATCCTTCAGTGGCTGAAAATAGAATTTTTTTGAGAAGTAAAATTTGAAATGAGAGACAGTGCTTATCTGCAAGGACAGGTGTTTTGACTGGAGTAGGGAGCACATTTGGTTTATCTTTAGAGGGAGCATCTGCTCTTCTCTCTGAAAACATGGTGGTTTTTGCAACTTCTGTTCTCACATTTATCTCCCAAGGATTAGGTTTGAATTCTTTTCTGTGGACAGATCTGCTTCCTTCTTGATGCTAAGAGAAGTGAACCTGGCTCTCTAACTTGTCCCCAGAGTACTCTCAGTGCTCTTAGAATAAGAACAAACTTTGTTTGCCAGTTCCACTGACAGTGAAGCCAAGTATTTGGTATTGTTAGTTACAGTACTTGATTCTTGGAGAATGCTGGAGAACAGGCACAGTGCCCTAGTGACTTGAAATACCCAACAGTTGATTCCATGGTATTCCAAAATAAAGATAATGAAAAGCTGGCGGCAAAGGATACTAATGGTGGATAAAAAGTCACCAAATGATTTAACTCAAATACTGAGCTACAGTTATTTTTCAGTTTTGTAAATTTAACCAATGTTCTGCATCTAAGCTAATCTAATTTCAACCTTTTTGAAGCAGGGACCTCGGGAAGCTGTTCTTTGGCTTGCTGTACACCATAAACAAAGAGAAGCTGTAGAAATCTTCTCCAAAGAGATTGCACCAGCTGGAACTGGCATGGGTAATTATTCATATAATCTAAGAATTTTCAAGTTACTTTTTATTCTCTGAGCATGACTAACACCCAAAAACTTGGTCAAAATTAGGCTTCCTTATGTTGTTCATAGTGAAATAGTAATTTTTAAAGGTATATAAGCTTGGTGTACAAATTCAACAGACATTAGCAGAATGATAAAGTCCTCGAAGTTCACCTTTGTATTCCTTTTAGATTCTTTATTATTCCCATGCTGCTACTGTTCCATCCTATTTTTTTTTCCTTTTCCTCATCCATCTGTTTTCCTACATGTGACTGCACTGATGTGCAATAGTGATTTACTTTTTCACCATGTTCCTAAAACTTAGTAATGGTATTAGACTTTGCTGAGTGTTACTCAACTGGCAAAAATATACTCAGTGTCCAGCTATAACACTGCAGTTTAGGAAGAGATGTGCCATTTGAGAGTTCTGAAGGTTCTCTTCATACTTCATTATCTGGTGTTGCTACAAAAGATTTTTATTGATGCTACTGTACTTTCAACTGTTTAATGTATAGCTGCTTGTGTAAGTAATAACATTCAGGTGTAATTTAAAAAATTTAATACTACAGTGACGGTGCTGACAATCTGCATCTTAATTCCCATTGCATATTAAATACCCAGCTTAAATTCTCATCCTGCAGTATTAAGTCTAACCTCAAATTATTCTGTCCTCAGAATTTGATTTTGTGATATATTGCAAGATTTATTTTTGAATTGATGTGTGAGGTAAAATCAAACCACTAGAATTTGATTAAGTCCATCTTAGTTTTGAGGGTATATTTTTAAGTATTTGCTTGAAGGTCATGTAATGTGAAATGATCTGTGCTTCTATCACTTGCCAAATGTTTGTTCCAAAAAAAGGCACATTTGTTTTTTGTAAATGTCATTGGTTTCTCTAAATTTTCTGGGGTGACCTACTGTGTGATTATTTTGAGCAAATTTTTTTCTTTTCTACTTCCAAGTCCTTAGGTGTCGCCACTATAACTATCTGAGTTCTAAGCTCTTCCATGTGTTTTGTGCATAAATCATGAGTAGTCATCCCACTTCTGTTATCCATTCTAAAGGAATTTAAATTTTGACAGCCTAATTTGAGGACCAGAATTTAGATATTTTGCGGTGGCTTCTGCATATCTTAATGAAGACTATATCTAGGATTTACATAGATCTTCAAAATTAAATTCCATGGGCTTCACCTGAAACTCTGAAGTTCCATAGCAAATCTAAAATACTGATTAATGTAGGAATAATTAAGTGTTGCCTTGCAATTAAGGAACGAAGTTTTTGCCAGTTGGTTAAAAATTGTGCAGAAGTGTGCACATTCTCACATTCTGTGTTTATAGTCTTTACAGTATTTGCAGAGAACAGTTTAATGCAGGTTGGGGTTTTCTTTAAAGCTGTATTTATGGAGACGAGGTCAGCACATCGTGGTCCTTTTTTTTTTGTGTCTACAATAAAGAGATGATCATGTAGAATTAACTGTAAATACTCATTGAGATAATAGTTTAAAATGTTGCAGTTCTGAAGGCTGATCAGCAGGTCAGCATTTACCATAGATGTAAGTTGCTTATAAAGACTTGGAGTTTTCCTTATGAATGAAGGATAGTATTTTCAGTTGGACCAAACTATCATTTCTGTAACTAGTTAGGAAATCATAACTGAAGTAGTTTCTCCTTTTTCATAGTGATTTCTCCATAGCAGACCAAGAAAGTAAAAATATATTCTTATTATTTATTCTATGCATGCATAGACAGTACCCTAGAAAACATCTTTTTGAATTAAAGAAAGCTGTGTGGATTTTAAAATCATTGCTTATTTGTAAGGTCCAAAACTAATGGACCTGTACTTGTCTCTCCATTCTTAATTTGTGCTTCTTTTATAAAGCAATTGCTGTGTATTTAAACCTTGATTGAAGTCTGAAAGTGTTGGTTTTATTAAGGGTTCAATTTTTTCCTGTTACCACTGATCTTTCTAGAATGAAAAAGTGAAAAATCTGCCTACGTGGGTTGGGTGAAATATGCAGAATTGAAACTGAGTTACTGTAACATGTGAACATCTGTGCCTTGAGGTGACTGGCAAACTTTCAGTTCTTGTTATCAGGGCTTTCAGTGATGAAACAGATGCATTCCTGTGTGGAATAGGGTTAGGCAGTCTGTGTGGATGATGGTTGGAGTGCTGAGTTTGTTTCCAAAAGGAACAGTTTAAGCTTTCTAGAACATCCTGTAGAAGTTTTTCTCAGAAAAAAAAAAATCTGTTTCAACTCTTAGAGCTGCTGCTAATGAACAGCAATGGGAAAGAGGCTATTTCTGGAATCATCTGAGGCATCTGGTGATAAATTTATCATCTGGTGATAAATAGCACTTTTCCTTGCCAGGTGCAGGACTGCAGGGTTTTGGCCTTCATGACAAAAATGACTACTGTCAAAGGCTACCAGGGCTGTTTACTGATATGCTTCCAAGTGCATAGTCATTCTTTTTTTTTTTCATTTGTGGAAGATATACTGGAACTGCTTCATACAGTCACTTGTTTCAGTTGCTGTTGTGTGGTAAATTTCTGTATTACCTGTGCCCATAAACTCTTATGTAAGCAGAGAAGGGTCAGATTTGGGATCTGAATGCTTAGTAAGCTACTTGTTGGTGTGGAGTATGTTTAAAGCAGTAATTAAGAAGAATGTTTTTAATTTTCTTTCTTCAGTGAGATTTAGAATTTTGCAACACTGCCAAACAGTAATTAGTGGTGTACTAATAACTGCATCAGCTTAATGATGCTTAATTTCTGACAGAAGTGTGGAATTCCAGACCTTGCTGTGAAGAGCAGAACAAGGAACTCTTGATGCTTAATTGTCTTAAAATGGGCAGGTCCACAGACAAGATTTGTAGGGATGGGTGAGTGATCTTGGGAACAGAAGCCAGAACTAAGACTGTTGAGATTGTTGTTGTCCTAGGTGAATTCTCCAGTAACAGCACCTGGTGTTCGTTTCCCTTCCCCTTTTCCCTGAGCTTTTTCCCTCCCTTCTATTTGACTAGGACATTTTTGGAAATTATTACAATTCTCTGGAGTGGCACAGCTTCAGGGAGGGGCAGAGCATGCCCCATGGCAGTATGGTCACTGTGATGCTGTTTCTTCATGAGAGGGTCAGATTTTCCACAGGCAGAGAGCCCAGAACTTGAGCCTTGCATGCCCTGTGCAAGTGCTCTGGGCAGTGAGCACCTGAGGTCCCATTCTGTGCAGTGCTGCACCACTTTTTCTCACTGGACATTGAATAAAAATAGCTGTGGCTGCTGTCTCTTACATGGATAGAGCATGTCTGTCAAATGTGGCTTTGTGCTCTGCACATGGATCTGTGTGATGTAACTGCATGTGGCTTTGTTCTGCCAAAATGGTGGCAGCTCTGAGGATACACAGCGAGTGAGATTTTAAGCATGAGTGGCTTTTCCATATGAAAATCCTTTAAACAGTAAAGTCCTGTGTTTCAAAGGTGGCCAGCTTGGTCATACCCCTCCCAACTCTCCCATGTTAGTTCACTTCCAGGAGGTGAGATAGTGTCCATGAGAATCATTGCAAATAATCCTTCTTTCTTTTTGTGCATATCCTTTTAATGAAGAACAGAGGAAAAGCAGAAACAAATTACAAATCTTTTATAATGGACACCAGGGAGGAAGGAGAAGTTGATGACTTGTAAAGTGATGTCACCTGAAATGAAACACTTTGTTCCGTTATTTTTGGACATTTAAGAGTGACCTTTAAAAAACTAAGTACACTTTTAGATCTGTACTGGAAAAAAAGGGAAAAAAGGAAATATTTTCTCTTCTGCTTGGAGTGTATATAGTGGTTGAGGAGTACTGTTTCTAACTATATTCTTCTTTCCCAACAGTAGCAGTTTGGTGCTTGTTACTCTGAAGTGCTGCGTAGGTGGTTGTACAGATAATAATCTTCATATATAGCACCTTTCATCCAAGAACCTTTAGCAAGCTGTGTGAAGATGATCAGCTAAGCTTTCTAACATCTTTGTAGCATTGGAAAGTATTCTGTCTGCTTTACAGAGGGTTTCCTGAGATAGTGAAAGAAAGCATAAGCACAAAAGAATGTGAATCAAGAGTCCTTGGTTCTGCTTTCCCTGTAAGAAATGCTGGAAAGCAATTCCACCAATATTTAAGGGGACCAAAATTTAAGTTGGCTAAAATTTAAGAATGGAGAGTAGAGGAGAAGATAGATTGAGAAATGAGATTTGATGGTTCAGAATAAGTGTGGAGAGTCACAAGAACTCCTGCTGCATCTTTTGTAGTGAAATCCAGAAGCACTGTCACTTCTGGTGTTTCATCAGGTGGTTTAAGCCTGCTAGTCACTACTTGTGGAGCTGTCAGCTGGAGTTGGTTGGTAGTTTTATTTTGGTAATATCTTAATATGAGAATTACAATTTTTATGTAAAATAGGCGTTGATTTCTTTAATAATCAGTACTAAAAGCCTACTTCTGGTGTTTTTCACTTCAGCTGAATTTAAATCACTTGAGTCACTTTACCTATTTGCTTGACTTCTTTTCCTTCTTGTAATTAAAAATCACATCACAATAATTTTGTTGAGGAGTGATCTTCAGAATGCTTCACTTCAGAGACTTAAAACTGGATGTTAGGTCTTGAGTATCAGATGTGCTTTTTAGTAAATTTAGTCTTAATGTCAGTATTTAATAACTTCTGACTTACTTTGCAGCATATGACTTTTGGATATAATAAAATTTTTGGGAATTGGTGTATGTCAGGGATAATAAAACTCAGGTCTCATAAAAGGAGAGCATTGCATAGCTTCTGATCAATTTAAGAGTGCTTAAATTGTGATTCCTCCCCTCTCCCCTCCACACTAGTAGAACCGTCTAAAGGCATTGTGCCGATCCGAAATTCCCAATTTCTTATGAAATTGCATCCTCTGCATAAAAAGAAGCAATGTTGTCTATATGTTGAAATGGACCGAAGCCTGTGTGTGTTTGTGCTCTGCAATATATGCAAGGAGTGAGACCTGCAAGAGGGAATTTTGAGATGTTGCATTTTTTAAGAAGCTTCTATAGTCAACAATGAACAACTGAGATTTTCATAGTTATTCTCTGACTTTTTTTCCCTTATTGTTCTTAAATTCCCGATGTAAAGCCCAGCAGGACACATTGGCATACTTTCACAGAAATTGTTTTTAAGTATTATTAAAACTGCAGATGAGGCACTTAAGCCCAGAGAAGAATTTGAAGTTACTGTATATAGACATGTCATGTTGGAGAGTGATTTGTTGTTTATTTTCTGTTTGGAGTGGAAGACATTTACTGTAAACTTCTGTTGAGTGTGGTATTTAGTTCACAAGTTCAAATGCTTAATCAGTTTTCATTTGGATTATGCTGCTCTGATGAACTTAAAGGGATACATACTATTTAAAAAAAAGGCCAAACACACCTTATCCCATCTTTCAATATTTTTTTGCAGTTAATACTTGAGTTTAACCTTTTAATAAAATTATTCTTTGTTTAGTCCTCAATAGTCTGAAAGTTGATAATGGCCAGGTTTTTTTTTATCAGCAAGCAGCAGGTTTGGTTGGCTTTATGCATGTTGGTCTCCTGAAAAAAATAATACCTTTCAATCTGTCTGTACGGTTCTGTCCTAATAGTGGGGTCTTCACAGGTGTTCTGTTAAGTGAGATTCCTGTGCTTGGCACTGGAGAATCCTAGACACACAGACTCAGATTTTTAAATCTCTAGTAACCTGTGGGAGTTCAGTGCAGTTCTACAAAATTCAGTCCATAGAAGTTGACCCTCACTTCATGAGAGCTAGCAAACACAGACCTGGTTTGTATTACTCAGTGAAAATCTCTTCATTATGTACAGTCCAGTCAGCCAAATGGTTAGAATTTAAATAATTTCTGTTGATTCAATGTCTTTATGTTGTCTTCTTTAATTCAGATACTTTATTCTGAGTGAAATGCAGTATAGAAGAGGCTCAAGAAGAGCCTTACTGTGGGAATCTGGCGTTCATAGTTTAACGGGGGTTCAGTAGCTAAGAAATGTTTTACTAATAGCTGAAATCATGTGCTGACCCTTATTTCACATTAAAATGACCGGAGTTTGACACTAAGATGACAGCTGGTTAATACAACTTGAGATTTTAAAGTGCTTGAGTATATGTAAATATTTTGACTGATGTCCTGAGTGTGTTGGAAGATACTTTTAGAAATGTCCTTGTTGTAGCAGTTTACTGCAGTCCCTGGTTTTTTTTGAGAATAATAGTGCAGAAGATAAACTATCTGCTGTTTTCAGAGGACATAGATAGAATAATTAAGAACGTACAATTGACCCCTGTAAAAAAAAAGTTGTATGCATTTTATACTGGTGCTCAACTATATTGTAAGAACTGCTGAGTATAAAACCTGAGACTTCAGATTTCTTCAGTGTGATCACTTAAAAACATAATGCTTGACAAGTGGACTTCTTTGTCTGGCTTTATATATAAAAACCTATTTCGTTCCTTAGAATGTGTGGTAAATACATTAATAACCTATTGGTTGAGCTGATTCAATCACTGGAAGTGTAAGGGTCAAAAGCTGAAAGCTGTTCAGCAAGAGACATTGCTGTATCTTGAAATTCTGTGAAACTTCAAAAAAAAGCTCTTAAGTTTTATTAAACTTAAAGTGCTTAAAGCTTTTTAGATTACAAGTAGTTGGAAAATTTTCATGCTTTTTTACTCCAAAACATTTTACAAAATGCTTCATGCAGTCTAGCATCCTTTGTATATTGCATAATGTTTTTTATTCTGTGGAAAAATATATGGAATTCTACAGAAGGGTTTTTTTTTTTGACAGAAGTAGATTAAAGAATAAGCAGTAATTATCCAAAATTAGGTGTGACCATTCAAGTAGGATTGGAATAGGATAGAGGGAATACTAAGGAGGCAAAACATCTGGGTTTTTTGCCATTTGTAAATCTAGTGGTGAATAAATGAGAGTTGGAAGGAATGAGGCTTGTTTTGCTGGAAATTTGCATCTCATAGGTTGATTACAAGTTCCAACCAGGGTGTTTTCTGCTGTAGGGCATTTTACAGGGTGTGGTATATATGATATAGATTATAATGTATTAGAAGATGGTAGTTCTGCATGTTGAAATAGGTGCTTATTTGGGCTAATTTTATGCATCTTTTATTGGGGCTGATTATCAGTGGATCCATTCCCCTGAATTTCCCCAACTGAGAGCAACATTGGTTTTCCCAAGTACTCTTTAGTTTGCTTGCTACCTCTGCTCATGAAATTTATCATGTTTTCTTTTCCAGCACATCATATGGGATTTTTAAAAGAATTTGTATTTGCAAGTCCATCCACAGAAGGGTTTTACAGGGTGAGAAAATAAAAAAGATTAAGAGACAGCTGGAGAGATAAAACATACATGAGAAACCAGAAATTGTCAAGCTTTTGTAGCAAGGACTGTGTCCTGATTGGGCTTCACCTTGTATTATTTACATGGATATCTGTTCCTATATCTCTGCTCACAGGGGAGTGCCAGTCATGGGATGTTAGTGTGCTTTGGTATTCTTGAGATTCCTCTCCATCCTTCATATTTGGATCAAATTTGCTATTGGACCCAAAATGTGGGAGTCTGCAGGTGTGCTGAAACAATCATGAACAAAGGAAGAAAACCTGACAAATAATTAATTATATGGACGTGTATACACAGAGGATGATGGTTTAGTTTTTGTAAGATACTTGGGCTGAAAATGAGTAAGACATAAAATAGACTAGAGGAAGGAGTCATAAAATGAGAAGACAGGATAAGACTGTATAAAAAAATGTGCAGATTAATAAAAGAAAAGCACTTTCTAACTAATAATTATTTAGTAGATTCAGTGTAGATTTAAACCTTTAAACACAGAATCTGAAGGAAGAGTCCCATACCAGAGCTTAGTCACCTGGAAAGGAGTAGATTTACCATTCTTACTGCCTTAAGTTTTTCCAACCATGCAATATATTTGGGAGTTAATAAAAACAGTGGAATCCCAGTGGTGTGATTCCCAGTACTCATTGGTTTAAAATGCCCAGCCATCTGGAGAATTTGTAGTTCTTAGGCTTGGTCCCCAGGCTTTTGGATCAAAATAAGTGTCATGATACTCAGTTTGACACCAAACAAACACTGTACCTACAGATGAACAGGATATGGATGCATTGAAAGGAAGGTCTCCCATCTACAGGTAATCCCTCCATTCTGCAGTGCATCAGTTTTATGCCATTCTGAGGCACAGAAGCTGGCAGAGAGTGGTGGTGAGTTCATTGGCTTGACGTGAAGCAACATGTTCAAGAGGTTCAGTGGTAGCAGAGGAGACAATACTTTTATCTTCCTTGAGGTACTAAGGAATGGAGCTCTGATGACAAAAAGTGGTCATGTGAAGTTTCTGGGAAAATGGATCAAGAGCTTCAATTTAGCTGAGAATCTTAGGGATTTGAGACTGCATTTGAGACTGATTGATATTCTCTACAAGTAGGACAAATTGTTTGTGTTATTGTAGATAAAGATAAGCCTTCCAGAAAGGAGGGAGAGCATCTTTACAGATATTTAAACAGGCAATGCAACATAAGCATAAATTACAGCATGAAGAGATATTTTTATAAGTTTGCTTGGGACATCCAAGGCAATCATAATTTAATTAGCAGAAGGTAGGTCTAAACACAGTGACAAGGTTCACTATTTCTTGGTTGTACTACACCTTCCATTGCCTTCTTTTGGTCTACTGGAGGAATATAATAGGAATCTGAGACCTGGGTTGAGGTGAAGTGTAGTGCTCGTGTGCTGTTTACAGAATTAACAAACTGGTTGTGGCTTACGATCAGTAATTGAAGATTTGCTTTGTCTTCTCTGCTTGAGACCTAACTAGGAATTTCAGATAGATAAAAATTAAATTTGACTTTATGCTTCCATCATATTTATATTTACATAAACAATAATCATAGTATAGAACTTAATAATGTTGCACCTGGGATGTTGGTGCACAATACTATTATAGTTGTGCACAAAGGTATAGCTTTGCTCTGCAGTTGTAGGGATAGCTGTAGTAGCTCCAAAGACAGATATGCTGTTACAGTAGCTTGTGCTCCTGAACTTCAGAAAGACCAACAGAAGAAGGTTATCCTAGCCTCGAGGTGTGAGCAATTGTTGCTCTTACTTGGACTGTTTTCTTGTCTTTGTTGAGAACTACTTTGTTGTAGGAGTCAAGATCCCTTGTGTGAAAGCAAGCAAATGAAGAGCTTTCTTTAAAAGCTTTCAGGAGGTTGAAATTGATGTTGGAGCCAACTCTGGTATCCTTAATGAGCAGTTCAGCTGCCTAGCAGGAAGTGACCCATATGACATCCACAGATAATTTAACTAGCTTTATGGACCTGTATTTTCAACTTGACCTTACCATATCCACCCTCCTTCCCCAGCAACATAAATAAACAAACTGGGCACATAATTCAATAAAATCTCTGCAGCTGGTTTTGTTGCTGAGTGGCAGTTCTCCTTGCATGATTGCACAGGTAAGATATATAGGGCTGAAACCTCACTGGATTATTTAAAATTGTGTAATACTTACGTAAGGGATTCTTTTGTTTTCTGTCCACCAATTTCTTTTTAGCAGTACATAGTGAGCAGGAGGTAGTTATTTGTGATGCTGTTTCTTGTGAAGGTTTTTTTTTCTGTGTACTATAAAACATTATAGACTTTTTTGGGGAAGTCGCTTCTGATGAGCATGAGTATGGCAAGGCTGTGTAATCTCTGCTGCCACTGGTATGTGTCCACATTGACAAGGCACTGAATCCAAGCTAAAGCAGCCTGCTGTGGAGTAGAGCTCATCACTGTTAGCTCTAGTATAACAGCAGCACAGTTACCTGGCTTTTAGCTTGCTTGGAGCACTAACTGAGAGCATTCACACCTGCAGAAAGTCTGAAGCCCTTTTTAGCCAGAATTAATTTGGCCAAATATACCATGTGGGCAGCTTTCCACAGCACTTCTTTTAAAGGGACTGCTTAACATAGTTGTTAATTAATTCCTAGGCTGATGTAATGTATGCATTTTACTGTTTCTTTCCCCTCTTGTTTGGAGCTCTGATGCATCATGTGTTCCTGCTGTCCATGCCAGACAGAAGGGTGAGAAGCTATACTCAAGGATGAGGAGAGCAGAAGTGTTTCTTTCAGAAATACTGAGCTGGGCAGATGGGTTTAATGACAGAGCCTGGCAACCTGATAATACAGTGCTGACTTAGCACAGATCTGGGCTCATGCCTTAAACTCCTGAATTGCCTCTGTACCACAGAGAGAGAATGGGATCTGCACTACCCAACACCTTAAAAAAGCAAAGTTAGTTTAAAGGCTAGAGAGAGTGATTCAAATTTAACAGTTAGTCTATGCAAGCAAAGTCATTGAATACTAAAAGAAACCATGGTTCATCAGAATTTTTTCTCTGCTGTCTTTGAAAGTAAATAAAACAAGAATGACAAAAAAACTAAGGTGAAGTTCTTTTTTATCAGATGTGTTGCCTCCCTGGCATTCATATACAAAGTATTTGGAAGAAGATTCTAAAGATTTCGTTCACACTTTGCACATTTAAATTTTTTTTGTTAAAATTCAGTTAGGTGTTTTGCCTTTTAACTTGTATAAAATGTTCAGTTTTGTCAATTTATGGGAATGTAGTTTTCTAGAGATTTCCCTGCATTTATTAAAAATGGATCAATTCAAGCTATGGTAAGCTGCAAGCTCTGATGTTTTGAAGAAGGCTTTAACCATTCTTTTGTGAATTTAATTTCCGTTTCCAGCCCCTGGCCTCACTGCAATTGTTGGAGGGCGCCCCAGAGTGTAAGTTAACTCCTGACCATTAACTTGTTGTAGTGTGTGATTGTAATGTTCCTACCAGTCACCATCACAAGCTTCCCCAGCTTGGGACAGCAGCCACAGAAGCAACTAAATCTTCCTGTGTCACTGTACTTAATAACTGATAACAGGATAATAGTGCTATATGATATGCATGCAAATAATAAAATTCTTTATTGAATTAAATGTGAGTTATTTAGGTTTCTGATCAGCTCATAGCAATGCCTTGGCTTAATGAGCTGTAGGGAAAGCTTGAAATGTGACTTTGTGGCAAGGCAGTAGCTCAACCACATGAATACATGCAAATTTCTGGACCAGTTTTCTCTTGTAGCTGGTAGTTTGGAATATGGGCCCACCAAATTTACATTTGTATGAGTTCACTTCACCTAGAAATGTAAGGTCAAATGCGAGAACATCCCACAAAATTTTAGCATGAAACCGTTTCATGACTGAGCTGAACATAGCAGTATTGAGCATGTTTAGAAAAATTGGCTTGATTCACTTTCTTTCTAGATACGGCTAAAATCTTGTGGTGATTTATAGCCTCACCTTTTGATGCTTATTCATCTAAAACTTTCCTGTCATTTAGCAAATACCCCACAGGAAGGTGGGAGAAGAACCTGTGGCTGTATTTCCAGTAGCCCTGTGTAGCTGGCCTAGGTATCAGTGTGGGGCTACTGACAGTGTAGTAGACTTCAATGTCAGGAAGTGCATCCTTTGTCAAGAAAATATTTTTGCTGTTTTGGCTACTTTCCCTCAGTAAAATTTTCTTCAGTTTTTTAAACAAAATCTTTCCTTAAATTCCATTATTAAGAATGTGTTTTTACACTTCTCAGGCTTTCCAAAGTTGGTTGAAAAACCATTACTAGACATGGTTGAATGGATTTAATTTCCCGTGTGTTTGGTGTATGAATAGTCCAAAGGTGTATGATCTGTAAGTTTCATTAATTTCTAGGTAAATGCATTTATGCTTGTTGTTTTGTGTGTCTAGGTCTCCAGTTTTGAAGCCATTTTTCTTCCATTATCCCAAAAGCAATGTTCAGGTAAGACCTACTGCCTAAAGTCTGAGTTCTGTTTTCTTGGAAGTAATTTGGAAGAAAAATCCTGCTGATTCTGACATTTTTTGATGACTTTCAGTAATAAAACTGCAAAGTAGTCTGGTGACTTTGATTAAAAAATATTTCCTGAGAGACTAATGTTACTCACACAGAATGTTTTGCAACAGTTGAACTTGCCAACCTTCCATTTTAATTACTGCAAATTTTGAAATATCTTACATCAAAACTGAGCTTCTCTTTTCAGGTTCCTGGAATTGTAGGTTTGACTTATTTTTACTGCATTTGCAAAGAGTGCTTAAGAAAATTGTAGACTTTTTTGGTGGTTAATGGAGTGTCTTTAAAGAGTAGGTAGTTGGGTGTTCAGAGAGTGGAACATTAATCTTGTGAACTTGGATACTTCTTGGGAGTTTTTGGGTTGTGATGTATTTTGTGTATACTACTGGAAAGAAATACTAAAATCATTGCATTTCCTCTGATTGAACAGGTTTATAACAGGTCTATAAAAATAAAAGTAGTAATTTCTATTCTTGCCTATATTACAAAAACTGTCAAATTATGAAAGCCAGTGCTACTATTGTGGTGTCATGGAGGAGCCTGTGACTCTGTGCCCCTGTTTAGTTCTTAGCAATAGTTTCTTTCAGTCCAAGAATTTACAGTTCAGATGTCTAGGTAGCCTAGGTGAGACATTACAGTGTAAGATGACATCTTCATCTAGAGCCTACTTCTTTTCTGTGATGCAGATACCCCTGTCTAGTTCAAAGATTTCAAGATAAACTGGAAGAAATTGCTTTTGCTGAAACCATAAGTGCTTGGATTTGTTAAACATTGTCTCTGATCTTCTGAGTGCTGTCAGGTATTGAATTTATCATTTGGAAACTGCAGACAAAACTGAATATATGCCCTTCTTTTTCAAGTAGCTTGTACCTACCGCATCCCTTTCATGCCAAGGCATCCTAATACTCAGTAAAAGCCTCCTCACCCATCCTCTGTCGAGAAAGTGGCCCAAGGCTGGAATGTTGGTCTGTGCTAGGCCACAGGTATTGTGACCCAACAGGTCACAGGTCAGTCAGCAGGCTTCTGCTTAGGGTGGCTCTGGGAGCACAGGCAGCAAGTGAAAAAAGTGGGCAAGGGGGAGCAAACAAAACAACATGATCAGAAAGGGACTGTTTTGTTTTCATTCTTTAACATTCATACAGTGCTTAGCACAATCAGCCCTATTTAACTAGTATTCTTCATTAAAGGAAAATATTTTCATTTCATAGCTTTATGAAGCTATTCATAAGAATTCACAGAAGATGCCATTTAGTTATTAAATCTAAGTTAATTACAAAGTCTTCACAGTGGAATAACATCAAAGAAACCCCCACCTTTCTTGTTGTGTAAAGTTGAATTACTTACTTTGATCATCACTTATATGTTGCCTTATACAAATGGCTTGTCTTTGGCAAGTTTAGTGTGAAATTATTATCTTTATGGAAGTTTAGTCTACCAATGTGTTGTTCAAATTCAGTATTAACTAACTTAATTAGCACTGTGTTCCAGACTTGGTAAAATGCTGTTGAGATTAAACAGTAACCTAATTTAACATTTACTCATTTACTCTTGTCTCATTTACTCGTCTCAATACAGAAAATCAAAGTCCTTGCTCTGTGTAACTAATCTGATAGAGGCACTGCTATGCTGTCAGCAAAATGCAGTGTGTCCTATCACTGTTGTCCTGCAGTAATATTGAGGGTAAAAACGGGGTGTGATTCAAGTCCTTGATTCAAAATTCTAGCTGTATTTTAAAAAATACTGTTCAGTAAGAGATTACGGAGTGAGTATGGTATGATTAAACTGATTTTCTAAATTAGAAGTTCAGTTACAAAGAGTCTAGTTAGTTTAGATCAGCATTTGACCTAAAACTAAAAAAAATTCCATAAGCAGATTATGAGTTATGTTAACATTGCCACAGTGGGTTCTTTTCTTTTGTGTTAGGTAACAGCTTTCTGGCTGTCAGTTTGGATTCAATGTCTTGTTTGTTGTTTCCACTGCTTTTATGCAATTGTACTGATTTTATCATAGATCACCAGTGATTTCAGTTCACCAGTTCAAATAGTTAGTTGTTTTCCATGTGTGCTTTGAAGGTAACCTAAAACTTTTACATAGGGAGAAATTGCAGCAAACCTACTGAAGGCAAGTTGTTATTAGTTATTCTCTAAGGACAATCTTCAGAAAGAGTGCTGAGTAGAGTTATTTTGCATTTTCTGTCAACTGAGCACTAATAACTGCTGCAGCTAAGTTCATTTATATTGTTTTGCTCTGGAAGTTTAACCTGATTTTGTCTGAGTCTTTCATACTGGGAGTCCTCCAATACAGATGAATGCCATTATTCATTTCCACCCCACTTCTTCATGTCCTGTCTGTGGTCCCACAGGTAAAACTGAAGGGTAGCCTGCTGTGTGTGTACTTTCTACATTCTTCCTCTTGATCAAAAGGATGGTTACTGTTAAAAGCTGAGATACTGGTCCATATATATATCAGGGAGCAAGACTTTTTTTTCCCCATGTTGTTGGAGGTGTTGAGCCACTTGATCCTTGGCTGGTGCCTCTGTGTCTCTCCAGGTCATTGCTGCCAGTCACTTGGGATACAGTGATGATGTGCTGCACACAAATTGCTGTCCTGTGGGTCATGGGAATTGGGCTTCATCTGGATCTGACCTGACTAATCTGCACATTAGTTAGGTCACAATAAATCATTTCTAGCATGGCTAATTCTTCTTCTTTCAAGAACTGGATGCTTCCCTGCATTGTGCTCTTATCTGGGTGACATACAGCATTTTCCTTGAAGAGATAGCTTTCCTTCAGATCATCTAGTCCCAACCTTCACTGCCATGGGCAGGGATACCTCCCACTTGACCAGGTTGTTCAAGGCCTTAACCAACCTGGCTTTGAATACCTCAGGGATGGAACATGCCTAACTTCCCTGGGCTGATTGTTCCAATGTTTCACCACCCTCACAGTGAAAAATTTCTTCCTAATATCTAAACTAAATTTCCCCTTTTTCAATTTGTACCCATTACCTTTGTCCTGTCACCACTGTTCTTGACAAAGAGCTGCTCTCCAGCTTCCATGTAAGCCCCTTCAGATACTGGTAGGCTGCTGTGAGGTCTCCACGCAACCTTCTCTTCTCCAGGCTCCCTCAGTCTGTCTTTGTAGGGAAGCTGCTCCAGTCCTTTTATGAACTTCATGGTCTCCTCTGGACTTGCTCCAGCAGATCTGTGTCCTTCGTATTCTGGGGACACCAGCACTGTACACAATCCTCCAGGTGGGGTGTCACAAGAGCAGAGTAGAGGGGGAGAATCACCTCCTGCAGCTGACTGGACACACTCCTTTTGATGCAGCTCAGTATTGGGTTGACTTTCTGGGCTGTGAACATACACTGACAGGATGAGTTTTCCATCAGCCATCACCCCCAAGTCTTTCTCTGCAGAGCTGATCTCTGAGAAACAGTCTTAAATAGCTGTTTAAACTTTTAAACAAGACCTGGAACACACTCACAAGACATGAGCCAACAGTGTGCCCAGAAAGGGCACAATGCCACAATGTGCCACAATGGCATCCTGGCCTGTGTCAGCAATAGTGTGGCCAGCAGGACCAGGGCAGTGGTCGTCCCCTGTACTCAGCACTGGTGAGTACATCTCGAGTCATGTGTCCAGTTCTGGGCCCCTCAGTTTAGGAGGGACTTAGAGGTGCTGGAGCACATCCAGAGAAGCTGGCAAAGCTAGTGAAGGATCTGGAGCACAAGTCTCACAAGGAGCGGCTGAGGGAGCTGTGGTTGTTTAGCCTGGGGAATAGGAGGTTCAGGGCAGACCTTATCACACACTACAGCTACCTGAGAGGAGGTGGAGTCACCATACCTGGAGGTGTTTAGGAAAGACTTGATGTGGCACTTAGGTCAAGTTGACATGGTGGTGTTGGATCATAGGTTGGACTCGATGATTTCGGAGATCTTTCCCAATCTAATTGATTTTGTGGAGGCATAATGATGAGACATGCTACTTTGAACATCCCAGGATATTTAAAATTCTCAAGATCTGTTGTAATTAGGCTGGAGGATAAGGGGAAGAGGAAGGGAAGTGTGTCCCCTCCATGGTCTGAGTTTCCAAAGAGAAAAGGTAAAAGGTGTAATTATCAATAGTTGCTGATAGATGACTCCCAAGTACAGGGATGACAGCAATGCTGAGTGCAAATACCAGATTAGTTTCACAACCAGCAATTATATCATATCATTAGCCAGCGTTACAAAGTACAGCTTGATAACCTCAGCCCAGTTTCCATTGGTGATAAACATTGTAATAGAGAACACATACTGCAAGTATAATTGAACTTAAGGAACAAACACATCAGCTTGGTGAGCAAATAAGTCATTGTGGCCAGTGGCTATTAAACTAATACAACAAATGCTTGTAAGAAATTTGTTCTAACATATTCTAGTCAGATCTGTTGTTATCTCAACCCATTAACTCCTGTGCTGGGCATGAAAAAAGTCTGTCAGGGTTTATTTCCAGCTGGCAATTAAGTGCCACTCAGCCACTCTCTCACCTCCCCCCTCCCCAGTGTAATAGGGAGAAGAATTGGAAAAATGGTAAAAATTAAGCTACACAAGTTGGGATAGGAACAGTTTAATAATTAGAAAGTAATAGTTGTTGGTATTATTAAAAAAGGGACACGACAAAAAAGTAAGAGGGGAATAAAACCCAAGAAAGGGACACACCTGTAGAGTGTCCCTCCACCCACTGACCAATGCCCAGGCTGTCCCCCAGCAGTAATCAGTAGCTCCCAGCCAACTCCCCACTCTCCCCATTTATGTAAAGGTCATGATGCCCTTTGGTGTGGAATATCCCTCTGGCCAGTTCAGGTCAGCTGTCCTGGCCATGCTCCCGCCCAGCTCTCTGTGCACCTGCTTGCTGGCAGAGCATGGGAAACTGAAAAGTCCTTGACTCGGTCTACTAAGTGTTGCTACTGAGCAACAACCAAGCCCAAAATTCCTGTATTGATGTGTTTTTTTAGCAGCTTTCACAAAATATATTTGAAGATAAACACAGACTGCAGCAAGGAGTTTGTCTATAATACAGACAGCAATATTAAGAAGAAAAGGGGGTTGCATCATGGAAAAGGTGGAAATGTTCAAGTTTTGGGATTCAGCTGTCAAGAGTTGTGACATGCAATGTTGCAGTATATAGAGTGAGATGGAAGGAGATTTGTCTTCCTTTAAAAAATACCAAACTGGACAAAGAATTCCTTTGGGGTTTTTTATACCATTTCTTTCCCTAAACAAAGATTTCTTTTAGGTTTATAATGAATTATTATTGTATTGTGACCTTTTAAAAGGGAGCAACAGAGCCTTATATGTGAAGCTATTACTGGAAGTCTACTAGATCAGTACTTAATTAGGAATGTGTTTTATTTATTCACATTGTAATGGATTTCTGATTTGACTGTTTGAAAATCTGTGTTCTTTGTACAGATCAACCTATTTTTAAATGGGCAGCATGTTGAGATATTTGAGGAGGATCTCACATTTACTTCAGATGAGGTGGTTTCATTTGATCTACCCAAGATTAGCAGTGAATTGAAAGGTATGTTCATCTTTGTACTTGTAAATTTATCATCTGCTATCTTCATCCTGGTAAATTGTGTTGGATTTTGTCTCTGAAATACATTTTGCCTCCTTATGTGATACATTTTTATGGCTGTTGCAAACACAAACTGTTTTCTTGGAAGTGTCATGTAGTATTTCAGACTATAAGAAGTATGGAAGTACATTTTTATGAAAAACCTCTAAGCCTTTAACATAACCGAAGATCATGTAAAGCTGGCTTGAAATTGTAATGTGATTTCAAAGTATACTGTAATGTTAGCTTTTGTGAATCCTGGGAATAGTTGGGTTTGTCTTACATCAAAATAGTGTTCAGAATAGAGGACAGACAAACAGAATGATTTATGGACTCACAGGACTTAGATAATTAAAATTCCCTCCTGTTCCATATGGCAGCCTTCAAAAAATCAACAAGAATGAGATCAACCTGGAACTGGTGAATTTAAAAGAAACTATACTGGGGTAATAATCCAGTATTATTATAGTGATTATAGTGATTGTGTAGTTGCTGTGCTGCTGCTAGACTTGTCTAACCAAATTCTCTGAGAAGGAAAAAACCTTGAGAAGGGCTAACCAGTGAGCTGAATGGAGCAGATCAGGATGTCTGCAATGAAAAGGAAATGTTAAATCAGAGTTGCTCATACAAGCAATTATTGAAAGTGCTGGACACCTGAAAATGTTATTGCTAATGGCTGAACTATATACAGTATTTCTTAAAGTATAGCATGCTCCATCATTCCCTTTTGGCCCAAACAGTCTTCATTATCTTATTTCTGCTTACCAGAGAACTGGGAGAATTAGTTTAAAGCTGTGGCTAGGTATTTGAAAATCTCAGTCAGCTGACTCTGCCTAAAAATTACAAGTTGGAAAAATTTCTGAAAATAATACTGATGGTGAAAGAGTAATTCAGGTATTAAAGTCTGTGTGTACTCAAAAAATTAATGCTATTAAGGCATTTATATGTTAAGGTTTACTCTGGATTCCAGATAAAGGTGAGCAGTATTTTCTCAAAGCTAGCAGTAGAACAGTGTAACAATTACTATGAGTTAGTAAGGAATATTTGTATCACACAGAGAAATTTTGAAATACATCCATGACTTTGCGTTTATTGCCATTTGAAAGCCACTGATAGTGGATGCCTGATTGCCATGTGTGTATTTATTTTCCCCATCTATTCAAACATCTCTTCAATAGAATGATTTGTGCTGTGTGGAAACAATTTAAAGTCTTAAGTAGGTTTCAGCTCTTATGTCTGTTGGAAATCTAATGTCTTACCAGCATCTCTCAGCTCCCTGGGAGTTCTCAGGAGGGCAGAGTGGTATTTGCACCATCAGACTGGGCAAGTTAAGGAATAGGAAGTAATTGTTTGGCTTAATGAAAGGGTTAGCAAAAGTCCTGGGTTTGGGTTTTTTTTCAAGGTGACTCCAGTGCTAAATATGGGAGAAGCCAAAAGCTGTTGGACTCCCTACTGCCTTTTTATAACTTGAGAAAACTCTCAGAGGTGCCTGACACCAGCAGTCAGCTACTGAATTCCTCAGGCCTTTTTTCAGGCAAAATCCCACTTTTGAGAGACAGCAGAATTTCTCTGGTTGTTTCCCCTGAGAAGCATCTCTAAACTTTTGCCCTTGGTTGTAAATATAAATGTTTTCTGCATATGACTAAATACTTACCTACGTCTGTGGCTTAATGTAGGACAGCATGGATGAGAAAGACAAATGGGTTAGACTGTAAAAGGAATAGCCTCTGCTAAAGCATTTTCTGTAAGCATTTAGAGAGGAAAGTATTTTTCTTAGTTTCATGGTTATGTCAAGGGTGAGGGACTGTTAGTTGTCGTTGAATAGATAAGAGAAATATGTGAAAATGGATTTAAAATATGTGCTAGATGTGCTTCTGGGAGGGTGGAATTTGTATTTACCATTTTCCCTAGCTTTGAAGGGAATTCTTTTGTAGATTTGTTTAAGATGTTTATTAAATGAAAACAATTTCCTGATAAACAGGTCATGAAAGATAAATCAATTAGGGTAATAATAAATGAGAATACCAGAAACACTGACTTAAACTGGTTTTCTTTAAAGGGAGATTGTCAGAGGCTGACTGTGTAAAACATCTGATGGAGAAAAGATTTCTGTAGCTTATGCAATTTAGATATTGTCAAATTTCAGCCTTTGATAAAGCACCACATTTTGTCTTGAATGGTATATTGAATGGAATTATTAAAATTAATGTGATTTCTCTAGTGTATGAAATGTGGTAGTCTTGTCCAAAATGAGCAATGAGCTTTAGGTGAGCTTTCAGATCCACTCTCAATGGAGATGTTTAATCACAAATAATATTCCCCAATTAAATAAATACACCCTTAAATATTTTCTGCCACATTTCATGGTACATTTTTGCTTGCAAGTGAATGTGGAAAAGATTGTGAGCTTCAAGCTCAAAACAAACCTGCTGTGTTCCTCTTTCTCACTGTATGCTTTAACTTCTTCAAATTTCATGTTACTGTGAGTTTCTACCACTGAGGAGCTGATGTGCAGACTGAACTGTAATCACTCTTTCAGCTCACCTTTCACAGTGACACAATATATATTATAAAACTCTAGATCTTAATTAAAGCTGATAAGTTGTTTGGGCAGATTGTGGGAAGATTTTCTGATCCAAGTGTGCCAGTAGAAGAGGTTGCTGTGGTGAGCCCCTAGTTCTTCATTATGTTTTCCTTGTTATTGCCACTCACATGTGCCAGCAGAACTCCTCCTGTGAGTGTTGACTGATCTCCTTCAACCAAACACACATACACTGTACAAATTATGTGTCATGCCCTACTGAGCCATTTTTGTTATCCAATATATCTCCTACCCCATACCCAAATGGACTTGGGGGATCTGTCCAGCTGCCACTGCCACAGACAGAGTCAGTGAAAATTGCAGCCAGTAGGATTTGGACATAGTTTCTCTCTTACCCAGGTCAGCCTGGCTCACCTGGTTCAGTCTTTCTCAGCAATTTCCTGTGGGCAGGAAGGAGTTGAAGGTTAGGATGATTAGGCTAGGGCAGGGTTTACCTGATCACCTGATGCAGTTCACAGACTACATATCTACATATCTACTCGTGCCTGCATGGTAGGTGCACTAAGTAATCCCTCAGGCCAGCATTTGGAGCATAAGATCTTTAATACTGGGTCTCCTACTCCCTAAAATTAAAACAAAATTTAAAAAGGAAAAAAAAAATCAATCCAAATAGTTTGGTATTCTCAGCAGAAGCAATATAGTACAAAAGGGACAGACAGATGTATTTTCACATTGCATTGTGCCTTGCAACATGAGGTTAGTCCAGCATAATTGATTTACAAGACCTTGTATCAATTCCTTTAAATTCAGGACGTTTGTGACTTGCTGCCTCTGGCTGCCATCAGCAGCAGTTGCACCAAAGCTGCCACAAAGCAGGAAGGCTGTCACTTCCCTGCCCTGCATATTCCCCCTGCTGGTGTCCAAGGAGCAGAGAGGGGGGGAGAACTGCTACTTGTGTCCAGAAGGATAGAAAAAAAGACAGGAAGGGGACAGAGGAGAGAAGGACTGAGGGATGAGATGTTTACTGTGAGTCAGGAGTGGAGGTCAGTCTGTTATTTGATGGTGAGGTTGAAAAGCCAAGGAGTCCAGAAGAGTTCATATGGCCATAGGAAGGTTGGATCAGAAGCAGAACTGACTGAAAATTACTCGATTCTTGCTGCCTAAAGCTTGGATACAGCCCATGCTTCAAGTTACAGTGTTATGCTGTGATCAATGAATAGCTCAAACTCATTAGCAAAGTGGGTGCTTCATCTCTCACTTTAGAGAACAGGAGGTAGATGGTGACAGCCTACTTACTACTCATAATAACAATTGCAGGAGGTCTGTGCTGTGTAACTTAACCGTCAAACCTCAGATATGTACTGTGAGAATCCCACAATATTAAATTCTGGATTTGGATGGGACTGGGTTCACTTTTTGATACATAGATGGATAATTTATTTTGTATCAACTTCATTCAGTGAAGTGCAACAACCTCCATGTTCCTTGAACATCCAATACTCAGACATTGACAAGTTAGAAAATTGAGACTGGCTTCCTGGAAAGCATACATTTTCTTATATAATACTAAGATATTTACAAAAGTAGTAACTTGAAAAAGAAATCTTAGGTTTCTTCTATACAGCTGGATAAGAAGCTGTATATTGTAAATGCAAATGAGAGATGTGTTGTCTTGAAAAGGAATTTGTTACTCTTTTCTACAGGTATTAGCAGATAATTCTGTAACGTCTGTTCAATCAGGACAGGAGCAGCTGCAGGTATTTCCCACCTGCACTGGAGGCAGGGATCTGTGTCTTAAGGGGACAAAAGCTACTGGCTAGCCAAGAAAAGACAAGCAGCTGCTTATCCCTCTTTCATAGGTCCTGCATTGCTAAGGCCAAGATGGAAGTCATATTGATGGGTCATGGAGAAGGGGATGCATTTGGCTGTAAAAAAAGTAAAAGGGATTTGGGAGATGGAGCAGGAGGGATCAGCTTCCTAATGTTGGCCCCCCAGTCTTTTTCTCTAGATGCTCCTGTGAGAAGGACTAGAAATGTTTTCAGTGCAAACAATGCAAAAAACATGCACCTAAGCTGACAGTTACTCCTTCAAAATGTGCAATTATTTGTAGCACCATTAAAAGGAGTTAATTTTTTTGTTGTACAGATCTGCCAAGTGGTCCACACACTTACCGCTTAGAAGATCTTGCCTATACTAGAAGTGGAGACAAAGGCAATTCTGCAAACATAGGTATTTTTCTTTCTTTTGCTTTCTGAAGTGATGAAACATTTTCACATTAAGAGTTACATATCAAAGGCTAGTCTTAATTCGTTTAAACATCACCTGACCTTTTTTATAATTGTGCTGAAACAAATGAGAATATGTATTGAATATGGATTTACTAATGAAATGTCTGTAGTCTTCTGATTAGCCGCTGTTGTAATCTGAGGTACTAAGAAAAAATACTAGCATGTTGTACTAAAAAGAAAAGGTTTTTGTTTTGGGTTGGAAAGTTGAGCTCCCAGAAGTTAAGAAATGCCTTTTTAAGGTTTCTTTTAGACATCACTTGCTAGTCCTTCATGTATGTATGTTACATAATATAATTTCTTAGTTGTCTGATCATGTATAATATTTTCATATATTAATTTTGTAACATGTCTATGGCTAAAACATTGACATTAGTAGGAAATACTAAGGTGTTCTCATACGTACAAGAATGTTTTTATTATATTGCTAATGCAAATGGTATATTTCAGTGTGCAGTCTCTTTGCATTGATTGTGCTGCTTCTTGCATTGTTTAATAATTCCTTCTATTCCTTACTTCTGCATGCAACAATTGGCTCTCTTACTTGTTGGAAGATGAGAGCGTGTGGTGTTCAAAGCTCAGTATGAATTAAAGGTGCGTTTGGGATTTGATTTGCTATTAGCTGTCATGCTAAAACTGATGAATTTTGTTCATTTGTATTCAGGAATATAGTTTTCTTGTCCTTGTTTGTGAAACTAGTTTTTTTGGGTTGAAGAATGAAGCAATGTTGATTTTTTTTTTTCTTTTTCCTATTTTTTCTTTTTCTTCATGATTGACCACTGTTGCAGTGTAGCATTGCCAAGTCATGAATGATGTATATGTAATAGACTGCTTCAGATACAAGGACACTGCAGGTTTTCTAAGGAACAACACTAACAACAACAAACTTAACCTCTAATTTAAGTCCAGATAAAAAGGTCCCAGTGATACAAAGCTGTTTTCCTGATCCTGCTCCAGAACCTCAGCTTCAGCATAAAATTAGCGGAAGCTTATAAAGCATGTTTATAGCAGTAAAAATGTAATTGCAATTTGTCATACTTACATCAGAATCCCGGGCAAGAGGTGGGGCAAGGACCAAACCTTTGGTCACTGATCATTCCTTGTTGTGATTAATTGTGATTACTTAAACATCTAAGTGTTGCAAACCATTTAAGGGAAGAGAATTGCCTGTGGGTTGTTTGTTGTGATGTTGTTGTTCTTTAGGTGTTCTTTTCAGTGGCAGGGACTGCTTGCAGCAGAAAAAAAATCCAGTGATCACTTAGTGGTAACATAGCATTCTTTGGTGTCATGCTCCACCCTACATCTCTACTGACAGAGGGAGAGCTGTCATACTGTTGTGTTTTTTATTCAGGAGCTCATTAAAGGGGATCCATATGTACAGTTTCGGTTAAGCGGAGGACCTCAAATTGGTTTTGAAAGGATAAATACAAATTGGTTTTAACAGTTCCTATTTCATCTAATGCCAGTTAATGCCTAACAGGTGTGATAGCACGGCATCCCCTCTACTATCCATACCTAAAGAAAACTTTAACTGCTCAAGCCCTGGAGAATTACTTTCAACACCTTTTAGAGCATGAGAAACCAGAAGAAGAACTAGTAACAAGGTGAGTAGCTTGCTGTGCTGCCCACAGTTGTATGGTAGATACATAATGGTATCAGAAGTTATCTTAAAATATGTTAATCTTGTGAGTTTATATGTATTTTCTTTGGGTTTTTTAATGTATCTTCCTTTGACTTTTTCAATAACAACATGAGCATAGTCAGTCACTGAGAAAGAGCATGAAGTTGGGCCTCTCTCGAAGCTGGACAAAGGCCGTGAATCTGTTTAGTGAAGGCATTTAAATTCTCAGAATTAGCATAGTACTGTTGGGGCTGTTCCTTTGTTTTGTGCCAGTACAGAATGTCTTTACCAACTAGAAATAGCTTCCAATGCCCTTTGAGAAATTTATCTTTCCACTGGTTTTGCACCATTTGGGAACTGCAGGAGCCTTAGTAACTGAAGCTTCCCAAGCCTCTGAGCCAGTGCTGAACTGAGAGTTAGAAATCTGTAAAACACTACCTGAAAGACATTCACACAGCCACTGTAGTCTGGAGCCCAAACTTACCTGATGATCCATCAGAAATGGGCCTCATACTGTCCCTGTTTCTGCAAAGCATTTTAATATTTATGAAGTTCACTCACTTTAGGTAAAGTATTCCTTCTAGTACTTCACTCTCACCCACTTTTGTGCCATCTATACCAAGCCAGAATTTAAAGAAAAAACATAGCTGATTTCTCTTAAAATCTGAAAGAGAATACATCCTAAACAGGACACATATGTGATACTCGCCTACTAAAGAATATTCTCTGCCAGCAGATAACATTCTTATTTTTGTGTTATGGTTGATGCTCAGGGCCCTTCCTGGGGACTGAATGAAACATACACTGCTCTTGCTGTAGCATGAGGTAATGAAGCTCGCTCTCCTAAGGATGTCCAGTAAAATAGTCAAGAGATTCTAAACCTTTTTATCTCTTTGAAAACAAGTAAAAGCTGAATACTGCCACAAAACATTCAGTCTTCTAAAACATGTTTTGATACAAAGTCATTTATGCTGCATATAAGGAGATTTTTAGCAAAATCCTTTATGTATTTCCATGGGTAGTGGATAAACTGTTGGCTGTCTTTTTGTTTGTTCAGAAAGCTTGAGTCAGAAAGGTACAGCTCAAAGCTTAGAGAGAGCTTGGAGTTATTTTAACCCCTGATCTTTGAATTGTAAGTGCTGGTTTTGGCTTCATAAGCAGCTCAGTGCAGATCTCACCCACTGTTTCATAAGTGCTAACAAATCTATGTATCTAATAAATTGTGATACTAAGAATTGTAATTGAATTTCCTCGGAAACAGAGCAGAGACAAGAAGAAATAAACAGTGTCATTCCTCCTAATGATAGTTCTAGAAATGGATTCATTGTCATTCCTTAATGCTGTTTATGTTCATAAATAGAAGCAGAAATTCGCTCTCTTTGGATGTAGCCAAATTAATTAGATTATCTGTTTGTGGTTTTGGCTTCCTTTAATGATGTGATAATGGAGCTCTGTGAGTAAATTGGAAAGCTACTGGGGAAAAAGAATAAAACCTTTTGTGGAAATATTTAGGATTATAAGGATTACGCTCATGTGCTTCAGATTGTGTAGTTTGTTTTTTAATTACTTGTTTATTTTTTAGTTTTAACTGTCATTAAAAAAAGAGTTGTCTTACTATCTGATTTTCCTTCATTTCCTTTATTTAAATAGTGAGTAGTTAAAAACTATGTATTAGTTTTGCTACTATAAACATACCAACCATGGCTCTTGCTCACTACAGAACAGTCTGTTAACCAGCTGCCTTTTATGCTTTCTCACTAGAGGCATTAAATAGGTGTACTAAAAAGAGAAAAGATGGGATTATTTTGGTAGAGGACACTGAAAACTCATAAATTTCCAGATCTGCAGGTAAAATAATAGAAAAAGATGGTCTTTCCATCCTCAGGTGATTGCTTCCCACAGTAGAGTGCTGGAGTACATTCTTAACAGATACTTTGTATCTTGAGATGCAGAACAAGAAACTTTCTATGCAGTGGTACTAGGTCAGTCATTTAAGAAGGACAGTAAAACTATTCTGTAAGATTTTTCTATTTTCATCTTCTGAAATGTGGTATATGCAATGTTTTGAAAACATTTCAATAATCAGAAATATTATAAATTGACAGCTGATTTCTTCCTATGCGATGTTTTCACCAAGAGCTGAAGAACAAGAAATGTGGATGCTGATCCTTCTAGATGGCTTTTTCTTATATACATTTGTTAGGAAAAATAAGTATTTCTCTACAGTATCTCTCATATGCAAACACTTGTTTAAGCCTATGAACTTGGCTCCTGCTTTCCGGTGATGAAAAGAATCATGTCTTTTCCTTGATTTAAATGCATTAAATAATTTTATATAATTATTATTTCCATGCTTTTTAATGGGAGATTGACCCGAAGACCTTACTTCTCTGAATACTATGGACAGCACTTTAAAGAAAGTAGTTAAGCAGGCACTCCATTGTGCATAAGCATGGGAATTCAGCTAGAACAGTGAATACTCCTTGTTATTGGTTTTTGTCACAGATACAGTATTCTTAGAAAGGTTTATTTGTTTTCTGTGTTTTTAAATGCAGCTCTTAAAACATTTAATTAAGTTGTACAATTAGATATTTTTTTCCTTTAGATCTCAGTTAATTAAGCTTAAGTTGTTTAATTACGTTGAGTAAATGCCTGCCAGCATTTTGTTCACTGTATTGTTGCTGCTTAAGACTATTATAATTCTTATAGTGGTTTTTCTTCCTTTTATTGTGCAAGTTTATATTCTTTCTGGAAATATTTTGGATGCTCAGATGCTACAGACAAGCCTTAAAATAGTGAAGATGTTGGTCACCATATATTATTTTGTAATTCTCATTTTAGCTACATTACTCCACTGTAAATATTTTCTTAAAGTAAATAGAATGAATATGCCATATAATAGTGTTCCAAATTAAGGTTTGTTGCTTGTATTGCATAGTTCCTCTGCCAAAATTACTGCAGAAAGTGAAATGAAATTCTTCTACTTATATGTTTCTGCATTTATATGCTCTTCAGTTTGTCTTCTGATTTGTTTTTCCCGATTGATTTTCCTGACACTTCTTTTGAGAGATGAGATATTAGGAATCAAAATTCCATCAGTCTAGTTCTTGAGAAGACCTCTTCCAGTTGTGAAATTCTTTGCTGCCTGGAAATCTTTGCCAGCTTTTCTGAGTAAAATTCATAGTGTAGTGCTTTGCTTTGGTAGCTCTCTGGCTTTCGTGGAATGTGGTGATTGGAAATTTTTATTTAGGTTTTCAGAAAATTTGGTGGGGTTGTGCCATCTAGTTGATTATGGTATTAAATTTAGTAAATTAGGTAGATAACTTATTGTAGAATTGCTTTATTCTTCATATTCTTGTCTAATTGAGCACTGATAGATTAATCTACTTTCCTGCCTTCCCAGTGGATTTGTCTTTAAGCATGATAATGGTGCCTGTCAACTAGTTTTTGAGAAAGGGTAACAGAACACCAACACCAATTTTTTTCTTAATTATAACTAATAATACTAACACTAGAGAAGAGTGGGGTAATGAAAAAGTTGAAGGAACTCATTGACACTTTTTGCCTGGGAGACAGACATGGACACTCCGATGACTTCTTGCTTTCTAGAACAAGATCTGAAGTGATTGCCAGGCTGCTCAGCAGAATCATCTCTTTCTACAAGAGGTTTAGGTCATATGCCCAAGATAAAAGGGCAGACAGGGCTGTGAGCACCAGCAGCAGCCATGGTTTTCACAGTGCTCAAAAGGAGCTGAAAGAGATAAACCTCAAAGTGATAAAATCAGCTGTGTAAGAGCACTGCAAGAAATTGCACTTCTTTAGGGGAAAGATATAAAAAATCTGTCCCAAACAAATGAAGATCAGGTAGGTGACTAAAGCAAAATAAGTGATCTTGGAGGAAGCAGGATTTAAATTGGATATCATCTTTGTTGATTCCTCATGGCTTGATGATGTTCTGATTTAAATTCTTTCCTATGGAATTAAAGTAAAGCTATCAGGTACTTAGATGAAGAAAATATTGAAGGAAAGCAAAACCAAAGAAAACCAACAATAGAAAGAAGATGGCAAAACACTGCAAGGAGAGGCAAATGGAAATATACTGTAGACCTATTTATGGAATTTGAAACAATAGGAAACCACAGAGCCATTTGCCAAACTGCTACAGAAGTTTCCAAATTGGAACTGCACCAGTCAAAAGCAAGGATGGAAAAATGCTTACAGTGGCGATGGAACAGAAACATAGGTCTGTCACACTAAAATAAAGTTTTATCTGAACAAAGTATATGGCTCCAGGAAAGCTCTGAATTGAATTTGTCATGAAGTTATCTGTTTGTCGTAAGAGCTGATGTAGTGACTCAGAGGTTTCTCAGTAATGAAGAGGGTGTCTTTCCAATTAGCTGGCAGCATTTG
Source organism: Agelaius tricolor (assembly GCF_023055355.1). Classification (NCBI taxonomy): domain Eukaryota; kingdom Metazoa; phylum Chordata; class Aves; order Passeriformes; family Icteridae; genus Agelaius; species Agelaius tricolor. The sequence goes on from NW_027269268.1 coordinate 21,771,425, forward strand.
TTAGCAAAAGTGAGTTCCAGGAATTAAGTGATTGTACTTTTCAGTATCAGAACTAGGAGCTAATACAAATATTTTCTTTTGCCCCTCGTGTTGTCCAAGTTCATATTGGATCTTCAACCTCTGGCTTTCAGATACCAACTTTAACTCACAGAAAGAAAGAACTCTAGAAACAGTCCTATTAGAAATTGGTGATTTTTGAATAGAGGAGAATGATTACCTTATGGTCCAGCTTTAAAACTATTAAGGGCTGGTAATTTGGAGTAAGAGGAAGGAACAAGAAGGCAAGTAAGGCCTTGTGTTAATCTTGTTACTTTTTGGACTTGACTCAGCAGTGGGCTGTGATCAGAAGCATAAAAATTTTGCATGCTGATTTTTGTCTGATGTTCTCTACATGTGTTTCTTCCAAAATCTGCTGGAAAATAATGTGCAGTTTTTATTTTACAGATATGAGTTACCAGGAATCCACGGATTAAATTTTGTTCTGAAGAATTCCCTTGGTGGTGGTGGTATAGCATCCCTAAGAAGTGACCCTCAGGCATGTATCAAAGCAATCATTTTAATGTAGTCATCTTTTATGGGTCTCTTTATAACCAGCTTTTGGGCTGGAACTGTGAGATTTGGGGTTTGACTCCACTTCCTTTTAATTTCCTGTTAATAGATACTGTCTATTTAATTTTGTAAGGTTTGAAAACAACATAGGAAAGTCGAAAGTGGATTTGGAATATTTGGTGAAAAAGATGTGCACTAATAAGATAGCACATCATAAAGAGCATTACTGATTTGAAGACTACCAGATTTTTGATGCACCAGCAAAATTAATTTATCAGAAACTAATTTCAGAATTAATATCAGAAACTTTTTCCTCATTTTGAAAAATGCAGATTTACTAGACAGTTCTGATAGTTTCCAAGTATATACAGGAACCATGCTGTAGGACAACTCCTCATTTAGCCTATGCCTTCTATAGTTAAAAAACTGATAAATACTGTATATAAACATGAAAAGCAGATGGATATGAGTTCTTTTGTGTTGATGATTTCATGTGAATGTGGAAGTAAGAAATTTTTTTGCAAATGTACAATGAGTATTAAATACTTAAAATATCTAAACCTGAAGAGGAGATCCTGAGCCATGCTATGGCTTACACAGCTGTGCTCATAGGCTCAGAAATGCTCATTTGTATATAATCTCAGTGTAGTCAAGAAGACTGCTCACAGAGTGAGGTGATGCTATGTATGAATAGATAGAATTGAACCCCAAATTAATTGATTTTAGCACTAGGTACCAAATAAATGGAAGAAACTGTTCAGTCTATTCAGATTTGGATGCTTGAAAACTCAAGGAGCTTGGAATGAATTCTCACCCTGATTATAGGAAAACCACTCATATGAAGCCATTTAAAAAAAACTTACTTTAAAAAGATGATATGTTTAGATAGTAAAATAAAATATTGGTTTGGTTCTTTTTCTTGCAGGGTAAAGCACTTGGACAGATGCTGTTGGATTTCCAGATTAAAAATGTTCCTGATTTAAAATCACTGATAGAATAACAGGTGTTTAATATATATGCTTTTAACACTTAGTGGTATAAAAGCAGTTTATAAACAAGAACTGGCTTCTTGAATGAGATTTTTTTTCTTTTAAGGTTAAAGAGTAGAAATTTGACAATTATTTCTCACAGGTTTAGCTATATGGCACAGATTGGCATATGTTTTGAGTAATATCAGACTAATAGCGTTGTCTGTGCCTGATAACATTTCCTGTCTAGATAATACAGTGGATGAAGAATCAATTTATTTCCTGAAAAATAGAATTAATCAAATGGCAACATAACATTTAATTATGAGACAAGATAATCTTTCTTTCAAGATGGAAATTACTTCCTGTTCCGTCCGTCTCTCTTTTCCTTCTCCCATCCTTTATTTGGAAACCACTGGGACTGCTGTCCTGTCAGCTGTGTGTGTCCTGTGCAGTGAGTGAGGCTGGGTAGCCTGCTCTGTACTGCTGGGAAGGCAGCACTGTCTGGTACTGGGGAACAGTTCTCCCTGCTGGGCAATAAAGAAAAGTAATAATTGGTACTGTTATACAGTGACTGGTCATAAATGCTGACCTTTGGTGGTGATCCACCAAACTTCCAGCACTTTGTCTGGTTAATGATAGACTTTTTTATTGCATTTTCCAATATCTTTTACTAATTAATCCTTAAGTTGAAAGCACTGAGTAGTAGTAAATTGCAGATCTTCGTGTGGTAATAAATTTGAAGATGAGGAAAGGAGAGTCTGCCTGCTCACTCGTTGTGGTGGTGCAATCCTGGCAGGGGTGAAGCAGGGCTGGGTGGGTTTCTTCCACGGCTATTAAATCCTTGATTTGTGCAGCAGAGTCATGCATGGATTAAGTTTATTTGACTGTCGTTTGCATTGCCCTTCCCACAAAAAGGTATCTTCTGCCATGAAGAAAAACCATGTAAAACGCAATGTACTCTTTCTTCTGACTCCCAGTTATGACCTCTCCATCTCCCTTCCTGCACAATATGATTAGCATTTTCAAATTGAGATACTTCTGAGCTTCTTCATCTCATTAAGAAAAGATTTAAAAATCTGTATCAAATTTCCTGGGACAATAGCAAGGTGGAAATTCTGATAACTGTATTTTCTCTGCAGAAGCTGTAAAAATATTACTTCATGTGTTCAGGCATTTTATATTCAGAAATTAATCTTTTTGTTTATTTTGGGGAGATTTTATTAATTGTTTAGTGCTGAAAAAACATTAGGCATTACTAATAGCAGACAAAATTATTGGTGACTTTTTTTAATTGTCACCAAACCTATCTGTTAGTTCCTAAATTTCCAGTGCTGTCTATCACTTACTAATTTCCTAGCCTCTTGCTTGCTAATGAGGACTATGCAGTGAATTGTTCCCACGTTTTCTGTGGTTTTGTTCATTTGAATTGAAGGCATCATAAATGAATGCTTTATACATCTAAAGAATTATTGCCTGAGCAAGTCATAGGTACTATCCATGTGTACATGATTGTCAGGTTGTAAAAAATAAGTCATTACTTCATTGCAGAAAAATAGCCAAGTTAATAACTTCAAAGGGAAAATGGCATGCAGGTTTTATTATGTTTACAGTCATTGTTTGTTAGAAAACTCTCCTTAATAATTCGGAAGCGTACTGAGAGAAGTAAAAAATAAAAAGTGATAGACCTCAGTAGCAAACCTACAAGGATAAAAAGGCTACAGTAAATTTTTGCAGTTCACTCAATATGCTGCTTAAGTGACTCTGGAAATGTGTATGCAATAAGTTTCTGAATAAAAGTCAACATTTAAAAGTATAAATTTGTTTTAGTTGTTTATGTGGTTTCTTCTTCTGGAAGAGAGTAATACTTAGTTCAGGGGTTCTTTGTTTGGAGTTGTTTCACTTGCCTGCAATTTCATGCATTGTCTTGCTGGTTCCCTTCTTTGTTCAGATTTTTTTCTATTCTGTCCCTAGTCTTTGTTAAATACAAAAACCAAAAAAGTAAATTATACCGTTTGCTGGAGAGCTGATCACTTACAGCTCTGTAATGGAAGCTGTAATTTGCTGAAAGGAATGGTACAGTGTTCAAATGGATTGGATATGGGAATACAAAGGTGTTATTTTTTTTTATCTCTGGAGTAGTTCTTTTGGATGCTGTTAAACTATCCTTCACAAACATGTTTTCTGTCCATTATTTCTTTCAGCACACCAGCTTAAACCAAATGGCTTTGCTTTTCAGATACTTTTCTTGCAAAAAAAATACTTTTCCTCCAAAAATCCCTATCCAGAGATGTTACTCTCCTTGAATATCTTAACATGTTTTGAATTCATGAAACTGTGCTTATTTCAGCAGTCCCAGATGATCTGAAAGTAAAGCTTGACTAATTGAGAGAGGTTTGGTAAAATACACACAAGGGTGAGCGTGTATGCAGTCAGCATTGGTTAACTTCATTCAGTTAAAAAATTCATTTGCCTGCTCGTTAAACCAGGTCTGTTCCTCATATAGGCAAGAACATACCCTTCCAACTCCCTGCCTTTCCTGCCTTTTCCCTACTGTGTTAGCTGTGAGAGCAGGATGGAAATAGTCATGTCTAGTGCATAAAATAAGGTTCCTTCTAATACAGGAGTTTCAGTGTAATGGAAACTGGCTTACACCGCTTACTTAAGTTTTTGTACTTTGGCTCATCTGAACTACTAAACAAAGGCTGCATTCTTACCTCTCACAGCTCCCTTACTGCATCTCAGCCTAACTCTCAAAAATAAAGCATGAGCTTTATCATTAAATTATTACATGACATTTAACGAACAAATACTTCCTCAGTGTTTTTGGGTTTATATTTAATATTCCAGAGAGATTTTCCCACTTAAATTTTGTACTAAAGGTACAAAAGCTATTATACAAAAGTCACCCAAGAAGATATGCCAGTGTTTGATGCACAGTGTATATTTTTAGTTTTGCCATCTCCAGTAGAAGTGTTTTTCCAATAAAGTATGTTTTCTTGTTTTCTTCCTTCAGATGCAAAATTATGGTAAGTATACTTTACATTGCACTGTAGAAGTTTGACAGTAATAGAAGTGCAACCCCTTGGGTTTGAAAGCAGAAAATGTTGGGTTGCAGGTTGCTTTTCAAGAATCTGAATGGTTTCATTCAGGAATTACTTTGATATGTTGTACTAAGTGCTTTGCACACAGTAATGCTCACAACAGTTGCAAGGTAGTGGTGAAGTATTCATTACCCGAGTGGATTCCACAGACCCGTCTGTTCTGTAATGCCTTTTGGGCTTGTTCACTGGGGTTTCTGGGCTTGTGAGTGAGTGAGTGGCTGGGGGGGAGGGAGAGAGGAAGCTCTTCAGTCCCTGAGGTATGAGGAAATTACACAGCAGAAGTGTCACACCTTTCACCTTACTACTTTGAAGCCCTCCCATGCAGTAGTAAGGCTTTGAGTCTCCTTCTCATGGCAATTCCTCTTCTTCGGTTTCATCCTGCTTTCCTTTCTGGATTTACTTGAAATGGACCCTGGTGATTTTGGGATTAAAGCTAACTGGCAAGAAGAAAACAAACAAAGGTTGCCTTCATGTTAAAGATCCCATTGGGAAGTGTCTGTATCTGCCAGGGAGTTCACTGAATTCCTCTACCTACCTTTGGACGGGGAGAGGACAGGACCTGAGCTGTAGGACTGAAGCATCTCTACCGCCTATTTCAGCAAAGACCATTCAGACACTCCCTAGACAGCTTTAGGGAAGGGGAGAGGGGGAGTCTTGAGACAGCAGTGCAGGGCAGGAATGGTGCTTATCCACACAGGAGGGAAACAGCAACATTTCTGTGCCAGGACTTTTTGTGGAGTCTGACAACCTTCGGTAGCTCCAGCTCTGGGCCACCTGCTGTGACCATCACCAAATCGGTGAGACCCTTTATGAAAATGAGGTGTTTAAATTTCTTTTCCCCTCATCCATTAAAATGCACTAGTTAAAAATGAGAAGTTCCTCCTTCTCCTCCCCCCACTTTTCTTTACTAGGAGCAAAAGCCTCAAACCTTCAAAATAATGTTTTTCAACAGCTGGATTTGAAAATACTCTGGGTTAATTATATAATTGTGTGTCTGGTGGCTAATCTGCAGGGTTCCTGTACAAGCATCATAAGCTACATCTAAAAGGTATTTTCTCTTTCGTAAGTGATGTGATTTGAAGTAGGGGACTTGAGAGGGGTAAGCCTCTGTTGCATAAAAATTTGGCTGAGACTCCAGAGAAAATCCCAAAGGCCTGATCACTCTGTTAGTAGTGCTGTGGCTGGCCTGTAATCAGCAAGTGAACAAGGGCTTGTGGGGAGGCTCTTTCTTTGCAGATGAAGCAAGGTGAGGATAGTCTTAGCTTCCCAGGAAGCTTCTCTCTGCTCCAAGCAGGAGGAAACAGAAGGGTACCAGCCATTGTCTTTTGTTGACAAGTAGTGTGGTAACCCCCTCCCCTGAAATATTTTCTTTACTGAGGAAGTGGGAAAACTTGCTTTTGGTTCATCAATAAACTTCTACGTTTTATGTTTACAAGATCCTGAACCTGGGCTCAGAATCTCTGACGGTAGAAGGCTCTCACCTGCTGGGTCCTTTGTATCCCCTTTGCCTTCCAAATCATACCAGAGTTGTTTGCTAATGGAAATAAAAGGGATAGTGAACATTTTCTCTTTTTTGCTGGTGTGACCAAAGGGATTCTACAGCTCTGGGGTGGTCTAGAGGTCTCATTCGTGTTCCATAGAGTTTGAAGTGACTGAGGAGAGAAAAATAACCTACTGTTTCAACGCGGTTTGCCTGTGGAGAGCTGCCAAGCTGTTACACACCATCGCTCCTCTTCCCGCTTGCCCATTTCGTATTTGGCATCCTGAGGTTGCAGTGTTTGCCCGAGTTTAAAGGAAGGTGCTCCACCAGTCTTCTCCAGCGTTCTTACACACATATCCTCTTTCCCTCTCCCTCCACCCGTTCCGCCTTTCTCAGAGGCGAAAGCTCCCCCCTGCAGCCGGAGCGACAGCGGCACGAACAAAGATCCATGGCAGCGAGCCGGGCCGCTGCGGCGGGGACTCGGTGAAAGGCTGCAGCCACGGCCGCCTCCCCTGCCACTCTCCGCGGCCTGTCATCTTCCAGGTAAAATGAATGTCTGTCCCATCCATCATCCCGCCCTCCCCGAGGGGGCGGGAACCTGCTTGGTCACTGAAACTTCCGAGCCCCGATCGGGCGGCATTGTTGACCTGACAGGGCTGCTCTTTTGTGCGCTCCGTTGCCAGGATTTAGCCATTTGCATAATGGATTAGCATGAAACTGAACGCACGGGAATGCCGCTCCGCCGTTTCCCACTCTTCCTTAGCTGGCGGACCTTTGGGGCGAGTTCATTTATAAATGTGACTTGTCGCTATCCCTCGGAGACCTGTTTCCTTTCAGGGAAGACAGACGCTCCCTCCCCTGTCCCGCCACCGTGCGAGCACCGTGGCAGCCCACCCGGCCCCCCCGATCCGATCCGCTCGCCGCTTGCCCCCCGCGACGGCCGGGGCGGGCACCCGGAGCCCCTCAGGTCCCGCCGGCGGGGGAAGGGGCACGGAGCGGCTGTGGCCCCAGGAGCCCTTCGCTGCTCTCCCCGGGGCGGGAGGAGGGCTTTACCCGCACTTTTCCCTGCACTTCTACCTGGGCAGCGCGGGCCGTAGACGGGGCGGAGCTGCGAGTGGCTCCAGGCTGCGGGCACCGCGCCATCCCCAGGGCCGAGCCGCCGCCGCGGCCGGACCGAGGGACGCCGGGCCGGCTGAGGGTGCCCGCCGCGCCCCCCAGTAAAGCCCGGCCGGTCCTCGGGGCGGGCGCTCCCCACACGCCCCTCACCCGGTGGGCCGGCCCGGGTGCCCGCCCCGCCCCGCCGGTAGCCTAGAAAAGCGAGGCCGGGGGGCCAGGAGCTGCTCGGAGACACCGAGGGTTTCCCCGCCGACCATGAAGAACCCCGTGCCACAGGCGGCCTCGCTGCTGCTGGAGAAGCTGATGCTCCTCGTCCACATCCGGCCATTGCCCGCGGGCTCCGGCGGGGAAACGCCACCGCCTGCACCCGGCTACTACGACACCAGCTGTTTCAAGCGAGGAGACCTGCTGGAGGTGCCCCGCACCCTCTTCATCCACTTCGGCATTTACCTGGGCGAGAACCGCGTCGCCCACTTGATGCCCGACATCCTGCCCTCCATCACCGGCGACCGTCGGCAGATCCAGCAGGTGGTGACCAACAAGCGGCTTATCCTGGGCGTCATCGCCAGGACGGCCAGCGTCCGGGTGGACACGGTGGAGGACTTCGCCTACGGCGGCAGCATCCTGGTCAACCACATGGACCGGCTCTTCGAGGACCAGGTGCTGGGCAGCGAGGAGGCGGCCCGCCGGGCGGAGAAGCTGGTGGGAGCCACGGCCTATAGCCTGCTCTGGAACAACTGCGAGCACTTCGTCACCTACTGTCGATACGGAGCCCCCGTCAGCTTCCAGACCGACAAGGTACGGCCCGGCCAGCGGCGGCGCTGCCCTTCCCCCGCGGCCCGGCTCCCCGCAGCCGGCCCGGCCGCCGCCGCGGGCCCCGGGCGGGGGTGCCGGTACCGCCCGCCGGCCCGGCCGCCGCTGATGCCGCTGTTCCCGCAGCGGGCAGTGCCGCCGGCGCGGAGCTGCTCGGGACGGCGGCGAGCCTGGCTTCAAGCGGCGAGGAAAGTGAAGCTGAATTAGTAGAACAATCAATACGCTTCTAAAATGCTCTGAAGCTACAGCCTCTAGCCGGAGCCACAGGCAGTACCGGGGGTGATGCTGGGGGTGATGCGGTGCCAGTCCAGCTCTTCCCCTCCCTCCGGGGAGCCTGTGTGAGAGCTGAGGCAGCAACCGCTGCTCTCTCCCGAGAGAGTGGGCATCGCCAGCTCTGCAGCCGAAGCTTTCCTCTTTAAATCTCATCTTTTGCATTTTTTTTTTTCCAGTTCTGTGAGACTGTGAAGATGATTATTCGGGACCAGAGGAGCGTCCTCGCGTCGGTGCTTGTGGGACTAGCGTCAATAGTCTGCCTAGGTGTGGCACCGTCCACCACACTCCCCACCATCTTCATTCCCTTCTTTCTGTGGATGGCTGGCTAAGAGCCTTCCTGGAGTCTTCCATCCAGCGTCTGTATATAGGATGTATACTACTGTATTTATGAAAGCACACATTACTCACTGGCATCATGTAAAGTTTCTTAACTTTGTGCACCATTTTAAAATGCAACTTTGTCTAGAACACAGTGCACAAGGCATAGCTTACTGTGTAAGCCAAATAACAGATTTCCTGAAAATCTTGGTATATTTTAACACATCTTTAAATCATGGAAAAAGTAGGGTTGCGATGCAGTTCTGCTCCTTATCATTAGCCAAAAATTATTCTAATAACATCCTTCATGTTCTTCAATTGTTTAGCTGGGTGCCATAACTATTAATAAAAATGGATGATGGAGTTCCACAAAGTGATGGAAATGGAGAACAAACTGCTTACCTCTTCCTTTTATAGATATAGTGTATATACAGAAATTACTCTCTCCATTCCTAAAATACTCCTTGGTGGAAATGCAAGTAAATTGACTCTTTTCTGAGAGCAAAGAAGAAAAACCAACCCTGAGCTGGGTGCTGCAGGAGCACATTTGGCCAGACCAGTTTCCCTTTTGGGAAATGTTCAGAAATCTGTCATTTGCATTAATTGTGTAAACACTTGCTACCTTATTGAGCAACTCTTTAATTGGGTTAGTGATAAGGAAAGATTGCAATTCCTCACCAGTTTCCTTGTGGCTAATATAAATGGCTACAGGAGCTATAGGGAGAAATCTGCTTGCTTTATGTCAACTAGTGATGTACAGATGTTGGGACATTTCCAGCATTCCTGGGCACATGGCAGAGAGGAGGAGGACAGGCACCAATTTAGTTCCTACCATTCCTCAGCAGTGGAACCTATGTAGGTGCTGTAAAGTATCAGGGATCATTTGGAGCAGTTTCTATGGTGGCTCTATTGTAATTTTGGATATTGCCTTAAAATACTTTCTCAGTGAAAGACAACATGTCTTCCTATACTCATCTCTTGTAAGTATTCACTTTCAAGCCAGTAGCTGGTGCTAGAAACATTTTATCTTCAATGCTGAGGCCTTTCAGTTTGTCAAGAATGTGTAAAGTTTAATTTGAAATCAAGTTCATGTAGGCAATTATTTAAATGCTAAAAACTTTTGCTATTTTTTTCTTAGTAAGGTCTTTTATGTATGCAGAGAAATTGTTCAGCTCCTGGAATGCCTGGTGTGCATATGTGTGTTTACTTGTTCACATGCTGTGATTGCCTTCCTTCCTAGTTAAAGGCCAATATGATGGTGTCTTCACTAAAGACTCAACCTCACATTTACTTCTACTAATGGTGTGCAATGTCCTGCCATCAGCTCTGTTACTGAAATGGCCACTTGCCCATTTTTAGAGAAATTCTTTTTAACTGTCCTACAAACCCCCTCCTCCTTCCCCTAGACCTTACAGAAGCTTGAAGGTTGGATTTTTAGAACTGAGAGTCTACTTAGCTACTCTCTAATTGTCATCTTCTGGCTGCCCCACCATAACCCACGAAGAATGTAAAGACAGGGGTGAAATTCCAGCTCATAGGAAAGAGCAGCGTGACTCCTGCTGCCATCAAATAGGGGATTTCAGCCCAGCTTTCACATGTTCAGTCAGCAGCCCAGCTCCAAGCAGCTGGATATCAATTACTGCTGCATCCTTGTAAACAACTTCTATTCTGCTTTGAAAGATTGCAATGCTCAGTGTAACTGTTTCTGGTAAACTTTTGAAATTAAGGTGTTTTTTAATTAACATGAGTTACTTTTTCATAGCACGTGCATTAGTAATATTTACATAAACTCCAATGTGGTTTTTTTTTTTACTTGCTGTGAATAAGGCATGAGCTGTAGTCATAACTGTAATTATATAAATTTTATTCATTTAAAAATGTCTACTGACCTCTTGAAATTGAGTATAATGCTGTAGCATTGCTCTAAGGTATCCCAGTAGGGCACTGAACAAGCCATTAACATGCAGTTACATGGTGTCTGATTACAGGTGAGCTTTTCTTTTACCTTTTATTTAATTGGGATTTATATGAATTCCAGTAATTCTTACGATCCACATATACAATAAACAACAGGGTCATGACCAGTAACCGAATCACACCATGGGACTCTTGGAAGGCAGAGAAATGTTCCTGCTCTAGCTTCGGTATCAAAGGACCTGTGCAGCTGCACTGCTAACACTGTGGAGCAAAAAGCATCCAGATTGACTAAATTGGGATTTTCATAGGTGTCTACAAAAGAAATGAAAGCAGTTCCTTGCAGGCTCTCAGGTGTATTAGTAGAGAATTTTCCTTCAGCATATAAAGTTTTAAACTTATGAAATGGTCTAGAATGACTTGCTGCATCCTTTCATCAAAGACAAGTAATAATGGCATAGGAGCAGAAATTCAGCTGCATGTTTAGGCATCTTTCCTACCAACTGTAGTTCTAGCAAAGATCTGGAAATTTTGTTAAAGTCAGGCACGAGTCAAATCAGTCATACTCTGAGGAGAAAAACAAGACTAGCAGGCATGAATTTTCGTGTTCAGCTCAGCGGGTGGTGTTTGTGCTCTGAAATATTTTGGTAAATGTCAGTGTCAACTTTTTTTTCTGTAATTACTTGAGTAAAAATAAGCACTAGCTGGAGCATTGCATTTCAGACTTGAGCTCAACTGTGATGCCATTGAAATGAAGGAGCTAGTTATAATAAGAAAAACACAGGAAACTGTGGAGCAGTTCAGCTGCTGGGGAAATGTGTGTGCTTAGAAGTGAAATTGTTCATTGGTAACTGTAAGTGATGGTGATGGGGAGTGTAAATCCAGAGCCACAGCTCATTATAGTGGAGACTGTTTTGAAAAGCTGTGTGGTTAAACCAGAATACGTAATGAAGGAGTGTAAGGAGTGAAGGAGTATTTCTGTGCCACTGGAAAAGGCAAGTAGTGAAGACATCAGGGTTAAAGGATAGATGTTTCACTTCAGGCTTTTCAAGGAAAACAAAATGAGTAAGGTTCAAAATGTTTTTAGAAAACCCTTGTTTAAAAGAAATGAACGAAAAGGTAAGTTACTAAGTTACATTAGAACATTGTGCTTTCTGGTTTTCTGTTTCATTTATTTTAGTTTGGAACATAAATGATTACTCATTCTGTGGTGAACAGTCATCTGCTGCTTGATTTCACTCTGCATTCTCCTGTGCTGAAGGAGAATGCTACATATAAATACCGTTGAGGCTTTTAATGAAAACAAAATCATAGTAATACTTGTTAAAGGCTGAGGGGGTAGGGAAGAGGGAATTAAACTTGTGTGTGACCTGACATCATCCAGACAGGTTTTAGAATGCAAAATGCAGCAACAAGAAACATCAGAACTGTGATCTAGAAATTATATGGTGCTGTATTACTGGGAGCATTTCCTCATTATGCTTTGTAATAGCTTTGGACTTGATTCACCTGAGTACTTAACTGTCATGAATGAGCTTTCCAATGAGAAGTGAAGATAGAAACGCTTAGAAGTTTTGAAGCTCTTTGCTGTAGTGCATTCCAGTTTCTTGTCAGCCTTACAAAAATCTTTCAGACCATTGTGCCGGTAGAATAAACAATCTCCTCTCCTGCAGGAATGGAACACTAAAAGTATTTGAAAGCTTTTAAAGGCATAATTTCTTTTAAAAAATTATTCTGGTATGTTCTGTGATTTAGCTTCAGTTCTGAAGCCAAGAAAACATTTAGGATATGGTCCTGAGCTCAGAGACTGTGGGAGAAGGGGGGCAAGTTGGGAGACCCCAAGGAGGCTTAAGTCAGAATTACATTGATTCCAGTACCACAGTTCTGTCCATCACAAAACTGGGGATTTGGAGTTACTGTTTCTGTGTCTCACAGGGTAGAAAACTTTCTGTTAGGCTTTCTGTAGTGTTTTTAAGGTTTCCCTTTAAATAAGAGAACTTTGTTTAGCTGTGTAGCTTTGTTTCAGAAGTTGGCTCTTCTGTATTGTATGTCTGTAAACTGCAAAACTGTTGGTGACTGCTCTGTGCTAGTGTGATTTGGAGCAAATCAGCTGCACAGTCCCCTACAACTATATCACAACACCTACAACTTGGTGCTTGGTCTGATCAAAGCAGTGGGAATGTGACAGGCAGATAATGCACGTTTATTTTACTTGCAAGGGCAGGCCATATTAAGTGTGGTGAATGCAGAAGTGTGTGCCTGAAGACTCAGATGCAGGAAACAGTGTTGTGTCTGCCTTCCTGTACTCAGCTGGAGTTTAGAAGGTTTGCACGGGGTTTGCATGGTAGAACAGAGATTGAAAGGATTAACTTACCTTCCCTTAAATTGAAGTATGCCATCAATGCCACAGGCTGTAATCTAACCTAGTAAATAAAATGGGTGGTAGTCCGTCTTCTGACTATGTGGTGGTGCACTGTGACTCGTGTGTGTAGCTGAACTACTCCACTGTTTCACCTCTACTGGCTGTGAGTGGCCCTCCCTGGCCTGCCTTGACCTAAGGCATGCCCCAAGAAAGCACCAGCTGCCAAGTGCTGCAACTGGAATCATGCAAACATGGATGACCATGTACAAATGTGCAAACCTATTTTACAATCTTGTTTAGCTGATAACCCTGGCCAGAATTTTAAGGTAGGCATCCCCATTTGCTACCCTAAACCTTTAGCCCTTTCCTGACTGAGCAGCAAACAACAAACTTTGAATGCAAACAGCAATACCAATTTACAAAGAGTGGAAAAAAAAAGTGATGGTTACAGCATTTCTGGGGATTTGGGAGACTTGTTCCTAGGACCTTCTCAGTCCATCCTTCAGGAGTTCACAAGACTTTGGATATGGCTATGGAGTGGCTACCCTTCACTTTTTTAAATTTTTGGTCTTATCGTTAGAACAGTGATTACTGATTTTTTTTCTTTTTTTAATCAACTCAGGCAACACCTGTGACTTTGAGTTAGAAGGGCAAAATGGTTCTTTGTCCACTCTGTGTTGGAACAGGCTCCTTTGGAATCTCCAAAGGAGATCTTCTCTATTGACCCCTGTGACATTCAGAATGGGAAACAGATCTCTAGATGCAGTCAGAAACTGCTAAGACTGGGACATTTCTGGAAGTCATTCATAAAATTTTCAGGTAAAAATAAGGGAGAGACTATTATGTTAGATCAGAGGTCTGCTGCTTTACTTTCATTGTAACAAATCCTCTTAATTAAAGCAGGTAACCTGCTGTATCTCCCAAACTATTGGCTACAGTGCCTCTTTTTTAACCCTTTCCCATTTCTATAACCATGAAAATAATCATCTCTCTGATTTCTGGCTGCTTCCAGGACCTGGTTGATATTTGCATAAAGTTGTAGGTTTTTTTGCATTGGACATACCTAATAAATAAAATACATGGTTCATCCCCACAAGGCATTTTCTCTGCTTGTGAAACCAGAATTCTGTGAGGCTAAGAAGGCATACTATAGTATGGAATTAAGAATACGTTCAAATGAAAGGTAATGCTCTGCTTAACTTGCCAAGCCACCTTCTGCTTGTGCATAGGCTGAGATTTGCACCCATGTTTCTTGTAGTTTTGCAAAAAGTACCTGCACGATGCCATTTAGTACTGCACATAAACAGAGGGAGGGGTGGGTCTGCTACTACTACATGGAAGGAAAAAAATAGTAATTAGTTCTAATCCAAAGTGAAGAAATGTGGATGTGAAGATAATGAGGAGTTTCCCAGACTCCTGCTGGAAATATTAGGGTTAGATATTAAACAGAGTAACTTGCCATTTATATTTGCAGACTGGATTGTAGGTAGCTCCAAGTAAATATTAAGGAGAAGGGAGGCACCTGGTTTCAACTGCTTCATTTAGTGTCTAAATGATAATGCACTGTGTACATAGCCTGGAGCCAAGGATGACTTGGTTGCTTCCAGAACCAGAAACAGCATGGCTGTGAAAAAAGGAACAGTGCATTTAGCCCTAGGGGGAGGCAACTGTTCAGTACAGCACCATCTATTCCTCCTCTGTCTCTTTTGGAGCCTGAGCAGATAATGTTTCATGACCCTGTCCTGTATTGCAGTCATACCTGCTCACCTGAAGCAAGAGATCTGAATCATGCAGATACACTTCAGACTGTTTCAATTCCATCCCAAGCCTCATTTTATTCCTGGGTGAAAACAGGTTGCAGCTCTGACAGTATCTCAGGAGTCCCTTTCAAAGTATTTCAAATTTTGGAAGAGGAGCCTGAAGGTCTCACTTAGGGCTGCAGATCATCTCAGACTATGAAGTATGTAAGGTTGAAATGGCCTGAAGTATACATGAAGATGTAGCCTATGATACCCATAGTCATGTTACTACATCCCATTACTCATCTTCTCATCAACCTTGAGAAGCAGACAAACCTCAGCTCCTCTGGAAATCCAAATGTGTAATAAACTAGGACATGACCTTGACAAATAGGTAAAAACATTTCTTCATCCAGTACATCAGTCATTTATCAGGGATGACTGCATGGTAAAGACAGGTGTTTGTGTTCTTTTAGTTACTACTCCCAGTTTCTGGCAGCAAGTAGGTTTGGTTGCACTGTATGCAAGAAAGAGCTGCTCCAGTGTACAAGTAACTATTTTAGAATGACAATTTCATCAGGTATTGACAGACAGGGTGTAGACACGGTATAATGTCTTTTCAAAAATTTGCCTGGAGAAAGCAGTAATTCTGCTTGGCTGATAAACTGAAATTCCAGCAAGGAACAGAGCATTTCTATTTCTGATGTCTTTGAGCAATTCCAGTAACTAATACTGTCAAAGCATTGAGAACTGCACAGGCAATAGAGCTGATGCATAGTCATGAAATGTGTTTCAAAATTATAATGAGGTTTTTATGACTTGCAAAGAGATTTTTACTAGCAAGCTGAAAATATCCACCCAAACCAGTTACAGAAGTTACTTTCCCTCAGTAATTTTCTAGTTTGCATTTTTCATTTTGTGGAATGTTTGCATTGAAAGTTCTCTAACAGACAGTACTTAATGCTGCAATTAAATACAAATCTGTGCTTGCAACAGTCTGTTCTTATGGGAAAGACAGTGGATTGTGACATTAATTGTGAGCTCAGTATATAAGTGAGCAGGAAGGGAACATGGGGTGTGAGCAATATATCTATTTATACAAAAAATATTTGACCCTAATTAAAAAAATCATGAGAGAAATTTCTTTAAAAAAAGTTGCATAATTAGGACTGCACAGTTAAAAGTTATAGCATTACATTTATAATTAAGTAGTACTACAGGCTTACTACAACAGCATCACTGGGTTATGTTTCCTCCAGCTAAAACCAATAGGAGCTTTGTTACTGTCTTCATAGAGAGCAAAATTAAATATGAAATATTGCCACCAATTCCCTGACTTCTTCAAAATCTGTGAAAATTTAATATTGATGGTAAGAAATGAACCCCTAGTAATAATGAACTTTACATAGAATTATGATTCGAAGCATCCTACACATCAAAACTTTGCAGGTTTGTTTTTTTTTCTTTGTAGTTTTTCAAATCTTTACAGGCAGCTGTCTACAGATGGTTTTGCACTGTCACCATTGTTTCAACCAAATTTTCTGTTGGTCTAGGCAATGCACCCTTCATGTGGCTCCTGAGATTTTTTTTTCTGTGAGCAAATCTACTCCCATTATTATTTAGGAAAACTGGACTTTCAATCCAGAGCTGCAGCAAGACAAGCAGACACTGTTAACAACTTTACTACCTTTGAGCACCTCGAGTTTATAGATGAGGGCCAGATTTTTACTCTCAGAGGAAACTGGGAATGATCTTGGCAACATGTGGAAGTCAGTTCAGCAAAGCATCATTCTCCACAGATGAGTAACAGTGAACACTTGAGGACAGGGTACAGGTACAGATGGATTCTTGATATTTTCTCAGAAGTTTACAATTCACAAACTTCCAGCTTTAGAGCTTGCATTCATTTCATCGTGTTTAATACTCTTACCCTGTGTGAATGTACCTTACTTCATTTTTAGTTTATCAGCCTGACCTTTGAAAGGCTCTATGATATGACAAATTATGATATATGAAAAAGCACTTTTTAAAAAAATTTGTTGTCCCTCCTCTTCTTGTACTACAGGGAACAATAAATAATCATTTGCAGTACTTTTTTTCCACTTACAGTCTTACAGCTCAGATATTCCTGATGTGAAAATCAGAGTTTTTCCTGTTTCCATAAAGTTGTACTTTGGGAAACAGCTCTTTTGGCACCATCTTTCTAGTACCATGGCTGCCCTCCAAAATTTACTACCCATTACACTTCTTAGTCCAACAGTATCATCCTGGATCTTTAGAGTTGAACACACACATCCTTCAGTCATTAATTGGAATTTACTCATCTGTGCTAAAGTACCTTTTATTGTATTCTCAGTTTAGAACTAATGGGAGGCTCTGTTCTTTTAAAAAAAGAACTAGCCTACTTTGAAAACTGCTCTATCACTTTTGTGTTGAATATTGCTACAACCTTTTTTTTTCCTATAGCCTAGTTCCTCAAAAGACCTTTTCTTTACCTTTCAGTTCTATCTCTGTCAAATGCCTAGCTTTTAATATATTTAAAAAAAGTTTTTAAAAAAAATTGTTATTATTAGCTTTTATGTTAGCGAGGTGATCCTCTGAATCTATTTTCACCGGTGTCCTTGGGGTTTTCTACATAATTAGCTTGTGTTCTTTGTCTGGCTATGAGACAGACTTTTTGAAGCGTGGCACTTGTAGTATTATTAGAGAGTGTCCAAAGAAGGGCCAGGAAGATGGTGAAGGATCTGGAGGGGAAGTCATATAAGGAGTGGCTGAGGTCACTTAGGCTGGCCTAGAGAGAAGACTGAGGGGAGACCTCATTGTGATCTACAGCTTCATTGTGAGTGGTCAAGGTGGGGCAGACACTGATCTCTCATCTGTGGTGACCAGTGAGGTGACCTCTGAGGGAATGGCCTGAAGCTGTGTCAGGGGAGGTTTGGGTTGGGTATTAGGAAAAGGCTCTTCACCCAGAGGGTGTTTGGGCACTGGAACAGCTCCCCAGGGAAGTCGTCACAGCACCAAACCTGGCAGAGTTCAAGAAGCGTTTGGACAATGCTCTCAGGCACAGGGTGTGACTCTTGGGGTGTGTTGTGCAGAGCCAGGAGTTGAAATCAATGATCCTTGTGGGTCCCTTCCAACTCAGGATTCTCTGTGATTCTATGAAGTCTTTGCCTTTGCTTGCCCCAGCTCATTGCCTTGCCTGCCTTAGCCGGGCCAGAGGTGCAGTGAGGCAGGCAGCATCTCCCCAGCGTCCAGTGTGGAGACAAGCGTTGAAAAATGACAAATTGATCACCACCAACTTGAAGAGGTGTGAAGAGAGTTGCAGCATCTCCCGGCTGCCAGGAAAAGAGGAGTGGAGCTCCTCCAAAAGGACAACTGCCGTGGCTGACCAAGCGCCTTTTAAGATAACATACTCCCACCTAGTGGCTCTCTTAAGGGTCAGGAAAATGCACCGTCTCCAGCAAATTGAGACGTTAAACTGTGGAACCCGCATTTAAAGAACGAGTAAGCAAGATATTTACTAAGTCGATATAACTTCGCAGTAGGTCTAGAAAAGTTGGTTTTGAATTCCTATTTCACTGCTGTACCATCTAACCAGAAATTAGGAAGGAACAGTTAAGCTGCATAACACTGATTTTACAGTTAGTACTATAGTTATTACTATAGTATATAGTAGCCCACGATGTAGTTAGTGATTCTTAGGGTTTTTCACTGCAGTTTTGGTTGTGTCATTAGGTTTTGTAGGACAGGCAATAGCTAAATACAGAAAAGCATTTAAAAATCATTCTGTTAGCTGTACTCAATACCATAAGAAACCTTAAAGAGAAATTGTGGTATTTTGTGTGTGTGTAAGAGATGAATATATAAAAATGTGTATATATATATAAATGAAAGAAACGCAAAATGACAGGTAACATTGCTTCAGGCTTTCTTAATTGTGTCTCCAAGCAGACCACTATATCCCTAATAAAGAAAATTACACAGAAGCACTGTAAGTCTTTCAACTACAATTGGTATTGACAGTCCAGAGTTTCCTGAGTTAAAAACTAGTTAGCAGCTCACAGCAGCTGGACTGCAAATTTAGAGCATGTGAACTGGATATATCAATGCCTTTTAGGATTCTCAGTATAACCAGGAATTCAAAGCCAAGTATGAGCAACCTAAAGAAACACTGAACTCTATCCACTTTTCAAATTACTCAAGAGATATTTTAAATATTTAAATTTAGGAAAAGTACAATGAAATCTTGTTGTCCACTGTTGTACTCAATGTAATTTATTTCCATAATTATTTAATATTCAAAAGCTAATGTGATATAAAAGTCTTCAGACTCCCTGATAAACTTCCACCTAATGTCTAGGTTAGATCCAGTATGACCAAAGACAGTTTAACACCTATTTAATTTCAGTGCTGAGATATGCTCTGAGATTTTCACAGAAACTGCCATGAATTCAAGTATTTTTTTGGCAATATTTTCAGAGAAATAAAACACTGAGCAGGGACTGTGTCTGAACTTTCCAATCCCTTCAGTGAGGACTGAGACACCAGTAGTGTGAGGAAGGAAGCCTGCTTTGTAGTTTGTGTTTCATATCTTTCTCTGAAGAAAACTCTGGTTTCAAGCTTGTTGAGGCAGTAGCCATTTCCTTGACAATCCTCTTCAATTCCTCCTCCACAGAGGTGAAGAGGATATATCTTTGTTTCAGAGTGCTTTTGAAACATCTGCCTATATATCCCTGTTTCAGAATGCTTTTGAAACATCTGCTTAAAAAGCAGACTGAAAAGCATTCTATGATGGTGGAACATCAAAAGACCACAGTGCTGTAGGGCAGGATTTTCTGTGTCTCCCTTGGCCCTTCCCTGCTTCCTGTCCTTTCCTCACTTCACTTTCCTGACATTCACCACTTTTTCCACCAACCCTTTGTGGTGTTACTTTTTCAGCAGTTCCCTTCTGCTCCTTCCCTCTCAGGCTTAGCTGTATTGCCAGAAAATTGCCATTTTGCTCAGTGATAAAGGCATGGCTTTTGTTGTGAAGGGCCCAAGTTTTTAGAGAAAACAGAAGGCAATGGTTCTGGATGTAATGAGGGGAAAAACAAGACAAGAGATTTTATACACTTTGTTAATGCACATTTTACATCACTCCACACTCAGCAATATTGGTTAAAGATGATTTAATTCAGTTTATATCAGGGCAATTGTTGACATTTGTACTCATCAAATTGAAGACAGAGCTTGCTCCAGGATCCATTTTTTCATCTTCATTATATATCTTTTAACATTGCATGTTAAAATCTTGTGGCATGTGTCTTGAAGTGGTTTACCAAAAAAGGAAATCTGTATTACTTTTTTTCTACAATTGATATTCTGTTCCCCCCTCAAATGCTCATTTCAGCAATATTAGATCTTGTAATTTTATAATTAAAAAATATTCCAACTTTTTAAGGCAGAAAGCTGAATGAGAACAAACCGTGCTTTTCAAGAAAAAAAGACCCTTTAGGCACTAGGATGCCTTGTTAGGAGGATCCTAATAAACAAGCACTGCAGTGCTTGATAAAGTGAAACCCAAAATAAAAAGGACTGATTGACTGAAATGAAGTCTTTCCAGACAGCTTACTATAATTAGATTTACAATCATATTATGTCTAGGTTTTCTACAGAGACCTTTGTCTAAACTTCAAAGGATGTCTGGTTCCTTTTAAAGTATTTCTCCTACCTACATATCAAACCTGTCAGAGTGCAGAGAAATACTACATACCCTCTTTTTCTGCTCCAGGCCATAGTAAAATTTACTCTGACAAAAAAAAATCTAATGCTTCTCTTAAAGTATATTACAACTGCAGTAATAGCCCACTCCAGGAATATATATAGTGGGACTTGCTAGCATTCCAATAAAACAGAAGTTAAATATCAAGGACTTCTGTGTTACAGCTACCTAAAATAACTTAGAAGGAAAAGCACTGTCTGGTGCAGTGCTATAAAATAAAATGTGTAAGAAAAAGACCTCTTTTACATTTTCAAATCTAGCCAAAGGAATCTATGTCATAATCTTGGCAAGACTCTGCCCTTATTCCTCACCCATCAGATTCATGAGAGTTTCAGCTACACATTAGTGAGGAAACGAACTCAGTGTTAAAAGAAACTGTATAAAGCTTTGGGGCAAACAGTATATTATTTGCAATTTAAGGTAATTTTCGAACCAGAATTGGTGCCAAATGCTTTTTGGTAAATTATGCTGTAATTCTTGTACAATAATCGTACAATAAGTTTCTGTTTATCAGGTTTGAAAGTTAAACAGCTATGTCCTAAGGTACTGATTCAATAGAGCAATAAAAAAAATGCTGTGATAAATACCAAAACATGTTTTGGGCCTGGTTCTTTTTTCCCATCCTTTCATAAAAGTTCAGGAAAAACAAGTGAATAAAACTTTCAGATGTGTAAAATCTCTTCTGAAGACCTGAAGTTATCCGATATGGTTCTTAATTTAATAAAAAATATTACATCCCCCATAAATTATGTCTTACTAGGAAAAAGAGTTTGAATATTCAGCTCAGATTTTATTATGAGTCAGAGCAAAATCCAAGAAAAGTACAGGTTATAAACAATTGTCCTTAGTAAAGCCTAATTATAGTGAACAGTCAGATCATCAAAGAAAAGCAGCTCACACCTGTGGGCAAGGGTGCACTAAGAACTCTGATACCCAAATAGCACATGGGGAACAGAGGAAGAAAATATCATAAATTTCTTTCAGAAAGGCAAGGGTCTTTAGCTCCTATGTTCACCTTTGATGTTTAATAAGAGATTATAAACATGGAATACTTTTCAGTGATTTTTACATTCTCTTTTATTCATGCCATAAAGTGAAAAACCTGATTGCAAATTTGTGTTTTCCTTGAGACCTTCTGCTGTACTCCAGAAATGGCTGTACATGGTGTACAGCCTCAGTAAGGTGTCACTTATATGAAATACAAAGAAAATGCTCAGGAATTGTGGGTTTGGGTGTTTTTTTTTTTTTTTTTAATTTAAAAGAGATTGCCTGCATTCCTTCAGTATTTCCCACCACCAATAACAGCTGCGACACATGGAGTTTTCAGCCAGGGATTGAGCAGTCTCTAAGGTAACAGGGACACAGAGCTGCAGTCAAAATGTCACAAATTTGACATTTGACTTAATATACCCCAAACTGATTCCTAAGAGAGGCTTTGTAGCTGATTTAGATGTAGGGGGAAAAAATAACCAAACAGGCACCTCAAATGAAAAGGTGGTGAAATTTAATCTTGAAAGCAATAGCTTTGGTATGTTGGCCATTCAGAACTTTTAAATGGAGACATACCATCTGTAAATTACACAATGAGTGTAACATGCCATTATTAATAAAAGCACAATATGCATTCTCTTTGAAAAATAAGCAAACTCAAGTGACTAAATGTCAAATATGACAATGTGACAATTCTGTGGAAGTACAGATTTAAAGTGAGATTGCTAAAAGCGCTGGAAAATATTCATAATAAAGATGAATTTGCATGTCCTGAAGGTAAAACTTCAGGGATTCTCTGCCTTATTACTAAGTGCAGGTGAGCATGTAAACCTTAGGAAAAGGGAGGGGGAGAAATTTTTGGTGAAAGCATATTGGTTTTTAAAGACTTTAATTTGCTAAATGGGGGAAACAGGCCACAACATTATGATAACAACTTGAAGAACTTGCAAGCTAATCCCACAAACCATATTAACCCTGGTACATTTGATGTGTGCCTTGCTACGTGAGCCCTAAGGAGTTGTGATGGGAGTTCAAGAGCAGGGCTAGAACTGCAGGGCCTCCAACCCAACTGGCTTGGAGTGGCTGCAGGTTTTGTGAGGCTCATGGGGCTCATTTCCAAGACACTGAAACATTAACTGAGCCAACAGGGATTGAAACCAGACCTGTCTTCTCCCAGGCAACCAGAGACAGGATGAGAGAACGCAGCCTTGAGCTGCACCCAGGGGAGGTTTAGGTTGGACATTAGGAAGGATTTCTTCACAGAAGGGGTGATCAAATATTGGAATGGAATAGAATGTCCAGGGAGGTCATCAACACCATCCCTGTGCAAGACGGGATGCAGCACTTAGTGCCACGGTCAAGTGGACATGAATGGTGTTGGTTCATAGGCTAGATTTGGCTTTTCCAGAGGTCTTTTCCGTTTTTGATTCAGTGATACTTCACTTTGGTATTACTTGTCAACACGGACCTGAACAAGACTAAACACACCCTAAAGAACGAGTGCATCCCAGATCACATCCTTAAGGCCCAAATATGCCGCTTCGGAGCAGATAAAAGCCTCAGGACGCAAAAAAAGCTGTATCAGCCAGGTTCTGAAAACGTTAAGGGCGCGCTCACGACCCGGCCCCCATTTGCCATGGAGCGGGAATGGAACGCCGGGCCGTGAGGCGGCGCCGCGTGCCCGCCCTGAGGGCGGGAGCGGCGCGCGCCGTCCCAACGGCTCCAGCGGCGGCTGCGGCGCGCGCGCGCCGGACACGTCCCCCCTTCGCCCAACCGTCGCCCGCTTTAAAGAGCTCTCGCGTGCAGGGCACGTTTGCCCCGCTGCTATTGGCTGGCGCCGCCTGTCAATTGTGTCCGTGCCCGCCCTCCGCGCCCGCTGATTGGCCGGGTGGGTTGAGAGCGAGGGAAACCCCATGCGTGCCCGCGGGGCTGGGCGCATGAGGCGCTGACAGCGCCGGCAGCCGGACAGCGCTTTGTGGCTTTCGGCTCCCGACGGGACAGCGGGGAGTCATGCCCTGGCCTCGTCTGTCTGGCGATAGTGGTGGGTTCGGGTCCTTGCCGTGCCGTAGGGAAAGGCAGAGGTAGCGCGATGAGGGATGAAGCGGTGTAAAGTGCGAGTCGGCGGGAGTAGCGTAGAGAGATTCCGGGGGGGGGGGGGTGTGGGGTGTGTTTGTGTGTTGAGTTTATTGTCTTCCCTTACTGTCCCACATGCAGCCGTGCCTCCTCGCGTCCGTGGCGTTTGTGCCCCAGGCGTGTCCGAGGTTGGTTTGCTTCTGCATGGGCCTCTTGCTGCTCCTCAGGGCCGCTTGGCCCTTTTGAGCTCCCGCGGTGCTGCCCTTGCAGATAACGACGACAAAGGGAAAATCAGTAAATCAGTTTGCTTCCCCCTCGCTCCGGCTTCATTGTCATCTCCATGCTTTGTTAGGCCTGAAGCTGCCGAAAGGATTCCTAATTACTGGAATCACTGTGTAGCTTGTAGGCTGTGAAACACAGTAAGTGTAATTCACTTGCTGAAAGGAGATGGGACACCATTACACCATTTCTAGCAGGTGGGAGCCATGCTGGTTTTGCTTGTGCCTGTGGGGGATTTTTTTTTTTTTTCTGCTCTGCCGGTTTTTGGAATCTCCTTTTGATGAAGCCAGGAGTTTTGTTTAAAATTTGGGGGTTTTAGTGCCCTGTGATAGATACAATTTAAACTTCTTGAGAATGGTTGCTTGCATGGACTCCTGCCCCAAAGTGAATATGGGCTTGGTGAAAAGACAAAAAATATATCCCCACCAAAAGTCTTTTTTTCCTAGGGTGAGAAAAATAACTGTTAACACTGTTCTAATTGAAGGATATATGGGGTCTGTCATGTGAAGACTGTTGTGAAAAAAATGCACTTAGAATTAGTAATGACATTGATTTAAAGCACATTCAAAATGATAAAGCTGGGGCATGAGTGGGAGAACAAGCTGCAGCTCCACCTCTCAGTAGTAATATCATTGCATAATATCCATAAGTGTAGTAGGGAAACAGGCACTTCATCACTCCATAAATTTGGTCTGCAGTATATTTAAAAACTTCAGTTTTGTTGAGCAAATAGTAGTGGGTTGTTAAGAAATGTTTGTGTGAGCTTTAAGCTGTTTTTAAATGTTTTTCTTATAAAAACTAAACTGCTGATGTCTCAGGATATTGTCTTTTGGAGCCTGAGCCTGAAGATGAAGAAAGCTGAAAATGTAAGGGGCACTGAAGAACAAACAGTGGTACCTTTATTTTTCTGGTGATGATTTTTTTGGGGCATCATTTCTCAAGAAGTGGCATAGCACTTGGAAATGGCATTTGGACAAAGGATTGAAGTGATGAAAAAGATTGCTTGCCTAAGCAGACCTTAGGGCAGATAATTTTGGGAAAAGAGTAAATAAATTACGGAAGTTAAAAGAGGCAATGAAAGAAACATCTGAACTTGAGATCTTTTTATTGGCTTGACTAGTAAAATCGGTAATTGCCAAGTGGCGTGATGTTTTTCATCACCTGGGTGACAGAAACCTAAAGCTGTTGGGTGAGATCTAGGCATGCCAGAGAAACAGGAGATAGGGCAGCAGCAACCATAGTGATAAGGTTTAGTTTTTGAAAATGGATAAAGCCATGAAAGCAGGGATCCCAGAGGCAGGATTATTACAAATTTTTAGTTTTGCCAGACTGTTCTGCCTAATTTTATTTTATGTTGGTATTAACAAAATTATTTATGTTCATGAGTTTTTTGACTTCTTTATAGTGACTGGGCATGGACTTGCGGTGCTCCTCCAGTGTTTTAATACTAAAATACAAATTTGAAATAGTTGGTGTTCTTATAAAATGTAGTAATAAGAAATTGGAACTTGTCACCTCGAGTAGCTCTTTGGTCCTTTACCCAACTGTGATGACATGGGTAATTAAAGAATTCATTCTTCTACTTGAAGAGCAGCATTCTTAAAAATAGTTGTGCTACTCATGTTGTGCTAGCTGTGATAGCACTTAAGAGAGTTTGAGTATAGATCATGTAATAATCTATTACGTTACATATTTCTGTAGCTGGGTAAAGTTCCAGATTATCTCAGCTACAGAACAATGGTCTGAAAGCACTGATAGTGGCTGGGTGTAGGATTGAAGCTTCATGCTAAACAAAGTTGCAGTAAATAGGCAAGTATAGCCTGAGTGGTTTTCTATATTTTGGTAGCTTCTGTATGCACATAACAACTTAGAGTTTGCTGAATTGGAATATTTGTGGTATTCTGTTGAAGCTGTTGCAGATATGCACGAGGAGAATAAAGCTGCAGCAAATGGATGTGGCAAGATCCGAAGCGGTGCTCAAAATGGGGCAGCTTTACTTGCCCTGATGGAGAAGACTGGATACAGCATGGTTCAGCAAAATGGGCAAAGAAAATTTGGTGGTCCTCCACCAGGTAAGCACTTGTTTTGAGACTGAAAATTGGTGTAGCCTCATGTTGTGTATCTTGACAGTGACCAGTAGTAGAAGCTTAAGGAAGCAGTCTAAGAAACATGACACATATGGGGAGAGTCCTGATGTGTTTTACAATTTCCAGTAATTTAAGATCTCTTGAGCTAGACTGTGTGGAACATTTGCTTTTGGTAGACTTTAAAATCACACCTTTAAAACTACCTGAAATTGGCAGGTAGCACAGCAGATGTGGAGTTCACAAAGCCAAGTGTGTTCCATATGGCTGAGAACACGCTTCAAAACATTTAGGGACATAGAAGGGAAAAATACGTTGGTGACGGAGGCCTAACCCACTTACTGTCTTCTCTTACACCTCACCACTTGCATTGGCCAAAGAATTTTTTTTTGAACTTTTGTTCTCTGAGAGAGCACCAGTGAAGATTAACTCATTTTGTTTCAGAGGGGACGATAAAATATTTCTTTTATTTTGAATAATTTTTCCAGTGTTCCTGACATCAGCAGTGTACAAGAATTTTGCTAGTAAGCCTGGTTGTATGGCATGGAATACAGTAACTCTTCTTTCTGAATCAGATTATGCACTTAGACAAGCAGAAAGAAGGAAAATTTTTGTGCTGTTCTTTCAGTTCATTCTCACTTGTGGCCTGTGATCCCATGTCTTTATAAGTTATGCTCATAAGCATGGACTTAATTCACTCATTGCTGTATGGAGTTTAAGTTAGAGCTGCATTAAAATTTGAAATTAATTCAAAATTATTTCTCTGGGTTTTTCTGTTTTACATTTTGTCTGTACTTTTACTAAGCCCATATAAAATAGCAAAAGGAAGCCCTGTGAAACTCTTTTGAAAATGGCACTGGAAAAAGAACTGCCGGACATCACTAACTTCAGCCTGTTCTTAAATTATTATACATCTTTTACTTAATAATGTCTTTTAATTAGAGCATTAGATGGTGTTAAGTGTGTTAGTTTAGCAAAGTTAATTTTATTAATAGGTTCTGAAACTAGATGGGTTTGACAAGGTATCTCTTCCATCAATCTGTTCATTGACTTTAGGCATATATAGGCATATATCTTTTCTTCAAATCTTTATGTATTTTCATAGGACATTGAAAATGCATTTTTTTTAAGTTGGGAATTACTCTGAGTTACTATAAATGGCTGTAGGCCAGGTGAGGCTTAAATGTTTGAGATGGCTTGTAGGAAATGGCAGTATCTTTATAAATGAAGGGTTTCACTATGAATTTTCCTTGTTTAAGATGTGATTTCTATAAGCTTATGTTGCTGTCAAAGGATAGTCTCGCTGTCAGCTCTGTTCTCAGCAGATGTGGCTGAAAATTGCCTTAAAAATTTACAGGTTTTTACCTGATACAGTTCTTGTTTATTGTATGCCACTTATGAAAAATGTATCTCTACAGTGTTTTAAAAAAAAAAGCTGAAAGTGAATTTTCATAGTTTTATGTCTGCTGCCATCTAAGCAGTGGTCCCAGTGATGTCACTAGGCATGTGAGTCATTAGAATTACATGGAAGTTTAAGATGACATGGACACTAACAGTAGGAGGATTTTGTCTAACGTTGATTGATAGGAGTTCCATTTTCTGTTGTCCAGCGATGAATCAGGTACCTGGTCAAGGAAGCTCTGTCAGCTACTTGTGGAATGCTTTTGACTAACTTTCCACATGTGCTCTGCTAAGTACATGTCCCTCATGGCAAATGTGGCACAGACCATTTTTTTTAAAATCAGGAGTCAGAGGCTAATTCCAGTTGGCAGTAATGTGCTGTACTGCTGGGTTAGTATGCAGCTTTAAAATTAAAGGGGGATTTTTGTGTGGTAAGTGGCTTTTGTTTATTGAGAATCACTGTTCAATCAGTTACTGGGCTGAGAAGGATGGTAAAAATTTATCTAGTTAATAAATAAATAAAGATTGTTATTTAATTTCATTACTCCTGCACATTTTTTTGCTCTACTGAGTTGCCATTGTCTTTGGAGCTCCTAAAATGGTGTACAGTTGGTGTTTTGTTTTTATGTGGGAAGGGACTGGCATGATGTGAGTGATGGCAGTATTAGCCTGCAAATGGTGTTAGCTGCCATGTCCAGTCAGACCTCAGCTCAGGTGGTCAGAGATATTTATAAAGGTGAAAATGATAAAAATCTGGAATGCTGTGTGGAACAGAGCCAAGCTTTTTTCTAGATGAGTCATGGCAATGTGACTCCAAAATGCATGTCAATTCTGATGCCTTGGTAGCTTCCCTGTGTGCCATGTAGTTCTTTCTGTACAGTTTATGGATAAAAATGATTTTGTGAGAAGGCAAAAATCTTTCAATTCTGTTCATTTTTTTCAAAAGTAAATTACAGGCTCTCTGACAATACATTAAGGAAAAACTGTTACCTACAAAATAATCTAAATATAATTTATTCTGAACTTCAAACCAACGTACATTATTTAATTATCTTCTTGTCTTAGCTTGTCGAGAGTAATTATTTTTTCACCTTGCCTCATTATGCTTTGTCATTTCATACTAGTAAAGTTTTTTCTACCATCTTTGTACTCCTTGCTTTTTCTCCTGTAGGAAACCTTCCCCGTCAAACTTCTAGAAAAAGCTTTTAATCATGATTTGAGCGTCTGCCTTTGAACCTTCTACCTGAGTTGTTTGTCTAATTTAAAAAAAGAAACAAAGCCAAACAAACTTTTAAAATTTTTTATTATTATTTTGGGAAAATGGAGTGCTGTATTTGAAGACCGTAACTCCATAATATTAAATGCATAAATACACCTTTACATTATCTCTTGAACATATCTTTCGGTATGTATGGCAGAGATATGAAAGAATATTTAAATGTCCTTGGCTTAAGGAGAGAAGCATAGATGTTCTGCAGCTTTTGGGTGTCAACCAAAGACTGACTTGTTCTATGGAAATTTTTTTTGCTTCTTTTTTTCCTATCATCCACTACTGCCTGTGAAAACTGTGTTTTTTAGAGTAAAAGTGTTCCATATTTTTGGCTGTTGCAAAAAGTTTGGCTCTGTATCCTGCTTTTCTTAGGGAGTCTCATTTTATTGGATGAATGAAGGTGGGAGAAAAGTGTTCGGAGTTTTTGAATGATGTCAAGGAAGAAAAAAAAGTGGTGCGATGGGGACCTTAGTGAAATTTATAAAAATATGGGGGCAAGAAGTGCAGAGAAACATTTTGTAACTTTAAAGCATTGTAGTAGAAAATACAACTGAAGTTCTTACCTAGGTATCTTTCTTAGGTATATCAGTTTTATTAATAACTGAAATAAAATTGTAAGGGGCATAAAATTATTGAAATAGAGACTCTTGGTAAACCTGTCAGTGTTTTTGATAAACACATTCAGTGTGTTGTCATACAGATTACATTGGAAAAAAGCCTAGAAGATGGAACTTAAAGAAATGCAAACTTTAGGTTTTTCGCATTTTTAAAAATTTAAACATAAAAGAAATAAGACATAATAGAATGTGCTAGTTTTCAGCTGAGACCAAAAATAAATAACTTCCACATTCAAAGTGGATATGGGGGAAATGTGCATTTGTACTAAGATTGCTGTTGGACAATTTATTTTAAGGTTGGGAAGGTCCTCCACCACCTCGTGGCTGTGAAGTTTTTGTGGGTAAGATTCCTCGTGATATGTATGAAGATGAACTGGTTCCTGTTTTTGAGAGAGCCGGGAAGATCTATGAGCTCAGACTGATGATGGAATTCAGCGGTGAGAACCGAGGCTATGCTTTTGTCATGTACACCACTAAAGAGGAAGCCCAGCTGGCCATCAAGATTCTTAATAATTATGAAATTCGTCCAGGGAAGTTTATTGGTGTCTGCGTGAGCTTGGACAACTGCAGACTGTTTATTGGAGCGATTCCTAAAGATAAGAAGAAAGAAGAAATACTGAATGAAATGAAAAAAGTTACAGAAGGAGTGGTGGATGTCATTGTTTATCCAAATGCCACTGACAAAACTAAAAATCGTGGCTTTGCCTTTGTAGAATATGAATCTCACAGAGCAGCTGCAATGGCTAGAAGACGACTAATCCCAGGTAAATCTGTTTGTAATTAAACTGAGTTTTTATGGAGAGTATCTATTTCCATATTCTTGGGGGATGAGATGGTGGATCATTTCTGTTTTCCATGCTTTAAGGTGTTTTGAGAGTTACAAAACTGCAGTATTGCCTTTTGGCTAAGGATGATTTTATTTTTTATGTTTTGTAGTTGTGGGGTTTTTTTAACTTATTTTTTTTAAGAAGCTGTAATTTAGGTGGTTCTGACAATTAAAAAATAGAAATCAGTTTTATGTAATTTAGGTGTTTATGCCAATATGTATTTGCATGGGCACGCATTCAGTTTTCATTTATGTGCACAAGGCTCTGCACTAAAATTCTCTTAAAAGTGAGCTTAGAAAGGATAATGCCTTGAATATGCCTCGTATTTTCTGTGGGTTGTCATGAGTAATGTTATTTTCATCACTATGAAATACATGAATGTTTCATATTTTAAAAAAAGGTAGATCTTTAATATTCTGCTAGAAAATAATTTTGAAAGAAAAAGAATACATATGCAAAAGTATATACAATGTACAAAATATAAAATATATAATAAGTATCAATATAATAATTGTAATAATATGTAATATATTCAAAATGTAATTGGTGTATATATATGTTTAAAAAATTAAATATATAAATATATCTATATGCAAAGTGGTGGGTGAAATACCTCCAGATCACTGAATGGAGAAATAAACCACTATGATACACGAAATGGTGGGTTGGCATGAGTAACAAAGCAGATTTGGTTTTGGTTTTTTCTTTTAGTTTGGGTTCTGGCATCTGCTGCAACATAGAGTAAGGGTTGTGCTGAAGCTGTACATTTAGATAACTATTTCCAGGTCTTGCCCATGCTTTCTAAAGTGGTAGTATTATTGAAGAGGCTGTGTTTAGTAGCTTTTTAAATCCATTACTTTTGGTCTTCTTTTGTGTGTCTCTATGTGCATGTCACAGTCTTTGTTTTGACAGCTTATGGTGCTTAATGAACCCAAAGGTAACAGAGCACTTGTCATTTTTGCAGAGTCTTATTTACCTTAACAATTTCAGATAAATTTAGTAGATATAGGCAACAAAACCCAGTTTCTAGTGGTATGCATCATGTTTTCTTTTTGTAGAGATAGGCGATAAGAATGATTCTGCTTTCCTTTGCATGTTTCTTATTTATATAATACTTCTTTGCTGTAGGAACGTTCCAGCCCTGGGGTCATACTATTCAAGTAGACTGGGCAGATCCTGAGAAAGTAGTTGATGAAGAAACTATGCAGAGAGTCAAAGTATTGTATGTGAGAAATCTAATGATATCTACTACAGAGGACAAAATCAAAGCTGAATTCAACAAGTTCAAGCCAGGAGTAGTTGAACGTGTGAAGAAGTTGAGGGACTATGCTTTTGTTCATTTTTTCCACCGTGAGGATGCAGTTGCTGCTATGTCTATAATGAATGGAAAGTGCATTGATGGAGCTAGCATTGAGGTAACACTGGCGAAGCCAGTTAACAAAGAAAGTCCTTGGAAGCAGCATTTTAATGGTCAGATAAGTCCCAGTTCTGAAAACCTCTTAGGGTTTCCTAACAAAGATGATGGTACTCAAAAATCCTTGGGGAAACCAGCAGGTCTTTCAGTTCGTCTGAATGGTCAGCACAGTCCAAGCCCTCCTGAAGTTGAAAGAAGTACATATCCCATTTTTCCAGGAATAAAGCTTACTCCAATTAGCATGTATTCTTTAAAGCTGAGTCACTTCAGTTCTGCAGTAATGCATCTGGATTATTTTTGCCATAAAAATAGCTGGGCACCACCAGAATACTGCTTGTATTCAACCACAAGTCAGGATGGGAAAATACTCTTGGTGTACAAGGTGCTTATTTCTAGTATTGCAGATGATTCTCAGAGTTATTTCATGCCAGAAAAACTCTGTACAACAGTAGAAGATGCAAAGGAATTGGCAGCACAGTTCACACTTTTACATCTAGGTAAGCATAAACATTTTGATTATGTATGAAGAACTGGAGCTAGAAAAGTTACTTTTAAATGGTTCTTGGTATACA
This sequence comes from Agelaius tricolor, assembly GCF_023055355.1. Taxonomy (NCBI): domain Eukaryota; kingdom Metazoa; phylum Chordata; class Aves; order Passeriformes; family Icteridae; genus Agelaius; species Agelaius tricolor. The sequence continues at coordinate 21,803,349 of NW_027269268.1, forward strand.
TATCTTGGCACACATGTATGTTTTGTAAAAAGTAGTCTGCAGAAGGCTTGGTTCTTGTGTCAGTCAAGTCTGGACCATTAGATGAGAGCACCAAGAAAGCACTCTAAGTATCTAAACAGTCCAATGCCAGGGTAATTTTTGCTTACATTCATCTACTGGAATGTATGAGGAAGAATTAGATGGCATGTAAGTAACTTAGGTTTAAGGTCATCTGTGAGATGATTACAATGCTGAAAATTTTTTTGAAAGTCTGTTTTCTAGCATCTTCATTTATATATGTTGCATTTTTTAAAAATCGGAATGCAACTACTAGAAGAGGAAAGTTTTTCTATTATAAAATTGGGCAGGGGGGTGGGATTTTTTTCTTTGGTTGGGTTTTTTCCCTCACCTGTTCTAATTTTGGTGAATTGGAAAAGTGATTGCAGTACACTGTTAAAATAGTGTTACCATTCTTCTCTTCCTAATACTGCTACTTAGCACTTGTTCTTCAAGTCTCTTGAGATGTATGTAGGCTGTGGTGAGGTTTCTCCTTTGGATGAGTTCATAGCAGACTTATTTCAGGCTTGGCTGTGATGCCTTTTTTTTGCAATGCATGACTAAAATGTAAACAAGCTTCTTGCTTACGTTCTTTCTTCTCCTTGGGTTTGGATTTGGTGTGGCCAAAAGGTCTTAGAGGAAGAAGAACCTCTGAAGCACAAAGCCTTATACATTGTGTCCACTTCAGCAGTGGTGTGCTGGGTTTACATTATTGGGACACCTCTAGAAGGTGATGCTTTCATATGGCCGAAGTGATTTTGAATAATAGATGTCTAAATATCTGTGTCTGGTTTTGTACACACAGCATTTGACTAGTTGAGTGTCTGTTTCCATATTTTTCTAGCTAGGAAAATTTGGGCCACACCATTATAACCCATGTAATCCTAAACACAAAGATAAAAAGGGTACTAAACTCAAAATAGTGTTGTGAGGCTCTTCTTAAAAGAAGAATAGGAACAGTTGCAGGTTTGAGCATATGTACCTGCCCAGTTTGCTTCTTTCATTACCTTAAGTTATTTTCTCTGCTGTACTTCTCTGGGAAAGAATCAAGGGAACAATTAAAGTTAGATTAAGAGTGATTATTCACAGCTGTGGGCAAATCCCGATGCAGACTATTTAAAAAAAATAAGAAAGTATGTGTTGAGATTTTTATCTCCTGAGTTACAATTACAAATTATAACTGTAGGGAAAATGTTTTAAAGTGGATTTAAATTAATAGAATTCTAAAGCTTTTTCCACTTGATGTGCCATACAATCACAGTTAATGTGAATTGGTATTTAGCAGAGTTCCCAAATACCAGGTTTGCTTTTTACAGCTGTCTGCCTAATGCCCTACTGCTAGTAATGCTGTCTTGTTGTCTTTGAATAACACTTATTTTTTTCTTTTGATGGCCTCTGTGCATTCTGGTTTGTGAGGATTTGGGCCTGCAAAGAGTATGCAGAGCCCTGATTTGAAGCAAACGTGTACAAGACTGACTTTTGAAAGATACACATCTTTCATGTTGATTAAAAACCCCCTTTTTGATTTGGCATTGTTGTGATGCTGAAACATAGCCTTAGGGAGTCTAAAAGTACAATTTCCTTTCCCAATCTAATCTAAAGAAGTTGTCTCTGTTCCAGTTCAATATATATTCTGTGTTGAAAGAAATATCTACAGGTAAAGATGATTTGCTAGATGTGACAGAGTCCTTCCTTCTCATGGAAGTGTTGAATGATGCTGATGTTGCTGATGGATGTATGGGTTGCGGTTTTTCTTTGGGGTTTGCGGGTTTTGTCTGGGGTGTTTTTTTTTGATAACTAGCAGTGATTTGAGAAAAGTCTGAGTGTGTTTCTTGGAAGCAACTCACTATAAACATGAGTGTACAAAGATGATATAGGGGCTAATTCTTTTTGGTAAGTAACTTCTCTTACAGGAACCTAATTTTTTGGCCACTTAATTTTTGATGATGAGTACAGGAGGTTGGGTTTCGCTGTTACTTTTCTTTTTAAAGAATATAGATGTTCTAAGGTAAGTAAATGAGAAAGGGCTGCTTTGATTAATAATCTCAAGGCATTCTGGCTTTTTTTAAGTTTTTTCTTTTTGTGGTATGTATTTCTGTATTTCCTTCCACGCATTACAGAATACTTGATTTTTACCAAGTATTATATAGTACTGGTACAGGGCAGACCTGAGCAGACAGCACTACAACAACTAACCACTTGGTGTCACCTGAATATTTTGAAAAAGATGGTTTTTAGAAAACATGATTGTTCCCTGACAACAGAAAACTATGCTGACAGGGAACAATCAACAGCCATAAATGGTAGGATGTTTGAAAAGAATACAGAAGTTGCTGGCTTTGTTTAGCAAATACAGATGATAAGTGGTAATTCATGGTTTGGAGGTTTTTTGTGATCTTTAGAAAGGCTCAGAATGTAGTATAAGAAGTTTTTTAACAGTATGAATGTAGAAGTCTGAAATATTTATCAGATGACTTACACATAATGGTTTTCCTTACAGCCCCTGAGCAAGCATATATAACATTGCTGTCCCTGAATGCAGCATGGTGGGATAGTAAAGGTGAGTAAGCCTCTCAGGATTGTTCATTGTGGCTTTTTACCCTCTGAGAGACATTGTCTTAGCTGCACTGTTTGTTAGAGAAGTTGTACTTTCCTCACAGACACAGCTCTGAAGTGGCTTGCAGAGATTCTCTGTTGCTTTTTCCAAAGGAGACCATACCTCTCCTATACTGCTGATGGATCACGCAGTCTGATGTTTGTGTTGGTTGTGCAGCACAAAGAAGGTTATGGCTTTTATTCCTAAAATGACTCTTGAGTTATTTTTTCAGTCATTTCTTAATTATTTGCCTTTCCAGCTTGGGTTTAAATTTATGTACAAAAGTGGCACATAAGTTTATGTACAAAAGTGGTGCACAGTTTCATGTAAAAGAGACTATTGTCTCCTCTGACTTTTTTTTTGAATATGCTATTGTGGATGAATTTAAGCATGTATATCTGTCAATTCTGAGACCTCTCTCTTTCTCTCTTTTTTTTTTTTTTTTTGGAATGCCATGAGAATGGTTTTTGAAAGCTTATAAGGCAGTTTGAAAATGGCATTAAATCCTTGCTGTGTGTTAACTTTACTGCTGGAAGTTTCTAATCCCAGGCGCACAAAACATTTCCCAAAAGTTCAGTTATTTTTCGGCTGCTGCTAACGGACAGGGAACACAGATTTTGGAAATCTTGGTCTGTGTAAGAGAACTTGGAAAAGAGTAAGTTAGACAGACACAACAATGTTGGACTGACTTTATCTGTGGAATAGCTTATCTGCCTTCTGTAGAGTCAGTCACTTCAAAGCAGGATATAATTGACATGTTTTCTTCTACTCCACTGCTGATCACAATGAATTTGGGTTTTGTCTATGCAGAGTACATGAGGCAGAACTTGGTGCTTAGTTGAGCGTAGACTCTAAGGTGGTAAATATGCAATATGAGTGAATGCTGCTATAGTATGTATAATGTATGTAGCTAAGATAGCTCAGAACAATGACCTAATATGCACTTGAGGGTTGTCTGCATTAATATTTTGCACTCAGTGAAGGTGAAACAAAGGGTTATTATTTTAGTTCAGTTCAAAGTGTGCGTGTGTGTATATATGGTGAGAAAATGCATTCAGTACTCTTAAAACTATAAAACTCTCAGGAAAAAAAACCCTTTGAGCATTTGACTATACAGTTTCTTAATTATTTTGAGTTAGTGTTAGTGCTGCAGAGGAAAGGGAAAAGCACAACATTGGTATAAGACTCTGAATGCTTTTGTTATACCATTATCTTAACTATTAAGTCCATCTTGAAACTGATAATGCAGTATGTTTGCTGAAATCAAAGTCGCTTTCCTCCCCCTCCCCTCTCTTTCCACAGCCAACTGTACACCCTACTTGGTTTGAATATCCCTGAAGAAGAGGAATTTGGAATTTATTGCTTTGGATCTTGTAATGAAAAGAAAAAGAACACCCCACTGATACGTAATTACTGGAAATTCACATTCCATGTTTATTGATGAATAATTCTTCAAAGCATGTGTATTAAGCATTTCAATTTAAAGATTAGTGAAATTGAATGTTAAATTGTTTTGGTTAGTTTGATTAAATTTGGGTTTTGAAATATAATTTGTTTAAAAGATTTTTATTACCTGTAATAGCCTATACAGCAGTAATTTATATTTAGTGTTGAAACAATTTGCCACACTTCCTATTCTTGTATTTTCACACAGAATTTTTTCAGCTTCTATTGTATGTAATAAAACTTAAACAGATGTTAAAAAAATCCCACCAACAAAACAATGAACACCATTCTAGCAATCATAAACCTGCATAATATGAGACTTCCACACCATCTGCAAGTTTGCTTCCATTAACTTGATGCAAAATTTGATAGGAAGAACATGTAAAGAACTAATAAAATTTTTGCTTCTGATCTAGCAGTACATAGATGGAAAACTGGTATTTTGAAGGACTTTAAATGAATGTACCATCAGGCTACATTGCTGTAGTCGTAGCACTAAGGTTCAATACCTTAGTTAATTCTTGGAGACAAAAACAGGCAAAAAAAATCTTGACAGATACAGATTACATGTGCTTTTATGTACAGCTCACTAGGTTGTGTTTCCTGTTGTTAGCACTTCCCTGTTGGGACAAACGTGTGCTTTCATATTCATAAAGGCCTTACTTTAATCCAGGCTGTCCCTTGAAACCAGCACCTGTGCTTGCCTGTGGTAGCCATGTGGAACAGCAGCTTGCTCACTTTCTAATCAGGCCGTGTTCTTCTTAAAAAACATTGTTTAGCATTAAACTGAAAATAGTTGTTGATTTTTAAAATCAGATATATGTAATTCATTTTGAGTGAGCCATCTTTATTTTTATTGTGACTATTTGGCATTTCTTAGTCAAGTGCTTTATTTATTGAATGACAAAATAAAACAGCCTTTTTTTAACCTTCTTAAAAATCTGAAACTAATACTGTAGACCATTCTTATTTTTGGAATTTTTTACCTAGTTTCAGTTCATTGACAAGGAATGGACCGGGTGGTTAAAATGTCTAAGGGCCTCACCTCTGCAAGTACTGTTTGTAAGCTGTTGTATCTGGAAATTGTTTGTCAGAAAGGAATATTATGTAGACAGAAAACAATGCAATGGAAAGATTTCAAGTTGAATAATTTTTCTTAAAAGCAATCAACTGTTGTGGTCCACTATGTATTTTGGTTCAGTGTATTTCATCACCATATTAAATTGTCCTTTTTGCTGTTAATTTAGGTGCAGTTACAGCAGTTTCATTTCATTTGCATTTGATATTAGCTACCTAATAATTCTTTTACATGTTGCAATTTCTAATGTTGAAATAATGTGTTTGACTTCTGTATGCGAATTAACATTTATATTAAATTTATGCTGTTCATACTTGGTGTGTGTAAAAGAAAAATAAATTATTTTAGACATGGTACTTTCACAAACTTACTTTGCAGGATTCACTTTGCTTTCTGTAATAACAACCTTTGGCCAGAGCTCCAGTGCTTTCCTGAACAAAAGGAAGGGTGATTAAGGGGCTGAGTGAGGACTTAAAAAAGAAAAGTAATTATTGGAAGGCAAGTTAGTTGATTAGCTTTTATCGCATGTGAATGTTGTTAAAAGGTTAGGATTTCCTAAAAAACTCATGAGGAAAGGCAACAGGGAACTTGTTTAATCTATGTTTAAAACCAAGTGCTTCCTAAGGCCAAGAAAAAAATCAGTTTGAGATAGAATTATACAGTATAAGGCTGGTAAGATACAGGGTTGGTAATTTAAAAGTATTTTCCTCACAGCCTGAGAATTCTAGTCTACAGACTGCTGAAATAAGCTTCATTTTATTTTTCAAGTGTCTTGATGAAGACTTAGGTTTTTGCATTTCTGATGGAAATCTGGACCCAGCAAACCAAGGTAGAATTGTTATTGTTAGCTAATTAAGGGAGCTGTGGCCCAAGGTGCACAAAGATTGCATAATACCAGTGAATACCAGAAGAAGAGATGCAAACTAAAGTCTCCTCAGTGAACAAAAGGAGGTATGCCCAGTACTGTAGAAAGCCAGGGGGTGTAACATCCTCCTTGATCAGATTTCCAACTGAGGCAAAAAAACCCCCAGTTTTGCTACAAACTAGCAAATCCCATTATTACTAACACGAGCATTTATTGTGGCAACTATTTTCAATATGGCCAACATGTGTGACAGTATTAAACCATTATCAAGCATTTGAGTGTAATGAGTGCTAAGTTGATGCCAGCCAAATACAACCCTCAGGCAGAATTTGTCTTTGTTCTACAGCTAAGAACAGTGGTGAAAGGAATGAGCAGCTGAAGCAGCAGTAGCACACAGTTGCTGTAATTCAGGCTTTTTGAAGTTTATATAGAACACATCATTAGAAATCTCTAATCAGTGTGCAAAATTGCAAACATATTTTTCATGCTTATAAAAATCTCACTGGAGCTTATTAACCTTTGGAAAATAAACCACCATGTATTTCTTCTAAAAAAGTTGTGACAGAACACAGTGTTGCCTTTTTTTTTCTTTAACATACTTTTGTATAATGTAAAAAGTAAATTGGTGTATGACCCTGTTCTGTAACTGGTGTAGAAACTAAAAGCCCCTCTTTGAAAGTAGAGGTCACTGACTTTCGTGAAGCAAATTTCTGTTACTTTGAGCTACACCCACTGCATCAAAAACTTGCCCTAAATAAGAAAAGGAGGACATTATTCTTACAGTTACCATTTTCATCTATTTGCCTTTTTTTTCCTCCCTCTAATATTATTACTACCTTGTTTGGGATAGGGGAACCAAAGTTAGCATCCTATATAACAATCAACAAGAGTTAGTAAATTAATGGAAATTAAAAAACGTTAAGTATGAAACAGCATTAAAGAGCAAGTCACCTGGAAGATACTGGGTTAATGCACACTCTTGAGGTAAAAGCAATCCCCAAGAAGGCAGTTGTTCTAAGTCCTCTCTTTCAGCAAATTTCTTGACAGCAGTTGCCATGTATAACAAAGAATGATCAGTTTACCATCTCTTCACACTGTTTAGTGTCCAACCTAGATGAAAGGAAAGAAAAGGGGTAATGATCCAGCAGTCTCAAATACAGCTTTCCTGCATTTAGAGCCTGGACAGGCCCCAAGCAGCCAGGAAAGGGAAGGCTTAAAGCAGTCATTGAGAGCTCCTTTCTCTGCCAGCCACTTGTTCACCTTACTAACAAGGAGCTCCCATGGCTAGAAGTCATTCCAAGCTGTTTGTGGCAGATTTAAGAGACAGAAAGAGTGGAATGGCTTAATCAAAGACTGCATCAGTAACCCTTAACCTCAGGAGCCAGGCCCATGCTGCCATGAAAGGAGTGCTCAAGCCACTGGGATGGCACCTGCTATCAGGAATGACCCAGATGGGACAAGCCTTTTCCAAAAATACAGATGCTGCACAACTACCATGGAGAAGCATTTAACATTGCAACAACTATCATACAAGGTCGAATTTTTAGAATTCTAGATTATGAGTAGCTGCTCATGGGAATGGAGAGAAAATCTTAGGTATTGCTTGAAGGTGGGTGAAATTTCAAGAATATAAGAACACAAACATCTTCTATAAGATCCTGCTTCAGGCTTTGAGCATATTTTCCTACACTGCCAGAGGCTGTGGCTGCTATCAGCTTAAAGCTTCCTGCAGAGGGAAGTATTCACTAGTATATGAAAACAAAATTCATGCAAATACTGGTCCCTGCAGTGGCCAGGCCTTTTTGTCTCTGCTCTACAGCTTTGACAGCAAGGGAGGTAAAGAACAATTCTTCCCATTTCCCAATACCTTTTCACAGGTGTTATTATTTGCAGCACGTTCCTAGGAAAGACAAGAGTAGGAGGGTGGATTCAGACATTCTGTTGTTTGTATGTACCTAATTTAACATTGGCAACTTCAGCATAATTAAGGAAGAATAGCATCTCTTGGGAATGTGTATCTGGGCTGAGGGCAGGAAGATATCACAATCAATCTTCCAGGAATTAAATAGTTCTGACTGAGGAGGAGATGCTTCAGAAACTTCAATAGCAAAGAAGACCTGGGGTGCAAGGAAAAAACAGCAAGCCATGTCAGAATTTCTACAGGATGACAGCAGATTTGGAGGACCATAAAAAAAGGTCTAAGTGCCAAATTCCAGGAAACTCTTGAAGAAAATGGAAGGTCATATTGTCCATAGAATCCAGAATGTTTCATTTTTAATGTGCTGTTTTCATGCCAGAGATAGAGGTAGGTCAGAAAATGTTTAACAGCTGGTTTGTAGCATTAGCTTTGTAAGGAGGGGTGGTGAGCAGCTCTCAAAGTCTTAGGGTGAAAACAATGATCATAGGAGCACTGATGAAAGGGTTTGTTTTTTTCTTTAAAGCAGACAAAAATGTAAAAAAGGCAACCCCCACATCCTACAAAACTCACCTCAGCTATGTAAAGCAACATTCATGAGAGAAAACTACCTGAACATTTTTTAAGCCATGTATTTTGATGAAATTTTCATTCCATGTATCTCCTTAAAAAATCCATGTATTTTTCAGCTCCCTTGAAATCATATTTATTTTATCCATTCATCCTAGTCAAGAATTTAAGCTATGGAAGCAGTAGAGTAAGGCCAGAGGTAACAGTCACATCACCCAGTTTGTCCAGCACTCCGAACACACCATCCCATTTCACATACAGCCTGGGAGCAAGCTCAGTAACAGCCGATGAAAGCACAGCTTCCAGAAGCGCATCAAAGTCCTCAAGGAGTTGAATCTTTCAATATAAATTGGATCAGGGTGTCCTAACTTAAACAGGCACAGTACTGTACTGCAAAAATACTTGATTTCTCCAGCATTCAGAGGGTATTTGCTAAGTTCTTGATACGCACTCTGGCTTTGAGCTTAAGAAATTTTCTAAACCACCTCCTAGTACCAGTAGCTCTACATACTGGTAATAGCTATCAGCTGTATTTTCCTGCTTTTCCTTTCACCACTACATGTGGCTCTTAAATATTAGATAAGTAACTAGTCAGTAACTTAATAGCACTACAGGGGGACTCCAGCAAGCCATGGAGCAGAGTTCCACTCTATTTAACCCTGGTGAACCTCTGCAGCAGAGTTCATAAACTGGTCCTGGTGAGAGCTGGGTGTTAGCAGAGCTTGCTCCCCTCATTTTGATTTCTCTCACCTGAAGGAGGGATGTGGCCTCCAATTTACAGGGCCTCAGGGGCTGAGCTGCTGGTGGAAAAACTGGTCTCAGGTTTCTGGGAGGAGTGAAGCCAGGGCTCTCACTGGAGAGTTCAGGATAAATGTGGATACCAGGCATTCACAGGACAATATGTCTGGCTGGCTGAGAAAGCCATCTGGACAAATTAGTGTTTTAAAATATTTAAGAACATTAAATATTTTCATCCTAATGCAGAAGAGGAATTCTTTAAGAACTCAGAGATTGTAATTTGTGAAAACAATTCTTATTTAGGCTCTTCTAATGCTAGGGGGTAAGGGAGGTACAGTGCATGCTGTGCCAGTTAGGGCAGGCATTTAGTGAACCCTCAAATGCCTCTGTACACAGCTGGCTGATCGGTTAGTGCTGCAGTCTTCTCGAAGCTCAGCTTCCAGTTTTCTTCACCCATATTACAAACCCTGATAAAATCAAGCAGGCATGGCTGCTTTTAGGGCTGGTGTAGGGCTAGCAGAAGATTTTTGCTGCAATAGAGAGCCTGCTGAATTTTGCTGTCCTACCCTAGAATTCTTTGCCAGAAAATATGTTGTTCCATTTCATGCTGAATTTGAGCTTGTTAAATCCATTTCAACTGCATGATATACCACCATTTTGTAATGAAAAGAAGTCACTCTCCTGTATGAGGTATGATTTCATTTTTTCTAAGCTATTCTTTAAGTTTTCAGGAACCCACTGAGATAGCGAGATGTCAGACAGTTCTGGATAGTGAAAGCCTTCAGTACAGAGGACAACCTAATCAGACACCCCACAAGGTTTTAACAGCCTCATTATTTCATTATTACAAGCTAACCATCAGTCATTTAAAAACTTTTTTTTTTTTTGTCAGAGTGAAAAGATTTCTTTTTTATGTGTTCACTGTTCCTAGTGTACTGTTTGTCAAACAGGAATCAGAAGAGATAGGGGAGGCATCTAATCAAGGAAAAATACATGTACTAGCAGCCTGAGGAGGACAACCAATGTAACTCAAGGACACTTCATGTCAGTATGGTATTAGAAATGTTATGAAGGATTTTTGGGAAACATTTTTAAAATTCCAGTATAATTGAAGTTAACTCATATTCTTGGGTAGTTTAACAGTTAATAGTTAATTAAAAAAAAAATTAATCACTGTTGCACGAGAGGGAATTGCAGAGAATATGAGAAGAGTAGGGATAAAAATCTAGAGTACCAGTAGGCATTTTTAATTGCATTACATGGATAACTATTTCATAACATTTGAAAACCTGTTGGATTATTAGGATTCATAATGCTAGGATACAGCAGATGATTGACTATAAATGAGAATATCCTACCCAAACAATCTAAGTCAGTGTAGATAAGACTTGGATATATTATAGCTTCTGAAATTGAACTATGATCAGCTTTTTCACTATATTGCATGTTTTCTCTTTTTGGCCTAATTACCAAGACAGTTCAGCAGGCTGAATCTCAAACTGCCTTTCTGATCAGCTTTCTCTAAATTCTCCTCTCCTCATTGCTATTCATAATTCTGTGGGCCTTTCCTGGCATTTCTTCCCCCCTCAGATATTTTTCTGTGTCACAGATTCATTGAATACTTTGGGTCAGAAGGGACCTTCAAAGGTCATCTAGTCCACCCTGTCCTGCAATGAGCAGGCACATCTTCAATTAGATCAGGTTTCTCAGCTCCCCACCCAGCCTGGCCTTGATCCTTAATTACTCTTTCACAATAGGCTTCAGTCTATTACTGCATTTAAGTGAAAACTATTTGATAGTTTTTCCTTGTCAACTGACATTGTTTTTTTCTTTAAAAAGAAAAGCTAACCCCAGCACAGTCCTCAAGCATATTTATTCTGATTCTTTTACTTAAACCAGTGCCAACATCTCCTAGTTACACTGTTTCATATCAAGATACTAATTCAAACAGACTATGTCCATCTTAAAGAGTGCTTTGAGATAAGGTACCAGAATATCACTTTGAATATGAATTCTGCATCATTAGCACATGGGCTCCTGCCAGTTCTGCTGTGCCTGATGCTTGTTATGTTTTCTCATATCCTTGAGAGCCTGCAACAGAGTGCTGTTGGAAGCTTACATTACAAATTTCTGCAAAATATCGGATGTAATCTAGTTCTTCTCATGGTGAGTAATCTTTTACAGATGTTGTTTTACAAATGGAGAGCTTAATGCATCTACCACTTCTGTAATTCTTTGGCAAGTGGAAAAATGGTCCCATGTGATCTTTGCATATATTTTGTATTAGTGTATGTTATAAACAGGTACTGTGGTAGTTCAGTGTCTGTAGAATTATTTAAAGTGTGCAAACACAATTGATTAAGCACCTGGTGAACTTTCAGTGCTCATTATCTGGCCAGTTCTGGAAGATACAAGAAGTGGATGGAGGAATGTATAACACAAATTCAGGTCAAAGGCAGCCAAAGTCTACACTGAAAATGAAGTAGGGGATTGCAAGCAGTTAGAATCAAGGTATAGAGGAAGTATATGAACGTTCATCATTAAACTGGTCTCCCAGTGGCAGAGGTGTATTGGGTAAATATCCCCAAAATGAAGAACAGCTTTCTGAAATGAGATTTCAAGCAGAAAGACACAGCCCATGCAAGTCCAGTTCACTGCTAACAGTCCCAGGCTGCATTCCCAACCCAGGTCACACCCTGTTTTCCATAATGTTCAGGTTAACTGCTCTCACTAAAAAGCTCTTCCTGCACAACAGAAATCCCTTCTCCAGAGAAACAACTTGATGAAGGACTGTCAGGCTTTAAAGAATTTGTAACAGAAAGAAGTTGCCATTTAGTTTTATATTCTGAACTTTACTCCTATAAAATCAGCCTCTAAGTGATAATCAATTGAAGTTTTTCAAAAGCAGATGAAGGGCTAGGAGAGTAGGGCAAGATCTTTCCTGGTTATGGAAGAGGGAAAGCTTGGTGGTGATTTCCTTTCCTACATTGCAGGCTTCCATCCTGCAGAGCTTCACCTGCCTGAGCTGTCCCCAGCACAGTGTAAATGCCTCTCCTGGTCTCTTGCTTAGCCCAGGTGAGAGCAGCAACACTCTCTATCGCTATTTCACATCCATTCCTGCAATATGTCCAGTCAGTCAGAGCTGGATTTTATTTCTAACGTACAAATTGAGAATCCAATACACATTAAAACATGCTTGGTTTTGCTTCTGCGTTTTCATTCTTTTTTAGCTTCTAGTTTTCTTGGACATGCCTGTGGGTTCCTGATGCCCAGAGGCATTGGACTACCCAGATCTGGTTAAGCACAGTCTGTGATGCACCACGGAGTTCAGAGAGAGGTTTCAAGTATCTGACTGCAGGAAAAACAGGGTGTCAAGGAGTTGGGATAATTCCAGATCCCCTGCTGAAAGAGATAACAGAAGGCCAGCAAAGCCCTTGCCAGCCCTCAAGGTAGATCAGCCTCTGTAATTGTTCTGCTAGGCAGTAGAGAACCAAAAGGGTTGCAAACAAGCAAAATTTAAACCAAGCACCAACCCAAAGCAGAAGTAAATATTTGGTACATTTATTTATTTGTAACACACATCTAAAATCCTGTCTTAAATGAGAAAATAAAGGCATTATTAAAGCTACAAAATGTCCTCAACCTGGAAATGTTCCAGTCATCAATGAGAAAAATTTAAGGTTGCAGGACAGACAGTAACATGATGCCTTGACCTGGAAATATGAAAATATTACCTCTGAGGAAAAATAATCCAAAACAAAGACATTCATAAATAGCTTGGAGAAAAGTGTCAAAGGGGTGGTAGTTCTAGAGGGACTAGAGGAAAGATTATGAAAGCTAAGCATGAATATTTGCCTCAGCACTAATTTAGTAAGAGATAATGTGATAATTCTACAACTATTTTTCCAGTAGATACACATCAAAATTTTGGAGAGCAAAACAAAGATTTTGTTTTCTTACATATCCCATCCAAACATGAAAGCCACTTCTTGAGTCCCATCTGAATCAGATCCTAACATCTTGAGCAATTATCCTATAACATGGGGGAAAAAACCCCTAGAAAACAGGCTTGCTTGTGACTTCTGTGTTAGGTTCTTACAGAAATTTCTACTGGGTTGGTTTTTTTTCTTTGGAACTAGAAGTTTCACACCACGTGCTGACTTGAGCTGATAAAGCACCTCAGACCTCAGCTGGGAAGAATGTGTGTGCAGGCCTGAGAGGGGAAAAGCCCATCTTCTAGTTTTTTCAATCGACATAGCTTTCAAAACCTTGTTACCATTAAACTGAATTTCTGATATGACCACACGATTCCTATTAAAAAAAATATCCTGATGGAAGTCATGGGAAAAAGTCAGTAGCTCAAGCTAGGCTTTGAAGGTAGCTGAGCTCAGTGGCAGGAGTAAAAGCAGCAGTTATGTGAGAGGTGAAACATGGAACCATAATGAATCCTTGTACCTGCAAAGTTCCAGACAGAGCAATATGTAACAGCCATTACTCATATCAGCCAATGGTGACAGGATGACAAATGGTAATTTAAATTAGGGAGATGATGAAAGCTCTGATTATCCAATTAACATACAGCTTCATGAAATGAAAGATGTCTATTTTTTTTAATGTTATCTACTTTTGTCTCCAACTTTGCAATACCTGATACTAAGTGAAGAATTTTAGAGGCTTTCAAGAAACGGACTCTCATGTGAATATGAGCTTATGTCTTTTTTTTTTTTTTGACAAAGCACTTATATTATCATAGTCACAGACACTCACTGTGATAACATTTCAGAATAGGTTTTCACTGGACAAAGACACTGTTCTACAACTAATTCATCAGTTTTAGCAAGCTTTGAATCAGTTTTGAATGCCTATCATTCACTAACCCTAAAGGATGACAGAATCAGTCTCAAGTCTGCCATGGCTTTGTTCATCTGTGATGGACCAGAGCCTGCATACAGTAGAACACTTCCTCAGCCAAAACTCAATGTCAAATGTTTAAAATAACATCTGGTTTTGAAAAATGTGCACACCTAATAAACCTCAAATGTATGCTTACATTTCCATACCCCGAAATATCCAGGCAAAGGGCAAAGAAACAAGGCTTGGCTTGAAGATTTTTTATAATTTTAAATTTTTTTCTATTGAAGATGAGTTTACTAGAAAAGGCCAAGGGAAAGAACAGTGCCAGCAATATCCTTACACAGGTGAAACCCGGGGCACAGAGAAGGGTGCTGCCCTCCCGAGCAGGGCCTGGGGATGCTGCCATTGCCAGGTCTCCAAGGCAGCTCCATGGAAATACCTGCCTTTGTGAGAGCCACAGGGACAATAAATATGCAAAACCTCACAACTGCAAAATGAATGCTCAAAAGGTAGGGATTTGGTTACCTTCCAATTTTAAAAGAAATTAAGACTGCCTTTCAAGGCACTAAGGCAGCCAGATTCTATCAGTTCTCACTACATTTTGAATAACTCCCCTGGCTTCTCTCCAGCAGGAACAACTTATTACACTGCTGTTGCTTTGAACTGAAGTCTCAACACACAGGCACAGAAAATGAACTTTTAAAAGATTAATGTGAAAAGTAGTAATTCTAACTCTTTGGCTAAAAGATTCATCTGACCAAGAAAACAAAGCAAAACAAAAAAATCAACCTATCAGCCTTCTAAATATCAGACTTAATTGAACCAGACAGATGAACTGTAGTTTTGCAGTAGCTTGGGATGTGAAAAATGAGGCACACTCTGGGTGCTGGGTAGGACGCCATTGTGCTCAAAGTGCCAGCTTATTCTATCAGGGGCAGGAAGCAACTCCCAAGGCTCTACAGCATCAGCACTGTCTCCTGTGTCTCTTGCCCCTCAGATTTCATCAGGAGTGTTTACCCAAGCCAAAAGGGTTTGATTGCTAAGTTTTAGAACAGATGCTGCAAATTCAGCCTTTAGATATAAGTAGTCTTGGTGAGTTGTAGCTCTGTGCCCTTAATAATTTACCTCCCCTTCTACAAGTGTAGTCTGCTGTAAATAGGTTACCAAAGACTTATCCAAGCTGGTGTACTCTGAGGGACAAAGCCTACCCCTGCCTCTTTTCCTTTCCCCAGCCCACAGCCTGCTCTCCTCAGGCTTGAAGTCCATCCAGTTGTGGAAGAAGACAGCCACTGCTACAGCGTGGAGGAGTTTACTCATGGGATGCAAGCAACAAGGAAAGAGGAGTAAGATTGCTTCCTGTGGCAGGATTCATCCTGCACTATTTCTCTACCTCCAGGCAATCCCCTCTGACTCGTTAAAGGAATTGGAAAAGATCCTTCCAGCCTGGTGGAACCACCCCAGTGGTGACAGCCCAATTTATTAATGGAAGCACCCTGTAGTCAAAGAAGTATTGCCACTGTGGAGGTGTTTCTCTGATACCACACTTGCATAATCTCAGATCATATATGCAATTGAAATAGGCTGAAAAAATGCATTCAAAAGAGGAGGGAAGACATTATTCTGTCACAGGGAAGGATTTCACTGAATTAAACTAAATTCCCCACAGGCAACATACTCACATTTCTGTCTTATTCAGCCCCCTTCCTTTAGTGGAAAAGGAGTGTAAAAAAGTTCAGCAAGAAAATTGCTGCCATTGACTTCAGTGAGCTGGTATTTCAATGTTGAAATTTTATTATTAATATTTTTTAAGAGGTACTGGGTTAGAAATATGCTCTTTGGTGTTTTTTTTCTGCCCCCGACTGAAAAGGAAGCAAGCAACTGTTTTAAACTTCCTATGGAAAAAAAAAAAGGAGAAGCCTACTGGAGAGTTTTTAAAAGTAGTGCTATTTTTGTCAGTAGTCACCCTGAGTTCAGAACTAAATAGTAAAACAACAAGTAAAACTATAAAGAGTCTGCATCCTCAGCAATAACTTGTCAAATGTTGGCTACATTAGGAAAGACATTAAATCACAGCCTTTGGATCTGCTGAGGGAACATCATCAAACCAGTGTTTACAAGAATGGTAGGTCAAATGTATATTATTTACACATAGAATGCCAACAAGAAGATGGAGGAGCTCATTCACCCCAAATTACCCCAGTATCACTCTGAAGTACTTCTGTCAAGTGTCACCCTCAGCAAGATGTAGGCACTGATCTTGCCTACCCAGCAGTGCAGGGCGTGGCTGAGGAAAACGTGGGTCACGCAAAAAGGGATTCAGCATGTGGGGGAAAGGATTCCACAAAAACCTGGAGACCAGCTGCCCTGTCTGTGTGTGCAGAGGAGAGAGGGAGCTCAGAGGGGAGCTCCTGTGATGGTCAAGTGCTGGAGCACTCCAGGCATGAGGAGCCACAGAGGGAGCTGGGAATGCTCAGCCTGAGGCAGGACCTGGGGGATGGCTGCCCCCAGCACTAGGATGGGGAGGGCTGGACAGGAGACAGGCAGGTCCTTCTCAAAGGTGCACAAGGAAAATACAAGAAGCAACGGTGATGTGTAGGCACAAAGGAAAATCCAACTAACCTTTCTTTCCCCTCTAGGGAAGACAGTTAAGGATGCAAAAGGATGCCTGGGGAACATGTCAAATCTATCCTTGCAGGTACTCAAAACTCCCCTGGACAAATCATCCTAAGTGCCTGATTTGACTTAAATGTTGGTCATGTTGGAATAAAGGTTGAATTACAGATCTCCAGAGCTCCCATCTAACTTGAATGAGGACACACGGAAGAAAAACCAAACACAGAAGAAAAGCCAATCAAAATCCATTGGTTATCCAGATGGAGGATGGCAATGGCTGGTCATGACCAGCATCACCAGCATTTCCAGAGGGTAACAAAGTTTGGAAATAAAACATTTGTGAAAGGTGTGAGATTGAAGGATATCCTTGCATCCTGCCCTTCAGTTCAAACCACAAATTACAGGAAGGGAAACCATCAGGCACCCCTTTGCCCCCCATTTGAGATACCTCCCAAGGTTGCTTCTCAAGAACAAAGGATGTTCAGTACAGCAGGAGTCCTGGCAATGCATGTGGAGTAAGTCTGCTTTTCACTGGGCTGTGGGAAGAGAAACCTTTAAAGTTTTTCTCATGTGACATCTTGACTGCATGCACTTTCCTTTCTGTCCTGCATCTCCCAAAACCTCTGTAAACTCTATGAGCTTCATAAGTAAAATATTTGTTTGCTTTAACCTTAATCTGGCTTGAATGAAAATGAGTCTCACAATGTTTAAAATCAAGACACCATGTAAAATTGCATTTGTGTACTCTTCCTAATGTATCTGAAAGGTATAAATTGCATTCCTGACTAAGTGCTCCAGGGCTGCAGAGTTGGCAACATGGAAGTGCTGCCATTTGTGTGGAATTTTCCAGTGGAGGACATAATCTAAAGAGCTGCAAGAGTGTCCCTGCAGTAGGCTGGCACGCCAGCAAGCAGCACACCTCAACCCTGAAGGCTCAAAGACCTGCACCACTTTTTGTAATAACTTGTTATAGCTTGGTGACAGCTTGGGGTGAGGAGAAATCAGCTTATATTTTTCATTTTAGTGTGTCCAGCACACACAGTAGCTTTTCAGAGCAGTACATTTGTGAGAGCAAGCCTGTGTGCTGGAGGCTGGGAAAGGTCACTTCTGAGCCACATCACAATATTAATTGCATTTACTACACTCAAATTTGCAGCAAGTGATTGTACAAGTCTTCATTTAGAGAGCATAGCTGAAATGCATTTTCTCCTTTCACAGGCTATACCAAAGAATATTTGTTTGATATAACCAGAAAAAAAGAAATCTTTGAACTATTTAATGCTTTAAACACAGAACAACAGCAGAGCTACAAGCTAGAATTAAACAGGTTAAAAATATTTTTCTTCTATTTTTTTCACATCTCCTGATCACATCCCAGCATGATGTGGGACATGCTAACAAAAGACTCAATCTAACAAACATAATTATGTCTTTTATTAGATACCTAGTTAAGTACTGTATAGATCATTATTGGTTTGTATCTCAAGGAAACTTTCAATCTCTTACTACAGAGATAAAATGAGACAGTTAAAATATTTTTGACTTGATTTAGCACCTTTTTTCAAATCTTTGCTTTTTTCAAACAAGCAGCACCAGGGAGCTGCCACAGTAGAGGTTTCTCTTTTTAGGAAGACCACAAACCTCTAAGGATGCTTGTAAAGGGAGTGGAGCACCCAAATCTGTTCCCTCCATGAGCCAAGTCCCCTTCCTCTTGCTGACCACCACTACTTGGTTACTATGACAAGGGTTTGTCCCAGAGCTGAGTGCTTCTGAGTTAGGACTTTCTCACATTTTCCAACCAAGGTTTAATTAGGGCCAGTTTTACTCCTCTCTGCTTTTCCTGAGGTAGTTTACAGAACTGTCTATTTACTGAAGTTCACAGGCAGTAATCTTGCCCCCATCCCCCTTTACTAAAAAAAAAGTGCAATTTTTTTTTCCTAATACATACATAATTGATTCAAACCCCAACACCACTAGCTTTTATCAATATGTTGAAACTTTTTGTCATGGGGTTTGCTTTGAGTTTTTGCAACTGGAGCTAAAAAAACCTCTCTAACCAATTAAGGAATGTTTTCCTACTGTACTAGTTACAAAGGAAACTTGTAAATATGCCTCAGGGGAACTCTGGCATCTCATAAACCAGAAGAGAAATAAAAGTTTATCAAGCATGCTGTATAATATCTTAATGCAATTTGAGGTGTCTCAGAAGTTTGTAATATTGCAGTAGGCGCGTGGTCTGATGAACACAGGACTCTCTGGGTATTTTTCACCCATTTAGTTTTCCTCCCACCTTTCCAAGACTGTTTCTATTTGTCTTTACAAGTTGTCTGAGCAGAGCCATCTGTCAAATGTAGCAGCAGAGACACACAGAGAGTGAAGTTCCCAGGCTCAACCAGCCCCAGTCAGCAAGGGCACTGCTTCTGACTTTCCAAACCTATGGCTCCCTTCAGCCTGTCCCAAGAGAGAGCAGCTGGCCACCACCAGAATTGTATTTGCCTTGCCCCCAGAAAAAGGAAGGAATGATGACTCTGACTCCATGTTCTCAGAAGGCTAATTTATTATTTTATGACACTATATTATATTAAAGAATACTAAACTATACTAAAGAATACAGAAAGGATACTTACAGAAGGCTAAAAAGATAATAATGGAAACTCGTGACTCTCTCCAGAGTCCCAAAACAGCTTGGCACTGATTGGCCAATGAGTGAAAACAACCACACGAGAAACCAATGAAACAATCACCTGTGGGTAAACAATCTCCAAACACATTCCAAAGGAGCAAGACACAGAAGAATCAAATGAGATAATATTGTTTTCCCTTTTCTCTGAGGCTTCTCAGCTTCCCAAGAGAAAAATCCTGGGTAAAGGGATTTTTCAGAAAATATTGATATGACAACACCAGATTTTCTCCAGCAACGCTGCCCATCTCATCTCAAGCAATGGCTCCCACTTTCTTAAGGAAAGTCTCAAAGGGAGACTGGTGGTAGTGGCATATCAAGTGAGCTCTTCATCAGTGCAAAGAACTTCCAGCTGTTTTTTTCCTCCATGATATTCTCAGTTTCCTCACCCCATGACTGGATATGCCCCTGTGCTAGTACAGTCAGATGCCTCCAGGGTGTCCTGCTGCTCCAAAGGTGCCACATGTGACTCAGAGCCTATTTCTGGCAGACCCAGGAAAACTAGCAAGCTATCCTGGATAATTGCTGAGGAACTTTGTTCTAGGAGACCAGCTATCAATCTCATTTGTTGGCACAGTGTTGCACTGTAGTGATGTAAAAACTACTAAAGGGAAAACTGCTTGGATGGAGCTACCTGAAATATGCTTTTCAGCTTGTTTCTGTTCTCCTGATCACTGGATGAAAGTGCAGTTCTCTCAATTCACTGCAGAGGCAGCAGTAGCCATTTCATGCCATCACTGTCCCATTTGCACTGGGTGCCCCAATACATTGTCCTCTTCCTCTCTTTCCCCACCCACACCCATTTCAAGTCTCACCTCATGGTATCATTTTTAGTCATAATTTGCAAACCCCTGACTATGACACATGCCAAAGCAGAGTTCTCACCCTTTCCACCAACATTCTATATTATCAAATGGTGGGGGCTGGTGACACCTCGAGTGGCCAAATTTTTGCTGTAGTTACATTGCATGACTCACTCAGTACTGGTGTTGAAATCCCAGATTTTTCTGTGCATGTGATTGTTCTCCCCACCCATGACTGCCAGCAGGACACACCACCTGCAGTTTTTATCTCACTTCATGTTATACAATGCCTCCTGAAACACAGAATTAGTTGCACACATATAAGGCCCGAGTGAATACACAAAGTAGAAACCCAAGTACAGACATGGCCCCACAGCCTTGATGCCTTGTGAAATCTGCTGCAGCTACAGCATCCTTTTCCAGCACAAACATCAAAAGAACTGCAGGGTGCTGGAGGCCAGCTTGGAAGAAACACCGACTGCATAAAACCAAAGCCAGGACAGAGCAGAAGAGCTCTGGCTAAAGCAGGCAGCTCAGAAAGCAGGAGTGATGCTGGAGCAGGACATCAGTGGTAGTCAACATGGGCCCAGACACTCAGCATCTCTTGGAATGAGGTGCACAGTGAGCCTGACATAATTCAAGTGAGTATTTATACTTTATTAGTAAAGCAGATTAAATGGAATGAGAATTAGAAGATCCCATCTAATCCTCTTTGCAAATGAGGTTTTTTTAAGATGTAAGACTTGTATATGATTTCTGGCATTCAGAATTAAGGACAGTTATTTCTGATTAAGTTTTATTACTACATTCAAAATGAAATTACTCATGATGATTTTTTTGGTACTAAAAAAAGACAAAAATGCAAATCCAGGGATCTTCTTCAGCTGCTTAATATTAATGTCCAACTATGAATTGAACTGAGCTAAAATTGAGTTAAGGGTCACTCTTTTAGGAAAAAGAATACACAGTTTTGGGAAGATGTGTCTATTTTTCTGTAGCACAAAACCTGTTATAACTCTCTTGGCTAGTGCAGTGTTTATTTCAGATGTAAAAACTATTATCTCAACAAGCATCCTCAAAGAGAGAAAGGCTTCACAAGAAAACAACTAAAAGAAAGGCCTAAGCTTAAAAAAAAAAACTTTATTGAAGTTTTTTTAGTTTGGTTAAGCAAATAATGATTATGTCTGTCACTATGAGTTCAAATGGCAAGGTTAATGTTAACTTTTACATTTTTACTCTGGCCACCATCTGCTAGAGAATAAAGGTATTGTCTACTGGGATTTAAACCGGCAGCAAAATTTCCTGTTTAGGGTTTCTATCTTCTCACACATTACTCAGCAGCAGTGAGTCTGAGGTGACACCAGGGAGAGATAAAAAATACTGCAGCTTGCTCATCTACAGTCCATCTTGTTGCATTATCAGAGACACCAGTAAATGGCATTAATTTTCAATTTTGCTTTCAAGGAAAAAAAAAGTCACCTTCCCTTGACGTTGATTGGTCTTCTAGGGTTTTTTAACTGTGTTTACAACAAGAAGTTACAAATGAAGATTAGCTAATTTTAGCAGAGGTGAGTCATAGAGATCTGCAGGAACCAGCCAAATTCAGCATTTGACTGTATTCTTTGTTTATTGAAGGCTCTAGAGTAAAGTGATAGCAATTCATATGGCTATAAGAAAAAAAGTTTCTGTTTCTGTTGTGGGGCTGAGCCGAGGACCCCATATTTGTTCCTGTTCCCTGTCTATTCCGTGCCATCAGTTTGAACAGCTGCCTAAATTAATGCTTCACATACAAATTCACACAAACTCTTTTATTGCAGAAAAGTCTTAAATTAAAACTTAAACTCTTAGGTTCAAGGGGGATGTTGTGTGTGATATTGCTGCAAACTTCCACCATCAGACGAGTTTTGTGTCATAGCCATCAAAGGTCTTAGGTATTAAAAGTTTTGTCAAAGCCTGAATGCAAAGCACTCACCACTACCTCTTTGATAAGAGTTTCACACAACTGTTCAAAACCACTGACTTCCTTCCTTGCTTAGGAAGAAACTGCACATTCACCAACAAATTAATTATCTGGCTATTGCTAAAGATAAGTCTTCCCATCTTGGATGACTTGTGTTTAGTAATAGCCAGATAAATTTTCACTTATAAAACAAATATCCAAACAGTGCCACTTTTAATCATGAAAACTGCCATGCAGCAGCTAATGAAGAAAGCCAGACACTGGCCTACCATAAATGAGTCCCCTGGCCCAAAACAAAATTCCAAACATTACCAAGTTCAGTCTCATTTTTGACAGACCATTTCCAAATAAAGCAGAAGAGACAGGCAAACATATCTTGCTCTAAATCTTTCTCTCTCCAGCAGTTTCCAGAAACTGTAATTCAAACAGGGACCAAATCTAGCAGACCAGATTCAGGCAAAATACAATTTTCATTTAAATCAGCAAGAGCTACTGGTGACTAGCATGCAGCATTAAACCACGTGTACTTATTAGTGTCCTAAGAGAAAACATGAATTTTAAAACAGATGGCAGAATTTGAAAGAAATTGAATCACAAAATAAGATCATTAACATAAATGCTTCCTCTTCTAATCAGCTACCACTGTGGTACTATCAACTGGAGTGTTGGGGAATATCATTCATTTCCTCATCCCAGAATGTAAATATATGAATTGTTTTACTCCCTACTTTTCCCCATCCCCCCACACCCTTTGCACAGGCACTTTTTTTTTCCCTCAATGTCTCCCTCAGTTAGAAAAAAAATCAGGGTGAACCATTTGCTCTCCTTCCCAACAGGGAAGTTTTCTGCACCTACCAAAAAGTGCTAAATGTTGACAGAGAGGGATATTCTGGGACGACATTTCCGACTTGTTCCTCCCACGTTAGAGTACGACCTGTCAGGTGCAGGCAAAAGATCTTGGCAAAACCGCGAAAAAAGTACAACCGTGGAAGACAAAAAGCAGAGCTCAGGCATTCATATTTCTCAGTTTACATAGCAAGTAAACAACCAGTACTTTGTGCTCAAACCATTCAGCTACAAATAAGTTGTTTTTTTCACCTTCTCCAACAGGATTTCTGCAGCCAGAATTTAACCCTCAGTTTAAGCACATAATGGACCAGAGCATTGGTGAAAATACTCTTCACTGGCAATGGCTTTGAGAACTGACTTGCTGAGACACAATATAGGTAGGAACTAGAGCACCAGTAAAACCCAGTCATCACAAGGAGCTAGGATGCTTAAAGCACACTAGCATTCTACAAGGAATGTCAAAGCTACCTCAAAAAAAAAATCATGTGAAAATGGTATTCCCTTACCTGACAGAGTTTTCAAAAGTGCACATCCATCACAACTCCCCAGGAGCAATAAGAAAATGAGCTGTTGTGGCTTCTTTCCCTTGAGGAACACAGCAATGCAGGATCCTGCCTACCCCCTCACTCAGCTGTAAGCTGTTGGTCCTGCCAGATCCTGTCTGGGTCTGACCTGCCCAAGCCCCAGCTGACAGTAATGGGCAGCTTGGCCTGTAGGTCCCTCAGGGAACTTAATTTTTTTTTCTTGTGCTGAGGATCTGGCATAGTGCTCTTTTTCTCTGGAAAAAGAAGCAGCACACTTCTGAGATTATCACAAAGTTTCCAAAAGGGCTCTGGGCAAGGGGGCTGCTGGGCCTGGGCTGTAGGAGCACCAAGTGCATAATTTTGCTTTAAGCATGCTTAGCCTGAGCAAAAACTCTGTGAAACTGTTACAGGCATCAGCTTAAATTTTTGGGCAAGGCAGTCACAGGTTTTGCTTATTTCCAGTGTAATTCACAGTGGTTACATAGGGTTTTAATCTGCAGTAATTTAAACAGACTGTAACAGGCCATGGAATTTAAATCCCAAGCTTTTGTTTCTCTTTCTATCTAACTTTAGGTGCTGCAAATGCTGAAGCAGCATAGAAATAAATTTTCAGATTAAAAATGCTTACTGTAGTAATTTCTTTGCTCTTCTGGTTTGAAGGAGTAAGGCTATATGTAAGTATGAGGCCAAAAGATGTAAGCATACTATGTTGCAGGTACAGGGCTGAATTTCAAAATCATTACCACTTTCCCCACCATCAACTTATTGTCAACTATTTAGACACAGAAAAGAAATCACATAGAGTTATCCATGTGTTTGTTCTCCCATGAATAAAGGCACAAAACTTCTACCTATTATTTCCCCAGCTGGAAGCTAATCCACACTAAATTTTGCTGCAGTGCTGAAGATTTCTGAAAAGCTTCACAGATGATTGAGCTGAAGCTTCAATACACAGGATCTCTCAGTAGGCAAAAGAGTATCATCCTCTGTTTGTCATCAGCCTTTTTAAAGCAGGAAGAAGATGAAGAAAAGAACAGATGAACCTGTTGAGAGGTTCTTACAGCATTACTTTCCCCAGCAGTGTTAATAGCTACCCTACAATTTTGCACAGTTATTTCAAGGCCTTAAGAACAGGGAACTGACTTAAATTCAGCGGTGCTGTGCTGCAAATGCAAGTGAAATTGAGTATTTCCATTCACCCTGCAAGTCTGTGGAGCTGTTGGCCTCTCCATGCAGCTGTTTCTGCTGACACCTGATGTTCAAGGTGGGCTAACAGGCTTTCACTCTTGCAGGACCTGCAAGGCAGCTGCCTGCTTGGTAAGGACCTGCACTAATTGATCAGGCAAACTTGTCAGGCTTAGTATGGGTATAAACTGAGTCTGGAATAGATTTGTTTCTTTTTTTTTTCCTGGGGCTTTCTAGGACAGTTTTGAGCCATTTGTCCCACTGGAGTACTGATTCAACAGAACAGAATGAGATGTTTGATCTCATTATATATGATCTTTTCTCTTTTGTTTTCAAGTTCACCTGAACTTCTGAACTGGTATCTTTTTTCTCCAGTTAGCTTAAGTGACTGTTTCATGGCACAGTGATTTGGAAAATGCTCATTTTATAAAAGCTTATATTTCAGTCATCTTTCAGCTCCCAGAGACAATTATATCACTGAATGTTATAAAGCTAAGGCTGTTAACATACAGATGGCAAAAACTGTTGGTGCAGCAGAAAAGGAATGGTAAGTGTTTAATCCTACCAGCTGCTCTGAATCCTGTGCAGGGGCAAGAAAACACTCTGAAACCTTCTGCTTGCACAAGACTAGCTGTGAGCCCCTGATTGTAGGAAGTTCAGCAAATGTCCCTCAAGCTGAGAGTCCAGTCTCTCTTGTAATCTCTCTCAATGCCTTCTGGCAAGGGATGCCCTCTTTTGGGACAGCAGTTTGAAGCTTTCTCTGAGACTGGAAAGCTGAAGGAAACAATGGCAGGATGATTTTGTCCTCCATGAGGAGAGCTGCCCTCTCCCCAGGGTGGATGTTACAGTTCACTGCCTGGGAGTTTTGCTGTCCTCACCTTTGCCAGCACAGGTTGACCTCCTAAACAGCTGTTTCTGGAAGGCAATAGCTCTCAAAACCAAACATACAACCAAAAAAATCTTAAAAAACTGACCCCTGCTTTCAATAAAGTTATACAAGGAATGGAACGAAACATTTGCTTACTGATCTAAACTGATTGGAGCCATGATTAATTGGTTTTAAAATCCAAAATGGCAGGTTCATTGCTAGCTAAATGGAAAAAGCAGAGCAGTTATCTCTCTCCTCCCAAACAATTATGTTGGTAAGTTGGATGTGATATCCCATTTCTAAATGTTTTGCTTTCCCAGTGTCCTGAGCTGACACAATAAGAATAATTTACACTGCAGAGGAAATACTGCTGGACAGAGCCTGAATCCTGTGCAGCTCAGGTCAGAATTCTTCACTTTCCCTGAGTGCCTTGCTTCAACTGGGATTACCTGAAGTACCACTGCAGTTCGGACCTTGGGATAAGGCACTATGTAGCAATGAAGCATCTAAAATTGGGAGAACAGATTTGTTGGATTGTGCTCTTTCCTAGTGAATTGCTTCATATTGCTACATTACTCAATACTCTCTGTTCTCTGAGCTTATGAAGTGTGGCTGCCATTTAGCAGCACATGGTTGTCCAGAGAGACAGGCTGGTAGAGGGATTTATTGCAGTAAGATGGCAGCCTTTGTGAGAAAAAATATGGGCCCTTATTCATCTACACAGGACATTTCAGACTGGGACCATTCAGGGGCATTTTTTGTCACACAGGGATGCTTGCAGTCAAGGTTGGTGTGAAAATTTTCCTGCGTTGTAAAATGTCACTGCACACATCATTGCCATGATTATAATTGCTGCAGTTATTAGATTTATTTTTCCCATGAAATACAGAGCTGTGAAATAGATATGTTTTCACAGTGCAGCTACAGCTACTGCTCTTCTCTTTTCTGCTGCAAAGCAAGCTGTGTGTACCAAAGGCTGGCATCTTCTTCATGGTAAAAAAGTTATCAAGACAAACCAAATTAATAAACCCTTTTCTTCTGGTAAGGCAGAGCCAAGAAGACTGTCAAGATCATTGTGGAAAATTATAGTAATGGGATAATGGAAAAAATTACAATTTGTGGAGAACAAAGTGTATTTCTTCTACATTTAAGAGTCCTGTGGAGAATAGAAACAGCTTTTCTGCAGAAAGATTTGATGTAGTGCCAAAAATTCAAATTGACACCTTAAAATAATCTGCCAAAGGAAGGGGAAAAAATAACCTTTCTTCTTGAACTCCTGTAGCAGAGTTAGCTCAAATTAGAATATTGTAGTACTGCTGCCCAGAGTTATGGGCTGGGGAAAGAGTGACTATTAACTGTGGATTTTGGTCCAAGTTCATGGAAAAACTGGAGAGTTACTTAGTAAGGATAATTGTTCTTGGAGGTTGTTTGGAAATTCTGTCATACTGACTAAAACTCCCCCCCACCCCCCCAGCTTCTGCTCACGTGGGGGAATTTTACTTTCTTCTAAGAGATGAATTCAGTCTGATTATTCTGGATGACGACTTTTCAAGAAATTCTGGAGGAGCACTCATTATTTTGCATTTATTAAGGCTGGGTTTTGAGTTGTATTTCTGAAAAATAAAGATGAAACAATGCATCAATTTCTGAATGCCTGAATTAGTCTTACACATTTTGATGTTTAGCCCTGAAGTACACCATCAGTATATTCATATTTGGTTTTTTTTCCAAAATAAATTCATATGTATGCTTTTAATACTGATGACAACACTGAAAGTGTATATTTCTTCCTCGTACAACTAAAAATAGTATTTACAATTACACAGCTTGCCTTTGAATTCAGTGCTACTGCTTCAATTTGGAAAAAAATGTGGAAGAAATATAGGAAGAAAAATGAAGCTGGTGAGATGTATCAACATGGTACCATCCAGGTCTGATGAAGACTCAGCAGGTAAGTGGACCTGTAGTCTTTGAATAAGGAAAAACTAAAGATCTTTTGCTGTGCAGATGATGCCTACCAGTGTTGATACTAGGAGTTTATCTTCACAGCATCTGTTACAGAGGAAAACAGTTGCTTAAGACTCTGTCTTAATCTACGTGAAAATGCATGAAAATTGAGAAATGTGCCAAATTCAGAAAAAATTAACTCTGAAAGTGTTCTGTTAGTCTAAGCTGTTTGCCAGCTCAGCCACAAACACTCCCAGCTCTTCCCCTGGACTGAGAAACAGCTCCAAGATGTGTCCACCCTGCTGGTGGCTGCAGGGGTTTCAGTAGCTCTGCACTGTGTCTGAAAGATCTTCCAGCCTGAGAAGAAAGTCCCAGGTGCCCCATGCAGCCAGACCATGGCCATGTGTTGGTTTCTGCAGTCTGCAGAGGTGCCAAACAGTGTGCAGGAGGGGTGAAACCTCTGCTTCAGCAGATCAGCTCTGAGGCAGAGCCAAGCTGCACTTTGGTACCATCACTAGTGGGAGATATCTGAAACTATCTGTGAGAGCAAGGTTTACTTCTGCAGTGGCTTCTTACATTCAGATTAAATCAATTTTTTGGAGAAGCCATGAGTGGCACTGAGTATAAACAGAAGTCAGTGGTAGAGTGCTGTGAATCTTCACTGAAAAAAGCCAGTTTTGTACAATATTCCCTTTTTTTCATGACAGAGCTTCTGTTCCCTTGCTGTGAGTTGATCACACATTCAAATTAAATATCAAAAATCAGTCAAACTAATGCTGGTGGTTCAATTGGTTCAAGAATGAATCCTGGATTTTCAAAAGATGTTTTGTCTCCTGAGACCTGACTTGAGACCCATCACAAATCCTCCTCAACATTTCAGAAAATGCACTGTCTGATAAGATGTGCAACAGCCAAGCATGGTTATTGCTGTCTCTTGGTTACGATTAGAAAGTCTTTGCCAGTTGTTGTCACTTAGTAAAACTTTTAATAAGTGTGTAGATACAAAATCTATTATTTTGGCCAGAAATTAATATGACTAATTACATTTTGCTATTTGCATTTCCCCTAAGGTATCAATGTTTCCCGCTTCCTTCCCAAACTGTAACTTAAAATTACTTCTACTAGTTATGTAATTTGTTATTAATTGAAATAATATACAAACTGTATTTTGGGTTCTCTTGGGGAGAAAGCATCACCATCTTCTTTGACATAGTGGAAAAACCCTAAACTTCAAAAATTTAAATTTTAAATGTGTTTATAGAAAATCAGCATTAATATACTAGTTAGACTAGTTTTTAAAGTTTGGTAAAAAGGTTTCAGATGTAAAGTTTATCTGTGTTGTGTTTGTTTGACAGGGTTCTGGTAGCTGGGGGAGTGGGGATGGGGCTAAAGAAGTGACTTCTGTGAGGAGGTGCAAGAAAAGCTTTCTGAAAAGCTTTCTGCTCCCCTATGTCCAGTGGAGAAGCCAATTCCAAAAGAGACCCACTGCTGCCAAGGCCAAGCTCATCAGTGGGGGGGGTAGCACCTCTGAGATAAGGTGTTTAAGAAGGGGAAAAAATACATCAAAATATTGGTGAGGGATTGACCCTAAATGCCTTTTTGTCTGCTTTCAGTTTGCCTGAAAGCAAGAGAAGTTGCTTGTGGATTTTGGCTTTTTATTGCTAGAGCTGCTTGGCTGAGCTAAAAAGCAAGGTCCTTAAGTCACATATGACAAGACCTTTAACAGAGGTTGCATTTGGTGAACATTAACCACAATTTAGAAAATCTGAAAGACTGGTGTAACATATAGTCTTGTTGGTTGTCTGTCTGCTTAAGGTGTGATGTCTGTTTCTTAAGGTCCATTGTTGGGACAGACCTAAGGACCATCTAAGGCTGAGTTCCTCTCTGTAATGAAAGGTTTGATTTCTTTCAAAGTCCTGTGCTCTTGGAATGAGCTACTGATAAATGTGGGAGATCATAAAACCTTGTAACACCACAAATATTCACAAATATCTGGAAGTGACTTATTTGGAGTATATATTATATAAGGAATGATTCATTTTCGAGGATGTAGAGTTGTGTGTGTGCTCACACTGTGTTTATAGCCATGATCACATGCTGTGTTCTTTGCCATACACCATGCACTCATTGTGTCATTAGCACAGGAAGGGCAGTGAACTCTTGTGTTTGTAGCATTTGGAAGATTGGTCCCAATTTATTCATTCAAAAACTGGGAGGAGGAAATACAGAGGAAGCACACATCTGTTTCCTGTAGTCTCCCAGATTTTCACATAATTGAAAGGCCAAGAATATCTTGCAGCTTGTGGGAAGGTTGACTCCTTTTGGGTCTAAGTCCCTGTTGACCATTTTGGCAGAACACAGAATTGCCTTTCCAGGGGTACTCTAAGTTCTTTGGGTTCTGTTACAGAAAATCTAGAAGTGTTACTATTTTTAAAAGGTACTATACAAATAATATAAATACTATATAAATATGAAAATGTAGTGTTATCATTCATCACTCTGCAACCATTTAGTTCAGACTGTCAAGTCAAATTACTTTTGTGTGTGTTACCTTCCTACTAAGCTCCATCAGAGGTCCTATGAAAATGCATTTCACTCTGACAAACCAAACAATCTGTTGCCAAGAAACACAGAGAGCTCTTTTAATAAGTCTTTTTCTATCTTTATGCAGTTTAGACAAGAATGGTTTAAATATTTGATCAAAACAGGTCATTAATCAGCAGTTGTGTTGAAAAGTGGTCTCCATCTTTGGTAAAAGGATTTTATTTCTAGCATTTTTTAATTCCACAGAAGTTAACTCTTACAAATTTCTTGTCTTGTCAGCCCTTTTGATACGATATTCTGTAAGGAAGCAAAGGGCTTGGCTTTAGCATCTTAGTCCAAGGTATAGGCAGGGCCCAAGCCCCTTTGTTTGCCTCCCACAACTGCAAATAATTTTCTTTGTTTTAGCAACAGGTCTTATATGAGCACTAATCATAATCCAAGATAAAACATGGGTCTGCAGTGCTCTAATGGTTCTCTGGTAACTGCTTGAGTATGCTCTTGACCCAATGGTGTGTGCAAGGCATACAACCTGCTCCTCACTCTTTGTCTCTCCCTCTTCTGAATTTCAGACTTTGTAGGGTAAGAATGGCTGAATTTCTACAGTCACTGTTGCTGGTCATAAACTGTTGTGTGGGGAGTTCTTTGCCCTCCAGGTTATATCCTGTAATTTAGTTTATCTGAACCCTTCCCATCAGTGGATTTGTGACATGAGATCAGTGAAAAGGCTAACTTACTCTTCCAGGGACCTGTGGATGGATGGACAGATTCTTTGGCACTGGATTACAGGAAGGGACTGCATGGTAACTCATGTTTTACTTTAGTTGTAATGGGAAATATGCAACAAAGGGGCATAGTTTTCATTGCAGCTCAGAAATACTAAGGTTTTGTGTCTTAGACTAAATAATGATTAAATAAAGATATGGTTTAAAATCACTAATGTTTTAGTAAAATATAAATATAAATAATATACAACTAATATAGAAATAGAAATAGAAATAGAAATAGAAATAGAAATAGAAATAGAAATAGAAATAGAAGTAGAAATAGAAATAGAAATGCTCTAAGTAAAAATACAACAGTATTAAATACTAAGGCTTTGTGCCTATCACATATGGCTGTATCTGGGGACAGCTTGTCTTCTGCTTTCATGTTCATTCTGCTGGAATTCCTTTCTCCTCTCAAGTGCATCTGTTTCAGTGTTTCATCAGAAGAAGAGGTGGTAGGTAGCTTTAATAAGTCTGAGTAGCTGAGTTAATGTATGTTACTTTGAAAGTTAAGATAAACTGATCACACAAAAAGCCACGTCAAAAACTTGGAGTGCTGCTGAAGAAAACTCAGATTCAGATGCCAGTCCCAGGAAATGCTGGTATGTAGCATCCTATAAAGGACAGCTGAAATGGTATTTATAATGACAGTATCTGCAAATGAACTTCTTCAAACACTTTCTTCCATGATTCTTCCAACATTTCTGTGAAAAAAAGAATTATCAACACAAAAAAATAATGGTTTTGGTACCTGTAATGCAAAGAAAACCATTGCCATGGACTCATAGAATGCTTTGGGTCATAACAGAACTCAAAGATCTTCTAGTTCCAGCCCCTGGCCATAGGCAAGGACACCTTTCATTAGACCAGGTTGCTCAGAGCCCAATCCAACCTGGTCTTGGACAGTGCCAGGAATGAGGCACCCACAGCTTCTCTCTCTGGGCAGCCTGTTCCAATGTCTTATCACCATCACAGTAAAGAATTTCTTCTCAATAGCTAATCTGAACCTACCTTGTTTCAGTTTAAAGCCATTCCCCCTTGTCCTGTCCCTACAAGCTCTTGCAGTCTCTCTTAATCTTTCTTGAAGGCTCCCTTCAGGTGCTGGAAGGCTGCAATTAGATCCCTCCAAGTTTCCTCTTTTTCAGGCTGAACAGTTCCAATTCTCTCAGCCTTTCCTGGTAGGAGAGGTGCTCCATACTTATAATCAGCTTGGTGACCTCCTGTGGACTTGCTTCAACAGGTCCCTGTCCTGTCAGAGGACAGATCCCATCTGTGGGCAGGTGGGATCCCACCAGGCTGGAGTTATGTCCTTTTTAAGAACAGTCACTTGAAAAGTGACATTCCCTTAAAATGTTTAGAAATCCCATATGAAGTTTGAAACTTTCTTTCCACTAGATATCTTTTAATTCGGTGAAATTGATACTGCTTTTAGAAAGCCACTGGTGTAACTGTGAGGTGAACTCAGGAACAAACTTACCATATGATAACACAGATTTGATGTGCAAGATTGTTGTGCAAGACAACACAGATTTGATGCAATATTCTCTTTGTTAAGTGTCTTTGTCTCTAGGGCTGCCTTAGGCTTTTGTTGCTGTTAATATGTGATGTGGACTTAGGCACTAGATGTCAGAGTCAGATAAATTAAAAAGTGCTCATGCTGCTACTTCAAAAGAAAAGATTTTAAAATAATATGCAATTTGATTTGGAAAAAAACAAAAAGGAGAAAAAACCAATGAAAAATGTCCTCCATATCCCTGGGATGCAGAAAAGTGCTTTCATATCCAACATCCTAGTGGCAGCCCTTCTTTCTCCACAGCCTTTCTGAAAGGTTTAGCATGTGGCAGCGGTGCACACACTTTAGTCAAAGACACAGGACTCCAGCAGAGCTCCTGTGCAAAAAGCCAGCCATCAAGTAACTCTTGGTGGTGTTTTTCAGCCCGTCCCCTGTGGAGTTTACAGACCTTTTTAGCAGCAGTCAGGGAAGGCACTATTGTGATGGAGCAAAAGAAATCATTTAGTGAAATAATCTTAATGCACGAATTGTATTTCCCTTGCAAATTACTGCTGGATTGAATTTTTCCTGCTGCCTCAGATGTTTTGAAGCTGTGTCTGGAGCCAGAAAGGAAAGGTGGGAGCTAGGACATTTCATTGCATCAGTCCTGGTTACACCATTGCCCACCCCTGCCTTTCCTCTCCTCTTGCTGGTATCCCACTGCCTCCAGCACTGGCCTTTCCTGAATAAGAGGACAGAGAGTTTCAGTGTGGACTTAAGGGATGTAGAAAGCTTGGAGTAAAATTGCACTTCAGTCAGTAACTCTTCTTCGTCCTGTTGCTTCTGGACTGAATCCAGCCTTCACATCAGGAGGTTTTGAGGGAAGGGAGGTCCAAGAGCGTGTGTGAATTGAACATCTGGAGAGGAAGAAGAAAATGTAATTCTGCTAAATTGTGGGTTTGGAGAGGATGGGAGCTGCTAGATTTTTTTCAGTGGTTTGAGAATCGTAGTGCTGTCCATGGCTGGTCCCATGGATTAAGGACATGGGTGCAGGTATAAGGTGAAATGTTGAGTATCAAATTACTCCTATCTAATACTATCACAGGGTGTTGCAATCCATACAAAGATAAAAGCACCAGAAATTTGGATGATGTGTCTTTGTTTGTTCATGTATCTATATATGCATGAAAAACCTCTCAATACCTGTAATCATTATTGAGAGCAGTGCTGAGATATTTTGACAGGGGCTTTGGGCAAATCCTACTGGAAACATCCTAAATAAGAGTTGGCCTGGTCCCATGATAAGAACCCTTCAGAAAAGTGCATCACATGTTGCTCTGAGCACTGCTCTTTGTCCAGGACATAGAAAGTGAATCAATATTGAGCCCAAGGCTAGGACATCCCAGAAATAATTTTGTAAATCACACAGTCCTTGTATTCTGGCAGCTGCTGTTCTATTT
The DNA here is from genome assembly GCF_023055355.1 of Agelaius tricolor. Classification (NCBI taxonomy): domain Eukaryota; kingdom Metazoa; phylum Chordata; class Aves; order Passeriformes; family Icteridae; genus Agelaius; species Agelaius tricolor. The sequence continues at coordinate 21,837,136 of NW_027269268.1, forward strand.
CATCTGGATGTGGCTAGCTGCTGTCAGAAGCCTAACACATCTTGGGCACTGAATGGATTTCTTGGAAATATCTTTAGGATATTTTTACCATTTTAGCACCATGTGTTTTTTCCTCTTACATTTAGATGTCCTTGTGATATACCTTGGGGAATGCCAGGCCTGGTATCATGTTTCCACTGGAGATCCTGGGACAGGTGATATTCCTGAAGATCAGGTGTTTGATGGCATGTGAATGTCACCAATGTTGTTATATCCTCCCCAGCTGTCACATCTGGAGTTCTGTCTGGTAGTGCTTTCCACAGAGGATCAGTTATCTGCATTGATAGTGCACTAAACAGAGATCAACCCTCCAGCAAAATACTCTAGAGGCAATTTTTTCCTCAAAATTCTCCTGTGGGACTTTCCACAGCTGGAAAGCCTTTTTTTGGTGTATGACCATAATTGCTCTGCTTATAGAACAAAACAGAACAGAACAGAAAAAAGGCAGGAAAAAAATTTCACTCCTTTTCCCACACTGAACATAAAATGTACTGTTTGGCCTTGAACCAAGGGCCAAGAAATAACCCATTACCATGTAACATGTTCAGCTGGGGAAAGTGGTTTGACATTTAAAAGAGATGTTCTAAAATCATCTCCTACACAACTCTGTAGGGATGCAGCAAAATCTGGGCTCCTCCCCAGGGGAAGGCAAGCTGGGAGGTGAGGGCAGCAACAAGGTCAAGCCAGGGCAGGCAGGGCCAGGCATTGCCACTGTGGCAGAACTTGGTCCCACAGCACCAGAAGCAGCCAAGAGCCCTGACAAATCCTTTCCAAATGCCTGTACTAGATTTTTAAGCATCCAGATAGATCCCCAGGCTATGTGTTGAGTAGTCTGTTATTAGATCTTTTGCTGAGCTTCATGTGGTGGTAATCAATAAATGCACTGGCTGTCAGCAAAAATCCTCAGGCAGAAATCGTCTGCCACTGGGGTCTGTAATGTGTTTCTCCACCAGGAGAGACACGAGGGTATTGTAAGCATTTTATTCTCCTCACACCTGACATTCTTTTTAACTGGGAACATGGATTTCAGCAGCAAGCTCTCACTGAGATTAATGTTAGAAAGCCTATTCTTGATGTAAAATGCACAAAAGAAGCTCTAGCAATGATTGATACTGTCAGTGTTATTATTCCTGACATTAATCCAAAGTTGATATAATTAAGTTGCCTCTAGAAAACACAGTGTTCAGTCAGTTGTTGCCGTCTTCTTGTTTGTTTCTTTTTCTTAGGGGAGTGTTGATATTCATGAAATGTTTCAAAGGAATGGCTTTTGCTCTGGCTTCTCTGACTTCTTCCAAGACTGCATTAGGGATAGCATATGTCACATTTGTCTGCATTGATCATTCTGAGGTGTTTAATTTGGTCAGAAGTTGACCTGTCCTTCGTTTACTGTTATTTTAAGTGACTACTTTTATGATGTGGAAGTGATGCTTGTTTTCTTTGTGTGGGCCATCACTGTAGGCTGTTAATTGCAGCAATTCTAATCAATTAATTGTTACATGTAAAAATACATGTGCACATATACACATATGTGATTTAGTAACTGCTTAAAAATGTAACAACAAAAAGGGCTGAGATCCTAGATATAAACCAGAGAAAAAAAAAATCAATGAGTTAATTTATTCAATGCACTATTGTAATTAAAAGTTGAGTAGCATTAGTGTTTACTAATACATGGTGTTGATTCTAACTTAGACAAACACTTTTCCAATAAAAAAATAATTATGTAAGAATTAGTAGTATTAAGATAAATATCTTCAAAGCAATAAAAAGGTGCTGTGATTACTGTGTAATTCTAAAGGAAATTAGCAGTACCTGTGAAGTATTTCTGGCCTCCAAAGGCTTTCTTTCTTTGTTCTCTTGGAAACCATACACACACGTTCAGATATTATTAGCAATGCTACCATGTCAGCATGAGTTATTTTACTGCCCTTGCTGCATTCCTCTCCCATGTTAGATCAAGGAGCTGAGCCCATAAGGAGAAATCAGAGTCTGGGCAGCCTCTTGTGCCAGTCTTGTGAGCAGTCTTTGAGGTGAGGTACAGGGATGGCTACAAGGATTTCAGAGTGGAATGGTATTGGCTCAGAACAGGACCATTTCTGCTTAGGTTTTGCCCTAATTATTACCTACATTTTCTGAAGGGGCAGCCTGACATTTCACAGGAGGAGGAAGCAGGCAAAATTCCTCAGTCTGAAGGTGGCTGGTATGTCAGAAGGCACTTTTGCTGTAGAGGCAATTTGCTTCCACTTTGCTAGAGTCTGGGAAAGTGCTTATTCAACCAGTCAAGGCTGGCTTCCCTCGGGAGCTGCTGCCACTCCAACACTCTAACAGGTAGGCAGTAATTAATCATGTGAAAGCAAGATAAAGCAACAGGAAAAAATTTGACCCTTTCATAGCCTTCAGAACATTTAATGAATATCACTGCATGAACCACATAAACAGCATTCACAGAAAGACAAGTCCCTGTAGGTGCTTTGCACAACAGTCCCTAACTTATATCTTTTGTGCCTATAGGTATCTCCAGCTGCATGCAGGATTTCTCTGTCCTCAAGCCAATGCTGTGACACTCTGATGCTGATCTCTTGTATTAAGGCTTTTGTTGAAGGCACAAGAATGGAAGGAGGATCTGCTTCCATGGCTTATCTAGGACAGGGCTTGGTACCAGTGAAGTTAAGGAAAGACTGAATTAAACCTCTAGGATTCCTCTTTTGTCCAGGATTATTTTTCAAATGAGCCTGACTCTCTGACCCCTCCATGAAAATGAAAGAGTTGGAAAGCGTTTCAGGTTAATCTTTAAAGTAACCTCATTCTTCCTGTAGATAAAATGTCATGTTTTATTTAAATACCCTGAATTCTCACTTATAAAGCTAACAATCAAATAAAACCACCAGAATCCACTGATCATATAAAGAATAATAAACTTCTGAATGTGGAAATTAGGCTATTAACTTTGAAAAGGTGTTCTAGGGCGAATGGATTAACTCCAAATGATGCAGCCTTATTTAATTATGGAAGCATCACAGCACTCTTTTTGTTTCAATTACGCTGCTTCTTTATTGAATATGATTTACAATAATTTTACATATTGTTGCAAAAATGAATTTTTAACAAGGCCATTCCCCTGAATGAGCAGTGATTGAACTGAGGATGTTACTGCTGCTCATTCTTACCATAAGGTGTGGATCATAGCAAGAAAGGAGAGGATTTGAAGCAGCAAATCCTTTGAAACATCCTGGAACCTCCACTGTCTATCTTGAGTTTGCAGTGTCTGAGCTTCAGGCTTCCTTTATTTCCTTGTACAAGTCAGAGACACTAATCCACAGGTCTGAAAACAGTGCATGGTTCTTGGAGAGTGGAAGTGAAGGTCCTAAGCTTGGGGGTGTGTGTCAGCCCCCTTGGGTGCCCCAGCTGACACAGCAGCTCGGTATGCCAATGCTGATGTGCGTGAGGTGGCCAGACAACAGCCTGGGGAAGGATACAGACAACATGTTCCAGCACATGGAGCTGGCAGATATTTGTCATCTTTTGCCAGGAAATGTCAGAGCCAGAACCCCTCTCCTCAGCTCTTGGCATAGACAGAAGTGCAACAATGCCCAGGCCCCTTCTAGGGCACTCCAACCAGTTATGAATAATTAATATCGGATGTGGAGGGGACCTGAATTTTGTTCTCAAACACTAAAGTTTCAGAAAATTAGAGTGGAAAAAAAAATTGAGTATAAATCTCAAACATAGACCAAGCGCTTCATAAAGCTTGTTTCAGTCCTAAGTCACAAAGTTGAAGAATTTATATTCTGCCCAAAACACCATCTTCTGCTGACATAAAAAAATATGACTTCTGCAACAGAGTCTGGGGAAGCTGGTGGGCATAGTTCATTGCTTCCTTCCTGTGTACTACTAGTGTAGGTAAGCACTCAGCCAGGGCTGTGCATGCTCTTCCACACAGATCCCACAAAGCACAGAAGAATTGAGAGCAAAGAGTTCACAGAAGGAAAAAAAAAAAAAAAAAAGCCAGTGAATCCATTATGGCTAAGAGTACAGTAAAAATAAGTTTCCTTTGTATACCCACAGAATAATGATGACTTCCACTTTTTTGAGAGTTTTATTGCTAAACTTTTCATTTGTAAGTGTACTTACTGGTTACAAGAACTACTCTTCAGTTAATTTTTAAGTGGCTGAAAAGAAATGGTAATATTTGACAGTAAATAACAATATATTCGAAGTAACAGATAAGGGAGACAATGAACTGATCCAAGGAGTCATTGCTTCTGTGGAGGCATTGTTATCATCTTTAGAGCAGCACCACTCAGCCGTGAATGTTCTTAGAATTAGTTGTTGTTTTTCTGATAAAGCTGTGCTTACTGAAATTTTTCATTTTTTTGCTGTAAGTGGGTTCTGTGAAAATAAGGATGGTGGTTTCATGCTGCACTAACACACACTGCTTTGCCTGCTGAGGATTTGACCTTAAATCCTTTCACACTTGGCGCAGTTGGAGAAGCAGGAGAAGGAAATGTCTATAAATGTGATTCTGACTTTTACATCTCTCTTTTTAGTTACCCTAAGTATTATGATTCACTGTGCCAGACTGGGTTTGTTGCTTCATAGCTGTAGGATTGGTAGGGGAGTTTCACCCTATGGTTCATTAACAGAATTGATTTAAGGTTGAGATTTGTAGGAAATCTGTTGGACCAAAGAGGAAAATATGTGCACACACAGAAACAACAATCTTAAACATTGTCTGGCTCCTCGATCTTTATGAAAATTGCCAATCTGGGTACTTGACAAAAATGGGAAGTAGATGTCACTTGGATTAGTTATTTTCACAGTTTGTAGTGAATATATGTTTGCAAGGTACTTGCCAATGGAAATAACTGCTTATCTCTGACAGTTCTGAAGATTCCTAAAAGGCACTCTGAGTAGCAAATAAAAGCTATTTATTAGAAAAAGTTGGTGGTATTTTGGGTTTTAATCTTTTCTGTGCTAGAAATTCAAATATCTGTGCTATATTTTATTTTAAACTGCCAATTTACACTCATAAATTCTTATGCATTACATTTCTCCCTCTGTCTCAGAGAAAGCCTTTTTATGCTGCTACATCTTATTCTCATTTAGAAGTGTGGTATTTTGAAAATCTCATTTTAGAAGGTCAGTGTAGGAACTGGAATAGCACAGACAGATACATTTTTCTCATATTTTACTGGACATAGAAATACTTTCAAGGACAGCCCTTGTTCAGCTGCAGGGACTTTCATTCAATAAATGAAAATGGAACTCCCTCATCCAAGCCATCTACCACTTTTCATTTCCCCACCATCTTCACCTGCCACCACCCCTGGCATAGATGAGCCATGTATCTCCACATCTTCTTACATGTTTGTTGTTTGTTGTTGTTGTTGTTGTTTTGGTTTTGGTGATTTGGAGTTTTTGGTTTTGGGGTGCGCAGGGGTGTGAAGTAATGAAGGGAAATGAGTTTGGGGTTTTTTCCCCTTCCTTTAAATGCTGACTACAATCCAATTTGGTTGTTAGAAAAATTTGTTTTAAACTGACCCACATTCAATGTCATGGATAGTGCAATGAAAACCTTTTAGAAATCACACCATGAAACAAAATGGACAGCAAGGACTCCACCTAGGGGAAAACTTCTGGGAGTCCCTGCAGCAGCTTCCCAAGGGATATTGGGTATGAGATGTAGCCTTGGAAGAAAACCTGCGTGCCCTTGAAAGAACAAAGGTCCTCTAGTAAGCTGAGCAGGGGCTACACACTGTATGCTGCTACACTGCCTACAGTGCTCTCACAAGGAAAGTCAGCGAATCTCAGCCAGTGTGAACAAGGAGTCTGTGGCTGTGGAAAATATTTCTCAGTGAAAGGGTTAAGAATGTGCACTGAATTTGAGAGGAACAAAGATAACACATCACAGAGGGTTGTGATGTTTTACTGTAGAATTTAACTATTGAATTAAAAAAGCTAAACAATAGGAAAGGCTTATATTATTTAGCAAAACTGTTTTTTGGTAATTGAACAGCGACTCACCTCACAGCAAGAGGTTTCATTTGTGAAATCTCACAAAGACCAACTTACAAGAGATGCAATCAAGAAACACAATGCCCTGTAAGCTGAAGCCCAAGTATGAAAGAGAAAAAAAGGTGTTATTTCTGACTATATAGAAAATATATTCCCTATTAACAGCCTAAAACCTCTTTCAAATGAAGAATTAGGTTATTCAGTCACATGCAAGAATAAACCCACCAGCACACATTTTCTGAGTTAACTGTGAAGCAGGCAAAGTAGAACTGCTTTTAATACTAAGATAGACTAGAACACTATCCATCTGCTAAAACAAATAGATAATTGATACAGTTCTTTGCCTCCAGGAATCAGTTTTGGCATCAGGCAAGGCATGAGCACATTTGCCCTCATGCAAATGTCTGTACCTGGAACAGTGGTGGCAGACCCAAGGACAGAAATTGGTTCATTGCAATGGAATCACTGCTCAGCCTCCAATCTTTGGATCCAAATCTGGAAAGAGCCTTATTAATGCTGTAGTAAGTACAGAGCAGCCAGTGTTGATGCACCTTGCATACCACACGAGTAAGTTGGAGCATAGTAGTAAGGGAAATTCATGTACATTGACAAAGTAGCAGGTGCCTGTCACACTGAGTCTGAAGACTTCTGACAGTCCTACCAATTATCTGGAGGGTGGGAATGTATGAATGCACTGTTCCTAAATGCAATTACTGCTTTCAGTGAGGTCCAGCATCTGTTTTCCATGTCAAAATGTTCACCAAGTTTCTGCCATAGAAAGTATGAAGCATTGATTTAGAGATGATGCTTTGATGTAAATCCACTGTGCAGAGTCAAGGGATTGTGGCTGATGGCAACAGGAACTGGGGCCTTTGATGGGTGACTGGATCAGCAGTACCCAAGGCTATCTCATAGCCTGAGAAATGCAACCAATGGCTCCTGTCTGAGTCGTGGCTCTTAGGGGTTTTGTGACTAAAGAGCAGTAAAGAGTAGGTGTAACCATATCAACAATGGTGGTTCTAATAAAAGTGATTATTATAGACCTTCATTGTTTTGTTATAGACCTTATTGTTTTATTTCTTTGGAGAGAAGGAAAGCATTTTTTAAAGACATAATAAACTGGAAAGAGAGGGATGAGTATGGTCAGCAGATGCAAGCTAAAAGAAGAACATACGCAGGATTTATATGTTGGTAGTAAATGTTCTGTGGAAAGGATTAAACCACCCAGACTGAGTTAAAGCTGAATTCTTGACACTGAAGAGAGCGCTTGCATGTGTGTGTGTGTATGGAACAGGATTTCATCCACAGAGATAAAATCTAATGCAGGAGATGAAGTAAAGACAGTGAAAAGGTTTGAAGAGGGGCTTGAGATTTTTAAGACAGCTGAAAAGCTATTTAGTTTGGTTTAGGCAAATAGGTTTAAACAAGGACAATTTAAAATCCTTCTTTGAAACAAAACACTCAAAAAGCTATTTTTATTTCAGAATAGTCTCATCATCCTTTGGTTGGATTAAAAGGTATTGAATGACTTTTGGTGATGAGAAACTCTCCTGGTACTTTTCCTGATGTATTCCAGACTAAGGAAAGCCTTTGAAAGTTTATCATCCCAGTTGTGTTATATATTTTAATTTTGATATGTTCAAAGAAATCCCAATCAGATAGTAGCTAACTACATGGTACTACTACATAATAAATTTATTTGACAATGTTAAATAGCAACAATGTTAATACCATAATTATTTTTTCTTAAATTATTATGTATAACAAAATTTCAATGTAAATTGCCTTATTTGCCCTACTAAATTATACATTAAAGTTGAATGTTAAAAAATTCAAATATATTTTTACATTTATTTTCCTGTCTACTGAAGGAAAGGCTTTAAGAATATTTTTCAATTTATTTTCCTGAGGAGAAGAGTCCTAATTAAATGCTAGAACTGTAGACAATTGCACACATGCCTGTGATAAATTAGGTTCACTCTGAATCACCAGTTTTCCTTTTATTTTCTCCATGCAGCTTTTACAGATCATGTTCCCCTATTTAGCCAGTTGTAGGCAAGATTATAATTTATGTTTTGCACTTTTTTTTTAATTTTAATTTATGATGTTGTAATTGATTAGTGCAAGTCAAAATGTTCATCCAATATATATCAAAATAAGGACAGAAAAGTGTAAAGCACACAGAAGTGACACAGGACTGATGGCTTTTGTGTGAGTCCTCTTTAATACTGCTCCACTTTCCCAAACTTGATTCTTGCAGTGAGGGAGGGTCTGCTCTACCCTGGGGCAGAGAAGAGTGCTTGGAGTTCCCAGCTGTGCTGGGTGTTTGTTTCTGCTGTTTGCTAGGACAGGCAAGGGCCACTGGAACAGGTCACTGAGCTGCAGCCTTCTGTTTCCTTTTGCAGGGTAGGTGGGATGGTGCACATCATGCAGCAGGGAGTTTCTCCCTCCAGGAAGACCTGTTTTAGTCCTGAGTGATGACAGCTCAGCCATTCGCTTAAAAAAAACCAAGCCATAAAAAAAAATTTTTTTAAGTATGGTATCTTCTTCCTGCCTCTGTCTTCGGCTTTGTTGCAAGACTAAAAATTTGACCTTAATTTGACACTAAACCTCCTATATGAAAGCATGGCCATAGAGAGAAGTTGGATGAAAAGCAACAGCCCAAATATTCATTAACAACTAAACTCAAGTATGTGAAAATTCTGCAAGATTTCAAACTGCACAAAACCTTTGGAGTGGATACCACATCTGCAGAGCTGCTCCTATGTTGATTAGAGAGATGGCCTTATACACAAAAAGAATGACTGGCACTAAACCTGGGTGTTTCTAATAATTATAGTAAAGCAGATGTTTTAATTTTTAATGTTGTACTGAAGGATTTATGAGTTTCTTGCCATTCAGTTGCTGGACTTTATCCTTTGAATAAATTGCTTTTTGTTCTTTCTGGTGCAGCTTGATTTCCAGCACTGGCATTTAGCTTTGTGTTTAAACCTCTCCTTTTCCCATCTGTTACTTTCTATAATGTTAGTTTAATTTTCAATTTGGCATTTTTAGTCTAGGCTAAGGCTGCTCTGAATTTCAAATGAATTAACAAAAGCCAACACAAAACAGCTCTTCAGAACCTGAGTTACGTATCTGGATAAATGTTTATATCTTTGATTAAAGGTTGTTTCTGCAATATATGATTTGTTTCTGCTTAGTTATTACTCAGAAAATTTATTTTATTTCTGACCTTGGACCCTATGAATGGAATGAATTATTTGAATGAATTATGAAAACACTCAGAATGTATCCAACTTGAAGGAGATACTGTGTTGACCCTTAATTCTGCTCGTAGCACAGACTTGATTAGATTCCAAATTAGTATAATTTCATGCTGATGAATTTAAAAAAAAATCTTTCCTGCTGATTCATTTCTTGTTACATAACATTTTCCATTTCACTGTTTATATACTTCTCCATGGAAGGTGAAAAAATTTATTTGGCAGCATTATAACTCTCGCTTCTCTGAAAAGAAAGTGCAGTCTTGAGGAATGTAGCTGTACAGTTATCTTGAAATAAATGTAATCTGTGATTTAGCTTTAATTAACAGTGGCAATTCAGTTTTAATTTTAATTATTAGCAGACAAGTGAAAGCCTTGACTTTTCTTTCAGCAAAAGTAATGATTTACTTTCTGCAAAAGCAACAATTAAAGCATCCCTTCAGCATCTGCTTTTGAGCTTTTTTACTGGATGTGGGAAGAACTTAACTTTCTCATGGCTTTTGTGTGGCTTACCCAATATATAAATAGTGAGGTACAAAATAATGAGATTCTGCAGCAGCAAAAGCAATGCAGTGTCTTGTGAAGTAGAAAGCGAAATGTACTTCTGTGCTCGTTGAAGAACTCTGGGCAGTTACTTTTCTTTCCAGATGTTTTGTTTTAGGCTCCTTAGGCAAGACACTGGGACAAGGATACATAAAAACTTACCAAATGTGGCGTCAAAGTAGTAAAACACTAAAATGGAGGATTCTTTAAGAGAGGGTGAATTTTTGCGAGTAGATATCAGCACTAGAATTGATTTCTTGCCAACACTACACGTTTGCAGTCTCACAGACATGCACAGCTTGCTACCTTGCAGCCAGCACTACTGTGCCTTTCCAGGCTGGGTGGAATGGGGTAACCACCCCTAAGAAATTTCAGCTTTCACTCCTCACCCTCTCCCAAGTGTAAGTCTGGCAGTCTTAAGACCTGTCATTTGAAAATAAAGCAAAAATGTAGAGAAAGATGACAAGTGACTGTGGAAAGTTTCATTCTAAAGCTAAACAAGGCATACTACCTTTGCATATAAAAAGCAATAAAGGCCAGAAATGAAAAGTTAATAATAGCATTATTTTGGGCTTAATCAGACAAGAAAAAAAATTCAGGTGGGTTATAGTGGATACTAACTATTTGAATACCTTGTATTTTGTAAGTTCAAGTGGTAATCCTAGTTAAATCCACATTTTCTCACCTAAATGCCTAATAGTTTTAATTTCTCAGTGACTAGAGTACTATTGCTTTCTCTTGACTTTATGCATCATTTATGGAAGAAAATAAAATAATTAATTGCATGATTAAATGGCTTTTATCACTACATAACTTGTATCAGATATGCTGAAAACTCATTAATAGAGTGGAACAAAGTTTTTCTTTGCATTTTTTTAGTCAGCCTGATAAGTGTATAATTACTGGGGATAAACAAAAATGTTACAGCTGAAATCTGAAGCACCTTGAAATGAGTGGCCTCTGAAAGACACTTTTGCAACTGTCAGAGACATGGTGAAGGTGAAGATAACAAAAATATTTTTCTCTTGTGATTCCTTGCAATCCCTAACAAAATTCAGCACAGCTGAATTTAGGAATTTGATAGAGGAAGTGTGTTAAATTTTAAAATAATTTAATTATCATTTAAGAGTAAAGTGGGTTTTTATTGGTACAGTGGTACACAGAAGTCCACAAGCCTTTAGAAATAAAAATAAGATTGTGCCAGACTATCAAAACTTTAAGCAATGCAGCACAGATTTTCTGCACCAGTTTGTGTCTCTGTGGTGTAGTCCCTTTTTCCTGTGGTGCTGTAATTCTGCATAAGAAATGATTGATAAAAACAGTTTCAAATCTAGATCGCTTTTTTACTATTTTGCTTGTGAAGTTGTAAATACTCAAGATAAGTATGTGGCCCAAGTGCTAATCTACAGCACCTGTAGGTGGGAAACTGTCTTGCTTATATTTGATTTGACAATTTAGTACTACTTTTGAGATTTTCACATTGTGCATTTTCCTTTGCTGAGTCACAGTGAGCTAAATTCATTATTCATTTATCAACCATAGAGGCTTGAAGATACTTTCCTTGCAAGGATGATGAAACAAAAGGAAGGTATGCTTTTACAATTAGAGCTACCAGTTGTATTTGTTCATGAAAATTGGAGTTTAATGCTCATCAGAAAATCTTGAGTGGTTGGAAACAAAGTGTGAAGCAGTCACATTTAATCTTTATGTAGTGGACATATTCCCATTAAATCAGTCTGAATCTCTTCTTTTTCTTGTAGACAAATAAAATAACTGATTAAAACTGTTTATCATTTGTTCCCAACCTGTAGCAATTCCTTTAAACCTGGAGCACTTTTTCACCTAGTCCAAATTTATGGAAAAATAACATTTATCATTAAAAATGTTGCTATTGGGTGAAGCATACAGTGGTTGGGTTGATGTTATAAGAAGAAAAGGAAGTTTCATTCTATTTTCTGGAAAGCTAAAAACCCCAGACCCTATCTCAGACTTTGCTGTTACAGTTTGGAGAACTCTGCTGAGCCAAAATCTGTGGCTGTAATTCAGTTTCAAGCTTATGATCTATAAAAATGAATTCAAATAATTTCCTCTGAAATACAGTTGTTCAGAACATGCCAAATATTGAGTTGTGTTTATCAGTTGTGCTCTGTATCTAGGTTACTGTTCCCATGAAGCAGGCAAGGCATAATTAAATTCCCACAGCACAGAAATATTTGGTACTCTGACAAGTCTCCCTTACAGTGTTGTTGTGTGGGTTAAGTATTGATGGGTTTACCTCCTCTTGCTCCTCATCAACATCTCTTATCAGAGATAAGAGAAATCTCTGTATGTGAGAAATAATATAACTAATCTGAAAGGAGAAGAAGATCTGCTAATTATGTTGCTACTGTATTATTGAATTGTTTCAATATTAGGTGTATTTTAACATTTCTCCAAATAGAATAATTTGTATTTTAGTAGTAAAGGAGAGCGGGCTACCACTAGAGGCCTGACTAGGCACTGAACAAAACCTAAAGAAAACAGGACTTTAAAAAGTGACTTATGCTTGAAATCCACAACAGCTGACAATGCATGATGTGCTTGAGGGAGATAGAGAATGGAAAAAAAAAAGGGAAATTATATGAGTAAAAATGTTATCAGATCAGCCATCCTGACAGCCACCAGCATCCTTGTACCATAACTGTGGCTAATTGCTTCGTTAGCTTCTAGACAAAGAAAAAATTTGAATAGGGAGTTAAAGGGGAAGAACATAGCTGTGGCATAGCTGTGTCTGTGGCCTTCCTGAAGTGAGAAGCAGCATGGGGAAAGGCGAGAAAATGCTTTTATAGAAGTGTAACAGGAGATGTTGGAGATGGGATCGTGCCAGGGGCTGCTCAGAGGTAGCAGCCAACAGCCCAGCACCAAATGAGGAGTGTGAGGTTGGATGGGAAGAAGATCAGAAAGGTTTTGTGAGGGTAAAAGAGATTGTATTTGAAGTAATACAGGGAGATACTTGGACATGGGGTTAAAGGGCTGGGATGAGACACCAGGAAACTGCACATAAGGTCTTGTCCTTTCCTCTCCTGGTGAGCTGCGCTGTATTGGACTGAAAGTGTGACAGTCACAAGACTTATGGAAACCAGGAAAAGCAGTGTGCTTAGCAGTTCCTTTCTCTTGGCTGCACCTTACCATGTCTGGAGAGCCCATTTTAGAAGACCTCTAAACAAACTGGTGAGGCAAGACATCTCCAGCTTTAAGTGCAAGGAGCCATGCGTGGGCTTCGCTACAGATGGAGCTCTCCTTCAGGAACCTCTTTGGCTCCTCTAACAGGGGCCTGTGCTCCCTGCTGTTAGATCCCCTGACTGTGCAGAGCTGCACACCTGGACAGACAGACAGCTGCATGCCAGCAGCTGTGCCTGCTGCTCTCAGAAGGAAGGATGGTTCTTTTGTCTGTGTGGAAAGGCCGACAGAAGCCAGCTGAGGGTGTGCTGTGGAAGGAGGCACGAGTGCTGGAGTGAAGGGCTGAGACACAGCTTCCCCTCACTGGGACTTAGAGCCAGGCACAGTGCCAAGGTCCCCACAGACACAGCTCCATCTTCAGCCCTGGAAACGTGTGGGTTTTATCTGCATGGTCATGTCATGCTGTGAGCAAGATGGTGGCTGTCCTATGAAGTCCCCGTTAGGCCCAGCACCAGGTGCTCTCCTTGCCCTCAGCTGCGTGGCAGCGCCTTACAGAACTCCTCCCAAAGGCACATGCCTTCTGCCCATTTCCAGCCCTGTCCTTTGTAAATGGCTGCTGGCAGGAAATGCTTTCCAGTGTTGCACAAATGGCTGCATGTAAGCCATTTATCCTCATTTTACACTGCCGCTCTCCCTAGCAGCTCTGCTTGCTGCGTGCGGTCAGAGGGTTACAGCAGGGATGGCGAGCTTGGCAAGGCTGGAAATGAGCTTTGGAAGAACAGACACTTGCTAATTTTTTCTTCCTTTTCATTACAATAATAGGCTTTCTTTTCAAGGTACACACTAGAGGTTGGTTTATTTTTTTTCTTACTGTGTTTTTAGGCTATGGGATGGATTTCCTGACCTACTAAGTTCTTTTCCTTTTTTTCAAAAGAACCAGTTTTCCTTCCTTTCAGCAAGATCAAGTGGAAGATAATCGAACTTCCTTGATGAAGACGCAACTCCGATTTAAAAAAAAATATTTAAGTTTATTATTAATAAATAAAAGTATAGTACAAATATGAAAGATCCAATAAAATATGCTCAAATGATTATAAAAATATGCATTTAAATTTTTTCAATTACAGAAATCTGGAAACCTTAAAAATGAAATCTTACAAATGAACACAGCATGTTTATGTGACTTTCTCACAATACCAGTTCATATATGGTTTATTACACTACAAATCCTTATGTGTGCTTAGTCTCCCTATTTAATAAATATAGCATTAGCTTTTCTTCTTCAGAGGCAACTATCTTTCATAAGCAGGTCAATTATCTTTGCTATTATTAATTTTATCAGTAAGAAAAAATTTTCATGCTAATATAATTATTTTGATCTTCAATTATTTGTAATGTCGTAGTTAAAAAATTTAAACAGCAATTCCCTCAAAGCAACTGATAATTGCTCAGTACAAAATATTGGAGATGATCTTCCTTGGTGCGTGAGTGGGTGTAATAACACCAGGAAATGTTTTATAAACTCTCCCATCACTATTCATGTCCTGATCCCAAATGGATAGGTTGCTCATCCTTTTTCTAATAATGATGTAAGAATTATTTTTACTATTATTATTACCATTGGTACTACTATTATTATGGATCTAGAAGAAGAATCAGATGGACACAAGAAATAAAATCTATATTTAAATGCTAATACTGTCCACGATATGGTCTCATATGCCCAGAACTGCTACAACATAATGATATGTAAAACCTTGTAAAACAGACCTTTAGTAATTTAATATTTCTTCCTTGTCTAGAAAGCACTTAGGAGTTTTTCTTCTTTCTTTACTGGATAAAGAAGACACCTTAAAGCTTTAGAATCTGTCCTCAATTTTCAGAGCAGTTCTAGATTGAAATTATTCTTCAAATGCCCCCTCCAGGATTTCCTAGAGCGGAAGCCTTGGTTATTAAAGTGCATTAAAGACACTTACTGATGTAAGTGGGAAGAAGGCAGACCCATTAATGTGTTAACTTATCTTCTCCTTACTATCAAGTCTCAGCAATTGTGACCTTACAACTTCACCCTGTGGCCTGTTGCACTGAATTTGGTGAGAACCATGGAAACTCACTTATCCTTGGTCTGGCCATTGCCTTCATTGTAACTACAGACAGATTTAATCACAAGCTATGTGTTTTTGCACACATGGCCATGTGCCTCTGGGTGTCTGGGCCTGTCTGTGGGCTGTAGCCTGCAACACCCACCCACTGGCACAAGCAGACATAGGAAGCAGAGCAGGCACAGAGCAGAGCTGGGGCAGATGGATGCCTGGCAGCCAAGGCTTACAGAAGACACACTGCCAGCTTGCTCCTGCAATCTGACAGCCCCAATGAGTTCAGAAAGCCTGTCCTGAGCTGGATCACTTCTGGAAATTCAGATTCTATTCTCCTGTATTTCCTAAAGCTATCAGGGATTTCACTGTCTCATATCCTGCATAGCTCAGCCCTGCAAATGTGACTATTGAACACATTTTTCTAACTTTAGTGTGCCAGATTTTTGGTAATGGTGGAACTGAATTAGAGGGCTTTATTCCTCTTGGTAAGGTCCACAAAAAAGTGTGATTCTAATGCTAGGGAAAAGTTTTAGTAGAAGAGACTATTCATAAGGAATTTTTACAGAATATAAATTCAGTATTTTTACAGTTATGATATATTTATGGAACACTATGACAGCAGTTCTGCAGTCAGGGGTCTTATTAGAATTATTTACTGTGTTTCCACTGCTGCTGTCACTGCTCAGATAAACAACTCTTCGTCTTTTGACTTTAGTCCTTGGATTATTTATTTATCATTTCTGCAAGCATCAAAACAAAAATCATACTCCCTTTCTGAAATATGATTAATTAATTGATTGCTCAGGAATTGTTTCTATCAGCCACTGAATTTTTTCCAGAAACTACTACTAACTTTCTTATTTAATTTTTTTGAAGTTTGTTTTCAGCTTTTTATTCCTAGAGGTACCTGAAGTAAACGAAAAAATAGATGTAGATTCTAGGAACAGACCTACACACTTTTTGCTGAGATGAGCCTAGGATTACACTAAAGTAATAAAGACAAAAAAGTGAAAATCAGCATAAAATTTTTCAAGTTGGTTAAAATTTCCATCAGAGAGCCAATGGGGAATTTATTTGGGCCCAAATCAGTAAACAACACATAGCTTGTAAAAAAGTGTGTTTGCAATTGAGAGCAGAGCCCCTCATCCTTTTCCCTGCTCAGCTCCCTTGCTGAAGCAGTGGGGCTGTCAGAATGCTTCGACTCAAGTGGCTTGATGTGATTTGCACATCTTGGCAGTATCTACAAGGCACCTTCTGGCAGCAGGATGAGCAGACCTCTCCAAAAGAGAAAAGTGCTGACACAAGAGAGATGAGCTGAAGAGTTGCACACGATCCTTTTCTGAGCCTTCAGCGTATTTATTTTTTGTTTTCTTTTAGTAAGAACTTCATTTAAACTGAAACCCATTTAATAATTTCTAACTCCCTGTCTTTTTCTCCCTGCCTTCATACATTGCTAATGTATCAGCTTCATTCCTTGTGGATCAGTTTTGAAATGCCAAAGTTTGTGACTTGGTACTTGCTAGGTAAGATTTTCAGTGTTGAAATTTGGTCTTTCAAATGTTAAGGCTTTTTGCCTTCACATAGATTCTAGTCCTGTAAAAGCAAAGCTTCAAGCACAAGTGTTTTTCAGAAACAGTCCCATTCAAAAGTCAATAAAAACATGCAGGGGTTTCTACTCTTTGGTTTTGCGTGCAAAATTCCATGTGCAAAATTGTAGGTCTAAGAAGAGGTCATTTTAGGTTTATCATTACTTTAGATTTTGCTGTGAAAAGGCAGTTCCATTCACTGCTTTAATGAAATAGCTTTTTTCTAGAGAAAAGATCAGAAACTTTGACTCTCACATCAACTATGGGTCACCAATGCTGTGTTGCAGTGAGCAAGGCAAGCACCACAAGGTAATGGGTAGCGGAGGGTGTAATCTATGGAGCATGTGGAAGAATCCTACTCTATTCAGCACACACTGGGCTTTTAGTGAACAAGGGTGCTCATTGCTGAATGTCCAAATGTAAGAAACACATGAGTTGTACAAAGCTGAGGCAAGGTCTCTGAGGGACGAGGCTCAGTGTCTTAGAAAGTGTATTTTTGTCAGGAGTAACTGAATGGAAGTGAAAAGAGAGGAAAAGATGTGAAAACCATCTTTCAGTATATGAGGGGTTGCAGTAAATAAGAAGAGATTAACTAGGTCTTACTAACAAGTTTTAGTCCTGTCTCTGCTAAGGGTAGGACAAGACATGTTGGTCTTTAATTGCAATGGAGAAGATTTGGCTTACACATTAAGCCTTTGTGCTAGCAAGGATAGCAAAGCACTGGAACATGTAGCTTGGGAAGGTGAAGGAATCCCCACCATGAGAGGTACTCGGCAGACAAATGTGCCATGAATGGCCTAAGGACAGTAGATCCTGGCTTTGAGGCAGCAGGTGGACCTTCTATATTTGTGAGTCTGTAACCATCTCTAATTGTATGAGATGGTAGAAATGCAGAGTTAAAACTAGTGGCAGCTTAAAGCATAATTGTATTTTTATGAATTGTGCAATAGTGATGGCTTTCACAAAGAGCATATCAGACCTTGGAATTCTTGCTTTCATACCAAACTCATAACAAAGGGGCAGGAATATGAGACCCATTCCTTTGTTTTGATTTCCTAAGTTTTCCTCATACTCCACTACCTATTCCTGTCTGCATATATGTATATAATTAGCAGCATGAAAAGGGGTACTTTTGGGGTTTTTTTTCTGTAGATTAAAAAATTATATTACAGATAACATAATCAGATATTTTGGTTTCTGTAGTTATACAGAGTAGGATTTCTGCTGAGCAACAATCCCTGACTAATGTGGGAGAAACTCAGTGACAAAGAGTTCTCCATGAGAAGAAAGCCATTGCTGAAGGAAGGAAATGTTTTTAATGGCTGAATATTTCATTTAGCTTTAGGTAAATCAAGGATTCCTTCAATTAAAGAAATTAACTAATTACCACTAAACAGAGAAGGTTTTGAGAAAGAGTTTAGCTGCCTGTGTTTCCACATGATATCTACTGTACTGTGTTTGGAGAAATGGAAAAAAGAAGGTAACACAAAATGCTTGTGTTATATACTTTTAATGACAGCAGATCTACTTGTTTATACTTCTAATGGCAAGCAAATCTACTTGTTGAACAGTCACTGCTGTTTACCTAGTGTAGACGTCATGAATGCAATCGCCAAACAGCCCCACCCTCCACATTCTCATTTTCCCTTGTTACATGGTCTGCTTCCTCTCATCTCCAAAATATAACACTGGGGCCTTTTTCTTCTAGCTCAATACCTTTATTTCCTTTTTTCTTCCTTCTTTAGTTGTGTCTCTAACCACCAAATTGTACACAGTTTCCAGCAAAGTCATTACATGCATGACCAAACAAACATAATATAGTGGTGCAAAAGGACACTCCAGTTGTATTATGAATTTGCCCATGCCTGTCTTCACACCTTTTTGGAAGAAAAATTCTCACATCTCCTAATAAAACCTGTATGCCAAAAAATGAGGAAATGAAACATATGCTGTAATGATGCAGACTGCATGAAAACATATATTAGAGAATCTGTCATCCACCTTCAAAACTGTTTTTCTCTTGTTGCTTATTACTTGCTTGAATGTAGACAGTAGTGCAAGCAATAAATGCGTCCTCTTGATTTCCTTCTCTAAGACTGTGCACACCTCCTTTAATCATTATGGATAAAAACTGCTGAGCACTTAATGCAAAGGAGAGAAACAGAGTTTCTCCAGCTCTTTAGGGTTAGATCAGAAGAGTGTTTTTGATGCAGATCTCCAATCATCCCTATCCATTGCTTTAAATTGCACAAATTTGGTCTCAATTTTCAAGATACAGTCAAAGGTCATTCCTAGGTTTAACCATGCTCACGTTCATGGGTTCTCCATTCAGCTTCAACTCTACTATCAAGATGAAAGTAGCTGTTATCTTTAAAATCTGTATATTATACTTGTCTCACAAGTGGTATTTGTATTTTGGTGGACACATTAACGTGTAATCTTTTTTGGGGTAAAAGGATATTTAAGTTAAAAACATGGATAAGATATCTCCTTAGGATAACTCTTTATGGAGGAAGGATAAAGGATCCTTCTTTTCATTATATCATCTTCTCTGAATCCTGAAGTTAATTGCAGATAGTTGAAGTGCAATGTCTCCATTGTCTAGTGTCTTACAGTTACAACTTCTGAAAATACTGACCTTTGGCAAGTACCAGGAGAACATGACCTACTCACTTCTTATTTCAGGAATCCATAGATTGACGCATCCATTCCAAGCATTTTTACAGTTCTTGCTGCTGCATGTCTCAATGTCCCACTTCCTACTGCAAACTCCCTCTCTAGTTAGCAAGCATTGATTAATGAGTTGACTGGAGGGGTGATACCAAAATAAAACCCAAGTGAGATAATCAACTGGAGGGAAGGTTTTGCTGGGTCTGCCTGTGGAGGTGTAGGAGGCCCAGAGCTGGCCCATTAGTCTACTCTGAGTACACTGGGCTGTGCCACTACGGCCAGTTCTCAAGATTTTGTTGGCAACCTCACAATCCATCTACATTTGTGACAAACTCTGCAGGCATGGAATTAATGAGTCCCAGATTTCATTATAAGGAAAGAAATGTTCTAGTCCTCAAGGCTGCAGGGAAAGATGGCTGAAGCCATGTAAAACATGCATCTGGAAACTCAAACTCAGGAGAGCACAATATCTGTTTTCTTAATTAAGGCAAAAGTTAACTGAGTGTTTAAGAAATTACATGTTCTGGGGATTTTTCTTCAGCACTTGGGAAATCAAAGTTCTCTAAGTTCCATTAATAACAGCTTTCATGAAAAGATCATGCTGTGCTTCATGTATAGTGAAAGACATTCTTTATTATGATACTGGGTCTGTATTTTTCTATTTTTTAATGTATGCAATAACTTTAGACATAGATCTAAGGGCCTCAATTATACAGATGTATAAAATTGTGTATGTAATCAATAGACAGTAGTGGAACATGTCTCAATAGTGTCTATAGCATCAATAGACAATGTGCACAGTTTAATGAAGAAAGCCAAGATGGAATTTTACTCTTTTCCTCCTCCTGTTAAGAAGGGCAAAATTGTCTGTCTTACACTATAATGCTTAAATTAATTAGTAGAAAGACAATGTTTAGTTGTTTCAAGTTCACTTATTCACATAAAGTTTACAAGAAATTTGCCATTAAGCTGCAGAGAACTTGTGTTCATTAACATATAACCAAAAATGCAGGCTGTTATTCTTATGGAAAGCAAAACCAGCACGCCCCTTCTGTGATACCCATTCTTCCTTTCACACTTAAACACTATACTTTTCTTTAAATGCATGTATTGGTACCCTTTAATAAAGCTTTGAAAGGATCATCTATTTTTCACATTCTATTTTGGCTCAGTGACTCCATCAAAGGTTTAACGACCATAAAGAAGTGACAGACAGCTGAATACATGATGCCTTTCTTGCATAGCAGGGTGGGGATTATGCCACACAGGTGACTTGATGACAGAGTGTACCAAGCAGTGGGTTTCACATCACATCTATTTTTCAAGAGAAAAGTGAGCACTTTACAGCAAGCTATCTGGCTTAGGGTGGAAGATTTTTTTAATATGGTTTGACTGACAGGAGGAGAGAAGAAAGAAAGCTACTGTGTTAAAGAACTTGACTTAATTGCAAAAATACCAAGCTGGATTATGTAGGAGGTACCTGAGGAACCAGGTACAATGGAAACAATTTAAATGAATATTTCCCCCAAAGTGTTTTTTTCTATTTTGTTCAAGACAAATTTGTATGGCATGGTGCTTGGTCTATTCTTTTTTTTTTTTTTTTTGTGATTAAAATCATGCTTATTAGAGAATGGATATATAAAATTTGCTCTCTGAAGATTTTTTTGGTAGCAATTCTGTGTTTATTGAAGCTGATGTTGTACTTCATTTACTCAAAATATCTTTCAGAAACTACAGTGTTTGTGAAAACCCTAAGGGTTTGTAAATTTACAAAGATGAACAACATCTTTAGGGTCCAGGCGTACCTTAGCTTTCAGAAATGGATGAATATGAAAATAGTATCATATCTTTTCTGCTGGCTGGAAAAACTGAAGTCCTAACTCAAGCTCAAAAAGGAGACCAGTAACAGACCCAGAAATCAAATGGCAAGTGACCTCTGTTTTAAACAGAAAATACATTGAAAAATATATCATGCATAAAAAGACACAAAAAGGCTCACATTTCTAAGAAGCGTCACTAATGCTATGGTTTTAAGTAAAAATTTAAACACCCTGTTTGCTAAATCAGTGGCATCTAACATTTTGACCTTGGAGAGCTTGTGCCATAGGCTTGTAGTGCTGAGGCAATTATGTGCCTGATTACTGGGGCCCAGAACTGTCTGCATCTGGAGCAGGGACTGCATCTGTTGCAGTTTCTTGGCTCTCAGGTCAGTGCCTAACCATTGAACTATGGGTGCTCAAAGGTGGGCTTCACTTTCTTTTGCCAAAGATGTGCCAATTCTTTTAAGTTTATGAATCTTTGTCAGGAGAGCATTAGAGTGACACTTTGGTCCAATGGTTAACATATTAAGGCTTGGGTCTAAATTCTTATTTTGAGAATATTCAAATATTTTCTGCGAAGCAGAGCAGCTTCAGTAGTATTTTGTTAGTAGATGTAGAAAAGATTCACAGGTAGTTTATTAAGAAACCAGTTCTTCCCCCCAAGCAGTGGTGAGTGAAATTAAAGCAAGAGGAACTGAAGGTGCAATGGGAATTAACAACTGATTGCTACATTAGTCTAAATAATCCCTTTGCTGTGGCTGCAATGGACAGATTATTTTACTTAACATTTAAAACATGAAGAAAGGCAAAAAGACATAATTTCAAACAGCAGCTGTTTCTTTCAACACTATGACTAAAATTGCCTCTTCTGTTACTGTGTTCCATGCAAGACTCTTGCTCATCTAAATATAAAAAATCACAACCTCAACACTGACATGCAGTTAAGAAAAAAATGACAGAGTTATTCCATGTTTCTCAAATCCTTCAGCTCTTTCTGAAGAGTTTCTCTGTTAAAATCAGTAATGTTTTTGAAAGGGAGAGAGGTTTTACATTTTTTGGTATATTGAAGAAATGTATTAGGTTTGTTCCAACCCTTAGCTTTCTCCACCACTTCACCCAGTAATATCCACGTTGGATGTATTTACATGCTGAGTCTATGCTCTGAGCCACAGCCTATCTGTGAATTTTCTCACTGGCTGATAATTATTGGAAGTTAATCCTATCCCAGCATTCCCTCTGCGAAGGAATGATTAAACAGGAATAGAAGTGGAGGATGGTGGAGCTTTATTTTATTGTATGTACCAACGTATGCTCAATTTTGAACAAATTCCAGACTTCCTTTCTTGCTAAAAAATTAAATTCTTGCCTATTAAAATGGTGAGTAAACCACTGAAGTACACTTCCATAATTATCATAACAAACAAAAAATTCTATTTTGAACAAATAGGAACTATTATTCCATCCGAATAAGGTTTGAATATCCAGCTGCAAAGCTTCCTTTAGGGAAGCAGTGTTCCATTGCACTGTCCCTGGGGGATGCCATGGGACACAGAAAGCACGAAATGTGTAACCCAGAGACATCCACCATCAAATAACTTTGCTCCCTTACCAGGTGCAGGAGATTTAAAATTAGCTTGTGAATCAGATGGACTCTTTCGTGATGAAAAATGAAATTAAACGGGATAATACATTTCTGATATTTCTACAGCTCATTCTGGAAAAATCAGCCAACATTTTTGCCAAACTAATGCATCAGATGCACAAACTAGGCAGTCTAGGAATCTAGGAAGTACCTTTATTTTAGCTGTGCACATGAAGCACCACTCTAGTGTGTTTCCATAAAGTCAATTAAGCATAATATTCAGTTAAATTCCCCAGTAAAATATTCATGTTGCACTGCAGGCTGGTTAGATCATACAGTGATTGTGCTTCATTGCCAGGCTCTCATCCTTTGGAAATCCAGATGTCGAGTGTTTCTGCATGTTGGGATATTTGAAAGGTCTTTCACCTGTCCTTGGCATGAGCCCAAGACCCAGCTGCCCTGTGCCCACCTCTGGGCCCATGTTCTGTGTTTTCAGGCAGGAAAAGGCTGTACTTTTGGCTACACTTTGTACTAGGACTTGACCTCTAAATAGTTTATAAGAAATAGCTAAATTATTGATAGATGCTAGAAGTGTGCTACGGATATGATTAAAACTGTATGGTGGCTGTTAAAAGGGCTCAGAAAAAAAGGGAAGTGGGACCAGATGATCTCCGGAGGTCTCTGCCAATTCCAACCATTCTGCTCTTCTGCATTGAACAGGATGTGTATGGGGAATAGATAGAGAGGTTAAAACCAAAATCAGATTAAAAATTATGTTTAAGACATCAGCTAGAAATTCACTTCACTGCCTTCAGGCCAAAGGAATATGCAATATGTTCAAAATAGGTACATGGTTTTGATATTCTTAGGATTAGTCTGGTTAGTTTGCACTGTACCATAAATTATTGCTTAATGATGTGTAAAGGAAGTACCATTAGGTTGATTGCAATATAATCAAAATAAAAATTTGTCTCTTGTGTCAGGGTTTCTGAAAATGATTTAATTATTAAAATAATTAGAATCTTAAATTTATTGTAGGAATGTAAGTATTGCAGTAGGCAATGCAATTAACCACACATTTGTTATATTATATTGGCATGTAATTAATCATACACTGACATATGTATTGCATTTTATATGCATGGTTGATTCACCATGATGATTTACCTCCTGATTTTTTAATGTAATGTAAAATGCAAGAAATTGCATTTAGCAAAACTTTTCTATAGTTCTTTTTGAAATGGAACTATTGTAATAACTTGGCATTTAAAAAATGTATGCTCGAATTGGTTTCTGCAATATTCATGACAGTGAAGCACTATACAATCATTTCACTGAAGTTTATTGCAGAATTTTTGTGAAAGGACATCCTTCTTCCAGGTAACTATTTCATCAGGATCAATATATGATGGTTAAATTGCAAAAGTGCTTGGCAACTGATAGATGGGAACTATGTGATACAAACTGTTTTAAAACACATCAATCCAAAAGCTTCACTTTTCAATTTTTACAAATATATTTTGAAGGATTGATAGCAACACTGCTCTTTTTATTTTGTCCTTTTTTGAGGGAAGATTATAAACAGGTTTTGCATTTCCACATTAATTCAAGCGTCTGATTCAGTCCTTTTTAATTCCCTTTGATAGAGATAATTGCCTTTCTCTTTGTAACCTGGGTTTAATTTAGCAAGCTGGCTGCAGAACAAATGACAGTCCTAAAGGAAATGCATTGAGAATGTTTGAATATATAAAGGAATATACTTGAATGGGTAAATGTCGTTTTGTGTGCTCAATTATACAAAATTATATTTGTTTTCCAACTTTCCCTTTTTGCATAATACCATTTAAAACTAAAGACTGCCAGAGGAACTGACTCTATTGACTTCTAGAGAATTCGTGATGACTGAAATTCTCTAGAAGTGTATTTATAAGCTATTTGTGATAAAGGGGCAAAATATTTTATACAGTGTCTGGAGATGTGCACTTGCAGCGTGTCTTGGATCAGAGGAGGTGTAAAGGCCACCTTTCTCTTTTACTTGGGAGTGGTATTCAATCAAGTGTCCTGCCAGCCCTCTGTACAGGAAACACGATTCCTCATCCTCACCCCTGCCTGGTGTGTGAGGGATGATGACACTGATGACCTGGGCCTGCCCATCAGCATTGTAATAGGCTTCATGCCAGCAGGAAGATAAATTACACAGCTTATTAGGCTGATCTCAGAAACTTTTGATTTTTTATCCTGTGTCTGGCTGGATTTTAGCTAAGGCAGTGTTACAAAATTACTTCTTTCAGCTCCTTGGTTTAGGAGTCAGCCTAATAGAGGGGAACAGCCCCTTAATATGAACAACAGTGAGCACGTGTGAGCTGCTACCCCCTCCTTCCACAGGAGCAGCTCTCTGTGCTCAGGGTGCCCTGTGTCAGGAGAACTGCACCCTTCACAGCTCAGCAGTGAGACACAAATGCCACTTCCCAACCTGACACTTGGAGGCTGTTCAAGGCCCTGTGGAAAGTGAAGTATTTGCAGACTGGTTGATAGATGGATGCAATGCTTAGAGAATGCAAATTTTAAGACATTTTTAAGGTAGAAGGGTTGCTTCTGTTCAGCTTAAAATGTTAGATAATATGTGCAGAGTCTACCACCCTTACACACCAGCACCCTCATGTGCATGCATGCTTTCTATAGAAATATGAAAAGGTATGTAGCTATGCATATACTCATTTGTCACAGGGAAGATATATGCAAATTAATCTATAATTTAAGAGTCTAGTAACTTATTTCCAATTAAATAGGCTATAGAAACATCTGTTTTCTTGACAGAATGATAAAACTTCATTTTGCTTTTCAAGGTGTATAGTTAATCCCAGTCTTTAGTATAGTTTAACATTTTAATATTCATACTTAGAATTTTCCTACCGAAAAAGTAGGCATATTACAGTTATTTTCACCAAAATACCTAGCATTGGAAATCTCAGCAAGAAACATAGATCAGATGAGTCTGGAAAAAATCTTGGAAACAAAATTCATACACTGTTGTTGCTTACTAAGTTCAGGCAGTCATATAGCTCATGTGTGCCTGGTGATAACAGATCTGCAGAGTATCTTACAGACACAAGATTAATGATTTTGGTATTAGACAGGTTAGAATGCCTGAGGAATTCTGATTAACCAATCTAAAAGTATGCTGCCGTATGGTGGGCCAAGATAAAGCTGAGGAATAGATTTAGGATGTATTTTTACTCCATGGCTTTCTTATAAATCTAAGATAAAACTTTACCTGATTGGGGCATAAAGAACCCACGCTTGTCTGCCACATCAGGATGACAAATATCCATATGATTACCAGAACAGAAGTTATAATCTCTGCAAACTGTGAGATCCTGAAAGAAAAAGTTACAAACTTGGGGCTAGGTCCCTGCAAGGGTTGAATAGTCTTTAAAATAAAAAAAAAATAAATAAATGGAGGTTTCATAGAGGAGTTGTGATTACCCAGGGCCTGCCAAAGAGACAAGAAATGAATCTTGGCCCTGGATCCCAGAATTATTATTATTATTATTATTACTGCCATTATACACACTTGAATAAAAGAAGAAACTCTTTTTATCTGTAGAATAGCAGATGGCTTTTCCTCTGACATTTTGTATTTAGTCTGATTACAGGCATTGCAAGCATCCTTTCATACATCCCTCACATTCAGCTTGCAAAGGCACCAGCCCTGTGATTGTTATTTTTGTCTTTCATCCTTCCCTGTCTGTCCTTCCCCAGTTTTATCCTCAAAGAGAGACTAATGGGAAATGTTTCTACAGTAGCTTTCAATGTTTCTTCCAGCATTTGATGGAACTGGAAAAGATCTTAGTGAGACCCTTGTACCTTGTCACCCTCAGCAATACTGAGGATAAAGGAAAGAAGTACACCATGTCCCAGATTCAATACAACATCCTAACTGTACTCCTAGCTTTTATTTAGGTGCCTAAATTATTTTAAGGAAAGGATTATTTTAAGAAAAGCTTAAGTGCTTTGTTGAGATCCAGTATTCAGATGCTGAGAATTCAGCCATTTCATTATCACCCCAGAGACTCTAAATATTGGCTGCATGGTCTCCCAGTCCTCTGTGTATACATACAGTTCATTCTGGTTTCTGTGTTAAGAGTGGATTAAAAATTGATTGTCCAATTTTCTGTGCAATGCTCCATATGGCTCCTATTTCCCAGCCAACATTTTTCCACTGGTCCACAGTTTTACACTGTGAAGTAAGTGGGCTTATAGGAAAAGAGAGAAGGAAGGAAGGAAGGAAGGAAGGAAGGAAGGAAGGAAGGAAGGAAGGAAGGAAGGAAGGAAGGAAGGAAGGAAGGAAGGAAGGAAGGAAGGAAGGAAGGAAGGAAGGAAGGAAGGGTCATTTTGTTTCTCTTTATGTGAATGAAGATCTCTAGCAGTAGCAAACTAATATAAAGTACATTATTGCCAACATTAGCAGCCATGGAAGTGTCAGCTTCCAAGGATTCATTTAGATTTCAGTGAACTCATGCTGTACTGAGCTTAGTGTGTTAACCCTTGCTCATAACAAGGTTGGTACAAAAATGCAGGCACTCATGGCTGGTGTAATGTATTTATTGACCTTATTTCTGCCAGCTTTGTTCTGTATTTTTTCTTCATTAGAAAAATTCATTAAAATCACTGAACCAAGGAAACTAAGTGCAGGGAAAAGTTCAGATATAGTATATTGATTAAAAAAATGGCATTATTTTGTTTAAGAGTATGACTGATGAAAATGTCTGCCAGACAAACCTATGAAATTCAGACTAAGTGTAAGAAAATAACCTAGCTATGACCCGTGCCAGATCATGATAATGTGTCTAACTATGCAAAGTGTTGATTAACTTCTGTTTAACCTGGGTTGAATACTGATTCCCTCCTCCAGCAGTTTTTCATTGTATTTCAGCCTATGGTGATTTAAAACTATGAGACTATGGAGAAATAAGTCTATTTTTTTGGTTGGTTGGTTGAGTTTTATTTGTTTAATCAAGTTTGTTGTGAATCTTAGGCTCCAGGTGTCTCCCAGGTGACCGAAGACAATCTCTGTATTGCTGTTGTATATATATATATTTTTCTTAAAAGATTCTGATGCATTATTCGGAAGTTTTATATTTATTTCCCCTACTGTGGTGACCAAAAGGCAATTCTATCTTCTAAAAAACAAGAATTAGAATTTTCCACCTCTCCATACTTATTTTTCTTTGAAGTTTTTCCAGACCAAATTATGTTTTTAAATTACTTATGCCTGTATTTTCAATGAGATTTCATTGGACCTTTCTGCAATTTCATTAATAGCCTCTCCTTACTGAAAACATATTCTCTTGCATATTCCAGAATTTCATTAGTCTTTGTCATGGTTGAATCACATTAGCAACTCAGAGGGATGTATTTCTTTTTGTTAACTTTTTAAGAACTGTTGGATATCCCTCAAATTACTCAGAAGTAGCTCTCAGAAGTATCTAGCCCATTCCAGTACTCCCAAAGTAATGTCTCCTTGTTTACAAAATTTAATTTACTCTATTGATCTATTGGTCTATTGATATAATCCTAGATAATTTGATCCTGTCTAATTTAACCTTTTATAGTTTATGTTATCTTTGAGGTATCAATATTAAGATCTCGTAACCTCTTACCAACACGGCTTAAGTTCCTCAAGGACAAGATCCAGAAATGAGACAGCTGCTGAAGTATAACCATTTGCTTTCTTACTTTCTCTCTTTGCAGTCAATGCCACTGTAAAATTTCGGGTCTATTAAGAGAGGTGCAAAATTAAGGCTTTATTGTCTCTTCTTCAGAAATCCCAGGAAAAGGGAAACATGTCTGGCTGCAAGGGACTCTAGCTATCCTTTTTTTCTTCTCCCTCAAAGACTATGGAAAATAAAGTGAAGGATATTTAATATTATCTTTTAATAGGTCCTGTCTTATCTTCTTTTCAAAATTGATTTGGAAAATCTGCCAGTAACAGCAAATAGCAAGAACCAAGAGGGAAAAAGGCAGGCATTGCTTTATAGATCAGTTCCTCTACTTCTGTGACTTTGGAATGAGAATTCTTAAGGCTACAATACTTTGACTACTTGGAAAAATAAAATAATGAATTCTTCAAAAAACACATGAAAGGCACATGGATATTCACACAGAAAAAAACAGTAAGATTCAAGGATATTATATTGATTAAACATTCTATGCAGAGTTTTTAATCTCTGGCACTAAAAGAGCTAAAAAGCAGCTTGACAGACAAGAAATTGTGAGGGAACATAAAGTTATTGGGAATATTCTTATAGAAAGTGTTATAAAGCTGAATTTCAATTTTTTTTTTAACATGTATTCTTACCTTTGGAAGCACTGGAAAAGAAAAGCCAAATAGTCACAGGCTCACCACGAGAAACTTGGGAGATGTGTGCCAGGGAGGAGGGTCCAGGATACTTCAGGATGCCCACCAAGAGAGAGGTGCAGCTGGTTATTGACAGACAACCTGGCAATCATCATCACTGTTGCTCTGGTATGATGTACCTTGCATCACTCCCTGTCCTTGTTCCAGCCTGCTCTAACCCTTTGTAGTCAGCACTACCCACTTAGGATTTCCATCATACGCATGTAAATGAGTGCTACATGACAAGGGATGAATTGATGGAGAAGAGCAACTACAGGAGGTGTTTTTGTTGTGGATGGATTTGTATCCCTTCTATTCTTTAAGATCTATACCAGCATCCTAACAACAAGCAGCAAGCTCAGTTTCTGTGTGTAGGTTTTTTTAGTACTATTCGTCTAAAGCACAGATGACCATTTCAGATCAAATTAAATCCTGACTGTACTAAAGGCCACAAAAAAGCTTCTTCTGCATTAAATTTTATCTCAGCACCTTTTCTTTTTTATTTCAAGAAGCCCAGTACCAATGACTGAAGATTTCATATATGTGGTCTCTGTCCTTGGCATCTCCTGGCTTTTGAAACTGCAATTTACGAGTCACATTACCTGAATTTGCTCCCAAACTGGCCCACAAGACCAAGACTAGTTTGGAACCAGCCCAGGTGCAAGCTGCTGGAAGCTTCTATGTACCCCTTGGATACTATCTGCTTGGTAGAAATACAAAGTTGACGTTGAATGACAAGGAGTTTGTAGTGTTGATTTTCCTCATCTGTCTTCTATTCTCCTTTGTTTCTCAACTCTACCCTTTGTCTGGAGTCCAAGGTGTCTTTACAATCAGCATGAGATGCTAGGGTTTGAAAGATAAAAGTCCCAGGCTGTTCATTCCATATTTTCTGTTTGCTAACAAGAGCTGGGGGTGTTTTCCCCAGCACTACAAGAAATCCAAAACAAATACCTCATTCCAGAGAGATTTCCGCCTTGCAGCATTCTCAGGGATTTCACTTTAAACAAACAAGTTGTTCTGGTATATCTGAAGGATTTGCACAGAGCTTAAACTCCATGCACAGTTGAACAGCATGTGACAAAAAAGCAACATTCAAAACAATGTGGAAATAGATCCACCCACACTGGAAAAAAAGAGTATTACAAATCTTTGAGGACTGCTCATAAAACCACTAAACAACAAGCACACCATAAAAAACCCACAAAAAAATCAGAACAAAATGGAATAATATTTGTCTTCATTACTCTTCATTGAACTATTATTTCAATGGCAGCCTGGGGAGCCTCCTCCTGTCTTCCATGGCAAGGGCTTTGCATCACTTCCTGAAGACACCAGCTGGGACAATAAGTGGATGTGGTACAAACTGAACCACATGCCTTGAACTGAAGCTGCAAATTCCATGTTGCATGCAAGATAACCCCTTCTGTCTTTAGGGCAAAAAAATTTCTCTCCCTATCTCATTCCCCATGGAAGTAGCAGGATGAAAAACAAGTGCTGAATTACCTGCACCATCCTGGAGACTATCTCAATCCAAATCAGGATCTGAGCCAGTTTAAATCTGATCCTGGCTTCAAGAAGCCATATAAGGTTTTTCTATATCCTGGTTCACAGCTGCAGAAGGTTATTCCTTTAACATTCTGCTTCAGCTGGAGCAACAAGGTTTTCACAAACTTGTCCATATGGCTGCAGACCCAAAAATGACTCTTTGCTACTGCCATCAAGGGTATCCCTGGTGCAGCACACCTGCCATCCCTTCTATATAGTTGCTGCAGCCAGAACTAGCCTGCATCCAGGATTCAGCCTGGTGTCTGCCAGCTCGACCATACAGTCCTGAATCACTTACTGAGGGACACTAGACAGATCCCTGATTTACAGCAACTGTACATTCCAAGAAACATCAGCTTGTTGACAGAAGGATATGTGACTCTGCAAATTACATCTGCAGCAGGATTTCCTTGTCACTAGTCTCCCACTCTATGGGTGGGGATGTCTGTACATGCTGCTGCACCCATCTATACCCCGGAGAACAGAAAACAAAGGAGTTCCTAAGAAGAGGAATGACTTTCTGTCCTTATCTGCATCGAGTTCAGATAAGAACATAGCTTCTGATTGTGGCCAGGATGCAGCTAGAGAAATTAATAACATGAGAGATGCTACTCACGATGCAGACAATATTAAAGAGCAAACAATGAAAGTGGGATGAAAGTGGGCTGAGCATTTTTCTGAGGCAGAAGGTAAATTACAAGAGATAAAATTGGTGGCTGATGCAAAATGTTTCTATTGCAAAATTACTCCTGTTTTTACTGTGACTAGCTTTTCAAATCTAGATTACCCAATTAAAAGCAAATAAAAATTATAACAAAAAAAAAAGAAAAGTAGGAGTTTAATAAAAGTCATTGTTTCAAAGAACATGCAAAGCCCAGTGGCTGCAACAAAAATTCCTGTTGGTTGATGGAAATGAACCATATGCACTAAAAGAGCAGCAAGGAGCACTAAGGAGTGGACAGAGCAGCTGAGATGTCAGAGGCACTGAGAGTCAGAAAGAGAGTCGGGGAAGATAATCGGCTGTGAAGTTTGGGCAGGAGCTGTGGGAGGTGCCAGAGTGAGTGCCAGATCAGATTCAGCAGAGGGGAAGGCAGCTGGGAAGGTCATGAGCTCTGGAGTGAGAAAACACCACAGCTAGTGAGGCAGCAAGCAGAAAAAGGTAGCAAAGGTGCTTGAAAAGAAGAGGTGGTCCAGGACTTCTTAAGAGGAGAAGCTCTTGTATGCTACATATAGAGTGATAATTGCTAAATAAAAGAAGGTGGATGGGTGCCAAAACCAACAAAATCAGTCAGGAGATAGAGTGTGTCACTAGGGATAAGAAGTGAGAGAAAGCATGTTTTTTAATCTGTGACCAAGCTGGAAGAGTGAACTGAAGATGACAAAAACAGATGTCATGACTAGCTGGGCAGAGGAGGAAAATTCATTTGTCGGAAATTGTCATGGTCTTCTACTTTTTGGGTATACTTCTGAAATTATCTACGTCACTATGAAAGTATATTTTAGAGTCTTTTTTTATTTTATAGTGCTGTCAGTGCTATGAATAAATTGCTTCTCTCCTCAAAAATAATTTTGCTCTAAATGGGAAAATACTTGCTCTGACAACCCTTTTCTACTCAAGCATTGCATTTCATGGTTTTGTTATGACTAAGAATGTCTGAAATGAGATTTTCATATACATCCATCTGTCCAATATTTTCATTTGCAATTTTCTCCTTTTTTCCTCTGTTCTTAAGATTCTACTTGTAAATGGATCATGTGGTATTGTTAGGTGGTTCTTACCACAGTCATCTTATTTTAGTAAGTTTTTAGTACTTGTCAAGTCTTGATGTGCTGGAAATAAATCATACTCATGTTCTTTGACACTTTCTGCTTAGGTTTTGACTGTGTTGAAGGTGGGGCTTTCAGTGAGACAGAAAATAATTTACAGCTCAGGGAACCTGATTTAAAACACATATCACAACCTCTTAGCACTTGGAAAGAGTAATGTTACAAATAACTCATTAGTTGCCAATTTCTTCCTTATAATGAAAGTAACCTTGGTGAATTAAAAAAGGAGAGTTCAGCGAACAGAGCAATGATCTTTGCAAGCAGTGATGACAGTCTTGCTAACGACTGTAGATTTCTCTTACTGTAGAAAAGCCATCAACCAGAAAGGGAAAGACCTAGTTATACTGAGATCTGCTCCCTTGGAGGTCACTCCTCACACTCACAGAGCAGAAACCTTTCACAGCTCCCTTCTTTTCTACACTAAAAAGCCAAGCTGTTTAGTTATAATATATAATACCACCTGGGATGGATATCTGTTTAAATGGAATGGTCTTTTAAAGCAGGATCCCTAGAGAAAAAGCTGAAAGTATTCCAGTCTTCTGATCTTGGTGTGCTTCCTCACCTTGACCGGAGTGGACATCATCCCGTGCCTGAAGCAGAATTCCTACAAAGGCTTGTGAAAGACATCATGAATTATACCAAATACTATTGACAATACTTGGGAGCATACCAGGCACGTATTCCATTTCTTCTATATATTTGTTCTCATAGAAATGTTGTTGAAAGGGACTTCTGGCATCAAGTCATTGAGTCCAGCCTCCAGAGTCAATCAGGACTAGTCCCAGTCTAGGTAAGGTCAGGTGTGGTTTCTCCTAGCCTTGTCTGACAATTTCTAGGAACAGATTTTTAAAACCACATTGACAGCCTGTTCCAGTCCTCCAATGAAGTGCTCCTAATATCCAATCTCCTCCTCTCAAATTGCAACTTATGGGCACTGTCAGTCATTCTGGCATGTGCTCATGTTAGAATCCATTTTCAGGAGAGTTTACATCAATTTTCTTTGTTATGCTGCCCCAAGCAACTAGGGACGCTGCTCCACTTTCTTCATTGTTTCCAAATGAAAAGAACCCTCAAGCCTACTCTCTGGTCACTCTGCTGGGCACTCTCTAATTTCTGAACAACCTTCTTGGATCCACCACTAGATACAGACTCCAGGTGATCTTTTTACAAATTGAGGGCTCTGTAGTTCCCTGTACAGTTCTGTCCTTTTTTTCTGGATGGAAAGAAACTAGACAGTTGTTTCTGGCATGGGCATACCTCTTTTCTATTGAAAATAATTGTGAAGACTCCCCAGAAGGTACAGAAACACAATGACATATCCTTATTAACTCATGCATCTTAGATTACTTAGCTCAGTGATGCTCAGTATCATATCACAGCCATCAAGTAAAATGCTTGGTTTTTTTCCCTTAGGGTACAAAGACTTAAGCCCTTGATAGGAGACAGAAACATTATCAAATCTGAAGTATTCTCAAACATGCGTGGGGTAGTTACCTGCATTTCTTCTCAAGGCTTCACTTGCTCTTACCTCAGCTATTTCTTTGTCTATTTGGGATGTTGAAAGTGATCATTTGTGATAAAACACTTAGGAAATGTTTCCTTCTTTAGTTCTGGAAAAGACAATAAGCCAGTTCTTGATGAGGTTAATGAAAGTAGCTTTGTTGCTGTTACACAGAATTAGAGAGAACTTTCTCTGAGCTTTCATATTCCTGCCAAATACAGATGGCAAGGTTCATCCTCAGATCTTTGTTTGAGGGGATATGTGTGTCATCGTGTTGTGTTTTCAGGGTGATAGAGTAGGGTAAGCAGGATTCCAGGCAGAAAGTAAGTTAGGTAAAAAAATTCACAAGGAAAGAAGAGAATAATAATTTTATGTTTTTATTGAACTTTGGAAGGGAGTATTTCCTTGAGAATGGGTTTGTGAAAAAAAGTAATCTAGTTTAGGGAGCATAGAACAACATAGTGTCTCCAACAGATTTTTACAGAACCAGTAAAATTATCTGCAGTTTAGAAAAAAAAAAAAGGAAAAAACTTTCCCCCTACCTTGGCCCTTTTTGCAAGGGCTGCAGGGCTGCAGTAAGTAGATCAACAAAAACTTGCAAATAAGAAATTCATGTTGAAATATGCTTCATGATCTAACACTGAAAGAGAAGGAGATTTCTGATGAAATGTTTGAACTGAATGCTGTACAGCATAAGATGTTCCTCTCTCATACTTTATGTTATAAGAAAAGTTCTGATATTCTAATTTTTAAAAGGTTAACAAAAATGATGAGAGCCCCTATTCCTCCCTTCTACAGCCAAGTATATTGCAGGTTCACATTCTGTCACAAAATATAGACAGAATGTACTTGCATATAAACACAAGAATTGAAAGAAAGTAATAAAAATTATAAATCTTGAAGTGGCCTGTGTGCTTGGATAACTCTCACAAATTCAGAGCTGTAGGTGGGCAGGGATGGGAATGCAGAGGAACAGGCTATGAGGTATCAGGGAGAAGAATCTTGCACATAAATGATTTTCTGCTTGTATTAGCTCTACCTGCACAGTAGACCTAACCTGTGCCAGATCACCAGCATGTTGCTTTCACTCTCTGTCTAGATGTATAGAAACATGCCATGTATTTTTCCAGGAAATGCAGTGACTTGCATTTCTGATTAAATTTTCTGGAGAAGAACCTATGGAGACAGAGGCTGCATTTTTCCTAAACCATCAGAAAGATGTCAGTTTTCCAGATGTCTTCATACATAATCTATTCAGTAAATTACTCCATATTTTAAAAGTGCAGGAACAGATCTAGCCTGAGAACTGATGAATAGTGCATTACTGCTAAATACCACAGAAGAGTCTAATGTCATAATTTCTTTTAGGTCCATCCCTCATCCCAAATTTGCATGTTCTTTCTTTTGTTCCATGAACTGAGGCATCGAGATTACAATAACTGTTTTTCTAATCTTTTCATAAAACAGTTTTCACTAGCTACAGCAGAATTTATGAATATATAAAAGAAACATAAGTTATTTAAATGTGCAGCTGAACAAAGCATCCTGAAGATATTGGATATTAAAATTGAATTTGGATATTAAAAAAAATTACTTGCAGTCAAAATTTCTCAGAATGTATCACCATTAAAGATTAGAAATATACACTCTGTTCTTTCAGAGGCAAACATGTTTAAGTGTTTTGTCTTTCATTGCCAATATTTATTATTGCTATTAAGGTCCTTTGGTCAGGAGTGAGAACAAAGAACTGGTGGTGCAATTCTCTGTTCCACAGGTGAAATTCTGACCCTTCTAAAAATTAAGATAAAGGTCTGATTGTATCTGTGCTGTAGGGTGTGCTCTGAGCAAGATCCTTCACAATACTCATCCTAATGATCTAAGGATTTATGGCCCTTACTCCAGTGGAGCCCAGCTGTGTAACCTCAGCTTGGACATCTAAGGATATTCTTAAGACAGAAGGAAGCTGTGAAACTCTCTGCAGAACCATAAGAAAGGTTACATTTCAAACAGGTAAGGTTGCTATGGAGGCTATATGAAGTGGCTCAAAATTTCAAGAGAGTAAAACAGTAGGTTGGAGAGGTATGAAATGCTGAAGGAGACAAAACAGAGGTGGTTGAAGATGGCAGCTCGGCAATGACAAGGATTTGAAGAAGTGGAACCTGGCCATTCTCCTGACTGACACCTGACTGAGCAGCAGAAAACCCCTGGAACTCCCCTTGGAGGTGGTGAACATACAAATGCTTAGCATAGTAGCTCATGAAATCTCAATTGTCTTTTGTTCATGTTTGGTAAAAATTAATTATCATATACATTTAAGCTGTATGTATAGTGCTGGCAGAATCTTTTTGTTTGAGCTGAAGGTGTTTGAATAAAGTGACTCAAGGAAGGAGGCACCTGAAGGGACCCTACAAGAAAGCTGGAGAGGGAGTTTCTGCAAGGCCGTGTAGGAATAGGACAAGGGGGTGATGACTTTAAACTGAAAGAAGGTAGGTCAAGATTAGATATTAGGAATAAATTTTTTACTGTCAGAGTGAGTGGTGAGACTCTGGAACAGGCTGCTTAGAGAAGTTGTGAATGCCCCATCCCTAGGAGTGTTTAAGGCTGGGCTGGATGGGGCTCTGAGCAACCTGGAAGGTATTCTGATCTCATGGAGGGTATTCCTGCCCATGGCAGGGGGGTTGAAACCAGATGATCTTTAAGGTCCCTCACAACTCAAACCATTCCAGGATTCTACAACAGGAAAACTCTCAGTACTCATTATATCTGTCTCCCTGGCTGACTTTCTTAGTCTAAAAATAGGACAGGAAGGTATGGTGGTCTTTGGGTCAATGGAGAGTTGAAAGCAAGCACCTGAACCCAGAAATGGTATTCCAATCCTTTATGTAAGACATAGCCTGTGGCAAAATATAGCAGTGGCATACATCAGCAGTTTCTTCATCCTGAAATTCCTCCCACACTTGCTTCCTGGTGAAACTGTTTCACTCTGACAAATTGCAGATAACTGCTCTTCTGCTGTGATTAGAATGGATACAGTTTCAGCAGGAGTAAAGTTATGAGACATTTAACTTGGATAGGATGTTTGATAGCAATATACTATTTTAATATTATAATCTATAACGATAATTTATTCTCTCAGTATTACATCTTAATAGATGAATTTCTCTGTCCTTGTGCTTTCTCTGCCATTAGCTGTGAATGAACTCTGGAAACTTTGTTCCATTACTGCACATTAACTATTTAAAAGATAGGATTCATTGCCTCCTCTTCCAATAGCAATGAGACAAAATAACAGTTAAAAAGAACATTAAAAGCTTAAAGTTTTAAAGTTTAGGTCCTAACTGGTTTATAGAGAAGCTGGCCTTGCTCGCTCATGTTTGGAGTTAAACAGAACAAAAGCAACCTGAGCTTAATCCATGCTACAGGTAAATGTCTTAGTAGAAAGAGACCTGAGCCTTAGCATGGTCACTGAAGGGCCCTCAAAAAAAAGCTGATGAAAGATATGGAAACAAATCACAAATCACTGGCTAGCTGGTATTAGTTCAAACATCCACAACCTCCCCCCCACACGTTTTTTATTCTCTCTTGTATCCTTGCTTGAATTTCTGCCCATAAAATAAGTGGCAACTCACTCAATATTACATGAAAAGTCAGCGTCCAGAGAAGCACTGTAGAAAACATGCACAATGAACTCAGAGGAGCTAGTCTTCAGAGAAAGCAGATAATTTGTTAGCATTCTTTGGCATTATTTTTACTCCATTTGTTCATAAAATGTTCGCTGATGGACCATACCAGCACAGATATTTAAAATCCTTTGGAAATAAAAATGTTAAATACTGGCATGTATTGAAAACTGATGGCTATTAAACACGTGTCCAAAATCAATTATATGAAAAAAGGAACTATTTTGAAAATGTTTGAGTTATGTATGTGATGACCAATATTACTCATGACCTTTGCCATTAATTTTTCTTATTGTGCCTAGTCTGTGTTTCATGTGACTGTCATGGAGAACGCACTTAGTGCTTTAAATGAGGCTATTTTCAAAATTGTCTGTAGTAGCAATTTTATTATCTATAACTCCAGGAGAGTCTCAGACTTTTTATATAAGATCTGAATATCCCTCAAACTTAATTCTTCTATGGCTTAGGCTGGAAGTCATCAGCTGTTTTGTAGAACACACTGTCAGGTTCTATTCTCAGTAATGGAAGACTTAGTCCATTTTGTACTTGGAAAAATTGCATTGTAACTTATGAAGCTTAAAAAATTGTCTTTATCCCTGATAGAATTGAGATGGCTTTGAAGATACTAGCTCACTTTGGAAACTCACTTGTCGTGACTATCATTACCATCTAGTGGCTCTAGAGATATCACAGAAGGTGCTGGCTTGTGACCTGTTTGGCTGTAGCTAATGCTATTAGTGCTGCAGATAAAATGATTCAAAGAGCTACAACCTGTTCTGCTAGCAGCTGTTTCAGTGAAAGTGACACGATAGCCCCAGCACTCCTCACGCTTCATTTAAAATTGTAGCAGGAGAGTGTGAGTTTGCAAGAATAAGTGAAATTGCTATAGTGGAAGGTTTGCTCTGGCTTGGATTTTGATAAACAACTCAGAAGAGTAATGCAATGAAGCTGGTTCTCTTTCAAAATAAAAAACTTAGTAAATCTACAGATTCAGAATTTGGGTGATTGTTGTGGCACTGTTTGAAAAAAGATTGAGAAACCTGGAAGAAGTTAAGAGTCCTAGAGAAATTTTTCTTAGTTAGAGTCACTATACTTCATTATTGTAGGTCTGTCCCAAGCAAACTGATAATACCTAGAAATTTATCTTTAAATCTTCTTAATTCAAGTGATTTTTAAGGTTATTATGGCATGTCTTTATACCTTTGAAAAACAGTTGCTGAAGCTCATTTTATGTGGTCAGTTTTAAACTCTGATACATGATGGAGTCAGCTCATAAGTGAAAGGAAAACACCTACATTCCTACATCGTCACTGCCAAAATCCTGTCATATCCAATAGATCAGGTAACCTGTGTTAGCCCTGCTAGGTGCTAACACAAATCACAATATGTTTTACTGCCTTCTGAAGCGATGTGAGAGACTTTACTGACTTTCACGCCTCTAGGTCAGAATCTTATTCAACAATCTAGTAGTTATATAAATAATATGAGACATATTATTGGATTTGATGGTTGGACCCTGTGGTGGATAAGGAATTGGCTGGATGGTCATACTCAAAGAGTTGTGGTCAACAGCTCAATGTCCAAGTGGAGATGGGTGAGGAGTGGCTTTTCCCAGAGCTTGGCATCAGGACAGCTCAGCATCCTTGTTGGTGACACAGACAGAGGGATCAAGTGCAGCCTCAGCAAGCCTGCTGACAACACCCAGCTGTGTGGCACAGCTGGCACACTGGATGAAAGGCAAGCCACCCAGAGGGACCTGGACAGGCTTGAGAGGTGGCCCCATGTGAACCTTGTGAAGTTCAACAAGGCCAGATATAAAGTCCTGTACCTGGTTAAGGGAAATTCCAAGGTGGTCAGAGAGTGAAAATAGCCCTAAGGAGTAAGAATTGGGGTGTTGGTGGAGGAGAAGCTTGACAAGACCTGGCAGACCAGAAAGCCAATCATGTCCTGGGCTGTATCAGAAGTGTGACCAGGCAGTCAAGAAAGGTGATTCTTCCTCTCTTCTTTCAGGAGACCCCACCTGGAATACTGCATCCAGCTCTGAGACACCCAGCATAAGAGGAACTTGGACCTGTTGGATCAAGTCCAGAGGAAGGCCACAAAGATGGCCAGAGAGCTGGAGCAAAGAACTGTCTTCTATGCAGACAGACTCAGAAAGCTGGGGTTGTTCAGCCTGAGAGGAGAAGGCAGCACACAGAAATTATAGAAGCCTTCCAAAACCTAAAGGGGACCTATAAGAGAGTTGTATTGAAAGAGGGCAGGTTTAGGTTAGGAAATGGGAAGAAATTTCTTACTGTCAGAGTGTTGAGAACTGGAACAGGTTGTCCAGAGAAGTTGTGGATACTCCATCCCTGGAAGTGTTCCAGGGCTGGTTAGACATGGCTTTGAGCAACCTGATGCAGTGAGTGGCATCCCTTCCCATGTCAGGAAGAGACAAATCACAACCATATGACCTCTAAGGTTCCTTCCAACTCCAACCATTCTGATTCTGTGCTTGTATCATGACTAGAAAATATCAGTGAAGTAAATAGATTGCAAGCTTAAATTAGTTAGAAGAGCCCTCTCCTATATTTGAACATTAACCAGTTTTTAAATTAGTGTTCTGTTCTACCAAATTGAGGTTCCTTTTAAATAGGAAATATAATAAGGGTATTGAACCAGGGGAAATTGCAGCTATTAATTTTGCATATCTGGACACCTACCTGAAAACTATTACTGTGACTTTGTACAGTACTTTGCACTGGGACAGAAGAAACCCCACAAAAAATGAAGCATAAAATTAATATCCATACAGTCAAAGGAACACTAACAAGCAAAAAGTATTAAACAGATGGCTATTATTTTCTAATGAATAGCTACTAAAGAACAGAAGTCCAAGGAAAGTAAAACCAAAGAATCAACCCCTCAAGCATGTTGTTCTGCACTCCCCCTTTGTTTACTTTGCAAACACTATTAACTATGAGTTACCCCAACTACATTTTACTTGGCTAAATACCCATTTATATAACTTTTACATCAAGTTCATTTAAGCAGTTCTGTTGATACAGCCTAACCTCTCAGTCTTCTTGTCAAAATCCCCTGTGGCAAATTAGCCTTGAGATCTAGCCCATAAACAGTCCAGTCCAGTGAGAAATTGAATTTATTTTCCCTCTCTCCTCAAAAAGCTGTAGGTCATCCTA
The DNA here is from genome assembly GCF_023055355.1 of Agelaius tricolor. Lineage (NCBI taxonomy): Eukaryota > Metazoa > Chordata > Aves > Passeriformes > Icteridae > Agelaius > Agelaius tricolor. The sequence continues at coordinate 21,878,041 of NW_027269268.1, forward strand.
TGTGTAATATGCACACCCAGTGCATACACCCAAGTAACAAGATTTCACAGCTTTAGCATAGCCAACCATGTAACATTTCATCTTTGTTGATAACATTTGGTGTCACTTTTCAAAGGCTGAATTAAATTAGGTGTCTGTCAGATTTCCACAGACAATGAACCTGAGCTTGAGCTATCTCCTACTTCTGAAGGACAAACAATAACTCTCAGCTAATTACTCTCCCTTCTAACACCTCTGACTCACAACTAATGGGAAATGAATTGATGGAAAAATGCAGGATTTAAAGAAAAGGACCTAGCTTCCCCAGTAGGCATCCAATGCCATTTTAAATTCCTGGGGTATCCTACCTGCTGTACAGCTGCCACTGCAGAAGGGCATAGGTCTCCCATATGTTTGTGTCATACCTGCCAGCTCCTTGCAGATGTCTTAGGAACTCAAGGGAATCTCAAATATCTCTGGGTACTTCAGCTTAGCCACTCATTTAACTTTGATATCAGAAAAATCCCACAGAAGTGGAAAAAGTACCTTTCTAATTTAATATTTACAAGTATTAGACTTTCTGGCCATCAACTAGATTTCGATGCTGAACTCCTCAGAATTTCTCACTCATTTTCATAGTGTTGTGTTAGTTTTGAAATCTGTCTGGGTTCATGTGATTGTTTTTAATCCTACACATAGTGTTTTGAAACTATACAGATTAACATTTCACTGTACAGTAACTCCAAAACCTGAACATGTTTATAGTTTAGCTGCCATTTTTCTGGCAAAGCAAAGATTGGAAAATAAAAGGAAAAAGGATTTTAAGGATGCAAATCTGGTTTTAGGAAGATACACCAGAAATCCAGAGCAAGGTTCTGTTCCCTGTGTGTTCTGGGTGCTACTGGCTGCCCCCAACCACCTGTGAGGTGACACTTAGTCTGCCCTAAAAGAAAGCTAACAGAATTGTGAACAGAATATATTATTTCTTCTATACTCCTGGAATGGACTTCAGAGAGGAGAATGAGAGTTCTCTCTTTTTTTCATTCAAAAATGAAAGCTCATTTTTGCTGGAGACAGAAGAGTTGTTGCTTTGACTCCAGTGTCAATCAAGAGAGAAGGGGCACTGCACAGATTTGATTAAGCCTCGAGTTCTTTACAGTCTCTGAATAAATTACAGGAAAAACCACGATGCTGTAAGATTGCTGAGAAAGTTTAATCATGAGCTATTCACAGTGGATTCAGGAGCACACCACTCTCAGATATCTGTGTTTGGTATATCTCCTACAACTAAAACAACATCCAGACCTACTGCATCTGCCTTCTTCCCCATCTGGATCCCAGCAGGCTCTGTTTGACCCCTGTGCCCCAGCACCCTGGCAGCCCAGTGTGCTGGGAATTGTCTGCTGTGGGTGTCTTGGCAAGCCAAGAGCACTTGGACATCATCCACCAAGACAAGATGTTCTGTCCTCTTCAAGAATGAGAAGAGGCAGCAGGGGCTCCCCTCACAACATCAGAAAGCCAGCTTTAAGACCAGCATGTTTCTTGGTCTGTCTTATAGTTTTTTAAATAATCTCGTTGTTTTTTTTTTAAATAATCATATAATCTCTCTTTAGTTTTTTTTAAATAATCATAAACAAAGTCAATGAAGTGACTGGTCCAGTCTCACACAGGATTGGAGATTCCTTGAGAATGGGAGTTTTGGTTAAAGCAGGAGCCCTCCCTCCTGCCCCCATAAACACTTGCAGTAATAAACACTTGCTCCTTGCCTGCACACCAGTCCAACACAGTTGCCACATGTAGCTACTGCTTTCTGAAAGCTGCCCCAGTCAGGTCAGTGCATTAAATCAGCCTCATCCTCCAATTGTTTGGGTGTTGGTTTTGTTTGTTTGTTTGTTTGTTTCTTGTTTTTTGTTGTTTTGGTTTGGTTTGGTTTGGTTTTTTTGGTTTTTTTCAAAAGCAGGGGGCAGCAGGATGCACAGTTTCTGCCCTGGAAAAAAAAATAAAACAAGGCAAAATTTGTCTGCTGTTCCCTTATCATACATCAGGGAAAAACTAATTAGGTTGCTGAACTAATGCTTTCCAGAGCAGCTGCAAGTGACACTGCAGCCCTGGAGATACAGCTAGCCACGAGAGTCTTCTTCCACATGGACCTAAAATCTCTAGTACATTTGCATATTTCCCTTCATCACATCCACATCTCCAGCTGACATCCTCTCCCTCTGAGACTGGCAATGTTCTCTGTGCCTCATACTACAGATACCCCTTGTTCAGTCACTGTTTGATGTTTGCATAGAAGAAGGTGCTTGGAACTGAATTTCTGGAGGTCTCAAGCTGTGACTATGCTTGACTCATGTGTCCCCAGAACTTGCTATCTGTAAACTAAACTTAAAACTCAGCTTGAGGGCAGAGACAGTGGGGTTACAGCTACAGAAATTTGGACCTAGTATTAAACTACTCGTGGATTTCAGCAGATAAACACAAGCACTGAAATGAATCATGCTGGCTTGAGGTTTGAGGTGACTCCGACTCAGATGTTTCACTGAATTTCACTGCAAAGAAAGTTATGCTCTTTTACTCTGAGTTGTGTGTGATGGAAAATAATTTCATTGTGCTCCAAAACAGGTACCCAGTAGTCTTATGAAAACCCTGAAGAATCAGCTATGAGAGGAAACACTCCATGCTTGGCAGACAACTGAGGATGTAATATCTTGCATCCAGAACCCAGGGCTACACAAGGGAGCTGAAGTGGTTCTAGACATCTTGGGAGAAAATCCCAAGCCCATATGAAGCTATTGCCATGATCCCTTCTTCATTTAGAGGAGCCAGCAAAACAACAACTTCTCTTGCATTTAAATGCCCTGTAGTATTTGACAGACCTGCTGCCTATAGTAGGTAATAAAATGCATAGAGTAATATTTCATTCACAGCTCCCAACTATTTTATTATTCACAAGACAGCTGAAAAAAATCCATAGAGGAAGATAAGGTCACTCTGCCCATGATCAGCTAGCAAATCAATGGCCATGCCAGAGACCGTAAACGTGTGTGCTTATTCACATGCATTATCCTCTGTCAGTGGCTGCGATGCCTTTCAACCTAGCTGGGGTTATTAGAATTAGATGTGTGCAACAAAAGCAAATGATAGCTTATCTACATAATAGACCTGGAAAACAGTGTGTTTCAAAGCCTTTATTCTCAGGTAAGGACCATTAGTGAAGTCTTACTTACTGCAGGGAGAGAATATTGAAAAAAATCACCTGAGGGTCCAGTCCCCACTCATTAATTTTAGCTTTTAATTTTATCTTTAGACAGCTTTAATTTTTAATTGCTAACATAATTTCCTTGATTGTTTTTGAGGTGATGAATTAGATGTGACCAATCCTTACTTTTTACAAGGGCTAATGTTCCTGACCCTTAATAAAATTATTCAATAATAATGTAACTGCTCATGGAGCCACCATCTACTATGTATTTCCTGTTTCTAAAAAGATCTTCTTTGACTTAGTATACAGGAAAGAGCCAAGTTACAAGTTATGTGAAGCATCTTTCAAATTAAAATTACATTTACCTCCTAAAGCTAACACAGGTACATCTGAATGAATTTAAATATAGTCCATGTATTGAGCCAAGCCTGCCCCTCACCACCAGCTACTTATGAGTGCATGAACAAGATTCTTGCACCTTTCAGTCACCATGCACTCAAACTCTGGCATTTGGGCTAAGGTTTGGTGGCTTTCCTTTGGCTCTGTAAGTTGCTGGAGGCCATTGTCATGGTTAGCTTCATGCAACATTAACAGATACACCTGTATTCCTTCTTTGGTGATGTAAGTCCCAGAGTTACAGAAACATTTTTCCACCATTGAGGCTTTTGGGATATTGATCTTTACCTCATCTTACTTCATACACTCTGAAGGAGGGAAAAGTTTAAACTGAATGTATTTTAATTGTGGAGGAAAAGGAAAAATGAGGCAATTGATGCCAATTTGTGTGAATTTTCTTGCATAGCCTTCAATAGATAACTTCTGTCATGAGTTTCAGTATTTTGATTATTTTTCACCCATGACTGTAAATTGTTTTTAAAATGTCTTATTTTCACTGACCTATTTTAATAGAATTTTCTATTCAAATGAACCTAAGAGATGTTTCTGATTGATAGCAAAACAATACATCTTGCAAGTAATAACTGCAGTTCCATCAGTCTAATTTGAGTGTGAAAGACAAAACATGCCCTTAAGAGCCACTGTAGTTCCTATTTGATATTTGAACCAGTCATAGATTGACAAAACCATAGATATTTGCACAATAATAAAGAGAAAAGCAGATTTTATGCAAACACACGAAAACATGAGCCTCTCCACTGCACAAGACCAGCTGTTTATTTGGAATGCATGTATTTCCTTGCAGAAGTGTTTTATACCAGCAGATACAATATAATTCTTCCTTGAGTATATTGAACTGATACCCCAGTAGGTCGTGTTGCAGGGATTGTGCAACAAATGCTTTACCTAGGAAGAAAAAGCTTAGGAGCAAAATAGGTAATCGTTCTTTCTCATTTTCCTGCTTTAGGTTACTAATTTTTGCTATATACACTTTTTATTACTCATTTAGAAAGAGTAGAATGAGAAAAAAAAATCTCGTATTTTGTGTCTCTTTCAATCACATTCCTGTTTAGTCTCCATTTCCCTGACTAGCAATCCCATTTATGCACTGAAAGGTGTTCAGCTGCTGACAGGAATCAGCCATGTGCTGTGTTGCCAGGGCAGCTCTGTGCAGCACCACCTTGCTCTCTATTTCTAAAGATAGCCCTGTAATGATATCAAAATCCAAAAGCCTGTTATTTAAAATGTCATTTAAAATATCTATATTATGAATATTTATATTCTGAATATTTTCTCCTGTTGATTTAATTGAAAAAATATAATGTGCCCTTTGTTTCTGTCATGCTGAACTAATTAAATTTCTGTCAAAAGATGCATCTGGATTTGTGCAGAAAATCAGTCCATAAACTGTAACGAGCAACTCAGCAGAGTTACACTTTCTGACAGCAAAGCCCAGACTTTACCAAAAGTAATAGTTTATGTATATTTGATCTCTAACTTGGCACATACTAAAATGCCAGTCAAGAAACAGGGTTTTTTATGTTCTATTACAACTGCACTACATTTCTGTGTATAACTGGATTCATGCTGCTGAGTTGTTACTGTTGGAGGCTCTTGTAGAAGATAAAGCTTATCCAGTGTTGATCTGCAGCACCAAAGCAGTCACAGTGTTGACAGAGGAAATTATATTTCACAGAGGCAGAGGTGAAGTAAGTTCCTTCAATCTAAGTAAATTCATGTGATGCTGGGAAGGTGTCCTCCTTTCCTGTTCCTAAACATGAGTAAATATTCCTTTTTGGGATGACTTTATCACATGATAGTACTTTAAAATGAATCACTTCTGTACCCCAAGTCACTCAGTATAAAAGCCTAGAGGGGCAGGTTTTACATAAGGCATGGATTTAGTTTGTTGGAAGGATAAATAATTATAATAATAAATTGCACTGACCTCTCAACTAAAGAGGGAACAAGAGCCCACAGAGCCAAGTAAAATACGAACAGCAGAAAGTAAACAGTGAAAATGCTTGAGAATGTTGAAAAACAATCACCCAATTATGCTAAAATCATTCAAACTGAGATTTTTTCCATGCCTTGGCCTAAAAGATTAGTTTTCATTTAATAACAAGTATGAGATGTAAAAAATCCAAGTTGTGTGTTTATGATGGTTCACATCTGTTTCTGCTGTATTATCCACAAATACTAAATTCCTTTCCCATAAGACTTTAAACCAACATTTTAATCATTATCCTTTATTCCAGCTTGTCCCTGATGATGCCATTTATTGGATGATGAGGGCTGGGGATATCATTCCATACTAACTTTCTTCAAGAACAGACAGTTTCCCTTCAGCAGCAGTTACTGGATGTATGCTTTGAAAAGCAGACAGATCAAAACTGTATATTTGAGTTACTTAGTTCAAGCACCTTAGATCTACCTCACTTCCAGTGGTCAGGTTAGATGTTCTCAGGCTATGCTGAGATTCACACAAAACGTATCAGAGGCCAGGGCTTCATAGAGGTATTGTGCTTTTTTACTATGACTCAGTGGTTATATGACTCAGGATGTGAAATATCTTGGTTTATAGCTTCCTTTTGTTTTATTTAGAATAAGGAGCTGGATGCAGTTTTCTTAGAAATGAGCAAAATTCTGTAATCATCAGGAACTGTTGTACTAAGAGGTGATAATCACAATATTTTCTGCTGGAAATGGTTAACTTTCTGCTAGTGACTGGATATGCACTGAGTCAGATTTGAAATGTGCAAGAAAAATGTTGAGTTTGTTGACCAGAGAGTTATGTTCAAGCGTCTGACTGAATGAATCTCCAATTATTTGCTCAAAGTAAACAAGCACAACAAAAATAACAGGAAAAGCATTTACTCTAACTGCCCCAAAAGAATAAGGTATAAAGATGTTCTCTTGGCACTTGGAGGGCCAATGGCTAGTCCTGAGGTGAATTTAAGTAAAGTGTGGCCTTCTGTCTCTGAAAAATGTATTAATTAGTGTCTCAAATTTTCTTAATCATGTCTTTTCATGCCTCTATGCCAAGAGGGCCAAGAATCCTCTCAAGATGCTTATCTCTCCTTATGTTGCTAGAGCCCAACTGAACTTCCACGGCTTCCATGTCTCCAGGTCTAATGAGCCCAAGGAGTTCAAGTTATGAACTTTCTACTCTTATCCTTTCTTTCTTTTTCTTTCTGTTCCTTATACATTTTCTCAAGTGTTATTTTTATGCTTTTATTTTGCTGTATTACTACAAGTAATAATAACCAAAATGGCTACATACCTGCTTTCCATTGCAACAAAACTGCTCAAAAGAAAGTCCATATATATATATATATATAGGTATTTATATTTATATATAAAAATATAGATACACACACACACATGTATTTAAAAACAGTGATCATTCAGTGTCACTTCACTCTAATCCACCCCAAGGGATCTATTAACAAGAACTTGCATTCCTCTTGCCTTCTGGGGTGGTTTGGAACATCAACACTCACTGTTATTTACAACCTAGAACTGGAAGCTAAGGAGTGATTTATACAACAGAGGAGTTTTGCCATTTCATGTGTAAGAAATTACTAGGTTCTTTAAAAGAATAATCCTTATCTAGTCTTTGCTTTCTTTTTGAAGCTTATCTTTTAATGCAGCTGAAACACAAATGCTGCCTGAAAGACTGTAGTTATGGACGTATGGTTGAAGAAAGATGACTTTCTAAAAAGTTGTTGTAAGAAGAAATTCTCAGTTGTCACCATAATAGAAATGCCTTGGTTTATACAGAAGCAGTTGACAGCAAATCTTTAGCATTGCTTTCCACTACATTTATATTTCTGTATTTGACAGATAAATGTAAAAAAAATATGTTTCATACATTAAAGAAGCCCAAGCATGGTCAAACTTTATTCTGTAAATAATTTAGATGGGAATTTGGAAGAAGGATGTAAACTTGAAGAATATCTTTCCCATAAAAACATCACAGTTACAGTCTGACTCTGAAGAAAGAAACAGATCCTTAGACCAAAACCATGGCCAAAATATCCTCAGGAGCAAAAATACAAAGCAATGTAAACACAGTAGCAAAATATAAAGCTTGGGGGCAAGTATTTTGATATTGCTCATTATCTGACTCACCTAGAAATAGTTTGGTACAAAAGTGATTATGATGTAAAACACGTGTTTACAGGCAGCTTTGTGTCTAAGTTATTAGGCACCACTGGTAGTGATTCAGAAGAAAGTTCCTTTGGTGTGTATTTGTGGTCTCATTTGCAAACAGCATGACTCATGAATAAGTCATGAAGCTGTATTGGAAAGCTGCTTTGAGCATTTATTTGCTGAGATTACTTTAACAGTGGCACATGCATATGCCACTGCAGGAACACTAATACAACATTATGCTTTATTAAAGCTATGAGATAAAAAGCATGTGCTAAACAAATATAAAATTTGAAGAGTAACTAATGGAATGACAGGTCATATTTGAATAAAGATTTTTGATCTTTCATTTTTCTGAGCCATTAGCATTCTTTCCATCTGAATATACTGAGTGGTCTGTCACTCTTCCTCATGCCATATTATAATTTACTGTCAGAGGGCCCTTTTTTTTATTGAAGAAGAAATCTGTAGAATTGTAGGTGAAATCATGGCAGGTGAAATCCCTACCATGCTGTATGATCCTGTGACTTCATCATGTATAGGAGGTAAAAACCTGAGTCTCATGAAGTCAAGGGAGGAGTTCAGGTTGACTTGAGGGGGATCCCAACAGCAAATGACTTCAGTGTTCACTCTAGCAAAGCACAACTGGCAGAACAGCAGTGGTGATGGTTGGCATATGCTGAGTTGAACTTACAGTGAAGAACCTGTTCTGTCTTCACATATATTTCAGTGCCTCTTCTGAATCCCTTGTTTGAACTGTGCACTGCACACTTTGAGGATTCATCTGCAAATATATTTCTACTTTCTCATGTCACAAGGGGTTGGAACATGGCAGGAAAGAAATTGCTGGGAAATCTTATGCATTATAAAGGATATTGAGCAATTATTTTACTTGTCAGAGTGCATGTTTTAAATAAAAAAATAAATCCACTAAAATTAAAGTTGTGGCAGATCTCATGTTGTAGACAGTGGTTTAACATTAATTACTTGCTTTCTACTCCACCTTAGAATGATGTAACTTGGTTATTAGGTAGGTTTGATTGCACCAAGAGATGACAGAGAATAGACATGGAAAAATTGCAGCAAACAATTTCATGCCATCTTGAAAACGTAAAAGATAAGGGTTGTGTGCATTGGCACAGGCAGGCATCTAGGACAAACACAAACTCATGGATGAAACACAAAGAGTAAATTTATTTCAATTACCTTGCTAACCAGGGAATCCCTGATGCAACACCTGGGCAGAAGTACAAAAGCAGAGACACAGGCACTATTAAACTTGGTCTGTGCTGGAGAATCACTGGCCTGCTGTTCACACAGGCTTATCAAGAGTTACTCCCAGCTTCAAGGCCACTGGAGTGACTTATAAACTTTCTTTTCTGTCTTCTATATTTAACCCATTTCTCCCAACATTCCATGCCTCACTCAAGGACCATTTAATGAAGCATGTGGAAAAAAGAATAAACATCCAAACAATGGTCTGAGTTGTGTCCCAGCCTTCTTAGCAGTGAACTAAACTTTTGAATTTGCCACGCACTACTGTTAGGTTGTTATTCTGTGTGTTCAGTCCTGGGGATGTTGGCCACCATGCTCCCTGCCAGCTGATCCAGCAGTCAGGTTGAAGGAGTCAGGCTGAAGCTCTGCATGCCTTCCAATTCAGGAAAGGGTTTATGATGCTGAATACAGAGATGTTTCTTCAGTAATCGATGTTGTAGCTTTCCTTGGCACACAGCAGTTGCAGTCCCACCACAAAATCAATGCAAACCATTCCGTTTTCCCTGGGGCTAATATTTTGGAAGAAGCACCATATGGAAGAATTTCAGTCCTCACTGTATGTTGTACTGGAGATGTACAGTCACATTATTTTGGCCTCTGGTTTTTTCAGTTTCTTGCAGTACCCAAGCTTTTAATTTGTTTATCCATCAGACTATAATGTATAATGAAGCATTGTAATGCCTTGGACTAAAATCCTACAGATTTTTTTAAACCTTTTCAGTTGTTTGCCATGATCCCCACAAGACTATATCATCTAGAATTGTTACTTCTAATTCAAAAGGATTTCCCTGTCTAGAAGTGTATAATTAGACACGGTCAATCAAAGCATTTTTGCAGGTGTCAGAGGCTTCCTTTTATTTCTTGATCCATTGTCAAACAACATTCTTCTGATCCATTTCTCCCATCTTGGCATTTACCTCACTGTGGGGAGACACATGAGATAGAGGGGGAAGAATTTTTATTTGCAGGCACTAGCTTTTGCCAATGACAAAACACTTCTTGTTTTGTGATCCCATTTATTCCTGGTTGTGGGACACCAGCAGGATCTTTCCACACTTGTTTGTTGGTCACCTGTGAGGCAACTTTGATTTTGCCAGCTTACTTTCATTCACCACCTACACATGTGTTTCTGAAATTATGCTGCATTTTCTAGGGCATGTACCAGTAGCACTAAGATCCATAGCTAATAGCTGTTCCAGTCTCCCTGCCAACTCACAGGAAGACTTTGAGACTTTGATGTCCCTTTCCATAGCAGCCCACCATCCCATCCCACCATCCCATGTCAGACCATGCTTTTGGTGGAGCCATTGTAGCTGGGAAGGCAGCCAGAGGGGTCCAGTGCTCAGCTCACCCCAGAATTCAGGGCATCACCATCACACTGACACCAGTCCCCAACTATTCTGTTATCTGTAGGAAGGCAATACTGCTATGAAACCTGAGAATAAACACCAGTAAATAAGAAACAGCCCTTGCTGCTCTCCATAAACATGAATTCCTGCAGCTCTGTGCATTGATCTGTGAATGGACTCATTTAGGTTTCTCTCTTGTTGTCATCATCAGTAATATATTTTAAAAGACATTGGAGTTGTGCTTATCTCCCTTAAGCAGTTTGAAATTGCTATAATTTTTTTCCTCCTTATATTTGAAGCTGAGACAGTTCTCAATATATTCATTATTATATTTACTTCCATTGCTAGCATCCTTTGGTTTTTGGTCAGTAAGGTAAACAAACAAAGGTACAGCCACCAGTATTTTATTTTTCTGCTTAATTATATTTAATAATGTTTCCCTCTCCTGACTTTCCCTTCTAAATCTTTTCCTTCCAAGCCAGAAGTACATTTAATTTAATAGCTTTCATTACTTGAATTTCTCTAGTAGTCACCCTGTCCAATAAGGCTGTGCCCTTCTTCCTCCACAGTGTTGCATGAAGATCATATGTTAGGCTTTACTGCTGTGGCATCAGTTTAATGAGCTTGTCAGAGAAATTGGCTAAATGGGAGAGGTCAGTTTTCAGTGACACCATTACAGAGAACTTCAAACTTTTCAAGACAGAATTAATAAAGAATTATCCACTGGAGGCTATATGCAAACACAGTCTGAGTTTCTGCCCTCAAAGGAAAATCAATCTCATTTCTATACTAGATGGATTTGGAGAGCTCTTCAGCCTAGTCCTGTCCTCTGCTGTTGGGAAATCTGGAGAAGAGTTGCAGTTGGACAGAAATGGGGTGCTGCCCTTCTGTCTTGTGCCAGGGGAACATCTTTCCTTTCACTTGATAGCTCTGATGTAGAAAGGGAAACAGTGCCCCCACTGTGAGCAGGAGTGAGAGTGTCTTATTGGGGCTCTGCACTCTCCCATGCCCTTCTCCTCAAAAAACAGTACTTGAACTTCTCCCCTGCACTCCAAGGGGAAAGGTTTTGAAAGACTAAAATGTCCTGCTGAAAGACAGCAGCATTGCACAGAAAAACAGCTTTTCAGGTGTTCTCTTGGAGTTTTTTTTAGCTTGCACAAACACCTGCTATTAGAAGAAATGGTGTGGGGTGCTCTGTGTGGAATGGGGCAGGCCAGCTCTGTCCAGCATGATCTGCAGGGCTGGTCCCAGGGTGCCACAGTGCTGTGGCCAGGTGTCAGGGCTGGCTGGTTGCTCTCTGCTGAGAACTTTGTCTGATGGAAACTTTTGTGAAGCACTCCTTGCATTAAAAGCAGAGGTGGTGGCTGAGCCCCAATATCCACAGTTGCTGTAAAAATGTGACTCACCATCCACCTGCACATCAAGGCCTCTGGGCTGTGACCCCCCCCCACTTGAAATCCTGCTGGCAGGGAAAAGCCACAGTGTGACAGGGCACATCATGCTGGGGGCAGCTGCAGAGAAGGGAAGAAACACTGTGGTCTAGGAGCTTGCTTTCAGAAGAAAGAAGTTTGGAGAAGGAGCTTTTTTCAAGCCTGGTCAAAGTG